>NC_073382.1:57118949-59518949 GCF_028641065.1 Leucoraja erinaceus
GAGAAGGCCTACAGAGAGGAGGTGGCTGATCTAGCACTCTGGTGTCAGGACAACAGCCTCCTCGTGAATGTAAAAAAAAACTAAGGAGCTGATCGTGGACTTTAGGAGGGCACAACATCCGAGGACGTACACACCATTGAAGATAAATGGGGATACTGTGGATAGGGTGAACTGCTTTAAATACCTGGGAGTCCACATCTCAGAGGATCTGACATGGACATCACCCGCTGCCACATTGGTGAGTAAGGTAAGGCAGCTGAGGACATTCAGAGTGTCTCTGAGGATCCTCCAGTGCTTCTACTCAGCGGCTGTGGAAAGCATCTTGTCCGGAAACATCACAATTTGGTTTGGGAATTGCTCTGCCCAGGAAAAGAAGGCTCTGCAGAGAGTAGTGTGTTTGGCTGAACGCACTATGGGAACTACACTCGCCCCCTTGCAGGAACTATACATCAGAAGGTGCAACTCCAGGGCCAACAAAATCATGGGGGACCCCTTCCACCCCAGCAACAGACTGTTCCAGCTGCTACGGTCAGGCAAACGCCTCCGTTGCCACACTCTGAAAACGGAGAGGATGAGAAGGAGTTTCTTCCCACATGCCATTAGAACTGTAAACTCCTATCTCACCAGGGACAAACTTTACTGTACCAATTTATTGTTGTGTGGTGTCTTTTTAAAATTGTTGTTTTTTATCTCTTTTTTCTTCCCACAAATATGTAATATGTGAATATGTGATTCTGTTCCATTCTGTTTTGTAGTTTTATTTTTGCACAATCTGCAAACATTGCCACTTTTCATTTCACTGCACATCTCGTTTCTGTATGTGACGAATAAACTTGACTTGACTTGACTAGTCGTGGGGGTGGGGGATTGGGAGGGGTGGTGGGGGGGGGGCTCACAAGTGAAATAGCTTAGGGCCTCTTTTTCATCTAAATCTGGCCCTGCCCACATCTCAAAGATGTGCTGTTAATTGTAGGTTTATTGACCTCTGCAAATTACTCCTAGTGTGTAGTGAGTAAATGCAAAAATAGCAAACTGGTATGAGCGGGTGATCGCAAGTTGGCAAGGACCCTCTGGGCCAAAAGGCCTGTTTCCAAGCTGTATCTCTAAATCTAAACTAAAAATAAATGACACAGAATTCCCATCTCTCATGACTGATGCAGAGTCTTTTAGGGATTTTTATTTGTTGAATGTGAGAATGAAGTAGCCGCATGATCAGCATTGAAATTGACCCAAGACACAAATATAAAAACTTGGACTAAAAATAGCCCTGTTAAGCACGATATTTATAACTTTCCATAGTTCTATTATATTTCTATTAATATAGGATTAGCTTAGAAATAAATTCATACATGTTCCTCATATAGCAATTATTATAATGAAAATGAGTATTTAAGTTTTATTATTAATATCAAAAAAATTATGAGTCAACGTAACTTTCAATTTGTTTTGTTATCAGTATACAGGCCGTATTACTTCACAGCAACTAAAATGCTGATCACTATCTGTTAAAGCAACAAGAATGCTGTCACAACATTCATTGTTCAATTGAGGTATCATTGTGCATCAATTAACTGGAGCGCATTAGCCAGGGTTAGTGAAATTAGTGAAAAGTAATTTAATAAAAGTCCCCAACCCCCTACCACCTGTCATCAGCTCCAGAAAACATACAATATCTACAATACAGACACAGCATAGGCCATATACTTGGTTCAGTGATTGTTAAAACACTCAAGTGTTACTTTCATAGTTCGAGGATTGTTGAACTCTTAATTAGATTATTGCCTTGCAATTATTCACAAGCATCAATTATTTTCAATATAATTGAAGCTGCATACAATGTATTTTTTCTCAAAACCCACCAGTTTAAAAGACAAGCATTCGTTTTACATAAAGGCATCAAAAAAAAGATCAGTGTTACTGCACCTGGTTTGCTGCAATTAAATATGTCCTGATTATTTTTACTTTGGGTCAGTTCTGGGGTTGTGGATTCTGTTTTGTAATCAACAATGCCCTGTACATAGAGGAAGTCAAACACTACTGCAACCTTCAGAGTTCTTTTATTCTGGTTGTTGACATCCATTGAGAAAGTTGTATACAGCCTGACTCTTGATTAAGTGGGTCCTCTGCTTAAAACAAGTTATCTGCTTAAAACAGCTGTGCCTTACAGAGAGGATACTATGATAGGCAGGCAATAAGTCCTGAACGAACCCATCTCCTCCTTCTTTGACGTTTAAGTTTATTATTGTCCTGTGTACTGAGGTACAGTGAAAAGCTTTGAATTGCATGTTATCAAATCAGTTCAGATAATGCCATACATAAATCAAGCCACACTCACATACAATAGATAGAACAAAGGGAAATAAGATAATCACAAAATGCTGGAGTACCTCAGCGGGTTTAGCGTAGAGATACAGTGCGGAAACAGGCCCTTTGGCCCACAGAGTCCGCGCTGATCAGCGATCCCCACACGTTAACACGATTCTACTAGGAACTAAGAACAATTTACCCATACACCAAGCCAATTAACCTACAAACCTGTATGTCTTTAGAGTGTGGGTGGAAACCAAAGATCTTGGAGAAAAATCCACGCAGCCACATGAACCACGCAGCCACGTGCCTCCATACAGACAGAACCCCGTAGTTGGGATCGAACCCGGGCATCTGGCGCTACAAGCACTGTAAGGCAGCAACTCTACCACTGCACCACCATGCCGCCCTAATTGAGTCATGCATTCCAGGTCCCCAAACACTCTTTGTATAAAATGTTTGCCTCGCACATCTCCTTTAAACTTTACCCATTCACCTCATAGCCATGATCTCTAGTCCTTGACATTTCCACCCTTGGAAAAATGGTTCTGACTGTCTACTCCTTCTATTCCTCTCATAATTTTATATACTTTTATCAATCTATCAAGTCTAATTATTAAGTCTCCCCCAACCTCTGATGTTGCAGTGAAAATAATCCAAATCTATCCAACCTCTCCCTGTAGCTGAAACACTAAAATCCAGACTGTATTCTGGTAAACCTCCTCTGCACCTTCTTCAAAGCCTCCACATCTTTGCTGTAATGGGGCAACCAGAACTGTATGCAATACTCCAAATGCAGCCTAACCAGTCCTACAGAGCTGCATTATGACTTCATATGACACAAAATGGTGGAGTAACTCAGTGGGCCAGGCAGCATCTCAGGAGATAAGAAATAGGTGACATTTCGGGTCAAAACCCTTATTCAGACTGGCATGTGAGGTGTCTTGGACATAGGTATGAAGGGATTTGACAAGGGGTGATAGCATGGAATAGAGGTATGTGGAAATGATTTTGGTGGGGCAGTAGCAGGCAGAAACAACGGGTCTGCCAGGGCAGTTCTGCTTATGGATTTTGGGGAGAAGGTAAAAGCAGGCCGTACGTGATTGGAGAATGTGGCTGAAGAAGGGATCTGACCCGAACTGTCACCTATTCCATTTCTCCAGAGATGCTGCCTAACTCGCTGAGTTACTCCAGCATTTTGTTCCTATCGTGTGGATGGAATGAGCTGCCTGAAAATTTGTAGAGATGGACACAATGATGATGTTTAAAAGGCATTTGGACAGGTACATTGACAGGAAAGGTTAAGAGGGATATGGGTCAAATGCAGGCAAAAGGAACTAGTCAGTTGAAACCTTGTTTTTTTTTTGTGTTTTTTTTTGTTTTTTTAAATCAAAAAATGTATTCAATTATTAAAAAATAATATTTACACTACAATAAAACAAGCCAGAACCCACCACCATAAATACAATACAAACATATATCCATAATAAACTATTATACAATTATGATACAATCCTTATTGAAACCTTGTTGGCATGGATGATTTAGGCCAAATGGGTCTATTTCATTACTGTGTGACTATGAATCTCTGACTCTATTTACACCCAAACCAGACACATAATCTGCAGTCTTCACCACCCTTCTCCTTCAGCATCACTACCTTTGTACCATTACTTTTTTTTTCAATCTCTATCATATCTTAACCATTCACGTTGTTCACTTCACCCCTCCCCATACTCCCGATACGCTGTAAATTACAATTCTATGTGTCTGTACTTTGGCAGGATATGGTTAGAACATGGAACACAGAACAGTACAGCACACAAACAGGCCCTTCAGCCTACAATGTCTGTGCTGAAGATGATGTCATGACTATCACATATCTACTTGCCTGTAACCCATATACCTATGCTACATGAATTCTGTGGCTACCTAAACAGAAGGATGATGGGGTACCTCATTGAAACTTATTGAATAGTGAAGGGCCTGGATAGAGTGGATGTGGAAAGGATGTTTTCACTAGTAGGAGAGTCTAGAACCAGAGGGAACAGCCACATAATAAAATGATGTACCTTTAGAAAGGAGATGAGGAGTAATTTCTTTAGTCAGAGGGTGATTAATCTGTGGAATTCGTTGCCACAGACTGCAATGGAGGCCAAGTCATTGAGTATTTTTAAAGCAGAGATTGACAGATACTTTATTAGTGTGTCAACGATTATGGGGAGAAGGCAGGAGAAGGAGGTTGAGAGGGAATGGTAGATGAGCCATGCTTGAATGGCGGAGTAGACTCAATGAGCCCAATGGACTAATTCTGCTCATATGGCTATAGTTTTTTAACTATGACTCTGGAATGGGACCTCTTGAATCAAAGGGTGAGGTTCTGCTGAATGCAACTAAACAAACACATTGGATTGACTGACACACAGAGAATGAAACAATTGAAATCACTCTCCATTTCCATTTTGACTTTGTATTAAGACTCAGGGTGATTACTTAAGCTTAATGATAGTTAACTGGTCTTTCACTGCTTTTATTGATTAAAGGTATTAATATGCTGTCACCACCAATTACTATCAGCTAACAGCATATGCTTCTAGTCCACACCAGTTAAGTCATTCACTGCAGACCAAAAGTTATATAATCAGTTCTTATTTAATGTTGGCAAAATTCTAACATTGAGTTACTCCAGCCTTTTATGTCTGTCTTTGGGAAACCAGCATCTGCAGTTCTCGTTATTACAAAGATACATAAGGTCTGTACATTTACTATATATTTTTTTATGGGAGTTTGCAGGAATAATGTTGAATATCAGCTTGATAAATCTTTATGGAGCAAATATGAAACTGCCAGTCAAATAAAATCAATATTGTATTGTCACATTTATCTTGTTTAACAGTCCTGTGGAGTGACACACAGCAATCCATTAAGATGCAATTTGAGTAAAATCTTTGTTTGCTATACTTTATTCGTATTCTTGCATCAATAGATTTATTGTATCTGTACACTGTGGACGGCTCGATTGTAATCATGTACAGTCTTTCCGCTAACTGTATAGCATGCAACAAAAAGCTTTTCACTGTATTTTGGTACACGTGACAATAAACTAAACTAAATGTATGGTAGACAAAAATGCTGGAGAAACTTAACGGGTGAGGCAGCACCTATGGATTCTTCAGACCCGAAACGTTTCCCGGTTTCGACCCAAAACGTTGCCTATTTCCTTCGCTCAATAGATGTTGCCTCATCCGCTGAGTTTCTCCAGCATTTTTTTCTACCATTGATTTTCCAGCATCTGCAATTCGTTCTTAACTAAATGTGTAGTGTCATGATACCTTCTAAAATGTGTATTTTTAATGTAAAGTCCATCTTTTAGATATTCAAATAGGGGAGTTGGTCTGTTTTCTATTAAGAAAAAAAAAATTCATATGTTTAGATATAATTGGTCAGCATCTATCAAGAGAAAACAAAAAAAGAAATTGCATTCTGAGCATATCAGCCATTATTAGAATTGAGGGCTAAATGACAAGCATTCTAATAATGTAAGTGAAAAGAAGTCAGGCTAAAGCACTGAGTCAAAATAAAGAAGAACAAGGGTATACTGTCTGTCATTCAAATGATCAGCAAATTGTTAGCAGGGGGAGAAAATCTGCAATGAATTTGGGATCTGTTAAAAAAAAATGACAAGGGAGAAAATAAATGCAATAACTAAAAACAGCCAAGAGGCAGTGAAAATGGATATGAAGAGAAAAAAGCAGGTTACAAATATAGCAAATTACAATTTAAGATAAAAAGAAGTTGACAAATGGAGTGCAAAGAAACTACGGGAGCTAGAATCCTGAGTAAATCACAAAGTGCTAGAGAAACTCAGCGGGTCAGGCAGCATCTGTGGGGGAAATGGACAGGCAATGTGTTGGGTCGTGTCTATCTGAAAAAGATTCCCCACCCAAAACGTTGCCTGACCATTCCCTCCGCAAATGGAGCCTGATCCACTGAGTTACACAAGTACTTTGTGTTTTGCTCAAGAAGCTGATATATTACAGCTGTGTAGGTTTTACTTTAGTTTTAGTTTTATTTTTCGAGATACAGCATGGAAACAGGTCCTTTGGCCCACCGAGTCCACATCGACCAGCGATCACCCATACACTCGTTCTATCTTACACACTAAGGACAAATTACAAACCTGGAGTGTGGGAGGAAATCAGCGCACCCGGAGGAAACCCTCGCGGTCACGGGGAGAATGTGCAGACTTTGTACAGACAGCACCTGTAGTCAGGATCAAACCTGGGTTTCTGGTGCTGTTAGGTCCTGGGTTTTAATTAAATATCTGCATTTTACGATGGATGTTAAAGCATGCAGAATGGCTGGAAGGACTGCTTGTCATATGATTAAAAAAAATTGAAGATGATATAATTATTGCCGTATGATTGACAGAGTAAGAAATCTGTAGGCGACAGGAAGATGATCAGGCAAAGGCACACTGGTTTTCAGCAGGTAATTCCACAGCATTCTGTCAGCTGCCTACAGTGTACGTGTCAGTGGCGTCTAGACTCCCTTCCCCTTATCCAACGGCAGCTCCGTAATGAGTAAAGCTGCGGGGCTGGACACGCCTTCAAAACCTGACCCCTTAATATACACTAGGCAGAGCCTGCACACAAAGTTAGGCCCCATTGAGTTGAATAAGGTCACCAATCTCCATTAAAAAGGTTAAGTGATGCTGTGTGTGTTTTCAGTGGTTTCCATGAAGTAAAAGGATTTTGAATACATTTCTCAAATTAATGTTTAATGTTTTGAATTATTTAATTGTATTTCTACTTTTCCTAAGTGTCTCCAATTAGTGAAGGTGCAGCAACGGTGCAGTAGGCTTTTTACAGCACAGGCAGTCAAAAGGACATTAGGGCAATTTTTGAGTTGCCTGGTGGTTATTTGCTTCTTGCAGATCTGTCTGCTGGTTAGTTGTTGCTTGCAGGGCATCAGGGTGGCTCTGCAGTACAGTTGCTGCTTTACAGCACCAGAAACCTGGGTCCAATCCTGACTATGGGTACTGTCTGTACGGAGTTTGTACGTTCTCGCCGTGACCGTGTGAGTTTTCTCCGTGTGCTCTGGTTTCCTCCCACACGCCAAAGATGTACAGATTTGTAGGTTCACTGGCTTCATTAAAAATTGTAAATTGTCTCTCGTGTGTAGGATAGTGCTCGTCTACGGGATGATCGCTGGTCGGCAAAGGTCACAGTGGGCCGAAAGGCCTGTTTCCACGCTGTATTTCTAAACTAACCTAAAATAAACCTTGATAGACACAAAAAGCTGGTGTAACGCAGCAGGACGGGCAACAACTCTGGAGAGAATGAATGGGTGAAGTTTCGTGTCGAGACCCTTCTTCAGACCTTACTATCCCATGATATGTCTGCTGCAATGCGTCCAGGCCATAATAATCTCAAACTAGTTACAATTTCCTCCTGATTGAAATACTCCAACCCAGGCAACATCCTTCTATAGATAGACGCAAAAAGCTGGAGTAACTCAGCAGGACAGGCAGCATCTCTGGGGAGAAGGAATTGGTGAAGTTTCGGGTTGAGGCCTTCATCCTTCTATTATATATAACGGAATTTTAGACCAGTTAGCCTGACATCGGTGCTGGGGAAGATGCTGGAGTCAATTATATAAGATGAAATAGCGGCACATTTGGGTAGCAGTAACAGGATCTGTCCATGTCAGCATGGATTTACGAAGGGGAAATCATGCTTGACTAATCTTCTGGAATTTTTTGAGGATGTAACTAGAAAAATGGACAAGGAAGAGCGAGTGGATGTAGTGTACCTGGACTTTCAAAAAGCATTTGATAAGGTCCCACATAGGAGATTTGTGGGCAAAATTAGGGCAAATGGTATTGGGGGTAGCGTGCTGACGGACAGAAAATTGGTTGGCAGGCAGGAAGCAAAGAGTAGGGATTAACAGGTTCCTTTCAGAATGGTAGGCAGTGACTAGTGGGGTACCGCAAGGCTCAGTGCTGGGACCGCAGCTATTTACAATATACAGTACATCAATGATTTAGATGACTCAAAGTAACATTAGCAAATTTGCAGATGACTCAAAGCTGGGTGGCAGTGTGAACTGTGAGGAGGATGTTATGAGAATGCAGGGTGACTTGGACAGGTTGGGTGAGTGGGCACATGCATGGCAGATGCAGTTTAATGTGGATAAATGTGAGGTTTTCCACTTTGGTAGCAAAAACAGGAAGGCAGATTACTATCAAAATGGTGTAAAGTTGGGAAAAGTGGAAGTACAACGGGATCTGGGGGTCCTTGTTCATCATTTAATGAAAGTATGCATGCGGGTACAGCAGGCAGTGAAGAAAGCGAATGGCATGTTGGCCGATATAACAAGAGGAGTTGCGTATAGGAGCAAAGAGGTCCTTCTGCAGTTGTGTAGGGCCCTAGTGAGACCACACCGGGAGTATTGTGTGCAGTTTTGGTCCCCTAATTTGAGGAAGGACATTCTTGCTATTGAGGGAGTGCAGCTAAGGTTTACCAGGTTAATTCCCAGGATTGTGGGACTGTCATATGCCGAGAGAATGGAGCGGCTGGGCTTGCACACTCTGGAGTTTAGAAGGATGAGAGGAGATCTTATTGAAACATATAAGATTATTAAGGGTTTGGACACGCTAGAGGCAGGAAATAAGATCCCGATGTTGGGGGAGTCCAGAACCAGAGGACACAGTTTAAGAATAAGGATTAAGCCATTTAGAACGGAGACTAGGAAACACTTTTTCTCACAGAGAGTTGTGAGTCTGTGGAATTCTCTGCCTCAGAGGCCGGTTCTCTGGATACTTTCAAGAGAGAGCTAGGTAGGGCTCTTAAAGATAGCGGAGTCAGAGGTATGGGGATAAGGCAGGAATGAGGTACTGATTGGGGATGATCAGCCATGGAGTTGCTGGCTCAAAGGGCTGAATGGCCTACTCGTGCACCTATTGTCTATTGTCTATTAATGCTTAATACTTTAGATGATGATAGGTGACGTATGATGAGCGTTTGATAGCTCTGGGCCTGTACTCGGTGGAGTTTAGAAGGATGAGCGGGTCATTAAAACTAATTGAATAGTGAAAGGCCTGGATAGAGTGGGCGTGGAGAGGAAGTTTCCACTCTGGGAGAGTCTAGGACCAGAGGGCACAGCCTCAGAATAAATGGGAGTACCTTTAGAAAGGAGGAGATGAGGAATTTTTTTATTCAGAGGATGGTGAATCTATGGAATTAATTGTGACAGATGGCTGTGGAGGCCAAGTCATTGGGTATTTTTAAAGCAAAGAGATTCTTGATTAGTATGGGCATCAGGGGTTATGCGGAGAAAGCAGGGGAATGGGATTGAGAGGGAGAGATAGAACAGCCATGATTGAATGGTGGAGTAGACCTGTTGGGGCGAATGGCTTAATTCTGCTCCTGTAAGTAATGAACATATGAACCTATGATTCAAATATGACTTTCTTGGACAACCTCTATAGCTTAGTTAAGAAAGCAGAGTGCTTGGGGGGCCACATATCCCTACAAAGTTAATACAGTTGAGGGACTCTCACACAATGGTTGAGTGTAAGATGTGGATCAGACTGAGCATGATCTGGGCTGGGCTGATGGACGGAAGGAGTGAGGAATAATATTCCATCCATAAGAATGTTAAATGGTGCACCAGAGTGGGGAAAACTAGTAAATGGAATACATTGAGAAACGAGGCACTGCAGATGCTGATTTATAATGCGGATGATCGAAGGATCAGTCTGAGGAAGGATTCCAATCCAAAACGTCACCTACTCTTTTTCTCCAGTGTTGCTCCCTAATCCACTTAGTTACTCTAGCATTCTGTGCCTATCTTTTATAGAAGGATGTTGCCTGACTTGGATTCTTTCATTCAGGAGGTAATTGTAGCTAGTTGGAGGTTGTTCTTTATGAAGGGAAGGAAACTAAAGACAATTTTCTTTGTGGTGTATAAAATTAATAGAAACTTATTAATTAAAGTCGATTAGAGGTATTCATTTCCCTTAGCAGTAAGGTTAACAACTATGGGAATTAGATTGAAGGTAAATTGGTAGAAAGATTAGATGAAACTTAAGGTAATAATTCATTAAAAGAGTAGTGGGTGACTGGAGCTCACTATTTGAAGAGATAGTAAAGACCAAAACCCTTAACATAACAAATGCTTGGATGAGCACCTATTGGCTGCAACCTACAAGGCTATGAATCAAGATCAGTGGTGTAGTTATGATATTGCACTGGATGATATTTCCCAGCCGGAATTGACCAAATCGGCCAAATGATCTCCTTTTGTTATATTAATTTAATATGATTTTACATTCAATGATGATGGCATTTGGTGACTAGTGCCCTCTCCTGGGAGTAAGCACACCATTGCTTTCGATGGACACTGACAACAGCTCTGCTTTTCTGCAGAGAAGACGAGATCCAGAATTTGCTGCATCTTCAGGCCAAATATTTCCAGCTCAGCTACAATGCTATTCCCCAAACAAAGTGGATAGTTGTCCGGATTTATGTTGCATTCAAAAACCAGGACAGAACGTGCCCAGTTAATAACTATCCCAATGTTTCAGCTTCAATCATCAGCAAAGACACTGCTGTTTAATGCTACTTATTCACTAATTATCAGACTTTTAACAAAAATAACTCTGATTTAAAAATATAGATATTTTAAAATTACGTTTAAAATAGAGGCAATGAAAAAGGAAAAATAGGTTGAATATGGATTAGTCACAGAGAGAAGTTAACTCGTATGATATTGGAGCATAATTATTAAACTCTGAGGTTGATAATGAAAGTACCTTGGAACATTTAACTCAGGAAAATTCTACACACGCTATTATTTGCAGGTAATAGAGAATGTAAATAAACCTGTGGGATCTGTTATCAACAGAGAATATGAATGGCTTTTGAGGATTAGCCTAACCCCCTAACTTGCTGACCAGGAAGTAGAAGTGTTACCTCTAAGGTGAGCAGTAACCAAAACTGATGCAATTCTAAACAAGATCACATTTATTTTTGAATAGATATTTTAAAGGTAGATTTCAGATGGCAATGGTACTTCACTTAATTTTGAAGACACACATAATTTCTTAATAGTCACGCCTGAGATCAGAATACTAGCTCAGTCCGAAGAAGGGTCTCGACCCGAAACGTCATCTACTGATTTTGTCCAGAGATGCTGCCTGACACCAGCATGCTGTTACTCTGGCATTTTGTGTCTGTCAGAAAACTAAAGCCTCATTTCCTGAAAAAACTTGGCTGAGTTGAATATTTTTGATGCTGTTTCCGCTAGCATCTGTAATTTTGTTTTGAACATGTTCCCATCATAGGAGGTTGATGGATGGTACTGAGTCTGGTGGTGACAGTACATACATTTGGGCTATTTACACTTCAGTGACCTTCGCTCCTCTGGCAAAAAAAAAACATGTACATGATTAACTGCCTTTTGATGGCAAGAAATACCAGCTTGTGATGTTTGCTTTAAGAATTAAGAGGACACTGCCAATATAGCCCAACATTTAGGTTCCTGTTAATTGGAATTGATTGATGGGGCTTCTTTATTGCCTAGGTTGGTCGTTTACTTAGCATGGCTTTGTTTTTGCAGAGGATTCTTATTATTTATATTCTTCATTGGATCTCAGTGGATCTAACTAACGAGAATAATATTTCTAAGAATTGTGTGACATTCCTTTAGGGATATCATCCTGAAGGAAAAGAACAGTTTGACAAATCATTCACGTATCACTAGGGAATTCTTGTCAGTATAATATCTGAACATATTTCCTCAAAGGGATTTTAACAGTGTCATGTCTCAACTCTCACACACTATAATAATGCATCATTTCACACAATCAGAGGTAAAAAACAAATGTGTTTTATTACATAGTTCCAGATATCCAAAGTAGATACATAGCTATTCCCTGCTGTTTATTTTAGACTCACTTTTCTCAAACAGAAGCTAAACGCTCTTTCATGCATGTGATAGACATTTTTTTGTATGGTTCCAGCGTAGTCTTTAAACTCTGTGAAATACATGGTGAAGAAAGGTAGATGGTGTCCATAAGCAAATAAGGCAGGCAGACAAGGTCTATTGGATATATGACGTAGATTGTACTACATATTCTCCCCGACTTCAAAATAGGCAACTTATGTAAACTCAAACTTACGTAAATAATTCTGTATTATTTTCCTAGAACAATTAAGACAGTTTGTAATTTGTGCAACCATCAGCAACAAGCCGGCAATGGCAGCTGTGCTTACCCAGAAAGTACCCGGACACAGCCGGATGCTGCTGAGACAGTTAATAATCTCAGTGAGTTATTTCCGGCAAAGGATGGGGGTGGTGATTCCGACACGTAAAACCTGACTTGCATAAGGATTCATGGAATGTAGCCCTCACATCTGTCTGGGAGTGCCTGTAATAATATGTTGCATCGTTGTATTGTATTATCTGGATGATAGTGGTTGACTGAACAGGAAATAGGCCTTCCATTAGGGATCTTTCTCTCTGTTCTGGAGTGTACTAGACAAACTACAATGGATAATTGTAGAAAAGATGAGAAGACAGACAGTCCAATGATGCTGTGAACACAGACAGTGAAATTGAAGATGAATGCTGTCTGAATGCAACAATTAGATCAGAGTTTAAATTTCACATAAAGGATTTAATGGCATTTATTTTGTGTAAAGAACAGTTTGTTACACTCTGTCTTGGATAAGTCTTTCCAAACTCATTCATTCTGCCTTTTCCCTACTCCCGTCCAGCAGAAGGTACGAAAGCTTGAAAATGCACGCCACCGGACTCAGGAACATCTTCTTCCATAAGCAAAAGCACTGTCTGATTCACATCTATACCATTGCGGACATGTCTATGGAACTGATACACTACAATGCTGAGAAATATATTTTGCTGTTTGTATCTTCCCCTTTGCTCTATCAATTGTACTTGAATTTGACTTAATTATAGCTATGTATAATATTATCTGATCTGTGCAAGAAAGAACTGCAGATGCTGGTTTAAATCAAAGATAGACACAAAATGCTGGGGTAACTCAGCGGGACGGGCAGCATCTCTGGAGAGAAGGAATGCGTGACATATCAAGTCAAGACCCTTCTTCTGATATCAGGGGAGTGGGCAGTACAGAGATCAAATGTACCCTGAGACAGTATGACTGGTCGGAGAACTGGGAAGGGGGAGGGGATGGAGAGAGAGGGAAAGCAAGGGCAACTTGAAGTCAGAGAAGTCAATATTCATACTGCTGGAGTTTAAGCTACCCAAGCAAAATATGAGGGCCTTACCCGAAAAGACTGTCGGGGCCCTTGGATGGAATCAAAGGGGAAAGTATATGGACAGGTGTTGCCTCTCCTGCGGTTGCAGGGCAAAGTACCTGGGGAGGGGGTGGTTTGGGTGGGAAGGGACGAAGTGACCAGGGAAACGTGGAGGAAACAGTCTCTGCAGAAAGCGGAAAGGGGAGGAGATGGGAAGATGTGGCTGATAGTGGGATCCTGTTGGAGGTGGCTAAAATGTCACAGGATTATCTGCTGTATGCAACGGCTGACAGGGGTGGGTGAGGCCAAGGAGGACTCTGTCCCTGCTATGAATAGGGGCAGGGGAAGCAAGAACGGAGCTGCGGGATATCGAGGAGACCTTAGTGAGAGCCTCATCTATAATGGAAGAGGGGAACCCCTTTTCCATAAAAAATGAGGACATCTCCGATGACCTGGTATGGAACACCTCATCTTGGGCACAAATGAGGCTTAGACGGAGGAATTGGAAGTAGGGAATAAAGTCTTTACAAGAAGCAGGGTGGGAGGAAGTATAGTCTAGATAGGCATGGGAGTCAGTGGAGTTCATAGTGTTGAATAACCTGATGGTTGTTGGTTGCTATCTAATTTATTGATTTTCATATTTTTCTAATGTAATTCCACTTCCTTGCCACCTCTCCTCCCCAGCACATTGAGTTTATAAAGCCCCAACTCATTGCTATCAAGATCATGGTAGCAAGCCTGCTGTTCTTTAGTTACCCTGGATACCTGAGGTGTTAAGAGCTGACCTTTAACATAATGTACAGTGTAGGTGTGCTGTTAGCATGCTCAAGATCAGGGAGTGAAAGTCGTAGTACTGTCAACCGTATATGGTCTGACGGTCCTTTTGAAGTTGCCAGTAATTGAGGGGATGGTGAGAAAGCTGCAGTGATGTTTAAGGAGAGAATGGTGAGTCTCAGAGAGTGATCCTGGATGTCACACTTCTACTCTGGTGACAATCAGCAGGGTGCTTCCTTCTTGTTGGCGACAGGGCTCTCACTATCAAGAACAATACAAGAACCTCAAGACCAGAGCTGACTAGCATCGGCGCTCTTCCATAAGATACTTCTAAGCTTCAACAGGGTTGCGATAGGGTGTAACGTACATGTAGAGCTTTGGAGCCAGCTTGGCAGAGCTTCACAGAGGGAGAATGGCTGGCACTGGCAGCTGTTCACCCACTTCCAAATGCATCGGCATTCCCATGTTTTTTGGCACTTTACTTGTGCTGGTAGCATACCAATACAAGTCATCTCTGCCCCCATGAAATGTGGAAAGGTGTGAATAACAAACATACATACTGCTTCCTCAAATGCTCACATCAGACAGGGCCTGAAGTGTCTTCACATCTGATGCCAAGCAAGGTCATTTTAGGTATGGCATCTGCCCCAACGTCTGTAACTCAACTAAGCTGTCTCAGCCACTCTTCCTCTGGTGAAGATACACTCAGATACATTCCATTTGGGGGAAATCAGTTATGCTTTTATTCTATTTCTGTTTACTGAAGTACAATGAAAAGCTTTTTTGTTGTGTGCTACCAGTCAGCGACAAGACGATACATGATTACAATCAAGCCGTCCACAGTGTACAGTACAGGATAAAGGGAATAATGTTTAGTGTAAGTTAAAATCTAGTAAAGTCTGATAAAGATAGTCTGAAGGTCCCCATTGAGGTTGATGGTAGGTCAGGACCACTCTCCAGTTGATGATAAGGTGGTTCAGTTGCCCGATAACAAGTGGGGAAAAAGCTGTCTCTTAATCTGGAGCTATGCATTTTCAAACTTCTGTACCTCTTGCCTGATGGAAGAGGGGAGAAGAGGTTGAGACTTGTCCTTGTTTATGTCATAGAGTCATACAGTATGGAAACAGGTACTTCAGTCAAACTTGTCCATGGTGACCAAGGTGCTCATCTAAGCTAGTCCCCTTTTCCTAAATTCGGACCATATCCTTCTAAACCTTTCCCCTGCATGTACCTGTCCAAATGTAATTTAAATGTTACTGTACCTGCATCGGCCACTATTTTCTTTCTTTCTAATTTTCAGCGCCCTCAGCTGTTCATCTACATTTTCTAACTCAATGGTTTGTAACGTTAGAAACTCTGGACTCCAGTCTACAACAACCTGTTATGTCCAGATTCATTATTTTGTGGAATTGGACAGTTTCATCAATTTGTTCACACAGGCGACGGAATGTCCCATAGATGGAGAACGACCAGAGCAAGCACAGACATTTGATGCACTTGTCAAGATCTATAGCACTCTGGGTGCTACTGCATCATGGCCCATTGCGCCTTTGCATCTAAAGATCCGTACTTCGAAGCACAAATGTTCCCCACTTTGTCCACCTCCTGAGAAAACAGATGAAAAAAACAGACGAAAAAAGTACAAAAGCATAAACTGCAGAGACATCAAACCATAGAGTATTACAGCACATAAACAGGCTCTTTGACCCAACACTGTGCCACAGTGGTTCAGTGGTCAAGTTGCTGCCTTACAGCACCAGAGACCCGGGTTTTATCCTGACCACGGGTGCTGTCTGTATGGAGTTTGTACATTCTTACTGTGACTGCGTGAGTTTTGTCCGGATGCGAAAACCATTCCAAAGACTCGCAGGTTTCTAGGTTAACTAGCTTCTGTAAATTCCCCTAGTGTGTAGGATGCAAAACTGGGACAACATAGAACTAATTTACGGGTCATCTTTGGTCAGCACGGAATCGGTGAGCCAAAGGGCCTGTTTACATGCTGTATATCTAAACTAAACTAAACTAAACATGTCCATGTTGACCACCATGCCCAACTAAGCTTGTCCAATTTTCTTGCATATCCTTCTAAAACATTCCTCTACATATACCTGTCCAGATGTCTTTTAAATGGTATTTTATCTGCCTCAACCACTTTCTCAGGCAGCTTGATCCATATGCGCAACACCTTCTGCATGAAGAACCTGCTCCTCAGGTTCCTTTTAATTTTGTTCCCATTACCATTAAAACCTAAACCCTCTAGTATTTGATTCTTCTTCCTTGGGGAAGTCCCTCAGATCACCCCTAAGTTACATAGAACTCACGTGAACAGATGGTAGGCGTGGACTCGGTGGACCAAAGGGCCTGTTTCCCTGGCGTTTCTCTGAACTAAAATAAACTAACTGAAAAGTCTGGATTGGGACTCCTTTGTAGAGCTGAGGGAGTGCTGACTGACACTATTTTTCAATAGTATTTTAAATCTAAGCTGTCCTTTCACATGGATATTAAAGATGGTATAATATTATTTTGAAGATCAGTAGGGAAAGATCCCTTGGTGTTGAGGCATAAACTTATCCTTCAGTCATCATCCCAGCTAAGAAAAACATCCTGTTCATTATTGTGTTGTATTTTGTGGAATGACAATTGTAAAAGGGCTGCCATGTATTCAACAACAAAGTAGAGACAATGCATGAAACAAAGTATTTCAATGGCCGTGAAACACTTGCCAAGTCCTGAAAGGCACACACCTTTTTTTGTCTTATTTACCTGCAATCATCATGGTGATAGTGTTATCACAATTTTAATAGGAGCAGAGTTCCGAATACAAAATGGAGCTCTCAGTGTAATCTATTTTCATACTCAAGTATGATTGTGCCGATGTATAGTAAGATTTTTTTTGCTGAACATTTTCCCCCAAAAGTGAAACAGGCAGCACCCGAGGTCAGTATTGAACTTGGGTGCCTGGCCCTGTGACCCAGCAGATCTACAAGATACGCCACTGTGCCGCCCTCTGTGCCACTGAACTGCCCTCAATATTAGTTTCGTTTAGGTCAGAGATACAGTGCAGAAACAGACACTTCGGCCCACCAAGTCCTGGCTGACCAGTGATCCCTGTATATTCCATGCAGACAGCACCCGTAGTCAGGATTAAACCCATGTCTCTGACACTGTAAGGCAGCAACTCTACCTCTGCGCCACCGTGCCATCTCAATTTTGAATGTGGTGCCTTTGGAATGGATTGTGAACACTGGACGTCCTCAGCATCAAATGACATGAATAAGAAAATGTGTCACTGCCTTCCCAGAGCAGGTAAGGATGGACAAGAAATGCCAATTCTCCTGGTATAATGCACATGCTGCGAATTAAATACACAAAATTTATTACATCCGACATTACAATTTATTACATTTATTCCTTGCCACCCAACAGGGATTTAAAGAGTCCTACATGGATGGTTTTAACAGGGCCTGCACCACTGAATAGATGTGAATTTCAGGCAGAAAAGTGAAGGCCTCCCTTGACAAGGATGCTGTGCTAAACTGATTGATGTTTTTGAATCGAAGTAAAATTCTGAGTGTAATCTTCCTAGTCATGGAAACTGTGATAAACATGACAGTCACCTATTTCCATTCCCTGATAGCTGTAGTGAAGTTAAATCATTTTCAGACATTACTTTCATAAGTGCTAACAGTTGATGTTATTATTTAACAAGATTGGAGATAGTTTCATCTTTCAACACAATCAGCAATGCAAAGTTATGTGTAGGAAGGAACTGCAGCTGCTGGTTTGCAACAAAGATAGACACAAGATGCTGGAGTAACTTCAGTCTGAAGAAGGGTCTCGACCCGAAATGTCACCTATTCATTTTATCCAGAGATGCTGCCTGACCTGCTGAGTTACTCCAGCAGTCAATGTAAAATTAAGGGGCTGTCCCACTTGGGCGACCTAATTGGTGAGTTTAGAAAAGTTTGAAAAAATGACATGTTGAACATCTCCTTTGACTATGTAGGAAACCTCCTTTGACCTCCTTCGATTACGTTGAAGACTAGCTTCGACTAACTATGGCTAGCTACGACTAACTTCGGGAAAATTGGTCACCGAATAGTGGAGAGTGAAGACAACCTCCTTCGATCTCCTTCGACCTCCCTTCGACTGTGATGAAGAGTATCCATGAGTACCCTCGATTACCTACGACTAACATGCCGATCTACTACGACTAAACCTACGAGTAAAAAAGTATCGATTTTTTCCCTGGCGACCTTTTTTTACTCGTGGGTATTTTTGAACATTTTGAAAAAAACGCCGCGACCTAGCTACGTACGCGGAGACCACTCTCGAGCATGAAGGAGAGTTACAAAGACCTGCTACGATCTCATGTCGACCATGCTGCGAGTGACTTGGATAGGTTAGGTGAGTGGGCAGAAGCATGGCAGATGCAGTATAATGTGGATAAATGTGAGGTTATCCACTTTGGTGGCAAGAACAGGAAGGCAGATTATTATCTGAATGGTGTCAGATTAGGAGAAGGGGAGGTGGAATGAGACCTGGGTGTGCTTGTACATCAGTCACTGAAAGTAAGCATGCAGTTAAGCAGGCAGTGAAGAAAACCAATGGCATATTTGCATTCATTGCGAGGGGATATGAGTTTAGGAACAAGGAGGTCCTACTGCAGTTGTACAGGGCGCTGGTGAGACCGCGCCTGGAGTATTGCGTGCAATTTTGATCTCCTAATCTGAGGAAGGACATTATTGCTATTGAGGGCTGGTAGGCTCACCAGGTTAATTCCCGGGATGATGGGACTGGCGTATGATGAAAGAATGGGTCAACTGAGCTTGTATTCACTGGAATTTAGAAGGATGAGAGGGTATCTTATAGAAACATATAAAATTCTTAGAGGATTGGACAGGGTAGATGCAGGAAATTTTTTCCCGATGTTGAGGGAGTCCAGAACCAGGGGTCACAGCTTTAAGAATAAGGAGTGGGGCATTTAGGACTGAGATGAAGAAAAAAATGTTACCCAGAGGGTTGTGAATCTGTGGAATTCTCTTCCACAGAAGGCAGTGGAGGCCAATTCACTGGATGTTTTCAAGAGAGAGTTAGATTTAACTCTTCGGCCTAAGGGAATCAAGGGATATGGGGAAAAAGCCAGAACGGGATACTGATTTTGGATGATCAGCCATAATCATATAGAATGGCGGTGCTGGCTCGAAGGACTGAATGGCCTACTCCTGCACCTAGTTTCTATGTTTCTATGTTTACCTACTGCTGTTTGGTGGTCTGTATACAATTCCACCAAGCGTTTTCTGCCCTTGGCTATTTCGCAGTTCTACCCATACCGATACTACAGCATCCAAGCTATTGTATCTCCGTGCTATTGCACAAATCTCCTCTTTAACCAGCAATGCCACCCCACCCCCTCTTCCGTTCTGTCTATCCTTCCTGAATATTGAATACCCCTACATATTTAGCTCCCGGCCTTGGTCACGCTGAAGCCATGTCTCCGTAACTCCAACTATATTATATTCCTTAACTGCGCATTCAATTCATCCACCTTATTACGAATGCTCCTCGCATTAAGGCACAAGGCTTTCAGGTTTGTTTTTCTTAGCTCCCTTCTACCTTTTGCTTCTATCCTCCTTTTATGACCCACTGTCTCCTCGCATTGGTTCCCACCCCCCTGCCCTGTTAGTTTAAAATGTGATCTTTCCTACACTCTCTTTCCCGTTAACTGCAAGCATACCTGTTGACTAACCTCCCCCCCCCCCCAATCAGTCCCCCTCCAATTAAGGTGCAACCAGTCCCTTTTGGACAGGTCACCTCTGCCCCAGAAGAGATTCCAATAATCTAGAAATCTAAATCCCTGCCCCCTGCACCAACTCCTCAACCACACATTCAGATCCCCTATCTCTCTGTTCCTACCCTGACAAGTGACTCAGCAGGTCGGGGAGCATCTCTGGAGGACATGGATAGGTGACGTTTCAGGTGGAGACTTTTTTTCCTTTCTTCAGACATCCAACAGTCTGAAGAAGGGTCTTGACCCAAAATATCAACTATTTATGTTCTCCAAAGATGCTGCCTACCCCGTTGAGTTACTCCAGAGCTTTGTGTGCTTTTGTGTGCTAATCAGCATCTGCAAATCCTTGTTTCCAAAGATTGACTTTTGGAGACTTTTCAAAGTTAATTTTGGACAAAATTAACAAAGGTTTGTCACAGTGATTATTTCATTCTTCAAGCTTCGATTGTTGCATGGGTGGGGTCAGTTTTCGGTTGGATGCTTTTAATACGTTTTAAAAGATTTTTGAAGCTAAATATGCGATGAAAGCAGTTTTCAGCTAAAATATGATTCTTTCTGCATGTGGCCTATGTTTATCATAAGCTAAAATGTGCTGAGTGAATTGACACACTGCGAGGAACCTCTTTGAGTAAGTTGGTGAACAGTACAATGATCCATTGTGCTTAGTGCTGGTTTAATTTTCAATGCCATAGACATGTTCTTTTACTTTGTGAGTTGATTGTAGCATAACTAAGGGGATGGTAGGAAATTAATCAAAAGGAAAAATTATATTTTATAATTAACGGGCAAATTTTGTTTTTCATTCCGTGTCGGCCATTTTCTATTTTTACTAATCTCTCATCACCTCCAAAAGAACATTTTGGCAGTAAGGGTTGACAGGAAGTAATTTTTTTTTTTAATCTCTTCAAAAATATTTTCCTTCTATCTTTCAAAAGCTTAAAAATTGATGGAAGCTTCAGAAAAAAGAGGCAGACAATGGCGTTCATTCAGACATTTCACGTGTGAAGTTCTTTTCAACCCCTCAGTCCTCTTATTTGCTATGATTTTCCAATTGCAGCTTGGCTTTTTATTCATTTGTTTTAAGCAGGTCCAGCACACTGGGTTGGAATGGATAGGAAATTATTAACTCATTCATTGGTCCAGAGAAAAAGCGCACTGCCTAGGCTTTAGAATCAATAACAAGGCCAAAAAATGTCTTAACTTAAATGTTTAACTTAAAAATAGGCCCAGGACATATGCATTAAATGATAGGGCACTAAGGAAAATAAATGAACAGGAAGATCTGGGGTCTAATTCTACAGCCCCTTGACAATGGCAATATAGATAGATAAGGTTGTGAATAAGGCATGTGGCAAGCTCATCATCATAGGGCAGGGCTTAAAATATAAGACTTGAGGCATTATGTTGTGATGTAAGGCCATACATGTAATATTGTGTGCAGTTCTGGTGGTCACTCCATGGTAAGGGTTGAATGCGTTGGTGAGAGTGCAGAGGAGATTCACCAGGATGTTGCCTGGACTGGAGGACTTCCATCATGGGGAGAGGTAGGATCGAATGGGCTTGTTCCCCTGGTGTGTGAGAGACTCAAGGGTGACCTGCTGGAAGTTTTGAAGATTATGAGATTGGTTAGAAGGTCAAAATATTTTTCCGTTTATAGGAGGAGCACAAAGAAAGAGGGCATAGATTTAAGGTTAGAGGGAAGGGAAGACTTTTTAAAGAGCATGTGAGGAGATGTTTTTTTACACAGAGAATAATTGATGTCGGTGATGTGCTGCCAGGGGAGGTGGTGGAATCAGATACAATCACCATATTTAAGAGTCATTTAGACAAAGGTTTCAATTGGAAATGTATAGAATGATATGGACCAAATACAGCATGGAAACAGGCACTTCAGCACAGCTCACCAATGCCAACTAAAATGCCCTATCTACACTAGTTCCACCTGCCTGCATTTGGTCATATTCCTCTAAACCTTTCCTATCCGTGTGAGTCACCGTCGGCTGTCCATGGGCAAATGGAATTAGTCAGAGGGTGGTGAATCTGTAGAATTCATTGTCACAGACGGCCAAGTCATTGGGTATTTTTAAGTTGGAGATTGAAAGATACTTGATTGGTAAAGGTGTCAAGGGTTGTGGGCAGAAGGCAGGAGAATGGGGTTGAGAGAGAAAGATAGAACAGCCATGATTGAATGGTGGAGTAGACTTGATTGACCTTCCATTTCCGACTTTAGTGCTTTGACGACATGGTGGAGCAGCAGTAGAGCTGCTGCCTCACAGGGCCAGTGATCTGGATTTGCTCCTGTCTGTACAGAATATGCATGTTCTCCCCGTGACCACTTAGGTTTTTCCCGGGTGCTTCGGTTTCCTCCCATATTCCAAAGATGCACAGGTTTGCAAGTTAATTGGCTTTGATAAAAATTGTAAATGTCCCTAGTGTGTAGGATGGTGCTCGTGTACAGGGATTGTTGGTCGGTGCAGAGTCAGTGTGCTGAAGGGCCTGTGGCTGCACTGTATCTCTAAACTAAACTAAACCTCTTCCCTTTTATTACCATTCATTCCCCAGTTGCCCACTTACAAATCCAATCTTGCTATTCTGGGCCCACGTAGACAGGCTTTGGTTCCTCACTGCTGTTCAATGCTAATGGTAACAATTTCAACAAATGTCTCCCTGAGAGAATCCGCTTTCTAGGTGTGGCCTTCAGCAATACTCGGGTCAACTCAATTAATTAATTTGAGGTCAATATTGTGGCTTTTAATTCTCTCTCCCCTCACATGTTGTCTTCCTTTGAGCACCAGAAGTCTTTACACCTCTCAGAGACTGACAGTGAAAGCCACAAGAGGAGTAAATATCATGTCTCTCCTCTTGCTGGGCCTGATAAAATTGTCATCTTGTGGTAAGCATGATTTATAGCTGACATGAGCAAACACATAACCTTTTGGAAGCTGCAACATGGGCATACTTAATTGGGGAATCTATTAATTAGTTGTCCTAATTGTGGTTTTCCCAATAGTGTCAGAATCAGCTTCCAATGTTTTAAATTTGTGCTGTGTGCTGAAAATTAGAACATTAAGGCAAAGTTAACCTCTGTGAGCAGGTGGATTTAAGAGTGGGCAGGGGTACATTTGTTAAAGCTGACGGTGACTCACACAATGCATTTCAGCAGTTGACTCATGATCTCTCCACTGTCTCTCAGCCACTGCCCTTGGTGTTGACTAAGTTCCTAAGTTCTAGGAGACAAATTAGGCCATTCAGCCCATCAAATCTACTCCACCATTCAGTCATGGCTGATCTATCGTTCCCTCTCAACCCCCATTGTCCTGCATTCGCCCCATAACCCCTGACTACCAGGCAGCTAGACGGGCTGCTTCGTCTCTTGCTATCGATGTAAGTCAAGTCAAGTCAAGTCAAGTTTATTTGTCACATACACATACGAGATGTGCAGTGAAATGAAAGTGGCAATGCTCGCGGACTTTTGTGCAAAAGACAAACAACAAAACAACCAAACAAATTATAAACACAATATAAATAATAGAAGGAAAAACGTTCTGTAAAGTTATGTTATTGTATATTGTACAGTCAGGTGTTGTGCATTTCCGGTCCAAAGCTTTCGACTGAAAATTCTACAACTTTAAGATGGATTCCCAAAGGGCATCTGCCGACTCTTCCACAAAACGCCTCACCAATACAGATATTATTGTCACATTATTCTTGCTGGTATTATTGTGGCACAGTGGCACAGCTGGTAGAGCTGCTGCCTCAAAGTGCCATAGACGCGGGTTCGATCCTAACCTTGGGTGTTGTCTGTGTGGAGTTTGCACGTTCTTCCTGTGACCACGTGGGTCTGGACATGGTGATAGATTTTGATGATGATGTACTGGGAAAAATGCAAACTCAACCTTTCTCACTCAGAAGAAGTGAGAAAGATTGTCTGTAACCTCATGACAAGAGCTTTTCTCCTCTTGTAACTTGAGCAGCAGCATATCTTATTCTGTGTTCCCTCTTCCCGTTTCCTAGTCATGTTATGGTTCAATGGAATGAGCATATAACAAAACTATATCGGGAAGAAACTAATTGTCACCGAAGCTTATTATCAAAACAAAGTACTACAGCAATGGTTCACTACTCTCTGTGGAATGTAAAGAATTCTTAAAAATATCAAAAACTATAGAGATCAATTATTAATGAAATGGTCATGTCATTCTTTTAAATAGCGCTGATGACTTGAGGATTCAGGTCGGAGAGAGAAGATCATGAACTAGAATGGATACAACCAATTTTGTATCATTGGTGCTAGTTGAGATCACAAATCTTCTACCTTACCAACTCCAAATGATGTTAGTTTAGTTTAGTTTAGCTTAGTTTAGAGATACAGCACGGAAACAGGCCCTTCGGCTCACCAAGTCCGCGCCAACCAGCGATCCCTGTAGACTAGCACTATCCTACACACTAGGGACAATTTACTATCTTTACTGAAGCTAATTACCCTACAGCTTGTATGCCTTTGTAGTGTGGGAGGAAACTGGAGCACTCTGAGAAAACCCGCGTGATCAAGGGGAGAACGTACCAACACCATTAAGACAGCACCTGTAGTCAGAATCGAGCCCGTGTTTATGGCGCTGTAAACAGCAACTCTACCGCTATGTCACCGTACCACCCAAAAAAGGCACATGCTTGTGCGTATGCCAACACCTCACTGAAATGAAATACATCTACAAATGTGCACATTGATACCTTCCTGCATTTTGGGCTAAGAAGCACAATAAAGCCAAATTTCACGGGGGGGGGGGGGGGGGGGGGAGGGAGGGGGGGGGGGGAGGGGAGGGGAGTTCTATCTTGTAGAATTTGCACTGCGTTTAATTTAGAAAATCTACCTCCTTTTCATTTAACCATCCATTTCTTGTGTACGGGAAACTTGGGTTCTTGTGTACAATGTTGCAGTAACATTAATGGGATTTTTTTTTATCTCCCTGCATTAGAGAACAAATCTTCTGTGCTTAATAAAGAATCATTGTTGTGTCAGTCATTTGGAATGTGTAGCGAATCTTGTGACTGGCACATCATGATGATGTGTTACAATTGCAGCATCATGGACTATGGTAACGTACACTGGTATAACAAATGACAGCAAATTGAAACTTTTCTTATGATCTGACTTTTTAATGGTGCATCTCTTGGAAACAAATCAAATTGTCAAAGGAAGTGGATGAGTTTGTCCTTGTGTATTTGAGTAATATTAGATAAATGAAGACGCCAGTCTTAGCTGAGGTGCTGTGTAGTGACAAGATGAAGCCAAGGACTGAATCACACATTGCTTGTGTTAGAGCCTAAATAAACACATTCTTTTGAGGTAATTATTACCATTAGTTTACATGTTTTTGCGTTTAAATTTTTGCCATTTGATGGCTGTGATCCTTCTGAAATCACAGCAGCTTGCATGCAAATAATGACATGTCCTGATTTGGGGCCAAATTGGATCCACTGTGGATTTTAATACCATTCGCAAGTAATCAGAACCCGCCCATAGTCAAAAGAGTTATGTGTAACTGAATAATTCGATTTTAATAAATGCGTGTATCTGTTTCTCTCCTCATTGCGTATTTATTTTCCAACTGTGCATATAGTTATATACAATAAAGAAATGTGATATTATTCTGTTAAACAGAGTTGGTAGTACATTGAGTATTCAGCTATTTGTTGCAAAATTAAAAATTGCATGAATCAGCACTAAGTGACACTGATTATTATGTTTTATAATTGTATACATATGCTAACCATTACATTTTAGGAAAAGTAAATAGAATTAAATTTGGCAGAAATTCTAATGTCTAATTAATGAAATATATATGTTAACATTACCCTTGATGATACCTTCCTGTTCCTTTGTCTGTAAGAATTATAAATTGATCTCAACTTTGCCCGACAGTATATTTAGTTGCATATATAAATGAGGCGTTTTCAATGTGCACCACTGATATGCAAAGGTAAATGATAGCATAAACACACCAAGTTTATGGAAGCTGTAAACTGCTACACAGTCATTTATTTCCTTGTCAGAGCTATAAGTGAAGATTGAAATGAATTGGGCTTAATCTCAGTGGATCAATTAACAGAGGGACCTGCCCTTCAACTGCAGAAGCTCTGCTTCAGAATTTGCATATCACTGAAAAAAATTATAAAGCTGAGATAAATACTGGACTGATAATAACTCACTGCAGATTTGGCTTTCTTCCTAGATTTTCTTGGCTGCTTGTCCTAATAGAGGGTCTCTTGGCATATGGAGCACAAAGGTTATTAGTAGCTGTCAATCAAAATGCTAGCAGCATGTACCAGCGGGCCTGAGATGGGGAGAGGGTGACATTCATCCTCCCATCTTACTTATCCCTGGTTTAAAAGTCATTCAGGGCAAGTGGCAGTAAAAGATGGGTCTAGCTCCCTCCCAATGGAGAACTATGTGCTGCGCTGACAAGCTATACTGTAATCGCAGAAGTGATAGAATATATCACCATTTCTCCTACAAACTCTGTTGCTGCACCAATTCTTCTGCAGACCCAAGAAGACTATTACGCCATGTCAAAATGTGAGCTGGGCTTTATTCTGGCTATGCACAATGCAGACTGTAGAGTTGTAGCTGCTTTTCCTCACAGTCCTTTGAGGAAGAATTTCCGTGATCACCCTGTCGAACAATGAAGAGGAGCTTAGACGATAGATTTTGCTTTTCTTGGTCCACTGAATATGGAGTCTAAATATGGAATATGGAGGCAAAAGTAGGTCAGCAGAAAAATCATGTTCGAAACAATGTTGGAGTCAAAGAGTCAAGCAGCATGGTAACAGGCCCTTCAGCCCAATTTGTCCTTGATGATCAAGATGCCCCATCTGAGCTCGTCCCATTTGCCTGTGTTTGGCTCGTATCCATCTAAAATATGCGTATCCTTGTACCTGTCCAAGTGTCCTTTAAATGTTATTATAGTACCTGCCTGTTGTCTTTAGTTTAGCTTTTGCCATGCGCACCAAAGTACAGTGAAAAGCTTTTTGGTTGCGTGCTTTCCAGTCAGTGGAAAAACGATACATGATTACAATCAAGGCATCCACAATGTACAGGAACAGGGTAAATGGAATGAAAGAGTGGAGCGATTGTAATAAACGATTGCAGATCCACTTCTGGGACCAGCACACGCAAACAAGAATTGTAAATTTTTTGCAGAACAAACAGTTGCTCATTGACACACTTACAATGCTAGGGTATTTTGAATATATCTACACTGTTGCTACAGCAAGCAGCCACAGGGGATTTTATGATAGTTCAAATCCCTCATTTAAACCAAATTGACAGGGAAGTACTGAAGGCAAGTACAGAGCTTTCTCTTCCTGAGAGGAGGAGAAATCCAGACTAAATCAGTACACGGTTCTCTCACATTATCGAAATGGTATTCAGAATTCCCTGGGAACAGATTAATTGCTCGCTTGAAAACAATGCACACCCTAGCAACGACTGGTTAGCATGCAACAAAAGCCTTTCACTCTACCTGTGACAATAAACTAAACTAAACTAAACTCAAACCAGAATGTAAAGTGAATCAAGGGATATGATTTTAAAAAAAATACTAGTCTGTAGAAGAGTCTCAACCCAAAAACCCATTCCTTCTCTCCAGAGATGCTGCCTGTCCCGCTGAGGTACTCCAGATTTTGTGTCTATTCTAACTGGGAATCCTTAATGGGTTGTCATGGGTCTCCTGACGAATTGTCCACAAAATTTCTTCCATATTCCTGATCGTTAGCCAAAACTCCATAGTCTTTCTATCCAACACCAAATTTATGTTTTTCATTGTTCATTATACGTCAGCAATTTAATTATTCTACATGGGAAATCATTGAAGAATGACAATTTGTCTACGTGTAGGAAGGAACTGCAGATGCTGGTTTAAACGGAATATAGACACAAAAAGGTGGAGTAAGTACCTAAGGGTACCCTGAAGGGTCTCAACCCGAAACGTCATCTATTCCTTTTTGTCCAAAGATGCTGTCTGACCCGCTGAGTTAATCCAGCTTTTTGGGACAATTTGTCTATGTGCAGCAGCATTCAGCCCATGCAACAAAACTACTACAGGTTGCACTATTTTCATTGACGGCCATGTACAAAAGTAACAGCAACCAGTAGTTGATGCGCTCAAGTTTAGTGCCAGCAACAAAAGACAAATCCCTCCTCTGTTATCTTGTATTTTATCTATCAACCCCATTAATAGTTACGTACTCACTCAATTCTTGTTAGGTGATGCAGAGAGGTTCATTAAATGGGAATCCATTTGTTAGATTTGTGGAGAAAATAAGTTTTACTAATTAACAAAACAAGGTTAAATTCCATGTGTTTTGTTTTCTAGTTTATCAGGAAGAGTAATAGGCTGGAACCCAGCAGATTGGCTCTTGGCTCAACTTCAGGAAAGTCACAAAGCCCAAAGCTTCCAAACTCTTGAATAAAAGAAAGTGCTGGAGATGAACTTGGATTGGAGGCAGGTCAGTGGTTCATAGTGCAAGCAGCACACACATTCTCGGCAAAATTAACGCCGACCATAATGAGGCGGCAACTAGTTCCCAGAATGCGGGAAATCCTCACGATCATGAAGGCGATTCCCCAGCAACCACCCGCAAACATGTGGTGGCCATGTGGCGTCTGCATAGTCGCCTAAAAAGTCGCCTAAGTGGGACAGGCCCATTACTGAAACCTATTTCAATATCAGTTTTGCAACATGGCCAACAAAATCAATCTTATTCTTTAACCATGAGCCTGTAATCTGCAGCATATCTGTAGGGAAACAAACGGCATGGAAATACAGGAATCAGCACTTCACCCCTTTGTACCTCAATTCCATTTAACCACAGACTTCGATACTCTCAGCTAACATTATTATGTAATCTGTGGACAGAACAGTGGTGCAGCGATGGAGTTGCTGCCTTAAAGCGGCAGATGACCTGGGTTCGATCCTGACTGCGTTTGCTGTCTGCAGAGAGTTTGCACATTTTCCCTGTGACCGTGTGAGTTTTCTGCGGGAACTCCAGTTTCCTCCCATATTCCAAAGACATGCCGGTTTGTAGGTTGATTGCCTTCTGGAAATTATCCTTAAGGCCCCTGTCCCACTTAGGAAACCCGAACGGAAACCTCTGGAGACTTTGCGCCCCACCCAAGGTTTCCGTGCAGTTCCCGGAGGTTGCAGGTGGTTGCCGGAGGTTGCAGGTAGTGGAAGCAGGTAGGGAGACTGACAAAAACTTCCGGGAAACCTCCGGGAACCACACGGAAACCTTGGGTGGGGCGCAAAGTCTCCAGAGGTTTCCGTTCAGGTTTCCTAAGTGGCACAGGGGCATTAGTGTGCAGGGTATTTTGGTGATCACTGGTCGGCGTTGACTCAGTGGGCTGAGGGCGTTTCAACACTGTATAACCACATAACTCCAGCACGGTTTCCAAGTCCAGGAACAAATTTTTTTTTTTCCTAAGTCCCAGACCTGGGACAGGGCCCTCCATTCCCTTCTCATATATGCCTATCCATTTATTTTTAAATGATTTTGGTGATCACTGGTCGGCGTTGACTCAGTGGGCTGAAGGGCCTGTTTCCACACTGTATCTTTAAACTAAACTAACCTAAACTAAAGTTAAACTACATCTCAGTATCCATATGTTCCAAAAGGCTGTGCAATCACTGTTTTATTGTGGAATAGATTATTCAATAGTTCTATTATATTTTCTGTGAATAACATTTTCCCTATTTCCTCCCTCACAGTTTCGATTGAATGAAATAATGTAATATAAAATGTAATATATACCAGTGACGAGCTAATGGGTAAATATTTTTGAGTGAAAATAACTGCTTTGAGCAAAGAAGATCTATTGTGATAGTGGAAGAGACAGCAGAGTCTTATAAGATCTTTCTGCAACCAATAATTATAAGATTATGCCCTTTTGTGCTTGATGTCTGTGCCAGAGGAAGGAGTTCCACTACTGAATTATTTAAAATGCCTTGGTCAGATCAACCCTTAATTTTCTATTTTCAAAACAATTCAGGGCAGATTTATGCAAATGGGCCCCATGGTTTAACTTTCTTATTAGTATAGTTTAGTTTAGTTTAATTTAATGATACAGTGCGGAAACAGGCTCTTCGGCCCACCAGGCCTGCCTGACCAGCCTGCACACTAGGGACAATTTACCATTGTTACCGAAGCCAATTAACCCACAAACCGGTCTTTGGAGTGTGGGAGGAAACTGGAGCACCTGGAGAAAACCCACACAGTCACAGAGCGAATGTACAAACTTCGTACCGACAGCACCCATAGTCGGGGTCTCTGGCGTTGTAAAGCAGCAACTCTACCACTGTGCCACCATGCCACCCTGATGCAGTGCCTTTTGGTGAAGATGCAATTCACAACCTTCAAGCTTACCAAATCCTTCTTGAATTTCCTAAATTTGACCATGATGGTCAGATGGGGTCTGACTAAGACACTGTCACTGTAGATTACAAACTCTTCTTTGCATTCCAACCTCATTGACAAATAAAGAAAACCATCACACTGGGGCTAACAAAGAGAGACCCAGGAATGCTGTACATCAGGAGACTTTTAATGTTGATCTGGATATCAGTTTTATTGACGTTCAGCTGGAATGCTAGAAAAGATAAACAGCTGTGAGCTGAGGTGTTCTTGAAGACTTTTGACAAGATGCTAATAGCAGGACTAATGTAATATTTAAAAAAATTGATATTCTTCATATAAGCAAGAAATCCTCACAGTATTTAATTTTGTAATAACTTCCAGATTAAATAAATAACCAGTATTTTACAGTAATATTAAATGTTGCTGCATTATGGATGTGCTGCATTCATTGTGAATGATTAGAATTCTTGTGTACTGTCTCCTTAACTTCTCCATTCAGTCTCTAAGATTTAGGGGCATGACCAGTAACTTAAACAACTTTAGTTATAGAAAACCTTATGCTGCCACATGGCTGTGTCTAAAGAGATGGATATCTTATTCTTGGAAGCAGACTGTAACAATTATATATTTTATATGGTGACACAATGGCATGGCGGTAGATGTGCTGCCTTAGAGCGCCAAATTACCAAGTTCAATCCTGACCACGGGTGCGTTCTCCCTGTGACTGCGTGTTTTTTTCCCAGAAGCTCTGGTTTCCTCTCACACTCCACAGACGTGCAGGTTTATAGGTTCATTGGCTTTGGTAAAGATTGAAAACTGGTCCCTGGTGTGTAGGATGGTGCCAATGTATGGGGATCACTAATTATCGCGGAATGGCCTGTTTACACGCTGTATCTCTAAGCTAAACTAAACAATGCTGTTGTGTATACCCGGAAAGCAACTGATCATATGACATCGCTCTTAAAGGGAAATATCAACACACCCAGTATTTCCTAAACTACTTTCAACAGCACAGTGGTGCAGCAGGTTGAGCGACTACCTCACAAAGCCAGAGACCCAGGTTTGAACCTATCCTCGTGTCCTGTCTGTGAAGGAATAGGCGAGAAGGGTCTCGATCTGAAACATCACCTATTCCTTCTCTCCATAGATGCTGCCTCACCCGCTGAGTTTCGCCAGCATTTTTGTCTACCTGCTTTACACTGGTTTCCCAATGAAATACTTCTTATTACCATTACGTTTAGTTTATTAAAAATGATTTGTTCTGGTCCACAAACGTGCCAGAGACTAATTATTTATTTTTGCAAATCCCATTTGAAAAATTATTGTGGAAATATGATACTAACAAGCAAACCATTTAAAACATAATAAAAATGGCAACATTTACTGTACATTACAAATGATGTGGCGTTTTATACTTTATGTATCTAGCGGTTGAGAAAATGGACAGGAAGTGGAAGCAGTAACTTGATTAATAACTGAATATGGTTTATGATTAATTAATCACAAATTATCTTAATTAATATACTGCTATTACTTATGTCTATCATTTAACTCAAGTTACCTGTGTATGTAAATTTTCACAGTTAACAGCAGTCGGAGGATGTTAATTGAAAGTCTGGTCTCCTGATAATATTTCACCTAAGTGAAATGACAATTACAGCCAATTATAATTCACTTTGCGTATGGTCAATCCATAATGCATGTATGTATATAGTGAGTGATTTCACACTATGATCGGACTCTTGCATTCCTGATGGACAGTGACAAATCAGCCGGCTCAGGTTCCCCGGGATTCTTTCCTGTAGAAATACAAACTTCATTGCTGTGCGTAAAACAAGGAAGCGGTCTTGTAACTATCTGGGGAAAAAAGTGGCCCTTCTGGCCAGCAATGGCAACACCTGCAATCTTCCATTTGACTGATAAAAAAAAGCCCATTTGGTATGCTAGATTAAGACTGCGTTATGACAAAGTGCTTGTGTACACACACACAGAGGCCCATTTCTGAAACTGAGCTGCGGATGAGGGATTCCTGTCATTAACAGCTGTAAATATGTACAGTGTGCAATTGCACTCCACTAGTGGTGCCAGTTGTACTTCAATTTGTTATTTAATGGTTAAGTGAGCTCTTATCATTGTTTTGATGTCTTCCAATAGACCTTTTCTTTCTATTCATCGGTCTGTAATCAGCTTCGAGAGTAGTCATGTGTTTTATTTAGCTGAGATATAGTTATTTTTAAACAGCAACATTCCCAACCTTTAGCAACGATAAGGGAGTGACATTTATGTTGGATTGGTGATTCAATAAATGTTTATGTTTCATAATAATTATTGTTGACATTATTAGGAGAAATAGCTTCAAAGTGACACATGACATACAAACGAAATTAGGAAATGATTATTGATGATAACAACCCATTTTTCTGAAGATTTCCTCTTGTGAATGTATAAACGAGATCTAGGAGAAGATTTAGGCCTTTTGGCGCATCAAGCCTGCTCCACCATTCAATCATGGCTGATCTACCTTTCCTTCTCAAACCCATTCTCCTGCCTTCACCCTATAATTCCTGGCACCCTTCCTAATCAAGAACCTGTCATATTTGCCGTAAAAATATCCATTCTAGGCCTCCACAGCCATCTATGGTAATGGATTCTACAGATTCACCACCCTCTGACTAAAGAAATTCTTCTTCATTTCCTTTCTAAAGGTACGTCCATTTATTTTGAGGTTATGGCCTCTGGTCCTACACGGTCCCACTAGTGGAAACATCCTCTCCACTTTCACTCTATCCAGGCCTTTCACTCTATTCATCCCCTAGCCTGATCAATCTGTTCCTTATCAATCCCATTCAAGGTCCTGCCTCATCTCCCCATAAGTTTGTTTGAGTGCCCAGTCAAAGAAAAGACTATACATGAATACAACCAAGCCGTCCACAGTGCACGGATGAAGGATAAAGGATACGACATTGAGTGCAAGATATATATCTTGATTCTTTAATTATCTTGTCTCCGAGTAAAGGGTGAGCAAAATGTGAATACTTGGCTTCTGATGAGATTGCATGGGTTCAGAACTATCATGAACAGATCCAACACAGACCTACTCAAGTTGTGATAGGGACTTTTAATGACCTCAATGCCCATAATTAGCACATTCAAAGGGTTTCATGTCTGTACTCATAGTCTGTCTGGGACATCAGAGCTCCCGTGGATTTTGAAGAAACGGGAACAAAGAGAAGCAGGAAAAAGCACTGATTGGTTCTAGCCCTAGTGGGAGGAGAGTTAGAAGTGAGTCAGAGCGAGAAAACAGTTGAAATGGAGAGGCAAAATACAGGCAGACTGAACTCAGAGCTCCCGTGGATTTTGATGAAACAGGAACAAAGAGAAGCAGGAAAAACCACTGATTGGCTCTAGCCCAAGAGGGAGGAGAGTTAGAAGTGAGTCAGAGGGGGAAAACAGTTGAAAACTGAGGAATTTGGTTTGTAAATTATGCAATTTATCAGTCAATGTAAGCAAGACGGCTCTTAGGGAGCATCAGTGAGAGAGCGGCCTTGTGAGGGAAGTGCCCTGTAGGTCAAGTGTGAGTCTTGGCTCAAGAGTCTTCGGTGAGGCTGAGGAGAGGAGGCTACTCAAAATGCTGGAGAGGGAGAGACAAAGAAGGAGATGTCAATGTGATTCAGGCAGTATGTGGGAGGTCACATGGTGCAGTGCTACAAATGTGAGAAGTGCTCCATTACAGCTCCTGAAGAGGTTGGGGAACGGACAAGTGGATGGAGAAACTGAGTCGTTCCTCGACAAGTCCTCAGTAAGATTGCAAGATACTGGGAACAGACAGAAGCTGTCGGGACAGAAGACGTTATCATTCGAGGGCATGGTGTGAGAGGTACGGACAGAGATTTCTGCAGGAACAGATGGGATTCGAGGATGGTGTGCTGCCTTCCTGGTGCCAGGATCCAGGATGTCACGGACAGAGTGCAAAAAATCCTCAAGGGCGAAGGTGAACAGCCGGAAGTGGTAGTGCATGTCAGCACAAATGATGTCGGAAAGAAGGGGATGAATATTCTGCAGCGTGACTTTAGAGAGCTCGGAAAAAAGCTGAAAAGCAGGACCTCCAGGGTGGTTATCTCTGGTTTGCTTCCAGTTCCTCGTGCTGGCGAGAGCAGGAACAGGGAGATACGGGACCTGAATGTGTGGCCAAGGAACTGGTGCAGGGGGCAGGGATTTAGACTCTTAGATCACTGGTATCTGTTTTGGAGTAAGGGGGAAACCGTACAAAAGGGACAGATTGCATCTTAACAGGTGGGGGACCAGCATTCTGGCAGGCAGGTTTGCCACTGCTACACGGGTGGTTTTAAACTGAATAAGGGGGGCAAATGGGATAGTCAAGGATAGAGTTAAAGGGATAGTTAATGACCCCAGAATTAATGGGAAAGGAAGCTCACAAAGGGATAGGAGAGTATGGCCAAGTGTAATAGGGATCGATGTGAAATGTGAGATGCGTAAGGGATTAAAAGTATTGTATATGAATGCGCGAAGTATAAGAAGTAAAGCAGATGAGCTTGATGCTCAGAGGTTGGTAGATATGACATTACGGAGACGTGGCTGCAGGAGGATCAGGCCTGGGAACTTAATATACAGGGTTATACGTCCTATAGAAAAGACAGGCAGGTGGGCAGAGGAGGGGGGGTATCTCTGCTGGTGAGGGATGGAATTCAGTCCCTTGCGAGGGAAGAAATAGGGACTGACGAGGTAGCGTCACTGTGGATTGAGTTGAGGAATTTTAAAGGCAAGAAGACACTAATTGATATTATCTACAGACCCCCAAATAGTAGCCCGGATGTAAGGTGTAAGTTGTAGCAGAAGTTAAAACTGGCATGTAACAAAGGAAATGCCACTATGGTGATGGGGGATTTCAATATGCAGGTAGACTGGGAAAATCAGGTTGGTTCAGGACCCCAAGAAAGAGAGAGTGTAGAATTGTATTGTATTGTATGTATATCAGGTTGGTCGCGTGTGCATGAAAAATAATCAGGCTGCAGTGTGTCCAGGTTGGGGGTTTGTGCGCGATACTTGGCAGGGGGCAAAGTCCATTTAGCCCCAAGAAAGAGAGTTTCTTCACTATCCTAGAATGCCCCCGAGATGGACAGTCCCCCTATTCCGTAGGTTAGAGCAGCTTGTAATGGAGCCCGACCAGGTCAGAAAAACTTCATGGCTGACCCTTTCCAATTCTGGAGCGGTTAGTGTTGTCCAATGAACCAGATTTGATAAGAGAAATCGAGGTAAAGGAACCGCTTGGAGGTAGTGATCATAATATGATTAGTTTTAATATGCAATTTGAGAAGGAGAAGGTTAAATCGGAAGTGTCAGTGATGCAGTTGAACAAAGGGGACTATGAAGGGACATGAGAGAGGATCAACCCCCAATAGCCCAAGGTATTGTATTGAAAGCAGAGCTGGAAAGGGATCCTAGCAGGAATGACGGTGTGACATCAGCAGTGGCAACTGCAATTTGGCTCTGGGCATAATCCGGAACTATTTTTGATGTGCGCAGGATCATTTCATCCCAAAAAGTCATTAGGAAGAAAGATTATAAGGGGAGTAGGAGGCAACCGTGGCTGACAAGAGAAGTTAGGGATAGAATAAAACTAAAAGAAAAGATGTATAACACAGCAAAGAGTAGCCGGAAGCCAGAGGATTGGGAAACTTTCATAGGACAACAGAAGGAAAGAAAATGGGCAATACGGGCTGAAAAGATGAAGTACGAAGGGAAGCTGGCCATGAATATAAAGAAGGTCAGTAAAAGCTTCTTTAGACATGTTAAGGGAAAAAGAGTAGCAAAGTCAAATGTGAGTCACTTGGAGGCAGACACGGGTTAAATTATTAAGGGCAACATTACTTAACTCTGTATCTCGGTGATTGCCAGTCCCAGAGAGTTGTGAATTTATGGAATTCTCTGCCACAGAGGGCAGTGGAGTCCAAGTCACTGGATGGATTTAAGAGAGCGTTAGATAGAGCTCTGGGGGCTAGTGGAGTCAAGGGATATAGGGTGAAGGCAGGCACGGGTTATTGACAGGGGACAATCAGCCATGATCACACTGAATGGCGGTGCTGGCTCGAAGGGCCAAATGGCTTCCTCCTGCACCTGTTTTCTATGTTTCTATGTTTCTAAGGGCTCCAATAAATTTAGTAATAGGGTGGCATGATGGCGCAGCGGTAGAGTTGCTGCCTTACAGCGCCAGAGACCCGGGTTTGATCCTGACTACGGGTGCTATCTGTACGGTTTGTACATTCTTCCCGTGACCTGCGTGGGTTTTCCCCGGGTGCTCCGGTTTTCTCCTACACTCCAAAGACATACAGGCTTGTAGGTTAATTGGCTTGGTATAATTGTAAATTGTCCCTAGTGTGCATGGGATAGTGTTCGTGCACGAGTTGATTGCTGGTCGGCACGGACTCGGTAGGCGGAAGGGCCAGTTTCTGCGCTGTATCTCTAAAACTAAAACTAAACTAAGTTGAATCGAGTAACTTCAGTTTTGAATCAATTAAATTTAGTAACTGGTGAATTGGCATGCTTTGGGTGCCAATTACCCGTGTTCTCCAGAGATACTGCCTGACCCGTTGAATTACTCCAGCAATTTGTGTCTGTTTTTAGCAACTTGTTGAAATAGGAAATTAAACTTTGCTAACTTTAATTTACAAACTAGATCAGATTTTTGTTCAGTTCTGTGCCCTGCACTTTAGAAAGGATGAGTAACTTATTGATGATGAAGAAAACAGTGCAGGGGATGAGCGATATAGATGCAATGGAGCAGCTAGCATTGATCTCTTTCAACCCAAAATGTGACCCATCCTTTCTGTCCAGAGATGCTGCCTGGCCCATTGAGTTACTTCAGCATTTTGTGTCTATCCTTTGGAAGATAAGGGAATTTTATTTTCAGACTATGACTAATAAATTTGTGGAATAGACTATCAGTGGGTTGTTCAGAAGAAGATTCCATTGTTACTTGCAAAAAAAGAAGTAAAGAAAACTACTTGAAAATGTTTAAAAAGTGTGAAGATATTGGGAAAGTTGGAGGAAGTGCAACTAATTTGATTACTAGCTACAGTCGGCAGAGGCTGGATGGGTCGAATAATATCCCTTAGTGTGTTGGAGATTGTATGATGCCACGATTCTTTTATACTGAAAGGAAATCTCTTGTTAACTTTAGTGTTGACTTTCTAATTAATACAGAGATTTGACTTCAATATTACAATGTAAAATTTTTGGCCCTGCCATCCCTTGTGCAATGGCAAGCAGACAATGGGGTATAAACATCTGCCTGGACCCTTGTGTGCTGTGTGAATACATTTCAATTATGCCTTTGTGGGCACGACACAATGTTCAGAATCCAGTGCCAAACCTTGCTAATCTGCATACAGAATGGGAATAATGCTGTCAAACGCTTCCCTCAGCTCTCGGCTGCTGAACAACTCTCTGTTGAATATGAAAATCCAAAACGGCGGGTCACTGGGGAAGGAAGAAGTCGAGTTTAATTTTGAATGCTTCTTACAAGGAAAAGGTAATTGCAAACATTTAACTCATTCTTCAGAAATTCCTCCCACTGCTGCTTCATTGAATGCAACCCACTTGAGAAAAACCGAGACAATTGGTAAAGTGGTTTACATGAAAATATCTCCTTCAGTGGAAATTTCACGGATTCATAGGCTATGATCTTCACTCTGGTGATGTTGTACGAGTGCGTTGTAAGGTGAATGCAGGACTAGCTCAGTGCACCAGAAAACATCCATGGGGTATTTTAGCTCACAGACCTCCTTTGTAAACCCAGCATAAGGTTTCTAGCTTGATTCCTAAGGGGTAGAAACATATCCAAGGGCCAGTACTGATAAATGTGAGATATCAGAGTAGCAACACAATGCATTTCACCTCCAAATCTCATTCCTATTGTCATGTCAGTAATTATTTTAAGCTGATGATAGCTCCATTTGAACACACTACACACTACGGGCAATTAACTGAGGTCAATTAAACTACTAACACACACGTCTTTGGGATGTGGGTGGAAACTAGGGCACCTGAAGGAAATCCACATGGTCACAGGTTGCACAATGTGTAAACTCCACACAGACAACACCCAAAGTCAGGATCAAACCCAGGTCTCTGCTGTTTAAGAGGGAACTGCAGATGCTGGAGAATCGAAGGTTACACAGAAAAGCTGGAGAAACTCAGCGGGTGCAGCAGCATCTATGGAGCGAAGGAAATAGGCAAAGTTTCGGGCCGAAACCCTTCTTCAGACTGAAGAAGGGTTTCGGCCCGAAACGTTGCCTATTTCCTTCGCTCCATAGATGCTGCTGCACCCGCTGAGTTTCTCCAGCTTTTCTGTGTAACCAGGTCTCTGCTGCCTTGAGGCAGCATCTCCATCAGCTAAGCTATTATGGTGCCCTGAAAGTTCTGATGGATAGTCACTCACCCAAACTTGATCTGATAAAATAACATAGAACAGTGCAGCACAAAAGCAGGCTCTTGGGCCCACATTGTCTGTGCCAAACAAGATGCCAAGCTAAACTAATCTTATCTGCCACCACATGATCTATGCCCATTCGTCCCCTTCATTCCCTGAATATTCATTTGCTTATCTAAAAGCCTCTTTAAAATCACCATCATATCTGCCTCTAACCCCAACCCTGGCAGCATGTTCCAGGCACTCACAATTCACTGCATGAAAAAAATTGAAGGAACTGTAGATGCTGGTTTAAACCGAAGATAGACACAAAATGCTGGAGTAACTCAGAAGGACACGCAGTATCTCTGGAGAGAAGGAAAGGTGACGAATTCTGAAGAAAGGTCTCAAACTGGAACGTCACCATTCCTTCTATCCAGAGATGCTGCCTGTCCCGCTGAGTTGCTCCAACATTTTGTGTAGAAAAATTTATTATTTTAGAACAAGAATCGTCTTTATCTGCTTGATGCAAAGAATCACATAAGACTCCTGGCTATGATGACATAAGTAGATGGACATTTTTTTCCCAGCTGTTATCAGGCAACCAAACCACCGTATCACCAACTGGAGAGCAGTCATGACCTATCATCAAGACACAAAAAGCTGGAGTAACTCAGCGGGACAGGTAGCATCTCTGGAGAGAAGGAATGAGTGATGTTTTGGGTCGAGACCCTTCCATGCACCTGGAGACCTACGGACTATATTTAATCAGACTTTACTGGACTTTATCTTGTACTAAATGTCATTCCCTTTATCCTGTATCTGTACACCACGGACTGCTTAATTGCAATCATATAGTTTTTTCGCTGACTAGATAGACAAAAAAGCTTTCCACTGTACCTCAGTACGTGACAATAAACTATACTAAAGAACTAAAGATATCAACTCAAAATAAAGTCCGACTTGGTGGAAACAGATGGCCACGCCTATTTACCAGAGGCAGAGATTAAAATCTGCCCTGGTGATATCTGGTAATGTGGCTACTACAGTATACATCCTAGCAATATACTTTTCTTGTGCTGGTCTTATACAGGCAAATAATGTTGTTCAGTGTAATTGGAAGTGCCCATATCCATGGACAGCCTGCTCTGTATTTAGAGAACAGATTAACAATATCTTTGCTATAACTGGGTGATCAAAACGGAATATCATACGCCAAATGATGCTTCACCAATGTCTTGTACAACTGTAACATAACTTCCCAAATTCTTTGTGTAGAAAGGAACTGTAGATGCTGATTTATACCAAAGATAGACACAAAGTGTTGGAGTAACACAGCAGGTCAGGCAGCATCTCTAGAGAAAAATAATAGGTGACGTTTCAGGTCAGAACTAGTCTGAAGAAACATTCTGACCCAAAATGTCATCTATTCTTTGTTTCCAGAGTTGCTGCCTGACCTGTTGAGTTTCTCCAACAGTTTGTATCTATCTCTCAACTTCGCTGCTCAATTCTGACTGATAAAGGCTAATGTGCCGAAAGGCTACTTGATCACCTTATCTACCCATGGCGGCACTTTCAAGGACCCGTGTACCTGAGGATCCATGCAGCAAAATCAGGAATATGTTTTCAGTGAAGGTTAATTAGCTTAAAGAACAATACCAATGCAGAAAATATTTACCTGTCAGGACACATGGGAATAGGTATGCACACAATCAAAACAGCTTATTAATATCTGTGTTGGTTCAAGTGATCCCGATGGTACATAAACGGAAAATAGTGGACTTTGCAATTGAAAAACCAGTGATATTTAATTTGATACTGTAGACCATGGGAGAAAATGTCAGAGGGAATGTAATAGATGATCAAGCAGGAAATTGGCAGCTAATCTACCTGCATGGATAAATTTTCTACAATTTATTTTAGTACAGATGGCTAATCTTTGCATTGTTTATTGTCCTCTAACATGGACAGAAGAGTCAAAATCTTAATTTCACCAGATGTTTCCAATTAAAACTTTGGTTCCAGCTTGAAATGGGCCTGATTAAAATTGCAGACCAACAGCCTGATTAATGTGCAGTGGCTCTTGAAAGATAAAGTTAACAACTTGGGAAGAACCTTGAATAACAATTGATATCAGAGGCCAGAACTTGTGTCATGATTTAAACACTAGCAAAAGCACAGGGAAGATAACATTTAATTGGAAACGTCACCCCCAAGGGAAATAGAATCTTAACAGATGCTTGTCACGGGAATTTGGGATGGAACGTGAATCTGATGGGTACTTGGACCAATTAACAAGTGCTTAACTAGTTGACTAAACAGAACATTTCCATTTCAGAGGCGATGGGCTTCTTATGGCCACATACACAACATCCTGGACATATTGTGTAAGCCTGTTCTGGTCGATGGTTGTGACAAATGTGAATTTTGCCCAATCCTGTCCCAGTCAGGAGCTCGACAGCCAAACGTAAGACCTATGTGGACTCAGTGAGGTACTAAGCAAGAACTGCGATGGCTGGTTTTATGTAAATAGTTGTCCCAAAATTCTTCCTCCAGTTATATGTTGATTTCATTTAACAAAGAGCAGCACAATGGTGCAGGTGGTATAGCTGCTGCCCCACAATTCCAGACACCCAGCTTTAATCCTGACCTCAAGTACTGTCTGTGGGGAGTTTGCATGTTCTCCCTGTGACCGTGAGGGTTTCCTCTGGGTGTCTGGTTTCCCCCCACATTCCAAGGTCGTGTGGGTTTCTGGGTTAATTTGCATCTGTGAATTGCCCCCAGTGTGTAGCGAGTGGGTGCAAAAGTGGGAAATGTAGAACTCGTGTGAATGGGTAGTAAGCGTGAACTTGATGGGCCAAAGGGATTGTTTCTATACTATGTCTTTTAATCAATCAATCAATTCAATGAATCAATGTAGAAAACAAACAACTGCAGATACTGGTCTATGCCAAGTGCTGGAGTAACTCAGCAGGTCAGGGAGCATCTCTGGAGAAGAAAGATAGCCATCATATACTTTTTTCTCCAGAAATGCAGCCCGACCCATTGAGTTACTCCAGCACTTTGTGTTAATCAAACTGGGTAGTGACTCTGCTCATTTAACAGACTTAAACTTCTCAGCTTCAGATATATTAACCTTAATAATTTTGTTTTTTCCCTGATTTTGCTTTCAACCTTTTCTGATTACGAAGCTAAATTATGGAGTATTTTTCCGGAGTCTCCAGCACAATTTATAGATGGATGAGCAAGATCATATTTTGGTTTAAAAAAACCTTAATTTACGCTAGATTTCATTTCATTTAAAAAAATATATATATCTTTTTTATTAGAAGCAATTGTACAGAGATAAAACATTTGGGATCTAAAATTATACAATTATTGTACAGCTTAATTTTTATCCTTGTAACCTAAACCATGAAAATGAAAAAAGAAAAAGAAAACAAGAAAGAAAAAAAAATAGAAGGTGAAAAGATAGATTGAAAAGCGTGGAAAAGCTTTTCCCACTGAGAGTAGGGAAGATTCAAAACAAGGGGACATGACAAGAATTAAGGGACTGAAGTTTAGGGGTAACCTAAACTTCTTTACTCAGAGAGTGGTAGTGTGTGGAATGAGCTTCCAGTGAAGGTGGTGGAAGGTTCGTTTTTATCATTTAAAAATAAATTGATAGTTATATGGAAAAAGGAAAAGAGGGTTATGGTCTGAGCGCAGGTATATGGGACTAGGGGAGATTATGTGTTCGGCACGGACTAGAAGGGTCGAGATGGCCCCGTGCTGTAATTGTTATATGGTTATATGGTTATATGGAAAAAGAACAAAAGAAAGTTCCTAAACTACCAAGGTAGTGTGGCAGAAAGATATAGAAATAAGAAAAAAGAAAAAGAAAGATGGAGATACACCTTGCCCCTCGTCCCCCCCCCCCACCCACCTCGCCCAACCCAGCGTCGGATTTAAATTTAAATTTGTCTTGCGCCATGCTATTGGTGTAAGAATTCGGTAAAGGGTGTCCATGTTTAAAGAAATTGATCTGGTTTTTCCGCCAAGACAAGCCGTTATCAGGCCATAGTTAAGGAAACGTCTTTGAAATATTGTTAGCTCAGAACAGGCCTCTGACATACCTAGTGTGATCAATTTTATGTCGGGATCCAATTTAGTTTTAAGTGTTTTGGAAAATATATCAAAAATTTCCCTCCAGAAGTTTTGTAATTTTGTACAGGAAACAAAATAATGGGTTATGGTTGCTTCTTGGAGGAGACATTTATCACAGATTGGAGAGACATTTGGGAAGATCTTGTTCAGTTTAGACCTTGAATAATAAAGTCTATGCAGTATTTTAAATTGTATTAGTGAGTGCTTAACATTAAGAGAACAGTAATGTATATATAGAAGACTTTCCTCCCACTATCCTTTGAAATTGTTCAACCCAATTCATCTTCCCAAGCTCGCCTAATTATTTCCGATGATGGGATATGTAGATTTAAAAGGGTATTATAGATTTTAAAGGATATGTAGATTTAAAAGGGTATTGACTTATTTGAATCAGCCTTTCTGTTCATGCATTCATCTAGCATATCTGGACCCATGGAGTGAAAATCTTGCGTGTGTATTTTCACATAGTCTCGTATTTGAAGGTATCTGAAGGTATTTGAAGTGACTACTTTTCAAATTATATTTCAACTGTAAATCTTGAAACGAGAGGAAGGTCCCCATCTCATAAAGGTCTCCCAACTTTTTAATTCCTAAGCTTTCCCATTGTACAAACGCCTTGTCTAAAGTAGACAATTTAAACGAGGGATTATTGGCGATTGGTAAGAGGAAAGATACATTTCTCAATTTAAGGGTTGATTTCAACTGTTTCCAGATTAGTAAAGTGCTATGGATTATCGGATTTTTCTCATACGTTGATTTCTTCTGATTGGACAGAGAAGAATCGCGCCTATGTTGAAAGGTGAACAATCTTCCCTCTCCATTTTTAACCAGTTTACTTGTTGGCATGTATCGTCCATCCAGTAGATTACATTTTTAATATTAGTTGCCCAGTAATATAGAAGAAAATTAGGGAGAGCCAATCCACCAATTTCTTTAGGTTTGCATTTCAATTGAAAACCTTGGTGTGTAAGTGTCTGCGTAACAGAGAAACAAACTTCTATCAGCTCTCTGTATATTAAATTAAAAAAAGGGTGGCACAGTGGTGCAACGATAGAGCTGCTGCCTCACAGCACCAGAGACCCAGGTTCAATCCTGATTATAGGTGCTGTCTGTATAGAGTTTGTATGTTCTCCCTGTGACTGCGTGGGTTTTCTCTTGGTGCTCCTGTTTCCTCCCACATTCCAAAGACATGCAGGTTTGTAGGTTAAATGGCTTTTCTGCAAATTGTCCCCAGTGTGTAGGATAGAACTAGTGCACATGTGATTGATGGTCAATGTGGACTCTGTGGGCTGAAGAGCCTGTTTCCATGCTGTATCCCTAAGCTAAACTAAACTAAACTAAGAGAGAGATTATACTCTATGGAATAAAGTTAAGAATGAAAGAGTCAAAAAGTGAGGTATTTCTATAATTAATGCTTGTATACGTCCAACATATCACCAGATGAAATTTGAACCCGATTGATTATTTGTTATCTCGATAGTAAATATCATTGTGAATGGTCTTTATCTTGAAGATAAGTGAGGGGAGTGGATAGTGGGTGGTGGTGGTGGGGAATGTTCATCTTCAATTTAGCACCGAAACATATTACTGTTGTTGAAAACAATGCACTTATAGAAACCAACTTATATTATTACTCATTGATATTAAACAAACATACATGGCATTATATTGCAGCAATTTACTATTAATTGATATTCAGAGAAATGTTGTAGAAGTGGGTAACATTTCCTGCAGTTTGTACCAGTATGGCGTTAACATCAACAGGGGGGCTTTCCATTCTGAATAAAATAGTTTGAATAATATAGCAACATTTTGTTGTGAACTCAGTTCAGTTCAGTTTAGTTTATTGTCGCGTGTACCAAGGTACAGTGAAAAGCTATTATGTAGATTTTATTTTCCCAGCACAGGGTTTATGCAAGAACATTGAAGTAACTCTCTTGAACATCTCATTAAATTATATCTTGAATGTCAAAATAATAGATTTGAGCTGTTCCCCTCATGTAAAAATCAGTTGCAGTTTGCCAACAGAATGAAGCAAACATTTTGAGGAACAGAGGAGAAAATGTAATCAAGAACTGGAAGATTCTTCAGACTGGAATGGGATTGAAAGTGTTGTTGTTTTGCCTGATGATGCTCTTTGGACCTAGAAACCTGCTGGATGACATCAAGTTGGAAGCTATTTTTAGTCATCAACTGTCGAGTTTGGCACTAGTGTTTTACTATCTGTAGCTTCCTCGTCAATCATTCCTGATCTCTTCCTATTGCCAAAGATTCATCGGTATGTCTTGGTAAGCAGCGTAAAATTGACTGGATATAGACAATTGTTATATTCATTTAACCTTCCTGCATACTTTATCATCATGCATTGTTTATTTTCCTGGAAAAATCTACGTATTTTAACAAAAAAGCTCCAGAATGTTTCAAGCTAGATAAAACAAAATACAGACATTACTACAGGGAAAAATAATAGACAAAAGAAGCTGAGATGCAAGAGTAAACCTGTTGCCCATTTACACTGGACAGGTTCCAGTTAGGACTTGGCAGGAAAAGCTGTCCCAGAAGTGTATGACAGTATGCCATAACAGATTCATAGTGAAGAACTCAAGCATGGTTATGCTGTAAATCAGCAATGACTCATAGTAGACAACACGCTGATTAGAAAATAAATTGAGAACATCCTCATTGTTGACACAAAGAAGAAAACAGATATTTTATCAGTTTGGGCTGATTCAATCCCTAGCGCTGGTGAGGAAACAATAACCTTATGGGCCACATAATCGCCAGCCATTTATTGCACCATACAGCAAAGTGGACATGTCTTTGGTGCCAAAGTAGGAATGCCCACTTCATATGTCTCTTGTGCTTTTACTTTTCACTATTGCAATCATTGCTGTCGTCCTTCAATTATATTTTTCATCATAATTATTGTTAAAGATAAGATGGAAATCATTGAGACAAGCCACAAATATCTTGTTGGCTCAAAGACAGGAGGAAGAAGGACAATAAACAGAGTTCCCTGGTGGGATGGTGTATGTGCAGAGGTATAATAGAAAGATTAAACGAGAACTTACCATTTGAAGTTTGATCTTTATTTTATGAGAAGTCGAAGTGAAGGAATACGTGAAGAGCCCTCCAGCCCGCATGCGCGTCAATCGTCAGAGCAGCTGTATGAAGCCACAGGCTAGTTTCTGAACTTAAGCTATAGAAGGATTAACGACCTTAGACTACCGGATGGTCTTTATGAGAAGTGGGGTTGGGAGTGGGCACATATTGCCTCACTTCAACTTCTCATAAAATAAAGATCAAACTTCAAATGGTAAGTTCTCGTTTAATCTTTCTATATTATTTCGAAGTCACGTGAGTGACTATGTGAAGTCTTCAAAGTTCTGTGGTTTCATGCAGTAACCCAATCTGTGTGTGAAACACTTAAACAAATAAACCATTAATGGTAGAAAAACATGGGTTATTAATACCATGATGCTAACTTGCATAAATGGCCATTGTTCTTAACCAGACCATAGTCCCAATTGACTTTGAGTTGGACAAAAACTCATGCAACACTGTGCAGAGTTCTATCTGCAAATATCCAGACATATTCAAACAAATTTTATAATTTATTAACACGCATTATGTAAGCCTCTTGCTGTATGATGAACGAGAACTATCCATTCTATTGGCTGCTAATGAGCCATCAGCAATATCTTGAGACTCTTGAATAACAATAAAGAACTATCTTTCATCTTATAGGAACTAGCAAGCTCAGTGCAATTGTATACATAATGACACCCCCAATCTCTGCTCTGGTGGGTATGCTGTCAACTTCAAATGTACGCAATCATGCCCATTTTGCTTATGAGATCATTCCCATAACAAGCTATCCTAATGTCAGTTATGTCCCGAGACCGATCCAGAGATTGAGTACAGACTGTGTTCTTAGTGCTGAGATCAGTTGATGAAAGCATAATCATCTTAAAAATACTGCTACCATTAGGAATACAGTAGAAAAAACATTTGCATAATAATTTACTGATATACACCACACACTACAATGAGTGTAGGCTTAGAGCGGTCATATAAACGACACCCTGCATAACGTTAGTGAACAGCGGGTGAATAACCAATCATTTATTGTCTCACTTATGGTACTATAGAGCTTGACAAAGCAGCGCAGCAAAATTGGCACTTTTAATTTTCATGTTGCCTCATTCTTAACATCACAAGAGGCATCTACTGATAACCCCCAAGTTTTATCAGGTGCAAATTTTGCATATTATCTAAACCTTGATGACACAATGCCCTTAGATCTGAGTAGGGCAGCATTAGCTTCCACCACTGGCTTTGTTATTAAAACACCAGATAATTGGTGCCTCATGTGTATAGATATGGCAAACTATGTATCTTGAAGATCGATTCTCTGAATCAGTTAAATTGCTAAAAGCCAATCATCCATCTTAAACTGGTTAACTAAACACATGATCAAATTAGCCAAATCCTAACCTGATTTGGCATGGTCATGTTTCTGTAATCTTGAGAAGTATCGGAAATATACCCCTCTTGTTCTTGGGCAGACCACTCATCCTCCGTGGGATGTCATTGATTCCACTTGGAACCTCTATTGACCATACGGACGGAATTGTTTTTGCCATCTCTTGCCGCGGAAAATGCATTATCTAGTTATTCATACATTTCGCTGATAACATATAATCAGAACCTTATGACTAGAGCTGAAAACACAGTCTCCCCTTGATGTGGGAATACGAGTTCCCTGTCAACTCTTGACTATAAGAGTCACCACAAATTCTCAGCGTTCTTACTCAAAGTGGAATTCAGCATAATGCAAGCCTGAATCAGGAATTGCCTCACAGTCCTCTGACTGAAACCACTTGTCTGAGTCGGCAGATTGTGCAACACAATCTCTATGACCTGCCACTCTATCAGGAATACTGGTATTGAGACCCTACAGATTATTATAAATACATTTTTGATTCACAACATGAACCTGCAGGTCAGATAAAACATATTCTATGCCAGACCAGCTTCCTGCTGGTAGCTACCTATCACAGAGAGGATGACAATGATGTTTCCAATTAACTGGCAACTCCACTAACTGAGCAGAAATTTAAACATGTCTTGAGGGAGACTTCAACTACTTCATTCTACTGAGCAGACTGATAACCTCAATCACAGATGTTGAGACAGTGCTTCCCTGGTCAATATGCACCATATGGCCAGCCAGTTCCATGATGGTGTCCCCTGAACCAGGGTAACCGAGCTGTTCCTACTCAGAAACTACAGAGGTTACTATGCAAGGCACCCTGCCAATGTTTCATCATCAACTTGATCTTTCCCAGATAGCAAAAATATACTAGACAGCCCATGCTGCCAGTAAACCCAAACCTGGGCCGACAGACTGCTCTATTTCGGAGTTTTATGGAGGTAAATAAAAAGACCTTACCTGCCAGCGTCTCTGAACCCGGGTCGATCTGCTTATTGGAGCTTCACCGAAGTTCAATTTTCAGACCCTGTCTGACCACATCTCCTTCAGCTGGTGTGATGTTAGATAGCTGATGTCGCTGGCCAACTCCTCTTGTAGTGGCTTGCCCATCCCTGATGGAACAGCAAATTTAGAGGCAAGAGCAGGCAGCTCTTCCTTATGCAACTCTCGTACATCATGCATTAAAGCATGGGATACCGGCACATACTCATGTGCGGAGTCAGCTGCATACTGATCTCCGACATTCCCCTCGACATGGTGGGGGAAATACTGCAACCCTGAACCAGGAGTTGCCACAGGTGTATGTCTTGAATTGCCTGTGTATGCTTCCGTAACACAGAGCATATTTTGTGCCACCATCTCTGACACTCTCTTTATCCGAGTGGGAGGAATATTGCAACCCTGAACCAGGTATAGAAACATAGAAAATAGGTGCAGGAGTAGGCCATTCGGCCCTTCGAGCCGCACCGCCATTCAATATGATCATGGCTGATCATCCAACTCAGTATCCTGTTCCTGCCTTCTCTCCATACCCCCTGATCCCTTTAGCCACAAAGGCCACATCTAACTCTCTCTTAAATATAGCCAATGAACTGGCCTCAACTACCTTCTGCGGCAGAGAATTCCAGAGATTCACCACTCTCTGTGTGAAAAAAAGTTTTCCTCATCTCGGTCCTAAAAGATTTCCCCCTTATCCTTAAAATGTGACCCCTTGTTCTGGACTTCCCCAACATCGGGAACAATCTTCCTGCATCTAGCCTGTCCAACCCCTTAAGAATTTTGTAAGTTTCTATAAGATCCCCCCTCAAACTTCTAAATTCTAGCGAGTACAAACCGAGTCTATCCAGTCTTTCTTCATATGAAAGTCCTAACATCCCAGGAATCAGTCTGGTGAACCTTAGAAACATAGAAACATAGAAATTAGGTGCAGGAGTAGGCCATTCGGCCCTTCGAGCCTGCACCGCCATTCAATATGATCATGGCTGATCATCCAACTCAGTATCCCGTACCTGCCTTCTCTCCATACCCCCTGATCCCCTTAGCCACAAGGGCCACATCTAACTCCCTCTTAAATATAGCCAATGAACTGGCCTCAACTACCCTCTGTGGCAGAGAGTTCCAGAGATTCACCACTCTCTGTGTGAAAAAAGTTCTTCTCATCTCGGTTTTAAAGGATTTCCCCTTTATCCTTAAGCTGTGACCCCTTGTTCTGGACTTCCCCAACATTGGGAACAATCTTCCTGCATCTAGCCTGTCCAACCCCTTAAGAATTTTGTAAGTTTCTATAAGATCCCCTCTCAATCTTCTAAATTCTAGAGAGTATAAACCAAGTCTATCCAGTCTTTCTTCATAAGACAGTCCTGACATCCCAGGAATCAGTCTGGTGAACCGTCTCTGCACTCCCTCTATGGCAATAATGTCCTTCCTCAGATTTGGAGACCAAAACTGTACGCAATACTCCAGGTGTGGTCTCACCAAGACCCTGTACAACTGCAGTAGAACCTCTCTGCTCCTATACTTAAATCCTTTTGCAATGAAAGCTAACATACCATTCGCTTTCTTTACTGCCTGCTGCACCTGCATGCCTACCTTCAATGACTGGTGTACCATGACACCCAGGTCTCGCTGCATCTCCCCCTTTCCCAATCGGCCACCATTTAGATAATAGTCTGCTTTCCTGTTTTTGCCACCAAAATGGATAACCTCACATTTATCCACATTATACTGCATCTGCCATGCATTTGCCCACTTACCCAGCCTAGCCAAGTCACCTTGCAGCCTCCTAGCATCCTCCTCACAACTAACACTGCCCCCCAGCTTCGTGTCATCCGCAAACTTGGAGATGTTGCATTCAATTCCCTCGTCCAAATCATTAATATATATCATAAATAGCTGGGGTCCCAGGACTGAGCCTTGCGGTACCCCACTAGTCACTGCCTGCCATTGTGAAAAGGACCCGTTCACTCCTACTCTTTGCTTCCTGTTTGCCAACCAGTTCTCTATCCACATCAATACTGAACCCCCAATACCGTGTGCTTATACCGTAGTACCGTATTGCTTATAGGTATATGATTAGAACTGCCTGTGCATGCCTCCGTAACACGGAGCATATTTTGTGCACCATCTCCGATACTCTTCCCAGTGCGAGGAATATTGCAACCCTGAACCAGGAGTTGCTACAGGCATATGACTTGAACTGCCTGTACATGCCTCCGTAACATGGAGCATATTACGTGCCACCATCTGATTCATCAGATGTTCCAATTGAGACAAACAGTCAATCACATCTGTCATAGATGTGGGGACAAAAATCCCCTTGACCCAAATCGTCCAACAGGACTTGTCTCACAGACTTGGCTTTGACTTTGCCCCGACTCGCGGTTGCCAAGCTGCTTCCTCTAGGAGCCGAATCAGGACTAGCTGTGCAGATTGGCGCTGCCAGCGATTCTGAAGTGGCCGTTGGCTTTCCGCACGGTGCTGTTGGTATAACACATCATTATTTATTGTACTTACCAGACAGGTTGCACCTGCTAGTGACTCTGAGTCCTTGCTCCCTTCTGGAGCCTCAACAAAGTATTTTTGGGAGGAAATAGAACGCAACCCTGAACCAGGTGTTTGCTTCCTCAGGCCTCTGGCCCCCATATGACCTGGATGAGCCGGTATTATAATCAGAGTCACCTCTTTCCGATACTCCCCTGGACATAGTGGGAGAAATACTGCAACCCTGCCAGGTGTTGTCACAGGCAAATAGCTGGAGCAGTCTGTAATGCCACCGGTATATGGAACATAGTTTGTTAATATGATTAAAAAACATAGCCCCATTAGATCAAAGATTCGACTGCTTTATCGATACCCACATGGTTGGAGTCTCTTATGAAAGAATCTCCATCAGTCCCCTCTACTGAGCGGAAATTATCATGTCGCCACCCTGAATCAGGTGTAGCTCCACAGGTGTCTGATACACACAGTTCAAAAAAGGCTTTCTAAGCCAGGAGCTCTGGACTGCAATGGCAAGTCAAATTTCACTATACCATTTGGTGTAAGTGATAAAAAATGTCCTTTATATTTAATTTAATTTTTCAATTTAAAACTTTATTGGCATGAGAAGATACATTGTTGTATTGCCAAAGTATTAAACATGACCTTTGTATGCTTTCTGCTATTATAGTCACAAACGTGACCGAGTGGCAACAGCTATTAAAAACCTGGCAACTCTCTTTATAGCCGCCATAAAAATAATGCATACACTATATGCTGCCTACATTAGCTGGCAGCCTCTATGATTAAAAATGCTCAGTGCTACGGCAGCTGAGTTTACCCGGCGGATGCCCGGGCCGCGGCTACTTTTAACTCACCAGCTGCTGCTATTTTAAGCAGAGATCGCGATATCATATCCTAGCTCCTACGGAGCCCCATGGCGGCCTCCAAATCTGGCCGCTTGCTCCCGTTCGGAGCTCCAACGGTGATAGCCGTAATTTGGAATCCCAGCTCATTATGGAGCCTCCATGGCAGCCTGCAAATTCGGCCGCCTGCTCCCGTTTGAAGCTCCAACGGCGGCAGCCACACAGGCTGCGCCCGTCAGCTACTCCGGGCCCGCTGTACCTGCTCCCGTTTGGAGTCCGCAGCGGCCCGCTGAAGAGTAAAATTAACTTACCTGCCAGAGCAGTTTTGAGCTGCCCCGACTCGCACGCCATGCGCGGACATATTGATGCGCATGCGGGGTGGCGGGCTTTTCACGTAGTCACTCACGTGACTTCGAAATAAAATTGACCATCAGTAGACACTAGTCTAAAAATAATGCCATGCAAATACAAAGATAAAAATGTGCACCGATTTCACATGATGCTTCTAATTAATGATGGATTGAATCGATTATAAACAGAACTCATTCCTTTCACTTTGCTGCTAATAACAATTACAGTAACTATCAAATTAACCAGCATTACGATTCAGTTTTTAGAAGAATTTCGATTTGGTATCTCAATAAAAATGGGTCAAGTTTTCAGATGATGGAACACTTGGCCATTCTGTACAGTGCAGCAATCCACAAAGTTTACAGATAACTGAGAGGTCAAAATTACAAGCTAATTTAAAGGTGTTGCAAATTATTTTTATTTCACTATCCATAATTGCAACCCACAATTTCTGACACCTTTAAAGGAGGAAAATGTAATTCCCTTTGAAAATTTATTATAAACTTTGGTGAGCCAATAAGAATTGCCAAGTGGCAATAACGACAAAGGGTTTAAAATATGGGGTACATTTATAAACAGCTTACAAAATATAAACTTGTCTTACTTTTCTCAGAAAATTCAATATTCTTTATTGTGTACATATGTAACATCTTACACTGCAGCAATAACATATTTTATGTAGCTCCTGTGGACAATTTTCCTTAATTTATAAATTTGTCCTCAGCTTTTGTGAAGCCATATATCTTGGCTCCCATCCAAATCACCCCAATTTGCATATCTTTGTTATCATTTCAGATTCTCAGAACATACTGTGGGCTATCACACCATCTGCACCCAGCTCCTCACATCCAAACACAAATTAAAAATAAAACTGTATAATTTGCAAAGAAACAATGTACACCTTTTATCTCATTTTCCCTCTGTTCAATTTCAAAAGAGGAACTCGTTGCTGGCCAAGCATAGCAAACGGGCTTTTATTAATTGGACTGGCATCAAACATGCATGCATAAAATTGTTTTTTTCACACACACACAGGGGTTATCTCTTATAAAAAGGGTCTTTGAAGATGACATTCAGACTTTGACATTTGCATGAAATAAATATTAACTCAGGCTGCAATGCCACTTTTCAATAGAGGTCATCATGAACCACTCTTCTTAAAAAAATAATGCTGGTTTTTCACAATTATAAAGAAGCTTATTGGCACTCAATCTAACAGTATTTTAACATGTCATTTCTTTTTAAAAAAAAGATTGATTGTTATTTTCATTTTTTAAACTTATTATTTTGTCAGGTAACTTCAAAGTTGGAAATTTACCCTTTTATCAAAAATAGACCGCCAACCAAACAACCCAGTCACAATAAATGTATTTGTATTTTATAATCAGTTCATAATCAAAAATTCCAGAAATATGTTAAATAGGAAACATTTTTTGGTCGATATAAAAGAGTTAAAGTGATTATTATGTTTCAAATCCATTAAATATAACTACTGTACAAAGTATTGATACACATTGAACTTTTCAATATCGTGGCATAGTCCCCATATTTGCAGTGATAGAATTAAAAAAAACTTTTTTCTAGATCTTTTGACTAAATATAGTGGTTTGTAGACTTCCTTCATTTTAGCAGTTTGTGGTTTGACAGACTTTTGTAGAGAAGTGCCTCCTAGGCCATCTGTCAGCTAAGATGTGTTGAAATTATTACTTCCCTTCAATCAAACCTGGCATTTCTGTCTTATGCTGAATGCTTTTTTTTTTCATTAAAATATTCATATATATTTAATGTTAAACATGTATGAGTTCATCAAATATGAGGTATTTCATCACAATCAGGTGCATGTGCTATTGGCAATTGATACTTAGAAAAAATATTCAAAATATGTGTAAATTGCATCTTGGATTACTAATGTGTGGACATGTGAAATGATCTATAAATTACCAAACTATATTTTTGCATTTTTAGATATCGTAAATGTTTACTGTATTGAGTTAACACAACAATATGTCATACCAAAAGTTACCTCCAAGTCTTAAAGCTACCCTTACACTGCATGGTTTTTATATTTAAAAATAAATAATAACCATCAATTAAATATACTTCTACATTTATACATTGAATTAAACATTTGCAAAAGGATAAATGCAAGGTTATTAATTATAAATTTAATTCATGTACTGGTCAAAGTTCTCCTCAACTCCAAAGATGGATTTGTCATCTCTGTGGTCTACATTTCTGGTACCGTAAATTCATCTTCTCCAGTTGACAGAGTGTCATATTCTGCATCTACTGACCCCTGTATGATAATGGCTACAACATAAGTTCATAAGTCATTGGAGCAAAATTGGACCATTTGGCCTATCGAGTCTATTCCGCCATTCAATCATGAATGATCTATATTCCCCCCCCTCAACCTAATTCTCCTGCCTTCTCCTTGACACCCTTACTATTTAAGAATCTGTCAATCTCTACTTTAAAATTACCCAATGGCTGCCACAGCCATCTGCTCAAATGAATTCCACCGATTCACCACCCTCTGGCTAAAGAAATTCCTTCTCATCTCCTTTCTAAAGGCACGTCCTTTTATTCCAAGGCTATGCCCTCTAGTCCTAGACTCTCCCACTAGTGGAAACATCCTATCTGCATCCATTCTATCCAGGCCTTTGACTATTCGGTAAGTTTCAACGAGGTGTCCCCTCAATCTTCTAAATCATGGAACATGTAATTGAAATCCAGGCTTACCCTACAATGCACAGTCCAAATATAATTCTCTTGGGTATCATGTGTTATTTAGCAATTATTCTACATTGCTCTTTAACTTCTGTTCTCCTAATTTTCACCACAGGACTTTTGATTCTCAGTACTTAATTGATTTCCTGTGCTTAATCTTAACATCAGATTCTTATATATATATATTCAATAGTATATGGTCACAGTGATCTTTCCTGTATTTATTTATTTATGCCTACTATATTCTGTTGTGCTAAAGCAAAGCAAGAATTGCATTGTCCTATCTGGGACACTTGACAATAAACTCTCTTGAATCTCGAATCTTGAACATCCTCCTGGTTTCCTCAGAGTGCTCCAAAGACACAATTGGCTTCTCTTTAAATTCTCCCCTGTGTGCAGAATGCAAAAGTGGGATAACATAGAACTAGTATAAGGATGATCGAAGGCCCTGTTTCTTTGCTGTATCTCTAAACTGATAAACTGAATGAAAAAGAACTGCTGATGCTGCTTTATGAAAATGACACAAAGTGCTGGAGTAACTCAGCAGATAAGGCAGCATCCCTGGAGCACAAAGAGCTGGTGTAACTGGGGTCTGAAGAAGGGTCCCGACCCAAAACATCACCTATGTATGTTCTCCTGAGATGCTGCCTGACCCACTGAGTTACTCCAGCATTTTGTATCCTTCTTTACTGGTACAAAATAAATATGTTCCTAAGAGGAAGCCTTAGGCTATTGGAAACAAACCTCCCCAGATAGCAATAGAAATGAAGGTAATAATAAAGTAGAAAAAAAAAGATAGATATTGGATTAGAATGCAGCAGAAAACCACTGATAATGTAGGAACATTGGCATCATTAGGATGAAGAGGGAATAGAGGGTGAGGTTAATGTGATAGAGAGAAAAGAGTAACAATGTCAGGTAGAATTACAATAGATGGAAAGTAATTGCCAATTAAGCTAACTGCTCTCAAAATGAACACTAGTCCAAAGCCGATGGGATGCCTTCTAGTTGCAAAGTGAAAATAAAATGAGTGCTATAACAACAAAGTTTCAATCTTTCTTGGACAAGGTGGTGCCAGAAAACCAATGGATTTAAGAGACATTTAAATGACGTTTGGTCAAATATATGGACAGGAAAGGTTTAGAGAGACACAAAATACTGGAGTAACTCAGTGGGACAAGCAGCATCTCTGGAGAGAAGGAATGGCTGACGTTTCAGGTTAAAACCCTTCTTCAGACCTCTGTGTCCATCTTTGGTATACACCAGCATCTGCCGTCCCTTCAAAACAAGGTTTAGATAGAAATGCTGGAGAAACTCAGCGGGTGCAGCAGCATCTACGGAGCGAAGGAAATAGGTAACGTTTCGGGCCGAAACCCTTCTTCAGACGTTTCGGCCCAAAATGTTACCTATTTCCTTCGCTCCATAGATGCTGCTGCACCCACTGAGTTTCTCCAGCATTTTTGTGTACTTTCGATTTTCCAGCATCTGCAGTTCCTTCTTGAACACAAGGTTTAGATAGATATGGGTTAAATGCAGGCAAATGGAACTAGCATAGATGGGCATCTTTGTTGGCACGGACTGAGGGCCATACATCTGATTCTGTGGTGTATGATTATATTAGACTTTGTCATTAACTCCTTTAATTAAATTAAACAAATGGCTGTACAGTAAATATCAAACATTTCTGTCTTCTAAAGAGATTTGATTAAATGTAAAGTAGCTGACATTTTGGGAAAACAAAATCCCATGGAATTAAATAAATTGTGCACACTTGACTAATGGGCAGCAGCAGACAGTGGTGGTTAATAGCTTTATTCAGAGTTTGTAAATTGTTTTATCTTGTTCAGAAATGACATAGGCTTGGGTATAGGAGGATAAATGAGAAGTCTGTAGATAAGACAAAGCTTAGGACAATTGTGAATAGTGAGCAAGATAGTAGTAGAAATCCAGGACATAGATAGGCTGGTGACAGTTATACTTTAGACTTTGGAGACACAGTGCGGAAACAGGCCCTTCAGTCCGCCGAGTCCGAGCCGAACAGTAATTACTCCGTACAGTAACCTATACACACTAGGGACAAATGTTTTTACAACTTACCAAAGCCAATTAACCTACAAACCTACATCTTTGGAGTGTGGGAGGAATCCGTAGCACCCAGAGAAAGCACATGGTGGGAACCTCAGACCTCAGAAGTGAGAGGTCGAAAATGTCTGCAAAAACTCCCGCCAGTTGGTCTGCACAAGTCTTGAGAACTCGACCGGGTACACCATCAGGTCCAGGCGCTTTCACCCCCACCTGAAGCATCTTCTGACGTCGGCCTCTGTGACTGTAACACCGTCAGGGCGAATATGGGCTCGGGAAGGCACATTAGTGTTCTCCCTATCGAACCATGTGTAGAACGCATTGAGCTCGTCAGGTAGTGATGCTTCACTGTTATTTGAGCAGGAGAGGTTTAGAAGGATATAGGGCAAACATGGGCAGGTGGGACTAGTATAGAACGGACACCTTGTTTGGCATGGGCAAGCTGGGCCAAAAGGCCTGTTTCCCTGCTGTATGAATCTTTGGCAGTATGATTCATTGTAAGGGGATTGTCGAATTGTACGGTAATGTAGCAATAACACAAAATTACAACAACAACAAGAAATACTGACAGTGAAAACTTTTATTTAAACAGTGGATGCTTAGTAACTGAAGTAAATCATTTGAAAGGTCAGGTTGACCAAAAGTTTCCAATGACAATGAGAGATGTGCTTGAAAAGTATTAATTTTAATGATGATGGGATGAGAGCTGAGTTTGGAATTAGAATAAACATGCCTTTTCAAGGACAGGTATGACAGGATGAATGGTATCTTCGTCTGCTGCAAGTTTCTGTGATTTCTGATGATATTGCAACATAGACCAATTTCTCATTGAAATATTAATCTATGTTGAAGGTATCATTATTTTTTTTTAAACAAGAGATTACTGACTAAAATGATAGAATTGTACAATTAACATAATGATGCTGTCTAGTTACAGCACAAATATCATTCAAACAAAATATCTTAACACAAAAGCTAAGACACTTTTATTGTCTTTAATGTTGATATTTTGCATTTTTTGCCTAAACATTGCTTTTTTTAGAGGCAGATGTTTTTTTCAATGAATCTCATTGTAATTTAGTGCTTACCAACATTCAGAAGATAGTTATTACCATTAACACCAAAACATAACTAATCAAATGCTTTTAATTTCCACTAATATGTTGCTGCAAAGAAAAAACCTCTTGTTTGTTTCAGATCATGTTTAGAAATAGTTACTGGAATGCCTTAACATTAATACTATGTAATAACAAATCTTGTTTCTCTTTATTAATGGCCCCCTCATACACAACTGTCGAAATTATTGGGGCATAATTTTTAATTGCAGTTGTGCTCAGTGAAAAACTTGCACTCACTCAGGTTCCCCTTTAAATATTATTGCCCAAACCAAAGGCAGCTGGCCAGGCTGTGCTGCATTAGGACACTGACATCCCTAAAGCCAGAAGCATCTGTTTTCTTCCTTTACGAGGCAGCCTCTGTGACAGGTGCGAATCCTGCTGGGACCTGGCTGAAATTATTCAAATGAACCCGACCCTGGGAAATCAGCCAGAGGCAGGGAAACAGGCATGGAAGGGGCGGAAGCCTCGACCCGTTGAACTTAGAGCAGAAGGAAAATTATGTGCCGTTTTGGACACAATTGAAGAGACGTGGATGTCTCAAAGTGAGTTGAAAGAAGCTCCCAAGATTATTGAGGTTCACAATACTGTATTTGTTTTAATTATGCAAAAGGACATGAAAAGAAGGTAAAATATGAACACTTTTAAATGCAAAAATTGATAAATGCACATTATTTAACTGGCTCAAAACTATATATAATGATTAAAGCATTATGGGTCCCTTATAGACTGAGACAGGAGAAATTATATTGTAGAAAATGGGGTGGCATAGTGGCGCAGCAGAGGAGCTGGTGCCTTACAGCGCCTTACTGCCTTACAGGCCTGAGTTTGATCTTAACTACAGGTGCTGTCTGTACATAATTTGAACGTTCCCCCTGCGACCACATGGATTTTCTCTAGGTGCTCTGGTTTCCTCCCACACCCCATTGATGTACAGGTTTGTGGGTTAATTTGCTTTGGTCAAAATGTCCCTTGTGTGTAGGATAGTGGTAGTGAACAGGGTGATCGCTGGTCGGTGCAGACTCGGTGGGCCGAAGAGCCCTTTTCCGCTCTGTATCTCTAAAGTCTAAAGATTAAAGCATTAGGATCCCTTATGGACTTGGACAAGAGACAAATTCTATTGTAGAACAAAGAAATTGAAGAAATAAATAAATACTTTGTATTGAAAATCGTAAGTTAAACTGCAATTGTTGGAATATCTAAAATAAAAACTAAAAGTGCTGGGAATACTCAGCATGCCACATCACATCGGTGGAAAGTGAAACCGTCAACATTTCAGGTTGAAAACCCTTTGCATAATATCTGTCCTCACAAAAGAGGATATGAATAAAAAATAACAGGACTAGTGAAGAGCAGCAGGTCTAGGGTGAATTCATTTCTAAAAGGAGTTAGATCCACCAGAGAAAAAAAAAAATGGAGAAATTTATGGGACTGAAAGGTGATAAATCCCCAGGACCTGATGATCTGATTGCCAAAGTGTTAAAATAGATGACTTTGATGATTTTTAAAAAACAAAATAAACTTTATTCAGAATAAAAATATATACAAAGCAAGAACAGTACAAATTTCCTCTGACATTCTCAGTAGCTATACATATATTAATTAGCGTTATATTTGGTAGTATTCACAAACCATAATTATTCCCAGCACCCTTGCCACCCATAGAGTAATATCCCTTCTCTTGTTTGAAGGGTGTCTACACCACAATTTGCCCCCCATGTGGCAACGGAGTTAGTGTGCACATCGGGGGTTGACTTCTACCAAGTATTCCCAACTCAGTAACAGCTCAGTTTATATATCTATATTACTAAAACTCTGTTCTTGACCGGTTTTGGCTTTCTGTGCTGCGGTTTCCGAGAGTACGCCGCCACCTACGGCCGTCATTTTTGGCCAACTCGCTCAGAGCCCCCCACCGTTGCGTGTGTGCCGAGGATTTTTCCCGTCGATGAAAATTGACAGAGATATTAATGTTTTTACAACATTCCCCATTCTCTCTGCTGCCCCTGCTGGAGGGAGAGGGAACGACTATAAAACCAGGAAGTGGTGTGCCTCAATCAGTCTCTGCAAGTGGTGTGCCTCAATCAGTCTCTGCAAGTGGTGTGCCTCAATCAGTCTCTGCAAGTGGTGTGCCTCAATCAGAGCTTTGAATGACACTGACAAATGTCTACAGCACTGTGAGTACCCTTAATTTGGTTTGAAAATGAAAATATGGTTAGAGGTAAAAAAGCACTGCCTGCAAATAGTTGTTTGGGTTTGGGTTGAAGTAAAAATACACTCTCTCTCCCCTCCCCCCTCCCCCCCCCTCCTCCCTCTCCCCCCCCCCCCCCCCCTCCCCCCCCTCCCCTCCTCCCCCCCCCTCCTCCCCTCCCCCCCCCTCTCCCCCCCTACCTCCCTTTCTCTTCCTTTTTCTCACTCCCCCCCTCCCCCCCCCTCCTCCCCCCTCCCCCCTCCCCCCCTCCCACCCCCTCCCCCCCCCCCCCCCCCCCCCCCCCCCTCCCCCCCTCCCCCTCCCCCTCCCCCTCCCCCCCCCCCTCCCCCTCCCCTCCCCCTCCTCCTCTCCTCCCCCCCTCCTCTCCCCCTCTCCTCCCTCCCCCCTCCTCTCCCCCTCCCCCCCCCTCCCTCCCCCCTCTCCTCCCTCTCCCCCTCTCCCTCCTCCCCCTCCCCCCTCCTCTCCCTCCCTCCCCTCTCCCCCCCCTCCTCCCCTCCCTCTCCTCTCCCCTCCCCCCCTCTCCTCTCCCCCCTCTCCTCTCCCCCTCTCCTCCCCCCCCCTCCTCCCTCCTCCTCTCCCCCCTCCTCCCCCCCCCTCCTCCCCCCTCCTCTCCTCCCCCCCTCAAATTAAACTCAAATATAATCTAATAGTGCTTTTTTGGGATGTTGAATAAGTTGATTGGTGATATTATTAGTGTATCATGTTGAAAAGGACCCCACATTTTCTAGAATTTAAAATCTATCAATGCCCACTTTGAATGAATCTGATTGCAAAAACATTTACCGTATTTGAGGGATTTAACTTTTTTTTTAGTTTACTTTATTGTCACGTGGACAGTGAAAAACTTTTAGTTGGATACTTTCCATTCATTGGAAAGACTATACATGTGGGCACAAAGTGCTGGAGTCACTCAGTGGGTCAGGCACCATCTCTGGAGAAAAAGGATGGGTGATGTTGCAGGTCGGAACCCTTCTTTAGGCTTAAAAATATTGGCCATCTTTTCTCTCCAGAGATGCTGCCTGAAGTCTGAGTTACTCCAGCACTTTGTGACTATCATCGATGTAAACCAGCATCTGCACTTCCATTCTACACAAGACTACACATATATTTTTTTTTTTAATCTGTTCTCTGTCTTTAATTATCAGATTAAATGCTACAGTGACTCATGTATTTAATACAACCAGGTTATCAAGTAAAAGAATAAAAAATACATCTAAACTTGAGGTACTCGCTATTGCCTGCTCCCCCTTATCCTGTGTTTCTTGTCTCCTTCAGCATATGCTGACCTAACCTTTCCTCCAGCTTGATCCTGTCAATTCTGCTGAAGTGTCAATGCAGTTTATTAATCTTCCACATGTTGAAACTCAACTTCTTCACTCCTTTAATTAATCCTGTCTATTTTCCGTTTTTTTTTTAAAGCATAGTACATTTCTATTTGTCTACCCAATTTGGAGAGGACTTACAATTTTTTGGTAAGGGAAATGTTCAAAAAAAGAGTTTGTTTTTTTGGTACCTATTTAGCTCACAAATGCTATCTATCTGGATTGGGTAATCGGTACTATTTCCTTCCTCCAGCAGAAGGAATTGCCTAATTAAATTAGGATCCCAGGCATAGGTAAATAATGCCATGACATTTTAAAGCACAATGGCGCAGTGGTAGAGTTGCTGCCTCATAGCACCAGAGACCTGTGTTTGATCTTGACTACTGTGTATATGGGGTGCTGTGTATATGGAGTTTGCCCTGTGACTGTGTGGGTTTTCTCCGAGTGCTCCAGTTTCCTCCCACACTCCAGATTTTTAGGTTAAATGGCTTTTGTAAATTGCCCCAAGTGTGTAGGATGCGATACTGGGATAATATATAATAAATGTACAGGTGATCATTGGTCAGCGCAGACTCGATGGGCCAAAGGGCCTGTCTCAACATTGTATCTCTAAACTAAACTAAACTATAACTAAACTAAACAGATAACTGAGAATTACGTATGTATAAATTATTTCCAGTTACCTGTGCCCAGCCCATATTTCTTTAAAACTTTATTATCCATGTATCTACCAAAATGATGTTTAAAAGTTGTCATTGTACCGGCCTCTCTGGCAGCTAGTTTCATAGAGGCATCTCCCTCTGTGTGAAAAAGTAACACATCAGATACCTTTTAAATCTTTTCCCTCTCACCTCAAAACCTATGCTCTCTAGTTTTAGAGTCCCCTAACTTAGAGAAAAGACTGCGGCTCTTTTCATATCTATGGGTCTCATGATTTTATGTTCATCCCTCTGTCTCCTACTCTACAGGGAAAAAAAGTATTTCCTAACCCATGTCCCCTTATAAATCAAACCCTCCAATCCTGGTAACATCCTTGTAAATCTTTGTTACAAACTTTTCCAAAGGCATATTTGGTAACCAAGGCAAAATTGAAAGTTAATCTGATATTAAGTTTATGTCCTGATTATTTTTTGTGAATTATATGGCTGCACAATTGTTTGAGATTATGTACTGCATGCATTGGGCAGACAGTCAGAACCTTATTCCCAGGATGGAAAAAGCAAATACTTGAGGGCATAGCTATAAGGTGAGAGGGACAAAGTTTAAATGAGATGTGCAGGGCAAGTTTTTTACGCAGAGAGTGGTGAGTACCTGGAACACATTGCCAGGGACAACGGTTAAAGAAGATATAAAAGTTGCATTTAAGAGACTTTTAGATAGGCATATGGATATGCTGGGAACGGAGGGGTATAGATTGTGTGCAGGCAGACAAAAATCTGGTCTTGACATCATATTTTGCACACACATTGTGGGCCGAAGGGCTGTTCATATGCTGTACTATTTTATAGTCTATGTCCTATGCATTTGTCAGAGTATGAGTCCTACTGATACCTTAAACACTTATTCTGCAGAATCACAGTAAATCTAATTGTATTTTTTGTGAACACCAATTCCTTCATAACTGCCATGGAATGTATTGCAACCAATGAGGATTAATGACACTAAACTTAGTACCTATTTGCACGAAGTGTCAATAGTATTGCTATTAACTATGGCCCAATGATTTAAATGAATTAAGTACTGGTCAGCAACTAAACATAGAATCTTCCTAATCTGTATAGTGTGGCGGCTCCCAAGGGTCGGACCATCCGAATGGTCAAACCCCTCGGCACGGGAGTGGTTCAGTCCAGAGGCGGCCCTTAACCAGAGGGTTTAAAGGCAAGGGTTTGGGTGCCATCTTTCTCTCGTGGACTTCCCTACAACTGGGAGGAACACAAATAAAGGTGCCTCTCGAAATACCTGACTCTTCTCTTTCTTTTCAAGACCTACGTACCACAATAGTTCATTTCTCTACTGATTAGTTTATTTACATGCTGAGTGTTTAAGGGATTTAAACATACAAGTGGACGTGGATAGACAATGTTTTGTGTCAAGATCATTCTTCAGGTCACCTATCCATGTCCTCCACAGCTGCTGCCTGACCTGCCGAGTTACTCCAGCACTTTGCGGTCTATGCAAGATTCCAGCATCTGAAATGCCTTGTGTCTCCACCTGAGTACCAACTGTAGAGCTGGTGCCTTACAGCGCCGGAGACCCACTGTCGATTCGATCCTGACTATGGGTACTGTCTGTATGGAGTTTGTACGTTCTCCCCGTGACCTCGTGGGCTTTCTCCAGGTGCTCCGGTTTCCTATCACACTTCAAAGACGTACAGGTTTGCACGTTATTTGGCTTTGGTATAAAAATTAAATTGTCCCTCGTATATAGGACAGTGCTAGTGTATGGGTGATCGCTGGTCAGTGCGAAGTCGGTGGCCCAAAAGGTCTGTTTCTGAGCTTTATCTCCAAACTAAACTAAAACTGTGGGATACCTATTTTAAACAATTTTTATCCTGGCAGGGATCTAAGCAAGAAAGAGACAATATTCTAAAGACTTATTGAATTAATTTCTAACCCTCCTAAAAAATAAGAGCAAAAGGTATGAAAAATTCATTTTAAAATTGTTCAAAAATTAACTCACTGGAAAATCAAAGAATTACATGATAAAGAGGCTCTTCACAAGTGTGTGTATTTAACAGCTGGTTAAATTGTGATATTTTACCTGTGAAGTTCCACCACCTGTCTTTTTCTATGTTAGTAAGAGCAATGTGAATTGGCACTGTGTCATTTTTGTTCCAGTCTTTCCTTAGTATATCCTTTCCACTTCATGAAACATGCAATGTCATTTGCAGACAAAATGTGCAGGAAGGAACTGCAGATGCTTAGCACAAATCAAAGCTAGCCACAAAATGCTGGAGTAACTCAGCGGGACAGGCAGCATCTCTGGAGGGAAGGAATGGGTGACGTTTCGCGTCGAGACCCTTCTTCAGACTGAACTCTGGAGAGAAGGAATGGGTGATGCTTTCGGATCGTGACCCTTCTTCTGACTGATTTGTCTGTCATTTGCAGAGCTGCTACTTGTAATAATGGCACATTCTTTTTCAATGTTCCTTTTTGTTTTACTTTACATCCTCCAAGGTCCTTTAATGCTGAAGATTGCATTCGGCATATTGATGCATATGTATCTCATTTACCAGTCTTCCTTGCTCATCAAACATCTCCATACATCACTTCATTGCATTAGTTTACTGGAGCAGAAACGCTACACTTTTTGATTAAGTTTCATTTCTGATCAGCAGGAAAACAAAATCCATGTTATTTTGTGCTATGATCCCTGCTATATATTAGTTAATGTAGAAGTTACTGACAATTCTCTTTTTATCACTATCACACAATAAATACTTTGACCATTTTGTTGTTAACATACCCTTCTCTGTGCTGGTGGTCAGCCTTCAATGCATTCTCTACTGATGTACATTTTATGAGCTAACGTGTTGCTTAGTTCCTTTTAGAAATCGACTTAAATAAGTATTATTGCTGGTATATTGCAATCGACATATCTAATTTATTAAAAATCCATTTCTCAAGGAATTACATGTTACAAAATGATGCATGCCTGAACTTTTACTGCTTTGTTATTATCAATAACAGCAGAACACTCCCTAATTAATCATTAAAATAGTAATTTTAGGCTCATTAAAATCATCATTGATGTTCACATATAATCTGCCTTTTATTGTGTGCAACAATCCCTTTCAAATAAAGCTTATAAATTTGCATGTTAATACTAGCACCAGAAACATTTGGAGAATTTCTAAACAAAAGTTTTTAGGGGCAGCTGCAAGTGCAAGATGGAGTTTGTTCTGATCTATGGTCAAAATCCAGCCTTCATTGAAAACTTGGCACAAAACCTTCATCACTAAATATATAAATCATTTATATAAATTGTGAACAACTGGGGTACCATTTTCACACGAGCTTTGACTGGAGCTGGGTTAATTTACATGAAATCCAGCAGTAAACTACAATAAATTTGACCTGATACAGGTTGATTGGATCAAGGCGTTACAAATCCATGTCATTTGATTCATTTATTTTCTAAATCAGATGAAACCCTGTGTTTTCAATGGGCAATTGCAGAAACGCTACACTTTTGATTAAGTTTCATTTCTGATAGATTAGCAGGAAAACAAAATCCATGTTATTTTGTGCTATGATCCCTGCAATATATTAGTTAATGTAGAAGTTACTGACAATTCTCTTTTTATCACTATCACACAATAAATACTTTGCGAGCCCAATGCTACTTCAAATGGAATTGCATGGTGCAGCAGATATTAAAAGGTGTTCAGTTATTACTAGATTGTAAGTCATTTTATGTGTTCACTGTCTAGTTCCTTTGACTGTCATAGGAGGCAGGTATTTTATTACTGATCGTGAAATTGCAAAGTCCCTTCTTTTGGAATTTTAATGACAAAATGGTGAATGGTTCAGTGAAAACATCCCTAGTAAAAGGTCTGTATGGTAGGTTATTGTACCCATCAGCCATGTTGTGTTTGCTTTGATCAGTGGTCCTGAAAGGAATAGTCAACATTCAACCAAGTTTGTCCTGGATTTGGAGCTGCCAATAAATCCAAACGGAACTGAGTGAATAAAACACCACCCTCAAACTATAACCCAAATCTCCCAGCAAGATCGAGCATCGGATTGGAAATACCATTTATTTGCGAAAAGGTTCCCCTCCTGGCGATCAGGAGGAAATAAAATATTCTTTGTTTGAAGATCGACACAATATGTTGGAGTAACTCAGCGGTATAGGCAGCATCATGGAGAGAAGAAGGTGATGTTTGGAGTCAATACCCTTCTTAAGACTAACAGGACCTATGTGATGCGAATGGATAGCAATTTTCATAATGCCAGACAAGTAGAATGTTTTTGAGAATTTGTAACATTTTACATGTTGTATACTGTTTCCCCTAAATACAGTCCCATTTTATTTGGGATGGTTTTATTGAAACTTAACCTAATCCATTTCTTGCGGAGCTTTGAGCGGCCACGGTGGCACAGCAGTAGAGTTGCTGCCTTGCAGCTCTTGCAGTGCCGAAGACCCGGGATTGATCCCAACCACGGGCGCTGTCTGTACGGAGTTTGGACGTTCTTCTTGTGACCTGCGTGGGTTTTCTCCGAGATCTTCAGTTTCCTCCCATACTCCAAAGATGTACAGGATCGCTGGTCGGTGTGGGCTCAGTGGCCCTGTATCTCTAAATTAAACTAAACTCAACTAAGCTTGTTTTACTTTTCATAATGTAAGATTTGTGAAATAGAACATAGAACAGTACCACACAGGAAGAGGCTCGTCAGCCCACTTTGTATGTGCCAAACATGATGCCTAGACCAGCTCTACATATCCCTCCATGCCCTGCACATCCATGTGTCTATCCAAAAGTCTCTAAAATCCCCAAAAGTCTCTTAAATCCACAAACTGCTTCTGCAACCGCTCCAGGCAGTGGATCCCTGACACTGTCACTCACACCCTCTGTGTAAAAAAATCTTGCCCCTCACCTCTCCTTTAGACTTTTGCTCTCTCTCCTTTAAGCTATGCCCTCTAATATTTAATATTTAACTTCTCGGAAAAAAGTTCCGACTGTCTACCCTGTCTGTTCCTCTCAACAACACTTAAGAAGTATAGCCTCACATCTATACTTCTATCAGGTCTCCCCTCAACCTTTGTCATTCCAGAGAAAACAATCCAATCTACCCACTCTGCCTTTAGCTAATACTTCCTAAAACCGGCTTCATTCTGGTAAATTTCCTCTGCATCGTTTCCAAAACCCTGTATATTTTTAAGGGGACAACCAGAACTGCATACAATACTCCAAATACAGCCTAACCAAATTCTTATAGTACAGTATCATGACTTCCTGACTGTTATACTCAATGCTCTGACCATATGCCTTCCTTTCCTCAATGTACTTCTGCTGTCACTTTCTGCGAGTTATGGACTTTACCCCAAGTTCCCCCTTTACATCAACCTTGTTGAGGGTCATGACATTAATTGTATATTTTCCCCTTACAGTTGACTTTCCAAAGTCTAACATCTTACCTTTACTTGGATTAAAATCCATCTGCCTTTTCTCTTTGCGTAGTTGATTAATATCTCGGTATACTTTGACAGCCTTGCTCACAGTCCATGACCCCAGCAATCTTGGTGTTATCTGCAAAGTTACTAACCAACCGATCTACGTTTACATCCAAGTAATTTATGTGATATTACAAACTTCAGCGGTCCCAGCACAGACCCCTGCGGAACTCCACTGGTCACAGACCTCTAGCCCGAATATTTTCCTTCCACCACAACCCTATGCCTTCTCTCAGTAAGCCAGTTCCGAATCCATACAACCAAGTCACTATTGATCATGTACATATTATTCTTCTGGATCAGTCTCGCATTCTTCTTCTTCTTAAGCCCTTTACTCTTCCAAGGAGCATAGGCCATTGACAAATGTCCTCCACCTCACTCATTTGTTGGCAGTTCTTTCGAGATCTCCCCAGTTGAGCCTGCGGGCGACTTTAAAAAATGTCTTACAGAAATCCATGTAGACACCATACACTACCCTATCCTTTGTCATCTCCTTGAATAACTTGATCAAGGTGGTAAGACATGACCTGCTGTATACAAAGCCATACTGACTGTTCCTAATTAACCCATTCTCTTCGAAACTGAAGTAATTCCCATCCTGATGAATTATCTCCAATGGCATTAGCAATAGTGAGGCTACCTGGTCTATACTTCCCTGGATTCTTTCTACTTGCCTTCTTAAACAAAAGAACAACATTAGCCACTCTCCTGTCCTCCGGGATCTTGCCCGCGACTATAGAAGATGTAAATCTTTGTCAATGCTATTGCAATTTATTTTCTTGCCTCTCTCAGTAACCTAGGATAGATCTCGTCAGGCCCAGGGTAATTATCCACCTTAATGCTCTTAAAGAGCCCCAATACATCCTCCTTTTTAATCTCAAACTGCCCTGGCATATTTGTATTCTCCACATTCACCTCACTGTCCACCATGTTCTTCTTCTTGGTGAAAACAGATTCAATGTATGTGTTTAGTACCTCGCCTACATCCCCTGATTCCAAGCACAATTTCACTTCTTTATCCATGAGCGGTCTTAGATTCTACCTGGTTACCCTATTGTTTTTAATGTGGATATAAAAAGCCTTAGGATTTGTATTAATCCGACATGCAATGCCATTTCATGGCCCCTTTTTATGGTCCATGTTGCCTTCTTGAGTTCTTTCCTGCTTCCTGTTTGTTTTATATTTTGCAAAGGCCCTATCTGATTTCATCTTTCTGGACCTCACATATGCTTCCTTTTTATTTGTGACCAAGTTACAACCTCTATGTGCATCCAAAGTTCCTTTAAGGGCCTGTCCCACTATGGTGACCTAATTTGCGAGTATAGAAGAGTTTGCGCTCGCCACAAACTCGCGGCATGGTCGACACGTAGTCCTAGGAGGTCACTGTAATTCTCCTTCATGCTCGAGAGAAGTTCCCGCATACTCGCAGCCTCAGTTTGGTCGAGGAAAATGTTTTAGCATGCAGAAAAATTTTCCGCAAGTAAATATTGGTCGGTATGGAAAAAATCGATACTTTTTTACTCGTAGGTTTAGTCGAAGTAGGTCGTAGTAGGTTGGCATGTTATCGTAGGTAATCGAAGGCAATTGAAGGTAAACATGACGTCATTTTTTTAGGTGATCATTTGAGCTGTAGTTTGTCATAGTTTGTTTTCGGTTTAGTCGTCTGAAGTCGAAGGTGGTCGTCTTCACTCTCCACTATTCAGTGTCCAATTTTCCCGTGAGCATCGGTGAGTAAGTCGTAGATACTCAAAGATCGTCTTCAACATAGTCGAAGGAGGTCGTAGGAGATGTTCTACTTCGGCGATACAACAAGACCATGACACTATCCTAAACACTCATAAACTCGCAAATTAGGTGGCCATAGTGGGACAGGCCCTTTACTTTTCCAGCCTTATGCTGCCAAGTTCATCACTGAATACTTCAGTGCTGAACTTTGACAATCTGACTTTTAAATGTTTTCCACATTTAAGGTGTGGACTTGCCCAAATATAACCACTCCCTGTGAATCCTCCAGAGCTCCTGCCTAGTAACGTTGCAATCTTACCCATATCCACAGACAACCTAGTTCTAGTGTGAAATGGTGAAACTACAGTATTTGACCTGAACTACATAAAATTAAAAATGTTGTATTTTGTATGAGAATTAATCTATGTGATTATAATTAATAATGAACATTATACTTATTGTAAAATCAATTTTATGATGAATGCTTACACCCTGAATAGTATAATATGATCAAATGAATACTAAAATGCCAAAAATTGACAATATACTTGAGAAAGAAAATCCTTACAATATCATTCTAGCAATCATGTGATCTTGCTTCACACATTTATTAATTTCACCGAGGTGTCTCTCTGGAGATCACCATTAGGACAACTGTTCTTTTCAATTAAAATAAACGGTGTAGGCTAGGGTATGTTTGTAGATGGTGCAAAGGTTGGGAACATGTTCAATGTGCAGGGACCAGCAAGTGATTTCAGGAGGACACGGTTTGCCCAGTGAATTAGGTGACCAGATATCTGGCACCATCCAGTGCAGGGAAACATCCAGCAGTAAATATGTACGAAAGATCCTCCTAAACTCACATTAAGGGACCATTTGTCACCATTAGGTTTTCCATCAATGCCGCTGTATGTGACTTATAATTCAATTCCTCCATGTGTAGCCATTGCTCATTCACTGTCAAACCATTTGGTTTGGCTGTTGGCTGCTGGTGAGTTGCCATTCTCTCCCAATCCCAGAGCTCTGACTCACACCTTATATAACTCATGACATTGTGTTCATTTAGTTCCTTCCCCAGACAGACTTTCAACTCAATCTCAACACCGGGCCCAATTTGCCACCTGATGCTCTCCAAATTGAACACAGACTCATGCCAAAAACTGTGAGTGTTGGACATCTGCAACTAAAGAAATAAATGCTGCACCTGCTGAGATTTTTTTTAACAACCTTCTGTTTATTAATCTGCCTACATAAACATGGTGCAGCAATATGAATGGCTCTATGGACTTGGAGCTATAGTGATAGACCTATACAGCATGGAAATAGGCCCTGTGGCCAGACTTGAAGCAGGGAATAACAACATTTAAAAGACACGTGGACAGGTGCATCTAGGAAAGGTTTAGAGGGATATGGGTTAAAAGTGGGACTAATGTAGATGGGGCATCTTGGTTGGCATAGGCTTGTTGGGCCAAAGGGCCTGTTCCCATGCTGTGTAACTCAATGACTCTACCAATGACCCAAGAAAAAGACAAAATCTCAAAAACACAGGGAAATCGGGGAAATAGTTCTCGCCTTCACACCTAGGTGATAATCTGGTGGAGCAAATACATTGCTCATTGTAGAACGTTCAATAATTCTATTCCATTAATTATGAGATAAAAATCAGGTGGGTTCCATGATCAGGTCCCCTCTTAGAGGAGAACAGAACTCAGTTGAATAGCTTCACCGAGAGTGGATAAATGAATTGGCTGAATTGCTGCATTATAAACTCCCATGATGAGTTAGAACCTTGTGTTTGATTGTGGCTGTAAAATTTGGATAACAACGAATGATTTATGTTCATTTACATTTTTAATAGAAATTTTAATTACATAGTTTGCAGCACCACCTATTGGTTGTCAGTGACTAGTAGTGCTTTCCTTTTGTTGATAAATAATAAAAATGTTGTTAAAGGATTTATGATTGGGGCAGAATCACGGGAAGTTTATTGAGATACAAAATGCAGATGATTGCTGAGAAATTTCATCGGAAAAGTCAGATATAGCAGTCCATAAAAATTTAAAAGAATGGCATTGCTTGAATATATCTCATTTAGGTTGCATCAATACTGTGGAATTGTCCAAAAATTAATTATATATTATAAAGCAGATCTCGGACCCGCAAACGGTCAACATAGGAGCACCGCAAGGCTGCGTACTCTCTCCTCTCCTCTTCTCTCTCTACACCAACAACTGTACCTCCACAGACAACTCTGTCAAGCTTCTCAAGTTTGCGGATGGCACAACCCTGATTGGACTGATCCAGGATGGGGAGGAATCTGCCTACAGACAGGAAGTGTCACAGCTGGCATCCTGGTGCCGTAGCAGCAACCTAGAGCTCAATGCTCTTAAGACAGTGGAATTGATGGTAGACTTTAGGAGAGCTCCCCCTCCTCTCACGCCACTCACCATCAATAACACCACAGTCACATCTGTGGAGTCTTTTAAGTTCCTGGGAACCATCATCTCCAAGGACCATAAGTTGTGGGCTACCATTGACTTCACAGCCAAAAAGGCACAACATAGGATGTACTTTCTACGGCAGCTGAGGAAGCACAATCTGTCACAGGCAATGATGGTCCAATTCTACATGGCCATCGTTGAGTCTGTTCTCACCTTCTCCATTATGGTCTGGTTTGGCTCAGCTACCAAGCACGACACCTGGAGGCTGCAGCGAATCGTCCAATCAGCAGAGAAGGTTATTGGCTGCAACCTTCCCTCCATTGATGAACTGTACACTGCAAGGGCCAGGAAGCGAGCGGGCAAGATCAGCTCTGACCCCTCTCACCCTGGCCACAAACTCTTCCCTCTGGAAGGCGACTCTGGATTGTCAAAGCTGCCACAGTCAGATCATAAAAACCGTTTTTATCCACGAGTAGTTGCTCTACATCTGTAGCCTCCCTTTGATCTGGTATTTTGTTGGTTTACATGCTTGATCAATGGTGTTTTATCATTAATGTTTTATTATTATTAATGTTTAGTGTTTTCTGAGTCATTCGTAATTGTCCCTGTATGTCATTTTTACTTGTGGGTGGAGCACCAAGGCAAATTCCTTGTATGTGAATACTTGGCCAATAAACCTACTTACTTACTTACTTACTTTAGTTATAATTTTACAGTATTTGAATCCTGAATTTCTCAGGTAGATTTTGCATAGCACAATAGCGCAGCAGTAGGGTTGCTGCCTCGCAGCACTTGAGACCCGGGTTCAATCCTGACTACGGGTGCTGTCTGTGTGGAGTTTGCATGTTGTCCTTGTGGACGCATGGGATTTCTCCGGGTCCTCCAGTTTCCTCCCTCACATTCCAATGTTGTGCAGATATTTAGGTTAATTGGCCTCTGTAAATTGCCCTAGTGTGTAGAATGCGATAGTGGATAGGTAATCAATGGTCAGCATGGACTAGGTGGGGCTGAAGGGCCTCTTTCCATACTATCTAAACTATCTCCATTCTGAAAATAAATGCTGTCATAAAAGCAGAACAAAATAAGAATTTCCCTATTGAAGTATAATTAACAGAATGCATTCAACATATCTCAGATTCCTGTGATGATTCATGTCTGTATGCTGAGGATTTAGTGACTATAAAGTGCAGGATTATTATGACTATGTTACCTCCTGAGTAGTGCAAAGGTGTCACTCCACAGTATACAGTAATCTTTGTGTAATTTCTAGCTACCTAACTGTTAGCGACAACTGTGCTGGTTTGGGCATTAAGATGATTATATACCAGACAATAATGGTGAATCTTAAGATAAGCACACTTATCAATGCTTCCTTCGCAGTTGATGCTTTGGAAATGTGACTTTCGCTGTAAATAAATGCCAATATATAAAAATAATTATCATCGCCCTTAGGAAAGCTTGATCGCTGACTGATTTAGACTTTACTTTAGGCTTTACAGATACAGCATGAAAACAGCCCCTTCTCCCCTTCGAGTCCACGCCAATAAGCGACCACCCCGTACGCTAGCACCATCCTACACACTATGAACAATTTACAATTTCAAGAAGCCAATTAACCTACAAGTTTTTACTTTTTGTAGAGTGGGAGGAAACCGGAGCACCGGAGCAAATTCATGTGGTCACAGGGAGAATGTACAAACTCCGTACAGACAGCATCCGTAGTTTGGATCGAACCCAGGTCTCTGGCACTGTAAGGCAGCAACTCTACTGCTGCACCACTGTGCTGTCCTTATGATTCATGAGATCGAGCTGTGATAGTTTTGTGAACCAATTATTCTTTGCAAATGGAACATTCTGCAGATCGATACATTCAATAATCAGGTTATTTCAATTGTATCATAGGTTCCAGCAGAAAGGGAGTCCCTTCTGCCCATTGGGTCCATGACAGTCCAAAGAGAAGCGTTCAGACTGCAGTCGGTAGTTTGCAGCACATCAGTTGCTCATCCAGGTTCTTTTGTAAATGGGATGAGGGTGGCTGTGAGCACCACTCTATCTAGCACCTGTCCCTACACCTCCTCTCCCACTTCCATCCAAGGACCCCAGCAACCCTTCCGATGTGGCAGAGGTGTGCGTGCCACTCTTCCAACTTCATCTACTGCATTTGGTGTTCCTGATGTGGTCTCCATTACATCAGCGAGTGTAAGCATAGACGAGTATTCACTGGAATTTAGAAGGATGAGAGGATATCTTATTGAAACATATACAATTTTAAAAGGACTGGACAAGCTAGATGCAGGAAAAACTTTCCCAATGATGGGGCAGTCCAGAACCAGATGCCACAGTCTAAGAATAATGGGGAGGCAATTTGAAACTGAAGGGCCTGTACCACTTAGGCTATTTTTAGGCGACTGCTTGCGATTGTCATATTCATAGCAGGTTGCCGAAAAACCAGCGACTGGACACCCTTTCGACATAAAATTTGAAATAGAATCATTATTTTAATTTTTAAAAAAACGGTCAGCACCGGTGACAACCTACGTAAATCTGTCGACGACCTACGTCAATCTGGCGACGGCCTACGTCAACCTGGTGACGACCTATGTCACCTGGCGACGGCCTATGTCACCTGGCGACGGCCTATGTCACCTGGCGACGACCTATGTCAACCTGGCGATGACCTACGTCAACCTGGCGATGACCTACGTCAACCTGGCGACGACCTACGTCAACCTGGCGACGACCTACGTCAACCTGGCGACGACCTACGTCAACCTGGCGACGGCCTACGTCAACCTGGCGACAACTACGACAGCACCTACATCAGGAAAAGTCAAGCTAAGCTCATTGGCATCAAACCCACTGTCGCTGACTGTCTCCAAAAATGTTTCAACATGTTGAAAATTCAGCGGCGACCAGAAATACGTTACGACTATTTGGGCAACTGAGGAGACTACTCACAACCATACAGGCGACACCCCGGCGACCATGTAGCGACAGCCTAGTCGCCTGTAGCCGCCTAAAAAATAGTCTAAGCGGGACAGGGCCTTCAGATGAGAAAAAACTTTTTATCCCAGAGAATAGTGAATTTGTGGATTTCTCTGCTACAGAAGGCAGTGGAGGCCAATTCACTGGATGAATTTAAAAGAGAGTTAGATAGAGCTCTTGGGGCTGGCGGAATCAAGGGATATGGGGAGAAGGCAGGCACGGGTTACTGATTGTGGATGATCAGCCATGATTACAATCGAAGGGGCCAAATGGCCTCCTCCTGCACCTATTTTCTATGTTTCTATGTTTCTATGAGTTTAGAATGATGAAGCAGGAAATGTCACCCATCCATATTCTCCTGAGATGCTACCTGAACTACACAAAAATACTGGAGAAACTCAGCGGGTGCAGCAGCATCTATGGAGCGAAGGAAATAGGCAACGTTTCGGGCCTAAACGCTTCTTCAGACCTGCTCAGTTACTCCAGCACTTTGTATCTATTTTTGTAGCCCAGCATCTACAGTTCATTCTTTCTCCATCAAAAGTAGCTGGGCTGGTTAAGAATGCAGTTAAAGAAATGTGAGGTTTACCAATAACGGCACGGATTATAAAAATATAGATATCATGCTCAAGTCAAGAGTGCTTTATTGGCACATGTTCCAGACAGAACAATGAAATTCTTACGCAGCAGCACAACAGGCTAAGCCTTTATCAGACTTTGGTGCAGATGATAGCGTGTATTCATTTTTGGTTGCTACTTTACTGAGATTTGTTACTAATTTTAAAACCCTCAAGCACCACTGCTCTTTGTATGCTCAAGTTGGATGGTTTGCCCTGTCCACCCGCAGACTCCATCATTGGCATATCCTTATTTATAAGACTATCCTCGGTGTTCTTCCTTCATACCTGCAGAAGTATGTAATTCGAAAAAGCATAGGAACTTATCAGCTCCGCTCTGAGGACTTGTTCTTACTAACTGTACCTAAAGTCCGTACTGAGCTGGGGAAAAGGGCATTTAGTTATGCTGCTCCCTTCGCATGGAACCAGCTGCAGAATGAACTGAAACTTAAGGAGCTGGTTTCTATAAACAGATTTAAATCCCTTCTTAATGATGTTGAAGCGGGCTCTTCTCTGTACATGCTTTGTTTGATGATGTTCTGACTGTGACTCTATTTATATGTTCTCTGTTGTTTTTAAATTATTGTCTGTAACTGTGGAACTGTGCTGCTGCCTGTCTTGGCCAGGACTCTCTTGTAAAAGAGATTTTTTATCTCAATGAGACGTCTCCTGGTTAAATTAAAAAAAAATTAAAAATTGGAAGGATATGAAAGTATTCAGTAGGGTGCCAGAAAAGATATATGAGTGTGGTTGCTAAGATGAGGGGCTTTGATTATAAGGAAAGGTTTGCAAAGAGAAGCCTAAGAGGAGATTTGATAGAAGTATATAAACTGATGAGGGGTATGGACAGAGTGGATGGTGGAAGTCTGTTCTCTTTAGTAAGATGGTTGAGGGGGAGACACAACAATTGTAAACATAAAGGGAAGAATTTTAAAGTAAGACCAGTGGGAACATTTTATCCAGTGTGTGATTTGAATCCCCAATACATTGATTGCAGTAGTGGAGACAGGTTTGTGGTGTCCTTAAAGAGGGGCTTTGATAAATATAGGCATTGGTTGAGTACTTGAATGGGCTGCCAAAGGTGATGGTGGTCAGATTTAATCACTACATTAGGAGGCATTTTGATATATGTACCGTAGTCAAGGAATAGAAGGATTCAGTCCTGATGCAGGCATATGAGATTTGTATAGATGGGCAGAAAGTATATCTGCTTCTGTGCTTTGTGACTTTTACAAGGTGAAGAAAAGGTTGCAAGGCATTGGAGGAAGAACCACAATGCAGAACAACAGTTGTTGTTGTAGAGAGAAGAAGGGACATGATGTGCTGAATTGCCAGCTAAATGATTTCCCAAATATCTTTCATTTACTTTGTGCCCATTTGTTTTGATGGGATGTTAATTAGAGTCTAGCAGTGCAATTAATCTTACAACCTGGATGACAGTGATTCCTAAGTAAGAATATCTTCATCCCAGTTAGGAATATTTGGTGTTCATTTTTTTTTTTTGTAAAAAAGTAACTGAGACAAAACAGGTTTGGAGAAAAAAATGATGATAACTATGAACACGCCTGGTTTTCCACTAGATCAGTTAATAGTGTTTTGTGGTGATAAATTACAGCAGTGGTAAGAAAACAGGGAGGCTGAAGACACAATTTAATATTGTATCTAAAAGAACACCATTTTTTAAATTGTGTTACTGATTTAAAGTTTTCCCATGTAAATATGATAGTTAGGTAATTGGATTACTGTGTCAGAGTCAAATCCAGGCAATGGTAACAAATGACATCCTCAAACAGTATTAGGCAAATGCATCTCGGAATTGTTTCCTCTTTATTTTGCAATTAAAAAACAATCCATTGCATGCTATTAGTATAGTTTTGTGTTTTATCCAGCGCTATGAGATGTTATCGTGCAACAGAAAATCAATATAGAATTTATTATTCATTTATAAATATAGACAATGTTCCTTTAATATATCATCTTGAAATTATGAAACTCTGAGCATTGCCCTGTGAATTTACTTCTAAAGTAAAATGTAAAAGGATCAGAATCAACTGATACATCATTCTGCATGAATTCAGAAAGACCAAGTTTGGAAAGACTAGGTGGTCGATCTTAACCCTGCTTGATTGCAGAAATGGGTTGGATATTTGCATTAAATATTAGATGAGAACTCCATGCTCTGCCCCAAAGCTGCCTTGCCCTGTGCCATTTTAACTTGCAGAATTACAACAACCTCAAACCCAATTAAAGGAAGCAGGTGAGGAACAGGTTATAGAGTGATACAGTGTGGAAACAGGCACTTCGGCCCAACTTGCCCACACTGCCAACATGTCCCAGCTACAAGTCCCAACTGTGAAAAAGTTAACCCTCAGATTACTATTAAATCTTTTCTCATTCAAACCTATGTTCTCTGGTCCTCGATTCACCTACTCTGGGCAAGACGCTGTGCCTCTACCCAACCTATTCCTCTCATAAATGTATACACTCTATTACATCACCCCTCATCCTCCTGGACTCCAAGGAATAAAGTCACAGCTTACTCAATCTCTCCCTATAGCTCAGACCCTCTAGTCCTGGCAACAGCCACATAAATGTACCCTTTCCAGCTTGACAACCTCTTTCCTATAGCCTAGTGTCCAGAACTGAACACAATACTCTAAATGTGGCCTCATCAACATCTTACACAACTGTATGATGACCTCCCAACTTTTATAACCAAAACCTGGTATCAGAGGGATCTTGGGTCCAAGTCCACAGCTCCCAGAATGTGGCAACACAAGTAGAGAAGGTGTATGATATGCTTGCCTTTATTGGTTGGAATATTCAGTATAAGTATCAGGAAATCATGCTGCAGACTTGACTTTAGAGACACAGCACAGAAACAGACCCTTCAGCTCACCACACAGTGACCAGCGATCACCCCACACAATATCACTATCCTTCACACCAAGAACTCTACCGTTGCCCTATTGTACTTGCATAAAACTAAGCATAGGCCATATTTGGAGTGTTGTTTCCAGTTCTGGTCACCTCATTACAGAAAGAATGTGGGAACTTTGGAAAGGTTTCAGAAGAGGTTTAGTAGAATGCTATCTGGATTAGAGGGTACTAGCTATAAGGAGAGGTTGGCCAAGTTTGGATTGTTTTCTCCAGAGTAACAGAGATTGAAGGGAGACCTGATAGAAAAATATAAAACGATGAGAGGAATAGATATGGTAAACAGTCAATCCTGCTTCCCAGGTGGAAATATCAAAGACTACGCAATGACTTTAAGGATAGAGGGGGAATGTTTAAAGGAGCTGGGCAGGCCATTTTCTTTTACACGAAGGATGGTATGTGCCTGGAACGCACGGCCTTGGCTGGAGGTGAAAGCACATACAATAGTGGCACTTAAGAGGCTTTTGGATAGGCACGTAGATATGCAGGAATTGAGGGTTATGGATCACATGCAGTTAGAGGAGATTAGTTTAACTTGATATTTTGTAGGCTGAAGGCCTGTTCTATGTTCCATGTAACCTCAGCCAAGCAAGAGTGAGAAGATGGCAAAACATATAATGATTTTTCACATTAGGCGGCAAATAAAATCACATAAGAGGGCAAAAATATAATGATTTTCACATTATAAGTTTACTTGTGTATGAAAAAAACAGATGTGTTTCAGGATTATGAGCAAAGGGCACTGTGGACCTTTCCTACGCGGGGGTGGCACAGTGACGGATCGGTAGAGTAGCAGCCTAATAGCGCCAGAGATACGGGATCATCATGGCCACTCAAAATCACGTACTTTTCCACTGACCAGGTAGTCAAGTCAGGTTTATTATCATGTGCACGAGTACAGTGAGTATAGATGTAATAAAATTCTTGCTTACAGCAGCATAGACTCAGACAACATACAAAAGCATCAATAACACATAAATTATACCTAAAATCTATAAGACAGTGGAAAGAGAAAGACGATACAAAAATAAGACATTGGTGCAAATCACAATTGGAAAACAAGTCCATGGTAGTGCAAGAGATGGTCTGTGGTCTTCTCTTGCTGAGGTAAGATTAGGGTTGTGCAATAGGTTCAAGGCTTTGCTGGTTGTGGAAAAGTAGCTTTTCCTGAACCTGGTGGTGTGGGACATGAGGCTTCTGTAGTTCATGCCTGGCAGTAGCAGTAAGAAGGGGGCATGGATGGTGGGAATCCTTAATGATAGATGCCTCATGTAAATGCTTTCAATGATGGGGAAGGTTGTGTCCTTAACAGGCTGGTTGAGTCCACCACTCTCAGCAGTCTATTACGTTCATGTGTGATGTCGTATCAAGCCATGATGCGGCCAGTTTCCACAGAGCATCAGTAGAAATTACTGAGCTTTTGGGAGGCACAATCTTCGCTTTAAAATCTGCGGAACAACATTTGAGCTTGCTTATTGTAAATTTGACGTCCCTTTTGCCTGACAGAGAAGGCATTCCAATTGACATTTAAAATCCTGACAGCAAAATGGTCCACATTTTATCAGTGTAAAGACAGTGCCACTATCAGAAGAAGGTCATATCCGTGAACAAGAAGTGATAAGTAAGCCTAATTGCTTGCATTATCATGCCTTTCCTGCAAATTAAAGGGCATAACAAGGTTAGTTGGATTCTATTAAGACTGTTGCATATGGTGAAACGATTTTATGTAGTTCCTTTTGTTTTTTGTTTAAATATTTATTTTTTGGTTTTGACTAGTGTATGTCCATAAAATGAAATAAATTTGCCTCTGTGTTTCGTGAACAGTACTTTCCTAGTTCAACCTCACTTGTAAACCTGACTCAAACAAAATCAAAACAAAAAACGATGCTCAAATTATTTTTGTGATATTTCATTAGGTAAAAGGCATTATTTTAAGGATGTAGATCTACTTTGAGAAGCAGAAGAGAGCATCCTTTCCCAGTGCTAATCACTCTTTATGTTCGTTGTCAACCTCAAACATTGATGTGATATCATTCATATCACAAGATCTCAACCTTGATAACAATATCTAACATGAACTATACCTCAGTGCCATTATTAACTGGCAGCCATATCCAATTGTTTCGGAAGAGATTCCCACAGTTATCAGTCCTTGATGAGTCCTTGGACCTTGTCAAAGGGCACTCGTTTTTTTGTGTGCATGTAGTCCTTTTGTGCCATTGTTTTTAATTATTTTCGGAAGTCGTGTCACAAAGGGCGCAGTCTCCACATGCTGCCAACACCTTTCAGAGCTCTGAATTGACTTTGACTTTGGTGTCACTCAACACAGTCATACTTGTTGGCAGGAAGAATGAGAGTTTATCTGGTGAACTAGGTGTCACTTTCAGGTTGAACAGCCACGGATCTAAACTTAGGCAGTGCCCTTTGACGTTTCATTCTTTTTGTTTCTCGCAAAGCTTTTATGGCTTCATTGACAATGTTTTGCTTTTGTTTGTTTAGCTGTGAAAGACCACACGATCACCCTGGTTTATTATGATGGTAATAATTGGCGGAAGGGGAATGGCGGGTGCAGTTGATGGGGGACCAGGGTGGATGACACCCAATGGCTTGCTCTATGGACTTGTATAAGACAATCGACTTATTTTTTGACAAAGCACATTCCCAATTGTGGTCAAAGACTGTGTGCAGTGCGTGTCTGCTGCAGCACTGCGGCTCCTGATTCTGCTTGCATGGCCTGCCTGATAATATTCCATTACCATGGCAACGTCAAACATGTAGGCAAAACAGTATTAGTTGGAATGTGGTGAGACAACAGGTAATGCGATGGGATTGACAAACGGCCCAAGAAAGACCTCCGCAAATGGTATATATATACCATATATATAAAAGTCAGATTTTATTTCAAAGCTCACTTCCTGCACATTCTCAATTAAATATTAGTGAAATATTAGCTTGATGCTCATTGTTCTGGGCCCTGGGCACATCAAACATTTTGTTTTTGATGAACATTAGCATTTGGGGTAATTCAAGGCCAAACATTGTTTATTTTCTTGCATTATTACAGAGGAATGTGTGAACAGTGACATCTCTGGGCTCCACTTGTAACAATGTAAAGACACTTGTAAAAGTTGCTGGCATCAGACACCAGTCTCTGGGTTACATTTATATCAATGGAAGATAGACACAAAATGCTGGGGTCACTCAGCGGGTATGGAAAAAAGGAATAGGTGACCTTTACTCAGACCAAAACTATATTAATAAAGACGCACAGAGTTTCTTGCCCAGAGTGGGGGAATCAAGAACCAGAGGGCATAGGTTTAAGGTGAAGGGGGAAAGATCTCATTGGAATCTGAAGGGTAACTTCTTCACACAAAGTGAAGTGGGTGTATGGAACGAGCTGCCAGAGGAGATATTTAAGGCAGACACTATCTCAATGTTTAAGAAACATTTAGACAGGTACATGGATAGGGAAGGTTTAGAGGGATAAAGGCCAAATGCAGGCATGTGGGATTAGTGTAGGTGAGACATGTTGGTCGATGTGGACAGGTTGGACTGAAGGGCCTGTTTCCACACTGTATGGCCCTATGACTCTGTATGACTATATTTTTCAAAGGTGCACGTTATGAATTCTGCCTTCACTCTGCAATTACTCCCCACTGCTGTCTTTTCTGCCACTGTAGTTCCCATACACATGGACTCCTAGAAGCTGTACCAACATATACAAATCCATCTATCCATTAACAAACATGAGACATTGCACAACAATATTTATTGGACAATGTTGACATGAGTGTCCAATGATTTTTAAAATATGAACATTATTTGATGTGGGCCAAGGGTGGGGAACCTGTGGTCTTCTAGGCCATTAAGTGCGGCCTTTTGAATGAATCCAAATTTTGTAGAACAAATCTTTTTATTTTTATTAATATGTTTTGTTTGTCTTTTATTATTTTTAGATTAAATGCAACATGCATGAAAAATGCTTTCTTGCTTTTCAACCACTTATTGCTGCGAATCTACATTCTCTTACCTAACCTAAATCAACAAAAGCCAGTTAACTTTAGAATTAACCATTTTTTTTCATTTTCTTGAAGTTAGTACATAGTAGCTAGATTTTTACAAAATAATGTACATTTTGAAGTATATCTAATTGAAGTTTCTTGGATGCGGCCTTATTAGATTACAGCTAACTTAATGCGGTATCCCAACATGAAAAGGTTCCCCACCGCTGATGTAGGCTATATCTGCTGTGTGAACGAACTGAATGATAAATGGTTAAACAAAATGCTAATTTTAAGTGGTCCATCGTGGTAATCCACTGAATTATTATTTCATTGTACACTGGACTTGAAAACAATTCATTCATAGAAACCACTTCAGGGCTTTGAGCTGTTCTGCCTCACTGATCCACACTACTCTTTATATTCAATATGCACTTCTTCCAGCAGAGCATCTCTACTCATCCTGATCTAACAATTCCCCGTTCTCTTCACACTCATGCATATTTATCAAATGACGTGACAGTTCTCCGTCCATTTACATTTTTTTAGGAGAGGGAATTGCCATAAGCTGAACATAAAATGCTCAGGTGTAACATTTAAAAGTACTAACAATTCAATGGTCGCATTGTTGCAAAAAAGTCTTGCATCTAGTCAAAGAAGATTTAGCGGGTCTTCAGATAACTCCAGATATGCACTTCAAGCGAGGAAGCAAAACCACCACTAAAATCCTCCAATTGTAGTATAAACTGCAATGTAAGCATAATTCTAAATTCAAAATGTTCTGTCTGTTTAGGGTTTTCCTACTAAGTTGAAAAGACCTCTGCTTTAGGATGAGCTGCAAACATAAAGCCTGCAACCTATTTGATAATCCCTTTGTGACCTCTCACCTTCTCATTTCATTGCACCTTCTTTTAGACTTTCTTTGTTCCATTGACACCAGTTGTCTTTGCTCCTTTGAACTTTGATCTCTTCTTCAAATTCTATTGGTATCCTCAAAGTTTCCTTTTAAGCATTTTGAAAATAAAACATATTGCAGTAGCCAACTGGAACTCAATCACCTCTTTACTAAGAAATTCCTTGCTTGTTTCACATTTGTCTTTCTTTTAATTATTTACTCCTTAGACTTTAGACTTTAGAAATACAGCCCGGACCCAGTCCTTTGGCCCATCGAGTCAGTGCCGACCAATGATCACCCCGTACATTAACACTATCCTACACACTAGGGACAATTTGCAAATTTTACTGGTCAATTAACCTACAATACTGTACATCTTTGGAATGTCGGAGGAAAACGGAGCATCCAGCGAAAACAGTCACAGGAAGAAGGTACAAACTCTGAACCCGTGGTCATGTTCAAACCCAGATCTCTTTGGCTGTAAGGCAGTGGCTCTACTGCTATGCCACTGTGCTGTCTTCTGTTTCAGAAAGTAGTTAAAGCAAAATAGCAGACTCTGGCTGAGGATAGGTTTTCAATTCAACAATGCACAGTATGTGCCTCTGAAGTTTCTGATGATGTCAAGTAGAGTAAATTGGGTTATGACATATGCGGTGTAACATTATATCAGAATTATAGTTATATGGAATTTCAAAACACAAGCTATACTTACTCACATGGAGAAGGGAGGAGTAAAGCAATGTATCGGCTCCATTGAAGGAAAGTTAAAAATGAACGAATGACTGAAAATCATTGTTTTTCACAGGTGATAATAGTGGGATGGGTGGCACAGAGCTGCTGCCTTACAGCAGCAGAGACCCGAGTTAATCCTGACTATGGGTGCTGTCTGTACGGAGTTTATACGTTTCCCCAAGGACTGCGAGGGTTTTTTTCGGGTGCTCCAGTGTCCTTCCACACTCCAAAAAAGTACAGGTTCGCAGGTTAATTGGTTTGGGTAAAATTGTAAATTATCCCTAGTGTGTAGGATGGTGCTAGTGTACTGTGTACACTGATCGCTGGTCGGTGTGGACTCGGTGGGCCCGAAGAGCCTGTCTCCGCGCAGTATCTCTATAGTCTAAAGATAAGTAATAGAATAAATGTAACTATATTTTATTTAAAATGGTGAGTTAAAACCAAATGGTGGTGAAATAACATCCCAAAAATCTGGAAAAAGTGAAACTGCACCAAGATTTCAGAGATTTTTTTAAAATGTCACTACTATGAGGGTGATCAACAACTCCAGCTCAAAGTCGGCTCCACCTATTTATCAAGTTTAGAATTTCCTAAGTTTTTAATTTTCCATTCTGTTAATTGTTCTTAATTTGATATTATGGCAGATTCTTTGTGTCTCCTTATTTTAAGTCTCTTAAGAAAAACATTCCAAGCATTGAAAGTAATACAAAAATTGTCAGCAGGTGATTATATATTGCCAAAAGAGCCAACAGAAGAACATTTCTTAAAAACAAAGTTTCTATATTTACAGTACTATAATTTATATTTAGGAAGCAGTTTAAGGATTGAATCAGCGTAGAGTTGATATTATATTTCTCCCAAGGAATGAACTCCTTCGTAATAGTGCCAAATGTCTGAGAAAGTACAAAACGGGAGCCAAGTATGGATCAAGTGCTGGCAAGTTTTTTACACATGGGCTGGGTGGGTGCCAGGCAGGGGTGAAAATCACGATCAAAACATGGGGGGGGGGGGGGGGGGGCGTTACAATTTCTTGTAGGCCACACACGCGCGCGAGGCTTCGGCCGTGGGCCCCGTGGACGGTAACATTGGGAGCTGGTTGGTGACCGACTCCGAACTTCAGCAACAGCAGCTTCGTCCGCCCCGAATCGTGGGGCTTAAATCGGCCCATTCGCGGAGCCTTTCATCGCCTGGCAGGGCTTAAAACCAGCCGCGGAATCTTCCATTGCCCGGCAGGGGCTTTAACATCGGGAACTTCGATCACCTCGATGCAGCAATTTGACCATGGGGCGGTGGAAGATCCCGCGGCCGATTTTAGGACACGCCGGGCGATGAAAGGCACTGCGAACAGGCGGATTCAAGCTCCGCTCTATGATTTTTGCTCCACCAGGAAGTCTCCCTCCTCCAATCACCGCGCTCTATCCTCAGTCCCACCCTCCTATTTCCGCCTCCGACTGATGCGCTGAATCATCATGTCCCCCCCCCTCCCCCCCCCCCCCCCCCCCCCCATTGCCTGCTGACCGACGTCTCTCTCATCCAATCAGTGCCCTCGATCATCAGTCCCACCCCCACTGTCTCGAAACCTCTCAAATGAATATGCAGGGAATGGAGATATATGGATCATGTGTAGGCAGATAAGATTGGTTTATCTTGGCATCTGTATGGATTTCGTATGTTCTCCATGTGACCGCATGGGTTTTCACCATGTGCTCCGGTTTCCTCCCACACTCCGAAGACGTACAGGTTTGTTGGTTAATTGGTTTCTGTAAATTGTCCCTAGTGTGTAGTGTACAGGGCATTATTCATCAGTGTGCACTCAGTGGGCTGAAGGGACTGTTACCATTCTGCATCTTTAAAAAAAAATCATGTTTGGCAGGGACATTGGTGGTAAATTTGTACTGCATGCAGCAGGTACACATCACTTGCTTTTTCATTCCTTTCTGCTTTGATAGAACCTTATTTTTTTTAACATATATTGTGTTTGCACTAATATTCTTCGTAAGAGAGGGCATTCTGTTTCATAAATTGGGATTACATTATCATTTTGGAAAGGATAAAGTGGGCAAGTAATGTTTTATTATATGAAAGCAGAGTGTTGCAATTTTAAAATGTCATGTTGATGGATTCGCAAATAGCATTTTATACTTTCTGCTACTCAATTCAAATAATGTAAACATACTGAGTGAGAAAAGAAAAAGTGAAAAGAAGTACAGCTTAATGTCATGCTTTCTAGAAAACATAGCTATCAGCGCTGCTTTCATTCCCAACATTAATACCACTGAGTGATGCGGATTACGTTACTACTTAGGCTGTATCTGATTGATTGTTTAGCACATTATGTATATTCATCTTGTCGTACAAGATATAACTGTAACATATTTGACTGACATACAAGGAATATCAAAATGAAGCTCAGCAATATTGCAAAGCTGGCTTAATCAGATTTATTATCTCACAACTGGTGAACCGCACATTAACTGTCTCAGCATCATCTGCACAGGAAGGACACCGCTGCTGATATATTTCTGTCCTGGGCCTCCTCCATCGTCAGAGTGAGGCCCAATGCAAACTGGAGGAGCAGCATCTCATATTTCGCTTGGACAGTTTACAACCCAGCAGTATGATTATTGACTTCTCTAACTTCAAGTAATCCTTGCTTTACTTCTTACTCCATTCCTCCCCCATCCTAGTTCTCCGACCAATTTGACTGTCCTCCTGGTTGAATTTTCTTTGTATGCCTCATGGTCAACTTCCCCTAGCTAATAATGATCTATTTTACAATTTCCTTGAACTTTGTTGCCTTTGATCTCTCGTTTTCACACCTTACCATTCCATATCTCTTTGTTTCCCTCTCCCCTAACTCTCAGTCTGAAGAAGGGCCTCAACACAAAACATCACTCTTCCTTCTATCCAGAGATACTGTCTGTCCCTGTAACTCCAGCATTTTGTGTCTATCCGGTGTGAACCAGCACCTGCAGTTCCTTCCATCCTACTCCATTTACCAAAGTGGAATGTGTGGATATTTGAAAACATTTTTAGTCTGTTAGAATAGACCACAGCAGTTACACATACCATATATTTTTAGAATTTAAAAACAAGAAAAGTGTTGGAGTATCTCAGCAGGTCAGGCAGGATCTCTGGAAAACATGGATAGGTAATGTTTCAGGTTAAGACCCTTCTTGAGTCTGAAAAGGGTCCTGACCTGAAACTTCGACAATCTATGTTTTCCAGACATGCTGTCTGACCTGCTGAGTTACTCTGGCACTTTGTATCTTATTTGTAAACCAGCATCTGTAGTTCTTTATGTCGCTATCATTATAACTACATCTATCTAACTATAACTAAAGTCTCATCTTGACCACTTCCTGTCTGTGCTGTATATTGATTTTAGAAAAAAATTCTACCCTGTGTCGCTGTGATTTTTGGCCATTTTACTCACATTTCTCCTCCGCTGAGCCAGCCCCTAGGATTTTTCCCATCGATGAAAAATAAAAAAGTTATGAGTGTTTAAAAAAACCTTGAGATCAGCTGATTGGTCCTCTTGCCTGTTATTTACCGTGATGAAGGTAACGCCCCTTCCGGGGGGGGGGGGGGGGGGGGGGGGGGGGGGGGGGGCAGGACTATAAAACCTCGGATGCCTGGATGTGAGTCAGTCACTCTGCAAGATCGCGTGGGAGAGGCCACAACTGTCATTCTAAGCTGTGAATCAACTGAACTATGAGTCTGCAATGTACTTGCAATAAATGATTTTAGCCCTTAATGACAATGCCATGAGTTGTTTGGCCTGCTGTCCTGCCTGTGCTAGAAAGTGCAATGTTTAATTGGAAATGAAATGACAATGCCATGAGTTGTTTGGTCTGCTGCCCCGCCTATGCTTTAAAGTGCAATTCTTAATTGGAAATGAAATGAAATGAAATGTGCTTGAAACTGCAATGCTTTATTAGGTCTGACTATGTTTGGATATGTTTGGATGGAATAATTACTTTATTAGGTCCGACTGTGTTTAGTCCAAAAGTCCCGCTCATTTCATGACTTCTGCTTAGTGGACAGGTCGCGCTGATTGCGTAATTTCCGGTGAGTGCAGAGCTCATGTTGATTGTGCAATTTCCAGCAAGTGCAGAGGTCACGCTGATTGCGGAAGTGCCGCTGACTGCGGAAGCCCCACAGTGGAAAGGCCGCGCTCAGCCGTGTAAGTAGATTCAGGAAAGTTTACTGTCATATATATGGTGTGTGAGTCAGTGTGTGTGTGTGTGTGTGTGTGTATATGTGTGTGTGTGTGAGAGTGTGTGTGTGTGTGTGTGTGTGTGTGTGTATGTGTGTGTGTGTGTGTGTGTTTGTGTGAGTATATGTGTGTGAGTCTGTGTGTGTGTGTAAATATGTGTGTTTGTGAGTCATTGTGTGTGTGTAAGTGTATGTGTGTGCGTTTGTGAGTGTGAGTGTATGTGTGAGTGCATGTGTGCGAGTGAGTGTGTGTGTGTGTATGTGTGTGTGAGGTAGAGGGTATGTGTGTGTGTGAGTGTATGTGTGTGTGTGTGTGTGTGTGGGTGTGCGTGTGTGTGTGTTTGTGTTTGTGTGTGTGTGAGATGTGTGGGTGAGTGTGTGTGTGTGTGTGAGTGTGTGTGTGTATATATTGGAATTGGTGGAGAGGTGGAATATTGCATTGGGGGACCAGCCCTCCCGTGTGAAGCTGGGACCCAATGGGTCCCATTTAGTCTAGTGTCATGTTAAAAATGGAGAAACATCACATATATGTTATAAAATGGAAAATCCTTGATGGTGCACAAGGTATTTTGGGACCTGACCACAATCCTGCGGTTACTGCAGATACAGACTGCAGGAGAGGTCCCCTCCTATCAGCCCAAATGAATCCTGAACACTAGGATTCATTGTGCAGACCAAGGACAGTTGGCAAGTTGGATGACTCTTTCTTCACCACCTGTCTACATGTGATGCTGCTTTCAGGGGACTATGTACTGTACAGTGAATGGTAGGACCCAGGGGAGTGTTGTGAAATAGGACCTAAGAGTACAAGCCGTATGCTAGTTTGATTTCCCAAAATATATCATACAATACAAAGCCACACAAAGGTTTGTGGGTATATGGAACAAGCTGCCAGATGAGGTAGTTGAAGCTGGGTCTATCCCAACATTTAAGAAACAGTTAGACAGGTAAATGGATAGGACAGGTTTAGAGGGATATGGACCAAACACAGGCAGATGGGACTAGTGTAGCTGGGACTAGTGTAGCTGGGACATGTTGGCCGGTGTGAGCAAGTTGGGCTGAAGGGCCTGTTTCCACACTATCACTATGACTATGACCTCACACTTATATTAATTGAATGCCATTTGCCATTCCTCAATCCAATTACTAAGCAGAACAAGGACTTATTGGAATTTTTGTCCACCTTTTGTCATTGTCCACAATACTTCCTATTTTAGTGTCTTCTGCAAACGCCCCACCTGTGCCATGTCCATTTTAATCCAAATTGTTTGAAACAACAATGGGCACAACACTGATCCATGTGGCACACCACTAAAAACAGGTCTCCAGACAGAAAAACAACTTTCCACAGCAAGCCATTCATCCAAGTAGCTAGCTCTTCCTGGATCCTATCTGAGCTAACCTTCCAGATAACCAAAGGAGGAAGATAACTGAACTTTATTGCCTTCCATCACAAGTGAGGAACGTGGTTCCACTGTGGTATATGTTAAATTTTATTTTATGTGGCTGCGTGTATTGTTGCTTTTCACTTAGTATGGCTCTTTTTTTTTGGCTGTATGGTAACTCAAATTTCACTGTACCATAATTGGTGAAGTGACAATAAACGCAAACTCGAACTTGAACTTGAACCTAGCATGCAGGATCTTGTCAACGGTTTGCCAAAGTCCACTTTGACTAATTGTTCTTGGTTACCTTTTCAAAAATATAACAAATCTGTGAGACTACTCATATGTCAAATGTTTCCATTAGATTTTGAAATGATGATATGAATGGCAGAGATAGAATTGTCTCTTTCACTGAAATTACACTTGACCATTAAATGCTTCAGTCTTTTTCTCAGCCTATATGTTCCCTTGTCTCTGACCCTGGATGGCTCTTTCAGAGTCAGGCTTACTATTACTATTCCTACCAAGAAATCCCCAACCATGATATATCTCATCTTAGATTAACCAACATCTATTTAATCATCTTCTACTGCCTTCCCCCATCTTACAGAAAAAATTGATGTACAAAATTGGAATAAATTACCTAATATGTGCATGGGATAATGTAAAATGCATAAAGCAACAAGAGATTCAGTATTTCCTATTATATGCACATACAATGACTTAACATTGCACACAGCGTGGAATAATATTGACAACTTCAAAAACAGGCTGCAAAGGGATATAACCAAGTTATGCAGCTTAATTAAGTGGCTTCTTCTTCTTGTGTATGGCGTGCACAGCCTAAAGTTGTAGGTCAACCTGTTCTATTTGATCTTATTTGATTGTGCACGCCAGGTTGATTGCATTCGGCGAAACAGGCCAGGCCACGTGAGGTCCCAGAAGAGACCTGCACTGGCACTGTGGGACTATGCTGCCATTAATATAGTTAATCAAATTAGCCTGCTTGACTAATCTTCTGGAATTTTTTGAGGATGTGACAAGTAAAGTGGATGAAGGAGGGCCAATGGATGTAGTGTATCTGGACTTTCAGAAATCCTTTGATAAGGTCCCACACAAGAGATTAGTGGGCAAAATTAGAGCACATTGTATTGGGGGTAGGGTATTGACATGGATAGAGCATTGGTTTTACATATATTTACGATATATATTAATGATTTAGATGATGGAATTAAAAGTAACTTTAGCAAATTTGCAGATGACACAAAGCTGGGTGGCAGTGTGAACTGTGAAGAGGATGCTAGGAGGTTGCAGGGTGACTTGGACAGGTTGAGTGAGTGGGCAGATGCATGGCAGCTGCAATATATTGTAGATAAATGTGAGGTTATCCACTTTGGCAGCAAGAACAAGGAGGCAGATTATTATCTCAATGGTGTCATATTAGGTAAAAGGGAAGTACAATGAGACCTGGGTGTCCTTGTACACCAGTCACTGAAAGTAAACATGCAGGTACAGCAGACAGTGAAGGAAGCTAATGGCATGTTGGCCTTCATAACGAGAGGATTTGAGTATAGGAGTAAAGAGGTCCTTCTGCAGTTGTACAGGGCCCTGGTGAGACCACATCTGGAATATTGTGTGCAGTTTTGGTCAATTTGAGGGACACCCTTGCTATTGAGGCAGTGCAGCGCAGGTTTATCCCCCGGGATGGCGGGACTGTCATATTGGGAAAGATTGGAAAGACTGGGCTTGTATTTACTGGAATTTAGAAGGATGAGAGGATATCTTATAGAAACATATAAAATTATAAAAGGACTAGGCAAGCTAGATACAGGAAAATGTTCCCAATGTTGGGGAAGTCCAGAACCAAGGGCCACTGTCTATGAATAAAGGGGCGGCCATTTAAAACTGAGATGAGAAAAAACGTTTTCACCCAGAGAGTTGTGAATTCGTGGAATTCTCTGCCACAGAAGGCAGTAGAGGCAAATTCACTGGATTAATTTAAAAGAGAGTTAGATAGAGCTCTAGGGGCTGGCAGAATCAAGGGATATGGGGAGAAGGTAGGCATGGGTTACTGATTGTGGATGATCAGCCATGAGCACAATGTATCGCGGTGCTGGCTTGAAGGGCCAAATGGCCTCCTCGTGCACCTATTTTCTATGTTTTAATGTTTCTAGATCAATATTAGCGCCAAGAAACTTGAAACTCCTAATCACTTTGAGACCATTGATGCTAATAGGGGCATGTACTCCACCATGCTTCTTGGTGTCGATACCTACTGTATCTCCTTTGGATAAATGCCAAGATGCTGATTCCTTTATCTAAATGGTCAAATAATTGGCTGTTTGGGGTTAGATTGATCTTAGATTGATTTATTATCTTCACACGTACCAAGGTACAGCAGAAAACTTTGTTCATGTGCTATACAGTTCATGAGTATAATCAAACCATTATGCAAGTACAACAATTAGTGTGTTCATCCTGGTTAAATTGGACCAGTCAGGACTTCAAAGTGGGGTTAGGTTTCAGGGCTTGCTGGGAGATTTGGGCAAATTAGAAATGCTCTCTGCAGAGCTGGGCCAAGCTGCGACAGGTGCCAGAAACTCTGGAGCTTAGATACAATTCATTTGCAAAAGGGCAGGGAACCTTGCAAGCCATGTCAATCTGATACCAAATGCATATAATGGATTGGGTGGTTGCAAACTAGATATCTATATTATTGACCACTTCCTGTTGTTCTGTATATTGATTTTAGAAAAAATGCTGCCACTTACGACTGTGATTTTTGGCCATCTTACTCAGAGTCCCACTCCGCTGCGCAGGACAAGTGGATTTTTCCCATCGGTGAAAAATAAAAGAGTTATTATTGTTTAAAAGATATTGAGATTTTCTCTCCTGAAGGCCACGCCCCTTCCGACTATAAAACCCGGAAGTGTTGAGTGCCTCAGTCAGTCTCTGCAAGATGGGGGAGCTAGAGGGTCACGTCTCTCAGTCTGAGCTGTGAATAAGCTGTGGCAGCGAATCTGTGGAATTCTCTGCCACAGAAGGTAGTTGAGGCCAGTTCATTGGCTATATTTAAGAGGGAGTTAGATGTGGCCCTTGTGGCTAAAGGGATCAGGGGATATGGAGAGAAGGCAGGGATGGGATACTGAGTTGGATGATCAGCCATGATCATATCGAATGGCGGTGCAGGCTTAAAGGGCCAAATGGCCTACTCCTGCACCTATTTTCTATGTTTCTATGTCTATGTTTCTATAACACTGAACACATATCTACTAAACTGTAAGTTGATTTACTGACCTATCAGTGCCCTTGATGTGGTTTGAAAATATAGTTTGGAAATGCTAAAAATGTGTCGTCTTTGGCTTGGAAATGCTAAAGCTGTGTTGCCTTTGGTTTGGAAATGCCAAAGCTGTGTTGCCTTTGGTTTGGAAATGCTAAAGCTGTGTTGCCTTTGGTTTGGAAATGCTAAAGCTGTGTTGCCTTTGGTTTGGAAATGCTAAAGCTGTGTTGCTTAATTAAAGTTGCCTTGCCTAATTAAATTTGCCTTGCCTAATTAAAGTTGCCTTGCCTAATTAAAGTTGCCTTGCCTAATTAAAGTTGCCTTGCCTAATTAAAATTGCCTTGCCTAATTAAAGTTGCCTTGCCTAATTAAAGTTGCCTTGCCTTCTATATAATTAAAAGTCTAATCTTGACCACATCCTGTTTGCACTTTATATTGATTTTAGAAAATACGCTACCACATATGGCTGTGATCTTTGGCCATGTTACTCAGAGTCCCCCTCCGCTCATCAGGTGCCAAGGATTTTTTCCATTGATGAAAAATAAAAGAGTTATTAGTGTTTATAAAATGTTGAGATTCTCTTTCCTGTCAATCACGCCACAAAGGCCACGCCCCTTCTGGTGAGAAGGGGACGGACTATAAAACCAAGAAGTGTGGGCATGGCTCTGTCTCTGCAAGATGGAGGAGGGGGAGGTCATGACTCACTGGCTTTAGTGGCCTTGCACCCTGCTTGAAGTGGTAAGAAACTGCACTTGAATTTGGTGGCCTTGCACTCTGCTTGAAATGGAATTTCAAGGAATAGCTGTGAGTCAACTGCCAGCTCACCAGCCTTGAGTGAGTGAGCTGCCAGCACAACAGGCTTGAGTGACTGAGCCGCCAGCCCAAGAATCCATTCAGCCCACAATGTCCATACCAGCCCTCTGGAAACCAGTCCCTTCAGCCCACAACACCCATACTAGCGCTCCAGAAAGTCTCTCCCCCCCCCCCCCACCCCCCACACCCTCACTAACCACCAATATTGGAATTGGTGGAGAGGTTGAATGTTGCGCTGGGGGACCAGCCGTCCCGTGTGATGCTGGGACCCAACGGGTCCCACTTAGTCTAGTATTATTTTGTAAATAGGTTGTAAATAATGTTGCAGAATCTGACTCTGCTGGATGTTTATTGGATGGGGTGTTAAGCCTTGTCTGAAAGTTCTGTAAATCAGGGTAAATGTTTCAATAGTTGGCTTCATCTCAAAGTCCATTGTGAATACAATGTATTGAGCTGTTGTATCATTAGGTTAGGGAAACACCTGTTATGTATGGGGTTAATCGATATCTGTAATTGGGTAATTGGAAGACAATCCCCTGTGTGGTTCAGCCCTCAGGTTCGCGGGGCATATAAAAGGCCGTAATCGCAAGGCTCAAGGTCGATCTTCTGTAGAACTTCTGGAATATCTCTGTCTGCACGGGGTCTAGAGGGTTTGAACAGATAGGCATAAGGATCAAACCCGCGGTGGGGATAGGTACAGTGTTTGATCTGTTACGCGCTTTTGGTTAAATAAAATTTAGTTATTTCAAATGCTTGATTCAGTGTTTTTACTGAAACTAGACTGGGGGGGAAGCTGAGAAACGAGCAATTATCAAGTGCAAACAGTAAAATAGCCGATTGCAGAATATAACTACAGCATTGTAGTGTTATGGTTAGAGAGAAAGTACAGATTAAAGAAGTGCAAGGGCCACATAGGGGTATGTTACGAGACTGGAACTACACCCTCAGTTTATGAGATTACATTTCAGATTGAGAGAAGGGAAAATATCTGTATGCAGAAGGTTGAATGGAAAATTGGGATCATACAATTTTAAATATTATAGGAAAGAGAATATAAAGGAACTGGGAGTAAAAGTGGCCTGGAGGCATAAGTCTGGCATTAATCTTATGAAACTATTTTTAGGTGTTGAGTGCGTGATGTGGCATGACTTTCTATACTGTTGTACCAGAAAATACAGCTCGGATTCAGAATGGGAAGCTTCAATGAAAGGAGGCTCTGTTGTTAGCTCTACCCAGTCTGAATGATAGTACTTGAAGCAAAAGCAAAGAAATCCACAGGCACCACAATTCAAGGCTATGATAAAGCTAAGAGCAAGGAAATCAGTATGAAAAGTGGTCTTGAGGCAGAGACATCTATGATCTTATTGCACAGTGGAGCAGTTGAATGGCCCCAGTCCTGTTCTATTTATTATGTCCTTTTGTTGCCCTTTGTTCTGGTGCTATTAAGTATTCCTTTTATGTAGTAATGTATGGGGACTTGGATATTTGTGCTGAAAGCAGTGATGCCCTTGCAGCTGCACCGGCATACAGCCCCCTGCATCAATTGTGAAGCGTCCACTCCACAAGTAGGACCAGAGTAGCGCAGTGGCACAGCCGGTAGAGCCGCTGCCTCACAGTGCCAGAGACCCGGGTTCAATCCTGACCTTGGGTGCTCGTCTGTGTGGAGTTTGCACATTCTCCCTGTGACAGCGAGGGTTTCCTCCGGGTGTTCCACTTCCTCCCACATCCCAAGGACATGCGGGTTTGTAGTTTAATGAGCACTCTGTAAATTACCCCAGGTTTGTAGGGAGTAGATGAGAAAGTAGAGACCCAGAGGTTTTTGTCAGTCTCCCTACTTGCTTCCACTACCTGCAACCGCCGGGAACCGCACGGAAACCTTGGGTGGGGCGCAAAGTCTCCAGAGGTTTCAGAGAAAGAGAGAAACAAGTTAGAGACACAAGGAATTGCAGATACTGGTTTATAAAAAAAGACACAAAGAGCTGGATTAACTTGGCGGGTCAGGCAATGTCTCTGGAGAACATGAATAGGTAACATTTTGGGTGGTGACCTTTCTTCAGACTGATTGTGGAGGTGGGTTGGGGGGGGGGGAAGGGGGGGCAAGGACAAAGCTTGACAAGTGGTAGATGGATACAGGTGAGGGGGTTTCTTGATTGGCAGGTGGTTAGACAAAGGCCAGAGATGAAAAGACAAAAAGAAAGAGAAAACAATAGAAGAGGTGTGAATTGTAAAGCTGCAGGTAGGAATATAGGTGGAAGGAGATGGAGAGAGTTGGAAGTGGAGAATCCAGATGGGCCATAGGAAAGGGAGGAGAAAAAGGTGGTGGGGGGAGAGAATGGAAGGATGTTCGTAGGTTTGTGACCTAAATTTATAAAACTTATGTTCAAACCAATAGGTTGGAAGCTACAAAAGTGGAATATGATGTGCTGTTCCACCAGTTTGTAAGTGGTTTCGCTCTGGCAATGGAGGGGACCCAGGACAGAAGGGCCAGTATGGAAATTGGAAGGGGAGTTTATGGGGTAGCAATTGGGAAATCTAGCAGGCATTGGCTGACTACAATACAATACAATTTATTTGTTGTCATTTGAACCCCATTGAGGTTCAAACGAAATTTGGTTTCTGCAGTCATACACACAAGAAAAAGAACCAAGACACAAAACAATTTACTCAAACATCCATCACAGTGAATCTCCTCCTCACTGTGATGGAAGGCAAAGTCTTATCTCTCCCCTGCACTCCTCATTCTCCTCCCGATATCAGTCAAAGCCCCCTGGTGGGCGATGTTAAGTGTCCCGCGGCCATTAAAGCCGTGCCGGGCGATGCAAGGCCGCGCTCCGGGTCTTGATGTTGGAGCCCCCGGCGGGCGCTAACAAGTCCCGCGGCCATTTAAAGCCGCGCCGGGCGATGTAAGGCTCCACTCCAGGTCATCCCCAACCCCGCAACTCAGGCGGGAGAAGTCGCCATTGCGAAAGCCCCGAAAAGCGGTCTCCCAGCAGGGACCCGCGGGCTCCTGGTGTTGCTGTCCACCAGACCTGCGGTTGGAGCCTCCGAATCTCTGCGGTCGGGTCGCAGCAGCGCGCAACCACAGCTCCTCCCGCTCCGAACTCGGCCAGCTCCGCGATGGTGGGTAAGTCCGCAGGCTCCGCGACTGGAGCCTCAGGTCATTCCGGTTGGAGGCCGCTCCACGGTGCTGGGCCCCAACGTCAACGGAGACCCGACAGGGAAAAGGTCGGGTTCTCCGTGCAGGGGAAAGATTTTAAAAGTTTCCCCCACCCACCAAATCGTCATGTGTATTGACAACAAAACACACATACCCAGTTTTTAAAAAAAGCACTTTAAACTACATTCAAACATTCAAACGCGACAAAAAAAAAATGACCGAGACGGACTGCAGAGGCCGCTGCGACGTGAGTCGCGCCGCCCATAATTTCTGTGATATGATGAAATAATGTGGTCATATGAAGCAATGATGCTCCTTTCTAAGTGTGTATAATGTTGCACTGACTGGTTTACTGGACATGCAAAACAGTCCAACCATGCAAATGAGAACAAAATGTAAATGGGAGGTCCTGATACAAATAGAAAGAAAGAAAAGAAAAAGTTGGAGAAAAAGTCCCTGCAAATAAAAAATGGAGAATTCAACAACAGTGCCTGAACAGGTAGCTGCAAAAATAGTAAAACAAGCAGCATGGATGAGGGTAGTTCCCTTTTTCAGACTGAGAGTCAGGGGGGAGGGAGACACAGAAATGGAAAGTGCAATGTGTGACAAAAGCTCAAAGGATGTAACAGTGTAGCATAGGTTTAAGAAGCATTTGAATATAGCACGTTTAGGTAGACCAAAGTGCTTACAAGAAAAAAAAAATTACATGGTAGTAGGGAATCAGCAGTTGACACAGCAACATCTGGGTCTGGTGCATAGAATGAAGGTGGGTGATCATTTAGCTAGGTTGGTAGACCCTTTTGGTATGCTAGCAGAAATGAGATGTCATGGGGGCAGGGTGAGACACAAATCTGGAATGGAAGGTCGCAATGTAGGAAGGATGTCACAAAAGAGAGAGTACAAAGGAGATGCTATAATCAAGGGTTTCAAATAAGTTACAGAATAGATCATTGGTCTTTAGCTCTGGGCGCAGAAGGTTAAGGGGGGACCTGATAGAGGTCTTTAAAATGATGAGAGGGATAGACAGAGTTGATGTGGACAAGCTTTTCCCTTTGAGAATAGGGAAGATTCAAACAAGAGGACATTTCTTCAGAATTAAGGGACAGAAGTTTAGGGGTAATATGAGGGGGATCTTCTTTACTCAGAGAGTGGTGGCTCTGTGTGGAATGAGCTCCCAGTGGAAGTGGTGGAGGCAGGTTCATTGGTATCATTTAAAAATAAATTGGATACGCATATGGATGAGAAGGGAATGGAGGGTTATGGTATGAGTGCAGGCAGGTGGGACTAAGGGGAAAAAGGTTCCGTACATCCATAGAAAAATTAAAATTAAGAAAAATGACACAACATATTGTATAATTCAACACAAATGTCCCCCCACAACAGAATAAAAAATTTCCACTGTGGGGAAAAGCATCAGAAAGTTCAGTCCTCTCCCTCTGTGATCACCCGAGGTCGGGGCCTATTTGTGGCCTCCGCAGCCAGTCCAATGTTTTCAGGCCCTCTTGCCAGAAATCTGGAATGCCGGCATCGGTAACAACAAAGCATACAAAGATAAAATTTAATATGGAGGACAGTCAAACTGGTCGGAGAACTAGGATGGGGGAGGGATGGAGTAAAAAGGAAAGCTTGGGTTACTTGAAGTTAGAGAAATCGATATTCATATCGCTGGGTTGTAAACTGCCCAAGCGAATATGAGGTGCTGTTCCTCCAATTTGCATTGGGCCTCACTTTGACTGTGGAGGTGGCCCAGGACAGAAAGGTTAGTGTGGGAATGGGAGGGAGAGTTAAAGTGTTTAGCAACCGAGAGATCATGTAGGTCTCGGAAGACTGAACAGAAATGTTCAGCAAAACGATCTCTGAGTCAGCGCTTGGTCTCGCCAATATATAGGAGACCACACCTGGAACAGCAGGTACAGAGAATGAGGTTGGCAGTGGTGCAAGCGAACCTCTTCCTCACCTGAAAGTATTATCGGGAGTCAAGGGCATTTAAACAGGTCACTGGCTAGGACAGGTTTAGAGGGAAATGGGCCAAATACAGGCAGGTAGGACTCATGTAGATGGGATATGTTGGACAGTGTGGGCAAGTTGGCCAAGGGGCCTGTTTCCATGCTGTATGACTATGACTCCATGATACTATGGCCTAAAAAGACAATAAAATGGCTAAAAACAACCTGATTAGAAAAATAGTGGGGTGTTTTTCACCCAGATTCTTGTTCAAAAACCTATATTGGTTGCGATGGCAGCTGTTTGCGGAGAGAGTGGTTGCAATCTTATTGCTGCTACAATGCCTTTATCCACATAGCTGCCATGGAACAGCTGCAGGAAAGATAAATGCCAGCATACCTTCAGTATAAACCAGCATCTGCAGTTCCTTCCTACACATTTTAGCTGCAGGAAAGGTTGCTATGATAGTGCAGGAAAAATACCATAGAGGGGGAGACTGCTAGGTGTTGACAAGGTGCAATTATCTATCATCTGCTAACATTGACCATGCAGATAAAGCACCATATTCAGATTGATCCCATGCCATTGTGAGCTTAGACATCAACATACCACCAAAATGTGTAGGAAGGAGCTGCAGATGCTGGTTTAAACCGAAGATAGACAAGTCTCGACCCAAAACGTTACCCATTCCTTCTCTCCAGAGATGCTGCCTATCCCACTGAGTTACTCCAGCATTTTGTGTCTACCAGAGATGGCAGCATGTCTTTAATTAATTAGAAGGTCTGCTCTACATTGCGGGTTATCCAGCTAGAAATATTCCAATCAGTAAACACTAAGGTAACAGATGCAATGGTCCATACTTCACTGGAACCCCTTTCAATCATGTCTCCTTGCCAACCTACTGTGACATTTGGTGCCTACATTTTTGTCAGGTGCAAATACAAGTCATATGTCACTTCATTCATGTGTTTTTGTTTTATAAACACAGACACAGGGAAGGGCAATATTCACTGGATGGTATCATTAAATGTATCCTTTACATTGGGCAATTTTCATTTGTGCTGAGGTAACTTACACCCAGGACTCCCATATGGTTAAAATAGATTAGAAATTGGCCACTGATGCCAATGAATGTGCACAAAGTGAGTTTTATACACAATTTATACAAAACCAATGTTTAATATTTCTAGGCAATGTTTTATTTCTCAAGGCATTAACACTTTGAGTCCATCAATCTCAATCTGAACTCTTCATTCTTTCATTTTGATACATTTTTGCAGGAGCTAGGTAGAAAAGAAACTTTAATGAGTACCAAACATTTATTTTAAGTGAAATGACAGGCCAAATGACCTTGTTTTGATTGAATTCATGATGAGGTTTTTAATAGCTTTTGTTTTGACTGGGTTACCCCTAAGTATAAGTTGCTTGCATGCTCCGATATTTCTGTGCTGTTAATTAGTTTCAGTCAATTTAAAATTATATCATCCTTTTCTGCACTTTGCATTTTGTTTGTTCTAATCTTCCTCCTCCATCTTCCTACCTTCGCAAACATGTTATTCCCCAGGCTGCATTAACAAACACAGCACGGCTCTTGAGTGTCTTTATTTAACTTAACCTACAGCAGCGTGGCCCAATGTTTTATACTGTATAGAATATAGAAGATAGAACGGTACTGCACTAGAACAGACCCCCACCCATCTGAGCCATCTTGCTAGTTTCACTATTCGCATCCTTTTGTTATTACCTCTTCCCTAGCCAACAATGGACCATTGTGGGCTTCACCTTTCCTGGGATATCAGCGCTGGCTCTGATTTGTTCTGTGCATTTTCATACCTCTAGCTTCCCTCTCCCCTGACTCTCAGTGTGAAGAATGGTCACAACCTGAAATGTCACCTATTCCTTTTCTCCAGCATATTGTGTCCATCTTCACAAGAACAGACCTTTTGGTTGAATATAATGCCAAGACCAATTCTTATCTGCCTGCACACAATCCATATCCCTAAGTTCCCTGCATATCCATATGGCTATTCAAAGTCTCTTAAAGGCATTCTGGATGTCGGAGGTCCTCAGAAGAAGAGAAAAATATGCCTGTGGGCCGGATAATTTCGGGTTATGAAACATGTCTCACCAAAAAAGTGGAGGGGCTGCAGCCCCCCCAGCTCCCCCGGTTTTGCAGCCCATGTGAGTAGGTTTGAATCGGCGTTAGTCTCAGCGTGCACGCCCGAGAAACGTGAAGTGTCCAACTGCGCTTCCTCGGGTCTTTATTCCCAGTAAGCAAAATTCTTTCAACTTCCATGGACCCCCAGCTGAGGCGGAGGGCTGCAGCCCCTCCACTTTTTTGGCGAGACATGCTTCATAACCCAAAATTATTCGGCCCGCAAGCATATTTTTCTCTTCTGAGGACCTCCGACATCCAGAATCTCAGAACAAGCGCACAGTGAGCGCAGCAAAACCAAAGATCATGGAGTGGAGCTCCGCACTATGATCTTTGGGCGAAACCACGACTTTTATTTTGTTAAATCAACCGAAAGTTCCAATCACACGGGGTTCATTTTATATTCAGGAAAGTCCAAAAGTGGTGATGAAAAATTAAAAATGACCCCCACCTTCCCGTCTCCCCCGGCCAGTGATGTGATGGACGCGGGGGTCTGGACCAATCACTGACAAGTCCCGCCCCCCGGCGACGTCATGTCCATTATTTGGGTTTTCGGTGACGCGTCGTTCGGTTAGTTGGCTTTTAGGCCTTGGTCCCTTTATGTTAGTTGGCTTTTCGGCGAATCACCATTTCGATTAGTCGGCTTTTCGGCGATCCGCCCTTTCGGTTAGTTTTGCTTTTCGCCGTTGTTTCCATTCGGTTATTTGGCTTCCACTTCTTCGCTTCGGCATCTCATCCTTCGACGCCGTGTCCAGGTACCAGATAGAAGATAGATTTATGTTCACGATGTGAGGAATCCCTGTTGAATTGAATTGAATTGAATTGAATTGAACGATGTGAGGAATCCCAGCCATTATCTTCTTTCCTTAGCAAAAGATGTGCTATACTGTGATTTGATTTTAAGTATCACCCACAATGCTCACATCATTTGGGTTGAAGTAGAGTTGTTACAATCCCTGCCATCAGTGACGCTCCAGATCTGCCGACTGCTGTGCACGGGACTCGAGAGGCTGTCGTGGTGATGGGTAAACTGCAGGTTTTTCATTGTTGTCAGGGAGGGATTTCCTCTTACAACAAGGTTATGATGGAGAGGAAATCCCATTCTGTCATCCGTTCACTTTTTTTTTTCAACACGTTGCTGGTTTATTGAATCGCTGGATTTGAAAGTCAGGGCTCAAATTCAAAGCCTTCAAAATCACAGATTATATGTTCAGGTTAAAACAAAAGGTATGTAGAACGTTTATTTAACATCTTATCTAGTTTTTGGTGTAATTTAATTTAATTTTGCTGATGCGAAATAAGTTAATTAGGCCCCGATATCGGCAACATGATCATTATCCGTATTGTGTAATTACCTAACCGTGATCACTATTTTCATGCTAAATATCTGACTAAAAACTTCCACAGTATATACAGATCGGATTGTGGCCACCGCCATGTTGAACATGGTCGACAGCCATGACCGATCCGTATATATGTCTGTGTAAAACGGCCCTTGTCCTCGATCACAGCTTTTAAGTCAATACAAAACAATAGGGAACAAGATTCTAATTTCCTAGTATGAAAATGGCCACAACTTTTTTAATACTGAAAATATGAAAGTGAATTAGGTAAATATTAAAGGGGGTTTTTTATGCTTTATCTGATGGGATAAATTACAGGCTTGATTTTTAAAATCTCAAATTTGTAACATTCCTAGTTGAAGCGGTAGGCGGCGCGGCTCTGGCCAGCAGCGGCCTCTGCAGTCTGTCCGCGTTTTTATTATTTTCTGTCTGTGTTTTAATGTAGTTTTTTGTTATTTTTTGTTGGGTGTGTGTGTGTGGGGGGGGGGGGGTGGGGGTGGGGGGGGGGGGAAACTTTTTAAATCTCTCCCTGCACTGGAGACCCGACCTTTTTCTTTCGTCGGTTTCCGTTGTCGTTGAGGCCGCAACGAGGAGCGGCCTCCAACAGGAAGAAGCTGGGGACTCAGTGCTACTCACCGTCCCGGCGGGCCGGCCGTCGAGGCCCTGCCGGGGTCCGGAGCGGGTGGAGCGGTGGAGGAGCCCTGCTGCTGCTGCTGCTGTCGCTGCGTCTGCTGAGTCGGCGGCTGGGGGGCGGCGGGTGAGAGCGGTGGAGGGAGCTGCTTGCTGCTGCTGCTGCTGCTGAGTCGGATCTCTTTTTGGCTGCTGCTCCCGCCCGAGTACCCGACCTGATGTGGGTGCTGGCTAAAGGGGGGTTGTGCTGCTGCTGCCGCTGCTTTATCCCTGGGGGTCTGCGGACGGCGGCGCCGGGAGCCCGCGGATCCCTGGAAGACCCGCTTTTCGGGGCACCTGCAACGGCGAATTCTCCCGCCCGAGTTGCGGGGTCGAAGAGCTCCTGGAGCGGGGCCTGACATCAAACGGCCGCGGGACTTTACGAGCGCACACCGGGGGCTCTAACACCAAGACCCGGTGTGCGACCTCGCACCCCCCCCCGGCGTGGCTTCAATGGCCGCGGGACAATCGCCATCGCCAGCGGGGGGCTTTGACTTTGACTCTGACATCGGGGGGGGGGGGGGGGGGGGAAGCAAGAGATAAGTTTTTTTTTTTGGCCTTCCATCACAGCGATGTGATGGATTTTATGTAAAATGTAATTATGTTGTGTCTGGGTCTATTTGTGTGTAATGTATGGCTGCAGAAACGGCATTTCGTTTGGACCTCTAGGGGTCCAAATGACTATTAAATTGACTCTTGACTCTTGACTCTTGAAGCAAGTACTATTGTGTATTCTAACTAGTATTTCCTATACACAATGAGAAAAGACGTCTAGGACATTTCTGGAAATATTTTGGGAGTCCTGTGTGTTGAATGGGTCTTTACTCAGTTTAATAATCATTAAACTCTCTTTTAGGTTTAGGTTAGTGTGCATTGTGAAGACTCAATGCTAAAGTGGATGAAGATTTACCTCCCAAAACCTACCAAATAATGCCAGGCCTAGATAGAGTGGACGTGGAGATGATTTTTCCAGTAGTGGGAGAATCTAGGATCAGAAGGCCAGCCTCAGAATAAAAGGACATGCTTTTAGAAGAGATATCAGGAAGAATTTATTTAGCTGGAGTGTGGTGAATCTGTAAAGGTCACAGCAACAGATGGATGTGGAGGCCAAGTCACTGGGTATTTTTGAAGCAGGGATTGATAGATTCTTGAATAGTAAGAGCATCAAAGGTTATGGGGAGAAGACAGAAGAATGGGGTTGAGAAGCAAATATAGATCAGCCATGATTAAATAGTAGAGCAGGCACAATGGCCAGATGGACTAATTCTGTTCCTATGACTTTTGATCTTGTTTTTCATCTGTTCTTTCTTCTACCAATTCCCTATCCACAGAGAAGGATCACTGTTGAGGTGCCAATGTGATAAAGTACTTTGAAGACAAAGTACTGCTGGGAATATAGAAAATCTGTAATTTTGTGAACTCATTTTGGTAATCATATATTGAATTGCAAATATAGCATTGGAAAGATTTGTCAGGTGTACAGAGGTGGAAGAGTGTTTCTCATCATCTGCACAATGGGTGTGTTATCAAATGTACAATAATAAATAACAAAGTGTGCATACATCAGGAGTTTCAACACATTTATCAGCCAATTGTTTCAGCATGAGATGAAGATGACTACAAAAGCAATCACAAAGTTGGAAACTATCTCTGATGAATGTGCATCATGGAATTTAATGTCGCTATTGAATCAATAAATGAATCAACCAATATTAGGTCAAATAAATACTGGAGTATATACCAAACATTGTATTCCTATTTACAGTATAGAGATTCAGCATGGAAACAGGCCCTTTGGCCCATTGTGTCCCCGGCAATCAACGATCACCCGTACACGAGGTCTATGTTATCCCAGTTTTGCATCCTACACACTAATCTGGCAATTTTACAGAAGCCAATTAACCTAAAAATACGCAGGTCTTTGGAATGTGGGAGGAAACTGGAGCACTCGGAAGAAACTCATGTGGTTACAGGGAGAATGTGCAAACTCCATACCTGTACCTGTAGTCAGGATCTAACCCGGGTCTCTAGCGTTGTAAAGGGCCTGTCCCACTTGGGCGACCCAATCAGCGAGTTCTGGCGAGTTTGCCCTCGACTCATGCTCGCAGCATAGTTGACATGAGGTCATAGGAGGTCTTCACAACTTTCCTTCATGCTTGAGAGTGGTCTCCATGTACTCGAGGCCTCAGCCAGGTCGCGGATTTTTTTCAATATGTTAAAAAATGCCCGCGTGTTAAAAGAAAGGTCGCCATGGAAAAAATCGATACTTTTTTTACTCATAGGTTTAGTCATAGTAGGTCGTAGTAGGTCGGCATGTTGGTCGTAGGTAATTGAGGGTAGTTGAAGGTAGTCGTAGATAGTCTTTATCATAGTCGAAGGGAGGTCGAAGGAGATCGAAGGAGGTCGTCTTCACTCTCCATTATTCGGTGTCCAATTTTCCTGAAGTTAGTCGTAGCTAGCTAGTCAAAGCTGGTCTTCAACATAGTTGAAGGAGGTCTTCTACATCGTCAAAGGAGGTCTTCAAAATGGCATTTTTTCAAACTCTTCTAAACTCGCCAATTAGGTCGCCCCTCTACCGCTGCGCCACTGTGTCACGACAGTTGCACACAATGGAAAGAATATCCGCATCAACAGAATGATTGAAATATGAGAGAATGTGAACAAAATACCAGAGTTTTATGAAACAATAACAATCATTGAATATTGCATTAATATTTAAGTAAATCTAATATGCCCCAGTATTTTTGATAAAGGTAAATTAGTAATACATCACGAGACATAAACAGGTGCGATCGATTGGCTCACAACTTGGGGCTCTTTACCTTTTTAAATCATGTAGTAGTGTGTAGACATCAAAATTAATTAAATAATTGGAATATAAACACGAATGGTAAAATTACATCAGCCTATACATCAAAGAGCAAAACTTGTTAATGATTCAACTTCATTGCTATCTACTTAACCTTATTAAATTATGTACTCTTCCTTTTCTTTTAGCTTTCATAGTGTGCTGCAAGGAGTAGTGATGACTATCTTAGATTATTGCCTACATTCCTCAGCCTTATTTAAAACCCATTTACTGCCCAGATAAAACATTCTTCTACATATTACTTATAACCTCACCCTCAAATTTACAAATATCTATACCTTGACATGACATCTACCATTACTATTCCACAGCATTTAGTGATGTGGCTGTTTTAAAAATCTTTACTCTTTCTCACTCTGATTGATGCCTTTTGTATAGATCCTGTTCCTATCTGATTGATGTCGCTGTAAAACTCCTATTTCCTCAATGACTCAAGCTGCCTAAGTGGAGACTTGTTTCCAACCTAGTTAATGTTGCTGTACGGTCCTTTTCCCCACTCTCCTTAGTGCCTCTATTTAGCCTCTTTTCAAGCTCTGTTGCATTTGTTTGGCTTCTACTCCCACTCGGTTTACAGTGTCAGTATAATCTCTATTCACACATAGTATATTGCCTGTCTAAAGCCCCACTGCAGGTTTTGTTTGTTGAATACTTCTAGTTGATATTTCATTTGTTCTACAGTTGCACCCTAAAAGACATCTGGTCGGGTTGCATCATAGCTTGGGTTGGCAACTTCTCTGCCCAAGACTGCAAGAAATTGCAGAAAATTGTCGGCGCGGTTCAAGCCATCTTACAAACCAACCACTACCCACCACCCCTGTAATTAGTACGGGTGTCGGAGGTTATGGGGAGAAGGCTGGAGAATAGGGTTAGTGGAGAGAGATAGATCAGCCATGATTGAATGGGGGAGTAAACCAGATGGGCCGAATGGCCATTCTATGAAAGTAAGCATGCAGGTGGTACAGCAGGCAGTGAAGAAAGCGAATGGCATGTTGGCCTTTATAACAAGAGGAATTGAATATAGGAGCAAAGAGGTCCTTCTGCAGTTGTACAGAGCCCTAGTGAGACCATACCTGGAGTATTGTGTGCAGTTTTGGACCCCTAATTTTTAGGAAAGACATTCTTGCTATTGAGGGAGTGCAGCGTAGGTTTACAAGGTTAATTCCCGGGATGGCGGGACTATCACATGCTGAGAGAATGGAGAAGCTGGGCTTGTACATTCTGGAGTTTAGAAGGATGAGAGGATATCTCATTGAAACATATATGATTGTTAAGGGCTTGGACACGCTAGAGGCAGGAAACATGTTCCCGATGTTGGGGGAGTCCAGAACCAGGGGCCACAGTTTAAAAATAAGGAGTAAGCCATTTAGAACGGAGACGAGGAAACACTTTTTCTCAGGGAGAGTGGTGAGTTTGTAGAATTCTCTGCCTCAGAGGGTGGTGGAGGCAGGTTCTCTGGATGTTTTCAAGAGAGAGCTAGATAGGGCTCTTAAAAATAGCGGAGTCAGGGGATATGGGGAGAAGGCAGGAATGGAGTACTGATTGGGGATGATCAACCATGATCACATTGAATGGCGGTGCTGGCTCGAAGGGCCGAATGGCCTACTCCTGCACCTATTGTCTATTGTCTACTCCTATTCCTTATGACCTTATGACCCCCATTCCATTGACCCTAACAACACTTCTGACTGCCTCAAGAAACCAGACACCATAATCAAGAATCAACTAACTCTGGTCATTTCCTCTTCTCACCTTTCCTATTAGGTAGAAGATACAAAACCTGAAAGCACTTAGCACCAGATTTAAGAACAGTTTCATCCCTGCTTTTTATCAGACACTTGAACGAACATCTCAAAATCTAAGGACATATTCCTGAACCCAATCTACCTGCATCCATGTTTCCTAATCTCTCAACCTACCTCCTTACAGTCCTTGCTGTTTTTTTTATCTGTACTTTCTATGTAGTTGTAATGCTTTACGCTACACTGTGTTTCCTTTCTCTTTTTGTACTACCTGTTGTATTCGTGAATGTTTTGATTTACTGGGATAGCACACAACATTTTTTCACTGTATCTCAATAAACGTGATAATAATAATCCAATACTGAGACCTTTACTTGGAACTGTTCCTTTCCTGGAATGTCTACCTCTCCACCCCTACAATTGAGTACGTTGAAAAACGATTTGTTTTTACATTCCTCTCGTCTACATGTGCAGTCTTGATACTCCAGAGATCGCTTTCTCCATCAACCTCTCCGTGGACTCTGTCGTATTTTTGAATGTTAAAAGTCAAGTGTAAATTTCCCTTGGTTAAAGATTAAAAAGACCAATGCTTTAATATTGACACAAAGCATGGAAGTAGTCAGAAATGTAAATGTTTTAGTGATGGCAAAAGTATAAACGAGTTCCATAAAACAGCGAGCCCCATATTTCTTTTTAAAGCACTTTCTAAATTGGTCTACTTTTCTGTCCATCTAATACATCTCCCTGTGACTCTGCATCCATTTTACATGATTTTATCTCTGAAAATAATTTTGAGATATTTTGTCATACAAAAATCTTAATATAAATCATGCTATTAGCCATTAAGATATCAGAGGTAAAACAACATCAGAAATCTTTAATTTACTATATTTTAAGTTCAAAGTTCAAAAAAGATTACACCTGGTGTAGAAACCAATCAGAAATGTTCACCCGCCTTCCTCTTCCAGCTGACATGCTCTATAATTCCCATATTCATTTTGTATTCCCTACAATAGACAATAGACCATATACAATAGAAAATAGGTGCAGGAGTAGGTCATTTGGCCCTTCGAGCCAGCACCACCATTCAATGTGATCATGGCTGATCATCCCCAATCAGTATCCCGTTCCTGCCTTCTCCCCATATCCCCTGACTCTGCTATTTTTAAGAGCCCTATCTAGCTCTCTCTTGAAAGCATCCAGAGAACTCTGCCTCTGAGGCAGAGAATTCCACAGACTGACCACTCTCAGTGAGAAAAAGTGTTTCCTCGTCTCCGTTCTAAATGGCTTACTCCTTATTCTTAAACTGTAGCCCCTGGTTCTGAACTCCCCCAACATCGGGAACATGTTCCCTGCCTCTAGTGTGTCCAAGCCCTTAACAATCCTACATTTCAGCCCACCGAGTCTGCACCGACCAGCGATCCCCATACGCTAGCACTATCCACCACACTAGGGATAATTTACACTATACCAAAGCCAATTAACCTACAAACCTGTACGTCTTTGGAGTGTAGCACCTGGAAAAAATCCGTAGTCACGAGGAGAATGTACGACCTCCATACAGACAGCACCTGTAGTCGGGATCGAACCAGGGTCCCATGTACTGTAAAGGGTCTGTCTCACTTGGGTGTTATTTGCGCGTCATTTACGCGACATAATTTAGGCATCACGATGCACGATGCGTGTGTCACGACGTGCGCGTAACACGCGCATGGCGTGCATTACGCGCACATGGTGCGTGGTGAGACGTGGTGGTGTAGGTAGTGACGCGCGATAGAGCGCGGCGCCCCAGGCAAAATCCTCACGCGCCACCTGCATGGCAAGCAAATGAAGCCCAAGTGGGACAGGCCCTTAAGGCAGCAACTCTACCACGGCCATACCGTGCCACCCATAACAGTAGTCAATGCATTTTTTTGGTCATCATTGGTAAGGTGGGAATTATTTGGTGCTTCTCCCATTTTTAGTATGTAGCAGACAATGTATAAAGTTGGTGTGTGCAAAAATGCCATTATGCTTCTAATCAGTGAATGAGAAAAATGCAAATTACATTTGCATACATTTCTACTGAAAAATACTACAAAGAGAATCAAATTGGCCAGTAGCAAGTATCCCACAGTGTTCAAAGGTTACCTTACAGTCATCTGCCTGTTTATAAAAAATGTTGCATTATTTTTTATAAAGAAAGCCACAAAAAAATCTACCTGCAATCACATTTGTGCCATCTTTACAACCATAAGAATATTATAAACATTATTTTTGAACAAAGTCTGCTTATCTGTAATTCCTCATAATGGAATTAGTGTGAAATATTTCAAACTAGTTAATGTTGAGCAGAAATCTTTTCCTGCAAAAATTCCCCCACATATTTCAGTCTTAATTCTGAGTGGGTTAGAATTGCAAAAACCTTGGTCCACCCACTAAGCACAGAGTGTCTGTTGACTTTTTTAATATTGCACGGGGCACAAATTGTTTTCATGCTTCCTTCGGACTACTGTAGCTCCTGCTGTCATGTGTAATTAAACATTTAGCCCACGCAATTACTCTACAGTGTGCACACACCAATGTTTCAAGCATGGAATATGCATTTCAAAGAGGAATAATTCCCTAGAAGTACTAAATTGACAAGAGCAAAGACAGCCTGAAGGAAGATAGCTCAGGAAACTTCAAGGTCTGGCTCTAATGACTAAAAAGAAACTTCACATGAAACTTTTGCCTGTAACTAAACCAATGGGAGTACAGACTGCATTCAACGGACAGAATTTTGCACAAGGACACTAATTAGGCAGTGCCGTGATGCCAATTAATGCACTTGGCTTAGTTTTTCTCTGGTCCTCCTCTGTATTAAACTATTGCTGTTTATGCGGCTCTGTTACACCTTATAAATTCAATTGCATATTTTGATATTCAATTGCAGCCACCATATGCCCTGGTATTAATTCTAACAATAACCCTTCATGTGTGTGACGCTTCATTATAGCACAAGCTTCAAGAGCCAAGAATTGTACATATTATAAGCAGACAGTTATCAATGTGAATATTCTATAACTTTGAATTAAAATCCATTAAGATCTAGCATGCTAATAAGACTTGCAACAGTCAATGTTATAAATAAAAGGTTTACGTAGCATGTGCTTAAAGGAGTAATTTCACCAAAAGTAGATTTTGAAATAATGAATGACGTAATTAATTTTGAAAGAGCTTTTTGAGTTACTTATGTATTTTCAAATGAAGGTGTTATAGACAATAGACAATAGGTGCAGGAGTAGGTAATTTGGCCCTTCGAGCCAGCACCGCCATTCAATGTGATCATGGTTGATCACCCCCAATCAGTACCCAGTTCCTGCCTTCTCCCCATATCCCCTGACTCCGCTATTTTTAAGAGCCCTATCTAGCTCTCTCTTAACAGCATTCAGAGAACCGGCCTCCACCGCCCTCTGAGGCAGAGAATTCCACAGACTCACCACTCTCTGTGAGAAAAAGTGTTTCCTCATCTCTGTTTTAAATGGCTTACTCCTTATTTTTAAACTGTGGCCCCTGGTTCTGGACTCCCCCAACATTGGGAACATGTGTCCTGCCTCTAGCGTGTCCAAACCCTTAACAATATTTCTCATAAATTCCTCATAAATAACTATAAATGGCTATTAGAATTAGGGAATAATGTGACAACATCATATTGGATAGATTTAAATTTATGATTGAAACTTTGTGAAAACAATAGTCTGAAGAAGGGTCTCAAACCTAAATGTCACCCATTCCTTCTCTCCAGAGATGCTGCCTGTCCCGCTGAGTTACTCCAGCATTTTGTGCCTACCTTCGATTTAAACCAGCATCTGCAGTTCTTTCCTACACATTTTGCCTGCTGCATTTCATTATGGTATTACTACTAGAAATATCAAAAATACTATTAATTATTACATTTATATGCCAAAAATAAAACCGAAAAATAACTGGACATCAAGATCATTGGTTCAATGGTGCATTTGTCAGCTATGCAGCTGCGCAGTTAAATTCGTTTTGCATATTTACACAAGGAGGTACCATGTTTTTATGCCATTTCCAAAGTCCGGTCTGCCCTTGCGCTCTGTCTACAGGAGCAGTTCCCGATCCAGGTAAACCTCAGGCTCCTGCAGGGCCTTCTCCCATCAACTTCAATCGGATCAGCCCAGTATTTGTTATTAATTACATGCCAGTAAAGCAGGAATCTACAGAGAATGCCAATCAGTTGTTGTTGTACAGGTGGAAGCAAGAGATTACTACTTTGGTAAATCCCATTTTGAACACAGACATTTGCCATTACTCACAAGGGTAAAAGTTGCCACCTTGTAGGAAATTAAATTGCTATTAAGCGTTATGAACATCATAAATTTCTAATGATTTGTTTTAGGTGAAATAAATAAGGCTTATGTGGTTTAAACAGATAATCAAATTATAACTGAAGCTAATCAATAGTGCGAATATCATCCCATCAATTTTAGGAATAATTATTGCTGTGCTATTGTCCTTCGCTAGCTGAACTGTCTTTATTGAAAAGGGCCTGTCCAACTAACATGTCCTTGGCATGCAAATTACGCGACCTCGTGGTCGCGTTGAGCCGAGATGGTCCTGCGAAGGTCGGGTGCGATTACATGCGTACGCACATCCGTCTGGAGTGCGTGACATCATTTGAAGATGGACACAAAATGCTGGAGTAACTGAGCGGGACCGGCAGCATCTCAGGAGAGAAGCAATGGGTGACGTTTCGTGTCGAGACTCTTCTTCAGAATGAAAGAAGGGACTTGACCCGAAACATCACCCATTGCTTCTCTCCAGAGATGCTGCCGGTCCCACTGAGTTACTCCTGCATTTTGTGTCTATCTTCACTTTTCTTGGCCCCGCTCTGGGAGTAGACGTGGGGGCGGATCCGGACAGCAAGAGCCGTGAGCCCCAGGCCGAGCTCGGTGATCGTTTGCCTGTTTCTGCTGCTGTTGAAGGTGAGAAGTGGGCCTGTCCCACCTTGGCCATCAGTTCCGCGACAGGCCGTTGGCGCATGAAGAATTTGTTCACTACAAAAATTTCGGAGCCCCGCGCGATGTCGCGCACAACTACATACCCCTCCGCACTTCTAAATGAGACCGGCCCCCACGCGGCCATACGATGCCCGTACGCCTCAACGCGACCACGAGGTCATGTAATTTGCATGCCAAGGACACGTAAGTGGGCCAGGCCCTTAAGCAAACATAAATACACTTATGTTAAGAACTATGCAAAACCACTTGAAATTAGATTCAACAATGACAAACAGAAAAGACAAGCTATAGCCTATACCTGTTATAGTTCCAAACCATGAACTATAATTCCTTCAGCCTGGGAACAGTGGTTTGAATAGAAAAATATTCCTGCTACCTCACTTGCATCCTTCTCTCTACCACAACTATTAACAACAGACTTATGCTACTCCCCGTCCTCTCAGTACATTTATGTTTCCCCAGTACATTTCAAAGTAATAATCATGTGTGAAACATTATGACGTGTGCAAATAACGCGGTTCAGCGTGATGTACGCGAATTGTCTTTCCCTTTGAACCTCTGGAGGCCTCTCTGTGACAGCGGTGTAGTCATTACACTTTGGCTCAGAATGGGACACCTTAGTGCAAAATGTATTGTTTCCTCTCATCAATTTCCTAAACACCTGCCAAGATGTTGCTGAGATCCTACACCAGGACAATTCAGGATAGCAGGAATTTATTTATCCTAATAATGAAATTTGGAGCTGCCATTGCATGCATTTTGGCTCGTGTATCATCTGTCCATTGGCCCAGCAACAGCCTAATCTACAGTAACAAGGGTGACTCATGCAACTGGTCAGAAAGGATGCGGCACTCATTATTCTGGAACCAGGAAAAGCATCAATGATTCAACTGATGGGACAAGGGTGGTGTTAACAATAACATGGTTATCTGTAATGTCCCTTTTCTTCAAATTTGTCTCTATTTTTCTCATTGTGCCTTTACTTTGGCTCAGCTCTCTGAGGGAATCAGAGACATTCTTCCCACCATGGGCAGCCGGTGCTGAGAGCTCGTGAATTAGAATGAAAGTGAGGGAGGGTCCTTAAATTAAATTGGATCATTCATCAATTAGACTGGTCATTATTTTTTGTCCAGTGTAACCCAAAGTGTAAACTGGACTTAATGTAGCAAAAAATGTGCATTACAGAAGGAACCCATTTGAACCACTAGAAATTCAATTCAACAACGACAAACAGAAAAAACGCTATATTTTCAGACCTTTTATCGTTCAATATATTGAACCATAACTCATTCAACCTGGGAACAATGCTTCCAGTAGGAACATATTCCTACTACCCCATAGCTGTTTATTTCAAATCTGGATGTTTACAATCCATATCAATGATTTTAGATGAATGACCAGTGTTTCTTTATTTCCACATGTACATATACATGTGAAGGTATCAAATGCGATGTGTCCCTGTTTGCTGATGATACAAAGCTAAGCAAATGTATGGGCTATAATGTGCATAAAGTGACAGCTATAACATGGCTTCAGGTGTAGATGCAGCCCAACTGAATGGGCAAGAACAAAGGGGTAGATATAATGTATAAATTGTTAGATCATCCACTTTATTAGAAAAAATGAAAAGACATCTTTTTAAAAAATCTGATTTCAGTTTTAAAGGTATTAGGGTCAGAGGGAGCTGGATGCCCTTTACATGAATCACTGAAAGTTAACATGCAAATTCGGCAAGCAATTAGGTGGCCAAATGGTAAATTGACCTTTATTGCAAGAAGTTTTGAGTACAAGAGTGGAGCCATCTTTATCAAAGTATCTCCATCTCTGGCGAGATCCCATATGGAATATTATGTGCAAGTTTGGTCCCCTGACTAAGGAAGGATATACTTGTGATAGATAGAATGCACCAAAGCTTCATTAAATTGACTCCTTGGATGGGAGATTGTAATACAAGGAAAGATTGCACATACCAGGCCTATATTCCCTACAATTTAGGTGAGACTGGAAAATGTTCATGAGTTTGAGAGAGTGGATGTAAAAGAGGTACAATTTGGGTTACAAGCTTAAAATAAGGTGCAACCATTCAGATATTAGAAATTTCTTCACAAAGAGGGAAGTAACGTTATGGAATTCTCTACCGAAGGAGGCGGTGTAGACTTGGTCACTGAGTATCTTCACAGTGAGGATTAATAATATGTTAGATATAAAGGGAATCATGGGATATGGGCTTAATTTGCAAAGTTTAACACAAACACTCATGCATACACTCACTCACACACAGACTCACACACACAGACTCACACTCACACACACAGAATCACACACACACACACACACACATACACTCACACACACACACACATATACACTCTCACACACACACACACTCACACACACACACTCACACACACACACACACACACACACATACACCAATACACACACATTGGGGCTCAACACCTCCCTGTGTGCCTGGGTCCTGGACTTTCTCTTACCGCCAGGCCCCAGGTAGTCAAGATGGGAGGGAATACATCGGAGTCCCTCACCCTGAGCACAGGATCGCCCCAGGGTTGCGTCCTCAGCCCCCTATTGTACTCCCTGTACACACATGACTGTGTGGCTAGGTTCAGCTCCAATTCAATAATTAAGTTTGCTGATGACACTGTGGTGGTGGGCCTGATCTCAGACAACGATGAGAAGGCCTACCGGGAGGAGGTGGCTGATCTAGCACTCTGGTGCCAGGATAACAGCCTCCTCTTGAACATCAAAAAAACGAAGGAGCTGATCATGGACTTTAGGAGGGCACATCATCCGAGGATGTACACTCCATTGAGGATAAATGGGGATCCTGTGGATAGGGTGAACTGTTTTAAATATCTGGGAGTCCACATCTCTGAGGATATGACATGGGCATCACACGCCTCAGCACTCGTGAGTAAGGCAAGGCAGCGCCTTTACCACCTCAGGCAATTGAGGAAATTCAGAGTGTCTCTGAGGATCCTCCAGTGCTTCTACGCAGCGGCGGTGGAAAGCATCTTGTCCGGGAACATTACCATCTGGTTTGGGAATTGCTCTGCCAAGGACAAGAAGGCTCTGCAGAGAGTAGTGCGTTCGGCCGAACGCTCTATGGGAACTTCACTCACCCCCCTGCAGGAACTATACAACAGGAGGTGCAACTCCAGAGCAAACAAAATCATGGGAGACCCCTTCCACCCCTGCAACGGACTGTTCCAGCTGCTACGGTCAGGCAAACGCCTCCGTTGCCATGCAGTGAGAACGGAGAGGTTGAGAAGGAGTTTCTTCCCAGAGGCAATTCGGACTGTAAACGCCTATCTCACCAGGGACTAACTCTACAGAACGTTTTTCCTTCCATTATTTATTATGAAAAAGAATATGTGTGTTATGATTGTGTTTATAATTTGTTTGGTTGTTTTGTTGTTTGTCTTTTGCACAAAAGTCCACGAGCATTGCCACTTTCATTTCACTGCACATCTCGTATGTGTATGTGACAAATAAACTTGACTTGACTTGACATGCACACATACACGCACATACACACACACACACACATACTCATACACACTCACACAGACTCACACACACACATACACTCACACACATATACACTCACACACACACTCATACACTCACACACACACATACTCCCACACACACATATACTCACACACACATACACACACATACACTCACACACTCACATAAACACACTCACACTCACACACAATGACACAGACACTATATGAATGACAGTAAGCTTTCTCTACTCACACGGCTGAGCGCGGCCTCTCCACTATGAGTCTTCCGCAGTCAGCGGCACTTCCACAATTAGCGTGACCTCTACACTTACCGGAAATTATGCAATCAGTGCAACCTCTGCAATCACCGGAAATTGCGCAATCAGCGTGACCTGTCCACTAAGCGGAAGTCACGAAATGAGCGGGAATGAGACTAAACACAGTTTAAGATTGCTCACCTGGGCCAGAAAGACTGATCAGTGGTCTTGAATAATTAAATAACCTTTCAGAGGTCAGTCACAGAAGCTTTTAAACGAGCTTACAGAGTGCCTTCATAATTTTTATAGTCTGTGGTATTTTAAATGGCCAAAATATATCATTTTTTAAACTTCTTGAAACCTCGGATACAGGGAGTGTAAAGGATATCAATACATTTTTTTCTACAAAGCGCAGGCTGCAGTATCAAACTTACCAGCTTAGACAAGGGACATTCTTGTTGCATCGTTGACGATTGCAGTGGTGCTACCTCCTGCAAGCATTCAGCAGCTAAACAATTCTAGACTATCTCTTAGGAAAAATAGGCTGTAGTGCTGGAGTACCTCAGCGGGGGTCAGGCAGCATCTCTGGGGAACAGAACAGGTGACGTTTCAGGTCAGGGCCCTTCTTCAGACTTCTTGCTTGCTGTGTTGCTGAATTGCATAATTATTATCTTGTGCAGCATTTATATGATTTTTTTTAAACTTTGCAAATTATTTCCCACTCCAGTTTTGGATAGAGGAGTTCATGTTGCATTAACCGTGCACAAACTCTCCTAGTCAAACGTCTGTTAAACTTATGTTCATAGGGTGGCACAGTAACACAAGGGCAGCACAGTGGTGCAGCAATAGAGTTGCTGCCTTAAAAGTGCCAGAGACCCAGGTTTGATCCTGACCATGGGTGCTGAATGTACGGAGTTTGTACGTTCTCCCTGTGACCACATTACTCTACGTGCTTCTGTTTCCTCCCACAATCTAAACACCTACAGGTTGGTAGTTAAGTGCTTCCAAAAAGTGCCCCAGGTTAATTGGCTTCAGTAAAATTGAAAATTGGCCCTAGTGTGTAGGATAATGCGAGTGTACGGGGATCACTAGTCGGCGCGGACTCAGTGGAATGAAAGGCCTGTTTCCACACTGTACTTCTAAAGTCTAAAAGTCTAAACTTTAAATTTGTCTAAGGTTATTAACTTGCATTTGGCTTGAACTGTTTAATGAAGTATCTTGAATTTTGAATTCATCCGACAGTTATCTTTTTAGATGAATTCAAAAAGCAAGTTATTTCATTTTAGTTCTATCTTATCCAGTTTTTCACAAAGGATACTCAATTTTGGTTTCAGCTTCTTCACACTCTGTACTGTCTGTGAACTCTTCTTTAAATAGAAGTGCCCAAAACTGGACATGCTAAAATATCCAATAGCTAATTAGTGTCACCAAATGCTTCATGACATCCTAACTATTAAATAACTTCTGGATTGATGCCGTAGAAGGGAAGCTTTCCAGAACAATAGATTCACTTATTCGTCTCATGATCGTAACTGCTATTTTGTTTTGCTTTTAGAAAGTACATTTTTTTCAAGCAGTAAACTGCTCCAGGTTCCTCGGAGGTTAGTGTGAATACCATAGTTCAAGTATATAATGTACTTAAACTTACACTTACTTGCCTTAGATTTGATTAGAAAAACAAGTGGTTTAGTGTGTTAAGGCTTTGAGCCATCCTCTTTCTGATGGTTGCATTCTTGTTAATGCATCAAACTGCTGATGGCAAAAGCAGCCAGCGAATACATTGAAGGTTTAAATGATGAGGTAGTCTTACCTTCGGAGAATGGATTTCATATTTCTCAAAGTGAGCCTCGTCTCTTTTGTAGCCAATAGCAAATGATCATCCCCATTGCCACAAATTAAAAATGTATTTTCTCAGGTTTGCATCTCAGAGGAGAGCTGTATCATTATAAACTTGCTTTCCTAAACTTTCTTTTTCTGAGGAGATCATTATAAATTCAGATATGGTTTAATGATTCCCAAAGAAGAGAGATCAGTTTTGCAGATGTCACCAATAACCAGCACAATGGATGACAAATAGAGATTAAAAAATGCTGATGATGCTGTAATATTCATTTATTCAACCAGTTACTACCCTGCTGAGTGCTGACACATTGGGGGTGGAAGCTTTCTGAGCTGTAAAGCTTTTGTTTTATGCCTTGGCACATAATCTTTACAAGGACAACAATATCTTACACGGATCGTACTTTTGGCACAAAAGGATAAGCAACAAAGTGCAGCAGAAACTTAATTTCCCGACTTTGTGCGTAGGTTAAAACTCCAGAGTATTCGCAAGTCTTGAATGTTGCGATAACCAACTAGCTTAGGTCTCTTTCTAGGTTACCTCTGATGTACACAACTTGACAACCAGACCCTTTTAGATTATATAGGATACCATAATTTAAAAGACTAGAATTATAAGGATCAAAATGCTTAAATTAAACTTCTGGTTCCCATTCTCTGAATCCAACTCATGTATTAAGTGTTATTGAAAAAAATATTTAGTTTAAGTCATTCTTCTTTCATGAAACTTGTGAGTGGGGTGGAATTTTAAGAAACTAAAAGTATTTATTTTCTGGTGAAGAAAAATTATTTGACGTAAAACAAATTGTTATATACCTGTACATGCATTTTTCCATCTATCCCATGAAAATTGCATTCCTTTTGAAAGGCTATTTTCTTTATGACAGCTCTAATTTAACAGGCTAAGACTTCAAACCAAATGAATTACAGGCATTTGACTGTGGATGCCGATTATCCCTGGATGATAGCCAGAACAAATTAATTGCCAGCAAATAATATTTATCTTTGCACAATGTGAGCTGGAGTAGCTTAATAAGCTTCCCACTTTTAATGCTTTTGAGACTGGGACAATTCATTAATAATGATTTCTAAAAAGGTTCTACATAATATTAATCCTTTCTTCAGTGTATTTCGCCGGTATAAAAAATAGTTTCCTTAGGTGTCCCATGATTTGCTAATGAAGCATCACTGTGGTATTGACCACCATTTCTACATTTGGATAATAAATAAAGAGAGAACTAAATTCATATTAGTTTAAGTTTAAGTTAAGCTGAGAAGGCAAAAGCTCACTTTTATAGGTCATTTTTGAACAGTGGTGCAGGTGGTAGAGCTGCTGCCTCACAGCGCCAAAGTCCTGGGTTTGATTCTGAGTTTGCACGTTCTCCCTTTGAGTGTGGGTTTCCTCCAGGTGCTTCAGTTTCCTCCCACATCCCAAAGACATGTGGGTTTGTAGGTTTGTAAGTTGGCCTCCATAAATTGTCCCCAGCGTGTGGATGAAAAAGGGGGAAAGGCGTGAACTTGTGAGCTGAAGGGCCTGATTCCATGCTGCATCTCTAAACTAAACTAAAAACAAAGACGCGTGTGAGTACACGTTCACTAGTGGAGTAAGTAGTTGGGCTCCCTGTGGTCATGATGGTGGGTGCAATTGAGTCGTGTGAAGGATGGTTGGGGATTCGGGTAGTGGAGGTGCAGATGTCTTGTGAGATGGGACAGGCGGCGATGGTTAGGTTATTCTGATACTTCAGACATGCTATATAACATGGAACATAGAACAGTACAGCACAGGAATGGGCCCTTTGTCCCACAGTGTTTGGGCCGAACATGATGCCATGTTAAACTGATCTCATCTGCCTGTACATAATCCACATCCCTCTACTCCCTGCACTTCCATGCGCCTATCTAAAAGTCTCTTAAATACCACTATCGTATCTGCCTCCACCACCACGACTGGCAACGTGTTCCAGGCCCCCACTACTCTCTGTGTAAAATAAATTGCCCCGCACATCTCCATTAAACTTTCCCCCCCTCACTTTATAACTATGCCCTTTAGTATTGGACATTTCCACCCTGGAAAAATAGGTTCTGATTGTCGACCCTATCTATAACAAGTTTTCATCTTGAGCCTTGCATTATGCAAACTCTCCTGTGTTAAAATACAATCAGGGGCATAAAGACCTCAAAGAGGTCCAGCTCAGAGGTGAAGTTTCTCAGCATCTCAAGGCTACAGCAAATTGGAGCAATTTCCAAAGCTGAAATGTTCGAAATAGATTTCAGCTTGATAGGAAGACAGTGAACCCCATGCAGAGATATTTAAATGACTAAACAACACAGCGTTCTTCCTGCTCTACATGTGACAGATGGTGAAGTAAGTATTCCGCCACGTGATGTTAGTGCCAAGATACCGATGCAAGGCAAGACATGTTTTGCTGTACACCATGTCTGTCAAAAAGTAGTGACTCATTTGAATATGTTCTTCCAAAGCCTACTAACTGGCAGCAGATGCAAGGGCAGTGCCATTTGCTGGAACAGAGCAGTCAGTTAACTAACAGCATTGTCTAACTTTGGGAACGGCACGCAACAAAACCACAACCTCTCAGTTAATCTCACTTATACGGATCACTTCTTCATCGAGTTCACACACAAGATTAGAAGTTGTTCAGCCAGAGCTGAACACACTTCTCGGCATCTGCATACAATGGTGTCTGTCTTGTGCTTCTTGTGCATGGTGGTGGAAAGATTGGTGAAAACAGGGCCGTGACGTAGATATTCTTTCCTTGACCCCTATGGATCACTTATGCCCACCCTGACTACGAAAGCATTACTGAGTCTCATACATATCACATCTGACTGGAGATAACAGTCAAGATATAATATATAGTTGAAATCCTTGTGACATTTAAACTTTCCAAAGCCTTTGGTGTGAACAAATCATAATAATTGCTGATCTATTGAAATGTACAAGTGTAGCAACAAATAAATGTCATGATGTTTAGTAAGAACTGAGATAAATATGTTATTAATGTTGACTATTGCACCTTAATTTAGTAGATGCCACTGGTGGTCTTCCCATTCATTGGTATCATGATATAAATGTATGTTATGTATCCTGGCTGTGGATGAGAGAGTTCTGTCCTTTTGACCATAGAAAGCAGGAACTGTTGTCCTGTCAAAGGGCCTGTGGATCCATACGCATACATTTATTTCACAGGTCATATACAATTTAACATGTAATGGGAGAGGTTGTTGTTTTGGCACCAGGTTGTGAGATTCTCAATTCTCAATCTCCTTCCTGTACTCAGTCTTATCATTAATTGATATCCGACCTACTATGGTGGTGTCTTCTGCGAATTTGTAAATTTAGTTTGATTGGTATTCGGTTGCACAGTGGTGAGTGTATAAGGAATATAGAAGGGAGCTGATAATATATATTTGTAAGGCTCCAGTGTTGAGGATTATTGTAGAGGATGATTTGTCACCTATCCTCACTGATTGTGGTCTGTTGGTCAGGAAGTTAAGAATCCAGTTACAGAGATGAGTGCTGACTCCAAGATCCACGAGTTTGGAGATGAGCTTGAATGGCATAACGGTATTGAAAGCAGAGCTGTAGTCTATGTATAGAAGTCTGACATAGGTGTCCTTCTTATCCATGTGTTCCAGGGATCAGTGTAGGGGCAGGGAGATGGTATCAGCCATGGACTTGTTGTGTCAGTAGGTGAACTGCAGTGGCTCTAGGTTACTTGATAGGCTGGATTTAATGTGCTGCATAAACAGCCTCTCAAACCACTTCATGATGGTGGATGTCAAAACCACTGGACGGTAGTCGTTAAGGCATGAGGTCAAGAAGGAGTGTTTACGGACATGTTGGAGAGAATAAGCTGCAGAGCTACTGGGAAGGAAGGAGGGGGGATGGGACCTAAAGGAACCCTCTGCCATGAATTGTTAGTCTTATTTGCCATCTTCTGTGTCATAAAAATACTTCATTTAGTGGAGATCAACTGTTTGCTCCTCGCTCCACAACCTTGGGAGTAATCAATGAACCCAGCCACAACCAAGGATCAGGCCTCTGCTCTTCATTTATGATTCAACATGACACTCACCAGCCATACTCTGGGAGAAAATGCTCTTCTTCTGATATTTTCAAGCTAACAAAATTAAATGTCAATTGATAGTATTTTCTGTCTTTACAGTCAATAATAGGTAACGCACATGAAATGTTTTTATCCTGACTCAAATGTATGGGGAAGGAAGATATGCAATTTTCCACTCCCTTACTTCTTTAGATAGAGTACTAGAGTCAAACAGCATGGAAACAGGCCCTTCGGCCCAACTTGGCCATGCCAACCAAGAAGCCCCATTAACTAATCCCATTTTTCTGTATTTGACCCATTTCCCTCTTTGTCTCCTATCCAGAAACCTGTCTGTGGCTTTTAAATGCTGTTATAGTACCAGCCTCAACTACATTCTCATTCCATATACCCACCACACTACAAACAGGTATGTACATGATCAGTTGAAAATTGCTTTATAAATCCTTGCTTGGTTATGCTAAATGTACAGAATGATTATAAATACAATTGGCATTTAATTCCACTTCAAATATTTGTGGCTATTTTAAGTTATTGGAAGTGAATTTCAGAAGTAAAATAACTGATTATATGCCCCGTTTTTTTCAAATCCATTTCATCACAACAAGAACACTCACTGGCTACCAGCTGATAAATACAATAAACAGATGAACATCAATTCTTATTTGAAAATTAATTCTGAGTTGAATATTTATTAACTTAGGAGAGTGATGCATTTGAAGTAAAAGACATCGGAATATTAATCCTTTGTTTTCAGGGATACATGCATTTGGTTCTTTTTTTACGAGTGTGCATCAATTAGCATGAAGACCAAGTACATCAGATGAAGTTAACTAAAGGTGTTGGATTCACCTTTGATGGAGCTTTCTCAGGAAGTATGGTAGGTACTCCTTTGACACACTTTAAGGTACCTAACCTGAACAGGACTTCTATCGTTTAAAGGTCACAGTCTTACATGGAGCTTTTAAAATGTTACAGACTTCTGTCTATGTGTACATGTAAATATAACTGGAGCAAGATGGAGAGATAGACACAAAGTGCTGGAGTAACTCGGCAGGTCAGGCAGCATCTCTGGAGAAAAAGGATGGGTGATGGGACCATCCATTTTCTACATAGATGCTGCCTGATCCCTTGAATTACTCCAGCATTTTGTGTCTATCTTCGGTATAAACCAGCATTTACAGTTCCTTCCTACACAAGGTGGTGAGATACCTGGGATAATAGATAACTAATTCCTCATACACACGTGGAGGTAGACTTACAGTGTGTGCTTGGGTTGCAGGAAAGTCGGTCTTTGGAACAATGATGTCCAATGTGTGCCCCACGACACTAAATAATGTTCTCTCAAAGCACTTTATAAGTGCTACAATTTAAATGTTATAATGGGAACTACTGAAACAAAAGTTGACTGGCAGCACAGTGGCGCAGCAGTATAGTTGCTGCCTTACTGCACCATAGAACTGGGTTTAATCCTGACCATGGGTGCTGTTTGTACAAAGTTTGTAAGTTCCCCATCTGGGGTATGGGTATTCTCCGTGTAATCTGGTTTCCTACCACAGTCCAAAGACATAGCGGTTTGGAGGTTAATTGGCTTTGGTAAAAATTGTACAACGTCCCTAGTGTGTAGGATAGTGTTACTGTATGGATATCGCCGAAGGGCCTGTTTCTGCACTGTATCTCTAAACTAAACTAAACTGAAAGTGCTACAAAGCAAATGTTATAATGCGACTATCATAGTCATAGCAGGTCGCGGAAAAACCGGCAACTGAACCCCCTCTACGACAATGTCTACGACAAGCTACAACCACCTGCCACCTAATCGACGTCAAGTTACAGCAAGCTACCGACAACTGGTGACCTAATTGAAGGCCACCTAGGACGTTCACCTACGACCAGACCTATGACAACCGACAACGACACCTACGATAACCTACGTCCATCAGCGACAAGCTACGACAAGCTACGACCCTGTTGATGACAACTGTGGACAACTGAAGATATGTGAAGGTACACAAAAAAGCTGGAGAAATTCAGTGGGTGCAGCAGCATCTATGGAGCGAAGGAAATAGGCAACGTTTCAGGCCAAAACCCTTCATCAGTCATTTTGGCCTCCAAAACAATGGAATCACCCAGTTTTCCTATAAAAGGGGTTGTAGGGTGCAGTTTTGAATCATTATTATTATTATTATTATTATCAGAAATTATTATTTTTAAAGATTCCCAAATGGTGCACAAAGCCAAGGTGAGTGCATCAAATAGCTCCCAGCTTCATCCAAATCATATGAGAACTTCTTAAATATCTGCTATTTGGTGCCTTAACTCAAATTATTAGATTATTCAATTTTAACCCCCAAAAAAGACTGAATAAGCCTGTTGGTATGTAACTGAATAAATTGCACAGATGTACATAGTACAAAAGAGAAGCAGATATTTAAAGAAAATAGCAATTTTGAGTGAAAGGCTACAAACTTCCCTGAGGTAGGTATTTTAAGGAGGAAGAAGGAATAAAAAGTTGGAGGTGGAAGAAAGAAAAAAATTACAAAAGTGCTGGAGTAACTCGGCAAGTCAGGCAGCATCTCTGGAGAACATGGATAGGTGACGTTTCTGGTCGAGACCCTTTTTCAGACTGTAGGGAGGCGGGGCGGGGTGGGGGGGGGGGGGGGGGGGGGAGGGTGAGACTAGAAGAAGAGAGAGGCAGGCCAAAGTGGATAAAAATTGCAAGTTGCCTTCTCATGCTATTTATATGACTAAGCTATCTTATGGGGTTTTAATGGCAGCTTAAGGGCCTGTCCCACTTGGGCGTCATTTGCGCGTCACGCAGATGGCTCGCGAAGATGATGTCACGTAAATGACGTGCAAATGAAGGACAGGCTCTTCAGTCTTTATTTTGTCTTCTCTGAAATTGTCCGCAGGATGTGGATTGGGTGGGGCTGGGGCATGGAGATCAGGTTTGAGGTTTTAAAACCTTCACAGACCACCCAACACAAATCCACATTTTTGTTTGGTGGACAGCGTGTTGGACCTTCCCATCAGTCTGAGAATAGAGTAGTGCCCACAATGTCAATTGCTTATTAACAACCAGCTGCCGCAGCAACAAGCTAATGCTGACTGGACTGAATCAAAAAATAAATTAAACAACGTATGGTATGCGCCACAATTTGTGTGCTGCCATGAAAATACTGCTAGGTTGTCAGATAGTTTAATCCACAGAACTGTAATTGCGAAACTTGATTTTAGGAGGTTAAAGAGGATTAAATAAATTAATGAATCAAACACCTACTAACATATTTTTCAGAAATACGATGTGAATCTCAAAATGTTATTTCTTCAATTCTACAGATAATAATAAGGAATTTCAAGGAAAATTGCAGTAAGGATTAATAAACCCCGAGTGCGCCAAATAATCAAAATGATCAGCAGTAGAACTGAACGGTACTAGTAAACAAAAGGTATCCAGAAACTTCAATGCAGTGGAAATAATAGGATTCATTGTTTCCATACAAAATTGCCTACCTCAGTCTTCAACATGACCAAAGATGAAAAAAAAATACAAGTGCAGGAGTGCATTGCCACAGAACACAGTAGTCATGGGGGCAACATGGTGGCGCAGGGGTGGAGTTGCTACCTTACAGCAAGAGATCCCTGTTCGATCCTGACCACAGGTGCTGTCTGTACGGGGTTTGTACGTTCTCCCTCTGACCCCGTAGGTTTTCTCCGGGTGCTCCAGTGTCCTCCCACATTCCAAAAACATGCATTTTTGTAGGTTAGATATTCACAAAGTGCTGGAGTAACTCAGCAGGTCAGGTAGTCTGAAGAAGGGTCCTGACCCGAAATGTCACCATCCTTTTTCCTCAGAGATGGTGCTTGACCCATTGAGTTATTCCTCACTTTGTGTCTATCTTTGGTATATGTCAGCATCTGTAATTCCTTTCTACACAGGTTTGTTTAATCGGCTTCTGTAAATTGTCCATAGTGTGTAGGATAGAACTAATGTATGGGCGATCGCTGGTTGGTTTGGATTTGGTGGGCCGAAGCGCCTATTTACATGCTGTAATTCTAAACAAAACTAGAACAATCTAGGAATCAAGTTTAATTATGTTGTATTGATGATACAATGTGTTTATGAGCCAACATTTATGATTCCTGAAGGTATCCCAGAGATTTCTTCCTCTGAGCTGGGACAGGATGCTTCCTCCTATACTTATGAACGTATCTGGGGGGATCCCACATTGTACAGGGAGGGTCGTTGTAAGGAAATCAGATTATACAGAGGGAATAAGATCAAATTAAAGTGAATGTTTTAAGAGTACAAGTGATGGCAGAAGGGAAAGAATGAGGATTTGAGAGGAGTGGGAGATTGGAAAGAGGGGAGAATTGGGTTTAGGTAGAAAAGAAGGTAGAAGAATGAAGATGGATGGAATATGCTGGAGTAGCTCAGCGGGTCAGGTAGCATCTCTGGAGAAAATAAATAGTGACATTTGGGGTCGGAACCCTTCTTCAGACGCAGAGACAGAAGAATGAAGTGGAGCAAACAGGCAATAGGAAAGAAACAAACATTCAATCAAAGTGAGCAGATACAGAGAGTTCTCATAATGCAAAGGAATCAGAAAATCAGAGGGTAAGAGAGAATACGTAAGAAACCGAGCCATCACTTTTTGATGTCCTTCTCTAACCATACACCGACACATGCATTGCCAATCACACAGTCCCAGCAGACAGTGAAGCTCATGAGTATGAACAATGTTATTGTCTCATTTATAAATGGCATCCAAACACTTTCCCAATCCCTCTTCCATCTTAGTGATAAAAAATACATGTGCCAAACATGGTGCCAAGTTAAAGTAATCTCCTCTGCCGCAAGCATTCCATATCCCTCCATTCTATGCACATCCATGTGCCTCTCAAAAAGCCTCTGTCACATCTATCTCCAGCACCACCCTTGGCAGCACCTTCCAGCCACCCAGCACATGCAGTGTAAAGATGTTGACCTGTAAAATTTGCCCCTCTCACCTTGAAGCTATGCTTTCTAGTCTTTGATCTTTCCAAAAGCAGATTACAAGCAGATTTATTTTGCACTTATAAGGCATAGACTGATGAGAGTTTTTTTTGCACCTCTACTCTATCCACTTCTATATTATTCATCCCGGCTAACTTGTTGTGTTCCCACCCCAGGCATTGTGCCATCAGCAAAAGTGTATTATCTCTACAAAAGACAAACAAATACCTAACCCCTAACACTTTATCCACTCAGGCTTTCAATGAAACCAGGACTTCCTCGATAACATAAGAAGATGTCCACAAGCAAATTTTACCAGGTTGCACCTATTCCAAGGTGAAGGAGCTTGGTGCGGCAACTGCAAAGGCTTTGTGAGGAAGGTCCACAATGTAGGGCCCTGACGTCACTGGAACATTGGCCCTGTGTAACATTCTCTCAAACACTTCATGGGTGCAATGTTAAACAATGTTAAACAGAAGACATATCAATTTGATGTTCTCAGTATCTGGGAAGATATGCAGCAAGATAGACACATAAAGCTGCAGTAGCTCAGCGGGTCACACAGCATCACTGGAGAAAAGAGATAGGTGGCGTTTCGGGTCGAGACCCTGTTGAGTGATGACCATAGAATCATAGAAGCCTTACACCAAGATAAAGATCCAAAGATTTTATTAACTACATAGTAAGCACAACTTCAAACTTGCACATTCCACTTACACTAAGGGAATCCAGCAAGCAGTGATAACTGGAAAGCTAGTGGGTGTAACTACAGAAGCACTACAGAAGCAGGCAGGATGTGTTGCCTGTTACGTCTGTAGGTGCCGCCATCGGCACTAGCAATATATGAGTGTGGCTCCGAAGCAATTCCAGAAATGACTCCAATACGGTCATGGCCTTTGTCAGACTGTATGTGGACTGTATTGCCCCTTGGTCAATGGTGGCAGTGGCCTACTTGTCTTGTCAAACCATTGTTTGTGAATGTCACACTTCTGTTGCAACCTGGATTGAACCTCCTCAGGTGGAAAAACTTGTGGGCTCAATGCCTGATCTGCTGCAGGCACTGTGGCACAGGTTTGCCTTGACAACAACCGTTGAGCGGGTGAACCCAAGATGGGTCACGGGAGATGTTGCGTAAGTCGAGCAGATCCAGGAATATGTCCAATTTTGCTCTGTAAGAACGTTCCATGAGCTGTTTAGCACTTTCGACAGCCCGTTCAGCCAACCTGTTAGACTGGGGGTATTCAGGGCTGCTGGTGACGTGGCGGAAATTCCAGTGTCTAGCGAACTCCTGGAATTGTTGGCTGGTGAATTGACTGCCGTTGTCAGTTAGCCGTCTGCCTGGAGATCCGTGGACTGAAAAATGGCGAGATAACTTCGAAATAACTCCACTGGAAGTGGGGCTGCAGAGAAAATCAATGTCGAACCATCCTGAATAAGAATCCACGAGCACCAGGTATTGTTTGCCATGCCAATCAAAGATGTCAGCTGCGACTGTAGACCATGGGAGCACAGGTACAGGATGTGAAAGAAGTGATTGCTTTTGTTGGTGAGGTGCCAAACTGCTGCACACTACGCAGGATGCCACATTTTCGGTGCTCTTCTGGCATGACGAGCAGCTTCCACGCTTGCCAAATTAAGAAGGATTGATGCACAAAGAGCAGGATCAGCCATAGGGTATGCAGCATCAATGTAGATGAAAAATCCTCTTCAAACACACGCCATCGTTCTGCAAGATCTGCATCAAACACCAAGATCTCTGGTTTACTGAGAGAAGAAGCCATTGTACACAGTAGAAAAATAACAATAAGATAAAAACAATAGAATTAATCGAGGAGTAAGTCTGTACACTCTGACACCATGTTCAGTGATGACCAAACAATAACAGAAGCTTACACCAAGATAAAGATCCAAATACTTTATTAACTACATGGCAAGCATGACTTCACACTTGCACATTCCACTTACACTAATGCCCCTGTCCCACATAGGAAACCTGAACTGAAACCTCCGGAGACTTTGCACCCCACCCAAGGTTCCCGGAGGTTTTTTGTCAGTCTCCCTACCTGCTTCCACTACCTGCAACCTCCGGCAACCACCTGCAACCTCCAGGAACTGCACGGAAACCTTGGGTGGGGCGCAAAGTCTCCAGAGGTTTCCGTTCGGGTTTCCTAAGTAGGACAGGGGCATAAGGGAACCCAGCAAGCAGTGATAACTGAAAAGCTCGTGGGCGTAACTATGGAAGCATGACTCATGATATGAGTGACACTAATCTACAGACCCTTCTTCCGACTGAAGGGTCTCGACCCAAAATGTCTCCTATTCCTTTTCTCCAGAGATGCTGTCTGACCCACTGAGTTACTCCAGCTTTTTGTGTCTACCTTTGGTTTAAACCAGTATCTGCAGTTCCTTCCTACTCAGGATATGTACCTATTTTATTTTCAAAGTTTAGTTTAATGATACAGCATTGAAACAGAACCTTCAGCCCACGCTGACCATCTATCACTAGTACACTAGTTCCATGTTATCCCACTTTTGTATCCTGCACACTAAAGGGCAATTTACAATCGCAATCACAATAATACTTTATTAGCCAAGTATGTTTTGCAACAAACGAGGAATTTCATTTGCCAAGTCAGTCATAAAAATAAAAAGCAACTGACACACAAAATACATTTTAACATAAACATCCACCATAATGACTCCTCCACATTAACAATTAACCTGCAAACCTGTATGCCTTTGGAATGTGGGAGGAAACCGGAGCACCTTTCTCTATTCACCGAGGGTGGCACAGCAGAAGAATTTCTACCTGTGTATACATAGACATTGATAGACAACAGTCTGAAGAAGGGTCTCGACCTGAAACATCACCCATTCCTTCTCTCCAGAGATGCTGCCTGTCCCGCTGAGTTACTCCAGCATTTTGTGTCTATCCTACATTGAGAGACTTTCTACCTCATGAAATCTGGTTGATCTATCCCTGCCTGATCCTCTGGACTTGATAGGGCAAGTGATGAGATTCATGGTAGACCACTCTGAGTTACTTAGCATCACTGTCATGAAGGCTGAAGCAGGAAGAACAAGAATGAGAAGGGGGAAGACCTTCTCTGGAAGAAGTGGAAGAGGAGAATTAACTGCTTGTGAGGAAATCAATTGTGTGCTAATGAAAGGATAATTTGTGGATTCACAGTGTCGTTCATGTACCTTTAGACTATTTCTGTTAATTAGAATTTGCTTTCTTCGAATTATCATGTAATTTAAATGTGAATGCAGAATAGGGTTAATGTACCATTTTAATGCAATTGCTTAATTCAATTATCTGAATAATTTGATATTTCATGTGCAGTGATCAAAACTATGAAGTGGCAGAAACAAGCTGTAAGATTGTTTCATAGATTGATAACCTTATAAATTGATATCTGGCACATGGTGAGTGTAGTGTGCAAGCATCAGTTCATAGGAGTCTTAAGGGTAAAATCATTCATGTCAGTTGCACTAAATAGGCTCAGGAATCACGGGCAGTTTAATTTATCTCCTGCACAGTTTTCTTTCCTTTCAGCGCTAGAAAAAAAAAACATGTGCACCGTTAACCAAATCACTGATTTAATAAGAAGGATTCTGGAAGAAGAGTCCCGACCTGATACGTCACCCATCCACTTTCTCCTGAGATGCTGTCTGATCCGCTGAGTTACTCCAGCACTCTGTGTCTATCTTTGGTATAAACCAGTATCTGCAGTTCTTTGTTTCTACCGATTAAATAAAAGTTTGACTGGCGAAGACCATTACACCATTCATTCAGTTTGGTCATCCCCAATCATTAGTGATAAACATGTTGTGCAGAAGTGACAACGTATTTTACTCTATCCACAAAATTCAAAGTACAGGCACGGTGGAGCAATGGTATAGTTGCTGCCTTACAGCACCAGAGACCCGGGTTCAATCCTTACTGCGGGAGCTGTCTAGGTGGAGTTTGTACGTACTCCCCGTGACCTGTGTGCGTTTTCTCCAGGGGCTGCGGTTTCCTCCCACATTCCAAAGACGTCTAGGTTTGTAGGTTAATTGGCTTGGTAAAATTGTCTCTAATGTGTGTAGGATAGCGTTAGTGTGCAAGGATCACTGGTCAGCATCGACTCAGTGGGCCGAAGGGTCTGTGGCCACACTGTATCTCTAAACAAAACTACAGTAAACTAAATTAAACTTCACATTTACCCGGGGGTTATGTGCTTGAAACGTGGCGCGTAATTTAAATACATGTTAATGAAACATATACACAACAATGCTATGAGCAGTGCAATTGTCTGAAGGGATTTCAGGCAAAGTAGAAATAAACAGTAACTTTGGCCCAGCTATCTTCAACTGCTTCATATAAGACTTGGTTTCCATCATAAGTTCAGAAGTGGGGATATTCATCAATGATTGTACAATGTTCTGTTCCATTAATTTAATTCAATGATAGATACAAAAAGCTGGAGTAACTCAGCGGAACAGGCAGCATCTCTGAAGAGAAGGAAAGGGTGACGTTTCAGGTGGAGACCCTTCTTCAGACTGATGTCAGGGGAGGGGGCAGGACAAAGTTAGCAGCGATGTTACAAAACCTACCTTCAGCGGCGCTCCAGATCTGCCACCTGCTGTGCGTGCAACTCCGGAGCCGTTGAGGGGGGGGGAGGGGTGGCAGGATTAAAATTCAGGTTTGTATCGCTTGTCGGAGAAGGATTTCCTCGGGCTGCTAGTCGATGAAGAAAAATCGATCGGACTTACGTTCCCGTTTTTTTTTGTTTTTTTTCATCGTTGGACAATTTAATCGTTGGATTAAAGTAAAAAGCGACGTCCAATGCCTTCAATGCTTTCAATGCCATGGATCGCAATATCAGGGGAAAAACAAGCAGTAAGTCTTATATTTCACATATAATCTTCCTTCTTGGGGTGGCTTTAGTCTAATTTTACAATGCAAAAAGATTATTTAGTCCTCAAACGATTCGGCCATGTCTTGCCTGCTGATATGGCCTTAAAATTCACGGCAATGACAATGTTCCAATCGATCACATTCCAGAAACATCCACTCGCAAGATGATTAAAATTCTCTTTTTTTTTGGACAATCATGTCATAAGAGCATCTAAATCGTCTATATTTGGTGTTATTGTCTATCCATAATCAATATTTTTATACTAAACATCCACAACAGTTTTAGTTACATGTATTGTGCAAAACATAATAATTTTGATTATATTGAGAGTAGATGTTTCTAGATTAATTTATGGGAATTAAACATTAAATTCCCTCCATTTGGCATAAAAGACCACCAGGGGCGGTCAGATCTCCCGGCAGTGTTCCATCTTTCACTCTTTTTGTTATTTTTTAGTTTGTTAAAAGTTTTGTTTTTAATGTTTTTCGGTTTGTTTTATGTGGGTGGAGGGGGGAGGGGATCGGGGGAAACTTTTTTTCAGGTTCTTACCTTCCCAGAGATGTGATCAATTTTCAGATCACATTCTCCGGGCTCTGGGGCCTTCCATCGATGGAGCTGGAAGCCTCCTCGGACTGTCGTGAGCCCCAGCGCAGGGCGCCGACTTAATATCAGAGCTGATCACTTGCCTGGGATCATTCCCACCTTGACCACTGTGGAATCACCATCAAGGGCTATCAGTCTTGGGTGAGGCTAGTCGGGAGCTCCAATGTCGCGGAAGATTCCTCAGCCCCAACGCGAGGTTCGATCTCCCCCTCTCTGTCTCTCCCCCTCTCTCTCCCCCCCTCTCCTCTCTCTCTCTCTCCCAATTGTGTTAGTCCTTGCTGTCTCCTCCCCTTCCTCAGCCCTCCTGCTGCCTCCTCCCATCCCCCAGCCTTTGGGCTCCTCCTCCTTTTTCCTTTCTTCCCCCCGCCCCCCCCCACCTCCGATCAGTCTGAAGAAGGATTTCGGCCTGAAACGTTGCCTATTTCCTTCGCTCCATAGATGCTGCTGCATCCGCTGAATTTCTCCAGCTTTTTTGTGTACCTTCGATTTTCCAGCATCTGCAGTTCCTTCTTAAACACATTCCTACTTTCCCAGGTTCTGATGAATGACCTGAAATATTAACTCAGTTGCTGCTTGACCCATTGCGTATTTTCAACACTTTCTGTTTTAATTCGTGAAAATATTTAGTTTGCTGTGCCAACGGAGTTGAGGCAAGGACTGTTTGGCCTTGCCCAAGGCATCTCAGTGTTATGATTATTTATCGGCTTATGAAGGCTGTTTTGATTTTCAGGACCACAGCTGGTTAGGTATTCCAACCTTTGCTAATCACGGTGGCTGAAATTGGTTGAAAAAGACCGAGTCAAGTCAAGAGAGTCGAGAGCGTTTAATTGTCATTTATACCAAAATGGAACAAATAAATTATTACTTCCAGCACAATAGTTCTGTAAACACAGTACTCAATAGAAAACATAATAAACAAACAAAATAGAAGTTTAATAAATTTTAAAAATCAGTACAGAACAAAACAAAAGCCCCAAACCCCTAAGTAAACCAAGTTAGTTCGTAGCTCGAAGTTTAGTTGATGTTTGTACTGTTCAATTTATACATTCTTCCTGATGGCAGGATTGAAATGAGATCGTGGCCAGGATGGTGTGGTTCTTTGATGGTGCTGGCTGTCTTTTTGAGGCAGATCTTCCTATAGATTCCTTTGATGGTGGGGAGATCAGTACCCATGGCCTGGGCAGTGTCTCATTTTATTGTCCTAAATCCCGAAACAGAATGATGAAATTCTTACTTGCAGCAGTTCCTTCATTCCAGGATACGAATGCATTTGCAGCTCTGATTGTGGGACAAGAGGAATAGGAATGTAGAAGTGCTCCTCTAATCTCTATCAAGCTATCCACTGCACCCTTTGCAATTGGCACACCTTCACCACTCTTTCTGTCTTCTGATCAGCTTCAGGTGCATATATGTCCAATGATCAGCTTCAGGTGCATATATCTCACAAGCCACACACCCCAACATAGTGTTCATAGAGACATTCAGAGTGGAAATAGGCCCTTCAGACCAACTTGCCCACATCAACCAACATATCCCATCTAGACTAGTTCCATCTGCCTGTGTTTGGCTCATTTCCCTCAAAACCTGTCCTATCCATGTACCTGTCTAAATGTTTCTTAAACTTAGCGATAGCACCTGCCTCAACTACCTCTTCCTGCAGCTCGTTCCATACACCCACCACCATTCATATGAAAAAGTTACCCCTCAGGTTCCTATTAAATTATTTCCCCCCTTCACCTTAAACCTATGTCCTGTGGTTCTTGATTCCCCTCCTCTGACCAGGAGACTTTGTGTATTTGCCCAATCTATTCCTCTCATGAGCAAGTTCATGTCCAAATTGAACTATGGGTTGACTATGGGTGCTGTCTGTACTGAGTTTGTACGTTCTCCCCGTAACCCATGTGGGTTTTCCCTGGGAGCTCCGATATCCTCCCACACTCCAAAGACGTACAGGTTTGTAGGCTAATTGGCTTTGGTAAAATTATAAATTGTCCATCGTGCGTGTAGGATATGTACTGTGTGTGTGGTTCGCTGGTCGGCGTGGACTCGCTGTATCTCTAAACTAAACTAAAATAAGCTCAGGGTCGGGATCTCATCATCCATCTGGGTTTGTTACACCCCTTATGAATTAACATTGAATTTAATAATATTTTCTGTCCCACTTACGCGTTTTTTTATCTTTCTGTTTCACTTACATAGAAACATAGAAACATAGAAAATAGGTGCAGGAGTAGGCCATTCGGCCCTTCGAGCCTGCACCGCCATTCGATATGATCATGGCTGATCATCCCACTCAGTATCCCATCCCTGCCTTCTCTCCATACTCCCTGATCCCTTTAGCCACAAGGGCTACATTGTATTTGCCTCTAACGTGCCAGTGACATTCCCTCTGTTCTCTCCTTCCCTTCATCTCTGCAACTCACAGTGCATTTATTTTTTTTTTTTTTTTTTTTTTTTTTTTTTTTTTTTTTATTAGAAGTACGGTAAATTACAATTCTACACAACACATATATCTTGATACATTTTTTATACCGCTTCATTTTTTTTTTTTTTTTTTTTTTTAGAGCTTTAAGAAAAAAAGTAGAAGTTAGGAAAGTAAAGAAAGTGCAAGAGAATCGTGCAGTGCGAGAGTGTAAGGAAAAGAAAGCCCCTTAGGAAAGAAGTTAGAGAAGGAAGTAAAGTGAGAAAATAGACCCTAGAAAGAAAAGAAGGAGAAAGTAGAAACAATCGCTCTATTATAACATTAAACTCCGCAGAGAGGGGACTACCAACCAAGTCTGTTTTTGTTATTTTACCTCCCGTTACCAGGTCCTGATTCCGCTTATTTATATATTTGGTTTTTTTTTTAGATTACTATTGCACCTCATACTTGTAATAGGTCCAGAAACATAGACCACGTCTTTTGAAATTGGTCTGCTTTACCTGCTAGGAGGAATCTCATCTCTTCCAGGTGTAATGTTTCAAACATATTTGATATCCACATTTTTATTGTTGGTGTCGGCGCATTTTTCCAGAATTTAAATATAAGCTTTTTTCCCATTATTAGCCCGTAATTAAATAAATTCTTCTGAAACACGTTTAATTCAGGGTTATCTTCCGATATTCCGAAGATAATCCATTCTGGTTTTGGTACCAGTTTTATTTTGATCAATTTTGAAAAAATATCAATATTTCATACCAGAATTTTTTGATTTTTGTACAAAAAACAAAAGAGTGCGCTATGGTAGCTTCTTGACATAGGCATTTATCACAGATTGGTTAAACATTAGGGAAGATTTTATTTAATTTAGTTTTTGAATAATATAATCTATGTAATGTTTTAAATTGGATGAGCGTATGCCGTACGTTGATCGAACATTTATGCACCTGTAGTAAATGATTATCCCAGGTCCCTTTTGAGATTTTTATAGCTAATTCTTGTTCCCAATCTTTTCTAATTCCATCTGTTGTGGGTATTTCTATGTTTAAAATGATGTTATATAAGTACGATATTAAATTAGCTGATTCCGCCTTGGTCTTCATTGCTTCATCCAATAAGTCGGAAGCCATATTATGATAGTCTTTTGTGTATTTTTTCAAATAATCACAGATTTGAAGATATTTAAAATATTTGTTATTTTTCAAATTATATTTCAGTTGTAGTTGTTGAAATGACAGTAAATTCCCTAATTCATACAGATCTTCGAGCGTTTTAATTCCCATTCTTTCCCATTGTATAAATGATTTGTCTATGATTGATGGTTTAAACGATGGATTATTGACTATTGGTATTAAAAGAGATAGGTTTCTTAATTTTAGAGTCTGTTTTTATTTGTTTCCATGTTCTTTATTGTGTTATGTATAATTGGATTTTTATTATAATTTTTATTATTCAAATTGTTGGTGAGAGGATGATCGCTCCTATATTACTCGGGGAGCAGTCCCCTTTTTCCATTACCATCCAGTCCGCCTGCTGTGCAGAATTGTCCAGCAGGTGAATCATATTTTTAATATTTACTGCCCAGTTATAATACATAAAATTAGGGAGCGCTAGACCCCCCAGCTCTTTTCGTTTATTAAGGTGTGCTATTTGTATTCTATGGGATTTATAATCCCATATAAAATTTGTAATGTCTGAGTCCAATTTTTTTGAAAAACTTTTTTGGGAGGTATATAGGTATTGATTGAAATAGGTATAGAATTTGTGGTAAGAAAACCATTTTAATAGCATTTATTCTGCCTATTAAGGACATCGGAAGTGTTTTCCAGAATTTAATCAGATTATTCAATTTCTTGAGTAAAGGATTATAATTGGCTTTAAACATATCCTGGTAATTTCTAGTAATTTCAATTCCCAAATATTTGAATTTTTCTGTGGCTATTTTAAAGGGAAATTTCCGAAGCTGTGTTGAGTCTTTTGGTTTTATCGACATAATTTCACTTTTGTTCCAATTATTCTATATCCTGAAAAGGAACCAAATTCCTCTATAAGATTTAGTATGTTTGGTATACTAATTTGTGGTTTTGTGATGTACAGTAGTACATCATCGGCATATAGGGATATTTTATTTTTTGAGTATTTTGTATTATAACCATAAATATCCGGATGAGTTCTTATTTTTTTCAGCAAGGGGTTCAATTATCAAAGCAAATAGCAGCGGTGATAATGAGCATCCTTGTCTATTGCCCCTTGATAGTTCAAATTTCGAGGATAAGATATTATTAGTTAATATTCTAGCCGTAGGTTTGTTATATAATAGTTTTATCCATGCGATAAAGTTTTCTCCCAATTGGAATTTTTGCAATACTTTAATCATATAATCCCATTCTACTTGATCAAACGCTTTTTCTGCATCCAGTGAGATAATAGATAACTCTTGGTCGTGAGGTTTATGTGAGTGCATTATGTTAAGCAAACGTCTCAAATTATTAAATGAATGTCTCTTAGGTATAAATCCTGTTTGATCTCCATTTATTAATCTACTAACGTACCTGCTTAATCTACTGGCTAGTGTTTTCGCTATTATTTTTTGATCCGTATTTAACAAAGCAATAGCTCTATATGAACCTGGTTCTTCTATGTTTTTATCTTTTTTAAGTATTAATGTGATCGTTGATTCTGCTAATGTTTCGGGTAAGCTTTGCTCTTTAAAAGCGTGTGTATACATTTTCTGTAATCGTGGGGTAACTATATCATAAAAGGCTTTATAGAATTCACTACTGAATCCATCTGGTCCTGGTGTTTTACCATTCTTTAGTGTTTTTATTGTGTCTTCTATCTCCTTAGAAGTAATTATTGCTCCCAGTTCCTCTTGTTCCCTCAATTCTAATTTTGGAAGGTTACAATCTTCCAGAAATTCTGAGATTTTATTATTATCTATTGACGTTTTAGATGTATATAAATTTTCGTAGAATTGAGCAAATCTTTTATTGATATCCTTGGGTAGTGTTAATAATTCCCCACTATCTGATTTAATCTTTAGTATTGCATTCTCTTTTTCCCGTTTTTTCAACTGGCGTGCTAAGAGTTTGTGGGGTTTGTCCCCGAATTCAAAGTGTTCTTGTTTTGTAACTTGGAATAATGTTATAACTTTCTCTGACAATAATTTATTCAGCTTGAATTTCAATAATAGGATTTTATTATGTTTATCCATAGTTGGATCTTTAGCATTATCTATATCTAATTGTTTTATTTGTTCTTCTAAATGTCTTTGTTCTTTCTTATTCTTTTTATTTTGGTAAGCTTGAAATGAAATAATGACTCCTCTAATAAATGCTTTAAAGGATTCCCATAATAGCGTGGGGGATATATCTGGTGTATCATTTATCTCAAAGAATAAGTCCATCTGTTTTTTTAGATATATACTCCCTTGTGGGTCTTTTAAAAGTTGCGAATTAAACCTCCAGAACGATTTATTCATGGACATTCCTTCTAATTTTAAAACAAAGGTTAAAGGAGAGTGATCTGAAATCGCATTAATGTGGTATTTAGGATTCAAAGTGTGTGTAATTAATTTTGTATCCACAAGAAAATAATCTATCCGTGAATATGTTTTATGCACCGTTGAATAGAATGAGTATTCCCTTCCCGTCGGATTTGCAATCCTCCATACATCTGATATATTTGTGTTTTCCATATATGTATGTAAGAGTTCACTGGTTTTAGATTTCATATTACCTTTTTGTTTTTTGCATCGATTTATCTAAATAAGGGTCTAAAACACAGTTGAAGTCCCCTCCGATTATAACATTTTGATAATTAATTCGGCAATTTTATTCAGAATTTTAGTAAAAAATTGAGGGTTATCAAAATTGGGCGCATATATATTTACCAGCGTAATTGGCATATTATTGATCTCTCCTGCTACTATAAGATATCTCCCTTCCTTATCTGAAATAGTATTCTTTGATTTAAATGGGATTCCTTTACGGATAATAATTGCAGTGCCTCTAGATTTAGAAGTGAATGAAGAGTGAAATGTTTGGCCTATCCAGTTAGCCCTCAATCTCGTCTGATCTTGATGTTTAAGATGAGTTTCCTGTAGGAACGAAATGTCCGTGTTGTATGCTTTCAACTGAGCTAGTATCTTACCCCTTTTAATAGGTTCATTAATACCCCTTATATTCCAACTACATAGTGTGACTCCTCCCATTTTCCTTTGATTGTCGTCATACATTTTTACCAATTTTAATGACCTTACTTATTATGGTGCATCCATACCTCAGGACTCTGGTTATTTTGTAAGCATTTATATTATAGACTTTCTTGGTAGTACCCCTCTGCGATTGTCCTTGAAAAAAAAACACACAAATGTGACATATTGTGGTAGTAAAAAAAAAAGGTATATAAAATAGATGTACGGTGTCTGGGTTTCCTACACCGTAGTGAGTGGCCCACTCGTCTGTGGGATATGACATCAATATTGCTTCCGGCGTAGCTGTTATGAGGTTAGCCCCGCTGAATTTATTGCTCATAACCTAGGGGGTAGGTACCGTTTCCAAATCAGTTCTATTTCACCCCATTACAGTATATATATATATATATATATATATATATATATATATATATACACATGTTTCATTCCGACTTATCAAATCTAATCAATTATTCAGTTACACATATTCCTCTCTTTATCTCTTAACTATTTGTAATTGGTTTTAGTATTGTTAAAAGTGAGCTGTTCGTTGAAAGGGTTAACCAGAGTCAGGCTCCTGGAATTAAGCCAGGTGCCTGAGTCTCTTCCCCTCCCCACTCGAGCTGCGAAACCTGTGAGATTACAATGTTATCTACGTTATAACACATATTTATTAATAACAGTTTATGTATTATGTATTAGTATTGTTAGTAATTAGTTAGTAATAATTCTCTATAACTCACAGTGCATTTAGAAAATATTCAGACTCTTTCACCTTTTCCACACTTTGTTACATTACAGCCTTATTCTAAAATGGATTAAATTCCTTTTTTTTAATCATCAATCTACACACAATAACCCATAATAAAAAAGCGAAAACAGGTATTTAGAAATGTTAGCAATGTAATTAAAAATAAATAAGAGAAATATCACATTTACATAAGTATTCAGATCCTTTACTCAGTACTTCATTGAGTCCCCTTTGGCAGCAATTACAGCCTTGTCTTCTTGGGTATGACGCTACAAGCTTGGCTCACCTGTATTTGGGTAATTTCGCACATTCTTCTCTGCAGATCCTCTCAATATCTGTTCAAGAAGGAACTGCAGATGCTGGAAAATCGAAGGTACACAAAAATGCTGGAGAAACAAGGTTTCGGCCCGAAACATCACCTATTTCCTTCGCTCCATAGATGCTGCTGCACCCGCTGAGTTTCTCCAGCATTTTTGTGTACCTTCCTTCTCCATCTCTGTCAGGTTGGATGGGGAGAGTCGATGCACAGCTATTTTCAGGTCCCTCCAGAGATGTTTGATCGGGTTCAAGTCTGGGCTCTTGCTGGACACTCAAGGACATTCACAGACTTGTCCTTCCTACATAGTCTTGGCTGTGTGCGTAGGGTCCTTGTCCTGTTGGAAGGTGAACCTCTGCACCAGTCTCAAGTCCAGAACACTCTGGACCATTTTTTCAACAAGGATCTTTCTGTACTTTGTTTTGTTCATCTTTCCCTCGATCCTGGCTAGTCTCCCAGCTCCTGCCGCTGAAAAACATCCCCACAGCATGATGCTGCCACCACCATGCTTCACCATAGGTATGGTATTGGCCAGATGACACTTGGAATTCAGGCCAAAGAGTTCAATCTTGGTTTCATCAGACCAGTGAATCTTGTTTCTCATGCCTTTTGGTAAACTCCAAGCGGGCTGTCATGTACCTTTTACTGAGGAGTGACTTCCGTCTGGCCTCCCCGCCTCTCTCTCGGACCGGGTCACCCCCATTCCCCCTCTCTCTCTCTCCCCCTTGGCTCGGCCCGGGCCTCTCCCTCTTTCCCCTTCTCACCCCCCTCTCCACCCTCTCTCTCCCCCCTCTCACTCCCTCCCCCTTCTCGGAGTGGCGGCGCGGCTCTGGCTGCAGCGGCTTACCGGCGGTCCCATTGTCTTTGTGTTTTTTATGTTGTTTATTTTGTTTGGTTAGTCTAGTTTTTTGGTTTTAGCTTGTGTTTTTGGGGGGGGGGGGGGTTGAAACGGGGTTTGCAGTCTCTCCCTGCGGGGGAATACGACCTTTTTGTCGTATTCCCCTTCTGTGCGGCCTGGTCGGAGCGCCAGAAGCGACGGGAAGGTCGGGGCGGCCCGGTCTGGGGGAGGTTCGGCGCCCAAGTCGGGGCGGCCCAGCCCGAGGCTGAAGACGGCACAGTACTCACGTGAGGGTGGCTGGGACGGTGTTCTGGCGGCGGTGGCCTGAGTCCGGGGTTCGGCCGCGGGCCAGCAGCTGCTTCTGCAGGACTGGTGGGCGGCAGCTTCAACCAACCCCGGGCCGCGGTGTTTGAGCCGCGGGACTGTTTTAACATCGCCCGGGGGGGGGGGGGGGGGGGGGTATCGCCCCAGCGCAGAGGGAGAAGAGGAGGGAAGAGACTGCGACCTAAGACTTTTGCCTCCATCACAGTGAGGAGATGCTGGGTGGACTCACTGTGGTGGATGTTAATATGTGTTTATTGTTGTTTTATTGTATGGTATTATATGTATGACTGCTGCAATTTCGTTCAGACTTCGGTCTGAATGACAATAAAAGGCTATCTATCTATCCCCCCTCTCCCTCCCCCCCCTCTCTCCCTCCCCCCTCTCTCTCCCCCCTCTCTCTCTCCCCCCCCTCTCACCCCCTCTTTCTCCCTGTCTCTCCCTTCCCCTTTCTCCTCCCCTCTCCCCCCTCTCTCCCTCCCCCTCTCTCCTTTCCCCCCCCCTCACCCCCCTCCTCCCCCTTCTCCCCCACACTTCTCCCTCTCTCCCTCCCCCTGCGTTCCCTTTCTCCCTTCCTCCCGCCACTTACTCCATCTCTCCCTCCCTCTCCTCACCTCTCTCTCCTCTCTCTCTCTCTCTTTCTCTCTTCTCCCCCCCCCCCCTCTCTCTCTGCTCTGCTTCCTTCTCTCTCTGCTCTCTCTCTCTCTCCTCTCATTCTCTATCCTCCCCTCTCCAGACGTGCCTGCAAGTTGGAGGCTAGGCGTCAGTGGATAGGGCAGGGGTGTGATAAGACGAGCCAATGAATAATATTAATATAATATCAAGGGTGTGGTTAGTGTGTGTGTGTGTGATGCCACAGCCGCCCCCCCCCCCCCCCCCCCCCCCCCCCCCCCCCCCCCCCAATGCACAGCCGGCCCCCCCTTGGTCTAGTGTACATAAAACTCTCATCTTGTTCTCTTCTGGTTTGCGTTGTTTTCAAATTTGTGCAAAAACGGTACCAGATAGCGCTACAATTTTTTGCTACCTTACTCACCATTCCCCTGTGCTGCAAGCGCGCCAAGTTTTGTTCCGATCAATGAAATATTGCAAAAGTTATTGGTCTTCTCTCCTGTCATTTGCCCGACGGCGACGCCCCTTCCGGCACCCGCTGTCAATCACCGGCGGCAAGAATAAAGCTGAGGGAGCGGAGTGAGCAGAATGTGGGTGGGGGCTGTGTTCGCGGGCTTGAGGGTGGATGCAGGGGGTGTGTTTGCAGGTGGGCGGGGGCTGAGTTCGCAGGTGGGCGGGGGCTGTGTTCGTGTGCGGGCGAGCGGGAGCTGTGTTCTGGGCAAGCGCGAGTGGTGGCTGTGTTCCATGGGCGGTGGCATCGACCACCACGACGAGCCAGGAATTACTGAGTGCAGCCAGGGCCGGGAGCTGCTGAGTGCGACAGGACTGGGGACGGGAGCTACTGAGTGAATCCGGAGCCGAGTCTTGGCGCCAGTGTGTGTGGTCGTGGTCGGGAGCCTCTGAGCCCACACACCACCCTCCGACATCCCCCCTCCCCACCACACACTCCCCTTCCCCTCCCATACACCACCTTCCCCTGGTCTCATTTTTCCAGTTCTGTTGAAGGCTCAGAAGCTATTTTTTACCTTTGTTATATTGGAGCTTGTTTGTTTGAAATTACCATAACTTAAATTAACATAGGAATAGGAGAAGGCTATTCAGCCCCTCCAGCCTGTTACCAATTTCATTTATGTTGTGGCTGGGTTGCATTTATGTGCCTTAGATCTTTAACTCTGGTTCATAGTTAACTTGTTTATTATTGTAACATTAATTTTATAATCTCTTCCATCTTAGAGCCAGTATCTGTCCTAGTAGTTAAGGGAAAGGACTCTGCATGAGAAATCAATAGAAATGACCAGTGGGAATTTAGGGAGGAACAACACAGGAACTGTTATGTAAAGTTATGTAAAGCATTAAAAAAATCAGCAGACAGGATAATCGCAAAACATTGCTTCAAGGTAAGTAAGGCCAGTGGGACTAGGGGCCATACATTCAAATGATGAAAAGTGAATTTGAACAGATATTAGAAATAAAATTGTTTGTTCAAAAGGAGATAACTCTTTCAATAAACTAGCCTAAGATAATAGAGACAAGCATATTGGACGTGTGTTCATAATACAGCTGAATGCTAGGCTGGTAGACTTTGAATTCTAGCAGTACAAGCTTCAATGAGTCCAATGACTTTTTTTCACCCTTGACTGTCTCTGACATTCGTCTGACTGGTGTGAAATAGGCAAACAGCAGTCAATCTGCACAAACAGCACAGCACAAGTGGAAGGAGATAAATGACAAGCAAATCAGTTTTTATGTGGCTTTCATCAAAGGAACAATGTTGACCATTAAAGTTCGATAAAAACGCACAGCACAAAATGATGCATTTTACCTAACATGACTGCTACAGCTCATTGCTATAGCAATCAAAAACATACCTACTAGCCATAGATCTTGACAGTTTTGAATCTTTATATAGTTAAACCTTTATCTACATTTCCCTTAAAATACACCAATCAAAATTTCTGGAAGGAAGTTGCTCTGCACTCTAACAATACAATGTATTATATTCTTCCCTTTGTCACTAACTTTCCAACCATTAAATACATTTTATTTATTTAATCCTATAACAACTTTCAGAATTTAAAACATTTTCACTAAAAATCCTCTTAGCAATTTGCACACCAAAGAAAATTCCCCAGATATCTCAAAACTATCTGTTAACCAATGTTGTGTCCCAACGTGTATCCCTTTACTGATTTTATGTTTGCTCTTTGCTTTTTGTGGCTTTAAGATCTTTATGTAACTGAATACTTAAAATGCACAGCGGTCTAAGATTTTTTCCAAAGCTTCTGTGGGTTTTGGTTCTAATCATCAAACTTGAAATGTTATTGACCATTAGAGAAATTATTTGGCTTAATCGCAGGAAGACAGCACAGTTTAAGTGCACAGTTTAACTATGCAGTCTTCCAGCGGTGAAGACACATAATTTATCTAACGGAAGTTCTGTTGGAATAGCAACTGGTGAATAATTGGTATAGGGTTCATAAGAAATAACAGGTTTACGAAAATGATCCCAGGAATGATTGGATTAACAGATGATGAGTAGTTGACAGCACTGGGCCTGTACTCGCTGGAGTTTCGAAGAATGATGGGGGACCCCATTGAAACTTATCAAACAGGGAAAGGCCTGGATAGATTGGATGCGGAGAGGATGTTTCCACTAGTGGTAGAGTCTAGGACCAGAGGCCATAGCCCCAGAATAAAGGGACATAAAATATCTTTAGAAAGAAGATAAGGATGAATTTCTTTAATCAGAGGGAGATGAATTTGTGGAATTCATTGCCACAGGTAGCTGTGGAGGCCGTCAATGGATATTTTTAAAGCAGAGAATGACAGATTCTTGATTAGTAAGGGTGACAGGGGTTATGGGGAGAAGGCAGGAAAATGGGATTGAGAAGGAAAGATAGATCAGCCATGATTGAATGGCAGAGTGAACGATGAGCAGAATGGCCTAATTCTGCTCATATAACTTATGAACATGAATTGGGAACAGTAACCTCCTAATACCATCGGGGATGACTTTTGATGAGCCGGCCAGATACGGTACAAGCAGTCTTAGTTATTCCTTCCACACCAGAAGAAACATGCCAATTTCTGTGCAAAGTCACTTGGCAAGAATTACATCTTCACACTCCCTGACTGGGTGTAGGCTTTTGGGCAGACTTGATATTACACCAAATGTTTTATGAGTAATCCTAAGGATTTCAGATTTAGGTTTAGGTTTAGGTTCATTATTGCCATCTGTACTGAGGTACAGTGTAAAGCTTTGTTTTGCATGTTATCCAAGCAGATCAGATATCAGAACAGATCAGACAGCTCAGTCTGAAGAAGGGTCTCAACCTGGAATGTCACCTATTCCTTTTCTCCAGAGATTTTGCTCGACTTGCTGAGCTACTCCAGCATTTTCTGGCTAGATCAGATATACCTTTACATAAAAACAATCAGGTCAAATTCAAGCACAATGGATAGAGCAAAAGGAGAGGTAGAGAGTGTAAAATATAGTTCTCAGCATTGTAGCGATTTGTAGTGCATCAGTTCCATAGACCAAGTCCAATGTCCAGAATGGTGTGGAGGTGAATCAGACAGTACCCTAGCTTAAGCTTGATAACAGCAGCTTGATAACAGAGGGGAAGAAAATGTTCCCGAGTCTTGTGTTACGCGCTTTCAAGCTTCAGTATCTTCTATCAGATGTGAACAGGAAAAAGAAGGAATGACTGGTTTGGGTTAAGTCTTTGATTATGCTGGCTGCTTTTCCAAGGCAGCATGAAGTGTAGATGGAGTCTATGATGGGAAGCCTGGTCTATGTGATGGGCATGTGATCTACACATGCAGGCAGAGTACAAGGCTACAATGGCCTTTCGTGGTTTTAGCACTGCAACCCAGCATGGGGGAATCAAAACCATGTGTATAAAGTGAGAGGGTCAAGATATAATTCAAACCTGAGGGGCAACTTTTTCACTCAGAAGGTGGTGGGTATATGCAACAAACTGCCAAGGGAGATAGTTGATGCAAGTATTATAACAACATTTAAAACACATTAAACTTGTACAGGAACATGAATAGGAAAGATTTAAAGAGAGATGGGCAAATGCAAGCAAATAGAACTAGCTTAGTTGATTAATGGAATTATTATTAATAACTATTGATAATGGATTATTAATGGTTCTAGAGCATCTTGGTTGGCAGGGACAAGTTGGGCCAAAGGGCCTGTTTCTGTGATGTATGACTTGTGATGTATGTGCCACTGTGCTGCCTTAACAACCATTCTAATGATCAAACAGTGCAGGTTTAGCTTCCTGCAAGGATTGCAATCCAGAGGTGTTTATTAATTCATCCAGATTAGCTCCTAGATCACCATCTGAGATCATCTATTCAGGATGTGGTTTTTGAAAAATACCCACTTCATTTTGGAAAATGCAGAATATCTGGTTCCAAATTTTATTAAACGTTAATATATAATTTCAATGAAAGTTATTGCATACTTCTTACAGCGTCTCTACTAAAAAAATATACCGTGACTATCCAATCACTTAAAGAACCCTGTAGTTCCCATGTAGAGGTTAATTCTGCTTGTTACGGTAATGTGCTTTGACAAATAGACGCCTTATGAACAACCCACTGGATGGTTTTCATTGGCAGGCCTACAGAGGTAGTGAGTAGTAGACCATTGTGAAAAACCCATGAATATGTTTAAGCTATGCTCTGGATTGCCTGGCAATAGCTGCAAAACATTTGACCCGTGCATTGATTGTTATTACATTTATTCTTGACACCTTCAGTTGTTTCAGCCTCTGCCAAGCAGTTGATGAATTTAATCAGTTTTCTGCTGGACTTCTCATGGGATATTTCTATGCAGGGAAACAGCATCAGAAGTTTGGACTGTAACAAGTTGATGCATCCATACAACTGGGCAATATATGGAAAAGCAGGGGATGTTTAACCCTTGATCTCAGAGTCGATAAAACTGAGCAGGATGGTTATAAGCCAATATTATTTTGCCATTAAGGGATTTATTGGAGCATCTGTCCTACAGAAAAACCCACAGGAAAAGGAGGTTCTTTCAGACACAGATCAAATCAACAATACTGTTTGATCTACAGTCCCTACCTCAATGCAGCAGAAAAGCCAACCATTCCTGTTATACCAGACTTGACCTTGGATTAATGAAAAGATGAAGTTAAGAGCATGTATTCCAAACTTGTACCATACCGACAAGAAACATGGCAGGCATATATAAAATATGTTTCCACAGGGAAACCTCTTTACTTAAAGAGTGGTGCGGAAATGGAATTCACTATCGCAGAGAATTGTTGAAGGGAAGCATACGAGTGTATTTGAGGGGGGGCAACCATAGTGATATTGAAAGATTTACATGTGTAGAGACAGAAAGCGGATCAGGGGGGCATTACAGCCATCATGGAATTGTTGGGTAAATGGTCTATTTCTGTATCGCGTATGTTATTATCTAATCCTACATAATTTAACCTACATTGGTGAAGTCACTATTCATTGGCAGGGTTTATAACAGAGGTGTGTCCCTTGAGCAAAATCAGCCAAAATAGTTGTGCATTTCCCCTGGATTTTGGTGAGGTGTATAAAGCTTAAAGGTGATGTGTGGGGTATGTTTTTTTTCCACAGTGAAAGGTAGGTGCTTGGAACACACTGTCAGGGGGTGGTGAGGGAGGCAGATTCAATAGTGATATTTAAGGCTTTTAGAAAGGCATGTGCAAGGAATGGAAAGATTATGGATCATGTTCAGCCATAGGAGATTAGTTTAACTTGGCATTATGATCGCACAGATATTGTTGGGCCAACGGACCTGTTTGTGTTATGTACTGGTCTGTTCTATATTCTGACTATAATTGGCAACTGTCCCAACTCATTGCAAGGAGAGATCCCAAACACCATTGGGAAACGTCATTGGTTTTGAGAAGAGTTTCTTCCTGCCTGCCTTTTTATGAAGTGACCTGAACCAACAAATGTTTGGAGGGAAAGCTTCCCTGCTCTGGCACATATCAAAGTAATGCATGCCCTGCGATCCTGCAAAGATCATTAACATTGGGGCAACTGCCAGTAGCCTCATGTGAAAATTATGAGCCTATATAGGGCAGCATAGTGGCGCAGCATCAGAGTTGCTGCCTTACAGCGCCAGAGACCTAGGTTCAATCCTGACTACAGATGCTGTCTGTATGGAGTTTGCACGTTCTCCCTGTGACTGCCTGGGTTGTCTCCAGGTGCTACGGTTTTCTCCTACATTCCAAAGATGTACAGGTTCGTAGGTTAATTGGCTTCTGTAAATTGTCCCTAGTGTGTAGGATAGAACTAGTCTATGGGGTGATTGCTGGTTGGCATGGACTCGATGGGCCGTAGGGCCTGTTTCCAAGTTGTATCTCTAAAATAAACTATATTATCAAAATAGTGGCCTGGGGTGAAAGATGAGGGCTGGCTTCATTTGCTGGAGGGGCATAAATGCCAAAGAAATGTTCCTTTGAATTTATTTCAGGCTTCTCCTCTGGCTGATCCATTTTCTGTCTAGTGATATTTTCTTTCAAGAAAGAATTGGCAATGGGCACCTCATGCAGAGACCACATAATTCAAATCATTTCCTTCAGGAAGGGCATTGAGTGCATGAGCGGGCCAAATGAAATTGGTATCAATTTACTTAATGTCCCAGTGGATGGTGAGTTAGATTGTTGCCTTGTGAACACATCAACTCTGTGTAAGATTGACAATAATCTCTCACTGCATGTCAGCAAGGTTAAGGAGGAAGTTATTGACTCCAGGAAGCATGGTGGCATGTTCCCAATTAGCATCAACGGTGCGAATATGGAAATGGTTGAGAGACTCAAGTTCCTTAGCGTTAATATTACTAGTGAACTGGTGTGAACCAGCCACATTGCTGCAACAGACAAGAGGACACACCATTGCTACTACTTCCTCCCACATTCCAAAGACGTGCAGGTTTGCAGGATAATTGGCTTCTATAAATTGTCCCTCGTGTAGGATAGAACTAGTGTGAATGGGTGATCACTAGTCGGCATGGACCCGCTGGCCTGGGGGCCTGTTTCCATGCTGTATCTTTACAAAGAAATGATGCTGAATACCTTAATACTTCATCTTTTACAATATTTATCCCATCCAGCATTTCACACACAATCAACATCAGCAAAATTCCCCTTTTTGATGTACCAGCTACCAAATATTTATTGAAAACTTCATCCAATCACTCTGCCTCCACACAGTTTACCTCTTCAGCCCCAAAAGTCCATAAGTTCTTGTTATAGGAGCATAAGTCCATCAAGTCTACTCCACCATTCAGTCATGGTTTATTCAATCCAGGAGTTGATCCACCTTTCAACCACTCAGCCTCTTGGTCTCATCTTCTTCCTTCGTTATCCTCTTGTTGTTCATGTGCATGGATTTTTGAGGGGCTTTTCTTTAACTAAACATGTCACTATTTAACCATACTCTCTCTTTGCTTTTCTGATTTACCCTTTCATTTCACTCAACTACTTACAACACACTCCTGTTATATTAGGTTCTAGGGGCCTTGCATAAACTCTCCTTTCTTACCTTACCCAAACTCCATGCATCTTGTCACGCTGCAAGATCTGGATTTGAAAGTCCCATCCTTCTCTGTGGGAACAAGTTTACCCTGAATTTCTTTAATCTCTTTCTTAAATGGATCTCACAGCTATGAAACTGATTTACCAACTTTTTCTAATCGACTTTTGATTAATCGATTCTCTGATGGTCTTCTTCAGTTTAGGACCATTGCTCCCACTTTATCTTTGCTTTCTTTTCATAACTATACTGGATATAACTAAATTATGATCACTCCCTCAGAAATCTCTCCCACAGATTCTTCATTAACGGGCAGCTTTAATTTCTCTTTTAAGAAGCTTTCTTGCTTCTTTTACCTATATTGCTCCTCCTTCTTCAGTCACACTTGATAGCTAAAAACCCCATCAGTAACACGGTGACATGGTGGTGCAGTGTTAGATCCTGGCTACGGGCGCTTGTCATTATGGAGTTTGTACCTTCTCCCCGTGATCTGCGCGGGTTACCACCGAGAACTGTTTCCTCCCACACTCCAAAGATGTGCAGGTTTTTAGGTTAATTGGCTTGGTATACTGTAAATGTAAAATTTGTCCCTAGTGTAGGATAGTGTTAATGTGTGGGGATCGCTGGTTGATGCGGACTCGGTGGTCCGAAGTGCCTGTTTCTGTGCAATATCTCTAAGCTAAACTAAACTAAACTAACAAATTAAGCCTTCAGCCATAGAAACATAGAAATTAGGTGCAGGAGTAGGCCATTCGGCCCTTCGAGCCTGCACCGCCATTTAATATGATCATGGCTGATCATCCAACTCAGTATCCCGTACCTGCCTTCTCTCCATACCCTCTGATCCCCTTGGCCACAAGGGCCACATCTAACTCCCTCTTAAATATAGCCAATGAACTGGCCTCAACTACCCTCTGTGGCAGAGAGTTCCAGAGATTCACCACTCTCTGTGTGAAAAAAGTTCTCCTCATCTCGGTTTTAAAGGATTTCCCCCTTATCCTTAAGCTGTGACCCCTTGTCCTGGACTTCCCCAACATCGGGAACAATCTTCCTGCATCTAGCCTGTCCAACCCCTTAAGAATTTTGTAAGTTTCTATAAGATCCCCTCTCAATCTCCTAAATTCTAGAGTATAAACCAAGTCTATCCAGTCTTTCTTCATAAGACAGTCCTGACATCCCAGGAATCAGTCTGGTGAACCTTCTCTGCACTCCCTCTATGGCAATAATGTCCTTCCTCAGATTTGGAGACCAAAACTGCACGCAATACTCCAGGTGTGGTCTCACCAAGACCCTGTACAACTGCAGTAGAACCTCCCTGCTCCTATACTCAAATCCTCTTGCTATGAAAGCCAACATGCCATTTGCTTTCTTTACTGCCTGCTGCACCTGCATGCCTACCTTCAATGACTGGTGTACCATGACACCCAGGTCTCGCTGCATCTCCCCCTTTCCCAATCGGCCACCGTTTAGATAATAATCTGCTTTCCCGTTTTTCCACCAAAATGGATAACCTCACATTTATCCACATTACACTGCATCTGCAAAACATTTGCCCACTCACCCCAGCCTATCCAAGTCACCTTGCAGTCTCCTAGCATCCTCCTCACACCTAACACTGCCCCCCAGCTTAGTGTAATCCGCAAACTTGGAGATATTGCCTTCAATTCCCTCATCCAGATCATTAATATATATTGTAAATAGCTGGGGTCCCAGTACTGAGCCTTGTGGTACCCCACTAGTCACTGCCTGCCATTGTGAAAAGGACCCGTTTACTCCTACTCTTTGCTTCCTGTTTACCAGCCAGTTCTCTATCCACATCAATACTGAACCCCCAATGCCATGTGCTTTAAGTTTGTATACTAATCCCTTATGTGGGACCTTGTCGAAAGCCTTCTGGAAGTCCAGATACACCACATCCACTGGTTCTCCCCTATCCACGCTACTAGTTACATCCTCGAAAAATTCTATAAGATTCGTCAGACATGATTTACCTTTCGTAAATCCATGCTGACTTTGTCCAATGATTTCACCACTTTCCAAATGTGCTGCTATCCCATCTTTAATAACTGACTCTAGCAGTTTCCCCACTACCGATGTTAGGCTAACTGGTCTGTAATTCCCCGTTTTCTCTCTCCCTCCCTTCTTAATAAGTGGGGTTACGTTTGCTACCCGCCAATCCTCTGGAACTACTCCAGAATCTAAAGAGTTTTGAAAGATTATTACTAATGCATCCACTATTTCTGGAGCTACTTCCTTAAGTACTCTGGGATGCAGCCTATCTGGCCCTGGGGATTTATCGGCCTTTAATCCATTCAATTTACCCAACACCACTTCCCGACTAACCTGGATTTCACTCAATTCCTCCACCTCCTTTGACCCGCGGGCCCCTGCTATTTCCGGCAGATCATTTATGTCTTCCTTAGTAAAGACGGAACCAAAGTAGTTATTCAATTGGTCCGCCATATCCTGGTTCCCCATGATCAACTCACCTGTTTCTGACTGCAAGGGACCTACATTTGTTTTAACTAATCTCTTTCTTTTCACATATCTATAAAAACTTTTGCAGTCAGTTTTTATGTTCACTGCCAGTTTTCTTTCATAATCCATTTTTCCTTTTCTAATTAAGCCCTTCGTCCTCCTCTGCTGGTCTCTGAATTTCTCCCAGTCCTCCGGTATGCTGCTTTTTCTGGCTAGTTTGTACGCATCATCCTTTGCTTTGATACTATCCCTGATTTCCCTTGTTATCCATGGATGCACTACCTTCCCTGATTTATTCTTTTGCCAAACTGGGATGAACAATTTTTGTAGTTCATCCATGCAGTCTTTAAATGCCTTCCATTGCATATCCACCGTCAACCCTTTTAGAATTAATTGCCAGTCAATCTTGGCCAATTCACATCTCATACCTTCAAAGTTACCTTTCTTTAAGTTCAAAACCATTGTTTCTGAATTAACAATGTCACTCTCCATCCTAATGAAGAACTCAATCATATTATGGTCACTCTTGCCCAAGGGGCCACGCACAACAAGACTACTAACTAACCCTTCCTCATTACTCAATACCCAGTCTAAAATAGCCAGCTCTCTCGTTGGTTCCTCTACATGTTGGTTTAGATAACTATCCCGCATACATTCCAAGAAATCCTCTTCCTCAGCACCCCTGCCAGTTTGATTCACCCAATCTATATGTAGATTGAAGTCACCCATTATAACTGCTTTGCCTTTGTCGCAAGCATTTCTAATTTCCTGTTTGATGCCATCCCCAACTTCACTACTACTGTTAGGTGGCCTGTACACAACACCCACCAGCGTTTTCTGCCCCTTATTGTTTCGCAGCTCTACCCATACCGATTCCACATCCTCCAAACTAATGCCCTTCCTTTCCATTGCGTTAATCTCCTCTCTAACCAGCAACACTACCCCACCTCCTTTTCCTTTCTCTCTATCCCTCCTGAATATTGAATATCCCGGGATGTTCAGCTCCCAGCCTTGGTCACCCTGGTCATGGCAACCACATTCCTGTAAAATATTTTAAACCAAGTGTATATCCTCGCCCTCATCTCATCGGCCTTAGCCTCTCGACTTTGAGATATATATGACATTGAAGGCAACCAATGTAGACCGTTTGTCTACTGTCTTCTCTGCCTTTCTTTTTTTCAATTCAATTCAATTTTCTTTTTTTTCCCCTTCAAATCCTACTTTTCCCTTCCTAAACACTTGCCTGGCTTCCCATTTTACAGTCAGGGGCCACCTCCAGAAATATTATTGTTCAGGAAACTCTCAAACTCCTTAGTGCAGATACGATAAGAGGTGACCTGACTGAGGTAAACAAAATGATGGGAGGCATCATTAGGGTACTTAGAGATGATGATAACCGGAAGGCATAGATTTAAAGCATGAGGTAGGAGATTTAGAGGAGATTTAAGGATGAACCTTTCAACTCCAAGGGAGGTTGAAACTCGCAACTCACTGCCTGAGTGGATAGTTGAGGTGGGTGCTGTCACAAATTGAAGCATTTAGATGTGAACTTGAAATGCCATGGCCAAGTGCTAGAAAACCTTGGTATTTATTAGGTAATATCACAATGTTTCAAGGTACTAACATGACATTGTCAGGTCGGGGGGAGTTCCGCCCACCATGGGTACCATGTGATCCCGTGCTACCTGCTCCATGGTCGGATAGTCATAACTAAACCATCTCCCCCACCTGGTTTGCCAGGTGAGGAGGAGGCTGTAGACTTCCAGCAGGACCAAAATCAAGACCTGTCAAAGGGCGGATGAGCTCCTAGCGAGCCAACGGCCATCCATACTTCAGTAGAAGTTGTGATCACTGTCGTACATAGCATTGTAAGGCACCATGCCCGTTGATGTTTTCAACAATGATGATGATGATCACAACATTTAAAAAACATTTGGACACGTACATGGATAGGATAGGTATGGAATGATATGGGCCAAATACAGGCAGATGGGACTAGTGTAGATGTGGCATGATGGTCGGCGTGGGCAAATTGGGCCAAAGGCCCTGGTTCCATACTGTATGAGTCTATGACTCTAAACCAGGATTAGTATCAGCTGGCACATACACGATGATCCAAAGGGCCTGTATCTACACTATGTGACTGACTATGCAAATCATGATATAACTATTCTTCTGGAGAGGTAGCCGTGTTATTACCAGGAGATTTTGTGTGTAGTTTGGTCAAGTCTTATTTCTGGAATTGGCAAAGATTCTTTGTAAATAGACTCAGCTGGTTAAATGTACTTTGCTGTAAAATAGATTGCCTGCTGTAAATTCCATTATAAATCCAAACCCACTTCGAACTGACAGGCTGCACTGATGTCAATGCTCATTCTGTTTATTAATGTTCACACGCTTGGCAGACCTGGTTTTTAATTTTTGTTTCAAAGTATAAAAGGAATGTAAACTTTTCATTGTATTTACGATCATTTCACAATAGGTTACTTCCCTATTTTCATGACATGCTTTGTCCTAGAGGGTGGCATAGTGGCGCAGCGGCAGTGTTGCTGCCTTACAGTACAAGAGACCTGGGTTCGATCCTGACTAGGGGTGCTGTCTGTTTACAGTTAGTACATTCTATCTATGACCTGGGTTTTCATCAGGTGCTCCAGTTTCCTCCCACATTCCAAAAAATATGCAGGTTTTTAGGTTAATTGGCTTCTGTAAAGTGTACCTAGTGTGTAGGATAGATAAAGTGTATGGAGTGATGGCTGGTCTGAGCAAACTCAGTGGGCTGAAAGGCCTGTTTCCATGCTGCATCTTGAAACTAAACTGATACACAATTACTCTAATAACATTATATCAAGTGAAGGATCTTAAAAGGAGATGCAATATATAACAGGGCGACTAATACACTGTTGTGGCTTTTACATCACACTTTCCAAACTATGTAGTGCCACAGTGGATTGGACCGGTTTGTACACCCACACCCTCCTACTGCTGAGCTGACCAATGACTTTAGAAGAATGAGGGGGGACCTCATTGAAACTTACCGAATAGTGAAAGGCCTGGATAGAGTGGATGTGGAGAGGATGTTTCCACTAGTGAGAGTCTAGGACCAGAGGTCATACCTCAGAATAAAAGGATGTACCTTTAAAAAGGAGATGATGAGGACTTTCTTTAGTCAGAGGCTGGTGAATCTGTGGAATTCTTTTTCACAGATAGATGTAGAGGTCAAGTCAATGGATATTTTTAAAGTGGAGAATGGCAGATTCTTGATTAGTAAGGGTGACAGAGGTTATGGGGAGAAGGCAGGATGAGGTTGAGAGGGAAGATAGATTAGCCATGATTGAATGGCTGAGTAGATTGGATGTGCTGAATAGCCTAATTTTGCTCCTATAACTTATGAACTAATGAGTCTCTTGATGATGGATCTGGTTGATAAGGCACCTTATTTCAGGCCCTTTGAATCCTGGCCTCTCCATCTCCATCTAATATCAGGTCCAAGTCTCATGCCATTCCCCCTTCCTTTCATCCCATTCCCTTCCAAACAACGATCGACTCTGGGTCCTCCACACCTTCTCAGTTGTTCCATTGGTTCACTTATCTGCTAAAACACAGAATTTCTGGCCATAACTCCAACTTGGCCCAAGAGGTGGCAGGAGCATCTGCATCAGAGGAAGAGCTGAGGGGAGGAGGAGAGATAGTCAGCCGATGAGAAAGCAGAGACTGAGAGAGGATGATAGGAAAAAAGGTGAGAGTTGAGGGAGGGCAAAAGAGAGAGTCAGAGGGGAAAATGGGGGAATGGGAGTAAGTGGTGAGAGTAAGAGGGAGAGAGTGGTGGGAGAGAGGTAGAGAGATAGATAGAGTGGGGAGCTGGTGAGAGGAAGAGAGAAATAGATACAATTTGGAGGACAGGAAGATACTAAGCAAGAGATAGAGGTGTGAGAGAAAGCATTTCTCACTTTCCACCCATTCCACCAAAGCTAACTGGATCTCCCTCTCTCTTTCTTTCTCTCTCTCTCTCTTTCTCTGACTCTCTTTTCTTTATCTCTCTCTCTCTCTCTCTCTCTCTCTCTCTCTCTCTCTCTCTCTCTCTCTCTCTCCCTCCCTCCCTCTCTCTCTCTCTCTCTCTCTCTCTCTCTCTCTCTCTCTCTCTCTCTCTCTCTCCCTCTCTCTCTCTCTCTCTCTCTCTCTCTCTCTCTCTCTCTCTCTCTTCCTCTCTCTCTCTCTCTCTCTCTCTCTCTCTCTCTCTCCTTCCTTCCTTCCTTCCTTCCTTCTTTCTCTTTTTCTTTCTCTCTCTTTTTCCCTTCCATTTCCTTTCTTTCGTCTTTCCTTTTGTCCTTTGCTGTCCAACATCCCACCCCCTCACATCAGTGTAAGCGAAAATTATCACCAAGAAAAAGGACCCAATTTTCATCAATGAAGCAGAGAAGATGGTTTAATTCTGCAATAATAGGTTTCTTTAATTCTCTCTACATATTGATTACTGATTACTGTTTGAATTCAGCTGCTGAAAAAAATCATCTTGTGACATAAATTAATCATTCATAAACAGTGAATCGCTAAATTCCCTGGTGTACTGAGTATCACCTTAAATTAAACTCATGATACCTTCAACTAGAACAGGCACAATGCTTTTTTTTAATGACTATTAATCAAAATGGGTGGCCAGAGACTGGAAAAATACATTAATAATAATGTACTAGATTCTGTTGCATTATGTAACTTCATCAGTCAATTGAAAAACAATCAAATCATGTCAGTCATTTCGCTAGGTTTCAACAAACCTCTGTGGAGTGAACAGCAACATAGTGCAATCCTACCACATTCCCCTGATCCTATCATTCTGTACACACCACGGGAAAGTCCTATTGACCTGTGATGAAGAAATAACCTTTGTGTCAGTCACCCTGGAAGATTGTGAGGGAGAGGCCACAACTGTGATACTAAGCTGTAAATCAACTGAACTGTGAGTCTGCAATGTACTTGCAATAAATGATTTGTTAGCCCTTAATGACAATGTAATGAGTTGTTTGGCCTGCCCTGCCTGTGCTTGAAATGGATTGACTTGACAATGCCATGAGTTGTTTGGCCTGCCCTTGAAATGGATTGACTTGACTTGACGACTGGAAATGGTTTGACTTGACGACTTGAAATGAATTGACTTGATTGAAGTGGATTGACTTGACTTGACTTGACATGAAGTGGATTTACTTGACTTGACTTGAAGTGGATTGATTTGACTTGAATTGGATTGACTTGAAGTGGATTGACTTGACTTGAAGTGGATTGACTTGACTTGACTTGAAATGGATTGAAATGGATTGTTGACCCTGCACTCACTGTGCTTGACATGACTTAACCTATAACACCCATGCTAGCGCTCCAGAAAGCCCCCCCATTGGCCACCAATACTTTAAGTGAAATATTGCATTGGGGGACCAGCCCTCCAGTGTGAACCTGGGACCCAATGGGTCCCACTTAGTCTAGTATCTTGATATAAGGGAAGATGAAGATAGGGCCCAGAATATTGTTTGCTGCCAAAAAATGCTGCATAATGTTAAATGCAGATAATAGCCAACAATGATTTTGGGTTGGTGTAAAGAATGTAGAAAAAGTCTGGGAGCTACAAAATCTTCCATCCCAAAGAAATTTTCAATTTATTTGCCCCCTTCATTCTAGCTTTGAGTTATCAAGTTGCCCATCATTTCTTCTACAAGGTTCACTTTTGATTAGAAACAATAACTATAAATTCTGTGGCATATCTGAGGGAAATATTTCACTTCCTGAAGCTCCAAGGCTTTGTCATTACCTGCCAACAGTCCGATGGAATCGTCTTCTCTTCCCTGCACTTCCAGCAACGTTCAGAGAGCTTAACGTCACTCAAGACAATGCAACTCGCTGGACTGGTAACATATCTTCCAACTGAAGCATTCATCTCCTTCCCTCGCTGTTATGCAACAGCTGCAGTTTATCACCCAGCAAACGATGTGCAGTTACTCACTTGACTAATCCAACAGACCCTGGCACAGTGGTGCTGAGGGCAGCACAGTGAAGCAGCTGGTAGAGGTGTCTTCTGGTAGAGTTGTTGTCTCACAGCGTCAGAAACCTGGGTTTGATTCAGATCTCAGGTGCTGTCAGCGTGGAGTTCTCCCTGTGACCATGTGGGTTTCCCTTGGGTGCTCAGGTTTCCCCCCACATACCCCTTTCTGAAATTGTTCATACACCAACATATAAGGATTTAGCTTAGAAGTACATAGCAATCTTGTCTGATCTCCTAGGTACAGTCTGATGTCTGTTTTAACACAGTTTTAACATATTGCTTAATATTGGCATCTACTGTTAGCATCAATCCTGTACCTCACAATTGATGTCATAAAACTGGAGGAAGGTTGCTTCTCCCCACCACCCCCTATCAGTCTGAAGAAGGGTTTCGGCCCGAAATGTTTGCCTATTTCCTTCGCTCCATAGATGCTGCTGCACCCGCTGAGTTTCTCCAGCATTTTTGTGTACCGTCGGAAGGTTGCAATTATCTGATTATTCTTTTTTTAGAAGCAAGGAGCCTGAATAATTTGAATATTCAGGCTACTTGCTTTAGTAGTTTAGTTAGCCTCTGGAAATTGCCACTAGTGTGTCACTAGTATTGGCACAAGAGGATGCAACTGTGAGATAACAAGGAACTGGTGCAAACATGTGATCGATGGTCAGTGTGAACCAGCTGGGCCAGAGGGCCTGTTTCATTGCTGTATCTTTCAATCAATCATAAACTGTCCAAACATCATGAAGTGCAAGGATTGAAGTTGGATACAAAATGCTGCAGGAACTCTGTGGGGCAGGCGTTATCTCTGCAGACCTGAAGTTCAGACCTGGGTTTGAAGAAGGGTTCTGGCCTGAAACACCACCTATTCCTATTCTCCAGAGATACTGCCTGACCCGATGAGTTACTCCAGCATTTTATGTGTATCTTTTGTATAAATCAGCATCTGCACTTCCTTCCTACACACAAGCACTCATGGTGCATGGGAATGCCCCGAAAGATGTAAACTTGAATGAGAGAATTGTTTAACTCACGGGCCTTAAGTAAACTAGGTTCCATGAACAGCATTTTGGTATCATTTCAAGCCATTCCTCATGTGTGAACTGAGGTCCATCTATTGAGAAGGTAGACAAAAATGCTGGACAAACTCAGCGGGTGAAGCAGCATCTATGGAGAGAAGGAATAGGCGACGTTTCAGCCCGAGGCCCTTCTTCAGACTGATGTTAGGGGGATTGGGAAAAAGAAAGGAAGAGGCGGAGATAGTAGGCTTGTGGGAGAATTGGAGGGAAGGGGGACTCACAGTGGGGGGGGGGGGGGGGGGGGGGGGGGGGGGGGGGGCAGTTGAGAGAGGATGTTGCAAAACTGTCTTCTGAGAGAGGAAGAGAACTTCTTTAAAGTAGACATACCTATTTAACTGTGGCAAGAGAGCCCAACTTGTTCATATTCATATTGGGTGCCCAGCATGATTAGATAGCTTGTCATTGGTACCAGTTTAGGTTAACATCCCCCCTTGCTGGTCCTTGGATGATGGGGCCAATTGGAGAGCTCAGCTGCTGTTCTGTTTTGCTGACTCTGCTGAGCAACAATCAATTAGTTAGCACCTTTACCCACAAGGTCATTCAAAGAGCTTAACCTAATTTATTTATCTGCTTATTTTAATATGCAGTCTCCTTCAGCTGCAAATGACTTGTATTTGGTCTGAATTGAATGTCATTCAGCTATGTGTAAATATTTCATTGCTGATGAACAGCAATGAGAATTGACAGGCTTTGCAAACGGCTGTCCACAGACATTGCTGAATGGGGTTTCTGGGCGATAAATGGTAGGTGAATAAAACTGTGGCCACCTGTGTTGCTATATTTTTAGGATATCAATAGCATTTGTGCAAATTTCTATCATTGCATTTAGTCAAACAATATCTCACAATTAATGCCCCCCAAATCATGTAAATAGCGCACAAAATCTGTGATATGTTTCTCACGCTTATTCACGCTTTATGCAGGAACCTGTGGGGCAATTCCTTGAACTTAAATTTTAGTCGCACATAGAATGCATGTGACAATGGAGCTGAGCTGGGAACTGCACCAGTTTGCACTATGGGCATGGTTGTGATTACATGATGTACAATGTGACCGGAGATTGGGTGCCTTTAGCCGAGTGAAGTGCGGTCATTGAATGTGACATGCAAGGGCGGCAGAAAGCAAGGACTACCTGAAATTGGAGGTCAATGTTCATACCGCTGGTGTGTAAACTACCCAAGTGAAATATGAGGTGCTGTTCCTCCAATTTGCGGTGAGACTCACTCTGGCCATGGAGGAGGCCCAGGACAGAAAGGTTGGATTCAGAATGGGAGGGGGAGTTGAAGTGCTGATCAGGATGGTTATTGCGAACTGAGCGGAGGTGTTGGGCGAAGCGATCGCCAAGCCTGTGCTTGGTCTCACCGACGTAGAACAGTTGACACCTGGAACAGAGGATGCAATGGATGAGGTTGGAGGAGGTGCAGGTGAACCTCTGCCTCACCTGGAAAGACTGTTTTTGGTCCTTGGATGGAGTCGAGGGGGGTAGGTAAATGACAAGTGTGGCATTTCCTGCAGTTGCAAGGGAAAGTTGCAGGGGAGCGGGTGGTTTGGGTGGGAAAGGATGAATTGACCAGGAAGTTATGGAGGGATGATATATATAAACAAAACCATCTATAAAATTATTTACTGTGGATGACTATAGCAAATGGGGAAATCACATTAAGAGATGCAACAAAGCAGCTTGAGACCAAACATTCCCCTTAAAATGATAAATCCAATTAAAAAAAGACTTACAGTATATTAGCAGTTAATAGTTTTATATAAGGTACACAAAAATGCTGGAGAAACTCAGCGGGTGCAGCAGCATCTATGGAGCGAAGGATATAGGCAACGTTTCAGGCTGAAACCCTTTGTCAGTTTTATTGAGTTTAGTTTAGTTTAGAGATACAGCATGGAAACAAACCCTTCAGCCCACTGAGTCCATGCCGACCAGCGATCGCCCCGTACACTAGTACTATCCTACACACTAGGGACAATTTATAATTAACAGAAGCCTATTATCCTACAAACCTGTACGTCTTGGGCGTATAGGAAGAAACCAGAACACCCAGAGAAAACCCACGTGATAACAGGGAAAACATACAAACATAGTACAGTCAGCATCCGTAGTCAGGATTGAACCCTGGTCTCTGCCACGGTAAGGCAGCAGCTCTATTGCTACGCCACCGTGCTGCCCATATTAAATTGTGTTAAGTAAAAGGAAAAAAACGTTTATTATGTTGCTGTAAAGCTCATTGTAAGGCTGAGGTGTGTGTGATGACAATTGCATACCTCTACTAAATTACTGATAATTGTGACTCCAACTTTAAAGATTAATTGAGTTTAAAAAATAAATTGTTTCAAGGTTTCAAGGTGAGTTTATTGTCACGTGTACCAATTAAGGTACAGTGAAATTCAGATTGCCATACAGTCATACCAATAAAGAGCAGCAAGACACCTAAATACATTTTTAACATGGACATCCACTGCAGCGACTCCCCCACATTCCTCACTGTGATGGTAGGCAATAAAAGTTAATTCTTCCCTTCTTTGTTCTCCCACAGTTGGGGCACTCGAACCTTCCGTTGTCGGGGCGATCTTGGTCCCTGCAGTCATTGGTCGAGCCCTCCGTGTCGGGGGGATCAAGCTCCCGCAACGGGGGGGATCTCAGCTCCCCGTCCCCGCCAATTTGACTCCCGAGTCGGGCCTGGTTGAACCTCCTGAGGCTTGGAGCTTCCCGACATCAGTCTCGAACCAAGACAGCGAGCTCCTCGATGGTGAAATCCGCAAACTGCAGTTGGAGTGTCGATCCCAGGCAAGGAATCTTTTTATTAGTTTGCTATTTGTAATGAGTTCACATCAGGAGTTTAAAAAAAAACCCTCTGGATTTGTTGAGATGGCAGTTGATACAGTGGTCAAAATCAGATTGTTTTTTCTCCCCTGAAGCCTCTTCACTGAGAAGCACATTATCTTTGTGTACGAAGGAACTTGTGTAAGAAGTCTGAAGTAGGGTCTCAACCCAAAACATCACCCATTCCTTCTCTCCGGCGATGCTGCCTGTCCCACTGAGCTACTCCAGCATTTTGTGTCCATCTTTAGCACATTATCATTCACTGTTCCCTGGTGAAGTTTATGAATACTATTCATTTAACAAGTGGTGCATAGCAATTGCATAGATCTTCATTACAGTGCAATGTTATTTCTAATTACACTTGCACAAAATCAGGCAAGAAGAGGATAGTAACAGAAGAGGTATTATTGGATCACAGAACATAATGGGGGTGGAATCATTAGACCATACAATATAATGGAGGTGTATTTAATAGACAAAGATTCAAATTAAAAACTATATCCCAACGGGAAGGCCCATGAAAGCATTTAATTTTGTAAGTTTTCCTGAAGGGATTTATAATGTAAGTGTATTCTATGCTCATGATAGATACAGAATAACTCCCCATTAAGAAAGGTACTCGCGATTGTAATACGTTTAATGCCAAAACACTTGATTGCACATGATAGACCCCAAAAAAGCAAGGAAGTTCAAATCCCTCTTAATCCGATCTTTTATTTGCCTCGCTTACTTTAATCCCCCAGGAGCCAGTTGTCCTATAGAATGAGCAGAGATATCGAATTGTGATGTCTGACTTCTGTTTGAGTTACTCCATCACTGAGAGATGAGGTTCACAGGAAGTAGAAATGTAGTAGGTGTCTTCTGGTGAAAACCCAGGTTGGTATTAATATCCAATTGCATCTTGTACTCCGCACATTATGGAATTTTGTGATTAATCAAAGAAGTACATATGGAACGTACCGCAAGGAAACATGTAATCCATCCCCTTGGCCAATTTTGGTCTGGATCTAAATCTAAAGTCTGGTACAGACTTTCAAGTCAGATACAGATTCAAGGTACAGATGGTACAGATTCAAGAGAGAGTTAGAAATAGCTCTCAGGGCTAACAAAATCAAGGGATATGGGGAGGAAGCAGGAACAGGGCACTGATTCTGGATGGTCAGCCATGATTATATTGACTGGTAGCGCTAGCTTGAAGGGCCGAATGACCTACTCCTCGACCTATTTTCTATGTTTCTATATTACAGGCAATCTATCTAATGGAGGAGAGATTGCGTAGAATGGACCATTGTTCTCTGCATGCTAGAAGAATTAGATCATCTCATTAAAACATTTATATTCTGATAGAACTTAAAAGCATAATTGGTGAGAGTCCCTTTCACTTAACTGGAAATTTCTGGGTATTGAATTAGGATGCGAAGTTATTTATTTCAGGGAGTAATTTCTTATTTCAGAGATTTTTCCTGTTTAGATTCAGTGTCCCAGGGAGTTGAGACCAACATCGAGGTCAACAACTTCTTAGAATCAAAGGTACATGAGTTATATGTATGTTGGGGAGGAAGTTGGGGATCAGTGAGAGTAAGATAGATATAGATATGCCATTTATTGTCACTATACATGTACAGTGAAATTGAAAGCTGTTCGTACTCAGTGCATACATATAATTTAGTACAAAAAACAAGAAACAGAAAAACAAAAACAGAAGGGAGAAGGGGGGGAGGGGGGGGATAGGTGCACAATTCTGCGGCGCTATATACATATATACAGATGGAAGTCCGGGTGTTGGGCTGTGAAGTCAGTGCATGTGTGAATTTGAATTAAGAGTAGTTATAATTTTCGGAAAGCAACTGTTTCTGAGTCTATTTGTCCTGGATTTGATGCACTTATAGTGCCTTCCAGAGGGCAGCAGGTCGAACAGTCCAAACGCAGGACGGGAGCTGTCCTTGATGATCTTGAGTAAGAATGGAGCGAAGTGGAGGATAAATGCATGGCTGAAGGACTGGTGCAGAGGGAAGGGATTCAAGTTTCTGGATCATTGGGACCTCTTTTGTGGAAGGTGCGACCTGTACAAAAAGGATGGGTTACACTTGAACCCGAGGGGGACCAATATCCTGGCGGGGAGATTTGCAAAGGCTACTGCGGAGACTTTAAACTAGAACGGTGGGGGGAGGGACTCAAATAGGGAAAGCTAGTAGTCAGTGTGTGAGGCAGGAGGCAGAGAAGGGTAGCACTCGGACACAAAATGTAGGGGAGAAAGAAGAAAAAGATAATAAACAGAGAATACGAGGGGGTGGGTTTCTTAAATGTGTATATTTTAATGCTAGGAGCATTGTAAGAAAGGTGGATGAGCTTAGAGCCTGGATTGACACCTGGAAGTATGATGTTGTGGTGATCAGTGAAACATGGTTGCAGGAGGGCTGTGATTGGAAACTAAATATTCCAGGATTTTGTTGCTTCAGGTGTGATAGAATTGGAGGGGCAAGAGGTGGAGGCGTTGCATTGCTTGTCAGGGAAGATATTACAGCAGTGCTTTGGCGGGATAGATTAGAGGGCTCGTTTAGGGGGGCTATTTGGGTGGAACTGAGAAATGGGAAAGGTGTAGCAACACTTATATGGGTGTATTATAGACCGCCTAATGGGGAGCGAGAATTGGAAGAGCAAATATGTAAGGAGATTGCAGATATTAGTAGTAAGCACAAGGTGGTGATTGTGGGAGATTTCAATTTTCCACACATAGACTGGGAAACACATTCTGTAAATGGACTCGATGGTTTGGAGTTTGTAAAATGTGTGCAGGATAGTTTTTTGCAGCAATACATAGAGGTACCTACTAGAGAAGGGGCAGTGCTGGACCTCCTCTTAGGAAATGAGACAGGTCAGGTTGCGGAGGTATGTGTTGGGGAACACTTCAGGTCCAGTGATCACAATACCATTAGTTCCAATACAATTATGGAGAGGGTCAGAACTGGACCTAGGGTTGAGATTTTTGACTGGAGAAAGGCTAACTTTGAGGAGATGCGAAAGTTATTTAAAAGTAGTGAATTGGGACATTTTGTTTGATGGGAAGGATGTGGAGGAGAAATGGAGGACATTTAATGATGACATTTTAAGAGTACAGAATCTTTATGTCCCTGTTCGGTTGAAAGGAAGTAGTAAAAATTGGAAAGAGCCTCGGTTTTCAAGGGAAATTGGACAATTGGTTCGGAAAAAGAGAGAGATCTACAATAATTATAGGCAGTATTGAGTAAATTAGGTGCTTGAGGAGTATAAAGAATGTAAAAAGAATCTTAAGAAATAAATTAGAAAAGCTAAAAGAAGATATGAGGTTGCTTTGGCAAGTAAGGTGAAAGTAAATCCAAAGGGTTTCTACAGCTAAATTAATAGCAAAAGGATAACGAGGGATAAAATTGGTCCATTAGAGAGTCAGAGTGGACAGCTATCTGCAGAGCCAAAAGAAATGGGGGAGATATTGAACAATTTATTTTCTTCGGTATTCACCAAGGAGAAGGATATTGAATTATGTGAGGTAAGGGAAATAAGTAGAGTAGGTATGGAAACTATGAGATTCAAAGAAGAAGAAGTACTGACACTTTTGAAAAATATAAAAGTGGATAAGTCTCCAGGTCCGGACAGGATATTCCCAAGGACATTGAGGGAAGTTAGTGTAGAAATAGCAGGGGCTATGACAGAAATATTTCATATGTCATTAGAAACAGGAATAGTGCCGGAGGATTGGCGTACTGCGCATGTTGTTCCATTGTTTAAAAAGGGTTCTAAGAGTAAACCTAGCAATTATAGACTTGTTAGTTTGACGTCAGTGGTGGGCAAATTAATGGAAAGGATACTTAGAGATAATATATATAAGCATCTGGATAAACAGGGTCTGATTAGGAACAGTCAACATGGATTTGTGCCTGGAAGGTCATGTTTGACTAATCTTCTTGAATTTTTTGAAGAGGTTATTCGGGAAATTGATGAGGGTAAAGCAGTGGATGTTGTCTATATGGACTTCAGTAAGACCTTTGACAAGGTTCCTCATGGAAGGTTGGTTAAGAAGGTTCAATTGTTGGGTATTAATGGTGGAGTAGCAAGATGGATTCAACAGTGGCTGAATGGGAGATGCCAGAGAGTAATGGTGGATGGCTGTTTGTCAGGTTGGAGGCCGGTGACTAGTGGGGTGCCACAGGGATCTGTGTTGGGTCCACTGTTGTTTGTCATGTACATCAATGATCTGGATGATGGTGTGATAAATTGGATTAGTAAGTATGCAGATGATACTAAGATAGGTGGTGTTATGGATAATGAAGTAGATTTTCAAAGTCTACAGAGAGATTTAGGCCATTTGGAGTGGGCTGAAAGATGGAGTTTAATGCTGTTAAATTTGAGGTGCTACATCTTGGCAGGACAAATCAAAATAGGACGTACATGGTAAATGATAGTGAATTGAGGAATGCAGTTGAACAGAGTGATCTAGGAAGAACTGTGCACAGTTCCCTGAAGGTGGAATCTCATGTAGATAGGGTGGTAAATAAAGCTTTTAGTGAGCTGGCCTTTATAAATCAGAACATTAAGTATAGAAGTTGAGATGTAATGTTAAAATTGTACAAGGCATTGGTGAGGCCAATTCTGGAGTATGGTGTACAATTTTGGTCGCCTAATTATAGGAAGGATGTCAACAAAATAGAGAGGGTACAGAGGAGATTTACTAGAATGTTGCCTGGGTTTCAGCAACTAAGTTACAGAGAAAGGTTGAACAAGTTAGGTATTTATTCTTTGGAGTGCAGAAGGTTAAGGGGGGACTTGATAGAGGTTTTTAAAATGATGAGAGGGATAGACAGAGTTGACGTGGATAAGCTTTTCACATTGAGAGTAGGGAAGATTCAAACAAGAGGACATGACTTGAGAATTAAGGGACAGAAGTTTAGGGGTAACATAAGGGCGAACTTCTTTACTCAGATAGTGGTAGCTGTGTGGAATGAGCTTCCAGTGGAAGTGGTGGAGGCAGGTTCGATTTTATAATTTAAAATAAATTGGATAGGTATATGGACGGGAAAGGAATAGAGGGTTATGGTCTGAGTGCAGGTAGATGGGAATAGGAGAGAATAAGTGTTCGGCACGGACTAGAAGGGCCGAGTTGGCCTGTTTCCGTGCTGTAATTGTTATATGGTTATATGGTTATATGCATGGACCATTTGGAGAAACAAGGAACTGCAGATGCTGGTTTATACCACAGATTGACACAAACTGCTGGAGTAACTCAGCAGGTCAGACAGCATCCCTAAATAAAAACAATCATTTTTCTCCAGAGATGCTGCCTAACCCATAGATTGTTTGGAGTTGGAGTAGTCTCTTCTGAAGCCTTCTCTTGCTCATATTTCTTCAGTACTTCTTTTTAAAAATTTGGCTTCAATTCAAATGCCCTGACATAAAGCAACAGTAGAGTTCCAACTCTCATATAAAATATTGATCAAGGTGCGATCCAGATTTAGAGATAGGTTCACAAAAATGCTGGAGAAACTCAGCGGGTGCAGGAGCATGTATGGAGCAAAGGAAATAGGCAACGTTTCGTGCCAAAATCCAGAAGGGTTTCGGCCCGAAACATTGCCTATTTCCTTCGCTCCATAGATGCTGCTGCAACTGCTGAATTTCTCCAGCATTTTTGTGTACCTTCGATTTTCCAGCATCTGCAGTTCCTTCTTAAACACCAGATTTAGAGATAGATTGCAGTGACTGCTTAAAACAGAAGGCAATTGGATTCAAATGGGATGTCAGTGGAAATGTAATCACTATTATGTTCCTACTTTAATATTTACCCTTAAATAGTTGCATGCTAAATCATTTTATCAAAACTTTGAAATATTTCTATTGATAATGTAATTTAAAGCTTTTATTCCTAAATAACTTAGACTTAAGAAGTGAATGACATCACAATCACACTTTCCTTGTGTAGAATTGAGTTACGAAGACCAACAAAACATTCAGGCTAGATCTCAGCGGTGTTCTCAGCTGATCTCAGGAAGAGATGCTGCCCAGCCTGCTGAATTACTCCAGCACTCTGTGAATTTATTTCATCACCTGCAAATACTGTTTGTATCTCAGTGCCAGATGAGGATCAAAAGACTCTCATCCACACCTTGACAAAAATCCTCTGGATTCATTGATGGAGAATAATTACTCACACCATGTATCGAAGACTGTATTTCTCCTAATAGTGCTATGATAGCTTGAGTTCAGCACCAGTAAGAGAGAACAAGATAAAATCAGAGGCAGGAAAAATGTAGTTCAAGTATGGAAGAGTCAATGGACTGCTGTTTGTGAAAATAAACTGGGGGAATTGTTGGGAAACAGATGAATTCGAGGGGAGGGTCTCATTAAGATCCTTGGACTACATGTGGGAAGGCAATTAATTGTATTAAATGAATTAGCAGATTGGTGATGCTGGAACTAATTGACTAAGAGAAGGACTGTAAAACTACAAAAGAATGAGAAATAGAGCCCGGACTCATTTTGTAAATGTACAAATAATATTTCTCATTGTATATCAGCAGTCAGTAAATAAATTGTTACTCACCAGTTAAAAAACATATCAGTGGTTCTCGAGTTCTTTAAAGCAGTGAGTTTTTGTATGTGGTGCATTTAATCTTCCTTTCAAGTCTAACCATTCAGGTGAATCCATAAAAATTTGACTGCCTTATTTTTTTTATTTTGATGCTGTTTCTCTCAACCATCAAAGTGTGTCTGGTGATAGCTGAAGTAATTGAACTACTCTTGAGTTGCCGGGCAGAGGGCATCTTATCTTCCTTTCATCACTCCATCCATAGCTTCTGTTTTATTCCCATGAAATCCATGTATACACACTTTAGAAGTCCTGAGCCCTCAGCACAATTTGAATACGAAAGGGATACTAAATAAGATGCTTTAATCTATTCTCTATTGCTCTGCTTTTTTGCCTCACTTCATCTCCCTTCTCTTCCAAGTGCTTGGCCATTTAAGTTAAGATAGTCACTTAATGAAAGAATGCAATAAAGGGGAAAGATGCATTTGCAGAAATAAATAACATTTCTGGCCTATGAATGGCTCACCTTAGAACCACTTGTGTTACATTTACTCATGCCTAAGCTTTCACAGGTAAAGATTAGTAAAGAGCTCCTTTTAACAAAGCATTCAATCACTGGGAAGTGGGCGGACTTATACGTTCACTCCCAGTCAAATGCTTTGGTTCTCTTCTGTTACCTCTTTCCTCAGTAAGCTGTTTTGAAAGAGCTTTCTGTTCCCCTGTCTCTTGTCAATCGGAATACCAGGAAATGAGCTCCTTTTGTAAGATTAATTAATAGCAGGAGCGGGTTGGACTGAGCCCAATCATCGGGCAATAGAGCTGTAATTGTTACATTGTTGACAGGAACAAAAGTTTGGGTTGTAGTTTGAGGCGATGGTTTAAGGAAACCTCTTTTGGACTGCAGGATTCGATGCTGTGGGTTAAAGCATGAAGCAAGGAAGCCTTTGAAGCATTTCTTTTGAAGGATAGTTTGAATAAAAAGTTGGGTGGTAAAATGGAGGCCAGCAATATCAAAAATTCTTATCCTCTGTTTGAGATGTTAGGTACCAATTAGAGGTGCCACTTCCAGTTTCCAGTTTTGTTTAGAGAAGCAGTGTGGAAACAGGCCCTTCGACCCACTGAATCTGCACCGACCAATGATCACCCCTTCATTCATTCTATCCTGCACACTAGGGACAATTTACTGAAGACAATTAACCTACAAACCTCCACATTTGTGGAGTGTGGGATGAAACAGAGAAAGCCCACGTGGTCACAGGGAGAATGTGCAAACTCCATACTGATAGCACCAGTGGTCCGGATTGAACCTGGGTCTCTGACGCTGTAAGGCAGCAACTCTTTCGCTGCGGCACTGTGCAGCCAGTTTGAACATTGGGCATTTTTAATGAGCTGATTTCCAGTCTACCTGGTAAAAGATGGGTAGATGGGTTGGTAACCAGCTGAGTTAGCAGTTAGTCTGATACTCGTGATGAAGGAAACTTATCCTGGACTAAACCTCGACTGGTACAGAACTGGTGAGAAAACCTCATGGATATCTAAACTCAAGGGCAAGCTGCCGTTCCACTTCCTTCAGTTCCCAAATTGTAAACCTAAAATAATATTAGCATTTTTCTGCATATGTTTGAATGTGGTTATGGCAATCGTTAAATTGGTATTTCATGTTGCAGTGCACTGTTAACCAAATATTAAATAAAATGGTTTAATGAAGGATTTGCATTTATATAAACCCTTAGTTCCTTTCAGGAACTCCTAAACTGTTTTACAGTCACTGATGTACTTAGAAAATGTATTTACGGGAGTTGACACCCAACGTGCACTGCAAACTTTCAAAGACTGTAGTGTGACCAAATCATCTATTTTGCAATGTTGAATGTGGAAAAAATCTTGACTTAAAGCCCTGTCCCACTGTACGAGCATTCAAAGAGTTATCCCGAGTTTGCCCTGATTCAAACTCAGAGATTTATGGTAATGGCCGCTCGTTGGTACTCGGGGCTCTTGTGGACATTTTTCAACATGTTGAAAAATAGCCATGAGTCTTCCCGTGCTTACCTGCCATTAGTGAGTCTTCCCGAGTACCTGCCATTAGCGTTACGTGCAGCTAAGAGACGTCCCCGAGCTCCGACGTACCCACTACGTTCATTCTCCGTGCTTACCACAAGTTTGATTTTTTTTTTAAAAATCTCGGGAGAGCTCTTGAATGAACTCGTACAGTGGGACAGGGCTATAAGACAGCAGGGGAAATTCCTTTGATCGTTAAATTAGTACAAATGGAATATTATCTTCTTCCTGGGGTGGCAGCCACAGCCTCGATTTAATGGCTGGGTGTCATGTTTTACACTGTAGACACAAATTGCTGTGGTAACACAGCGGGACAAGCTGCATTTCTGGAGCGAAGGAATGGGTGACGTATTGGGTCGAGACCCTTCTTCAAGAAGGTTTCTTCTTCAGGTTTTAAACCGCGATTCAATATAATGAAGTGTTTGGTCTTCAGGTACAGGTACGAGTCATTCCTCTTGAGCTCAACATCCTTTATCTTTGAAAGGACAAAGATTTACAGACAGAATCACAACAGCAAAATTAAACATTTAAGAAGGAACTGCAGATGCTGGAAAATTGAAGGTAGATAAAAATGCTGGAGAAACTCAGCGGGTGAGGCAGCATCTATGGAGCGAAGGAAATAGGCAAAGTTTCGGGTGAGTTTGAAGAAGGGTTTCGACCAGAAACTTTGCCCATTTCCTTCGCTCCATAGATGCTTTTTACACAGAGAGTGGTAAATCTGTGGAATTCTCTGCCACAGAAGGTAGTTGAGGCCAGTTCATTGGCTATATTTAAGAGGGAGTTAGATGTGGCCGTTGTGGCTAAAGGGATCAGGGGGTATGGAGAGAGGGCAGGGATGGGATACTGGGTTGATCATATCAAATGGCGGTGCAGGCTCGAAGGGCCGAATGGCCTACTCCTGCACCTATTTTCTATGTTTCTATGTTTCTATGCTGCCTCACCCGCTGAGTTTCTCCAGCATTTTTGTCAACCTAGAGAAATTAAACATTCTGCCTCATTGTACAACATTTAAAAAGCCTAGACTATGCTACAAATGGTTCTGATTGATGTCAATTATAGATTTTTATTAGGTGAATACAAATGCATTCATAATCAGAGGTCAAAATGGTTCTACGTTTCAATTAGCATTTGCTGCAATAATTAAAGACTATTACCTTTTTAAGGAAGGGTAATTAATAAAGCATAGTGTAACAGACATTGTCATTCTTTGTGTTAGCAGGCTTCAAAGATTTGATGTAATATTACAAACAGTTTATTTTGGTACTTTAACCTTATCTGTGCAGGCTCTTAGACCTCGCGGGTCATACACAACAGCACAGGACTTTTCTGAGGTTGTATTCAATCATGCATCTCAAACATCAGCTTCAGAATTACGTCTGCCTATTACTCTGTTGTGAAAAACCCAGCTAGCTCCCACACAAGCCAGTCACAGTCACCTCTGGTGAATCAGAGTTAACGAGGCCTAGGTTATGAAGCTCTACATTATGTTTATGTCTGATTACACTACAGATTCATATCAGGTGGGAACCGGAACAGTTATGGAAAAGATCTCAGCATCATCCCATTGAGCTGAGATGAATTTAGGCTCAAATCCTAGAAGTTAAAGAAAATAGTTCTGCATTCACGGTGTTTTTATTTAAATGCTTAAAAATGCTGAAATGCTTAAATATCTATAAATGAGATTGATAAGTTCTTGATTTAGTAAGGGCGTCAAAGTTTACAGGGAGAAGGCAGGTGAATGGGGTTGAGAGGGAAAAATAGATCCGCCATGATCGAATGGTGGAGCAGACTCGATGGGCTAAATGGGCCCAGTTCTGCTCCTATGTCTTATGAACTCTTATGAAATAAATTCACATTTTAAAAATTCTCAAGATCTATAGAAACTACTATAATGAATGTCAATGATTATCAGATTGTTTTAAATCAGACAATGTATATTGTAATTTATTTATTCATTCAGAATCAATCCATACTTCATCATTATTTATTACGAACATCATAAACACATAGCAAATCTGGCAGACTTGCTTTGACGTCATGTTAGTGTAATAATTAACTATTTCATCGAGAATGCTTTTATGATTTTGCTACATTATGATTTTCCACTTGCTATGTCACTAATACACCAGGTGTAAATTCTTCTCCTGGTGTATAATAATAATAGCAATCAGGATGGATTTTGAAACCGATGGCTCATTCAAAGGAACTGCAAGCCAATGAAAGATAATCATTTTACAATTTTAGATTACCATGTTACTAATAGAGCTTTCCTTTCTGCCTTCTTATGATTGCCATGGAAAATTGATTTTTTTTTCAAAAGGCTGGGAAGTGAGAATTTTATAATCTCAGAATGTGTTCACTTATCTCAATCTGCACATACAAGTAACTGCGACGTAAGAAGTATATGAATCATTTAGGGAAATTCTGATGTAAAATTGATGTTTTAAATTTTCAGCTTTTTTTATTTCTTAGAAGAATATTTATGGTAAATTCATCAACGGCGTGCTCCCAGCATGCAGCTATGCACTGAGGGAGGACAGCCTAGAGATGCATCAATTCATCAATTATAGGCGCAGATAGAAATAAGAGATCTGAAAACTCACACCGTCATTAGTTAATAACATGGTAGAAATCATATGATGTTATATTATATTACTTTGATGCAAGACCAAAAAGTACAAATTATTATATGAAAAATGTAACAGGTTTTTGCTCATATGTTACAAATACATTATTTAGTTTAGTTTTGTATGGAGATACAGCACGGAAACAGGCCTTCAACCCACCGTGTCATCGCCGACCAGTGATTCCTATACACTTGTACTATCCTACACACAAGGGACAATTTACTATTCTTACTGAAGCCAATTAATCCGCAAACCTGTACGTCTTTAGAGTGTAGGAGGAAACAGAAGCACCTGGAGAAAACCCGTAGGGTCACAGGGAGAACGTACAAACTCCATACCGGCAGCACCCATAGTCAGGATCAAACCCGGGTCTCTGGCACTGTAAGGCAGTAACTCTACCGCAGCGCCACTAGGCCGCCCCCATTAATGAGGAACCAAAGAACAAGAAATATAAATTATGGAATGAATGATATGTGAGTTGATGAGGAGAACTATTTGCAGCCCTCTAATTAGTTAGGCAACTTTTCATTGTTTTATAAGGTCTGCAAACTATCGGCACCACAACCACTACCCTTCCCATTACAAGTGCTCATTTGTGTACCTAAATGTTGACTCCCTTTGGTCTCAACCAAAGTCACTCCTTCTCCCCTCTCCCTTTAGGCAAGAGGTGCAGAAGTGTGAAAACGCACACCTCCAGATTCAGAGACAGTTATTTCCCAGCTGTTATCAGGCAACTGAACCATCCTATCAACAACTAGAGAGCAATCCTGAGCCACTATCTATCTCATTGGAGACCCTCGGAGGTAGCAGCCTCTACCTACAGCCTGTCTGTCATTTCCATCTTTTTTTATTATTTTTAGTTAGTCTAAAGTCTGTTTTAGGGGGAAACTTTTACTTTTCTATGTGGGGGAGGGGGGCAGGGTAAGGGGGAGGAAAACCGAGAGCGAGTCCTGAGGGCACTATCTATCTCATCCTCGCCCCCCACCTCGGGCCTACCAGCTGGATCTTTGATCACCAGGGCTGCTACATTACGCGGACATTATCTTGGACATTATGGGCTTGCACTAAACATTGTTGGTGCATGTTTCCATCAACACCGAGGAGTCTTTATCATTGTCTCCAGTCTTTTGGACAGCCGCCGACTCCGTGGAGGGGGGGGCCGGCTCGATTCCACGTAATCATATATTGTCTTTCCACTGACTGGTTAGCGCACATCAAAAGTATTTCACTGTACATCGGGCCTCAGTACACCCTGACCACGGGGAACAGTAACCTCAATTCACACTAAACCCAACTAATCTGTTGATCAGTTTACTTTACTGGGGACTTTCACTGTGCCATCTGCAGTAAACATCTTGTATTTGGACTGTCTTTGATCGGACATCTGGACATGTCTTGGACATTATCTGCAGTTCATAGCTTTATCGGTGTCTGTACAATGTGGATGGCTCGATTGTAATCATATATTGTCTTTCCACTGACTGGTTAGCGCACATCAAAAGTATTTCACTGTACCTCAGTACACATGACAATAAGCTAACCTCAATTCAACTAAACCCAACTAATCTTTAATCACTCTACTGGACTTTATCTTGCATTAAACAATATTTCCTTTATCCTGTACACTGCAGATAGCTCGATTGAAATCATGTATTGTCTTTCCGCTGACTGGTTAGCACACAACAAAAGCTTTTCACTGTTTGTCAGCACACATGACAATAAACAAAACTAAACTGCTGAAATGAGATCACTGGCTGCAGTTGGAGGCCAAAATCAGATGGAAATGTTGGTGAGCAGGCCATTGATGAGATCATGGAAGTGGATAATAGAGGAATGGCATAGGGGCAGTATCATCAAGCATATGTCAAGAGGTGGAAATCCTAAGCCAGGAAGGTTTGTAACCTATGGCCTTTGTGGATATGAAATCACGTGGACGAGACCTGGGTGTCCTCGTACATCAGTCACTGAAAGTAAGCATGCATGTACAGCAGACAGTGAAATAAGCAAATGGCATGTTGGCCTTCACACAGCTTATTTATTTATTTTACTTTTCTTTTTCATCGGTTGGAGCTGCATACTAAATCTCGTTGCACTCATGTGCAATGACAATAAAAGATATTATTATTATTATAATAATTATAACAAGAGGATTTGAGTATAGGAGCAAGGAGATCCTACTGCAGTTATACAGGGCCCTTGTCAGACCGCACCTGGAGAATTGTGTGCAGTTTTGGTCTCCTAATTGGAGGAAGGATATTCTTGCTATTGTGGGAGTACAGCGTAGGTTCACCAGGTTAATTCCCGGGATGGCAGGACTGACATACGATGAAAGAATGGATCGGCTGGGCTTATATTCACTCGAATTTAGAAGGATGAGAGGATATCTTATAGAAACATATACATTCTTAAGGGTTTGGACAGGCTAGATGCAGGAAAAATGTTCCCCATGTTGGGGGAGTCCAGAATAAGAATAAGGGGTAGGCCATTTAGGACTGAGTTGAGGAAAAATGTTTTCACCCAGAGAATTGTGAATCTTTTGAGTTCTCAGCGTCAAGGCAATGGAGGCCAATTCACTGGTTATATTCAAGAGAGATTTAGATATAGCTCTTAGGGTTAATGGAATCAAGGGATATGGGGAGAAAGCAGGAACGGGATACTGATTTTAGATGATCAGCCATGATGATATTGAATGGCCTCCCTCTGCACCTATTTTGTTTATGTTTCTATACGAATACTAATGCAATTTAGATACATATGTGGTTTTAAGCAATGACATTTAGAGAGATGAAGAAAGAAAATAGGCATTCAATGTTAGGACAGAAAGCAGAAGGAATGAACTGATAGCACGGATGATAATGCAGAATAAAAGGGGGGATAGAGCATGTGGAAACAGTCTAAAGGTGAGGAGGTGTACATGCATCAGGAGAATCATTATTATACCTATGGCTCGAACATGAGGGAGCAGTAGCAATAATGTCTTTGACTATGCAGTGAACGCTTTAATATTCCACCCACTCACACCTTGACTTCCCTCATCCTCCTACTTGGTTCTGAGAAGCATCAATGTTGGCTCAAGGAACAGCACCTCATCTTTCAGTTCTTCATGAAATAGGCACAAACTACTCGATAACTCAGCGGGTCAGGCGGCATCTGTGGAGAACATGGATAGGAGGTGTTTCGAGTTTGGGGACCCTTCTTCAGACTAACCCCAGAGCTGCAGGAGGGAAGGAGTGGCAGCATATGATGGAGAATGTGGAATGCAGGACATGAAAGGAGAACTGTAGCAGGAAGCTTTAGTTTAGTTTAGTTTAGTTTAGAGATAAACTTCGGCCCATCGAGCCCACGCTGAACAGCGATCCCCATGCACTGGCACTATCGTACACACTAGGGATAATTTACAATCTTTTTACCAAAGGCATTTAAACCTACAAGCATGCACATCTTTGGAGTGTGGGAGGAAACCGGTGCACCGAGGGAAAACCCACGTGGACACAGGGAGAGCGTACAAACTCCGTACAGACAGCACCCTTGGTCAGAATCAAACCCGGGTCTTTGCTGCTGTAAGGCAGCAACTCTACCACTGCACCACTGTGTCACCCTAGACTGAGTGTAGGTGGATTGAGTGTAGGTGGCTGAGTGTAGGTGGATTGAGTGTAAGTATCTGAAATCCTGACTGGCCCCAAAATATGCCTGGAAACAGAGCTGGTGAGCTAGAAACAGATGAACGTCGATCTGTTAGTAATAAATGGGATGTTATATTCATTCAATTTATTCAACTCCTATCATAACCTAAGTGACGCCTTACACTGAGTTCAAACCAGGGAGGAAACTGTAGTTGCGTACACAGGGGTAAGTACATATCTCGTGGGCTTGAGCTAAAAGAAGAGGTTAGGCAGGCTAGGACTTTATTCCTTGGAGTGCATGAGTCTAAGAGGTGATCCTATACAAATGTATAAGACAATGAGGGGAATAGATAGGGTGAATGCACTGAGTATTTTTCCCAAGATAGTGGAGTCAAGAACTAGAAGCATAGGTTTAATGTAAGAGAGGAAAAATTCAGTAGGTTTTTCAACAGAAGATATATGCAACAAGCTGTCGAGGCAGGAACAAAATCAACTTGTAAAAGACACTCAGACAGGTACATGGATAGGAAAGGTTTAGAGCGATGTGGGCCAAATGGGTATAAATGGGACCAGCTTAGATGCCACATCTTGGTCAGCATGGACATGTTGGGATGAATGACCTATTTCCATGTTATATGATCCATGTTATATGTTATAGTAGGCAGATGCTATAGACCTGCACGGAAAGGTAGACGCACCCACCCCCACGTGTCTTGGGTAGATGGAGCTCGTCAGCCTGGGAAGGCAGTCCATCTAGGAGAGGGAAAACTCTGATTTAAAACCTCCACTGCCTTGTGGCCATATCCAGTCATGGAAAAGGCTCCAGGAGTAAACCTCAAGAAAATCCGGAGTTGGAGCCCCTAAGGCAGTTCGTCATTGTCTACAACCTCGCGCTGGCAGCTCCTGCGACGGTGCTGGTGCCAAACTGTAACAGCCCTGCTGTTCCTTTGGATCGATCAGCAACGTGGAGAGGGGGGTCGAGCTGCATGGGCAACAGCCTGTCCTCCATAGGACATCGCCCAGGCTTGCATCTGACCAGGATGCATCACCCATGGTCAATCATGACCGAGGGGGGTCTACTACTGACCCTATGACTCTGGTGGCTACAACAAGCTTCACCATTTGACCCACCGTGGCAATAGTTAACATTCTAGGTATAATCTACCAGGCATTGACTACGGTGGATAGCTGGTGCCATGTCCTGCCAGGATATCAATGGGTCTAAGCGATGCTGTAGGTTAGTCAGGTCTGTAAAATCCGTTCCCCAGGGGCAGGATAAGCTGCAGAGAGCCACAGCCATCTCAGTTTCAGCTGATTTACATTTTGTTGTTTTGCGATCTTGCTCCGGGCCTGACTCTGCAATGAATGGTGGGCTGCGGAAGGCAGCTTGTGGCTGGCAAAATGAAGATGCCAGATACAGGCTGCTTCACTGATCGGCTGCACTGTGCCAGATACAAAATCCTATCTGGGCATGGTGCAGAAGAGGTTTATTTAGAAAACAACCGCACAGCGAGAAACAGATTTGTACCAAATCCATACTCGCCTCTTACTCAATAACGTTGGAGAAATTTCAGCCTCTATTCAATGATCCATTAGTGACCCCTATGGGAAGGTTTTCCAGCTGTTTATGTCACAATATGCATTGAATGCAAATGGTGGGAAATATGAAAATATTAATATTTCAAAGGTTTAATGCTTTATGAAAATGCACAGACTTTAGCCAGTTTTTAACACAATATCTCACAAGGCCAGAGATCAACAATTTCTAAAGTGACACAAGATCATAACTGTTCCTCTGACGATTGATGAGAGGAGGTGCTGAATACTTCACTTTATTGCAACAATATTCCTCTGCACACCAATTTGAATCAAACATTAATTCATATAATTTTAATGGTTGCATGCCTCTGCTAAAATAGAGAGTAAAATAATTTCATATAGAGAGTAACTGTAAATGTACATGCCATTGTTTGGCCAATATGACTGAGTTTGGAAAATCGTGGCAAGCCTTTCTGTGGGATCATAATGGCACGTAGGTAATATGAAATTTCTATCTTCCTTTTGCTCTTATCAGGAAATCAAGATCGATCTTCGAGGCAAACTTCATATGTGAAAGATAATGTTACACAAAATATATCACTAATTATGGTGGAGTCTTGGAGTCATACAGCAGGGTTGAGTTGTGCCACCCTTTTACCCAACTCAACCCTGCTAACCAAGATACCCCCATCTAAACTGGAACCATTGGCCAGTGTTTGATTCATATCCCTCTAAATCTTTTCTATCCATGTACCTCCCCAAATGTCCATTAAGTGCTGTTATTATACCTGCCTCAACTACATCCTCTGGCAGTTTGTTCCATATACTACCATCCACTGAGTGAAGAATTTGGCTCTCAGCCTCCTCATATATAATTTCCCTCTCACCTTAAACCTATGCCCTCCAGTTTTTCATTTCCCTATGCTGGGAAACAAGACTCTATGCATTCAACCTATCTATTCCCGTCATGATTTTAGACACCCACCTCCAAGGAATAAGACCATGGCCATAAGACCTTAAGACCAAAAGATATTGAAGCAGAATTAAGCCATTTGGTCGATCGAATATGCTCCTCCATTCGATCATGGCTGAAAAATTGTTCCCTCTCCACCCCATTCTCCTACCTTCACCCTGTAACCTTTGATGCTTTTACTAATCGAGAACCTATCAATCTCTACTTTAAAAATACCCAATACCCCAAAAATACCCAATGACTTGGCCTCCATGCCATCTGTAGCAATGAAGTCCACAGATACACTCTCTCACTAAATAAATTCCTCCTCCTACCCAACCACTCACTATAACTTAGTCTTTCATCCTAGCAACATCGTAAATCTTCTCTGCACCCTTTTCAGCTTAATGTTATCTTTCCAGCAGCAGGGTGAGAACAATACTCCAAGTGCAACCTCATTAATGTAAATTGGGATTTAAATATATTTTGATAAGTTTATGATTCTGGTGAAAAAGTGAAGATCTGTGGTTATTTTCATTTCTACAGTGATTGTGTGTGAAAGGATACTATATTGGGAAGTCGAAAGATCTTCTAGTATTCATCCTCGAAAAATTCTATAAGCCGTCAGCCTTTCGTAAAATGCTGAACCATTTTCACCACTTTCCAAAATCCCATGCATTGATCGTGGCATGATCGTAAGTATGAGAATTTAAGAATTCCAAAGCAAAGACAAAGATATGACTAATGCATAGAGTATGATTGGAAAGCCTATCTGGCCCTGGGGATTTACTATCAATTTAATCCCGAAACCTGGATTCAATTATGACTTTATACTTATTGTCACGTGTACCTGGTACAGTCTTCTTCATCTTGAGTATGGCGTTTACTACCTAAAGTTGTAGGTCAACTTGTTCTATTTGATCTATTTGTTTGTACACGTCGGGTTGATTGCATTAGTCGAAACAGCGTGGAAAACGTGAAGGTTGCAATCTCCCACCCCATTACATTTTTAAAACCATTTATACGTGGTACAAAGCCAGGTACATTAACTCACAAAGATAAATAAAGTGAAAATGGCTAACAAGTCAAATCTAAAACCAAATTTATAGGAGGAATATCAAATAATATAGAGCAAATAGCAGTCAAGACAATCTAATATAACTACGTTTTTTTGATTGGCAAAATAGGTATGCAAAGTTAATGGAAATGGGAACTGATTTAATATAACTGATCAAAGATTTTTGTTCAAGAGAGTCAAAGGTCAAGAGCATTTTATTGCCACATGTCCCGAAAAGGATCAATGAAATTCTTATTTGTGGCAGCACAACAGATACGCAAACATAGTACTCAGGAGACACCATGATAACCAGCAAAAATAAGTTGAATATATAAAAATAAACAATATAGTGCAAAGATAAAAACAAAGTCCCAAGTCCCTAGTGCAATCGTAACGCAATATGTAGTTTGGAGTTTAGTTGGAGTTCCTTGGAATTAAATTGGAATTAATTATTTTACATCAGAAGTGGCAACTGTAGTTGATGTGGTTCTAATGCTGAAGCATAACGTTGAAAGTCATACTGAATTTGTAAAATTAGAAATCTAAAATCAACTTGAGCTTTTTGCCCTTACAGTAGTCACCATAAAATGCATGCTCTATTATGTAAATCAATCCGTCATATAATGTTGACTGAGTGGTATTTGGGACTGGAACCAATGTCTGGAGAGAGATCTGAGACCTCTCTATTTTTTTAAACGGTTTCAAGGTCAAGGCCAGTTTATTGTCATGTGTGCCAATTAAGGTACAGTGAAATTCAAATGACCATACAGCCATACTAAAACAAAAGCAAGAAAACACACAACTACATAAAAGTTAACATAAAAATCCACCACAGCGGATTCCCCACATTCCTCACTGTGATGGAAGCCAATAAAGTCCAATCTTCTTCCTCTTTATTCGCCCACGGTCAGGGCAGTCGAACCATCCGCAGTCAGGGTGATCGAAGCTCCCACAGCCGGTGGTTGAAGCCCCCGCGTTGGGGCGATCAAAGTTCCCGTGTCGGGTTGATTGAAGCTCCCGCGTTGGGGCGATCGAAGCTCCAACAATCGGGGCGGTCGAAGCTCCTGTGGCTTGGTTCCCGAAGTCAGTCTCTGACAAGAGACCGTGAGCTCCACGATGTTGAAGTCCGCAGGCCCTCGCGGTTGGAGCCCAGAGGTCCATCTTTGGCAAAGAAGGAAAGGACAGACAGACTGTTGGCGAGGCAGCCATTGCTCGCGCCACCCGGTGGTCAAGCACTCCATGAGTCGTATGAGGCAACTAAAGAACCATTTTCATTAATGCAAGTTACCACATGATATTTGTAAGAAGGAACTGCAGATGCTGGTTTAAACCAAAGATAGACACAAAAAGCTGGAGTAACTCAGTGGGACAGGCAGAATCTTTGGAGAGGAGTTTGATATCTATATAATTAAAAGTCACATCTTGACCACTTCCTCTCTGCACTATACGGTGATTTTAGAAAAAATGATACCCTGTATCGCTGTGAATTTTGGCTATCTTACTCACAGTCCTCCTCTGCTGAGCCAGCCCGAGGATTTTTCCCATCGATGAAAAAAAAAGTTATGAGTGTTTAAAAAACCTTGAGATCAGCTGATTGGTCTTCTCGCCTGTTAAGCACCGCGATTAAGGTAACACCCCTTCTGGAGTGCAGGACTATAAAACCCCGGATGCCTGGACGTGAGTCAGTCACTCTGCAAGATTGCGAGGGAGAGGACACGAATGTCATTCTAAGCTGTGAATCAACTGAACTGTGAGTCTGCAATGTACTTGCAATAAATGATTTGTTAGCTCTTAATGACAATGCCATGAGTTGTTTGGCCTGCTGCCCTGCCTGTGCTTGAAAGTGCAATGCTTAATTGGAAATGAAATGAAGTGACAATGCCATGAGTTGCTTTGACCTGCCGCCCTGCCTGTGCTTGAAACTGCAATGCTTTATTAGGTCCCTGCAGAGAACACCTATAGTCAGGATTAAACACGGGTCTCTGGCGCTATAGGGCATCAACTCTCCCGCTGCGCCATCGTGCCTGTTTTGGACATAAATCCCTATAGAGACCGATTCTGAATTGCTTGCTCCTGTTTACTGAATTCCATCTTTACAGCACTGCCCATTTGGTCACCATGTGAGAACAAAGGCTATATGGTCTTTCCCATAACTTGTCTCCTAGAATGGGAACTGATGCCCACACCAACTCTGTTACCCTGGAAGGTTAAATTGCATGGGATCCAAGCAGAGGTGGCTGAATGGATAGAAAATTGGCTTCATGGAAGGAAGCAGATGGTGATGGCGGAAATGTGTTTTACGGACTGGAGACCTGTGACTAGTGAAGTGCCTCAGGGTTCGGTGGTGGGCCCATTGCTGTGTGTAATCTATGGTTTGGTGAGAATATACATGGCATGATTAGCAAGTTTGCAGATGACCCTAAAGTGAATGATATTGTAGATGGTGAAGACAGTTGTCAAAAATTGCAGCAGGATCATGATCGGTTAGGCAGGTGGACTGAAGATTGGTTGATGGAATTTGATACAGAGAAATGTGAGGTGTTGCATTTTAGGGAAGTCTAATGTGGGCAGGACCTACACAGTGAATGGTAGGGCTCTGGGGAGTGTTGTAGAGCAGAGGGGTCTAGGAATCCAGGAACATAGTTCCTTTAAATTGGTCACAGGTATATAGGATGGTCAAAAAGGCTTTCAGCACATTGGCCTTCATCAGTCAGAGTATTGAGTATAGAAGATGGATGTCCTGCTGCAGTTATATAATATGTTGATGGGGCACTGTTTGTAGTATTGTGTTCAGTTTTGGTCACCATGTTATAAGAAATATGTTGTCAAGCTAGAAAGGGTACAGAGAATATTTACAAGGATGTTGCCAGGATTTGAGGGCCTGAGCTATAGGGAGAAGTTGAGCAGGCTTGGACTTTATTCCTTGGAGTGCAGAATGATGAGGAATGATTTTATAAAGAACGTACATAGTAAATGCACAGTCTTTTAACCAGAGTTGAGGAATTGGTAAAACAAGAGGAGATATGTTTAAGGTGAGGGGGAAAGAGTTAATGGGAACTTGAGGGGTAACCTTTATACACAAAGGGTGGTGGATAGATGGAACAAGCTGCCAGAGGAGGTAGTTGAAGGTAGAAGGTAGAAGCTACTAACAATTATTCGAGGTGAATCATCAAAGTCCATAATAAGGATTGTGAAGCTTTTAATTCAGTGTGTGCTCATATAGATAGTTAGAATAATTAAAAATAAAGATTCAATTTCAATATAAAACAATACCCTCAGCTTATATGATTCTGGTTATTTGACATCTCGAATACTGTCCAAATTGGTCCGCTTGCATGATAAGGGATATTGAGAACTTCTGAAATGTTTTGAGGAGGGCCATTCAATTGATCCCTAGTTTAAGGGCCCTTAATTATCAGGCCAGCCTTAAGAGCCGTGGCTTTGTCTTGTGAAAAACAAAGAGGCATTGGGAGTTATGATTGAAGTCTTTATAATGATGAAAGGATTAGATTCTGTCTAAGTGAAGAGGTCATTGAAACTAAATAGACAGAGAAGGATTAGGGGGCATCAGTACATGTTACAAAGGCAGAGTATTAACTTCTTTTCACAGATAGCCTTCAAACTCTGGAATAAATTGGCTACACATGCGGTGAACCTGGATTCACTGCAAGGGTTCAAAGGAAGCTGAATGAATGGCTTTGAGGTTTAGACCTCTCATGTTGCAGAAGGTAAGGTGGTTAATGGGGACTAGTGATATCAGTGACTGTGGTCTCTTGGAACTTGCTTGACTGATTTAAGGAACAAGTGAGGGATTTCCCACAGATTATTCCTCCTGAATTGATCTAAGGACTGTCAGACTGGGAAGGATGACAGTGGCATGGTGGCACGGGGTTGGTGAATGCATGTGAGAATAACATGGTGGTAGAGTTGCTGCCTTACAGCGACAAAGACCCGAGTTCGATCCTATTGTAAATTATCCCTAGTGTGTAGTGTTAGTGTTTGTGGTGTTCGCTGGTTGGCTTAGTCTCAGTGGGCCAGTTTCCATGCTGTATCTCTAAAGTTTGATCATCCTTTCCAGTAATTGTTCACTCACAATATAAACATGGGGGATAAAATCGGAAACATTCATTTTTTGAAATTTCTACTGTATGTGATAATTTGTTGAATGTCCTGGCTTGTTATGGTTTGTTCACCATGTCAGCAACTAATTAATGGGCAAACCACAAAGTGATGGAGGAACAGCAGGTCAGGCAGCATCTGTGGAGGGAATGGATAGGCGGCGTTTCAAGTTGGGATCTTTCTTCTGACTCTGGAGCCGTTACATCAGATGTACCCTCGGCTCTGCAGTAGGGTCTCAACGCAAAACATTGCCTATCCATTCATTCCACAGATGCTGCCTAACCCGTCTAGTTACACCAGCACTTTGTGTTTTGCTCTAGATTCCAGCATCTGCAGTTCCATGTCTCTCCAGTTAATTAATGGGAATGCATGAGAACCTCTGGTGTATCACAGTGGCATAGCAAAACAGTTGCTGCCTTACCGCACCAGAGACCCGTGTTCGATCCTAACTAAAGATGCTGTCTGTACAAAGATTTCACATTCTCACTGTGACTGCATGGGTTTCCTCCGGGTGCTCCAGTTTCTTCCCACATTCCAAAGATGTGCAGGTTGTAAGTTAATTGGATTCTGTAAAACAAAATTCCCTGGTGTGTAGGACAGAATTAGTATATGGCTGAACTGTTCCCACTGTGCCAAGGGACCAAGTTATAGGAGAGGTTGAACAAGCTAGGATTTTATTTCTTGGAGTGTAGAAGGCTGAAGGATGATCTTACAGAGATGTATAAAATCATGATGGCATAGATAGCATGAATGCACACAATCCTTTCTCCAGGGTTGGAAAGATCAGGAACTCGAGTGAATAAGTTTAGGCTGAGAGGGGAAAGATTTAAGAAGATCCAGAGGGGGCATTTTCTTCACACGAAGGGCAGTGGGTATATGGAACAAATTGCCAGAGGATGTGGTTGAGGCAGGTACAATGACAAACATTTAAGAGACATTTGGGCAGGTAGATGGATTGGAAGGATTTGGAGGGATAGGGGTCAAATGGAGAAATGGGACAAGCACAGATTGGTCAGCATGGACAACTTGGGTAGGAGAACTTGTTCCCATGCTCTCTGATGATGGCTCAGACAAAACTGTTATTGACATAATTCATAGGTAGACAAAAAATGCTGGAGAAACTCAGCGGGTGAGGCAGCATCTATGGAGAGAAGGATTAGGCAACGTTTCGAGTCGAGACCCTTCTTCAGACTGAATGCTAAGTGTATTGCTAAAATAAACAATGTTACATGATCTAATTTCTAGTCTGATGAATGTGAACATTTTCAACTGGCTGGTAACGTTAAATATTTCATTCTACTGGAGATTTATTATAAGCTAATTATTATATGATGTGGGAATGTGGAATACAGAATCCATATTAATTACCACGATAAGCTAATAATTCATGAATGACAAAGCCACAGGTGAGTAGAGATGGATTTCAACATATGAAATAAATAATACATTTTTTAGTTCTACATTGAATGTTTTCTTTAGGCCTGCTGCTAACCCATATTGATCAATCTCTAATGAGATTCTCAAGGTCTACCAGCGTAGACGGCCATCCAAACTACTCTCAATGGAAGCCTTCTCCCTCCCAAACTGAATCTGTTCGGAAAACAGTACGTAGCAGCACCAAGAGAAATGAATTATTATCTGGCCAGTGTGACTAAGTGAGTGTGACTATGTGACTTGAACTTAATAATTTCTGTAAGTCTATTAGATATACGTGGAGACGCAAGAAACTGCAGATGCTAGAATCTTGTGCAAACACAAGGTGCTGCAAGAACACAGCTAGTCAGGCAACATTGGAGGATGAGGTGGACAAGTGACTTTTTGGTTAGGAATCCTTCTTCAGACTAATAGGACTAGGAGGGAGAAACCCAGAAAAACGATTGGGTAGATGTGGATTAATATTGCATGAGAAGTTAATTAATCATTTTGAATAGTCGGTGTTTAGTTTAGTTTAGTTTCAATGATTCAAAGATACTTTATTGTGTACCTAGGCATAGCACAATTCTTTGTTTTTGCATACAATCCAGTTAAATAATACAGCAGACTACACCTACACAGTACACAAAGAATCGTCACATTGACTGGTGCCGACAGACTTTCAGAAGTGCTGATTACAGTCTTATCTTCTTGCAGTGGGAAAGTTTTGGAAAGGGATTACGCTATCTCCAGTCTGGAGATACTTAGTACACTAGGTCAATGCCCAACAAACTAGGGACAATTTACAGAAGCCAAATAACCTACGTACCTGCATGTCTTTGGAATATGGGAGATGACTGGAGCACTCGGAGAAACCCATTCGGTCACAAGGAGAATGTACAAACTCGGAAAAGACAGCACCCATAGTTAGGAATGAACCTGGGCTTCTGGAAACTATGTTTATATTGACCTGAAACAAGGCAATTGATGTGGTCAGTGACATGGAATATAGAATTATTGATGGATGGAGAATCTTTAAAGTGATGAAGGTTTGAATGAACTCCACACTGAAGCTGTTGGTACTGATGGCTGTGATTCCTCTTGCCCCTGCTTCTCCTCTTGTTGAATTTGCTGTTGTTCAGCTGTTGATAAAATCTAGGTCATTATAACACAGTAATGAAGTATGCCAACTATCTGCTTGGTATTGCTTTTGGCCGCTCAAACAGGCCAGCTGTGTCTGGGTTCCGAACATGAGTTAGAATCCAGGTTTGGAGGAATAGTCCTGGTCACCAGGTTGCCAACCAGGAACTTATTAGCTTGGCTGGGACAAAGGTGAAGCAGATGACTGACACAGTGTGAATGTGTTACTGGGCACAGATCTGCATGCTGCATTGCAGATGACTGCAAACAAACTGAGTACTGGGAAAGTGGAATCCTTTTTGATTGGAATGGAAGGCAGAGCGTTAAGGGGGAATACTTAAAGCAACAAAGCTCCCTCCCTGACAGTAGGGAGTTTGCATGTTCCCCCCATGACCTGCGTAGGTTTTTTCTGGGTGCTCCAGTTTCCTCCAGGACTCCAAACATGTGCAAGTTTGTAGGTTAATTGGCTTGGTAAAATTGTAAATTATCCCTACTGTGTGTAGGATAGTGTTAGTGTACGGGGATTGCTGGTCGGCGCGGACTCGGTGGGCCAAAGTGCCTGTTTCCATGTGGTATCTCTAAACTAATCTAAGCTAAAACATGAGGACGGTCTGTGTTCTCTTGCAATAGGTTACAAACTAAAATGCAGACAAAACCTTGTGTTCTCGATCCTCATATTGTCCATGGTCCACAGGGGAAGTGATATGAATGTTCTTACCAGTGTAGAGGTATTTAATGTCTTCACAATGCAACAAAAAATGACACCAGTTCTTATTGATATCAGGTTGTCTCGTCTGGAAGAAACCTGTTGCATAAATATTAAAGTTCATAATTGTCAAGGCAGGTCTGTGGAATATCCTTTAAAACACTTGACCACGGTAGAGCTGCTACCTTGTAGCACCAGAGACCTGGGTTCGATCCTGACTATGGGTGCTGTGTGTATGGAGTTTGCACGTTCTCCTTGGGACCACATGGGTTTTGGTTGGGTGCTCCGGTTTCCTCCCACATTTCAAAGACGTGCAGGTTTGTAGGGACAGCAGATGCTGGTTTACACCAAAGTTAGACATAAAATGCTGGAGTAACTCAGCGGGTCAGACAGCATCTGTGGAGAAAAGGAGTAAGTGAAGTTTCAGGTCGGAAGAAGTGTTCCAACCCAAAATGTCTCCTATACCTTTTCTCCATTGGTGCTGCATGATTTGCAGAGTTACTCCAGCATTTTGTGTCTATTTCAGGTTTGTAGATTAATTTGCTTCTGTATATTACCCCTGATGTGCAGAATGCAAAACTGGGATAGAGCTAGTGTATGTTGGCTGGCATGGACTCTCGATGGGCTGAAGGGCCTGTTTCCACACTGTATCGCTGAACTTGAAATAAACTTGAAGTGTGGGTCATGTGCAGAAACAGTTCTGGCAATCCAGGAGTTGTAGATATGGCAATTGGTTTAGGTTGGTGATGGTCTGGTGGCAAATCTATGCGTGTGGCTGCTCCGTTCCAGACCCCAATACAACTCTACAGGGCAGGCTGCATCTGGAGTGAAAACAGGTAAAAACAATGGAGATGCTGATCAATTTTTCAGGAAATTTGTTTTATAAACTATTTTTTCAGCAATCAAAAGCATAAAATTATAGTCAGAAGAGCATTATAAAATATATTGTTCCACAGTCCTTCCTTCCTGTCAGTCCACACCATAAGTTGTTTGCTGTCTGATTCTATTGTTCCGGTGTGTACCCTGAAAGGGTCCCAACCCAAAAATTCACATATTCATGTTCTCCAGAGATGCTGCCTGATCTGCAATATTTTGTTACTGCAATATTTTATTTTATTTTCTTATAGACCAGCATCTGCAGTTCTCTGACACGCCAGTAGAACACCAAACTCAACGCGCCTTTCTGTGAAAAGGACAAAAAGTGCTGGAGTAACTCTATGGGTCAGGAAGCATAGCTGGAGAACATGGATAATTGACGTTGCTGGCCAGCACTCTCCCTCACGCGTCTGTCAAACCAGTTGTCTGTGATGTGCGTTTGGAATTTTTTTACCACGTTAAACCTCCAAAATAGATATGTTTTTTGTTGTTATACTTGTGCTCTACTTATTGAAGGAATAGCTGCTGCTGAAATGGGAACTCTTATCCTCACCTGGATGAGCAAAATGGGTTGTACAACACATATCAGAGGGCTTTTACAGCCAATAACGCTGAATCTATTTTAGATTTCAAATCTGTCTATTGAGAAAAGTATTAAGGGATGGCATGGTGGTGCAGTGGTAGAGCTGCTGCCAAACAGCACCAGAGGCACCGGTTCGATCCTGATTACGGGTGCTGTCTGTACGGAATTTGTAGTTTCTCCATATGACCACGGGGGTTTTCTCCAGGTGCTCTGGTTTCCTCCCACACTCCAAAGACATAGATTAATTGGCTTCAGTAAAAATAGTAAATTGTCCCTAGTGTGTAGGATAGTGTTAGTGTACGAGTACAAGATACAAGATACAAGAGATACAAGATAGATTTTAATTGTCACATGTGCCAGATGGCACAGTGAAATGAATTCCCATACAGCCATACAATAAAAATAAACAGGACTCAACACACTATAGAATTTAACACAAAACATCCTCACACAGCAGAATCAAAGTTTCCCACTGTGTGGGAAGGCACCAAAGTCAGTCTTCTTCCTCCACTGTTCCCCGTGGTCAGGGTCTCCCCAAGCCCTCCGCAGTTGCAGCTACGGGCGGCTCGATGACCAGGACCGCTCGCCGGGATGATACCAGTCGGGGCTGCGGGACGTCCTCCGCTGGTCAGCGTGCTCGGTGGGCTGAAGGGCCTGTTTCCGCGCTGTATCTGTAAACTCAACTAAAAATATGTGAAAATACCATGCTGAAAAAGAGAAGATTATGTCCCGCACGTCACTTGCTTTGCTGGTTATGCCAAACTTACTTTGAACCTTGGAGATGCCAGATGACAAGCTTGGAAGTCATTGACAAATGCATCAAAAAACATGCTCAGTAGAAAAGAAGGCAGCTTCTCCATTGCAATGGCCGCGTGCTCTGTTGCTTAGCAACCTTCAGAAACCATCTCAACATCTGCAAGTTCAGAACAGTTTTAACCATTTAGCGTACAGCGGGAGGTGGCGAGTAATGACAGAAATGAAAACTTGTGGCAGAGAGTTCCAGAGATTCACCATTCTCTGTGTGAAAATGTTTTTCTTAAAAGATTTCCCCTTTATCCTTAAACTGTGACCCCTTGTCCAGGACTTCCCCCAACATCGGGAACAATCTTCCTGCATCTAGCCTGTCCAACCCCTGAAGAATTTTGTAAGATTCTATAAGATCCCCCCTCAATCTTCTAAATTCTAGCGAGTACAAGCCGAGTCTATCCAGTCTTTCTTCATATGAAAGTCCTGACATCCCAGGACTCAGTCTGGTGAACCTTCTCTGTACTCCCTCTATGGCAAGAATGTCTTTCCTCAGATTAGGAGACCAAAACTGTACGCAATACTTCAGGTGTGGTCTCACCAAGACCCTGTACAACTGAAGTAGAACCTCCCTGCTCCTATACTCAAATCCTTTTGCTATGAATGCTAACATACCATTCGCTTTCTTCACTGCCTGCTGCACCTGCATGCCTACTTTCAATGACTAGTGTGCCATGACACCCAGGTCTCGTTGCAACTCCCCTTTTCCTAATCGGCCACCATTCAGATAGTAGTCTACTTTTCTCTTTTTGCCACCAAAGTGGATAACCTCAAATTTATCCACATTATACTGCATCTGCCATGTATTTGCCCACTCACCCAGCCTATCCAAGTCACCTTGCAGCCTCCTAGCATCCTTCTCACAGCTAACACTGCCCCCAGCTTCATGTCATCCGCAAACTTGGAGATGTTGCATTCAATTCCCTCGTCCAAATCATTAATATATATTGTAAATAGCTGGTGTCCCTGCAATGAGCCTTGTGGTACCCCACTAGTCACTGCCTGCCATTGTGAAAAGGACCCGTTTACTCCTAATCTTTGCTTCCTGTCTGCCAGCCAGTTCTCTATCCACACCAATACTGAACCCCCAATACCGTGTGCTTTAAGTTTGTACACTAATCTCTTATGTGGGACCTTGCCGAAAGCCTTCTGAAAGTCCAGATATAACACATTCACTGGTTCTCCCTTATCCACTCTACTAGTTACATCCTCAAAAAATTCTATAAGATTCATCAGACATGATTTACCTTTCATAAATCCATGCTGACTTTGTCCAATGATTTCACCACTTTGCAAATGTGCTGCTCTCCCATCTTTAATAACTGACTCTAGCAGTTTCCCCACTACCGATGTTAGACTAACTGGTCTGTAATTCCCCATTTTCTCTCTCCCTCCCTTTTTAAAAAGTGGGGTTACATTAGCTACCCTCCAATCCTCAGGCACTACTACAGAATCTAAAGAGTTTTGAAAATCTATCACTAATGCATCCACTATTTCTGGGGCTACTTCCTTAAGTACTCTGGGATGAAGCCTTTCTAGCCCTGGGAATTTATCGGCCTTTAATCCATTAAATTTACCTAACGCCACTTCCCGGCTAACCTGGACTTCACTCAGGGTTCAATCCTGACCTTGGTTCCTGTGTGTACAGAGTTAGTACGTTCTCCCTGTGGCTTCTGTAAAATTGTCCCTAGTGTGTAGGATAGTGCTAATGTACAGGGTAATTGCTGGTGGCACAGACTCGTTGGGCCAAGGGGCCTGTTTCCACGCTGTATCTCTAAAGTTTGATAGTAGAAGAATTGTGCTCAGCCCGACTTTTCAAAGGAAATTTCTATGTGAATGATTTTGCCAGTTTTATACCAGAACCTTGATGTGTTAATTCCCTCAATCACTTCTGCTGCTCCAGAATAATGTGAAAATCCGACACAGCTTATTAACATTTTTTGCTCCTCCCTTGTAGACAAATGGAGAATGGAACTCAAGTTGTCTGTATTGTCCGAAAGGAAATGTACCTTAAAAATTTGTAGCTGCATCTCATCCCTGTCTTACCTGATGTCTGTGCAGGTGAGACTTTGGCCTTGAACAAGATGCCAAAGCTTTTACATTGACCACTTAATGCTGCTTATTTTATTACATTTTTGAATTATTTATAATGGATTTATGGTATCTAAAACTTTAGTTTAGTTTATCGTCTTGTAGACTGAGGTACAGTGAAAAGCTTTTGTTGCGTGCTCACCAATTAGCAGAAAGACAATACATGATTACAATCGAGCCAACCACAGTGTACAGATACATGATAAAGGGAATAATGTTCAGTGCAAGAAATGAATTTTCTCAAACTTGCCTCCAGGGTTAATATACAAGGATAATTAACAGAAGCCATCAAATTCATTTCCTAAAATCTAGATAAAGGAGGGAGATATTTGTCTTTTCAGGCCCTTAAAAGTTATGAAGTTCATTTTGAGGTTGTTGTTGGTGCTTCTCACTTACAATAAACTCCAAAGAAAAAATGTGAATAGTAAAATTGGTTTAAGTGTTCCAAAATATGTCAGCGGAAATCATTTCTGTCAACTTTTGGCACAATGTATAATGTCCTAAAACAAAAATAATTTTAAGGAAATAATTAAATTTGAAGAGATCAAACCTTTTACCTTACAGTATTTGTGTTTAAATGTGCAAATATAATTTTAGAAAATAGCATGCAATGTCATATTTGCATGCAGGTGAGTCAGCAAGTAAATAGATTAAAAACTCTCTGTTTCGTTTCTCTCCAAATGGAAAAAAAAGACAAGGGAAAAAAAGAATCTGAAATTGTTGATGATGAAAGAGCTAATAACTTGAATAGTGAGCAGATTAAAACTGTGCTGGTGCAGATCCCCACGTACGTATACCACCCTGCCTCTGGCAGTAATCCTGGCTTTATGGATCTGAAATTTCCTAAAGATGTATTAGTGTCTCATACACATGTGCTCTTGTGCACTCTTAATCCCTTTCACCAGCTTCTTAGCTGGTTTCTTTGTATTTAAATTTTTTCTCTCTGACCAGCTAAATCCCTTTGGACAAAGTGACAGGAGCTTTTCAGAACTCAGGCCTGGGTGACAGCTGGTGTGGAGTTTCTAAAAGACTGCAAAGTGTTCCTTGTGAGCTGTCTTCAAGAACAGTGTCAGCCACCAACTGAGCGATTTGTTAGCTTCTCCCCTCGGGCGGCAGTGAATCGAGGAGCCTCACATCACATACTGAAATAAGATCATGGTTGTCCATACCGATATACAAAAAATATATATAAAATAGGCGATAGGACTTCTGCAAATTAAAAAAAAAAAAGATTAAAATTAATTTAAAGGAAAACAATGACTGAACGGACTCCTGATTCACTAATCGTGGATGATAATTTATTTCCTTAATGAATTACCTTAAAGGCATTGCATGGATAACACATGTTACAAAGAAAAGATTTGCATCCCTTCCTGATGGCTATGTGTGTTTGCCATTGATGGCCATCATACAGAAAGAAATGGTTTAAATTTCGGTATTCAGCCTGTATTGATTTAACTGTTCTCAGGGGAACAGCAAGGCAATGCTACAACTGGTCTTGGTGCTCCTGGGCTGGGCAGAAGTGACCCCTACTGGAAGTCTGTCTGCATGTGGGTCTACTTCAGTTTGTGTTCTTAAATAGCCCACTGCTGCACACTATACTAAAGCCTACACATGAATAATGGTGGGGGACAGATACTCAAGGAATAAAACATTTAGTGAAACACCAAATAATTTATAATTTATGACAAAAGCTGATTAATATTAGCTAATTAAATTCAAATCTAACATTTAACCTACAAAGCACTCCAAACCTGACGTGTTTTTTTTTCTCTGTGGTTTGACTTGCTTGCTGATAATAATTTGTATTAATATATTTAACCAAATGCAAACTGATGCCCCAGAATCAGTTCTGGAACAATCTGAACAGCGATCTACAGCAGTACAGTGGAGCAGTGGTAGAGTTGCTGTTTTCCAGCACCAGGATTTGATCCTGACTACGGGTACTGTCTGTATGGAGTTTGCACGTTCTCCCTGTGGATTTCCTTTGGATGCTCCGGTTTCCTCCCACATCCCAAAGACATGTAGGTTTGTAGGTTAATCGGCTTCTGTAAATTGTCGTTAGTGTGTAGGATAGAACTAGTGTACAGGGCATCGTTGGTCAGCGTGGACTCAGTGGGCTGACGGGCCTATCTCTAAACTAAACTAAGAAAGGCAGCTTACAACCCAGCTGTATGAATATTTATTTTTTTAATTTCAGGTAGCTCCTGCATTCCCTCTTTCTCCACCCCTCCCATCAGTTTGCATTTGGTTAAATATATTAATACAAACTATTATCAGCTAGCAAGTCATATCACAGAGAAAAAATACGTCACGTTTGGGGTGCTTTCTAGGTTAAATGTTAGATTTGAATTTAATTCGCTAATATTAATCGGCTTTTGGCATAAATTATAAATTATTTGGTGTATCACTGAACAAAGTTTCTAGCGTAAACTTAATTTTCGAGCCAACCATGAAAAGCTAATGAATACTGCCCAAAATTATGGAAAGCCTATTGGCTTATTCTCCCTGCTCAGATGAAGAAATAGCGGTAAAGGTATTAACTTGCATACACTTTGTATTTTTCTTGCAAATGTTCTCACTTTTCAATCTCATAGTAAATTTGTTGACTCCTTTTAATTGTTTTATTCCTTGGGAATCTGTCCCCCACCATTATTCATGTGTCATCCTGTTGGTTCCACCGTTCGCATTAATATGTCCCTTCATTATCACCTCTTCCACGGCCAACAATGGACCATCGTGAGCTCCACCTTTCCTTGGTGCCGGCTCTGACTTGTTCTGAACCTTTTCATACCTCTACTCTCCATCTCTCCTGACTCACAGTCTGAAAAGGGGTCCCGACCGAAACGTCACTAATTCCTTTTGTCCGGAGATGCTGCCTGACCCATTGAGTTACTCCTGCATTTTGTGTCTATCTTCTATACAACCTATGCAGTTCCTTCCTAAGCTAAGTTATTGTTGATAGGAGATCTTTAAAAGATGGGCAAGAGAATGATAATGCAAAGCTCTCCACATTTCCATAGCTGTAAAATCACTCCATCTCTAAATGGTACAGGTGAATTTCTCTTGACCAACACACGGTAAATAATTTGCAGCATGCAAGATGCATCCATTGCCACTGCAAGAAGCTTCAAACACAGTTATCTTGTGCAAGTGTGGATTTTCTTTAATATTTTTGAAGCCTCCAAATTAAATCAGTTGGGTTTGCAGAAACACAACAAAGATCCAAGACTGCACCATTACAAGGCTGTGTAATTAAATATTTTTATGTGAACTTTCCAAGTTAAATTACTGTTTGGTCTTCAGCAATTTGCATGTGACTGCAGTGCTCACCGTGACAGGAATAGCCATGGATGCAAGGTGGTGAATTCAGGGATTTTTAATTAAGAACAAGTTATGACATTTACTGACAAAAAAAAAACAGTGCGCTACAGTTCCCAAAACAAAGGCACCATCCTGATCTTGCTGAGTCGTAGGCTAAACACAATTAATCAATTATGCAGCATGGAAGCTGGAGCGTGGGACAAGCTTGTAGTAAATGGGAGTGTGAAATCCATGAAGTCCCACTGTTACCATATTAAGTTGTCTTCTTATTTCTGATTACACTGTACACAAAAGAACATTGACTAGATTTACATCTCAAGTTCAGTTCTTCCATAAGACATAAGGAATCCCTTGTGTTGTCCGAGCAGCAACAGTCCATCTGAATTAAATATGTTAAATATTGGGAGGCCAGAGGTTAATTATTCCTTTAGTTCCAATGATTCAAAAACGTTAATGCATATATTAAAAATAATGTATTCATGTTATATTTACAAGGTATCGTGGCATATTTGTTACAGTCAAAGTGCAAATAAGACCTGATCGAATCTCCTGTTAGTTATATGTCTCTCATGGTTTGGTGATGGCAGCTCCTCGCAGCAGTGGTCTCTGCAGTCTGTCTGTCTGTCTTTTTTAAATTTTTGTCCTGTTGAGTGTATAGTTTGGTTGTAGTTTATATATTGTTTTTAGCAGTGTATATGTGGAGGGCGCGAAACTTTTAAATCTCTTCCCTGTACGGGGGACCCGACCTTTTCCCTGCCGGGTCTCCGTTGTCGTTGGGGCCTAGCATTGTGGAGCGGCCTCCAACCGGAACGACCTTGGGGCTCCAGTCGCGGAACCTGCGGACTCACCATCATGGAGCTGGCCGGCTTCGGAGCGTGGAGAGCTGTGGTGGCGCGCGGCTGTGACCCGCCTTCGGAGCTTCGGAGGCTCCAGCCACAGGCCCGGTGGACGGTGACATCGGGAGCTCACGGGTCCTTGGTGGGAGACCGCTTTTCGGAGCTCCCGCAACGGCATCTTCTCCGGCATGAATTGCGGGGTTGAAAAAGACCTGGAGCGGGGCCATACATCACCCGGCGCAGCTTTAACGGCCGCGGGACTTGCCATCGCCCACCGGGGGCTCCAACATCAAGACGTGGAGCGGGGCCTGACATCGCCCGGCGCGGCTTTAATGGCCGCGGGACTTGCCATCGCCCGGCGGAAGCTTTAACATCTGGAGAAGAATGGAAAACAGGGGACAGACAATGACTTTGCCTTCCATCACAGTGAGGAGGAGATTCACTGTGATGGATGTTTGTGTAAATTGTGTTAATTGTGTGTCTTAGTTTTTTTTTCTTGTTGTATGACTGCAGAAACCAAATTTTGTTTGAACTCCATTTGAGGTTCAAATGACAATAAACTGTATTGTATTGTATTGTGTATTGTATTGTGTATTGTATGGTTTTTGATTCCATTAACTTTACTTTAGACTAGAAATACAGCGTGGAAACACATCCTTCGGCCCGCCGAATCCGTGTCGAGCAGCGGTCACACATACACTAGTTCTATCCTAAACACTAGGGGCAATTAACAATTTTACCAAAGCCAATCACCTACAAACATGTTCATCTTTGGAATGTGGGAGGAAGCTGGAACACCCTCATTTAAACTGTTACAAAAATTACATCTTGCATCTCCCTTAATGTTAGTTAATAACTGCACTTCAGGACCCAAGCACACATGGAATCTGGCATTTCATCAATGCACAGGGAAGGAACGCTTAATTTTCTTTCCGATGATATTTTTAACTGAAAGATTTTTGCTGCTTAATTTGATTAAAAGATCCTTTGCTCACTTTCGAAGAAGAGCAAAGGAGTTTGCCAAGTATCCTGGTCAGCCTTTATTTCTCAGTTAATATCTTAGCTGGACATTGCCGTGCATAACACTATGATTACCAAATCGATGTTTACAGAACCATAGCAACTACATGTTTAAAATAAACTTAGAGACTCTGTTTTCCTTCAGGATTTGAAAAGCTTTGCAATTTTAGAATATAAAGCTACAAACATGATAATTCCTACCTTAGACTCATTTGGTAGCTCTCTTGCCTATGACTCGGAAGATTATGGGCTTCTGTGTTACTACAGAGATTATAATACAAAATATATGCTGGTCCTTGGATGTATTAACGTGAGATAGGGTATTAAAACTTTGTCTGTTCTCTCTCAGATGGAAAACCATATTGTCCCATAGCAAGTATCAACCATGGTCTGAAGAAGGATCGGAACTAAAAACATTACCTAAAGTTATCCAGAGATGCTGAAGATAGACACAAAATGCTGGAGTAACTCAGCAGAACAGGCAGCATCTCTGGATAGAAGTGATAGGAGACCCTTCTCGACCCAAAACGTCTCCCCTTCCTTCTATCCACAGATTCTGAGTTACTCCAGCATTTTGTGTCTATCTTCAGTGTAAACTAGCATCTGTAGTTCCTTCCTGCACATTTCTCCAGAGATGCTGCCTGATCCGCTGAGATACTCCAGCACGTTGAGTGTTTTATAAATCAACTACTGCAGTTCCTTGTGTCTCAATAATAGAGATTATCTCAATATGTGGGAACATACTCTGCCCAAGTTGGCTGTCAACTTTCCCATTTTACAGTTCTTCAATGGCTAGGATGAAAAAGGCTATATATAAATTAACCTCTTTGTTTCTTGAAGGTATAAATGGGTTTGTACCGTCAATATCTCACATCACATCCCCATCACCCATGGCAACAGTGACAGTGTAATTTCTACACCATCCTCTGCATAGAAATGTCCCAATGTTATTCCAGAAATATAGCGTGTTTCTTTTTCAGAGTGTTTCCGACATTTGCGATTTTCTTCTTGTTTAAATTTTCCAGCATTGGCAAGTTTTATTTTTGTTTCCAATTCCCCCGAACTGTTCCAGGCAACCAAAGATGAACCCCACTGAAAACCCCACTGAAAAGTAACCCTCAACTTAAGCCTGTGACATGTGATAACAAGTAATTACATTGGAAGTACAGTGCTGCCGAGCTCATAACAAAACAAATGCAGGACAGTGTTGCTTCACTCCTGCAGAATGACAGGAAGTATATGAAAGCCTGAAAAAGAAAGCAAATGTTAAAGGCTCAACATTTATCTCCAAGGGAACCTGCAAGACGTTGCCCTAAATAAAAATAATATGCATTAAAAGTGTATTCTACGCATTGTATGCATCATAAGAAATTTGCTGAGGCGTAGGTGTGGAATGTACATGAACAATAGCTCCATTTCATTGAAGTACATTTATATTTGCCATTTCAGAATAGAAAGATTCTTTCTCATTTTATAAATTTCCTAACGGTAGTAATTATTCTTCTACTGGTTAAAAAAAAACAGTTTCTTAAAAAAAATGGCAAATAGGGAATGCAAATGAGAAGTTGAGACACATACACAGTGCAGCCATCAAATCATAGCAACATCAAGGGTCTGTTTCCAAGGAGTTGTTTCCTATAAAATTGTAAATTACAGTGCCCTCCATAACGTTTGAGACAATGACCCACCATTTATTTATTTGCCTATGTACTCCACAATTTGAGATTTGTAATAGAAAGAAATCACATGTGATTAAAGTGCACATTGTCAGATTTTAATAAAGAAGGAATGTTACAAAATTTTGAGATTTTAAAAATCAATTCTGTAATTTGTCCCATCAGATAAAGCATAAAAATAAGTTTAAATTGATACCTAATTCACTTAAATATCTTCAGTATTAAAAAAGTTATGGCCATTTTCATACTCGAAAATTAGCATGTTGTTCCCTATTGCTTTTCCATTGACATAACACAAAAGCTGTGTTCGAAGACAGTCAAAAGCCCATAACTTTCTTAAAAAGTAGTAGAGCCGGATGAAATTTTCCGTTATTATAGATTGAAGCATTCTGAAACCAATATGAAACATTTTACTTGGATGACCTGAAATTAAAGCATATAATTAGTTAGTTACCTAATTGTAGCTAATTACAAAATTGACCGTTGTGACGGAAATAGTAATAAACACCCAGACTGCCTTGAAAATTCAAAAATGTTATATTCTCAAGATCAGAACTTTAATATTATTGTATTATATGCTGTAAGTCCGTAACAGATAGTTAAATAAGTTACAATTTCTAGCAATAGACAAAGTCTTTATGGAGAAGATCAGTTGCTAGCAGGTACATTGGCATATCATAATCAGTAGCATCATCATACTCCTCAGATTGTAACCAATAAGCAACTCTGTACACCTTGTTTTTCCTCAACTTTTCAATTTTGGCATTGTAAACTACAGGTTTTTGCTCTTCAAACCATGCATGACATGTCTTCCTGCCCACTACTTTCCCATTAAGAATGTCCTGTAGATCATCACATTTTGGAGTAGTCCAAATTCGGATAATCTCTGCGAATGCTGTCTAAATCAGTCTCTTTTGCTGGGCATTTGGATTGACAATTTTGCATTTCTTCTTCGGAGCCATCTGTTTAAAATGTAAAGGAAAAAAAACACTGAACAGCATTAACAGAAACAAGTTATTATTTGCAGTTTTAGAAAAAAGGTAGAAATTATAGTTAAATGCTAAAACAAATAGTAAATACCCAGCTAAAAATTCATATTCATCAGTTTCATCAAATCAATTAAATTAATCTAATCAATTCATCTAAATTCAATTACTAGATCTAAACATCTATCCATTTCTTAAGAAAAGGCTAAACATTTTAAATAGCCTAAGTATTCAAATAATCTAGAAACATCCACTCAATATTATCAAAATTATTATTTTTTGCACAATACACGTGACTAAAACTGTTGTGGATATTTAGTATAAAAATATTGATTATAGATAGACAATAATACAAAATATAGACAATTTATGACATGATTGTCCAAAAATAATTAGGGTTTAAATCATCTTGCGAGTGGGTGTTTCTGGAATGTGATCAATTGGAACGTTGCTGTTGTCTTGAATTTTAAGCCCACGTCGGCAGGCAAGACACTGCCGATTCTTATGGGGACTAAATAACATTTTCACATCGTAACATTAGACTAAAGCCACCCCAAGAAGCAAGATTATATGTGAAATAAATGGCTTACCATTTGTTTTGTCCTGATATTGCGATCCGTGGCGTTGAAGACGTTGAGGGTGTCAGAAGTCGCTTTTTACTTTAATCCAACGATTAAATTTTCCAGCGATTTAAAAAAAAAAACGGGAACGGAAGTCCAATCGATTTTTCTTCATTGACTAGCAGCCCGAGGAAATCCCTCTCCGACAAGCGATACAAACCTGCATTTTAATTCCCGTCCCTCCCCCAACCACTCCCCTCAAAGGCACCAGAGTTGCACACACAGCCAGTGGCAGATCTTGCAGCACCGCTGAAGGTAGGTTTAATAACATCGCTAAATAAAGGCCATTTTTATACATTGTGGTTTCACTATGCAGAAGTGACAGCATAGTCCTCTCATTTCAGGGCACCATAATGTTTGGAACACAGCAATGGCATGTAAATGAAAGTAGTCATGTTTAGTCGTTTGTTGCGTATACTTTCCATGCAATGACTGCTTGAAGTCTGTGATTCATCGACATCACCAGTTGCTGGGTGTCTTCTCTGGTGATGCTATACCAGGCCTGTATTGCAGCCATCTTTATGCTTGTTTTGGAGGCTAGTCCCCTTCAGTTTTCTCTATCTATATAATATTAAAACTCTGTGGCTGGCTGCTGGCTGGCTGGCTGGCTGTGTGTGTTTCTGACTTGTGGCTGCCAGCCTTTGATTCGTTGCTACGCCAACGTCAGGCCCAGAAACGCCGAGTTTTTTTCCATTTCGGTAGAGATTTCACTTTTCATTCCAAGTATCCACTCATTAAATTTCGTCGTGTTTATGTACACATTTTTTTTAAATCCTTCTCGCCCTCCCAATATTTCAAAAAACCCCCCCCCCCCCCACTCACTCATTTTGTCACCTCCTGCTGGCCAGCGACCATAACTGCTGCTGGCGCCCCCATCTCGCCTCAAAGACGCCATTTAAAAACAGCCGCACTGCTGATTCCTGAGCCACTTGAGTTGGAGGACCACGTCTCCCGTGGGGGCTATGGGTAGGGAACGGCTGCGTTGGGGGAGCAGACCCAACGGGTCTGCACTTGGTCTAGTAGCATATAAAAGGCATGCTCAATTAGGTTCAGATCGGGTGATTGACTTGCCACTCAAGAATTGACCATTTTTTTTTAAGTTTTGAAAAACTCCTTCGTTGCTTTAGCAGCATGTTTGTGATTATTGCCATGCTGTAGAATGAACTGCCGGTCAATGCGTTTTGAGGCATTTGTTTGAACTTGAGCAGATAGGATGTGACTATACACTTCAGAATTCATTATGCTACTACCATCAGCAGTTGTATCATCAATGCAGATAAGTGAGCCAGTACCTTCAGCAGCCATACATGCCCAGGCCGTAACACCCCCACCACCGTGTTTCATAGATAAGGTGGAATGCTTTGGATCTTGGACAGTTCCTTCGCTCCTCCATATTTTGCTCTTGCCATCACTCTGATATGTTAATCTTCATCTCCTCTGTCCACAAGGCCCTTTTTCCAAAACTGTGGTTACTCTTTTAAGTACTTCTTGGCAAACTGTAACCCGGCCATCCTATTTTTGCGGCAGCCAGTGGTTTGCATCTTGTAATTTCTGTATTTCTGTTCATGAAGTCTTCTGCGTACAGTGGTCATTGACAAATCCACACCTTACACCTGAAGAGTGTTTCTGATCTGTCGGACAGGTGCTTGGGGATTTTTCTTTATTATAGAAATAATTCTTCTGTCATCAGCTGTGGCGGTCTTCCTTGGCCTGCCAGTCCCTTTGCAATTAGTAAGCTCACTGGTGCTCTCTTTATTCTTAATGATGACCAAACAGTTGATTTTGGTAAGCCTAAGGTTTGTTTGATGTCTCTAACAGTTTTATTCATGTTTCGCTGTCTCATAATGGCTTCTTTGACTTTCATTGGCACAACTTTGGTCCTCATGTTGACAAACAGCAAGGGGGGTTGGACTATAAATCCCCGGATGCCTGGACATGACTCAGTCACTCTGCAAGATCGCAAGGGAAAGGCAACGACTGTCATTCTAAGCTGTGAATCAACTGAACTGTGAGTCTGCAGTGTACTTGCAATAAAAGATTTGTTAGCCCTTAATGACAATGCCTTGAGTTGTTTGGCCTGCTGCCCTACCTGTGCTTGAAACTGCAATGCTTTATTAGGTCCGACTGTGTTTGGAAGGAATAAATGCTTTATTAGGTCTGACTGTGTGGAGAGGCCACGCTCAGCCATGTGAGTATTCAAGAAAGTTTACTGCCATATATATGAGGTGTGAGTCAGTGAGTGTGAGTCAGTGAGTGTGTGTGTGTGTGTGTGTGTGTGTGTGTGTGTGTGTGTGTGTGTGTGTGTGTGTGTGTGTGATTTCAGTGACTGAGCTGTCCGTTCAAGAACCCATTTGGCCCACAATGTGCCTACTAGCCCTCTGGAAACCAGTCCCTTCAGCCCACTACAACATGCTAGCATTTGAGAAAGCCCCCCCCCCCCCCCTCCACTGGCCAGCAATATTGGAATTGGTGGAGAGGTGGAAAATTGTGTTGGGGGACCAGCCCTCCTGTGTGAAGCTGGGACCCAACGGGTTCCACTTAATCTAGTTTTCACTATAGAGCGAATCACCATTTTGACATTAAAGGGGATGGCGTCCATGCTCTGCGTCCTGTTGCAATTTGGTACCACACCCATCCAATGCTACGTGATTCCTTGCATTTCAACAAGACAAGTTTATGAGTTAATGAGTTTCTGAGTCTAGTTTATCATCACATGTACCGAGGTACAGTGAAAAGCTTTTGTTGCCTGCTAACCAGTCAGCGGAAAGATAATACATGATTACAATTGAGCCATTCACAGTATACAGATACATTATAAAGGGAATTATGTGGATGACATTTAGTACAAGATAATGCCAGTATTCTCCGATCAAAGATTGTCCAAGAGTGTCCAATGAGATAGATAGTAGTTCAAGAATGCTCTCTAGTTGTTGGTAGGATGATTCAGTCACCTGATCACAGCTGGGCAGAAACCATCCCCGAATCTGGAAGTGTGTGATTTGAGGGGAAAAGAGGAAGCGGCCAATTTCTCCCTGCAGCAATCATTCCCTTGATCATGCCTTTAAATCCTCTTTGTCAGCCTGCTACATCTGAGTCCCTACCTTGGACTGCTCTAGCAAATCTACGTTGTCATCAGTGAGTGTGCATCATTGTCCTCGTCCATCTTCAGAGACTGTTCTCTGACATAATCTGTCTGAAGAAAAGACATTTTAACAGGTTTGCTGCTGTTTGACAGACCAACGTGCATGTGAATTAATGGGGAAAGTATTTTAAATAACCTAATTTGGTATGTAAATTACATTTAATTAGTATAATTCATAATGTGCTAATAGCATAATAATTATGCTTTAAAAATTTCATAAAATAGATTTGCAGCTCCTGATATATAGAAGTCTAATTTCTAACAGACTTAGCTTGGTTTGCAAATTGTTCAATTATCATAACATTAATATATTCACTCCAAGAATATAACAAAAACATGCCTTAAGGTTCAGAACAAGAAGTCTTGTTTAATTTGCATTCAGCTTAGGTTTGATGTGGAAGTGCGTTGGTGTTGGTTGATCTTTGGACAGGGGTGATTTTCTTTTTGGTTTGACAATCTTTTCACATAGTTTTTGTATACATAACATCAAATAAACCATTGTGAACGTGCACGTATTTTCTGACTCCTATAGCAGACTTAAGTGTAAGAATCAATCTCTAACTGCATGGTTGAATAGATCCCCAGAATAACAAGAGAGTCCAAGCCACCTGATCTAAAAAGATCTGATGATGCATGGTAGATTGTCACAGATCAAAGACACAAGGAACTGCAGATGCTGGTTTACAAAAAAAAGCCACAAAGCCAGGCAGCATCTCGAGAGAACATGGATATGTGATGTTTCGGGTCAGGACCATTCTTTAAACTGATTATAGTGGAGCGGGGAGGGTGGGAGAGAAAGCTGGAAGAGAGGTGCGGGTAGGACAAAGTCTGGCAAGTGATTGGTGGATATAGGTTGGGGGAGGGTGATTGGGCATGTGGTTGGACAAAGGCCAGAGATGATTTGACAAAAAGTTGAGATAAGGGTAGAAGTGATGCGAAATGTGAAGCAAGAGGAAGGAATATAGGTGGAAAGGGATGGGGAGAATGAGATGAGGAGCTAGGTGTGTGCATCCAGATTGGGCGCTGGGAAGAGAAGGGGGAAAAATGGTGGGAGAGGGTGAGGGGAGGAGTGTTTGAAGAATGGTCTCGACCCGAAACGTCACCCATTCCTTCTCTCCAGAGATGCTGCCTGTCCTGCGGAGTTACTCCAGCATTTTGTGCCTACCTTCGATTTAACCCAGCATCTGCAGTTCTTTCCTACACACAGTGTTTGTAGGTTAGTTACCTAAAATTGGAGAATTCAATGTTCATTTCTGATGCTAGCTGTTGGCTGATCAAGAAGCTGCTCTTAGGTTTACTCCAGAGGGCTAATTTTACTGATGTTCTCTGCTGGAAATGAACCCTGATCACTGGAAAATGACAGAGGTGGTGGTCAGCTCAATCCATTCTAATCTATAATCAGGTGACTCAAATCTACAAATTTCAAACATGCGCTCTCAATCATTGAGGCTTCCTCGAAGCAGGTTCCATTTGGAAAATAAGCTTATACCTGCAATACCACAAGATTAACATTGCATACCATAGACATTACATATATGGCAGGGGCCGCGGAATGTTTTTGAAAGTGGGTGGGCTGAGCGATCACTGATCACTGGTACCCGGTGAGGGAGCAGAGTGACCGAGCGGGGGGAGGGTGGCACAATCATTAGTTTTTGCTGTTGCTCGCTCTCCAAAAACTGGGGGATAATACAGGCCATCCCCCAACTCAAAAAGTGGGGGGATGTATCCCCCAACCCCCCACCCCCCCCAACTCCCTCCCTCTCTCTCTCTCCCTCTCTTTCTCTCCTCTCTCTCTCTCTCTCTCGCTCTCTCGGGACCGTCTCTCTCTCTCTCGGGACCGTCTCTCTCGGGGCCCATGCTCCCTCTCTCCCGCTCGGCGGCTAATCACAGCGCTTCGTTCACTGCCCTATATCTCGACTGTGAACCGCGCTGTGATTGGCCGTTGAGCAGAGGGGGGGAAGGGTTTCGGGGGGAGCAGTCGGTTTCCGCCACGGCTGGTCATGGTTTTGCCCAAAGATCATGGAGCGGAGCTCCGCTCTATAATCTTTGGTTTGGCTGCGCTCACTGTGAAAAACTTGTTCTGAGATTCCGGATGTCGGAGGTCCTCAGAAGAAGAGTAAAATATACCTGCAGGGCGGATAATTTTGGGCTATGAAGCATGTCTCACCAAAAAAGTGGAGGGGCTACAGCCCCCCAGCCCCCCGGTTCTGCGGCCCATGTATGGAGTCATTGATGCCTTATAAAATGTATTTTAAGTATTAAAATTCCATTGTCAATGTATTATGAGTATTAAAATTTGCTGGTAGTAGGTATGTTACAAAACCTACCTGAATCACCATTGGGAATCTGCCCACAGCCATGTGTGTGATTTTGGCGCTGTTTGGAGGGGGCGGGTTTAAAACGCGATTTTTACTAGGCTGTACTAATCGCAGATGTTCAGCCTAGTAAATCATTAACGATAAATCGCTGCAAGACCCGGTCGCAAAAGGTATTATTAGTTTTATAGGCCTCGATAATATAGTTATAATAGTTTAAAATTACTCTCTGATTCCGCAACATCTCGCAGCCCCAGGGTTTTATAAAGCAAACAATTAAAGGTATGTACCTTATTTTTACATTAAATGGGGCATATATATAACCCTATATATCAAGTTATCTATAACGAATAGTTCATTTTGGGCTTTTTATATCCCGCAGTATTTTTCTCGGCATTTGAGGGCACTAATCTAGCGCTATGTCAACGTTCTAAACCAGCGCGTTCACATGAACCCACTAGAAAGCCGATTTAAATGGGCATTTATTTACAGCAATTGAACACTAAATTCCTTCCATTTGGCCTATAAATTAATGTAAATTAGATATAAAAATCATGTTATATTGTGAATTATTTGTGAATAATCTTTGGACACTTAGGCTATTTAAAAATGTTAATCTTTCCTTAAGAAATGGGCCTTTGATTATCCAAGATCACAGCTTTTTTGTAATGTCCATTGAAAATCAATAGGGAACAAGATGCTAATTTCCGAGTATGAAAATGGCCATAACTTTTTTAATACTTGAGATATGAAAGTGAATTTGGTGTCAAATTAAACTTATTGTTATGCTTTATCTGATGGGATAAATTTCAGACTTGATTTTTAAAATCTCAAAATTTTGTAACATTGCTACTGGTAGGGTTTTAGATAGAGGTTTGGAACCCGTTTGATGACATCAGCTGTTGCAGCAAGGAGATCACCAAATACTCTTGAAAAACAACAAATTACCAAGGTGGTCAATTGTTTGTTTAGTTTAGTTTAGAGATACAGTGTGGAAACAAGCCCTTTGGCCCACCAAGTCATAGAAAACATAGGAAATAGGTGCAGGAGTAGGCCATTCGGCCCTTCGAGCTTGCACCGCAAGCCAACCATGCTAATGCCAACCAGCGATATCCATACACTACCACTATCCTACACACTAGGAACAATTTCACAATTTTACCAAAGCCAACTATCCTACAAAACCTGTATGTTTTTGGTGCTATCTGTACAGAGTTTGTACATTCTCCCTGTGACCACATGGCTTTTTCCCCGGTGCTTCAGTTTCCTGCCACACTCCAAAGAGAGACACCTCCTTTCAGAGGCTGTGACCTCTGCTGGTATGGCACAACGGATCATCCAGAAAGGCTCTGGAAGCAAGGATGCTAGAAATTCGATGGTGGATCTGTACCCAAATATTATATCACAAACAAGCCAGGAATTCAATACCACTTCCAAGGAGGCATAAGATGTCTTCTTCCTTTGATTTTAATAGAAGGGATTGGCTGCGAAAGCTTCAGGCAATAATTTAGTAATCTAAAATAAAAAAAATCTTTAAAGACTTTGTTTTTAACATCTCACATTACATTGTAATTTAGATTATTAAAAGTCTTTCAAAAATATTTTCAAGCTTTAATGTGTTTTAAATGATGTTAGATCCAAGCAAAAGTTTTCAAGATTTTTAATTTCTTATGTTATATTATTTTCATATTATCCTGCAGCAGAGAAAGATACCAGTTCCCATAGCAATTCCATTAATCCCATTATCTAGTCTCTCTCGTATGCCCAAGAACTTCTCCCTGACTGATCTGCACACACCTATATAGAGAGAATTTACATTAGCCAATTTACATTAGTGATTGCCAGCATGATTTTGTCATGTGGAAGGAAACTAGAACACCCAGAGACAAGTCCCATACAGTTTTTAGACTTCACTTTAGACTTTAGAGATAAAGCGCGGTAACAGGCCCTTCAGCAACCAGTGATCCCCATACAGTTGCACTATCTAACCCGCTAGGGACAAATTACAATGTTATCAAAGACAATCAACCTACAATGCTGGGGATAGACACAAAATGCTGGAGTAACTCAGTGGGTCAGGCAGCATCTCTGAAAAAATGGAAGAGGTGACTTTTCGAATCGACACCCTTCTTCAGAGAGGTTTTACCCTGAAACGAGTCTGAAGAAGGGTCTCGACCCGAAACGTCACTTATTCCTTTTCTTTCGAGATGCTGCCTAACCTGCTGAGTTACTCCAGTATTGTGTGTCTATCTTCGGTGTAAACCAGCATCCGCAGTTCCTTCCTACGCTACCTACAAACCTGTACGTCTTTAAAATGTGGGAGGAAACCAGAACACCCAGAGAAAACCCACACGGTTATAAGGAGGGTGTACAAACTCCAATGCCATAGGGATAGTTGACGTTTCAGGTCGGGACCCTTCTTCAGACTGGTTATAGTATGGGGGAGAGAAAACTGGGTGGAGGCAGGACAAGTGAGGGGGGATTTTGAATGGCAAATGGTTCACAAAGATCAGATGAAAGGACATAAGGTTCTGAAATAAGGAGATAAGGACAGAAGAAGCATGAAATGTGAAGGCAGATGGAGGGGGATTGGGCAGAAGGGGAAAGCGGGAGAAGTGCAGGATTGTGGGAGAAATGGGTGTGCTTCTGGCGGGGGCACAGGGAAGACAGGGGAAAAAAAGTGGTGGAGTTTATAACCTAGAATGGGCAATTCAATGTTAATGCCAACGGGTTGTAAACTACCCAAGGAGAATATGAAGTGCAGTTCCTCCAGTTTGCCTGTAGCCTCGGGCAATGGAGGAGGCCCAGGACAGAAAGGTCAGCATGGGAATGGGAAAGGGAGTTAAAATGGTTACTAATGAGGAGATCCAGTAGGCACTTGGTGGTTGCTGGGGCTGTGCAGCAGTAACTAACTGCATTGCCAATGTGACATCCCTCAAAGTATTTGAATGTCTGAGAATGTTGAATAGTGAAAGGCCCAGATAGAGTTGAAATGGAGAGGATACTTCCACTAGTGGGAGAGTCTAGGACCAAAAGCCAAAGCCTCAGAATAAAAGGATGTACCCTTAGAAAGAAGATGAGGAGACATTTCTTTAGTCAGTGGGTGGTGAATCTGTGGAATTAATTGCCACAGCAGGCTGTGCCCAAGTCAATGGATATTTTTTAAAGCGGAGATTGACATATTTTTGATTAGTACGGGTGTCGGGATTTATGGGGAGAAGGCAGGAGAATGGGGTTGAGAGGAAAAGATAGACTAGCCATGATTGAATGATGGGATAGACTTGATGGGCCGAATAGCTTAATTCTGCTCTTATAACATGAACTTCAAAGATCTGACATAACCTTAAGAATGCTCCCATTCCCTTTCCTCTCTATATCCCCTGGGAGAAGATACAGGGGTTTGAAGCCCAGATACCCAGACTCCTTCCCAGAAGTTGTACTTTTACTCTCAACCTTATGTTATTTGGTTATTCCGTTATTGCACTTTAAACAAGAATTACACTACTTCGGACGGATTTCATGATAATCTTGCACCATTCTGTTTTCTTGCACTCTTGCATTGTATTTATTGCTGTATTTATCATCACTGTATGTGTATTGTTTACTCTATGCGCTTCATGTGGACGAGGAATTTCATTGCATCCATATTGCTCCATACTTCAATAATTTCCATCATCTCTAACATCATCACATAATCTGTGCTGCTCCTTCAAATAACAATATTTCAAATCTTTTCTCAGATTTATATTTCTTCATACCCACATATTTCTCTCTCACAGTTTACGAGATTGTCTAAATCCCTTGAGGATGTAACAGATCTGTAGCATACTCACATACATCATTTATTCTTTCAGCATACAAATTATACTCTTTGTGATTTCTTTACGGGAATTTTATTTTCTAATCAACCTAATTTGCATAAATAAATTAACTCCAATTAACATAATTCATTAATATATTAGATTACTAACATTTACATTGATATTTGTGTATAAAATTAAATGAATTTAAATCAGAATTTCAATATTACTGCTGCTTTCTTTCCAAATTGTTTTGCAATCAACATACATGCTTCCAGTTATCTGCTGATTATGAAGTGCATGAAAAGTATCAAAGCTATTACCTTCAAATAACAGAAGCTATTTTCTAGACATGAAGGGCACATAAGTCTTGAAGAAAGTTTTTGTAAAATTTCAACCTGCCTTCAGTAATTAGTTAAGTTTAGTTTAGAGATACAGCGTATAAACAGGCCCACAGAGTCCATGCCAACCAGCGATCACTCCTAACCTAATTTTTCCCACACACTGGGGACAATTTACAGCAGCCAATCAACCTACAATTCTGCACTTCTTTGGGATGTGGGAGGAATCTGGAGCACCCAGGGAAAGCCCGTGCACTCACAGCGAGAACATGCAAACTCCGCACAGACAGCACCCATAGTCAGGATCGAATCCGGGTCTCTGGTGCTTTAAGGCAGCATCTCTACTGCTGTGTCACTATGCAGCGGTAGAGTTAAATGAAGTTCCAGAAAAATTATCCAACCAAAGTTGACATAACCCACATTTGGCATGTTTCCAACATTACACTATGTTGGAGGTCATCATGAAAGCTGTGTATGCCAGAGCTCAGTTGTTGACAATGAAAACAGGAAATATTCAAAATTTGTAAGATGTCTAGGATTCCTAGTGATGTGGTCGTATAGATTCCGAATTGGCTTACTGAGAGAAGACTGAAGGTAATGGTGGAAGGGTGTTATTCAGACTGGAGGTCTGTGACCAATGGACTTTCACAGGATCTGTGCTGTGATTGTGTGATACAGATCAGCTACAGAAATGTGGCAGAGAAATGGCAAATGAAGTTTAATCGAAGCAAGTGCGAGGTGTTGCACTTTGGGTGATTGAATATAAGGGGAAAGTATTCAATTACTGGCAAGACCGTTAATGACATTGGTGTACAGAAGGATCTTGGGATCCAAGTCCATAACCTACTGAAAGTGGCAACACTTTTAAGTGTCAATGTTTCAAGCCAAATAACTTACATCAGAACTGGTGAAGGGGTTTTGACCTGAATTGACTGGAATCCATTATGGAAGACATATCAATGGATTGTTTCAAAGATCATGACATGATGTATAATTTTTTGGAGGGAAAGCTGTATATTTTTTGAAGGTGCAATCTGCAAAGTAAATAAGGGAGAATATATGGAATCTATATATCTGCATTTTCAGAAAGCATTTGGTAATGTTCCACAGGGAAGATTGTCACAAACAATAATGGTTGATGGGATTGGGCAAAGGGATTTTGACCTGAAATAACCAGTTTAGTATTTTGAACATTTTTTTTTTTTAATTTCAGACTTCCAACCTCTGTACTTTATTTGATTTACAAACATGGAATGAAGAATGGTTAAAGGACAGCAAGCAGAAAGCAAGAATAGGCAGCTACATTTTGGCTTATTGTCAGGATTGTTATTGGGCTCTCAGCTACTCTGTTTGCTGTAAGGGCTCAGATTAATTTTTAATTTTCATGTTGATATGAAGATAGGTGGAAATGATACAAAGTGAATAAGAAGGGATATAGAAGGATTAAATAAGAATGCCTAGAATTGGAAAATGCAATATTATATGTGAAATTGCAGTATTATTTCAAAGGAGGAAGCAAACATTTATTTAAAATAGTTAGAAACTAGTATACATGGGAGTACAAAGTTATCTTAGTGTGGTGGCTCATGAAAAGCAAGTACAGCAAGCAGCTACTGTTAGCATTTAGAAAGACACCTGCTATATTGGACTTTATACCATAGAGTCGAAATGCAAAAACAAAACTTACTGAGATTGTACAATGTTTTAGTGAGTTTTCAGTTGAAGTACAGCATATAGTTTTGCTCTCTCTGTGCTTGTAGAAGGATTGGATTGCCTTGGAGTCAGTGCAGTGTAAATCCGTTAGATTGATTTCTGGAAGGAAAGGGTTATCCGATGAAAATAAATTGAAACTTGCAAGTCTCTGAGAGGGATTTACTGGCTAGTTGGTGAAAGGCTTTTTCCTTTAGCTGGAGATCGAGTACTCTGGGACATGTCTCAAGATAAAGGATCAGCCATTTAGGATAAAATGAGGTGAAAAATCTTTACACAAGTCATAAATCTTTTGTGCTCCTTCCTCAGAGTGCTCTGGATTTCACTGAGCAGACCCAAAGTAGAAACTGATAGGTTTTTGGACTCGTAGCAAATTCGAGGATGTGGAGATTGAGCAGAACAGTGGATTTAAAGTATTGGATTAATTGCGTCCCGGTTGGAAGGTGAAACAGGTTTAAGGGACCAAATAGTTTAACTCTATCTCAGTTTTATGTTCTTCTGCTTTCCTTTCAGTTTAGGTTTAATTTCATAACCATTCACCAGATTTAATCTATTGTTTTCCAAGGAGTTAATGGGTGCTCTATTTATTGTCTTTGCCTTAAAGTTTTGCATACATCCACTGCACATTAGAAAGGCACTTCCTATTTATTATTATCAATGAGTCCTGTTAATATTTTTTTTGTTTATATTCTCTAGGCCATTCAAGGTGCAAGCACCTACCGTATTTACAACTACAGCATTCACACTTAAAAAAATAGATTATCTCCTCTCCTTTTTCCTTTCTATTACAAAAACTACACTGGCTCTCCATGTTGTTGAATGCTTTGCTGCAAAGTATATATATTGTTTTTCTGTCAATTCGATAGGAGACATCAATTGCCCTTTGAAGTTAAGTGTTCAAAATATACACAATTATTATTATAAACGTATACTGATTAAAGATCTAAACATGCTTAGAATAATTTGTTTAAACAGATTTTTGATTGCCCTTTTGATTTGCTGTGGATGTGGATATCGTTCCTGCTTGTAGAACAAACGTCATGGAAACAGGCCGATCAATGGTTCAATGGTTCAATGCTTTATTGTCACATGTGTGAAGTGCTAACACAGTGAAATTATTTTATCTTACAAATTGTCCTGTATATTCCCATACCCCCGATCCCCAATTAGCAAGTGTACAGACATAGTCTACTGAGCCCGCATGCCAAATGGCTCCAGTTTCAAAGTCCACGAACCAGTTCTTTTGAGCAGTGGCTGTTCCAGGCAAGTCCAAGCTATTGTGGGCCCCCAGCCATCTCCTTCCTTGGTGGTTACCTCCCTCTCCTTGCCCATCCTTTGTACCCCAAGAGCACCTCCCACAGCTGACCACAAGGGCATGGTCGGCTATGTAATGTTTGAGACCAGGTAAGGCCCTGTTGTGACTAGCACAAAGAAACACGTCCACCACCGAGTAAGGTATGTTTTAATCTCCAATGACTGTTATTTATCTTGAAGGTAACTTGACCTCAGTCACGAGGCACAGGTACACTTGCCAGCGTCTGCTTTTGGCCTCAAGGGGCACTGGCATTTATATTATATATTCCACTGTATATATATTACATATATTACATTACAAAGACATCACATCTCCCTCTTCACTTTAAAGACATCACAGGCTAGACCCTGGTTCCCTCTCCCCCACTACCAGCCTCGTTCCTCTCCCATCATCGTCACGGTCTCTGGTCTTCGGGGTGCGAACAGCGGCCAACATAGCGGCTTCCCCCTTTGGTCCACCAGGTCCAGCAAGTAGAGGACCAGCTTGGCGAATTCCTCCTGTAGGCCCCGATTTGCCGCACCTTGAGTTTGGCCGTAGGGGACTGGCTCGGTGGGCTCCCCTCAAGCTCTGATCCGCTGAGTCTTCCCTTCCGCTCTGTTCGGCCAAGCATCCGAATCCGTGCCGACCAGCGATCAACCCGCCCACTAGCATTATCCTACACACTAGGAACAATTTACTATTTGCAGATGCCAATTAACCTACAAACTTGTATGTCTTTGGAGTGTGGGAGGAAACCGGAGCACCCTGAGAAAACCCACATGTTCACAGGAAGAACGAACAACTCCTTACTGACAGCACCCATAGTCAGGATTGAACCCAGGTCTCTGGAGCTGTAAGGCAGCAATTCTACCGCTTCCTTACATATAGTACATTACAAAGACATCACATCTCCATCTTCACTTTAAAGACATCACAGGCAGCCTTGTGTAGTGTTTGGTGTTGGAAATGAATTTTGAAATGAGTGACAGCATCCCTATTATTTTCCCTTTACTTAAAAAATAATGGCAGGTACTTTGAGCTGAGGCTGGTCATTGTATCTTGATCCATGCTGTTGGTTGGCAAGGCTCTGTGCTGGAAATGAGGACAAAACTTGAAACCTCGATCTGCAGTGATTCTTTGATAGGGAAATTCTGGTGAAGGGAGCTATTAATTGGCAGTAATGTAATTGGGTTAATGGAGAATGAAGAGGATTTACCAGAAAGACTGAGACTCATTGTTCTGTGTGGTTTACTCGATTGTGTGGTAGAAAATGAATGACAATGTTGCAGAGCGAGAAATGTTGCTAGAATAAGCAGAAATTAGTGGGATTCCATATTCAATGATGGTTTAATGATTTACTGATATTTTATTGTCACATTTACATTGGTACTGGGAATTATCAATTTCCACATTTACTGTAGAAGCTACTGCTTTTACTAATTACTTACAGACTTCTACAGGTGCACCATGGATAGCATTCCGTCTGGTTACACCACAGTTTGGTTTGGGAACAGCTCTGCCCAAGACCATAGGAAATTGCAGAGAATTGTAGATGTAGCCCAATCTGCCATACAGACCAGAGTCCCCATCATTGAGTTAATCTCGACCATGCTGCCTTACTCAGCTAACAAAATCAAAGACTTGTCCCACCATGGTCATTCCTTTATCTTCCCCCGTCTGCAAAAAGGCTTGAGAGCTCACAGCACCACACTCGGGAACAGCTTCTTCCCGTCTGTTATCAGGCTTCTGACTGGTGCTTCCATTAGCTAGGTCACTGTCCAATTTACCTCTACCACATTGTGGAGTAGAATGTCTACGGAACAAAGCAGAGAACTATACTCTGCACTCTGTATCTTCACTTTTGCATCATCTATTGAACGAGTTTGACCTGATTGCATTGTATATAGTATATCTGATCTGTTTAGATATCATGCAAAACAAATATTTTCACTGTTCCTCCCGACATAGGTCAATAACAAACCTAAAGCTATATGCAATAAAGAGCTGGATGTTCACCTTCCATTCCCATCCTGACATTACTGAAAGAAGCTGCCATAAAGTTGTGAATCTGTGGAATTTTCTGCCACAAAAGGCAGTGGTGGCCAATTCACTGGATGTTTTCAAGAGAAAATTAGATTTAGCTCTTAGGCTAAAGGAATCAAGGGATATGGGGTCCCAGCACTGATGCAATTACAAAGAATGCACATTAGCACCTCCACTCCTGAGAAGATTACGGAGAGTCAGTATGTCAAAAAGGACTCTCTCGAACTTCTACAGATGCACAGTAAAGACCATGCTGATTGGTTGCATCGTGGCTTGGTTCGGCAACTCACGCATGCAGGAGCAGAAAAGAATGCAGAAAGTTGTGATCACTGCCCAGTCCATCATCGGCTTGACCTCCCCACCATCAAAGGGATCTATCACAGTCGCTAACTCAAAAAGGCTGCCAACATCATCAAGGACCTACACCATCCTGGCCACGCACTCATCTCTCCGCTACCATCTCACAGGTAGGATGTAAAGGAGCCGGAAACTGGTACATCCAGATTCAGGAACAGCTACTTCCCCACAGCCATCAGGTTATTAAACTCGCAAACAAACAGACTCTGAACTGTAACAGCCTATTGCACTTTATCTGTTTATTCATGGGTGTATTGAATTGAACTGAACTGTTCTGTATTTATGCTTACAATATTCTGTTGTGCTGCAGCAAGCAAGAAATTAATTGTCCTATCTGGGACACATGAAAATAAACTCTCTTAACTTGACTTAACTTGAAAAGCAGGAACGGGGTACTGATTTTAGATGATCAGCCATGATCATATTGAATAGCTGTGCTGGCTCGAAGGGCCGAATGGCCTACTCCTGAATCTATTTTTCTATGTTTTCTATGTTAATAGTGCCTGCATTGTGAAGGGACTTCATACTGGGCAGGCCGAAGATGATTTGATAAATGTAAGATATTCCATTATCTTCCTTTCCTTTTCAATATCTGCGGAGTTCAACGGCTGGATGGAAATGGTTCACTGAGAGTTTATGGAGTAATGGGCAGAGGAATTACTGAGTAAACTTAGTGTAATATGAAGGAACTGCAGATGCTAGTTTATACCAAAGATAGACACAAATTGCTGTAGTAACTCAGTGGGTCAGTCAAAATATCTGGAGAAAATGGATAGGTGACACTTGGGACACTTGGATTGGGACACTTCTGCAGACTGAGTAAACTTGTTGGGCCTGTAAAATGAATGATTGAATGAATGAATGAATGATTGAATGAATGAATGATTGATTGAATGAATGAATGAATTGAATGAATGAATAAGTTTATTGGCCAAGTATATTCACATACAGGGAATTTGCCTTGGTGTTCCGCCTGCAAGTGACAACATGACATACAGTGACAGTTAGGAATGACACATGAAACATTAAACATTAATAATAAAACATTATCAATTAAAAATGAGAATTAAATAAAATACCAGAGTAAAAGAAGGCTACAGATTTTTGGTTATTGTGTAGGGCTGCTACTCGTGGGGAAAAAAGCTGTTTTTATGTCTGGCTGTGGCAGCTATGACAGTCTGGATTCGCCTTCCACAGGGAAGTGATTCAAAGAGTTTGTGGCCAGGGTGAGAGGGGTCAGAGATGATCTTACCCCCTTGCATCCTGGCCCTTGCAGTGCACAGTTCATCAATGGAGGGAAGGTTGCAGCCAATAACCTTCTCAACTGATTGGACGATTCGCTGCAGCCTCCGGATGTCATGCTTGGTGGCTGAGCCAAACCAGACCATAATGGAGAAGGTGAGGCCAGACTCTACGGTGGTCTTATAGAATTGGACCATCATTGCACGTGGCAGATTATTCTTCCTCAGCTGCCGCAGGAAGTACATCTTCTGTAGTGCCTTTTTGACTGTGGAGTCGATGGTGGCCCCCAATTTGAGATCCTTGGAGATGATGGTTCCCAGGAACTTAAAAGATTCCATAGATGTGACTGTGGTGTTGTTGATGGGGTGTGAGTGGGGTGGGGGGGGGGGGGGGGGGGGGGGGGGGGGGGGGGACACTCTCCTAAAGTCCACAATACATTCCACTGTCTGAAGAGCATTGAGCTCCAGGTTGTTGTGATGGCACCAGGACGCCAACTGTGTCACTTCCTGTCCCGTAGGCAGATTCCTCCCCATCCTAGATCAGTCCAATCAGGGTTGTGTCACCTGCAAACTTGAGAAGCTTGACAGAGGAGTCACTGGAGGTATAGTCATTGGTGTAGAAAGAGGAGAGAGTACACAGCCTTGCGGTGCTCCTATGCTGAGGGTTTGTGGGTCCGAGATGTGCTTCCCCAGCCTCACATGCTGGTTCCTGTCTGTCAAGAAGCTGATGATCCACTGACAGATGGGTTCAGGCACAGTCAACTTGGAGAGTTTGGAGTGTAGTAGCTCTGGCACAATGGTGTTGAATGCAGAGCTAAAATCAACAAACAAAATCCTTGCATAGATCCCCTGGCGGTCTAGGTGCTGGAGGATGAAGTGCAGGCCCAGATTGACTGCATCATCCACAGATCTATTGGCCTGATATGCAAACTGCAGAGGGTCCAGCAGGTGATTCATGATATTTTTCAGCTTGGCCAGCAAAAATATAATGCTTATTCTCCCATGTCACAATGATGCTTCTTGCCTCCTCTTCCTTGCCAGATTTACCCACTCTACAAAATCCAGACTGCTTGTCTTTAGACATAAAAGGCTGCATATGGTAATGGGCTTGTCCCACTGTACAAGCTAATTCAAGAGTTCTCCCGAGTTTCCACCAATTCGAACTCGGAAAATTACGGTAATAGCCGCTCATAGGTACTCGGGGCTATCGTGGACATTTTTCAACATGTTGAAAAATCTTCACGAATCTTCACAAGCTTACCGCATTTCCCGAGTACCTGCCGTTAGTGTTACGAGCTGCTAAGAGACGTCCCGAACTCCAACATACCTGCTACGTACATTCTACGTGCTTACCACGAGTTTGATTTTTTTGAAACTCAGGGGAACTCTTGAATTACCTCGTACAGTGGGACAGGCCCTTAACCAGTGCCATATTTTGCAAGTGTGGAAATAATTTGTTCACTCCTTCAATCAAGTCAAGTAATCAAAATGTTGAAAGATTCATGTTGTGCATGTAATGTGCATGTAACTATTCTATACTCAATGGATTCTATTCAGAAATTACCCTACTTCCAATAAGCAAAGTTGCTGCTGTTTAAGATTTCTTTTCATTGCTCTTTAATCGAACCCTTTTGTTTGAGTAATGTTTTTGCCAGTGCTTGCTCATAACCAGATGCAAATGTTGTCTTCCCTTCAACTTACACATTGACACACCATTGTCCATAGGCTTTCTGAATATTGAAAATAAGACATCAAGCTTCTTTAAAATACTTCTGTGAAAACGGGCTGGATGTCCACCTTTATTCTGTCTCCATTAAAGTCCAAAAAGGCAAGTTCAAGACAGGCTGGATTTGGATTAGAAATGTTGGTGAGAGCAAGGGGAGAGCAGGGGGTTTACCCCAGGATGGAACCTGACTCATGCTCAACCACTAGTTTCACTGCGTCTATTAATTTCTGCAAGCCAATCTTATGCTCTGCTTGATATTATCATTGATATTGTGGCGCCGTTCTGGCGTTCCAGCGGCAGTCTGACTTGGAGCTGTGGCGGCGTTCTGGCATTCCGGCGGCGGTCTGACTTGGAGCTGTGGCGGCGTTCTGGCGTTCCGGCGGCAATCCGGCGGCATTCCGGCGGCGGACCCGACTTCAGAGGCTCGGCCGTGGGCCCAGTGGACGACATCGTCGGGAGCTCGCAGGTCACAGGTTGGTGACCTGTTTTTCTGGAGCTCCCGCAACAACAGCTTCGTCCACTGGACTGGAGGGCGGCAGTTTCGGCAGCTTCGACCACCCCGGGCCGCGGACTTACTTACTTACCATCACCCGGCGGGGTCACAACATCGGAGGCCTGGATCGCCACAGCCCAGAGGGAGAACAAGGAGGGAAGAGACAAAGACTTTAAGACATTTTCCTTCCATCACAGTGAGAAGGTGCCTGGTGAACTCATTGTGGTGGATGTTAAATTTGTGTTTATTGTGTGTTTTTGTTATTTTTGTTATATGTATGACTGCAAGGCAATGACATTTCGTTCAGACCGAAAGGTCTGAATGACAATAAAGGATACATTGACTGACTATTTAAAGCAGTCCATGGTTAGACAAATAAACAAGTCTCATGTACATGAACGTGTGCGTGTGCCCATCTTAAGTGAGCAATAAAGTGTAAATACTATGGGGCTCACCAAAGTCATTGTTCACCTGGATAATTGTCGGGAACCAAATGTCAGTAATTTCAACCAAATGTCACGTCCAAAACTAGAAAAATGTTTAAGACATCCACATGAAAGATGGCTATGTCTATTTATATTATGGATATGTATCTGAGGACTTAATTTCTCCATCATATTCAAAAATATGTGCTGGAGAAAAGGTCCTGAAATAATGTTATCAATGTTGAAGTCTTTTTCATTATGGAATTGCGTCAATGCATCCAAAACAAGGCAATAATTATTAAGCATCAAAATTTAAAAAAATACTAAGAGCAAGTCTTACTTTTAAGTTCGAAGATCTGTTTAGCTGCAATTTAATAAAAACCTGTGTTACTGATTATCAGTACCCAAGGAACATTCGCCATATTCCTTGGATAAAGGATTGAAAAAATAATGCAGGAAGGATTAAAACTCTTTAAAATGCAGCCAAACGAAAATTGAAAAGGTGGCTGATGTTGATTCTCTCCTACTCCTGGGCCAGCATATGCAGTGTAGCATTGTTTGATTCCAGGGGCTGTGATAATGCAATAAATGAAATAAAAGATTAAATTTAATTTAAAAAAAAGCAGACAGCACCACAAAATTAATTCTTCCCAGTTTAAAAAACTGGGACACAGCAATTTCTTAGTGAATCCACCTGCAGCGTTCAAATTATAACGTGCGTTCAGTAGATTACAGGTCACTCACACCAATCTGGAGGATATTATTTTCCTTTCCTTGCTCTTATTCTTCACATTCAGACAGTATTATTGATGAAGACCTCAGCAAAAAAATAGCAAAGCCCAAGACACGCCGATGGCCTTTCCTCAGTGTAATTATGCCTATTCTTGATAACGCCACAGACATGTCTTATTGGTATTGGCACTGGCTGGTTTCCTCTTCAAATACAAGAATTGTTTCTGGGGGGAGAGGGAGGAGGGGGGGGGGGGGGGGGGTGGTGGTGGTGGGGGGGGGGGGGGGGGGGGGGGGGGGGGGGGGGGGGGGGGGGGGGGGGGGTTGATGGCCTTCAAATTATCCGAGCAGAGTAACAGAAAGCAGAGTAATTTTATTTTAACTCATTTTATTTCTAAATTTATTCGCTAGTAGCTGGAACGTGATGACTGCCCCAGCAGTCAAGCCAATTGTTATCTGTGAACTTGATTATGTTTAGGCCCAGTCTCTCATTTTGAGAAAGACACAGTTAATGAGGAGAGAAATGAAAAGTGCATTGAGTCAAAGTGTGTTTGCAGTAATTTGTGACACATTGAAGCCAGTCGGTGCTTTATTTATTCCACCTTCTACAATCACGGTTCTTTGAAAGGGAAGAAATAAAGAGTAGATAAGCAAATTCACTGGAAGACTGTTAGCACTGTGGCAGTTAATGAAACTATCTGTATCTTTTCTGCTATTGTTGGCAGTAATTGGAGTAGTGTTCTTCCATAGAGCGAAATGCCAGCAAAGCCCTTCCGAACAAAACATCTTTCCCCATTATTTCACAACACATTTTTCATTGCTGCTTTTATTCTCTGTGTGTGTCTTTTTAACTGGATCTTTTCTGCTTCAGTAAATAATAGATCATTAAACAACCTGCAAGAGCTCTGAAAGCAAACACATGATAGTAAGAAGGTGATTGGAAGATGCTAATTAGGAGAAAAATCATTTCCCTTACAGCAATTAATGTTGAGAGTATCCGTTTGAAGCACCTGGAGCAGACAGCATATTCCTCACATCCGGAAAGTAATATATTTTACTCATTAAATATATAACAAATTTTGGGCTTTCATTGGCAGTGATTTAGACTTTAGACTTTAGAGATACAGCGTGGAAACAGGGCCTACGGCCCTCCAAGTCCGCAACAACCAGCGATCACCCATACAGTAGTTTGATCCTACACACTAGGGACAATCTACAGAGCACAAACCCTGCATGTCTTTGGGATGAGGGAGGAAACCGAAGCACCCGGGGAATACCCACACAGTTACAGGGAGAACGTCCAAACTGCACACAGACAGCACCCGAGGTCAGGATGCAACCCGGGTCTCTGGTGCTGTGAGGCAGCAGCTCTACCAGCTGTGCCACCTTGCTGTCTCACTGATCTTGATTTCACTGAAAATAAAAATGTGAAGGGATATAAATCAGCCAATTGCTTCAATCACATATTTTAGACTGTTGCATAAAAGCAAGATCTGATCTAGTGTTGGTATTTTATAATCATAATTTAATTGTCTTATATGATGATCATCATAGTTGATGGAGTTAAGTTTAGTTTAGTTTAGAGATACAGCCCCTTCAGCCCATCGAGTCCGCACCGACCAGTGATCCCCACGCTTTAACACTATCCGACACACACAAGGGACAGTTTACATTTATACCAAGCCAATTAACCTACAAACCTGTACGTCTTTGGAGCGTGCCGGTTCACGGGGAAAACATACAAACTCCATACAGACTGCACCCGTAGTCGGGATCGAACCCGGAATTCTGGGCTGTAAAGCAGCAATTCTGCCGCTATGCCACTGTGCCATCCTAGAGTTGATTTCAATTCAATTCAATTCAATTCAATTCAATTCAATTCAATTCAATTCAATTCAATTCAACTTTAATGTCATTGCACAAATACGAGTATGGGTACAACGAAATGCAGTTTAGCGTCAGTCCGTAGTATAGTGCAATATAGAAATAAAAATAAAAATACAGAATAATCAAACAATAATCGAACAATGTGGACGGAGAGACTGGAGAAGTCTATCGGCGGGACTCCGAGTTCAGCAATGTGATGGTATTATTGTAGAAGCTGTTCCTCATCCTACTGGTACGAGACCTGAGGCTCCTGTACTGCCTCCCTGATGGGAGGAGGGCAAACAGTCCATGGTTGGGGTGGGAGGGGTCTTTAATGATCTTCCCTGCCCGTCTCAGACACCGTTTTCGGTGGAGGGCATCCATGGCAGGGAGCGGGGCACCGATGATGTACTGCGCGGTTTTCACCACCCGTTGTAGTGCCTTCCTGTCCGCTACGGTGCAACTGCTGTACCATACCGTGAAGCAGGTCATCCTTTCTAGACTTAAATGCAATTAAACTCTAGTAAGAAAGAAAGGAGCCCTAACCTAGTAGGAGAGTAATTCTATTTCAAATCGGCAAAATACACACTGATAGTACAATTGCTCTTCTGATTTATCATATTCATTAATTCAGGCTAAGTAACTAACTAACTAATACGATTATTCAAATAGCTATGACATAAAGTCAAACACCAAAGAACTTAACCAGAATAAACATTTCAGAATTCATCTTGTCCAGCAAAAATATCACTGAACACACTGATAAATAATTTGTTTTCATTAATATGGTGCGGCACGGTGGCGCAGCAGTAGAGTTGCTGTCTTACTGCGTAGGTTCGATCCTGACTTCTGTGTTGTCTGTACAGAGATTGTACGTTCTCCCAGTGATTGTGTGGGTTTTCCCTGGGTGCTCCAGTTTACTTCCAACTTCCAAAAACATATAGGTTTGTAGATTACTTGCCTTTGGTAAAAATTGTAAATTGTCCCTAGAGTGTAGGAGAGTGCTTGTGTACGCGGATTGCTATTCGGTGTGGACTCGGTGGGCAAAGGGCTTGTTTCTGCGCTGTATCTCTAAACTAAACTAAAAAATGAATCTGAACAATGACTGGGATACATAAGACTCTGTGGTGTTTATTTATTTTCCATTTGACGACTTATGATTTTGACGAACAACTTTCCAAGTAATCTTATTATATACCTGTATTGTTGTGGAAGAGGTAATGTAACAACAGTGATGATGCAATTAGAGCAACATTACATTTATGAGCATTGCTGATGATAATTGCTGCAGCAATTCTAAAATATTAGAAGACAAAACATATCATAAAACACTCACAGAACACACACCAACTTTTAATGCTCAACAGATTGCTAAGTTATACTCCAATACATTTTCTTGCTGCCAATTTGATTTATAAGCACTGTTTCTAATGTCATAATTTGCTTGGATCTGCTTTTCAAGACACAGTTTCTTTGTCATGCATGCCTGTTGTGGGAATTGTTTTGCTTCATGTAACAATGTGTTACACAACTTCATGCTTTTCATCTTTACTTTCTCCATAGCAGCCTTAATAACTCAATGGTACAGCTCGTAAGCCTCTGCCTCGCAGTACCAGAGATCCAGATTCAATCCTGATTGTATGGAGTTTGCATGTTCTCCCAGTGACCATGTAGGCTTTCTCCAGATACTTGTTTTTTTATTCACAGTCCAAAAACTTGCAAGTGGGCAGGTTAATCTAGAGGATGTTGATGAGAATTTGGGAGGCAGAACAAAAAACAGGTTAAATGGTGAAATAGTAAGAATAAGTGACTAATGGTTGGCACGGATTATTGAGCTGATATTTCTGTAACTATATATCTCTACTGCAATGCTAGCACTGGGTAGACAATTACATGCAGTTATTGTTTAGTTTAGTTTAGTTCAGAGATACAGCGTGGAAACAGGCCCTTCAGCTCAGCGAGCCCGCATTGACCAGCGGTCCCTGCACATTTACACTATCTTACACACACTAGGGACAATTTACACTTATACCAAACCAATTAAACTACAAACCTGTACATTTTTTGAGTATGGGTGGAAACGGAAGATCTCAGAGAAAAGCCACACACTCACGGGGAGCATGTACAAATTCCGTATAGACAGCAACCGTAGTCAGGATTGAACCCGGCTCTTCGACACCGCAAGCGCTGTAAGGCAGCAACTCTACAGCCACACCACAGTGCTGCCCATTGCCCATCTGTTGTATACAAATGCAGAAATAAAACAAATCATAGAGCTATATGCGTAAAAGTCATAATTGTTAATTACATATCCATTTTTTTTAAACTGCAAGGGACTAGAGTGGAAGAGAAGTAGGAAAACAACCATTTTACAAGGTAGGGGAAGGAAGAATGAAATAAATGTTTTGGGTCCCGATGAGGAGAAGAACATGGATATGCACATTTAATGTCCTGGAGTCACTGGTGCAATGGTTTGTTTATTGTTATATGTGTAAAGTGCTAAAATAGTGAAATTATTTTCCTGTATGGGTATTGCCATACCCCTGATCCAATTCCAGAATAAAATTATTATGAGGTGGCAGCTTCAGAGACAAATTTCCCTGGAAAACCTCTATCTCCCAAGATGTCTTGCAGGCAACACAATCGCCTCATTCAGTTGCATCTAAAGGAACATAAACTATATTACTTTCATTGCATTCTATTTTTAGCTTGCATGCAATTTCCATCCCAAGATTTTAAAGAAAGTAGGTGATAATATTGAGGGTGGCACCATGCGCTCTTCCACAGCGTTCTTCCACAGTGGTAATTAGTATAATGCAAGCCTGAATCAGGAATTGCCTCACAGTCCTCTGACTGAAAACCCCTTGCCTGAGTCGCCAGAGTGCATAACACAATCTCTTCGACCAGCCACTCAATCACGAATACTGGTATTGAGAGCCTACGGATTATTATAAATACATTGTTGATTCACAACATGAACCTGCAGATCAGATAAAAAATATATATTATATGCCAGACTAGCTTCCTAGCTTCCTGCTGGTAAATACCTAACCCAGAGAGGATGGCAATGATGATTCCAATGAACCGGAAACTCTAACTGAGGAGAAATTAAACCATGTGTTGAGGAAGACTTCAACCACTTAATTCCTCATATCACCTCAATCACAGATGATGAGGCAGTGCTTCCCTGGTCAATATGACCCATATGGCCAGCCAGTTCCATGATGGTCTACCCTGAACCAGGGTAACCAAACTGCTCCTACTTGGAACTTGCAGAGGTTACTATGCAAGGCCCCTGCCAATGTCTCTACATCAACCCGATCTATCCCAGAGACAGTGAAAAAACACTAGACAGCCCATGCTGCCTGTAAACCCAAACCTGGGCTGACAGACTGCTCCATTTGTGGTTTTACGGAGGTTAATAAAGAGACCTTACCTGCCAGCGTCTCTGACCCCGGGTCGATCTGCTTGTTGGAGCTTCAGCGAGGTTCCATTTGCAGACCCTGTCTGTCATGTTTGTCATTTCTTCAGCTGGTGTGATGTTAGATAGCTGATGCTGCTGGCCAACTCCTCTTGTAGTGGCTTGCCCGTCCCCGAGGGAACAGCAAATTTAGAGGCAAGAGCAGGCAGCTCTTCCTTATGCAACTCTCATACATCATGCATTAAAGCATGGGATACCGGCACATAGCCATGTGCGGAGTCATGTTTGGAGTCAGTTCCATACTGATCTCTGACACTCTCTTAGAGTGGGAGAAATAGTGCACCCCGAACCAGGCATTACCACAGGCGTATGCCTCGGACTGCCTGTGCATGCTTCCATAACATGGAGCATATTTAGCGACATTGTCTTCCAGCCCTGAACCAGGGGTAGCTACAGGCATATGACTTGAATTGCCTGCGCATGCTTCCGTAATATGGAGCATATTATTTGGTACCATCTCCACCACTCCTTTCATCTGAGTGGGAGGAATATTGCAACCCTGAACCAGGAGCTGCCTCAGGCGTATGACTTGAACTGCTTGTGCATGCCTCCGTAACACAGAGCATAATATATGGCACCATCTCCACCACTCCTTTCACCCGAGTGGTAGGAATATTGCAACTCTGAACCAGGAGCTGCCTCAGGCGTACGATTCAAACTCCCTGTACGTGCCTCTGTTAACACTGAGCATTTCTCGTGCCACCATCTGATTCATCAGATGTTCCAATTGAGACAAACGGCCAATCATATCTGGCATAGATGTAGGGACAGCATCCTGTTGACCCAAATCGTCCTACAGGACAGGTCCCTGCTAGACTCCCTTTGACTTCAATGGAGTATTCAGGGAGGTCAAGAGTGCAACCCTGTACTAGACAGAATGGGAGAAATACTGCAACCCTGCCAGGCGTTGTCACAGTTCATATGATTTAAGCAGAAGCATAGATCAAAGATTTGACTGCTTAGTTGATCCCCATGTTTGGGGTCTTTTATGAAGGATCCCCAACAGTCCCCTCAATGAGCGGAAATTATCATGACGTACCCTGCACTAGGTATAGCTCCACAGGTGTCTAATAGACAAAGCTTCCCAAGCCAGGAGCTCTTTTCTGGAGCCTCAATGGAGTTCTGCCGAACAGCCACCTGCTCCAGTGGAGTCCCATTCTGTGTTGAAATGGCAAGTCAAATTTGTCTACACCATATGGTGTATGATGATAAATGTCCTATCTGCAGCGATAGTCACAAACGTGATCGAACAGCAATGGCTATTACAAACTGCCAATTCTATTTTCAAGATTCAAGATTCAAGATTCAAGAAATTTATTGCCATGTCAACAAGTTGATAGGAATGTGTCTTGGTTCGCTCTCAGACAGATACAATACAGTACAATACAACCACCACATACACCACAATAGATAATACAGACAATACCGTACGAAGGACAATATATACAGGAAGGACAATACCCAGCAGCGTCATATTAAGTGTAAGTGCAAGTGCAAAAGAAAGTGCAAAGTGATTAGTGCAAATTCAAATATCTGATGGCTTGGAGGTAGGTGCTGTCTCTGAAGCGAGATGTTTTACTTTTAATGCTTCTATATCTCCTTCCTGATGGGAGGAGATTAAAGAGATAATGTGCCGGGTGAAAGTGATCTGCTATGATTTTTTTGGCCTTTCTGGTGAGTCTTGTTCAGTAAAGTGATGTCACTGAGGGAAGTCTGCTGCAACCGGTGATCTTAGAAGCTCGGCGCACTATTCTCTCCAGCCGAATCTTATCCTGCGAGGTTGTGTGACCATACCAGACAATTTCACTACCTTAACCAGTTCTTTTGACTTAAATTAATGAACTATGTGTAATATAATAAAATGCCCCTATGAATAGAGCACACACTATATGCTGATACCAGCGTATGCTGCCTCAGCAGCATTTCTATGTTTATAAATGTTTAGGTGCTATGGCTGCTGAGGTTACCTATCGTTCGCTGCCCTGGCTGCGGCTAACACTGGTCGCTGTAAATTAGCAGCGATTCGAAACGTAGCGGCGGCTAAATGTAACCGTCTGCTGCTAATTTGAGCAGCGAGCTCCCAAGCCGCACCGGCAGCCCCAACTCCTGATGGGGTTCCACAGTGGCTTCAAATCCAGCTGGCAATAATGAAACAGAGCTCCTATGGAGCTTCCATGGCGTCCTCCAGAAATCGGCCACCTACTCCTGTACGGAGCTCCAATGGCGGCAGCCGCAAGAGCGGCCGCCTCCATCCGCTACTCCGGGACCACTGTACGCAGCTGCCCAGTGAAAGTAAACTTTACTTACCTGCCAGAGCAGTTGCAACCTGCTCCGACCCGCCGCATTGCGTCTCGCGTATTGACGCGCATGCGAACTGGCGGGCTCTTCACGCAGTCACTCACGTGACTTCGAAATAAAATAAACTGACAAACTGCTGAACACAGATTTCAATGAAGGTATTCATCTGAAAATGACAGATCTGAGTATTTTCTAAATTCCATTAAGTTGGAAGATCATATAAACTTTGGGGCTGCCAGTAACTGTTAAACTGTTAAAGTGTCATGGACAGGTATAAATATGAAATATGAAGACAAATTATAAATAAATGAAGACAAAATGCAAGATGATGCACTTTAGGAAGTCAAATATTGGTGCATCATAGACAGTGAATGTTAGGACAGGAAAGAGTGCCGATGAACAGAGACAAACCGGGTTGTCCCCTGCAGATAGCAACAGGTAGACAGGGCAGTGAAGAAGGGAGGTAGCATGCTTGCCCTCAAAGATCAGGGCATCAAATATAAGAATTGCATTATTTTGCAACTTTACAAAACACTGGTTAGGCCGCCCTTACAAAGACTAGCCCTAATCAAGTTATCTTTCTAAATGCATGTATATCAGCCCTCAGAATCCTCTCCACTAACTTGTCTACTACTGATGTTAGGTCTCCTGGCCTACAGTTTCCAGGTTTTTCTTTGCAGCCCTCCGTAAATAGAGACATAACTTTACCCACCCTCCAGTCTTCCAGCAGCTTCCAGTTTGAAGAAGGATCCTGACCAAAATTTTGCCTGTCCCATTCCTCCACAGATGCTGCCTCACCCACTGAGTTCCTCCAGTATTTTGTCTTTTGCTCAAGATTCCAGCATCTGCAGTTCCTTGTGTCTCCACAGAACTTAATGGGCCTGTCCCACTTAGGCGATTTTTTAGTCGACTGCAGGAGACTATGCAGTCACCACATGGTCGCCACATGTTCGTGGTTGGTTGCCGGGGAGTCGCCTTCATGGTCGTGAGGAGTTCCCGCATTATGGTGTAATGTTAATGTCCACCGAGCTTCACAGCCGTGTATCTCTGGCTTCTTAAAAGTTGTCTCCACTCCTTCTTCTTCCCCCCCGACTTCTCCCCCCCCCCCCCCCCCCCCCCCACCTCTTTTAAAGGACTTACCATACACTGTGCTTTAGCCGTCTTAATTACAGCGCCAACCTTCCTGTTCATCGCAGTGTGTGTCTTTATCACCTTGGCTTTGCACCATGTGAATTTCACTCAGACAGCACTCCCCCCGCTTGCCCCATCCCCCGCCAGCATAATGGGCTGGTGAAGGAAGCGATGTGTGTGAGTGTGTGTGTTCCACTCTGACACTCGCCGTTCCAGTTGCCGATTTTTCAGGCGACAGCTGGCAATTTGACAGTCGCCGGCAGTTGCCTGAATAATCGCCTAAGTGGGACAGGCCCATAAGGAAGTATAATTTTCTGGAATGATGCATGGACTTCAATATACAATCATGAGGAGAAGGTATATGAAAAGAGACCACGTGATATCTTGTAGGTTCATTTGTGCATGATAACAATATGCATCAGGTGCACAGTTATTTTTCCAGAAAATGTATCCTACTCTATAGAGAATAAATTGAATGAAAAAAAAAACAAAAGAATATGTGTCAGAGAAATGTTGATTTTATTTCCAAGTAAATAGGTATTTGGAAAATAGGGCAGAGTATATGTCAAACAATTACGGAGATTTATGTCAGAGGCTGTGCAAAATGGAGTAAGAAATAAAGCTGAAATAAATATAACCAAAGTAAATGTTAATGTTAAAAGGGCTGAATGATAATTAGAACAGATAAAAGCATTAAATAAATCAATGCTTTTCTTTTTCCATTGTTTTCTGTCCTTGAAAAGGCTCATTAACATAGCAGCAAATGCTGATGGTGGAATGGGAGTAATGCCTGCTTCAGCAGGGGATGCAACAACATTGGTTGCAGCAAGGATGGAAATGAATGTTGAACCAGATTCTGGATGACAAGACAAATAAGATCTTTTCTCACCCTATATTATAAGAAATTACCTGTTGAGATATGCACCTATCTTTTTAATTGAAATAAAACATTGATACATGCCTTCCACATACCTTATATTTTTAATCTACCAGTTTGTTAATTAGCTTGCCAATAAAATACACGACACGATGAAAACTAAATGTTGACAGTAATTTTACCCTGGGGTAATATTCAATTAAATACAATAGGGTTAATTAATAAGAATGTAAACATCACATAGGTCTGCTGGAAGCATCGGGCCAGTTAGGCCTAATGACTATCTCTTGTGCTATGCTCTTTAGACTTTAGACTTTGGAGATACAGTGCGGAAACAGGCCCTTTGGCCCACTGAGCCCGTGGCAACCAATGATGCTCGTACACCAACACTATCCTACGCACTAGGGACAAATAACAATTTTACTGAAGCCAATTAACCCAATAACCTGTACGCGCTGGAAGGTTAATTGGCTCTGTACACCAGGGAAATATTTTGGATCCTACAAATTTGCAGATGACACAAAGCTGGGCGGCAGTGTGAACTGTGAGGAGGATGCTATGTGAATGCAGGGTGATTTGGACAGGTTGGGGGAGTGGACAGATGCATGGCAGATGACGTTTAATGTGGGTAAATGTGAGGTTATCCACTTTGGTATCAAAACCAGGAAGGCAGATTACTATCTAAATGCGCTGGAAAAGGTTAATTACAACTGGATCTGGGGGTCGTTGTTCATCCCTCTAGTGTAGTGAAGCATGTGGCACAGCAGGCAGTGAAGGCGGGCATGTTGGCCTAATAGAGGGAAGAGTTATAGGAGGGAAATAGGATAATTTGCAGTTGTAAGGGATTCAAGAGTATTGTAACATTAGCAAATTTGCAGATGGACACAAAGCTTTTGAGGGAGTGCATCAGTGTGAACTGTGAGGAGGATGCTATGCTGAGAGAATGGAGGGTGGGCTGGACACAGGAGTTTAGGGGAGTGGGCAGATGCATGGAAGATATACGATTTAATGGGGTTTAAAGGGAACTGAGATGCTATCCACTTTGGTATCAAAGAAAAGCTGGAGAAACAGATTGCACTATCTAAATGCGAAGGAAATAGGCAAGTTTCGGGAAAAGGGGAAGACAATCGGGGGTGGGGGTCGTTGTTCATCAGTCTATGAAAGTAGGCATGCCAGAAGGCAGGAGGGTGGGAGGAAAGCGAATGGCTGAGGAAGGGGAGGAGACAGCTTTACTAACAAATTGGGAGAATTCGAGTATAGGGGGTGTAGACAAAGAGGGTCCTGTCTGCAGTTTCCGTACAGGACCCTAGTGAGACTACACCTAGAGTATTGTGTGCAGTTTTGGTCCCCTAATTTGAGGAAGGACATTCTTGCTTTTGAGGGAGTGCAGCGTATGTTTACAAGGTTAATTCCCGGGATGGCGGGACTGTCATATGCTGAGAGAATGGAGTGGCTGGGCTTGCACACTCTGGAGATCAGTCTGAGAAGGGTTTCGGCCCGAAACGTTGCCTATTTCCTTCGCTCCATAGATGCTGCTGCACCCGCTGAGTTTCTCCAGCTTTTCTGTGTAACCTAAGATTGTAAAGGATTTGGACACGCTAGAGGCAGGAAACATGTTTCCGATGTTGGGGGAGTCCAGAATCAGGGCCCAAAGTTTAAGAATAAGGGGTAAGCCATTTAGAACAGAGACGAGAAAACACTTTTTGTCACAGAGAGTTGTGAGTCTGTGGAATTCTCTGCCTCCAACTGCGTTCGAGGGCGGTGGAGGCTGGTTCTCTGGATACTTTCAAGAGAGAGCTAGATGGGGCTCTTAAAGATAGCGCAGTCAGGGGATATGGGGAGAAGGCAGGAATGGGTACTGATTGGGGATGATCAGCCATGATCACATTGAATGACGGTGCTGGCTCGAAGGGCAGAATGGCCCACTCCTGCACCTATCGTCTAAGAGGGAGGATGAACTGAAGTTATTGCTCTGAAAGTTGACATCAACTCAATGGGTTGAATAACTTCCTTCTGTGTTGTGAGATGATATGCAAAGATGAAAACTACCTGCTGTGAATGAGGGATTGGTGGCTTGCCTGTAAAGGCTCTGACAGTGACTCCAACAAATACTCACCTTCAATACATGTATATATTCCTGCAACCTCAAGTCAAGCCAAGTTCAATTATCATATGCACAAGTATGGTGAGGTACAATTACAATGAAAATCGTGCTTGCAGCAACATCACAAGCATGCAAACACAGACAAATCACTGAACATAAATAATACATAAATTATATAAAACAGCGGAGAGAAAAAGACTGTGCTAAATAAGGCATTAGTGCCACAACACAATTGGAGATGAGTCTGTGGCACTGCATGAAATGATTTGTTGTGTCCCTTTGCTGAGGTAGGATGTGGGTTGCGCAAGTCGTTTCAAGAGTCTGATGGTTATAGAATTGGAGCTGATTCTGAACCTGGTGCTGTGGGACTTCGGGTTTCTGCTTTCCTGACTGATGTTAGCATTGAGAAGACAGCATGAAGGGGATCCTAGATGATAGATGCTGCCTTCCTAAGGCAGTGCCTCATGCAGATGCTTTAATGCTTTTGATAGGGGGGGGGGGGGGGGGGGGGGGGGGGGGGGGGGGGGGGGGGGGTGGGTTGTGGGTGGGAACCTCTCGGTGTTAAACTGATGGTCGTAATTTACCTATGGAAACCTAGGATTGGCAACATAAAGCATTTTGTCAAGTTTAGAGACTGAAAATATGATGGTAGGAGGTAAAACTGTTGATTAATGAGTGTAGTATAGAAATTGATTATGATCGAATGCTTCTCTTTGATGCAGTACATACTGAGGAAGTAGTTTAAACAAATTATATTAATTTATTGCTCTTCAGTGCTGAGGGAATTGTTAAGGCTAGAGAGCCTGAGGATTCCCCCAAATTTTGATCTTTCTGCGGCATGGTTCAATAGACGTTAGACTTTAGAGATACAGCAAGGAAGCAGACCATTCGTCCCACCGAGTCCACGCCACCAAGTCATCACCCCGTACATTAGCATTATCCTACACACCAGAGACAGTTTACAGAAGCCAATTAACCTACAAATCTTTGGAGTGTGGGAGGAAAATGGTAATCCGGAGGAAAGCCAACGCAGTCTCGGGGAGAACGTACAAACTTCGTACAAACAGTATCTAAAATCAAGATGGAACCCAGGTCTCGGATGCTGTAAGGCAGCAAATACACTGTGGCACCACTGTGCCACTCCGAGATGAGTATCTTGTCAATATTAGGTCAGCATTCTAGCAGATTTCTCTCAGAGCTTTTGGGTATTGTTGACATGAAGAAATCAGGTTTAGCTTAGAATGGACAGCTAGCTGGCAAGTTCTTAATTGGGCAAATCTGCAGATTAGAGTTACCTACAGAACCAGTACAAGTATGAGGGATCCCCCTCAGACCGCATCATGAGATTCACATTAGACTAGTGTCTTGGTGATATTCAGCACGGAAACAGGCCCTTCAACCCAACCAATTCATGCTGTCCAAGATGCCCCATCTAAGCTAAACCCACCAGACAGAGACAGGTGTGGAAAATATCCTGATGTTGGTGGACGACCATTCAGATCAAATTGAGGCAAAGCACTGGAGTCATGCTGCCAGACCCAGCCCCCTGCTCACCCTGGAGACCGGAGAGAAGGGAGTCAGAGTCGGAGTCGAACAGAGGGCCGGTAAGCAGGCCAGGTGTGGGAGGCTGTGCAGAGCACCTCCTCAGTGGAGTGGGTGGCCGAAGGCCGTGCAGCAGCCTAGGGCTCGGATGGATTGGGCGCCGCCCCAAAAGGTAGAGTGGGTGGACCGGACGTGACCTGCAATTGCACGGAGTGGTGGAGCAGCAGTTGAGGACACCATTCGCTATGCTTGGCCAAGCCAACCTTGCAACGCTCCCAGGACAACGAGTCTTCATAATCAGGTTACAAAACTCTGCATTTATAACAATTGGGACTTGAAAATGGTATCAAATCTGGTGCACCATATAGTGCACTATTTCTATACACTTATACTGTATCTAATATGTGGTATGTATAGTAATACGTACTGAACTGTATGGAAAGATTAATTTCACTGTACCTCTGAACATGTAACAATTAAGTTACATTGAACCATTGAACCATCTTATTCATGCCAAGCAGAACATCTAAAAATACAACACTGTCTTCCTACAATTTATCCCTATATTTTTATAATATAAATGCATTTATTTTCTGATAACATTTTGTTTTAATTTCACCTGCTACCATTTTTCAAACCAAGTTCACTTTAGTACCATCTCCCCATTGTTATCGGACACTGCAAACTCATTCAATCAATTAGTAATGTTCAACATTAGTTGTAACTATTATTTAAGAATTATTATACACTAGTTAAGGTTGATTGCTCCATGGAGCGCATAATTGTAAGTACATATCAGATTACAATACAAATCATTTATTATGCAGCTGCACATCTTATATCAGCAAAGTAAAACAAATACTTACAGACCCTTGAGAGGAGGTTACATGCCCATTAAATTTTGGTGTTAATCAAAATGAAAATTATACACATGACCTATATGGCCATCTGAAAGGAGATGTGTCGTGCAAGTTATTTTACAAAGTGAGTGGTAGGAGCCCCAAACATACTGGTCGGGATGGTGGAAACAGATATAACAGTGTTGTTTAAGTGGCTTTTAGATACGTACATGAATATACAGTGAATGGAGAGATAGGGTTAAGGTGCAGAAAGAGGTGCTTGGTTAGATCGGCATTCTGTTTGGACATGATGGGCTGAAGGGCCTCTTCCTGTATTGTGTTGTTCTATGTGTGTTATTACTATACTATGGAAACAAAGCTGATTTTTTCAAAATTGTAGGAACTCGAGTTTATAGGTAATGCTTCTTATCTGGAGAATGTCTTCTGTGTACAGATACGTTTTGCAGCTGTAATCATTTCTGTGGTCAATCCTCACTATTTGTTTACTGATCAGTCTGATTTAGCATCAGTCATTAGAATAACTTCAATAAACTGTTTAGAGTGGAAGATTACTTGGGCAAAATGTGTTATCTGTTTATGACACATGACTCAATAGGTTGCAATTTAGACTTGCAACTCCGAGAGACCAGCAGATGAGTGGAGTTTGTGCGTTCTCCCTGTGACCGCGTGGGTTTTCTCTGGGTGTTCCGGTTTCCTCCCAAACTCCAATGACGTACAGGTTTGTCGGTTAATTGGCTTCTGTAAATTGTCCCTGGTGTGCAGGATGGAACAAGTGAATGGGTGATTGTTGGTCGACATGGACTCGGTGGGCCGAAGAGCCTGTTTTCATGCTGTTCAACAGTTTTCTTGGCACACGTAGTGACATTGCAGGACATTGTTAATTCAAGTTGTGCAGCTATTATTCACAATACAAATTGTATATTTGATCTGTAATGGAAATATATTTTTAAGCATTTAGAGATGAAGAATTGCATTGATCCTCAACCCATAGTCAGAATCGAACCTGGATCTCTGGCGCAGTAAGGCAGCAACTCTGTCACTGCACCACAATGCCGCTCTTTACAAGTTTGCAGATGACAAACGATAGGTACTATCACAAGGTTTACGAAACATTTGGACAGGTAGATGGGTAGGATAAGTTTAGAGGGCTATGGGCCAAACTCAGGCAGGATGGATTAGTGTGGATGGGACATGTTGGTCAGCACGGGCAAATGAGCCGAAGGGCCTGTTCTTCAGACTGATGGATTGCAGAGAGTTGTGGATGGGCTGCGGTTCAGCACACAAACCAGCCTCTCCCACCATTGAGGCAGCACATTGGTGCAGCGGTAAAGCTGCTGCCTTAAAGCGCCAGAGACCTGGCTTCGATCCTGACTACGGGTGCTGTCTATATGGAGTTTGTACATTCTTCCTGTGACCACGTGGGTTTTCTCCGGCTGCTCCGGTTTCCTCCCACACTCCAAAGACATGCGGGTTTATAGGTCGAAAGTCTAAAGTCTGTAGTTCACTCACTTATTTATCTAACTAATTTAAATATTGAAGGCCTATAATCCAATTAATCAGCAACATTGGAACCAAGACAGCACAGTTGCAATTGTAAACTTTTGTCAAAAGTCAGGAGTCAAGAGTGATTTATTGTCATATGTTCCAAAAACGGAACAATTACATTCTTACTTGCAACAGCACGACAGGTGTCTGTAAACACATTAATAAACATAGTGCTCTGTAAAAACATTAATAAACAATGCCTCCAAGTCTACGTGGTTTGTAGTTTATTCAGGGGGTTATAGTGTTCTATAGCCTGATGGTTGTGGAATAGGAGCTGCTCCTGAACCTGGACGTTACAGTTTTCAGTCTCCTGTACCTTCTTCTCGATGGCAGGTGTAAAATGAGAGTTTGGCCGGGGTGGTGTGGGTCTCTGATGATGCTGGCTGCCTTTTTGAGGCGGTTAAATTGTAAATAACTAAAACCCCAGCACATATTCCTATAGGGCCTGTCCCACTGCGGCGACGTAATTTGCTAATTTAGAAGAGTTTGCTCTTGATTCAAACTCACAGCATGGTCAACATGTGGCCCTAGGAGGTCCTAGGAGGTCACTGGACTTGTCTTTCATGCTCGAGGGAAGTTCCCGTATACTTTCGGCCTCAGTTTGGTCGAGGAAGATTTTTCAGCATGCTGAAATTTTTTTCGCGAGTAAGAATTGGTCGGCATGGTTCTATTTAACTTGTAGTGCAGTGGAGTGGAGTGGGGTCACTCGGCAGCCGAGGTAGCCACAGTCAATCTCCTTTGCTGATCGGGCATTTTGATTGGCTAATTGGAGTTTTCAGGTGCAAGGGAAACCGACCGGTAATGTTAAATGCCCGCTAAACTTTATTATAAGTTGTCTGGCTTCTTAAAAGTGTCTCCATTCCTTCTTCCCCCCCCCATTCTCTCCCCTTCTCCCCCCCCCCCCCCCCCCCCCCCCCCCCCCCCCCCCCCCCGCGCTCTCTAAAGGACTTACCGTACACTTGGGGCAGCCGTCTTTTACCTTCCTGTTCATCGCAGATGTGAATTTCAGACAGCACTCCCCCGCTTTCCCTGGCCCCCGCCTTTGTGGTGTGGTGTGGTGTGGTGTGGTGTGGTGTGGTGTGGTGTGGTGTGGTGTGGTGTGGTGTGGTGTGTGTGTGGGGGTGTGGGTGGGGGTGTGGGTGTGTGTGTGTGTGTGTGTGTGCACGGTCGATCCAGCACACGGTTTCATCGCTGACTGTCGATCCAGTTCCAGTTTTTTCAGGCGAATGCCCTTGAGCTTGAAGGTCGAAGAGAGTTGCTGAAAAGTCGCGTTAGTGGGACAGACCCTTATCAAGTCAACTTTATTTGTCACATACACATACAAGATGTGCCCAGTGAAATGCCCAGTGAAGTGGCAATGCCTGTGGATTGTGCAAAAACTACAGAACAATAGAACAGAATCAGTATTTACTTAATAGAAAAAAAACAGCAATTTAAAAAAGACACATCACAACAGTAAATTAGTCCCTGGTGAGATAAGAGTTTACAGTCCTGATGGTTTTCACAGCATGACAGTGGAGGCGTTTGCCTGACCGTAGCAGCTGGAACAGTCCATTGCTGGGGTGGAAGGGGTCCCCCATAATGTTGCTGGTTCTGGATCTGCACCTTCTGATGTAGAGTTCCTGCAGGGGGGGGCGAGTGTAGTTCCCATAGTGCGTTCGGCCGACAGGATGTTGCCGGACAAGATGCTTTCCACAGCCCCAGAGTAGAAGCACTGAAGGATCCTCAGAGAGACTCTGAATTTTCTCTGCTGCCTGAGGTGGTAAAGGCGCTGCCTTGCCTTACTGGCAGCGTGTGTTGTCCATGTCAGATCCAGGCATTTAAAGCAGCTCACCCTGTCCACAGTAGCCCCATTTATCTCCAGTGGTGTATACGTCCTCGGATGTTGTGCCCTTCTAAAGTCCACAATCAGTTCCTTAGTTTATATGACATTCAAGAGGAGGCTGTTGTCCTGACACCAGAGTGCCAGATCAGCCACGTCTTCCCGGTAGACCTTCGCATTGTTATCGGAGATCAGGCCCACCACCAGTGTCATCAGCAAACTTGATTATGTAGTTGGAAATGAACCTGACCGCATAGTCATGTGTGTACAGGGAGTACAGTAGGGGGCTGAGGACGCAACCCTGGTGGGATCCTGTGCACAGGGTGAGGGTGCTCGATGTATGTCTTCCCATCTGATTTATATTTCACTCTCCATCCCATTTTCCTGCATTCTCCCCATAATCCGTGGCAGCCATACTAATCAAGAATAGGTCAATCTTCACCTTAAAAATATCTATTGACTTGGACTCCACAGTCAGAATGAATTCCACAGATTCAACAGATTCAACACCCTCTGACATGAAATTCCTCCTAATCTCCTTTCTAAAGGTACATACTTTTGTTCTGAGGCTATGACCTCTCGTCCTATACTTTCTCACTAGTAAAAATAATCCTCTCCACATCCACTCTATCCAGCCTTTCTCTATTCGGTAAATGTTAATACCTGCGTATTGTCCTGGTATTTGGTAAAAACCTGGGTCCATTGATAATGAAAGTACAAATTGTCCAACAAAGGCAAAGAGTTTTGTTTGCTATCCATGGCTCAATTGTGAATGATCTTACAATTTCCTTCAAGCGGGACATTGTGAAGGGGAATCCTTGAATTGTGAAGCTTGTGGGGTAGAAGGAGAGGACCAGGGAGACTGTCCTTGCTCTGAACAGGAGGAAAAGAGTAGATGAGACCAGAGATGCGGGACTTATATGAGTTAATGTCATGTACTCTGTCCATGGTTCTGGAAGAGGAAACTTACAAAATTCTTAAGGGGTTGGACAGGCTAGAAGCAGGAAGATTGTTCCCGATGTTGGGGAAGTCCAGGACAAGGGGTCACAGCTTAAGGATAAGGGGGAAAACCTTTAAAACCGAGATGAGAATAACTTTTTTCACACAGAGAGTGGTGCATCTCTGGAACTCTCTGCCAGAGAGGGTAGTTTAGGCCAGTTCATTGGCTATATTTAAGAGGGAGTTAGATGTGGCCCTTGTGGCTAAGGGGATCATGGGGTATGGAGAGAAGGTAGGTACGGGATACTGAGTTGGATGATCAGCCATGATCATATTGAATGGCGGTGCAGGCTCGAAGGGCCGAATGGCCTACTCCTGCACCTAATTTCTATGTTTCTATGAAAGAGAACTCTGAGGCACCTGTCTGGAAAATCTCATCACCAGAGCAATTGTGATGACAGAGGAGGACTGGGAGAATGCAGTAGTGTCTATTGGGCAGGGTGGCTGTAGGTCTCGTCTATAATTCTCCACTTCTGAAGCATTATGAGAAACCACACATCATATCTGATCTGTATTCCGTGCCCTAGAAATTCACAATAATTTCCAACAATGGTGATTAAACAAGATTTTAGACTTTAGAGATACAGCAAGGAAACAGGCCCTTTGGCCCACCGAGTCCATGCTAACCAGCAATCACCCAATACACTAGCACTATTTTACTCAATAGGGACAATCCAGAATTTTTACTGGAGCCAATTAACGTACAGACCTGCACATCTTTGGAGTGTGGGGGGAAAACTGGAGCACCCAAAGAAAACCCACGCAGTCTCAGGGAGAACGTGCAAACTCCACACAGACTGCACCCGAAGTCAGGATCGAATCCAGGTCTCTGGTGCTATAAGGCAGCATTTCTTCCGCTGCGCTACTTGTACGCTCCTTGGTGATTAATACTGATTAATTTCCACTAATTGTTTAACCTCATGGTTTGTGTATGTTTGACCATAATCAATTAATCAACAATCACATCAATAATTGCATCTATATATCAGTAATTAAATGAATCAAGGCCAATTTATTCAAGGCCAAGACTGACAGATTGTTGTTCTCTATGGGAAAGTTAAGGGTGAGGACAACCGATGGGAAGATTAAGCTGAGGCTTAGATAAAAACAGTCACAAGCTGACTGGTTGGTGGAATAGGGCAACATGGCCAATGCCTGATTTTGCCGAAAGTTCTTAAATTTCAATGTATGCTTTAAATTGCTATATTTTCCATTATTGCTGCTGAAGATATTTGTACTATTTGAACTTCACTCTTCATCTTGCTCATCTGTTCGCATGTTATCCAAGCCTCTACCTTTTGGCTTTCTGTTATCAGGAACCAACTACATTAACATTATTCTCTTCATCTAAATGAATACAATGTGATCATTTCTGTGTAAATCTTTGTTAATTGTCCTACCAGTGCTGATAGAGCTGATACATCACAGCGCCAGAGACCTGAGTTTGATCTTGACCTTAGGTGCTGTCTGTGTGGAGTTTGCACGTTATCCCTGTGACCGCTTGGGTTTTCACCAGATGCTCCACTTGCCTCCCACATACCAAAGATGTCTTGAATTGTGGGTTAATTTCCCTCTGTAAAATTCCCCCTAATGTGTCAGCAGTGGATGAAAAAATAGGATAGCATAGAGCTGGTGTGAAGAGGTAATCGATGATCCTGTTTCCATGCTGTATTCCCAAATTAGATGACAGATGATAAGGTCTAATAATTTAATTGCACAGTCAATTGTTTAGATTTCCAGATAGAATACAAAAATTAAACGAAAACTTACCGTTTGAAGTTTGATCTTTATTTTATGAGAAGTTGAAGTGAGGGAATACATGAAGGGCCCGCCATCAATCTTCAGAGCAGCTGTATGAAACCACAGACTAGTTGCTGAACTTAAGCTATAGAAAGATTAATGACCTTAGAATTACCAAATGATATTTATGAGAAGTAGAGTTGGGAATGGAGGGCATGTATTCCCTCACTTCAACTTCTCATAAAATAAAGATCAAACTTTAAACGGTAAGTTCTCGTTTAATCTTTCTATTTTATATTAAAGTCACGTGAGTGACTACGTGAAGCCTTCAAAGCTCTGTTGTTTCATGCAGTAACCAAATCTGTGTTTGAAACACTTAAACAGATAAACCATTAATGGTAGAAAAACATGGGTTATTAATACCATGATGCTAACTTGCATACATGGCCATTGCTCTTAACCGGACCATAGTCCCAATTGACTTTGAGTTAGACAATAACTCATGCAACACTGTTCAGAATTCTTTTTTTTTTAATCCATTTATTTATTTATTTATCTGTTTATTTATTTATTTATTTATTTATTTTTTAGAGCGAAAGAGAGAAAGAGAGAAAAAAGAGTTACATTGGAGATAGGTTCATAGATTGTAAAATATGACTTTTCATCTAATCCTAAGTTTCAGTTGGGTTTTCATGCTGGGCCAATCTATCCCGTCAGATAATTAATGAATGGAGCCCATATTTTATCAAAAAGTTCCTGTTTGTCCATTAAGACAAGTCTAATTCTTTCTAAATATAGGGTCTCCGACATTTCCACAATCCACATTTTAATTGTGGGGATTGTAGGGCCTTTCCAAAATTTTAATATTAATTTTTTCCCGGTTATTATAATGTAGTCGAGGAAATTTCTTTGGCTTATTGTGAGTGTTAAACTTTGCTCTGATATTCCAAGTATTATTAATTTTGAGTTTGGATCCAGTTTTGTATTAATAACTTCTGAAATTATTTCAAAAATATTCAGAAATGTATCTGCAAATATCCAGACATATTCAACCAATTTTTTATAACTTTTTAACACACACTATGTAAGCCTCTTGCTGTATGATGAAAGGGAACTATCCAATCTATTGGCTGCTAATGAGCCATCTGCAAACTCTTGAGAGACTATTAAATAACAATAAAGTAACTATCTTTCATTTCATAGGTTTATAGCAAGCTCAGTGTACTTGTATACCTAATAACACCCCCAATCTCTGCTCTGGTGGGTATGCTGTCAACTCCAAATGTACGCAATCATGCCCATTTTGCTTATGAGATCATTCCCATAACAAGCTACCCTAATCTCAGTAATGACCCAGAGACCGAGCCAGAGATTGAGTACAGACTGTGTTCTTTGTGCTGAAATCAGTTGCTAAAAGCATAACCAACTTAAAAAATACTGCTCCCATTAGGAATACAGTAGAAGAATATTTGCATAATAATTTACTGATATACCTTGCACACTACAATGAGTGTAGGCTTTTAGAGTGGTCATATAAAAGACACCCTGCATAACAATAGTGAACAGTGGGTGAATAACCAATCATTTATTGTCCCACTTATGGGACTATAGAGAATGACAAAGCAGCACAAGCAGTGTCAATTGTGCTATCACATAAACGCTTCTCTAAGCCCAAACTGAAAGCCACACAAACCTCTGTTATGTCCGTTTAAAAGTAACTCACATATTTTGTTCACAAACTTCCCATACAATCGTGCAGAGCTAGCTGCCCGAGAAAACAGGCTGCCCCATCTTAATATCGTAAGAGGTATCAACTGATAAACCCCTAAGTTTTATCAGCTGCAAATTTGCATGTTATCTAAAACCTCGATGACACAATGCCCTAATCTGTGCCTTGTGTGTATAGATATTGCAAAGTATGCATCTTCAAGATCGATTCTCTGAATCAGCTAAATTGCTGAATAGCCAATCGTCCATCTTAAACTGGGTAACTAAACACATGATTAGATTAGCCAAATCCTAACCTGATTTGGCATGCTCCACAATTCTGTAATCTTGAGAAATATCAGAAATATACCCCTCTTGTTCTTGGGCAGACTACTCATCCTCTGTGAGATGTCACTGATTCCACTTAGAACCTCTATTGACCATACAGATGGAAATGTTTTGGCTTATCTTGCCGTGGAAGATGCATTATCTATTTATTCATACATTTTGCTGATAACATATAATCAGAATCTTATGACTAGAGCTGAAAACACAGTATCCACATGATGTGGGAATACGAGTTCCCTGTCAACTCTTGACAATTAGAGTCACCACGAATCCTCAGTGTTCTTCCTCAGAGTGGAATTTAGCATAATGCAAGCCTGAACCAGAAATTGCTCTGACTGAAACCACCTGTCTGAGTCGCCAGTGTGCGCAACACAATCTCTTCGACCAGCCACTCAATCAGGAATACTGGTATTGAGAGCTTACACATTATTATAAATACATTTTTGATTCACAACATGAACCTGCAGGTCAGATAAAAATCCTATGTGCCAGACCGGCTTCCTGCTAGTAGCTACCTATCCCAGAGAGGATGGCAATGATGTTTCCAACAAACTGGCGACTACACTAACTGAGCAGAAATTTAAACATGTGTTGAGGGAGGCGTCAACTACTTCACTCTACTGAGCAGCCTGATAACCTCAATCACAGATGTTGAGGCAGTGCTTCCCTGGTCAATATGACCCATATGGCCAGCCAGTTCCATGATGGTCTACCCTGAACCAGGGTAACCAAGCTGTTCCTACTTGGAATTTACTTCATATGATTAAAAGAAGCATATCCCCATTAGATCAGATATTCAACTGCTTTATCGATATCCACATAGTTGGAGTCTCTTATGAAAGAATCTCCAACAGTCCCCTCTACTGAGCGGAAATTATCATGACTCCACCCTGACGCAGGTGTTGCTCCCACAGGTGTCTGATAGACACAGCTCAAAAAAGGCTTCTCAAGCCAGGAGTTCCTTTCTGGAGGCTCAATGGAGTTTTTATGGGGAGGAAATAGAACGCAACACTGAACCAGGCATTGCCTCCTCAGGCCTCTGGTTAACTCCCTTTCGGAGCATTAATCTGTACAGGTAAGATACTCCGAACAGCCGCCTGCTCCAGTGGAGCCCCATTTTATGCTGTAATGGCAAGTCAAATTTCACTACACCATTTGGTGTATGTGATAATAAATGTTCTTTGTATTCAATTTCAATTTAAAAAAAATGTTATTGGCATGATAAGGTACATCGTTATATTGGCAAAATATTAATCATGACCTTTGTATCCTAACTGCTAGGATAGTCACAAACGTGACCGGGCGGCAACCGCTATTAAAATCCTTCCAACTATTTATAGCTGCCCTATAAATAGAGCATACACCATACGCTGCTCTACAGCATAAGCTGAACCGACCTCAGCCGGCAGCATCTATGTTTAAAATTGCTAGGCGCTACTACAGCTGAGCTTACCTGGTGGTTGCTGTCCTGGCCGTGGCTATTTTTAAACCACCGGCAGCTGCTAATCTTTTGCAGCAATTGCAGACCTGACCGCGCCGGCAGCCACAATATCGAATCCCAGCTCCTTACAGAGCCTCCACGGTGGCCTCCAAATCCGGCCGCCTGCTCCCGTTCAGAGCTCCAACGGCGACAGTCGCACAGGCTGTGCCCGTCAGCTAATCCGGAACCGCTGTACCGCAGCGGCCCGCTGAAAACAAAATTAACTTACCTGCCAAAGCAGTTGCGAACGGCTCCGACTCCTGCGCCATGCGTCGACGTATTGACACGCATGTGGGCTGGCGGGCTCTTCACGTAGTCACTCACGTGACTTCGATATAAAATTTCCTGTTGGGTTAGTGCTTTAACTTGTCATTATTAGTGATTGCCTGAACCCTTCCCTTCTCCCCTCTCCACTTTCTCCTCTCCTTCTCTCCACTCACATCTCCCACCTCTCCCAAAAGGCTTGCCACCTTTGGCCTTGCTTTTCTTTCCGCAGTTTAACATTTGTTCTGCTTTAAGCTGTATTATCTGTGTTGTGTGATCTCCAATACATCAATCAGTAGCAGCTCTATCCAATGCTCCCACTTTACCTGAGAAGCACTCTTGTGTGGCTCAGCCTTAATGTCAGAGCTCCTGTCTTTCCTGCTCTGCTTGACCAAACACAGCTCCAACACTGACATTACACATTGGCTGAAACTCTTTGTCCTTTCTGGTAACCATTTCTATTCTGCATTTTTTCAACCTGATTAGGTTACAATTCTGATGTATCAGAAGAGGTAATCCTTTAAAATAAAATTCACCCTGGGATCAACTTTATATCACATTTACCATCAGGGCTTCAAGTTGACCAGTTCCATTGCAACATTGACATTCGCCCAACAAAATGGAAGGTTATTCTGGTGTGCACTATGGACAAAGAGCAGGTCAAATCTAATCCAGTCAATTATCATCCAATCAATCTACTCGCATCTTCAGCAAAGTGATAAAGGTGGTGTTGACACTGCAATAAAAAAAGCACTTAATCACCAAGTGCTAGGTTCTGGATTTCATTATAGTCTATCATTCAATCATCAACAGAAGAACACAATTCAAGAGACGAAGATAGAATCAGGGCAGCATTGACTACGCATGCTATCAGGAAACCTTGTTAAACCTGAGGATGGCAAGAATTTGGGAGATAGCTCAACACTCTCTGGAATGCATCTCAATGAAATATGGCTATGGTTGTTCACAGTCACACATTTCAACCCCAAGAAATCACTGCAGGAATTCCTCAGTGCAGCGTCCTCAACTCAACTCTTTTGCAGTGCTTCATCAATTACTGTTCACTATCAAAGATAAGAGGTTCACTGATAATTCCACAATTTAACTTCCACTCTCCATTTCATAGGTAAATGCCAATCTATCCTTTTATGATTCAAGCCATGGACAGCATTGCTCTGATATGTGTAAGAATCATTTAGTTCAGTTTAGGTTAGTTTAGTTTAGAACACAGCATGGAAACAGGCGATTCAGCCCACCAAGTCCACCCCGACCAGTAATCACCCATACACCAGCACTGTCCTACACACTAGGGGCGATGTACAGAAGCCAATTCACCAATAAACCCACACGTCTTTCGAATGTGAGTGGAAACTGGAGCACCTGGGGAAAACCTACACGGTCACAGGGAGAACATACAAACTCCATGCAGACAGCACTTGTATTGAGGCTCAAACCCGGGTCACTGGCGCCGTAAGGCAGCAACTCTATCACTGTGCCACTGTGCCACCTCCTGTTTTTGTTTCTCTCTTCATATTTGACAATGGCCATTTCTAGTTAGGAAGAACCGTATCATCTGTTGTTGATATTCAGTAGATTCATAGCACCCAGATGCCCCCCCATCATCATTATCCTGGGGGTGAGGAGGATGAGGGTGGCAGTATTGACCTGAAACATCATTCAATCTTCCATATCAATGCTATTGCTACAACCAAAGCTTTCAGACTGAAGACCCTTCTTCAGTCTGAGGACTTTGGATGCTCAACAGATCAGTGTGAAGAAAGATCCTTACCCAAAACATTATCTGTTTGTTGGCCAATGTGATAAGGGCTGGAAAGCTGCGTTTTTTATTTATTGCCAGTGCTAATGTCGAATTATCAGCTTAAAACCCTATTATTCTGAAATGGAGGGCAAGGAAAATTACTGAACTGTTGTTTAGAGACTACAGTGCGTTGTGACAGCATATGTAAGAAAGGCCTATGAGAGTGTCAAAAATATTATACACCAGGCCCATATGAAGCTTTTCAAAAACGGGGGTGGCATGACAGGATTACAAAAATGTTATGTGAAATAAGTGCACACAGCGCCTATCACAAGTGTGAAGCTCAAAGACCCTTGCGGCTGGGGTCCAGGGCCCACTTAAGGGCCCTGGAAGCTCTGGGGTTTTAGATGCTCTCTGGTGCATTCTGAGCCTTATTTTGGAGCATTTTTGCACCATATTTATGACCGATATTTCTGAAATAATTTTGGTTGAGTCAAGAGTAATGAGTGGTTGGAATGGGATGATTGAGGTCATTGTTGTATTCATTTTTTTTAAATCAAGAATTGAAGTTGTCCTTGTTTTTATAATCACGTTGTACTGTAAAATGTTATAAAGGAGCATGCAAACACTGCAAATAAAATACTGTAAGTTTTTGCAGTAAATAAAACTATTTTTTAGAAAATGTTTTGTGTGTTGATTTGATTGCCTGTTACTGTTCGACTGTGTTAGTGTGTGCACATTGAAAATATGATGCAAAATGAAAGTCGCAAACTATGGAATGCATATTTTTCAGTATTATTATCTAGGAAAAGAAAGCAGTTCCAATTGTTTGATATTATTCATATGGAGGAGAAAATATAATTGCTCGAAAATCTAACTTAATTTTGCAATCTCACTAAAGATAATCCCCTTTCCCTCCTGCCCCTCATCCTTCCCCCTCCCGCTCCCTCCACCTCTCTCTCTCCCCCCTCGTTATTATTGCTGAGTTTTAAGCTGCCCAAGGCTTTGATTTGACCTTTTGCATATCTTTCATTCATTTGTTCTTTGGGCCTCTTCTTATCTTTAGTTTCCCTCTCCACTCACTCTCATTCTGAAGAAGGGTCTCGACCCGAAACATCACCTATTCCTTTTCTCCAGAGATTCTGCCTGAACTGTTGAGTGACTCCAACATTTTGTGTCTATCATCGGTGTAAACCAGCATCTGCAGTTATTTTGTCTGTCCTGATTCAATATCAGTGAAGATAGATACCCAGCAGGGGATATGGTTTGTAATGTTAGACAGAAAACCTTTACAATTTCCCATCACAAGCACAAGCCCATTGAAGTCTATTAGTCTATTGCCAGCATTTTAACTGAGATCATCCGTTATTATTCTGCTCTGCATTAGCTGGACAAGCCACCAAGCCATTAGGGAAGTTTATGTATTGCGATTTATGTTAAAATTCATGGAAATGAAAGGAAAATTGTAGTCACGTTTCACATTGCTTCTCCAAATGCTTTGATATTGTTCATATAAATTAAAAACAGATTATTTCATTTGTGATTCTGCTGACTTCATTATGCTATGAAATGGTCACTGTTAGTCAGTGAAATGGGCTCGTGCCTCGGATGCAGTGATTATCTTTGAACAATAGCTGCTAAAGATATGTTTGTTTTAGTTTTATCAGTATAAAATGTTATTATACTTTACCAATTTGCTGTTGCTATTCAGTGAGTATAGGCATGCTTCATTCATGAAGCTGGTGGTATAACATTGCATCCAGATCCTAGGAGTTTGACACATTATGAAACTCCATCAAAAATATTATCCTTCTGGCCAGCATTTAAGGAGTTTGTTCTATGTGGGGATCCTATTAATAGCTAAAGACAAGGGGAAATAAGGTGGGGTTGGGGGGGGGGGGTGGGGGGGGGGGGGGGTGGGGTGGTGCTGTTAGTTAGATACAACACGCATGTTTCTACTTACATAAAGAATAGATGTATATGCCTTCACATCCTGAGATGAGTAGGATCTTCTGTTAGGAGATTTTCACTGGAGTTTGAGTGTTAAACTATTTCAAGGACAAGATTCGAAGACGGACTGTCAGTGGAGGTGCTGAGAGGATGATTCCACTGGGCTGGAGAGTATAGAACGAGGGATAACAGTCTCAGGATAAAGGGTCAGCCACTTAGTATGACTCAGGTAATGTGAAATTTCTTCATTCAGAATATTGGAATTCTCTCTTGAAGTTGAAGACATTCAAGAGGCTGCAAACCCCAGACTTGGGAAAGATCCCTTTGTGGGGATCATATTAATGGCTAAAGAGAGGGGGAGATAAAGGGCAGGGGGTATGTGGTGTTGTTAGTTAGATACTATAGACCCCCCCACCCCCTTGCTTCCCTGTGCCCCATCTGATGCACCCCCATTTCTCCCACTATCCCGCCCCCCTTCTCCATCCCTTGTCCTCGTCCACCTTTCTCCCTGTTACTACAATCAGTCTGAAGAAAGGTCACGACCCAAAGTGTCAACTATCCATGTTCACCGGAGATGCTGTCAGACCCGTTGAGTTACTCCAGCACTTTGTGTAATTTATTTTGCCAGTTAAGCACACAAAGCTTTTCCCTGTACCTCGGTACACGTGACAATAAAGAAACCAAGCTAAACTAAATAAACTAAAGTAAAACAAACAAGTAGTGAAGGTGAATATGATGCTTATGTACAACTTTGAACACTTCCTGCCCCAGGAAACACTGGGACACACCAGTAAAGGAAAACTGAAAATGACAAGCTTTTTAAATGATTTTTAAATATCACTAATATTTATAGAAAGCCGATATTGGAAAAAGGATTTAGCAAAGCAGTGCAGCATTCTGTTATTACAATACAATCGGAATCCACCCAATGGAACTTAATTTTTTAATTGCACTAAAATTTGAAATATCTAATAATTCAATTAAATAATGTAAGTAGCATGGTCGAATGGAAAGATACTGTTACAGTGAACTTACAGATCATTTATATTAATCAACTTTGAACTGAAAGGAGTGTCATCCTCATCATCACTGAGTCCTTTCTGTGGGTTAGAGGTTATAGGTGATATGTTCCTCCAGGTAGACACCAAGATGTAACATCATCTTTCTTTACTTTGGAGATACAGCGCGGAAACAGGCCCTTCAGCCCACTGAATCCGTGCCAACCACCCATCACCCCGTACACTAGCACTATCTTACACACAAGGGACAATGTACAATTTTACCAGAGCCAATTAACCTACAAACCTGTACGAGTGTGGAGGAAACCAGAGCACCTGGGGAAAATCCATGCAGTCACAGGGAGACGGACAAACTCCGTATAAACAGCACCCATGGTCCGGTTCGATCCCGGGTCTCTGAAGCTGCAAGGCCACAACTCTACCACTGTGTCACTGTGCTGCCCCCACTTTAACCCGGAGAGACTGATGTACGGACAGCCACCACAATAGAAAGAGACAGACCTGGGTACAATGGCATGGACTGCACAACAGTTGGGAGCTTCTCCCTGCTGCAGCCTTCCTACACCTTCTCAGCCATGTGGTGCGCCATCTACTGGGTGGACACCATCTTCCACATGTCTCACCATTGAGGTCTTCCTCTTGGGCCGTGTCTCACTGGGAATCTCCCCATCAACCTGCCCGCCAGGGTGACCCTGCCAGGTCCTTGCTCCAGATTCTTTAGCTCTTTGGATCGTAAGCTTACTCAAGCATCTGCACCACACTAAGGAGACGACATTTGGAGAGGAATTAATATACTGCATTTAATGTAGAAACAAGGAACTACAAATGCTGGTTTACACAAAAAAACACTAAGCATTGGAATAACTCACGGTTTAAGAAGGAACTGCAGATGCTGGACAAATCGAAAGTAGACAAAAAATGCTGCAGAAACTCAGCGGGTGAGGCAGCATCTATGGAGAAAAGGAGTAGGTGACGTTTCGGTCGAGACCCTTCTTCAGACTGGGGTTAAAATAACTCAAGGGATCAGGCAGCATCTCTCCATTCTCCATTCTGGAGAACAAAGATAGGTGATGTTGCGGTTCGGGACCCTTCTTCAGACTCAAACTCAGATCTGAAGAAAGGTCTTGGTCCAAAACATCACCTATCTATGTTCTCCAGAGATGCTGCCTGACTCGCTGAGTTACTCGAACACTTAGAATACAACATATGACTGGCAAGTAAACAAAAGTAACAAATAGGAAAACTGATTCACTTAGCACGGTGATGAGGGTGAACCCTCTTCTCAACCATCATTCCATGGCTGTAAACAAAGAAAATGTTCTATCAAGCCAGGTTCCTAGGTACTATGGCAGAGTTGGTGGCACAGTGGAACATTACTGCCTCACTGCGCCAGAGACCCGGGTTCAATCCTGTCCTTGGGTGCTGTCTATGTGAAGTTTGCATGTTCTCACTATGACCGTGTGCGTTTCCTCCACGTGCTCCAGTTTCCCCCCACTTCCCAAAGATGTGTGAGTTGGTAGAAAGATTAAACGAGAACTTACCGTTTGAAGTTTGACCTTTATTTTTTGAAAGTTGAAGTGAGGGAATATGTGAAGTGCCCTCCAATCTGCATGCGCGTCAATTTTTAGAGCAGCTGTATGAAACCACAGAATAGTTGCTGACCTAAGCTATAGAAAGATTAACGACCTTAGAACTACCGAATGATCTTATGAGAGGCAGGGTTGGCAGTGGAGGGCACGTATTCCCTCACTTCAACTTCTCATAAAAATTTATGAGATCTAGCATCTGCCCTATTAACTCTACCCGGCAAGTAAGCAGCTGAGATCTAAATTCTCCTGTCTATACACCAATTCCAAATGAGATTAGCTAAAGTATCACAGGATACTGATTTGTTTTCACCCATGTGATTAATATATGCCACTGTCGTAGTGTTATCCATTTGAAGTCTAACATGCACATCATGTAGCTTCCCACAGTAAGCCTTCAAGGCATAAAATGCTCCCAGCATTTCCAGATAATTGACACCATATTTACGACTAAATGGTAACTCGTTCATGTTCCATCTGCCACCGTAACTAGAGATGGTGTTAGTAGCTTCCCATCCCAGTGCACTTGCATCACTCTGCAGTGTTGATATATGTTTACTAGACAAAAACCCGCCGGAGCAATGTTGAATATTGGCCATCCACCATTGTAACTCCGCTTTAGATTTTGACAACAACTGCATAGGTCTGTCGAAATGACCTTTGTGGAATCTAACCACATGATCCTTTGCACGCTCCAGATTCCAATAATGCAAAGGCCCAAACCGTGCGGCTGGAAAGGCAGCCACTATTATGCCAATTACTCTAGCCACCTGGCGAATAGATGGTTTATCTGCAATCAGAAGATTATAACAAACTTCCATTAAATCTAGTTTTTTCCCCCATGGGCAGGATCACAGACATTTCCACTGAGTATATAGTAAAACCTAAATAGTTAATAGACCTCGTTGGTATTAATCTGGATTTGGCTGGATGAACCCCAAGGATAAACCCCAATTTCTCAAAAATCAGCTTGGCAGCTGAAACAGCTAGTTTTGCCAAATGCAGTGTTCTCCCGATGATCAGAATATCCCATATACATAGCCCATAATAATATGCCCTTTAGCTCTAAGCAAGCCGAGCACTGGTCTAAGCAGTTTGGTAAACAACCGAGGGGCTGAACATAAACCATTAGGTAACACTTTAAACTGCCACAGCTGCCCCAACCAGCTAAACCTTAGATATCTCCAGTGATCCTTGTGAATCAGAATCGAATAATATGCATCCTTGAGATCGATGCATGCCATAAAGCAGCCCTCGGAAATTAGCTGCTCCGTAGTAAGGAAATTCTCCATTTTTAAATGTCTATACTGCACATGTGAATTGAATTTTGCAAAATCAAGGATGATACGACATCCACCCTCTTTCTTCTCCCTGAAGAATATATTGGAGATGTATTTATCCTTTTCATGAATTGATCTCTCAATTACTCCTTTTTTGTGCAATGCGTGTATTTCTACTTGCATATCCAAAGTCTTGTTTAGAGCAAGTATTCATCCGACTTGGCATATCTTGTGTAGGTGGAAATGAGTTAGGCAAAAACTCAATTTTGAAACCCTTTATACTGTGCAATATAAACCGGTCTGAAGTTATCTGACGCCATTCATGCAAGAACAAACTTAACCTTCCACCGACTTGAAATTCCTCCGCACACCTCGTGTGACTGATGGAACCAGAGCCACCTACCTCAAAGGTTATAGGTGATTTGACATCAGGGCCAGCGGACCTTAATGTTGGTTCTGTCTTTTCCCCCTCGCTTTGAAAGGTTGAGCTGTTGGGACATGAGGCTGTCACATCTTCCAGGATGAGCGAGATGGGCCTTGGCCTAAATAAAACCTGTGACCAGGTAGGAACTGGGCAAATCTGGAATTCCCACTGGCCTCAGAGAACCACTTCTTGCTGGTAGAGGCATAGGGGTGATGATGCAGGAGGAGGGGAGTCTTGCCATATAGGATGTCTTGATCATGCCAGCAGCTTTTGACTCCTCATGCAAGTCCTTGACCTGGTCTTTCCGGAAGCAGTTGATTTCAAAATGAGCATTGCACAGCAGTGCCATAGCATCCTGCTTAACTTCCGACAACTAAACCTCATCGATTGACCTAGCAAAGGCCGTGATACCTGAGGACAAAAGCCTCAGGATCCGTTGAAGCTTCAGTTCCCTGGATCTCGTACTGGACTAAATATTATCCCAAATAGTGGCGTTAACTATGAGCACATTTAAGGTTGTGCAATTCTCCATGCTGGGATATCTCGCAGCCGTTTCCACCATAGTCACTTCCTTCAGCTGGTGGGAAGTGAGGTAGCTGATGCTGCTGGCCAACTCCCCTTGAAGTGGCTTGCCCGTCCCCGAAGGAACAGCAAATTTGGAGGCAAGAGCGGGCAGCTTCTTTATGCGAATCACGCACATCATGCATTACAGCATGAGCCTCCGGCACACATTCATATTCGGAGTCAGCTGCATACTGATCTCCGAAACTTCCCTCGTCCAAGTGGGAGGAAAATAGCAACCATGGACCAGGAGCTGCAGCAGGCGTTTGAATTGAACTGCCCGAATATGCCTCCGTAGCATGGAGCATATTGTGTGCCAGCATCTTCTCCATAAGATGCCTCATCTGAGATAACCGGCCTAACACATCAGACATGGATGTGGGAGCAGAATCCTCCTGGTCTGAATCGTCCGACAGGACTTGTCTCATTGTTTTAGCTTTGGCTTTTCCACCCTTCGGGGCTGCCAAGCTGCTCCCTGTAGGAGCCAGTTCAGAGGTAGCTGAGCAGACTCTGATGTGAAATGGACGGCCGCCGGCTTCCCGCACTGCCGCGAGGTCTTCTGCTGCCGGTTTTACCGCGGTCCGTCTTGGTTTAGTCCTAGGCTATTCCATATCACAACCTAGAGACTTGTTGAAAAATAAAGTACACCAAACACACTCAGTGCAAGTTTCGCACTTACCTGAGAGGTTTTTAAACTTACCACTGGGGGAACAGACGTTCCCCCAGCCAGTCCATGCGGCATGCGTTTGACGTATTGACACGCATGCGGACTTGCGGGCTCTTCACGTAGTCACTCACGTGACTTTGATATAAAATAGGTTAATTGGCCGCTGTAAATAGCCCCTTGTGAGGACGTGAGTGGTAAAATCTGGGGGAATTGATGACAATATGGAGAGAAAGATGGATTAGATTAGTATAAATGGGTGTGATGGTCGGTGAAGACTCAGTGGGCCAAAGGGCCTGTTTCCATGCTGTATATCTCTATGATGCAAACATTTTGTTTCCAATTTGAATGCTATGACAATTCAGGAAAGCTTATGCAAGGAAGGGTAATGTTTCTGCTTATCAAAACGTCTTGTTTTATGATTAGAGATTCTTTATTTTTCTTGTAATTATGCACTGCAGACACAGTGAAGTCTTGATCACTTAATTATGAATTGTACTATTTAACCTTTAATCATGATGGTGATTACTGATAATACAGGTTTAGTTGTGTATCTCATAAATATGTATACAGTATTGTTCCATGGATATTTAAAGAAGCAGAGAGCAGAGAGTATGAATGCAGCTACTTCTTGAGTTAACAGTCAGTTATAATTGTGATATTAGTTGCATTAATGGAGTTAAATGTGTTTCTGGATCAGGATTGTGAATGCAGACAGCAGTTTAATCTTTTAATCTTAGACGTTATTATATCTGGTCAGATGACTAACATTCAGCTGGGTGTTACAATAGAAATGTAAATCTATAGAAAGCTAGCAAGTAATTTAATAAAAGGTAGAGGAAAACCGTATGAGCATTTAAATTTTCATCTACTAATATTGTCAACGTTAACCTTTAGATTTTAGTGGTAGCCCTCTAGTTTCTGCCATTCAAGAAATAGTTCTAGTCATAGGGTCATACAGCATGGAAACGGGCCCTTTGGCCCAATTTCCCCACACCGATCATGATCAGAAATTTCAAAGATGTAGTGCAAAATAGCATCATAACAAATGTTGAAACACTGCAGATGCTGGTTTACAAAAATGACATAAAGTGCTGCAATAACTCAGCAGGCCAGGCAGCATCTCTGGAGAACGGATAGATTCTACACATAGTCTCCATGGACAAACTATCCATCTTCTCCAGAGATGCTGCCTGACCCACTACTTTATGTCCCTTTTTTATAATAATAATAATTAGGAGTTTAAACAGATATAGCAATGCATTCTTTTAAAAACTAGCATTGTCACATATATATATATATATATATATATGTCATCTAAATGAGCAGTATTGCTACTCTAATCCTCAACAAGGTCACTTTTCAAATTGTCTCACTTGTACTGCAATAAATCACGTGAAGAGAGACAGTTCATGAATCACAAAACCATAAATGGTTAGCAGCCCAGCACAATGCACAAGCAACCAAGATCATATACCTCAGGGGATCCTCACCTAACAGACATTACAGAACTGTTAACTATTAACAGTTTACCATACAATCAGTTTTGTATGTCACAATTTGAAATAATAAATTATGCTTTTTCAGCTTTTCCAGTTAACAGCAATTAGTCACTGAATGCCATCAAGCTCACAAAATAATTTATTTCTCAATCTGTGGCAGATGCAGACAGATGGCAAGGCTTCTTAGAGAATTATGTGGTCAAGTGGAGCAGGTTGCAGCAAATGAATTCAGCGATTCTCACCTAAATCGTTCCTCACGTGACAAAACAAGTGGCGAAGAAGGAAACAAGCGCTAGAAGTGAAATAAAATGAAACTTGCTGATGGAACGTTGGCAAGTAGGTCGAGCACAGTGAAAATAGTAGGGTTTTCACTGGGGAATTCAATAAATTACCCATTTCGGGACAGGAATAAGGCTGAAAGCAACTATGACAATCAATAGTTATTGAATACAAAGTGTTCTTGATGCCAGTTATACTTTGGAAGTGACTATTCCCTAGTTACTTAATGTTACTGTCTAAAGATCATTTAAAACTTTTATTGTAATGCAAAATGTGTAACATACATATGAAGTAAATATGCACCAAAATTATGTTATTAAACATTTTATAGACAGAATGCTTTGCGTGCTATTAAGCTTTCTTGCAATAATTTTGTAATGAAAATTAACGATTACTCATGTGTTAATTAGAGACATCAATTATAATTAAATAGTTCCCAATGTAATCAGAAGATTGCAGCGGGTATATTTTGAAAGGTTTGACTGATTTCCCGTAAATTATTTCTTGCTGGTTTGCAAGATATTAGTCTGTGTTTTTTGATGCTCATTACTTGGCATATCTCACACTGTCACTGTCTGGTGGAGGTGTGAAAGGAAAGAATAACAACGCTCCTAAACTGCTGATATGTCTGCAGATCAAATGGCTACTTCATTTCCTGTCATCTCTCTGTGCTGGCTGCCAGTATCATCGGTTTTAGGGAGTGCAATTAGGCAGATCTTCGCCCTGGGTTCAGCGTTACAGTTTGTTGGGAGTATCTCTTTCGCTGTTCAGAGCCAGATCGGACAATACCTCATTGAAATTTTTAATAAAACCTTGCATTTCCATTTTGAGAAAATCCTGGGTTCAGCCGCGGGCCGGCGGCTGCGTGTGCTGGACTGGAGGTGCGGCGGCTTCGAATTCCCAAAAACTTAATTTGCAAGTTCAATCGGTAGTAAGGAAGGCAAATTCAATCTTAGCATTTATTTTATGAGGACCAGAGTATAGAAACAAGGATGTAATGCTGCAACTTTATTAGGCACTGGTCAGACTGCATTTGGAGTGTTGTGAGCCGATTTGAGCCTCGTATCTGAGGATGGATGTGCTGACATTGGAGACGGCCCAGAGGAGGTTTACGAGAATGTATGATGAGCGTTTGAAGGTTCTGGGCCTGTACTCTCAGGAATTTAGAAGGATGAGGGGGACCTCATTGAAATTTACCGGAAAGTGAAAGGCCTTGATGGAGTGGATGTGCAGAGGATGTTACCACTCGTGGGAGAGTCCAGGACCAGAGGGCACAGCTTCAAATAAAAGAACGCACCTTTAGAAAGGAGATGAGGAGGATTTGTTTTTAAATCAGAAGGTGATGAATCCATGGAATTCATTGCCATAATTTGCTGTTGCCAAGTCATTAGGTATTTTTAAGGTGGAGATTGACAGATTTTTGATTAGAGATCCTGCCTGGTCCACCGAGTTACCCCAGCACTTCTCTCTGGTCATGCTGGACAGCATCAAAATGGATGGCAGTTAATTGATAATGTGGGAGATTGATTAGGTGGTATCAGAGGAATCACTGATGAATCTGTGCCTAATTGCTAGGCAGAAAATATTTAAAATGACATTATCACTAATTCTTCTCTCATTTCAATTATTCTATTTTCCTGAGAGTTATCTGATAATTGATGCATCTGGACCTGACTCTTCCATCTAGCCATTTTTTGCAAGCTTGAGCTCATCCAAAACTCGTACTTTTTTTAGTTTAGAGATACAGCGCAGAAACAGTCCCTTCGGCCCACTGAGTCCGCACCGACCAGCGATCACCCCATACACAGCACTATACTACATACTAGGGACAATTTACAATCTTTATCAAAGCCAATTAACCTACAAACCTGTACGTCTTTGGAGTGTAGAAGGAAACCAGAGCACCAGGAGAAAACCTACACGGACACAAGGAGAACATACAAACTCGGTAAAGAGAGCACCCATAGTCAGAATCAAACCAGGGTCTCTGGTGCTGTAAGGCAGCCACACTACCACTGTGCCACCATGCCACCCCTTCCATTCATGTTTGAATTTGCTTTATCCATCCCTGTGGAGACGGACCTACATTGGTACTTAGTTTGGCCTTGGTTTTTAAATTCTCACTTTTGTTTTCAAATCTCTCCATGATTTCACTCCCTCCTCCTCCAGCTCTGGAATTCTCTTTGATTTCCTCTTTCCTCCAATTCTGTCCTCTAGCACATCCAAGACTTTCTTACTTCTGTCATTTGGAGAGGATGCCTCAGTTACTTGAACTCGAGCTCCAGAAATTCCCAGAACCCAGAAATTCCTTTCTTAAATCTCCTTCTCTAACTCTCTCTGTTCTCCTTGAAGGTACCCTATCCTCTTAGCCAAGCTTTTTGTAATCCTGAAGATAGATACAAAAAGCTGGAGTAACTCAGCAGGACAGGCAGCATCTCTGGAGAGAAGGAATGGGTGATGTTTCGGGTCGAGACCCTTCTTCATTAATCCTGTCTCAATATCCCCTTAAAAAAGTCCACCACTGATTTTCTAGCACCCTTGGTTCCAGAACTGTGCCGGATAATCCATTTTGCCAGACCCCATTCACATAATAATGGTACAACAATACATCTCTGCCCCACTAATTATATCCCTCCCGTGTCTCAAATGCACCAGGTATTGCTAGAAACTTAAAAATATTAAATGTAAATTAAAAGTCCTTATGCATGCCAGACTACTGTCACTTGGACCTTACTTGGAAGCCATAGCTAGGGTTAAATATAACCTAAGAATTGCACAAAACCGAGGGATCACCACCAACAACTGCAGATGTAAACAAATAACTCTTTCGGAACGGAGGGAAATGTCCTGAAAGAGCTTGCAATAAACACAATGCCATCTGTGGCCGCCCAGGGAATTTTTAAGTGCACTCATAATTTTGTCTGTATTAAAGGAGGTGCTGGGCAATCATTGGTGGATCTGGATAATGTTATGTTAATTTTAACTTGCAACTCCCCATAAACCAAATTAGGAGATGTTACAAAGTTTTCAGTGTTAATATAAAGCCAGTTAATTAATTAATAAATATTTTTATTGAAGGAAAGATACAGTAGAGCTGACGTAATGCATTACATTTCCCTCCATTTTGTTTTTTTATATATAACAACAAAATAACCCTCACCCACCCTCCATGAACACCCCTTGGCAGCTGATGTGTTCACAATACAACATATCACAAATACAAATGCACATTTTGACAGCAATACCTCTACATTCTTCCAAGGCGCATGCCCATACATACCCACAACATGTCAGATGGTTCAGAATACAATCATTCATTATGCATCAACCATCCTGTGAGGTAATCAACATTTGTGTAAACAAAAATAAGTAAATAAATAAAAGTATAACATAATTAAAGGCAGATCCCCAACTCAAGTGTCATCTATGCACCCGCTGAGTTTCTACAGCTTTTTTGTGTAACATTCGTGGGTAGTTAGTTATTTTAGACTCTCAAAGTATGACATAAAAGGTTCCCATTTCAAATAAAACTTTTTCACAGACCCCCTCAGTGTAAATTTGACCTTTTCTATTTTTAGAAAAAACATTAGGTCCTCCAGCCAAGCGGCAGCAGATGGAAGAGTGGTAGATTTCCAGACCAGCAAAATTCTCCTACGGGCCAAAAGTGATGTGAATGCAATGATGTCAGACTGGTTTGCATTTAAACCCAAAGTTTCATCTGCTACACCGAATACAGCTACAAGCGGACAAAGCCTCACTGTCACCCCAAGGACTTCACTGATGATTTTAAAAACTACTGCCCAGTAGTCACCAAGTTTGGGGCAAGACCAGAATGCATGAGCTAGATTGGCTGGAGAGAAGGGGCACCTGTCACAGCCAGCATCTCTGTTCCCGGATATATGTCAGCAAGCCTGGCTTTGCTTAAATGAGCCCTGTGTAAAACTTTGAATTGTATGAGCCCCAATCTAGCACATGATGATGAGGAATGGACTCTTTTCAATGCTTCTGTCCGGCATTCCTCAGACAGATCCATACCAAGGTCATCCTCCCACCTAGTTATAATTTTGTTCAGATTTTGATCTCCTAAAGACATCAATTGAGAAAATAATACAGAGATCAGTCCTTTATTTGCAAAGGTAAGAGTGAGTTTATCCAACACTGTGACAGGTGGGAGATCAGGAAAAGAGGGAAATGTTTTCATAGCAAAGTGGCGGATCTGAAGATATTTCAAGAAATGATTATGTGGGAGGCCATATTTTTGTACAGGTTTTCAAAACTATCAAATATGTTGTCGATGTATAAATCCTTAATGCACATAAGACCATTCAAACCCCATTGTCTAAAGGTTGAGTCAAGTATAGAGGGGGGGAATAAATGGTTACTGTGAATGGGACCCAGAATTGAAGCTGATGCAAACTTATAGTGGCAGCAAAATTGATTAAAAATTTTGATGGTGGATAGTACGACAGGATTGGATGTAAATCGAGAGGGTTTCAATGGCAGGGAGGAATATACTAAAGCTGCGAGAGAAGAGGAGTAACCAGACTGTGACTTAAGCAGACACCAGTCTGTATCTGGTCGGTAGAGCCAGAATAATATCTTTTGGATATTGGATGCCCAGTAATAATGAATATAGCTAGGAAGGCCCAGTCCACCTACTTCACAATCTCTTTGGAGAGTGCACTTATTAACCCTTAGAACCTTGTTACCCCAAATAAAGGAGGTTATAGATTGGTTAACTGAGAAAAAATGACTTGGATAGGAAGACCGGCAGGCACTGGAACAAATAAAAAAATCTGGGAGGTACAGTCATCTTCACCGACTGCACTCTCCCAGCCATAGGAAGGGGTAGACTACGCCATCTCTCAAAGTCAGCCTTCATTTGGCTAACTTGAGGCGTATAATTAGCTTCAAGCAGAGATGTAAAAGAGCGGGTAATGCTTATTCCTAGATATACGAAACCACCTTGAGATAGGGGAATAGGCAAGGATTCCTGTTGGATCTGTAGGGCTAGGTTGATGGGAAAGCATTCGCTTTTTTGGAGGTTTAGTTTATAGCCAGAGAAAGTTCCAAATTGATCTAACAAGGACACAATTGCAGGGCCGCTAGCTGTAGGGTCGTTCACATAAAGAAGGAGGTCATCGGCGTATAGAGACACACGATGTTCCATGTTTCCTCTCCTAATGCCCTGGAATAATGTGGTTGACCTAAGTGCAATAGAAAGAGGCTTAATTGCAATCGCAACAAGAAGCGGAGACAATTGGCAGCCTTGGCGAGTGCCACGTGTTAATGGAAAATAATCAGATCGCGAATAATTTGTCTGTATATTGAATGATATAATAGCTTAACCCAGGCTACAAATTTTTTGCAAAATCCAAATCTCTCCAAGACTCTAAATAATTATGGCCTCTCCACTCGATCAGACGCCTTCTCTGCGTCCAAAGAGATAACAACCTCCGGATGCGGAGAAGCACTGGGCGAATAAACCACACTGGCCAGTCGACGGATATTAGAAAAGGAATGACGATTTTTAATTAAACCTGTTTGATCTTCTGAGATTATTTTGGCATGGGGTGGTTCAGGTGGGAAGGGACAAATTGACCAGGGAGTTATGGAGGGAGCAGTCTCTGCAGAAAGCAGACAGGGAGGGGGAGATGGGAAAATGTGGTGAGTAGTGAGGGTCACGTTGGAGGTGGCAAAAATGATGGAGGGTTATTTGTTGTATGTGACGGCTAGTGGGGTGGAAGGTGAGGACTAAGGGGACTCTGCCCTTGTTACGAGTGGGGGGATGTGGAGAGAGACCAGTGTTACGGGGTATCGAATAAACCCTGGTGAGAGCCTCAACTATGGTAGGAGAGCGGAACCCCCGTTCCCTGAAGAATGAGGACATCTCTGATGCCCTAGTGTGGAACACCTCATCCTGGGAGCAGATGCGGCGTTAATCGGATGAATTGGGAGTTGGGGATGGAGTCCTTACAGGAAGCAGGGTGGGAAGAAGTGTAGTCCAGATAGCAATGGGAGTCAGTGGGTTTATAGTGGATGTCGGTCAGAAATCTACCACCTACGATGGAGATAGTGAGGTCAAGAAATGGTAGGGAAGTGTCGGAAATGGCCCAGGTGTATTTGAGAGCCGGATGTAGGTTAGTGGTGAAATGGATGAAGTCAGTGAGTTGTGTGTGGGTGCAGGAGGTAGCACCAAAGCAGTCGTTGATGTAGCAGAGGTAGAGGTCGGGGATGGGGCCCTGGTATGTCTCGAACAAGGATTGTTCGACGTACCCCTCAAAGAGGCAGGCATAGCTATGGCCCATGTCCGTGCCCATAGCTATGCCTTGTATTTGGAGGAAATGGGAGTAGTCAAACTAAAAGTTATTAAGGGTAAGGACCAGCTCCGCTAGGTGGAGGAGAATATCTATGGACGGGGATCAGTTGTTTCTCCGGTCTACCTTCGATTTTCCAGCACCTGCAGTTCCTTTTTAAACACTCTTGGTCTAGATGGCGTGGTATTCGAGATGTTCGTTGGCGTAGGTCCAACTCGGTGGGCATGCAAAAGCATGAGAGGTCTGCTTCCCATTTTGTTTTTATGTTGAGCGTTGATTCTCCCCCGCTTCCCACCAGAGCTTCGTAGAAAGCAGAGATGACCCAAGACCCCTTCTGTTTGTATGCATCCACAATCACCTTGATCACATTATTTGAAGTTTCATCTAGTTCTGGCCTTATCTCCTTTGTAAAGTAGTCTCTTAATTGCAAGTATCTAAAAAAATCTTTGTTTCCGAGACCATACTTTGACTTTAAATCTTGGAAGCTCATAAACTCGCCATTTTCTGAAACTGTATACATTGCCATTATGCCTTTTGTGCCCATTCTTTGAATTTTGAATCATACACCCCTGGCTTAAACTTTAAGTCGTATGCGAACCACTTCAATCCCTGAACCCCTGTTTTTAATTTGTATTTTTCCACTATAACATTCCATATTTCTAACGTAAATGCTACTATTTGATCCATAGCATGTCTCAAAGCCCCTCTCAGATATTTGTCTCCCTCCAAAATTTGGGTCTGGTAACCCTGTATCTCCCTTTCCATTTCTTTCTATCGAGATTCATAATCAGGTCAACACCAACAAGCCAGAGGACTGAGTTGAGCTGCATAAAAGTATTTCTTCAGATTTGGTAAAGCCGTTCCACTCTTGCTTTTCAGCAGTTGAAGTGTGGTTATTTTTATTCTTGGTTTTTTGCTATTCCAAATGAATCTAGAGATCATTTTATCCCAGGCTATGAATTTATCTCGGGGGACATTAATTGGGAGAGATTGGAATAAATATAGTAGTTTAGGTAGGATATTCATTTAGGTAGACTTTGAGCAGAAATCGGGAGCCACGCTCACACACACCTGTTCACTTCATGTCCAACTCGGAAGTCCAAGATATTCTTATTCAATTCCTATTGCAACACAGCATATTCCCTGAGCTTCTTATTCATAATTCTACAACACTCAAGAATCATGAAAAAATACTCATACACTTCTCAGAAGAATCTCAATGCCTTTGTTTATTACAGGTCTTATATAATGTCAATATTACCCGTACCATTATTGTCCAGGTTTTTTATTTTAAGTGCAGCTGATATTATTGAGGATAATAATTTTCCAAATATTTATACTGGAGTCCTTTCAACTCAAAATTATTACATTTCTTCTTACTGTGCAAGATAATTTAATATTCATGGACTGATTTATGTCAAGTGTCAAGAGTGCTTAATTGTCTTAGGACCGCGCTCTAGTTGTTGATAGGATGATACAGTTAACCATATAACCATATAACCATATACCAATTACAGCACGGAAACAGGCCATCTTGGCCCTTCTAGTCCGTGCCGAACGCTTATTCTCCCCTAGTCCCATCTACCTGCACTCAGACCATAACCCTCCATTCCTTTCCCGTCCATATATCTATCCAATTTATTTTTAAATGATAAAATCGAACCTGCCTCCACCATTTCCACTGGAAGCTCATTCCACACAGCTACCACTCTCTGAGTAAAGAAGTTCCCCCTCATGTTACCCCTAAACTTCTGTCCCTTAATTCTCAAGTCATGTCCTCTTGTTTGAATCTTCCCTACTCTCAATGGGAAAAGCTTATCCACGTCAACTCTGTCTATCCCTCTCATCATTTTAAAAACCTCTATCAAGTCCCCCCCCCCCTTAACCTTCTGCGCTCCAAAGAATAAAGCCCTAACTTGTTCAACCTTTCTCTGTAACTTAGTTGCTGAAACCCAGGCAACATTCTAGTAAATCTCCTCTGTACTCTCTCTATTTTGTTGACATCCTTCCTATAATTAGGCGACCAAAACTGTACACCATAATCCAGAATTGGCCTCACCAATGCCCTGTACAATTTTAACATTACTTCCCAACTTCTATACTCAATGCTCTGATTTATAAAGGCCAGCACACCAAAAGCTTCTTTACCACCCTATCTACATGAGATTCCACCTTCAGGGAACTGTGCACAGTTATTCCTAGATCCCTCTGTTCAACTGCATGCCTCAATTCGCTACCATTTACCATGTACGTCCTATTTTGATTTGTCCTGCCAAGATGTAGCACCTCACACTTATCAGCATTAAACTCCATCTTTCAACCCACTCCAAGTGGCCTAAATCTCTCTGTAGACTTTGAAAATCTACTTCATTATCCACAACCCCACCTATCTTAGTATCATCTGCATACTTACTAATCGAATTTACCACACCATCATCCAGATCATTGATGTACATGACAAACAACAGTGGACAACACAGATCCCTGAGGCACCCCACTAGTCACTGGCCTCCAACCTGACAAACAGCCATCCACCATTACCCTCTGGCATCTCCCATTCAGCCACTGTTGAATCCATCTTGCTATTCCACCATTAATACCCAACAATTGAACCTTCTTAACCAACCTTCCATGAGGAACCTTGTCAAAGGCCTTACTGAAGTCCATATATACAACATCCACTGCTTTACCCTCATCAATTTCCCGAGTAACCTCTTCAAAAAAATTCAAGAAGATTAGTCAAACATGACCTTCCAGGCACAAATCCATGTTGACTGTTCCTAATCAGACCCTGTTTATCCAGATGCTTATATATATTATCTCTAAGTATCCTTTCCATTAATTTGCCCACCACTGACGTCAAACTAACAGGTCTATAATTGCTATGTTTACTCTTATAACCCTTTTTAAACAATGCAACAACATGCGCAGTACGCCAATTCTCCGGCACTATTCCCGTTTCTAATGACAATTGAAATATTTTTGTCATAGCCCCTGCTATTTCTACACTAACTTCCCTCAATGTCCTAGGGAATATCCTGTCCGGACCTGGAGACTTATCCACTTTTATATTTTTCAAAAGTGTCAGTACTTCCTCTTCTTTGAATCTCATAGTTTCCATAGCTACAAGTAGTTTCCCTTACCTCACATAATTCAATATCCTTCTCCTTGGTGAATACCGAAGAAAAGAAATTGCTCAATATCTCCCCCATCTCTTTTGGCTCTGCAGATAGCTGTCCACTCTGACTCTCTATTGGACCAATTTTATCGCTCATTATCCTTTTGCTATTAATATAGCTGTAGAAACCCTTTGGATTTACTTTCACCTTACTTGCCAAAGCAACCTCATATCTTCTTTTAGCTTTTCTAATTTATTTCTTAAGATACTTTTTACATTCTTTATACTCCTCAAGCACCTCATTTACTCCATGCTGCCTATAATTATTGTAGATCTCTCTCTTTTTCCGAACCAAATGTCCAATTACCCTTGAAAACCATGGCTCTTTCCAATTTTTACTATTTCCTTTCAACCGAACAGGGACATAAAGATTCTGTACTCTTAAAATGTCATCTTTAAATGTCCTCCATTTCTCCTCCACTTCCTTCGCATAAAACAAAATGTCCCAATTCACTCCTTTTAAATCCTTTCACATCTCCTCAAAGTTAGCCTTTCTCCAATCAAAAAGCTCAACCCTAGGTCCAGTTCTGACCCTCTCCATAATTATATTGAAACTAATGGTATTGTGATCACTGGACCCGAAGTTGCCAGATAACAGCTGGGAAGAAACCATTCCTGAATCTGGAGGAGTGCGTTTTCACACGATGGGTAGATAGATGTAAAATGGGTGGATGAGTGTATGAATTGATGGATGGAAGAATGAAAGGACATGTGGATGGATAGATAGATGGGGAAATGGGCAATGAATGGATTGATAGATGAGTGGGTTCTCTTTCAAAAGATAAATAGATTTTCCATTTTTATGAAAATTAAGAGAGCTTGAACTTGAGGAGTAAGGAGCATGTACCTCCCAAAGAGAATATTCTACTGGAGGCTTTACCTAGTAAACTTGTGTCCCACTGCTTCACTGCTGTAAAGGTAAATGCACCTCGCTTTACAATGTTACCCGTCATCAGAAAGGTGTGGGTTCAAATGGCATTCCAGACTCATTATAGACAATAGACAATAGGTGCAGGAGTAGGCCATTTGGCCCTTCATGCCAGCACCACCATTCAATGTGATCATGGCTGATCATCCACAATCAGTAACCAAATCCTGCCTTCTCCCCATATCCCCTGACTCCGCTATCTAGCCCTAACTAGCTCTCTCTTGAAGGCATCCAGAGAAAATTCCACAGACTCACAACTGTGTGAAAAAGTGTTTCCTCATCTCCATTCTAAATGGCTTACCCTTTATTCTTAAACTGTTCTGGTTCTGGACTCCCCAACATCGGGAGCATGTTTCCTGCCTCTAGCATGTCCAAACCCTTAATAATCTTACTAGACTAAGTGGGACCCAATGAGTCCCATGTTCACATGGGAGGGCTGGTCCCCCACCTTCCACCAATTCCAATATTGGTGGCCAGTGAGGGGGGGGGGGGGGGGGCTTTCTGGAGTGCTAGTATGGGTATTGTGGGCCGAAGGGACTGGTTTCCAGAGGGCTTGTATGGACAGTGTGGGCCAAATGGATTCTTGAGCTGGCAGCTCAGTCACAGGCCTGGTGGGCTAGCAGCTCAGTCACTCAGGCCTGGCCTGGGCTGGCAGCACAATCCCTCAGGCCTGGTCGGCTGACAGCTCAGTCACTCAGGCCTGGTGGGCTGGAAGTTCGGGCACTCAGGGCTGGTGGGCTGGCAGCTCGGGCACAGGGCTGGTGGGCTGCCAGCTCAGAAACTGCAAGAAATTCTGCCCAAAACAGGTGAGAGACCCTATGACAGAGAAGGGGGAGAGGGTAGAGAAACTATATTTTAGACATGTTTCATCTTTTTCTGCAGAGCACAGCAATGAAGGAGGAAAGTCTATCCTGGCCAATGAAGGGAGGGAGAAAAATACTGGGGTGAGGTTAAATACTTGCAGGGGGAATACTTACTGATGGGCTGAAGGGACTCCTCTTGGCCTAGTACAGGCCTGAAGGGCCGAAAGGGCTCTTTAGAAAAAAAGTGAAACCTCAGTGAAAGGCACTTTTTCTGGACTTTTCCTGGCCTGGCATGAGCCTTATGGGCCAAAATGCTGCTCCTGGGCTAATATGGGCATTTTGGGCAAAGGGGACTAGTTTCCCGGCAAATAGGGGCCTTGTGGGCCGAAATTAGTGGTTTCAGGCACGCCAAACAACTCATTTCATTTCATTTCCATTTCCATTTCAAGCACAGGGCAGGGAAAACAACTCATTTCATTTCCATTTCAATTTCCAGTTCAATTTCAAGCACAGAGCAGGCCAAACAACTCATTTCATTTCATTTCATTTTCATTTCCATTTCCATTTCCATTGCAGTTTCTAGCCCAGGGCAGGCCAAACAACTCATTGCATTTTCATTTCATTTCATTTCCATTTCCATTGCAGTTTCAAGCACAGGGCAGGCCAAACAGCTCATTGCATTTTCATTTCATTTCCATTTCCATTGCAGTTTCAAGCACAGGGCAGGCCAAACAGCTCATTGCATTTTCATTTCATTTCCATTTCCATTGCAGTTTCAAGCACAGGGCAGGCCAAACAGCTCATTGCATTTTCATTTCATTTCCATTTTCATTGCAGTTTCAAGCACAGGGCAGGCAAAACAGCTCATTACATTTTCATTTCATTTCCATTTCCATTGCAGTTTCAAGCACAGGGCAGGCCAAACAGCTCATTGCATTTTCATTTCATTTCCATTTCCATTGCAGTTTCAAGCACAGGGCAGGCCAAACAGCTCATTGCATTTTCATTTCATTTCCATTTCCATTGCAGTTTTCAAGCACAGGGCAGGCCAAACAACTCGTTTCCTTTTCACTAAGGGCTAACAAATAATTTATTGCAAGTACATTGCAAACTCATACTTCAGTTGATTCACAGCTTAGAATCACAGTTGTGGCCTCTCCCTCGCGATCTTCCAGAGTGACTGACTCACGTCCAGGCATCCAATGTTTTATAGTCCTGCCCCCCCCCCACCTCCCTCCACCCCGGAAGAGGTGTTACCTTCATCATGGTGATTGACAGGCGACAGGACCAATCAGCTGATCTCAAGTTTTTTTAACACTCATAACTTTTTTATTTTTCATCGTTCGGAAAAATTCTCGGGGCTGCCTCAGCGGAGGAGGACTGCGAGTAAGATGGCCAAAAATCATAGCGATATAGGGTAGCATTTTTTTCTAAAATCAATATACAGCGCAGACAGGAAGTGGTCAGGATGAGACTTTTAGTTATATATAGATATGTTTCAATAAGATCTCCTCTCATCCTCAATTCCAGAGTATACAAGCCCAGCCGCTCCTAACTCTCACCATTTGACAGTCCAGCCATCCCGGGAATTAACGTTGTGGCGATGTGGAGGTAACATTGTGGAGATGCTGTTTTTCAGATAAGTCGAACCAGGATCATTTCTTCTCTCTCAGCATAGATAAAGAAATATTTAATCCATACTTAGAATTTCATGTGCTCAATTTCATTGACTGTGCATCATAAACACAGCACTGTAATGAATTTAGACGTGTAAACCTATGCTCTGATATGTGATTTGAAGTGCCTGCAGGTTTTTTTGAAGATAATTTGTGAAAGCCAATAAAACACTCAACTCCTGCAGCAAAAATATAGACCACGTTATTTTAATCGGAGACATCATTGGACAACGTTCTGTCCTGAACATACAGGAACTCTAGACAGACTTGCACAGTCATAAAGTCCCACAGCACAGAACAAGCTCTTTAGGACAAACCTGCACATGCCAACCAAGTTGCCTAAATGAGCTATATACTTTAGACTTTAGAGATACAGCGCAGAAACAGGCCCTTTGGCACTCCGACCAGCGTTCATCCTGTGCGCTAGGACTATCCTATACACTAGGGACAATTTATAATTTTATCAAAGCCAGTTAACCTACAAACCTGTACGTCTTTGGAGTGTGGAGGAAACCGCAGGATCTGGGGAAAACCAATGTGGTCACAGGAAAATCATTCAAACTCCATACAGAGAGCACCCATACTGTAATCAGAATCAAACCCAGGCCTCTGGTCATGTAAGGCAGCAACTCTACCGCTGTGTTATTGTGCCAACATTATTTGCCTGTGCTTGGCCCATATTTCTCCAAACCTTTCCTATATCTATGAACCTGTCCATATGTCATTTAAATTTTTCAATTGTATCCACGTCTACCACTTCCTCTGGCACCTTGTTCCTAAAGGGCCTGTCCCACTGTACGAGATAACTCAAGAGTTCTCCCGAGTTTCCCCCTGATTCGAACTCAAAGAATGTCTGTAGCGGGTCCGTAAGAGTTCGTGGATGTCTCGTAGCAGGTTGTACAAGTAACGGTAGGTACTCAGGGAAATCCGGTAAACTCGTGACATTTTTTCAACACTGTGAAAAATGTCCATGAGTAAAAAACTTGTTACTTTTTATTCATACGAGCCGCTATGAGACATTCACGAACTCCTGCGGACCCGCTATGGACATTCTCCGAGTTCGAATCAGGGGAAAACTCTTGAATTACCTCATACAGTGCAACAGGCTTTTTATATGTACCACTCTCTGTGTGAAAAAAGTTGCCTCTCAGGTCCTATTTAATATTTCCCCTCACAAATTAAGCCTATGCCCTTGAGTTTTAGACTACCCTATCCTAGGGGAAAGTCTGTGTTTATTCACCTTATCTATACCCCACATGATATTATAAACCTGGACAATGTCAACCTTTAATCTCCTATGCGTCAGAGAAAAAAAAAACAGATCTGTCCAGCCTCTTTTATAACTCAAACCAGACTTGGTAACATCCAAAATATTTGTTTGCACCCTTTCCAGTTTAATGACATCCTTTCTGTAGCAGGGCAACCAGAATAGCGTACATTATTTCAAATTCAGCGCATTCCAGGCACTCACCATTCTCTGCACATAACAAAAATTGCCATGAACATCTCCTTTAAATTTTGCCCCTCTCACACTAAAGTAATGCCCCCTAGTCCTTGACATTTGCACCCTGAGAATTATGTTCTGGCTGTCCACCATATCTATATCTCTCATAATGTTCTGTGTTTGGTCCTACTTCCTTTCTTGATGACTTAACCCATGTTTTATCTTCATTTACAATTTCACAATTTTGACCAATATCACAGTTGGAGTATTGTGTGCAGGTTCAGTTGCCCTGTTATAGGAAGGATGCCGTTCAACTGGAAAGGGTGCAACAATGGGCAGCATTGTGGTGCAGCGGTAGAGTTTCTGCCTTATGGACCTGTCCCACAAGCAATTTTTCAGCGGACTGACGGCAACTGTCTAGTTGTCTAAAAACTTCACACGGTGCAAAGCCAAGGTGAAACAGACACACACCGCGATTAACAGGAAGGTTGGCACTGTAAAAAGATGGTTAAAGCACAGTGTACGGGAAGTCCTTTCAAAGAGGGGGTGGGGGGGAAAAGGGTGGGAGAAGTAGTGGAGACAACTTTTAAGAAGCCAGAGATACACGGCTGTGAAGCTCGGCGGACATTTAACATTACTGGTCGGTTATCCTTGATTCTGAAAAATACTGCTTACCTTTTTTCCCCAATGAGCCAATGAAATTCACTGGTCAGCACCGGCTACAACCTACGAGAACCTCTGAGAACCTTCAACCTCCTGGCAACCCATTAGGCCCTCCTGGCGACCCACCTACGGCTCAAGAATTCTCGCTACTATCCATGGCGGCTTCATTCTGGTCGCCGCTAATCTTTCAACATGTTGAAAAATTCACGGTGACCATAATGAGGCCGCGACTAGTTCCCAGAATGCGGGAACTCCTCACGACCATGAAGACGACTCCCCGGCAACCACCCGCGAACATGTGGCGACCATGTGGTGACTGCATAGTCTCCTGCAGTCGCCTAAAACGTCATCTAATTGGGTGGGACAGGCCCATAACAGCACCAGAGACCTCAGTTCAATCCCGACTACGGGTGCTATCTGTACGGAGTTTTTACATTTTTCCTGTGACAGTGTGTGTTTTCTTCAGGTGCTCTGGTTTCCTCCCATACTCCAAAGACGTACAGGTTCGTAGGTTAATTGGCTTTTGTAAAAATTATAAAATTGTCCATAGTGTTTAGAAAAGTACTAGTGTACGGGATGATCGCTGGTTGGCGCAGACTCAGTGGGTACAAGGGCCTGTGTACATGGCTGTACCTCTGAAGTAAAGTAAACTAAATATTTACAGGAATGTTACCAAGTCTGAAACACTTTGAGTTATAGGAGAGACTAGAAAGTCTTACAATGATTTTTGTCTCCACAAATGCAGCCTGACTTGTTAATTAGTTTGAGCATTTTCCCTTTTATTTCCAATTTCCAGGATCTGCAGCATTTTGCTTCATAAATTGAATAGTAACAGAGAGGGGGGGGAGGGGGAGAAAGCAGTGCTGAGATCTCCAGGGGGTACTGCAATCCTCCTACCATCTGCCCTGCCCCTACCAGCAGGCAGTCTCGCTGTTAGACCTTGCACCTCCCTTCAGATGGCTGTGCAGTGGGGAGAGCTCAATTAATTGCTAAACAGTGCAATGCTCCACTATCTGACTTTGTGAAAGAGCATCTCCACAACCCGAGTTCTCTGGAGGTTTTTGCCTAATCATTTTGCAATGCATTCTTGCTGTTAAAAAAAAAATCTCAACGCTGCTCTGAATATTCCAATCTGCCCCTTATCACAATGCTTAATTAATCAGGGCAGATCCCAGTAGATTTGGTAGGGTTGACTGTTCTCATTACAGGTGAACACGATATTTGCAGTACTTTTGCTCCACAGGGACGTCTGTGTTCCAAGGCAAAGAATATTGAAAGAAATGTACGGATCTTGCAGGAGCATACAGCTGCGGCAAATGGAATTTCATATTGAGAAACCTATTTTATGTAGTTCTAAGCATAACACATATGATTAAATAATCGAATATGTCATCGTAAGGTTATGCTGTTTGATTAAATGATAAAGAAACAGGACAAATCAATTAGTTTTCTTGTGAAGGTGAGGCTCTCAGGAGAAAGCTCAGGCATAGTCAGTTGCTAAAGAAAAGATTCTGTCCTGGGCCTCCTCCATTGCCAGAGTGAGGTCACATGCAAACTGGAGGAACAGCAGCTCATTTGTCCGAAGAAGGGTCTCGACCCGAAACGCCCCCCATTCCTTCTATCCAGAGATGCTGCCTGTCCCACTGAGTTACTCCAGCATTCCATTTCTATCTTCAGTGTTAACCAGCATCTGTAGTTCCTTTCTACACACCTCATTTTCTGCTTGGGTAGCTTACAACCCAATGGTATGAACATTGAATTCCCAATTTTAAGTCCCATCTCCCTGTCCTTCTTCTCTCTTTCCTGTACCCCTCTCACCATAGTACGCACCCATTTCTCCCACCATCCCGCCCCTCTTTTCCCCACACACCCCTTGTCCCTTTCCACCTTCATCACTCCCTCTGGCTTTACATTTCACAAAATGATTTGAAGTTGGCACATGCAATCATGCACCATTTGCCTGGACCTTCTTTGATGTCCAGCAGTCACCCATTCCCTCTCTGCATGCACGTTCCTGAGCTGCACGGTGCTATCCATGCAGATCTCAGCCCCCTGGAGGCACTGCATTGAAGCCAGCTGTTGCACAAGTGCTTGCAGCTGATGCTATTTTGCTGCACACACCTGTGTTCTGCAAGCAGCATTTGGCTTTCGTTCCAGCCAGGATGTGCATTGCATGAAACTGAAGTGTCCGACCATACTATAACGCCCAAATTTTCCAGAGATGTATGTTACACTTTGATACGTAAACCACAGCTTCAATACTTGGTCAAATACTCATCATCAGCTTTAGGTGTATTTTTATTTCTCTCCAAGTTACCATTGTATTCTTCGAGAGAGGATCGCTGTCCGAAATCACTATGTAACTTTCCTGCCACATGAATGTTTCGCCTCCAGTTCACTCTGATTAGATTAATCAGGATATTATCAGAGATAAACAGTTACAGGTTTAGTTCAAAGCCATTGCACTGAAACAGGCCCTTTGTCTCCCCGACTTCGCCGACATTGATAAAATCGATCACCCTTTCGTTCCAGTTTGATGTCATCCCACTTTCTCACCCACTCCCTAAACATTGGAGGCAATTTACAGAGGCCAACTAACCTATGAACACATACATTTTGGGATACTAGACCAAGTGCGACCCGTTGGGTCCCATGTTCACACGGGAGGGCTGGTGGGCTGGCAGTCACTCAGGGCTGGTGGGCTGGCAGCTCACTCACTCACTCACGGCTGGTGGGCTAGCAACTCACTCACTCACGGCTGGTGGGCTGGCAGCTCACTCACTCACAGCTGGTGGACTGGCAGTTCACTCACTCACCAACGGCTGGTGGGCTGGCATCTCACTCACGAACTCACTCACGGCTGGTGGGCTGGCAGTTCTCTCACTCAGTCACGGCTGGTGGGCTGGCAGCTCACTCACTCACGGCTGGTGGGCTGGCAGTTTACTCACTCACTCATGCCTGGTGGGCTCACACACACACCCTCCATCACACACACACACACACACACACACACACACACACACACACACACACACACACACACACACACACACACACACACACACACACACACACACACACACACACACACACACACACACACACACACACACACTCTCACATACACATGCACACACGCACACACACATACCCACTCACGCTCACAATCATGCACACACTCACACACAACATATATATGACAGTAAAACTCTCTTGAGTTTATTCATGTGGCTGAGCGCGACCTCTGAACTGAGCGGGACTTCCGCGATGAGTGAAACTTCCGGAATTAGCCGACCTCTCCACTGAGTGAGGCATCCGGAGTGAGTGGGCTTCTGGAATGAGCGTGACGTTTTGACTTAGCACGGTGCAGACTAACAATTCAGTTCACTCACAGTGCAGACTAACAATTCAGTTCACTCACAGTGCAGACTAACAATTCAGTACACTTATGGTGCAGACTAACAATTCCGTTTACTCACAGTGCAGACCAACAATTCAGTTTACTCACCGTGCAGACTCACAGTTCAGTTCACTCACGGCGTAGACTCACAGTTCTGGACTCAACGCTCACTCACGGTCTTCCGGGGCGACTGACTCACGTCCAGCCTCCGGGGCTTTATTTTCCTGGCCCCTCGGAAGGGGCGTTACCTACGTCATGGTGGCTGACATGCGAGAAGACCAATCTGCTGATCTCACGATTTTCTAAACATTCATAAATTTTTTCATTATTTCACCAATCGGAAAAAACCTTGGGGTGCTTTGAGGAGAGGAGGACGGTGAGTAAGATGGCGAAAAAATCATAGCGTTAACGTTTTTTCTAAAATTTATTTACAACATAGGTGGAAGTGGTCAAGATAAGACTTTTAGTAATAGTACAGATAGATGTTAGAGAAATTGAAGCTTTTGCACCAGATCCAAAATTTCCATAGTCCATGGGAAGATTATCCAAAACTACAAATATAACAAAACAGCAAATCATATTTTTGAGGAAGTTGGAAGAACACAATCGCTATTTTTGAAAATATATAATTCTCTGCAGAAAATTATATGTTGGAACAGGCATTAAATTTAGAAAATGTAATAAGGCATTGAAAAGAAATGCCCAACATAATTGGAGGTGGCTGGAGAGAAGATTAAGATCAAGAGGCACATATGAAAACACATCGGCAGAGAATTGATGTGCCAAATGCAATGCTACTCTGTGTTAACATTATCTGTTATATTCATTCAAATAATATGATTTGAACTAGCGATGCTTATGCCAATTTGTTTGACGCATTCACTGCTTCTTATCAATGAATATATCCATTGATTAGAGTCATAGTAGATGGTTTCTGGAAAGAAAACATATTTGCGACCATATCATCACATCTCAAATTGTTCTAGATACGGTGAATTATTTATGAAGTCCATTCACCACTTCAAAACTATTGTATCTGAAGAAGGGTCCTGACCAGAAAAGTCACCCATCCTTTTTCTCTAGTGAAGCTGCCTGACCAGTTTAGTTATTCCAACACTTTGTGTTTATCTTCAGCATACTGTACATCAGCATCTGCAGTTCCTTTCTACACATTATTTCATTCAACCGGATCCAAACAACCCTAGACTCAAAGGTACACAAAATTGCTGGAGAAACTCAGCGGGTGCAGCAGCATCTATGGAGCGAAGAAAATAGGCGACGTTTCGGGCTGAAACCCTTCTCAGACTGGACTCTAGACTCAATATGATATCAGTTGAGGGAGAAAAATTGGCAAAGATTTCTGTTCATCTTCAAACAGATATTTTTATTTTGAGTGAACTCAAGGAAGCAAACGGTACAGCCTTTAGTTTAACCAACCTTTTTAGACTTCAGACTTTAGAGATACAGCATGGAAAGAGGTCATTTGGCCCACTGAGTCTGTGCTGACCAGTGATCACCCCGTACACTAGCACTATCCTACACACCAGGGACATTTTATTTTACCAAAGCCAATTAATCTACAAACCTGCACTTCTTTGCAGTATGGGTGGAAACCGGAGCACGCATAGAAAACCGATGCAGAGAACGTACAAACATTCAGCACCCATAGTCAGGATCGAAACTGGATATCTAATGCTGTAAGGCAGCAACTCTACCACTGCGCCACTGTGCCTTCTCTCTGAAAGACACTACCGCTGACTGTGCAAGAGCTGCTCGATATTGCATTAAAGTGCTTGCCTGGTCCTGGTGTGGTTTGATCCCATGACCTAAAGGGATACCTACCCTGCACTTTATCTAATTGGAACTCCTCACACATATTCCCAGTCATTCTCCTGAAAATTAATCTTCTGCAAAATGAAATCAAAATAACCTGAAATAAAATCAATTTAAAAAAAAATCATTTAATGGGAATTGAGAAGACAATTTTGTGATCCATGCTGCGTCAGGATTTCACTCATCGTCTGAAATCCACCGCTGTCGTCAAACCTCTGTTTATCTTCCATCTGGAAGATAAAAGGGAATAATTGAAAGTCACAGTACATATTACAAATAAACCATTTAAGAAATTGGTGAGTAGCAAGCCTTTGTAGTCACACTGGAGATTGCATTACACTTTATACGTCTGATAAATGATGTTACTGCATTTTCCCTCCAGTCAATCCAATAGAGACATGTTGCTTATCATATAAATGACTAAGTGGGCACATTGATCTGCTCTGGTACCTTACTGCAATAAAATGAAATAATCTCCTCTTAAAATGAGTGCAAGACTGTTTCTGTATTTAGATCACCATTATCTCCCATTTCAGAAGAAAGGAAGCCTTCGAATCGCTGCCTTACCTGCTACGAAGAGGCTTCAGTCTAAACACTGACGATGTGATTCCAAAACAGAAATCTAACACTATTACTGGCTGCTTTGAATGTTAAGTTGGCAAACAGATGGCAGTTGCTGGTTACATCCTGCTCTCTTAGCTTTGTTGAAATTATCAGCGGCTCTTTGTAAGCATCTGAAGAGTCCATCTGAAGAACTCAGAGTTCAAGTCATCCCCACACTGCATAAAATTTACACAGACAGACAGACGCTTTTGGAATTGAGATTCATCCTACTTCTAAGTAGGAGCCATGATAACTCAACTAACTGCATGTTTTACGCTTGTATTGCTGCACAAGACTTAATTGGATCTATAAGTGGGAAATGTTATCTTATCCAAATGGAGAACGCCAATGGGAGAATTGTCCTGATGGGAGAGATGGGTGGCAGAGTGGCGCAGTGGTAGAGTTGCTGCCTGACAGCGCCAGAGACCTGGGTTTGATCCTGACTATGGGCGCTGTCTGTACGGAGTTTATACATTCTTCATGTGACTTTGTGGGTTTCCTCTGGATGCTCATGTTTCCTCCATCACTTACGGTAAATGTAAAGCTGTGAATTGTTCCCTAGTGTGTGGGATAGAACTAGTGTTGGCGAGGTCTCGGTGCGACGAAGGGCCTGTTTCCACGTTATATCTCTCAACTGAGCTAAACTGAATAGCACAACATCAATGTGAAGAAGAAGTGTTTCAATAAGAAGGTCTTTCTCATGACACTTCATCCAATCTTGCCAAGCCCTATATTCAAGTGTTTTCTTACTTGTTGAATGCATTGATGTGGTGCTGCCTACTAAATGTTCCAATCTACATGATGTTCCACATAAATTTAGAACAGACCCAAAGAAAAATGATGCACTCTGCAATTTGCACAAAAGCTCTCTTTTCTCACTGTCACATATTGCTCAAGACCACACCGATAAATGTTCTTCCATTCTCATAATAAATGCAAATGCAATCATTAAAACCACACAAAGCCGATTTTATTTGAAACGTTATCTTTAAATTCATTACCAAGCCTATAATATCATTATAATGAAACTGTAAATAATAAATTAGTCTTCATGCTCAATCATCACCAAGTTCCAAGTACAATTTAGAAGTCACTTGAATATTCAAATATTTCCAAAATTTATTTCTGGTGTTATTTTATAATCTTTATTTTGTTTGCTACCTAGATATTACAGTCTCAAAATTACAGTGGCAGAATCAATGAATTTGCAATCACAGCCACATTTGGATACATTTCAGTGGTGAAACAAATGGCCAAGGAGCATATTAATACTTGTTTGCACATATTGCCGGTTACATTAATAAATACATATAAAATGGAATTTGAGAAAACGATAATCTTACATGGTTTATACACTTATTGCCCTAAAATATTGACTTCCCATCTACCTCATTGGAGACATTTGAATTATCTTCAATCAGACTTTACTTTGCACTAAATTGTGTACCCTTTATTCTTTATCTGCACTGTGGATGGCTTGATGGTAATTATGTATATGTTTAATGTGAGAGATGGAAAATGTAATGGAGATTTGCAAGCAAGTTTTTTTTAGAAAGTGGTGGGTGCCTGGAACTTGATGCCAGGAGACATGGTAGAAATGGCAATAGTAACGTTCAGACAAATACATGACCAGGCAGGGAATAGAGGCTTATAAACAATGTGTAAACAGATAGGGCTGGTTAGATTGCCATCATGTTTGACACAGATGGGGCCTGTTCCTGTGTTGTACGTTAGAATTTAGGATACAACGCATAAAAAGGCCCATCATCCCACCAAGTCCGCACTGACCAGCAATCGTCCCATACACTAACACTATCAAGACAAGAGTGTTTTATTGCCATATGTCCCGGATGGGACAATGAAATTCTTACTTGCTGCAGCACAACAGAATATGTGAATATGTAAACATTGTATATAACTGGAAAAAATAGAGAAAGTTTAATAAATAACAAATATAGTGCAAATAACAAATAATAATATAGTCTTTTGCAGTTCAGAGCTCATAGCTTATTCGTTGTGTTTAGTAGTCTGATGGCTGTGGGGAAGCGGCTGTTCCTGAACCTGGACGTTACAGTCTTCAGGCTCCTGTACCTTCTTCCTGATGGCAGTGGTGAGATAAATGTGTGGCCAGGTGTGGGTCCTTGATTATTTTGGCTGCCTTTTTGTGGCAGCGACTACGATAGATCCCTTCGACAGTGGGGATGTCAAAGCTGATGATGGACTGGGCAGCGGTCACAACTTTTTGTAATCTTTTTTGCTCCTGGACGTTCAAGTTGCCGAACCAGGCCACGATGCAACCAGTCAGAATGCTCTCTACCGTGCACCTGTAGAAGTTTAGGAGAATCCTCTTCGACATGCCGAATCTCCGTAATCTTCTCAGGAAGTAGAGTCGCTGATGTGCCTTCTTTACAATTGCATCAGTGTGCTGGGTCCAGGAAAGATCTTCTGATATATGCACACCCAGGAATTTGAAGTTATTGACCCTCTCCACCATCGTCCCATTGATATAAACAGGATTGTGGGTCCTCATCCTTCCCCTACTAAAGTCCACAATCAGTTCCTTGGTCTTACTGATGTTGAGAGCCAGGTTGTTGTGCTGGCACCATTTGGTCAGTCGGTCGATCTCACTTCTATATTCTGACTCGTCCCCATCTGTGATTCGTCCAACCACAGTGGTGTCATCGGCGAACTTGATGATGGAGTTTGCACTATGACCGGCTACGCAGTCATGGGTATAGAGTGAGTAAAGCAGGGGGCTGAGCACGCAGCCTTGAGGTGCTCCTGTACTAATTGTTACTGAGGATGAACTGGTTCCTCAAATTCGAACAGACTCTGGTCTGTGGATGATCCAATTGCAGAGGCGCAGAGGCCCAGTTCCTTGAGCTTGGTAACCTGCTTGGAAGGGATGATGGTATTAAACGCCGAGCTGTTGTCTATGTTCAAGTGGTTCAGTGCGAGTGGAGAGCCAGTGAAATTGCATCTACCGTTGACCTGTTGTGGCGGTATGCGAACTGTAGTTGGTCGAGGTTCTTGTTGAGGTAGGAGTTGATGTGCACCATAACCAACTTCTCAAAGCACTTCACCACCACAGACGTTAGTGCCACTGGTTGATAGTCATTAGTCCCACCTTATGCTTCTTGGGCACCGGTATTATTGATGCCCTCTTAAAGCAGGTGGGAACCTCAGACCTCAGAAGTGAGGGGTTGAAAATGTCCATAAAAATTCCAGCCAGTTGGTCCACACAGGTATTTAGAACATGGCTGGGTATACCATCAGGTCCAGGCGCTTTCCGAGGGTTCACCCCCCTGAAGGATCTTCTGACGTCAGCCTCTGTGACTATGACTGTAACACCGTCAGGGCGAATAGGGGCTCGGGAAGGCACATCAGTGTTCTCCCTATCAAACCTATTCCCTATCCTACACGTTAGGGACAATTTTCAAATTTTCTACCGAAGTCAATTAACCTACAAACCCACATGTCTTTGAGACATGGGAAGAAAACTGAGCACCCAGAGGAAACTCACTTAGTCACAGGGAAAACGTGCAAACTCCACATAGGCAGGACCCGAGGTCAGAATCGAACTCAGTCTCTGCTGCTATGAGGCAACAATTCTACCACTGCACCACTATGCCACCCTTACTGTTCTATGTTCTATTTTAGACCCTCTCTCTCGTCCCCATTTTCCAGCTACTATAGCGCAGGTAGTTCATTTCAGCCAAAACTTAGGTAATTAAGAGAAATAATGAGCAGTCTAACATCTACCACTTTCTTTCCCTTGCTTTGAGTTGAGCTGTGAGCAGACCAGAGTTCCTATCCAGTTCCAATCAAATGCTCATTCATCTACATGAGCATCATAGGACTTTTGGGTAGAATGATATGGATGAATTACTTCATTATAGTTATTTGTGTTTCGTTTAAGCTTTGGTTTTATTTTCATTTCTATTTTCAAAAAAGTTGTTTAATTGTTCATTTCTATGTTAATAGTTTTTAACAGTTTCTGCATATCAGAGATTCAGGTTTTAAAATACTTTACCGGCTTTGTTAGACAGAGCAAGAAAATGTTACTCCTGGGTCTTGGAAAAGCCTCCTTTTTGCCCACGCAAACACAAGCAATGGGACCTATTAAAATGCTCTAATTGCACATAAAGCTTCGTTACAGATGTTTGAGAATGCTGCAGATATAATTTCTGAGTTGATTAGCAAGCATTGAGAAAATGGCCCCAGATAATGTCACTAACTTGTGCAGCAGCCAATAGCACTATTGATTAATGCTATACAGCCAATGTCCCATTGTTCCCTTGGAATAGAATAGGAATAAATGCACAGCGTCTTTTACCCAGAGTAGTGGAATCAAGAACCCGAGGACACAGACTTTAGGCTTTAGAGATACAGTGTGGAAACAGACCCACCGAGTCCACGCCGACTAATGATCTCCTCATATACTAACACTATCCTACACATTAGGTTTAAGGTGAGGGGGGAACCTGTCAAAGGGTGAAAGGTATATGGAATTAGCTGCCAGAGGCAGTAGGTGAGGCAGGTACTATCACAACTTTAAAAAAAACATTTGGAAAGGTGCAATGATTGGATATGTTTATAGAATTATGGGTTAAAAGCAGACAGGTAGGACTAGTGTAGACGATACATGTTTGCTGACGTGGGAAATTTGGGCTGAAAGGCCTGTTTTCACGCTGTATGACTCTCTGACTCCCTTTTATTTGTCATTTCAAAGATGCAACTGATGGATAATTGGGCATCTTTAGAACTTTTTATAGGGGCTCTTGATACCTTCCCAATTCTTCAGGATAAGCTGCAACTTACCAGAAGTGCTGCTTCAAGCACCTTATCCATGCACAATTGAAGCCTCCACAAATACACCATGGGCAGCCATCTCACAGTGGATGTGTGTGTACAATAAAGGCTAGCCAGAGAGGTAGGCTTGGGGATCTTGGGGCTGAATTCAAAGACATGCACATCAGCAAAGTTTCTGCTCCCACATAATCCTCAGAGACTCCACATCCCAGCCGGACCTTCCTGAGGACGGGATCTGCTGTCCCTCAGAACGCGTCCCTCATTCGCTGAATCAACCTCTGGACGTGGAGCTGATGAGGCTGAGTGGCCTCAATGTTTTCACTCTGCTCCATGGAGTCAGCTCTCTGCACACTCACTATGAAGAGACAATGTTCTTCTGCAGGTCAATAATCTGCCCACTGTGCTATCTCTCTGCTGAAGAGTAGCATCCCTCTGCTCAACCCCAACACTTCCCTCTCCATTGTACTCAGGCGCTGAAGAGGGGTCAAGGAAAGAGTGTTCAAGTTGGGCCCTGTTTCTATCAATCTTGCCACAAGAAGCGAGCAAGACAGACACCATTGTATGCAGATGCTGAGAAGTGTGTTCAGCTCTGGCTGAGCAACTTCTAATCTTGTGTGTGCTCAATAAGAAGAAGAAGGCACTGAAGACAGGAGGCTCGCCTCTTAGTTCAGTCCAGTTTAGTTTAGTTTAGTTTCTAAGTACAGAGTGGAAACAGGCCCTTTGGTAGCAATGTTGCAAAATTTTGAGATTTTAAAAATCGTCTCCAATTTATTCCATTAGATAAAGCATAAAAATAAGTTTAATTTGACACCTAATTCACTTTCATATCTTCAGTATTAAAAAAGTGATGGCCATTTTCATACTCGGAAATTAGCATCTTGTTCCCTTTTGCTTTTGCATTGACTTAACACAAAAGCTGTGATTGAGGACAGTCAAAAACTCATAACTTTCTTAAAAATTAAGAGAACTGAATAAAATTTTCAGTTATTATAGATTGAAGCATTCTGAAAGAAATATAAAACATCTTACTTGGATGACCTGAAATTAAAGCATATAATTAGTTAATTACCTAATTGTAGCTAATTACAAAATTGACCGTTGTGACGGAAATAGTAAAAACACCCAGACTGCCTTGAAAATTCAAAAATGTGATATTCACAAGATCAGAACTTTAATATTATTGTATTATATGCTGTAAGTCCGTAACAGATAGGTAAATAAATTATAAATTCTAGCAATAGATCAAGTCTTTATGGAGAAGATCAGTTGCTGGCTGGTACATTGGCATATCATTATCAGTAGCATCATCATACTCCTCAGATTGTAACCAATAAACAATTCTGTACACCTTGCTTTTCCTCAACTTTTCAATTTTGGCATTGTAAACTACAAGTTTTTGCTCTTCAAACCACGCATGACATGCCTTTCTCCCCACTACTTTCCCATTAAGAATGTCCTGTAGATTCCATTTCTTAAGAAAAAAAAATATTTTTTAAATAGCCTAAGTATCCAAATAACAAACTAATCCCATTCACACAAGAATTCACAATATCACATTATTTTTAAATCTCATTGTCATGAATTTACATGCCAGGTGGAAGGAATTTAATTTTCATGATTGTTCAAAAAGGAGCATATAAATCATCTTGCGAGTGGGTTTTTCTGGAATGCGATCGATTGGAACGTTGCATTTGCGGTGAATTTGAACTCCATATCGGCAGGAAAAACACTGCCGGTTCGTATGGGGTCCAAATCACATTTTCGCAACGTAAAACTAAATTAAAGCCATCCCAAGAAGCAAGTTTATATGTAAAAAAGATGACTTACCGTTTGTTTTGTCCCGTTCTTGCGACCCGTCAGATTGTAGGCTTTGAAGTCGCGATTAAAAAAAAAAAAGTCGGAACGGAAGTTGGATTGATTATTCTTCCGCAGCTAGCAGCCTGAGGAAGTCCGCCTCTGACATGCAGGAGAAAACGGCATTTTAATCCCTCCCCCCCCTTCTCAAAGGCACTAAAGTCGCGCACACAGCCAGTGGCAGAACGTAAGTTTTGTAACATCGCTACCTTTGGCCCATCGCGTCCACGCCGACCATAAAACATCTATGCAGTAGTTCTAAATTAGAGCCACTTTTGCATCCTAAACGCTAGGGGGAAATTTACAGAAGCCAATTAACCTACAAACCCGCACGTCTTTGGAATGTGGAAGGAAACCCCAGAACTCGGAAAAAATCCACGGGGTTACAGGGAGAACGTAGAAACTGCACATGCAGACCGCACCCAGATCAAACCCTGATCTCTGGCATTGTGAGGCAGTGACACTACAGCAATGCTGCTGTGTCGCCCTTTGCATAGTAAAAATATTTTAATTTAGTGCAATGTTTGCTTTTGTATTTTAGGAAGCAATGGCTATATAGTGGTGTGTTAGAACATTAATGGTTGGTAAGAGTGAGGAGGGTTTATAGTCGATGTCGGTCAGTAGTCCGTTACCTGCGATGGAGATATGGAGATAGTGAAGTCCAGAAATGGTAGGGAGTTGTCGGAAATGGTCCAGGTGAATTTGAGTGCCAGCTGGAAGTTAGTGGTGAAATGGTGAAACCCCTAAATGATTTCACCACAGGTAACAGACTACTAACCAGCATGTACTATAAACCCACTGACTCCCATGGCTATCTGGACTACACTTCTTCCCACCATGCTTCCTGTAACGACTCTATCCCCTATTCCCAATTCCTAGGTCTATGCCGCCCAGGATGAGGTGTTCCACACCAGGGCATCGGAGATGTCCTCATTCTTTAGGGAACGGGGGTTCATCTCTTCGACTATAGATGAGGCTCTCATCAGAGTCTCTTCTATACCCGTAACTCTGCTCTCACTCCCCATCCCCTCACTCGTAACAAGGGCAGAGTCCCCCTTGTCCTCACCTTCCAAATTTAGTCAAGGGTGAATGGAATTTTGTGATAAAGACAAGGGTGAATGACACTGAAATAGTTGAAGAAGCACTGTTCTAAGGTACAGTGAAAAGCTTTTGTTTGCATGCTATCCAAATCAAAAAGTTTATACTGGTAACACAACTGGTCACGCAGCATTTCTGGAGAGCATGAATAGGACAAGATGCTGCCTGTCTTGCTGACCTGACTCCAAGCACATTGTGTCTTTTTTTTGTAAACCAGCACCTGCAGTTTCTCATGTCTCTTTGATTATGTTGGCTGCTTTCCCATCCAAACTCATCTCCAAACTCCTGGGCGAGGGAGTCAGTACCCTTCTCTACCATTGGATCCTTGACTCTCTGATCCATAGGCCACAATCAATGAAGATAGGTTCTTCTTCTTCTTCTTCTTCTTCTTCTTCTTCTTCTTCTCCTTTCCCTCCTCCTCCTCCTCCTCTCCTCCTCCTCCTCCTCCTCCTCCTTTCCCTCCTCCTCCTCCTCCCTCTCCTCCTCCTCCTCCTCCTCCTCCTCTCCTCCTCCTCCTCCTCCCTCCTCCTCTCCTTCTTCTTTCTTCTTCTTCTTCTTCTTCTTCTTCTTCTTCTTCTTCTCCTCCTCCTCTTTACGGCAGCCGGCATCCGCAACGTTGCATTGTCTTTATATTAGATCCTTTTTGTAAGCCCGGAGGCCCTCAAGAAATCAAACAACTTTATTCCTTTTCCTTTCCCTCCACACTCTAGAATGTTCTTTACTGATATTTCTGTCAATCCAATTTTCCTCATTTCAATGATCATAAATCCTCTTTCTGTCTCGTATCTCCTACATGCAACTAGGGCATGCTGAACTGTTTCTGGTTGATGGCATTCCTCACACAGCCCAGTAGGGTGTTTTCCCAATATTTTTAATGTGCTGTTCAGGTGAGTGTGTCCTATCCTCAATCTTGTTAATACTACCTGTTCCCTCCTATTCCCCCCTCTTCTTGCTGTAATGCCCACTCTGTTTTGTAGCGAATAGAGGTGTCTCCCCTTTGTCTCCTGTTCCCAGTATTGTTGCCATTCCTGATTTATTTTCTTCCACACAATGTGTTTTCCTTCAGATTTGGATAATTGTAAGTTTACCTCTATGTTTCTTTTTTTTACAGCCTCCTTTGCCAATTTATCCACCTTTTCATTCCCTAGAACACCAATGTGTGCTGGGACCCACAACAAAGTCACGTCACTGCCCCTCCTTGTCACTTGGCTTAATAGCAGCAGGATTTCATAAACTAAGTCAGGCCGCCTATGGGATGCACCAGACCCAATACTCTGGATTGCAGATAATGAGTCGCTACATATTACTACTTTACATGGTTGCACCTGTTCCATCCACCGAACTGCCATCAAAATAGCGTACAGTTCCACTGTATATACTGTCAAATAGTTGTTTGTTCTTTTGTAAAGCTCAACATTCATCCCCTGGACTACCACAGCTGCCCCTGTTGTTTCAGCTACTGGATCCTTTGATCCATCTGTGAAAATTAAGAGGTGTTCCCTGTATCTATTATCTATATGGCTGTGATATTCTGTCTTTAGGTCTGAATTTTTGTTCCTCCTTTTTGCCTCCCATATCTCCAGATCAACTTTTGGGATGTTCCGTAACCATATTGGCACAAATGGCCACAATACTGCAGGGCAGAACTCTTTGTCCTCTACTCCCATGTCCCTTGCCACAATGCCCCTTGCTCCAACCCAGCCGAAGCTTCCAGACTGAGCCACCCCTCTCTCCCAGCACTCCTGTACTACCTGTTTTGTTGGGTGGTTCTCTCCATGACCCTTAAGGCTTAGCCAGTAATTAGCCATTAGTTGTCTGCGACGCAGTCTCAACGGCATCTCCCCAGTTTCCACCTGTAGTGCACATACAGGTGACGTCCGCACACCTCCTATACAGACTCTTAGAGCTTCCGCTTGGACTTTGTCCAACTCGGACAACACTGACTTAGATGCTGACCCATAAGCTATACTGCCATACTCTAGTCTGGATCTGATCAGTGATACATAAATAAGTTTAAGAGATAATACATCTGCTCCCCACTCTAAACCTGCCAAGCATCTCATTACATTGATGGCTTTTTTGCATTTTTCAATTATTTTTGTAATGTGGACCCTCCATGTTAATCTGGAGTCAAAATGAACCCCCAGGAAACGGAAATCTTTTACTCTTTCCAAATTGTTGCCGTATAGTTTTAACTGGACATCCTCTTTAATTTTCTTCCTTGTGAAAACCATTGTGTTTGTCTTCTCTATAGAGAATTTAAAACCCCATTTCCCTCCCCACTCTTCCACCTGGGCTATCCCTTGCTGTACTTTTTCCACGATAAAATCTATATTCCTCCCCCTTCTCCATAGGCTGCCATCATCTGCAAAGAGCGATCGCCCCATCTCTGGTTGAATGTTTGCAAATATATAATTGATCATGACTGAGAATAGGATCGGGCTTATCGCACTTCCCTGGGGAGTTCCATTCTCGACTACACATTTACTAGAGATGTCTGACCCTATTTTAACTTGGATACTTCTACCGTTGAGAAAATCCATTATCCAGTTAAAAATATTTCCACCTACTCCCATTAAATGCAGCTTTATTAGAAGACCTTCTCTCCACAACATATCGTAAGCCTTCTCTACATCAAAAAATATGGTAACGACAGATTATTTTTTGACTTGTGCTTTCCTTATATCATCTTCCAAGCATAAAACTGGATCATTAGTACCTCTCCCTTTTCTAAAGCCACTCTGATAATTAGCCACTATACCTTTTTCTTCCATTAGATGCATTAATCTTTCATTTACCAGTCTTTCCATCAGTTTACACATGTGTGCTGTTAAAGCTATAGGTCTATAATTTACTGGATTACTTGCATCTTTCCCTGATTTTCTAATAGGCACAATGATTGCTTCCTTCCACCTCTCTGGTATTCCCCCTTCATGAAGATAGGTTGCAAGTGATGTTAACATTTGATGTAGTGCCCAATTAGCATACCATAAGTAGCAGCACAATGAATCAGCTGGTAGAGCTGCTGCCTCACAGCACCAGAGATTCAGGTTTGATTCCGACCTTGGGTGCTGTCTGTGTGGAGTTTGCACATTCCTCCAGGTGCTCCGGTTTCCTCCCACATCCCAAAGACATGTGGGTACGTAGATTAATAGGCCTCTGTAAATTGTCCGTAGTGAGTAATGCCCCTGTCCCACTTAGGTGATTTGTTTTAGACGACTACAGGCAAATAGGCTGTCGCCACATGGTCGCCGGGGTGTCGCCTATATGGTCGTGAGTATTGCAGCATTTTTCTGGTCACCGCTGGATTTTGAAATGTTTAAAACGTTTTGGCGACAATCGGTGACAATTGGCTTGATGCCAATGAGTGTAGCTTAACTTATCCTGACGTAGGTGCTGTCATAGGTTGTCGCCAATATAATGTGGGTTGTCGCCAGGGTGACGTAGGCTGTCGCCGGTGCTGACTTCGGTGAATTCCATTGGTGACTACCTACATCAATCTACGTCATCCGGTGAAAGGTACCGGCGACTGAATTGCCTTACCTTGTCGTAACTTGTCACGGGTGGACGTAGGTTGTCATAGGGGTGGTCGTAGGTGAACGTCCTAATGGGTTGCCGGTTGTTGTTAGCTTGCCGTAGCTTGACGTCGATTAGGTGGTAGGTTGTTGTAGACATTGTCGTGGACATTGCCGTAGGGAGGTCCAGTCACCGGTTTTTCGACCACCTGCTATGACTATGACAGTCGCCGAAAAAATCGCCTAAGTGGGACAGTCCCATAACAATTAGATGAGGAAGTGCGATAATGTAGAATTTGTTTGAATAAGTGATCAATGGTCGGCGTGGACTAAGTGGGTTGAAGGGCCTGTTTCCATGCTGTATCTCTATACTAAACTCTACACTAAACTAATTAGAGAATACCTCATCCTCTTTGGTCAGGTTGCAGCCTATAGGACTCAATATTGAATTCCACAACTTGATAACTTGAACACAAAGTAACTCAATGGATTAGCATCTGTGGAGGGAATTGATAGGTACCATTTTGGGTTAGGAGGTAGAGACAAATGCCGGAGTAACTCAGCGGGTCAGGCAGTATCTCTGGAGAGAAGGAATGGGCTGAAGAAGAGAAATGCTGTCTGTCCCGCTGAGTTACTCCAGCATTTTGTGTCTACGTTCGATTTAAATCAGCATCTGCAGTTCTTTCCTACACATTTTGAGTTGGGATACGGGGAACCACACGTACTGGTTCACACAAAAAGGAACAAAGTACTGGAGTAACTCAATGGGTCAGGCAGCATCTCTGGAGAACATGGAGTTTGAAGAGGGGTGACAATCGGAAATATCACCTGTCCACATTTTCCAGAGATGCTGCCTGACCCGGTGAGTTACTCCAGCACTTTGTATCTTTTTTTGGAATGGAATCCTTCTTCAGACTGATTGTAGTGGACGAAGGTTGAAACAAAAATAACAAGAACAGATATTGCTAAAAATCAGTGCTTGTGTTTAAATATAAGTAGTAAAAAGGTGCACTTTTGTCACACGTTGCTTATTATACCTTTAAATTAAACAGATAGTTGTTCTGCAGGGGGTTTTATTAGCTTAACTCATAATCTTCTGCATTCTGCGTTCTTTAGTTTTTTATTATAGGTTCATATTTTTTTGCAATTGACAATCCTGCTTGCACTGTGCTGAATGAACCTTCATGTACTGTACATGCAAAAGAGGGAAAAAATATTTCTAATCATTGAGGAACCAGGCAGAGAGAGATCTCAACCCCAGAAGCTGGATGGGTGATAATTGTCATGGAATGAAGGAACTTTGGACTGTCTGCTGAGAATACAGAATGAAAATGCATCCACCTATTCCTTGTTATGTTTATGCCGCTATTTCCACTAGTCCACACCTCTGAACAGCACTGTGTCACTCACTACATCACCATATCAGAGGCATACCGCTCTCTGGCACTTAATCCGCTGAGCCTAGTAATAAGCTTAGGAGCACGTTCATTGAAGAAGGACGCTTTAGTCACAAACTGGGAGAAAATATCTACTGGGGAAAGCTGAATTGTTTTTAATCATCTGCTAATCACCAGTAATGAGACCTACTCTAGGGAAGAAAAGAAAAACAGATAGTCAGAGGGAGGTTTTGTTCTTCTCTGTTGAGTAACAGTGAACGAGAGGGCAGCTGTTATTAGAGAAGAAAAGAAGGGAAAGAAAGGAGGGTTTTGTAAGAACAGATGAAGTTTCTTGTGTGGTAGGCTGTTTTGTTTGCTGAGTATTTCTTCATTCACAGCTCCGGGCTTCAGATCTTTACATACTCTCTCAACAGTCTCCACTCCAATTCGGTCAAGGGAGGGGGAAACTAAAGAGAACATAATCCCACCACTGAATTCATTTATGATTATTCCAAACCCACAACGACAGCATTTTAATTTTGACATTACAAATTCCACATTATCCACACTTTTGCTTATTGAAGAACCTTGAAACTATCCATAAACACTGTAAAACTCAGCAAAATAATAATAATAATAAAGTTGCAGAAATCTGAATTAAGACAGCAACTGTTGGAAATCTACAGCCCCCTAAATTTAAAAAAAGGAATAACGTTTACACGATCTTTCATTGGACAACATATATAATTTACGGTAGACAAAAATGCTGGAGAAACTCAGCGGATGCGGCAGCATCTATGGAGCGAAGGAAATAGGCAACGTTTTGGGCCAAAACCTTCTTCAAACTTTCAGCCAGAAACTTTGCCTATTTCCTTTGCTCCATAGATGCTGCCGCGCCCGCTGAGTTTCTCCAGCATTTTTGTCTACCTTCGATTTTACAGCATCTGCAGTTCCTTCTTGAACATATATAATTTACCTTCTTTCCCTCTTATGAATTAGTATGGCAGGAAGGTTCTTCATACTTACAAAGTGATTTGTAAAGATAATTATTTGTTGCTTTAGCTGAATTTCCATCCAAATAAATCAAACCCAGATTGAACATTTCATATTGCAAGATGATAAAGGAAGTTTAATTTTAATGTTAGTTGCACTTTAAACATCTAACATGCCTTGATTTTCTCAAAACATTTAAACCAAATTGCCTTTAACGTTGACAGTACTCCCTGTCTCTGGATCTTTCTGTGTACAAATTGTCAGTCATGTTGGAGTTATTTAAGAAATAATAATTTCTTGAGAAGCGACATGGGTTATCCAGAAGATAAGAAAGATTCTACACAAGTTTAGTGTCCATTAAATGCAATGTTGCAAAATAGTTCAAATTCTTCCTTTAAAATAAACATGCTTGGCAAAATGTACACCAATGATGTGTGACCTTTTGACTTTTGCTAAGACGCTGCTCTAATTGTGGCGTGGAGGCGAAGGTGCCACTGCTTGTCTTTGCAGGTAACATTGGTCCAGGGCCAACGTCACCGCTCATTGCCAGGCCTGTCTATCATGAGCACGTAGTGACTGAGCCGCACTGATGGGAGAAGGGAGGTCAGGGTTCAGCTGCTAATTTTCATTCATCCGTCAGATTTCTCAAAATCAATTTACAACCTGATAATTGAGTCAAGTTTATGACTGGCCTCAACAAAATAATGCACGATGATGCTCCGCATTTTGTGCACACATACAATTATCTCATAACCAGGCCTGTATCTCCCTTGGTGTAATGAGAGATTTGGGGTAGGATGACAGTATAAGAAAGTGAGTTCCCCACTTCTGATGCAGGTTTTAATTCAATGCTGCTCCCTTTCATTTATTACTTCAGAAAGGAAAAGAAAAACTGCAAAGAAAAATGAAAAATATTCTGTCTCTGGGCCTGGATTACATGCTGCATCGCCACTGTTCTTCAATGCATATTAAAAATAGAATTTAATTTGAAAGAGAAAATAATCAGGTTTTAAAAGTTGCTGTTTAACATTTTTATCATGCAATCTGACAATTGAAAATTGAGAAATGTAAAAACAAAAAACTGCAGATGCTGGTTAATACACAAAATAATACAAAGTGCTGGAGTAACTCAGTAGGCCAGGCGGCATCCCCAGAGAACTTGAATAGGTGACATTTCGGGGTCAGACAATTGAACACATGGAACTGCACATGCTGGAATCTTGAGCAAAATACATAATCTACTGGCGTAACACTTCTCCGTGGATTGTCACCTTGTCGTGGTGGAGGAGCTTGTGTGGACCTGAGATCCTGAGAGCGATGCCATCTGGAGCGATGCTCCTGGTAGGGCCACCCATGGCGGTAAGGTCGAGACGGAGGTCTCTGACAAAGGGCAATCCAACCAAGACCTCAGCGGTGGAACAGGCGGAGGACGATGGCTGACCTTAGTGGAGCATCAAAACAGCTGGGAAGGCGGATGAAGGTTGCAGCAGAAATGGGTCTCCAGTCGTCTTGGACTCCATGCCACTGGATCCTGACCCGGATCTGTCAAGGACCGTGGGGAGTTGTCTGTGCACCAGTCTCCCCACATTAAACAAAGTCACGCACAGGCATTCTCTCTATAGCACCTTAGAGACATCCATGGTCCGCCATGACTGAAGGGGGCCTAAGAAGAAGGTGTAACTCAACGGGTCAGACAGCATTTCTGGAGAACATGGATAGGTGGCCTTTCACGTCGGGTCTGGAGAAGGATCCTGACTCTAAACAACGCCTATCTGTGTTCTCCAGCGATGCTGCCTGACCCACCGAGTTGAAAATTGATGTTTTGATATCTCTGTCACTGATTAGTTTAGTTTAGTTCAGTTTAGAGATACAGAGCAGAAACAGGCCCTTCGACCGGCTCCGATTAGCGATCACTGCAAACTGACACTATCCTACACACACTAGGGATAATAACAATTTTACCAAGCCAATTAGCCAACAAACCTATACGTCTTTGGAGTGTTGGTGGAAACCAGAGCAGCCGGAGAAAGCCCAGGCGGTCACAGGGAGAACGTACAAGCTCCACACAGACATCACCCGTAGTCAGGATCAAACCCGGGGCTCCAGCACAGTGGGGCAGCAAATCCACCGCTGTGCCACCCTGTCACCCTGGCCACTGGAATTGGGTTATTCTCTTACATTTTTCTCCTGATCTCTTCTGGTTTTCTTTGATAGGTTGTTGACCCGGTCAGGCAAGAAATTCTCATGAAGCTTGTACCTCAGGTGGGAATGGATGCCCCAGTCACTCACAAAGATTTATTGCCAATAGTGCGATTTAATAGCAACCCGAGCAGGCAACATTTTCAGAGGGTGCTATGATATATGGAATGAACTGCCAGAGGAGGTAGTTGAGGCAGGTACAATAACAACATTTAAAAGACATTTGGACAGGTATATGGATAGGAAAGGTTTAGACTGATATGGCCATACATGGGCAGATGGGACTATTGTAGATGGGGCATCATGTTCGGCATAGTCAAGTCGAGATGAAGATCCTGTTTCTGTGATGTATGACTATGACTCTTTGTTGCCTCAGTTTCAGTCTTTTCAAATCCTCCACCTTTTTTTGCAGCACAACTTGTTGTATTTCCAAGATGATGTCCAAGCCATGACGTCTGCATGCTGGTCAATCTGCAATTAAGCATTATAATCGCTGCACCCTTTTAAACCTCAACTCCAACAGCAGCATTTCTTACATTGACAATGCAATCTGCACACTGTGGATGGGCCGATTGTATTCACGCATTGTCTTTCCGCTGACTGATTAGAACTGGACAGAAGCTTTTCACTGTACCTCGGTACACGTGACAATAAACTAAACTATTTGTCAAGGTCTGCTGTGCTCCCTTGATATATCCCCATGTGTCCCCATTCCTTGCTGTAAGCTATTAGTAAGATGGTTTGTTAATATTTCAACAATTAAATTTCACTCCAGGCTCTGATCCACTTTTAATGTTTCTGGCACCAGGCGGGGAAGATGCTGACAACAGCGCCGTCTTCAGGGCAACGGCCACCCAATGGAAACCTTTCTTGCATCAATGCATTTGTCAAGTGCCGAGCATGTGGATGATTTACCAGAGCCAGTCTCTTTTTTTTGTGCAAATACTGCGTGAGATTGCAGGGTATTTCACAGATACTACAGCAAATACATTAGGGATATTTAGCAACAGCTCAAAGTATTCATGGCTGTAACATTATTCTCACATAATGTAGCGAGCTAGTAGATGCTCTCTTTTGTGAAGTTGTAAGATGAGGATTTGGATAATGAATTAGTGCTTTGATTCAGAGTACTAAGTAATAATTTTCAGTTATTTATTATCATTTCAGTAATAACTGCGTCTTAATTACAGATTGATTTCAAAACGGCCAATTTCAGATTATTATTAATACACTTCCATCTATTCAGTAATTTGCCAGGATTTCCTGTTTTTATTATTGCTGTGACTTAGTTCATGCAACTCTATGAACGATTCCAAAATTAATTATTACATCTAGTAGAGCAAAACCCCATTATCCCTCCCAAGACCGCCCTTACTTGAAGAGACAAAGTCGACCAACTGAGGCGGTGCGTTGTGAACAACCAAACTGTGAATGTTGGCATCTTGTATTCTCCATGCCACGCTGTTTAGACAAAATGTCTTTCCAGCACTTAACTGTGCGCCGGCAACATGCAGCGGTTGTGTAAATGTGACGGGGCTGCCAAGGCCGCTGAGTTACTCCAGCTTTTTGTGTCTATCCAAGGTTTTCCTCTTGGCAGAGCCGATGTCAATCCAGCATCCCGAGCAGACAGAGCCCAAAACACCGCAGACGCCAAATGTGTGGGATATGGAGGGAGGGCAGGAACAACACTGGCAGCTGAAAGATTCAGTTTATCCTCAGCAAGGAAGCCCCGGACCTTAGGAATATTTAATTTTGACTTCTGCCTGTGTTATCTTGTGTTACTAACAGATGAATTGTAATTCGCAGTTCTGAGGAGATTGCAAAAAAAACCCCACAAACAACGCCGTCTGCAACAGCTGCATGAAACACGGCGTTTAATCTTCTCTGAGGCTTCATGGAAATTTGTCACCGTTCTCTTTTATCACATCCACAACGGCCGTTTACAATAGCTGCCACTATTGGCCAGGGATAAACTCACTTTCTTAAGAAGGAGGAAAATCCGGAGATTTTGGGGGCTATTGATAAACCTTGTGCTTCTTCTCCACAAAAGACTGATGACTCCGGCAAGCTTGGGAGACTGCAGAAAATGGGATTGACTTGGTGCTTAAATCTCAGTGAACCAGGGCAGCATAAGTAATTAGTGAATTGGATCCATACCGGGGTGCTAATGATGCCTAATACAGCCCAGCATTGGTCTAACACTCATAAGATGCACATCCATCTCACTCAGATAGAATGCAAGAAGCCATAGTACAGGTGAGCACATGAAGATTTATTTCTCATGTAGCATATATTACCCTTCCCTTACCCCTACTGCACTGCATTCCCTTCCCCCAACCACCCCCCAAAATTCTAACTAGCTGAAACAGCTGGGCAACACTGAACACTATGGGATGGGGGGGCTGTTCCTTTTGGGGCTTCATTATGACAACTTCTGCTGCTATTTTTAAATGAAGTATTAAATGGTATTTTTTTAATGGGCGGCATATTGGCGCAGGAGTACAGTTGCTGTCTTACAGCACCAGAAACCCGGGTTCAATCCTGACTACGGGTGCTGTATGTACAGAGTTTGTACATTCTCCCCGTGACCGCATGGGTTTTCCCCGGTGTCCTCCAACATTCCAAACATGTACAGGTTTGTAAGTTAATTGGCTTTGGCAAATATTGTAAATTGTCCCTAGTGTGTAGTATGTGCTAAGGTACGCTGGTTGGCATAGACTCGGTGGGCCGAAGGGCCTGTTTCCGCGCTGTATCTCCAAACTACAAAAACTAGTAATTGGAAGCAACCATATATTTATCTTAGTTTGCTGTTCTCAGTAATGCCAGACAATAAGAAAACCAGAAGATAGACACAAATGCTGGAGTAACTCAACAGGTCAGGCAGCATCTCCAGAGAAAAGGAATAGGTGAGGTTTTGAAATCCATCTTAAGACTGAGAGTCGGGGGGAGGGAAATTAGAGGTATGAGTTGAGCTGATGAGCTTTAGAGAGGTCAAACTCAACTCAAAATGGACCTAACGACCTGCCCTTAAGGAAAATTAAAATGCATGAGATGCCAGTTTGAAATTTCATGAAGGATATGTTTCTCGATTTAAACCTTCCTAATCCTGTCTCAGTAATACGGAAGACTAAAATAAACCAAGAAGAATTTAATGTCATGCAGTAGCAGTGGCAGGGAAAGCTGCGACTGCCAATGAGAGAAATTCAAAGTACTAATTTCTGCAGAGAATTTAACCCTCTTCAGCTATATTTTTCCCAAAAGGGTATCGGGGGAAAGTTTAGTGATGTGGTTAACACTTTGTCAAACTGATCAGATTCTGATTGAAGTGATGTTAAATGATTTTATAAACATGTTCTTATCAGAAACAAGTTTCAAAGTGATCATTTTGAACTGGTGCCATATGAAATCCAAAGTTATCAACATAGGCAGATTGAAGGTTGTGGAATATTGCAGTGTTAGGAGTTAGATTTCTTTGCAGAACCTTTGGTGTACTTGCAGATATTTTCTGCATTTCATTTTTTCAATTGCACTGGTATCCTTGTCGGATTTTTCAAAGGCGTGATGAAATAAAATGAGATGAAACACTCCGAGATAATATTCCAGATTATTACTTAAACATGGTGTCAGGGAAAATAAAGAGTGTCCTGATTCCTTCCCGATTCCAACCTCGAGACATTCAAAGCACTTTACGACCAAAGAAATACCCCTGAAACATCGGCACTGTTGGTGCAGTCGATGTGTACACAGCAAGATCCCACAGCCAGCAATGAGATAATGACCAGCTAATCGCCTATTGTAATGCAGAATGATGAATGGCTTTGGCCAGTTCGCTGAGCATATAATCCCCCATGTGCATTCAGAGTCATGTCATTTGGACGTTTTGAGAAAGAAGGCAACGCTTCTTTAAGCTTTGCCACCTTTGGCGGCCCAGTGTCTCAGCTGGCAAACGGGCTGCCTCATAGCGCCAGAGACCCGGGTGTGATCCTGAACTCAGGTGCTGTCTGTGTGCATTTTGCACGATCTCCCTGCTACCGGGTGCACATCCCAAACACGTGTGGGTTTGAAGGTTAATTGGCCCTCGGAAAATTGCCCCTAGTGTGTAGGGAGTGGATGAGAAAGTGTGGTAACATAGAAGTAAGGTCAATGGGTATAAACATAAAATGCTGGAGTAATCCTGGGTCAGGCAGCATCTCTGGAGAAAAGGAATAGGTGGCATTTCGGGTCGGAACCCCTCTTCAGTGAAAACGGGTGGCTGGCATGGACTTAGTAGACTGAGGGGCCTGCTTCCATGCTGTATCTCTAAAGTAAACTAAACATCTCATCAAAATGATATCACCTTCCCCCCCACCCCACTATCACATCATTTTTCCTAATCAAATCTGCAAAGTGGGTCTTCCTCAGACTGACAGAGTTACTATGAACAGCAACAGTATAAGCTTTATAAGCTTTAGGTGAGAGTAAGCCATTTACAATAAAGGTTCACAATGAGACCCTGGGAACAAGTGACCCATCTCATATCTTGGAAGTCATCTCTCTGCGAAGGCCGACATCAATGACAGGCCTCACCTCACCACAGCCTTCGCTGCACACACGCAGCCTCTGGTCAATTGCGGTGAAAGGATTTCAAGACCTCGGTGTGTAGGAATGAACTGCCTGCACGCATACCATAACCCTCCATTCCCTTCTCATCCATATGCCAATCCAATTTATTTTTAAATGATACCAATGAACCTGCCTCCACCACTTCCACTGGAAGCTCATTCCGCACCGCTACAACTCTCTGAGTAAAGAAGTTCCACCTCATGTTACCCCTAAACTTCTGTCCCTTAATTCTGAAGTCATGTCCTCTTGTTTGAATCTTCCCTATTCTCAAAGGGAAAAGCTTGTCCACATCAACTCTGTCTATCCCTCTCATCATTTTAAAGACCTCTATCAAGTCCCCCCTTAACCTTCTGCGCTCCAGAGAATAAAGACCTAACTTATTCAACCTATCCCTGTAACTTAGTTGTTGAAACCCAGGCAACATTCTAGTAAATCTCGTCTGTACTCTCTCTATTTTGTTGACATCCTTCCTATAATTGGGCGACCAAAATTGTACACCATACTCCAGATTTGGTCTCTCACCAATGCCTTGTACAATTTTAACATTACATCCCAGCTTCTATACTCAATGCTCTGATTTATAAAGGCTAGCATACCAAAAGCTTTCTTTACCACCCTATCTATATGAGATTCCACCTTCAAAGAACTATGCACGGTTATTCCCAGATCCCTCTGTTCAACTGTATTCTTCAATTCCCTACCATTTACCATGTACGTCCTATTTTGATTTGTCCTGCCAAGGTGTAGCACCTCACATTTATCAGCATTAAACTCCATCTGCCATCTTTCAGCCCATTTTTCCAAATGGCCTAAATCACTCTGTAGACTTTGGAAATCCTCTTCATTATCCACAACACCCCCTATCTTGGTATCATCTGCATACTTACTAATCCAATTTACCACACCTTCATCCAGATCATTGATGTACATGACAAACAACAAAGGACCCAACACAGATCCCTGAGGCACCCCACTAGTCACCTGCCTCCAACCCGATAAACAGCCATCCACCATTACCCTCTGGCTTCTCCCATTCAGCCACTGTTGAATCCATCTTGCTATTCCTGCATTTATACCCAACAGTTGAACCTTCTTAACCAACCTTCCATGAGGAACCTTGTCAAAGGCCTTACTAAAGTCCATATAGACAACATCCACTGCTTTACCCTCGTACTGCTATACCAAAGACACAAAGTGCTGGAGCAACTCAACAGGTCAGTCTGCATCTCTGGAGAAAGGGAATAGGTGGCAATTCAGGTCAGAACCCTTCTTCAGACAGAGATTTACGAGTTGGGTGGGGGGGGGATTAGCCTCAGTTTGCTGACGTCAGTCCTGGCACTAAACCATGTTAAACCAGGCGCCGATGAACCATGTCCTTTAGTGAGTTTCTGAGACCTGGACTATCTACAGCAGACAACTCAAGCCAATGGAAAAGTTAACCACCAATTCACAAGAAGAACAACTATAGCAAGATCAGACACAATATGCTGCATCTCAGCATAACTGTTGACTTGCTCCAGCATTCTGTGAGCCACTGATTTACTACAGCATTTTGTGTGACCTGCTGAGTTACTCCGGTATTTTTGAACCAGCATCTGCAGCTCCTTCATGCACATAGCAAGATCAGTGTCCTCTCCCAGGGCAATGGTCCCTGGACTCAGGTCCTCATTACTCTCAATCATCGTTTATGTGCCCAACACCAAATTCCCAAAACGGACACTCTATTTCAAGCTCTGCCAAAGGAAGAGATTACCAGGCAGTCAGAGGAATAGATTTAGGGATATGCTCAAAGCTTCCTTAAATAAATGCACCATCCACGCTGACTTTTTTGATTGAAAGATACAGCATGGAAACAGGCCCTTTGGCCACCCAGTCGATCGATCTCTGGTTCACCTTAGTTCTATGTTATTTCACTTTTGCAACCACTTCATACACGTGAGGGGCAATTTACAGAGGCCAATTAACCTACAAATCCACGTGTTTAGATTAGTTTAGTGTAGAGATACGGTGAAGAAACAGGCCATTCAGCCCACCGAGTACGCACCGCCAGCAATGCCCATACACTAACACTATCCTACACACTAGGAACAACTTACAATCTTTACCAAAGCCAATTAATCTACAAACCTGTATGTCTGGAGTGTGGGAGCATAGAAGTAATGTCAACAGGTATAAACATAAAATGCTGGAGTAATCCTGGGTCAGGCAACATCTCTGGAGAAAAGGAATAGGTGGCATTTCGGGTCGGAACCTGTGGCCAGGATTGAACCCAGGTCTCTGGCACTGTAAGGCAGTAACTATCCCTGTGCCACCCACCTTTGGGATAAGGGAGGAACTGGAGCAGCTTATGGAAACTCACACGGTCACAGGGAAAACATGCAAACTCCACTCAGACACGAGATCGGAATTGAACCGGGGTCTCTGATACTGTGAGGCAGCAGCTCTACCAGCTGCATCACTGTGATCTTCAAACAGAGGAGAAACATCCCAGATGGTATTTAGTCCATGAATTTGGAGTTCACAGTAGCCAGAATAGGTGGCAGAAGGAGCAGACCACCCCACAACTTACCCACGCACTCCATCAGTTATTCTCTGGCCCTTCTATGTAACGGTTTGTTAATCCAACATCAGCCACCTCAAGAACATAGAACATAGAATTTGCAGGCAGATTAAGAGATGGTTTTGGCATCATGTTCAGCACAGACATTATGGGCCGAAGGGCCTGTTCCTGTGCTGTACCATTCTCTATTATGTTCTATGTTCCATAGAACAGCATGGCGCATGAACAGACCCTTTGGCCCACAACATCTCTGCTAAACATGATATCAAGATAAAGGTAGGAAATGCAGATGCTAGTTTATACTGAAGATATTGCACATAATTCATATTCCTCCATTCCCCGTTTATCTATGTGTCCATCTAAAAGCCTCTTAACTGCCACTATCATATCTGTCTGAAAAATCAGGGTGGAGGCAAGTCATCCATGATCCTGAAGGACTTAGATGAAAACAAGAATAACTTGTCCCTCATATGTCTTATTCTAATTCGATTTGTCTTCAAAGCATTGAAGTTAAATACTTTAATCATTTGCTCTCTAAATGTTTAAAGCAATTAATATGGAGTGGTCTCTCACCCACCCTCAGTCTGAAGAAGGGTTCCTACATGAAACATCAGCTGTTCATTTTCTCCAGAGATGTTGCCTGTCCCGCTGAGTTACACCCAGCACTTTATGTCTATCTTTGTTATAAACTAGCATGCGAGTTCCTTCCTACACATTTTCTCTCACCCACCTACCCCTACCACCCCAACAGAGAACATTGAAAAGCAATTCAGATAACGTTACAATCCACAAACAACAGCCAGATTGTTATGTATTTCCACTGGTTGGTTAGCATGCAACAAAAGATTTTCACTGGAGAGAAGGAATGGATGTCTTTTCAGGTCGAGACCTTTCTTCAGATGTCTGAAACGTCACGTCATCCATTCCTTCTCTCCAGAGATAGTGTCTGTCCCGCTGGGTTACTCCAGCATTTAGTGTCTATCTTTGGTTTAAACCAGCATCTGCAGTTCCTTCCTACTCAAAAGCTTTTCACTGTAGCTCGGTACACGTGACAATAAAATCAACTCCACTCCACCCCTCCCAAGTCAGGCTCTGCCCTTCGCCCACATAGCCTCCCCCCTCCAACCACACCTCCCCTTCCCCATCCTGCCTCTGCTCTCTCTCCCCCCACAGCCCCTCCCCCCCCCCATCCTGCCATCCCCTCCCCCCCCCACCACGTCTCCCCTCCCCATCCTCTCCCCTCTTCCCCACACAGCCTCCCCTCCCCATCCTTTCCCCCACCCCCCACACAGCCTCCCCTCCCCCATCTTGCCTCCCCTCTCTCTCCCCCACACAGACTCCCCTCTCTCCCCCATCTGCCTCCCCTCTGTCCCCATCTTGCCTCCCCTCTCTCTCCCTCACACAGCCTCCCCTCCCACAAACAGCCTCCCCTCCCCTATCCTGCCTCCCCTCACTCCAGCCCGAGCTGCGCTCAGTCACCTGGCACCGTTCCCCTCAGAGTCAAGCCTTTCTCACACATTGCACGGATCTACAAGGATGACTAAGATTCTGTTTGCTCTCAGCTGTGATATCTGTGACCTGCCATGACCATTTGAGATTACACAATATACTTGCAGTTGGAGCTGAAGTTATATTTGTGCCACGGTGTTGGAACGGACAAGATGCGCTCTGGTGAATAAAGCAACAGCTCCAACTGCCCCGACCCATGGCTCCATCCGTTTTCCATTAAACTGTTTTAATAGAAATCTGTAAATCTTTCAGAATTTCAAGGTTTCAGAAGGCTTTCAAGAAAACCAGTTAAACGCACAAAAAATAACCCATTTAAAGGACCCTTGGTGGATCCAAAATTATATATGACATAAAAGGCATCTCTTGCGACAGTTCAATTATATTAATTTTTAATTCTATAATTTCCATATAATAATGTATCAATAATTGGTAAGAAGCAAAATTTGCAGATCACTGTTTAACTCACAATTGCTCTTTACAGTATTTATTTTTAATGCGTGATGGCATTGATTCGTTATAAATGTTGTGTGGGAAGAGGAAGCAGAGAGGACAACAGATGAAAGAAGTTTAGGTGGATTACAGCCTAGTTCCAGGCTGATGGGCTACATAACGGGGGACGCTCTTATTTACGGGATGTTCCCACGGACGAAACACGGAGACGGACAACAAGTGTGGCTGGAAGACCATCAATACAGTGAAAGAATTGTTGGTTACCCAGAAACCAACTTACACAGTGAACAGTAGTGCTCTGCGGAGTGTTGCAAAGCAAAGGGACCAAGCAGTACAGGTACATGGTTCGTTGAAAGTGGCATCACAGGTAGATAGAGTAGTCAAAAAAACGACTATCTTTAGTAGTCACATCGGCATTCTTTCAGTCAGAATATTGAGAATAGGAGTTGGGAGGTCATGTTGCAGTTGCATAAGATTGGTGAGGCCGCATTTAGAGTATTGTGTTCAGTTTTGGGCATCATGTTATAGGAAAAAATGTTGTCAAGCTGGAAAGGGTACAGAAAAGATTTAAGAGGATGTTGCCAGGACTCGATGGCCTGATTTATAGGGAGAGGTTGAGCAGGTTATGACTCTATTGCTTGGAGAGCAGGAGGATGAGGGGTGATTTTATAGACGTGTACAAAATCATGAGAGGAATAGATTGGAGAGACACACAGTCTCTTGCCAAGAGTAGGGGAATCGGGAACGATGGACATAGGTTTAGGTGAGGGGGGAAAGATTTACTAGTAACCTGAGGGATAATTTTTCCACACAAAGGGTGGTGGGTATATGGAACGAGCTGCCAGAGGAGGTAGTTGAGGCAGGTAGTATTGCATCATTTAAGAAACATTTAGATAGGTGCATGGATTGGACAGGTTTAGAGGGATATGGGCCAAAGGCAGGCAGGTGGATCTAGTGTAGATGGAACATGTTGGCCTGTGTGGGCAAGTTGGGCCGAAAAACCTGTTTCTGTGCTGTATAACTCTATGACTCTATGACTCCATAACAGTGAGATGTCGCAGGGGATGTCGCAGTCCACTGGCCCGCTCCAGACTGCAGGAGTACATGCTGAGGGATGCACCGAACATTAGTGGAGCCAACGACAAGGCTCTGTGGGGGAGGAGCACAGTCTAGGGTCCTTTCGCTGTGTGACATTGAAGGTCTTAGTCTAAACAAAGGAAAATTATTGGAAAGGGTGTTTTGTGTAAAGACAGGTGTGAACACTACTGAGTATGACACTATTGAATGTATAGACATTGAGAATCAGACTGAAGAAGGGTTTCGGCCTGAAATGTTACCTATCTCCTTCGCTCCATAGATGCTGCTGCACCCGCTGAGTTCCTCCAGCATTTTTGTGTACCATACAATTTATACACATCTGTTGCAAAAGCGTTGGTCTGGTACAGAAATGGTGGTCTATTACAAAGTGTACGAAATACCTAGAGAGTTTACAGGACAGATGCAGGGAGAGTTAAGAGTCCAGCAGTCAGGATCACAGTCTTAAAATAAAGGGTATATTTAGGACTGAAATGCATAGAGCTTCCTACATTCAGAGATTGGCCTTGTCTTTGGAATTCTCTTACCAAAAGGGCTGCATATGCTCAGTCTCTGATTGGACTTGGAACCAAGACTGATGGGTTTCTGGATATTGGATAGCAGTAGCAGGATTTGGATAGCAGTAGCAGGATCAGTCCGAGTCAGCATGGATTTACGAGGGGGAAATCATGCTTGACTAATCTTCTGGAATTTTTTGAGAATGTAAACAGGATAATGGATAAGGGAAAGCCAGTGGATGTGATGTATCTGGACTTTCAGAAAGCATTTGATAAGGTCCCACATAGGAGATTAATGGGCAAAATTAGAGCACATGGTATTGGGGGTAGGGTGTTGACATGGATAGAAAATTGGTTGGCAGACAGGAAACAAATAGGAATTAACGATTCCCTTTCAGAATGGCAGGCAGTGACTAGTGGGGTTACGGCAAGGCTCGGTGCTGGGACCACAGCTATTTATAATATAAATGATTTGGATAAAGGGATTAAAAGTAACATTAGCAAATTTGCAGATAACACAAAGCTGGGTGGCAGTGTGAACTGTGAGGAAGATGCTATGAGAATGCAGGGTGACTTGGACAGGTTGGGTGAGTGGGCAGATGCAAGGCAGATGTAGTTTAATGTGGATAAATGTGAGGTTATCCACTTTGATATCAAAAACAGGAAAGCAGTTTACTACCTAAATGGTGTCAAGTTGGGAAAAGGGGAAGTACAGCGGGGTCTGGGGGGTCCTTGTTCATCAGTCAATGAAAGTAATCATGCAGGTGCAGCAGGCAGTGAAGAAAGCGAATGGCTTGTTGACCTTTATAACAAGAGAAGTTGAGTATAGGAGCAAAAAGGTCCCTCTGCAGTTGTTTGGGCTCTAGTGAGACCACACCTGGAGTATTGAGTGCAGTTTTGATCCCATAATTTGAGGAAGGGCATTCTTGCTATTGGGGAAGTGCAGCGTAGGTTTACAAGGTTAATTCGCGGGATGGCGGGACTGTCGTATGCTGAGAGAATGGAGCGGCTGGTCTGGAGTTTAGAAGGATGAGGGGATCTTATTGAAACATTTAAGATTATTAAGGGTTGGACACGCTAGAGGCAGGAAACATGTTCCCGATGTTGGGGGAGTCCAGAACCAGGGGCCATAGTTTACGAATAAGGGGTAAGCTATTTAGAACGGAGACGAGGAAACATTTTTTCTCACAGAGAGTTGTGAGTGCGTGGAATTCTCTGCCTCAGTGGAGGCCGGATCTCTGGATACTTTCAAGAGAGAGCTAGATAGAGCTCTTAAAGATAGCAGAGTCAGGGGATATGGGGAGAAGGCAGGAACGGGGTACTGATTGGGGATGAACAGCCATGATCACATTGAATGGCGGTGCTGTCTCGAAGGGCCGAATGGCCTACTCCTGCACCTATTGTCTATTGTCTATTGTCTATTGAAAGGTTTAGAGGGATATGGGCCAAATGTGGGCAGGTGCGACTAGTGGAAACGGGGCATCTTGGTCGTCATTGGCTAGTTGGGCTGAAGGGCCTGTTTCCATGATGTATGACTTTATGACCTACCCCTGCTCCTATTTCTTATGTTTTTACACTGTGGGTTTAATTTAGGTCATTCTATTTCAGGACCCAGGTAATTCTGATAGCTGGCAAATCAACAGAATAGTGGCCACATTGATTTTCATCCACATGAGGGTGAACAGGCAGCACCATGTTAAAGAATTTCTTGACAAGTGTATTTTGTTAAAAAAAAACTGGGCTGGATCTGCAGTTCAAGGTTATAATGTGATCCCAGAATCTTTAAAGAAACTTTTGTTGATGCCCCAGTTTATTGGTTTGCTGGTTAATTGCTGAATATTTACACAAAAAAGTGGGAGATGAAAGACAATTCATGAAGGAATGTGATGATTCTCAGGCTAGTGGATTAGTAAAAGGCCCACATTTAATCCCCACTTTGTGCAGAGCCAAGTGGCATCAGTCAGCATAGTGATAGGGACACTGGAATTAACTTGAGCTATCATGGATTAGGGAGGGAAAGCTGGCCAGGATTCCTGCTTTGATCACTATCCACAGCTAGAACTCTGGGGACTTTGAGATGGGAAGGGGGCTGATTTAGCACTGACACCAAGGATCACTTATCAATGAAATACCGGGCAGTTGGGCATATTAGCCTGGTGCATCCAGAACTTGTGAACCGAATGAAAGTAAAGAGCCATTGACTCCAAAACAAGACCACATTGAGAAGGGAATGGTGGACAAGAAATTCCCTCATCAGTTTTTAATTAGTCATTTATTAAACAAAGGCATGCACGATAACTTATGTTTTAGCAATTGAGGGAATGAATGTTTACTCACTTTTCCCCAAAACAAAATTAAGGAGAACAAAATCAGTTGGGCACAGAATGTTGGAGTAACTCAGCAGGTCGGACGGCATCTCTGGAGAAAAAGAATAGATGACGTTTCAAGCCGAGACCTTTCATCAGACTATGTCTCAACCCAGCTCAGGGCAGATTTTCCAACCCAAATGGTGTGAAAATCTACGACTCTGAAGAAGGGTCCCAACCCGAAACATTACCTATTCTTTTTTCTCCAGAGATGGGCTGAATTACACTTCTGTAAGAAATATATAATTCCAATCACCACAAATAATTTTACCTTATATTCTGTTCTCACAGCAAAAGTCACTATAACATTGTTATCTATTCATAATTAAAGACATTTCAATAAATATAATATCTTTGGTAATTTTTTGCCCTCTGCAAGGGAGCATACAATAAGAAAAAAATATTCACTAGTGTTAAATTAGTACAGAATGAAATTCCGATACCATTCTGATAGCATAGTCCAGCATTTTGAGACTTTCTTTGGTATAAGCCAGCGTCTGTAGTTCCTTCCTACACAAGATCAGGTGATTTGTTGATCACAGAAGCAGAAGTGGGTTATAGATGATCACAGCACAGAAACATCCCATTCGGCAAATCAAGTCTGCAACTATGCTTTGTCCACACAAGCCACTTAGACTAATCCCAAATGCTTGCTTGCCAATTACTGTGGAGCACAATCTCATTCACTGATGACTATTCAATTTAATTTAGACATTTTTAATAAATGATATTGCTATTAGTCAGGCCATTTGATGGCTTTATTAAATTAATGCAACATGATGCAAGATTTCACTGTGGACAGCTCCCACGATACAGGAAGGAACGGAACGCAGCAGATTCTGTGAATCAGATCATTTACTGCCTTCTAAGAACACAGATCAGGAGACAATTCCAGTACAACAAAAATCTACATGCTACATTATATTGCATTTAGTTTAACCAACATTGTTAATGCGTAAAATGAGGAGGATGGGTGCAATTAAGACTGGTGTTGCATAAAATGGGGAAGTTTGTTTTCAGTTGTTTTCCATGAATCATGACTTTATATGCACAGTTATGTAAGAAAACTGTGCTTGTAGGTGGCATTGTTTAAGTGTCTCACTGTTCCAACAAATAAATGATTCACCTTCAGGCATGAGAGGCTCACAAACAGTTCAACAAACTAAGGCACAGGTCTGGCATCATTATCAATTCCTTAATAAAGTCCCCCACACGTGTCTACCTCAAAATGCAAGTTGTAAATTGTTCATGATATTTAATTTGGCTAAGATTGAAGATTTGAGTCTAAAATCGCAGAATAAAGTCGTTAAAATAAGCACATGGATAGATTATGTTTAGTTGCAGATTCAAACTTGATGGAGTTGGCTTACTGTTTAAGAAATGAAAATAATTTTATCTTGCAAAAACTATGAGGAAAATTGAAATAGGACTGGTGTCATTCGCCATCAGAGCCAAATTTCTGAATTGCTTTTTAAACCTGCAGCTCCCCCTAATGGTTCGCACTGTGTATGGCAGGCATGTTGTCATTCACAGTCTCATGGTAACAGCCAATCTATTTTTCCATGAGGATATGATCTATAAACTTACTGTTGAATCCTCACACATTATAAGTAAAACGTGAAGAAACAAAAGAGCGAAGCTTGCATGGAATAGAGTAGAAATACCCAAACATATGTAGGTAGTCATCACCATTATATATGTTTCAGTAAGGCTTGGGTTTATTTTTAATGGTTTAATTTTCGCGAAACTTGATGGACTGAACATATGGTTTCACTTTGTATTTAAATATTAATAAATTAGCTTGACATCCTGTATAATCAGTTTATGAATATGGGAATTTTGCCAGGGATAATTAAGTCAAAACACAGCACAGGTTGTTTTCTTTTGATTCGAATTCTTGAATTAGACAATGTATTTTATACTGATCAATTCATATTTTTGTTTATGTAACACATTGCAACCTTTTAAAAATCCTTACCCTGAAAATGCTTCTATAGGAAAGATAGTATATCTTCCATGGGAAGATGGTATATCAACTATTAACTTTCACCATCTCAAGTGCAGTATATCTCAAAATATTCATCATTTGGAATAAAATATTTAAGCATTGCCTAAAAATGATTGCTTTCCAAATTTCTCTCCATTATTGCTGAAAATTTGTAAAAAAAATAATTTTTCAGATTCATGAAACTTTATGAATAGATGCCTTTGTTGAAAAACATCTGTGGTTTGGTTTATACAAAACCTGCCTAATTTTAGGGACCAGGATATATTTTTTTTAATTACTACATTTTTCCTGAATTTTAGAATGGTATTGGAGTTGGATTCTTTAGCAATTTAACACAAGTGAATACATTTTCATTTTTCTCTTATTGTACTCTCACCTGCAGAGGGCTGAAATTCACCAAAGATATCATATTTACAGCAATTTCTCTAATTTATGAATAAATAACAATGTTTTGGTGTGACAACAGAATATAAGGTAAAATATTTTGTGGTAATTAGAATTATATATTTTTTAGAAGTGTAATAAATACATGATTGTAATTTGTCACAAATTCATGGGTTTAGTTTAGTTTAGTTCAGTTTGGATACAGCACGGTAACTGGCCCTTCGGCACACAAAATCTGCGCCGACTAGCGATTACCCGTACACTAGCACTACTTTGCACATTAGGAACAATTTACAATTTTACAGAAGCAAATTAACCAACAAGCTTGTACATCTTTAGAGTGTGGGAGGAAACTGGAGAACCTGACAAAAACCCATGTGGTAACGGGGAGAATGTACATATTCTGTACGGACAGCACCCGTTGTCTCTGGCAATGTAAGTGCAGCAAATCTACTGCTACGCCACTGTGCCGCCTGATAAGTCTGGGGTTTTGGGAGTAAATGGCAGCAGTTCTGCACTTGCTTACATAGCTGCAACAAAGTTTGTCATTTGGAAATCCTAAATTAGCTTCCTGTTCTTTTTAATTTTTTTTTTATTTTCTTAGAAGCAGTGTACAAAAGTATAAACCGCAGCATCTGACATAATACATTTATTGTACAGCTTCAATTTTTAATTTTTAGCTAAGATGAAATAGAAAAAGAGAGAAAAAGCAAGAAAGAGAGAAAATGAAAGAGAAAGTGAATGTGTAAGAATAGAACCCCTAGACTACCAAATAAGTGTAGTCAAAGAAATTAGAAAAACGTAAAGAAATAAAAAGACAAAAACAGAAAGAAAAACAAAAAAGTGACGATATACCAGCTCCATATCTCTCCCTACCCATCACCCAACCCGTAAGGCGGTTTAATTCTGAAGTTGTGTTGCACCATACTATCCTTGTAATGAATCAATGAATGGAATCCATGTCTTCGAAAATTGTTCTGGTTTTCCGGCTAAGACAAGTCTCATATTTTCAAGATGTAGCATCTCAGACATGTTTGTAATCCACATTTTAAGAGTAGGGGCAGATATGTTTTTCCAAAATTTATGTATTCGTTTTTTCACCATTATCAGGCCATAATTAAGGAAACGTCTTTGAAATATTGATAGCTCAGGGCAGGCTTCTGATGTTCCAAAAATAATCAGTTCCGTATGAGGGTCCAGTTTTGTTTTTAATGTTTTAGAGAAAATTTCAAAAATTCCTTTCCAAAAGTTATGTCGTTTTATGCAAGAGGCAAAGGAGTGTGTTATAGTTGCTTCTTGAAGGAGACATTTGTCACAAATAGGAAAAATCTTATTCAGTTTAGTCTTTGAGTAATAGAGTCTGTGCAGTGTTTTAAATTCGATTAAAATGTGTCTAACATTAATCGAACAATTGCGGAAAAATATAAAAGATCTTTTTCCCATCTGTCTTTGGAAATTTTTAGGCCTAGTTCCACTTCCCAGTCTCTTCTAATTGCGTCTGATGATGGCATTTCTATATTTAGAAGGGTATTATACAAGTATGATGTTAGATTGTTTGACTCTGAGTTTCTATTCATACCTTCGTCTAATATATCTGGCAGCAGAGTTTGATAGTCATGGGTATATGTTTTCAAATAATCTCGAATTTGAAGATATCTAAAATATTGATTACCTTTAGATTGTATTTTGAATGTCATTTCTGAAATGACAGGAGATTTCCCATCTCGTAGAGATCTCCAACTTTTTTAAATTCCTAGTCTTTCCCAATGTAAAGTTTTATCTGTAATAGATGGCTTAAACGAATGGTTATTAGCAATTGGTGAAAAAAGAGATAAATTTCTTAGTTTAAAAGTTGATTTTACTTGTCTCCACATTCGTAAAGTGCTGTGAATAATCGGATTTTTTTATCATATAGTGTGTTTGTCAGCTTTGTTGGGGAGAGAAGAATCGCGCCTATATTAAAAGGCGAGCAATCCTCTCTCTCCATTATTAACCAGTCTACCTGTTGGCATCCGTTATCCAGCCAATAAATTTCATTTTTAATATTCGTTGCCCAATAATAGTGTATGAAATTGGGGAGAGCCAATCCGCCCGTTTCTATGCATTTGCATAGATGTCATTTATGAATTCTGTGTTTTATAATCCCAGATAAAGTTTGTAATCCGAGAATCAAGATTTAAAAAAAAATTATTAGGTAGGTATATTGATTGAAATAAATAGAGAATTTGTGGGAGAAAGATCATTTTTGTAGCATTCATTCTGCCTAATAGAGACATCGGAAGTGTTTTCCAGAATTGAATAAGAGCGTTTAATATAGTAACTAAAGGCGGGAAGTTTGCGTTGAATAAAGAAGTATATTTTCTGGTTACCTGAACACCCAGATATTTAAATTTTTCCGTAGCAATTCTGAAAGGGAATTTTAAAAGGTGTGTCAGCTCTTGAGGTTTTATTGCTATAATTTCACTTTTGTTCCAGTTTAGTCTATATCCTGAAATGGAATTGAATTCCTCTATAAGATTTAATATGTTTGGAATACTAACTTGGGAATTGGTGATATATAATAATACATCATCTGCATATCATGATATTTTATTATTGGAGTGTTTAGTATTATAGCCGTGAATGTTTGGATGTACACTTATACTTTCCACTAAGGGTTCAATCACAAGGGAAAAGAGCACGCGGTGATAATGCACATCCCTGTCTATTGCCCCTGGATAGCTGAAATTTCGGAGAAAGTATGTGGTTGGTCAGTATTCTGGCAGTCGGCCTATCATATAATAATTTTATCCATGAAATAAAATTCTCTCCCATCTGAAATTTTTGCAGTACTGTGAAAAGTTACTTCCATTCTACTTGGTCAAATGCTTTTTCTGCATCTAATAAAATAATTGATGTCTTCTTCTTTAGTTCTGTATCAGTCCATTATGTTAAAAAGGCGTCTCAAATTATTAAACGAATGTCTCTTGGGTATAAACCCCGTTTGATCCGAGTGTATTAATTTATTAACGTATTTACTTAATCTTCTTGCCAAAGTTTTCGCTAGTATTTTCTGATCTGTATTTAGCAGGGCGATTGCTCTGTATGATCCCGGGTCTTCTAGATCTTTATCTTTTTTGGGTATAAGTGTGATAGTCGATTTAGCTAGTGTTTGTGGTAATGTCTGTTCATTAAATGTGTATGTATAAAGATTGTGTAAACGTGGGGAAATTTCCTCGTAAAATGTTTTATAAAATTTGTTACTAAACCCGTCTGGTCCTGGTGTTTTACAGTTTTTCAGTAAATTGATTGTCTCTTCTAGTTCTTTAATTGAAATCTGTGCTCCTAATTCCTCTTGTTCCAACGGATTAAGTGTTGGAAGTTTACAGTTGCCCAGAAAGTTTGTAATTTTTCTGCTTTCTGTCGATGTTTTGGATGTGTATAAGTTTTGATAAAATTGGGCAAATCTTTCATTAATGTCTTTTGGAAGCGTTAACAGTTCACCTTTATCTAATTTAATTTTTAGAATAGTCTGGTCTTTTCAACTTTTCTCAGCTGGCGTGCTGAAAATTTGTGTGGTTTGTCGAATTCAAAATGTTCCTGTTTTGTAATTTGAAATAATCTGATAACTATTGCAGATAAAATTTGGTTTAGTTTAAATTTCAATATTGCTATCTTGTTGTTGGATCTATCGCGTTTATCTGTCTTTTATCTCAGATTCAATTTTAATTCAGATTCAATTTTAATTGTCATTGTCAGTGTACAGTACAGAGACAACGAAATGCATATCTATCTGTCGTTTCTTGATTAAGGTTTGATGTTTGACTTTCGAACATCCATGCAGCAGAGCAGAATCTGCCCAACAATCTCAAACTTCTGAACATCAGAAACACTCAAGGCAATTGATAGATTTGATAGTTGGCTAAGCTATTGCAGCTGATTGGGAGAAATTGAAGGATTAAATAGTTGTTAAAAAGCAATTTCTTAACTGATTGATGAGTAGGACTTGTTTTAACCTCACCACAACGGCAGCTACCCTGCAACGGCCTTTCAAACCCCTGGAGCTCACTGTTGATGACCAGGACAGCGTTTTGAAGGAGGTTGCGATTGATTAATCCACAAAACATTAATTCACACATCACCTAGGTCAGTGCCAAGCTGAGATAGCTTCCCAAGGAGCCTCTGGGCGATGACCTACCCTGAAAACATTAACCTTATTGCATTTGAATTTCATTTAAAGTTGTTAAAGTTTGTAAAAAAAAAAAAAAAGGTTTTCATAAAACTAGCACAGAATATTACAGAATTTACCCGGTGATTTCCACTTTTCCAGTGCCAAACAAACTATTATATTTGTCTGTGCCTCTTTTACGTTGATGCCTGGACTATGGGTTTGCTGGGAGTTCAAGGCTGTATCTTTTGTACATGTGACCATTTATTTCACACAATTTCTATAACAGGGGTCTACCACAAGAATGTGGGACAATGCACAGCTGGTAAACTGGCTGCCTCACAGCACCATAAACCCTGGTTCAACCATGACCTCGGGTGCTGTCTGTGCTGAATATATACATTCTCCCTGCGACTGTATGGATTTCCTCCAGTTTCTTTGATGTTCTCCCACATCCCGAATACATGAGGGCCAGTTAGTAAGTTGTCCCTGGTCTGCAGGTAAGGTGATGAATTTGGGGGGAGTTGATAAGAATGTGGTGGGATTAAAATTGAATTAATGTGGATGGAATGGGTGGCTGATGGTCAGTGTGGATTCAGTGGGCTGATGGGTCTGCTTCAGTGATACATGCCTCTTTAACATCAGCTGCCCAAACCCAAGCATTGGCCTCTATCTTTCTGGAAGATCATGGAAAGATCATGTTAATTCATATAAGCTATTCATGTGTTTTTTCACATTGTGAATGATGGATTATATACCAAATGGAATAGGTAAAGGAGACAACTAAGCTAATGCGTGAAGGTAATGCAAAACATAAATTCACAAAGCTACTCATGTGGAAAGTTAGTCAGTCAGTAAACTCATTCAGTAAAACAAAGTCTCATAGAATTTTTTTCAAACTGCCTCTAGGAAGTATCAAGTAGAAGGTTTACACTCCTGGGTCATGATTACTGGAAACATAATTTGCATCCCATCGAATTCACCATTTTATGCTTACTTGAAGTCATGCAACTTGCAAGGTAAACTAATTGCTGGACTAACATATATCCTGGAGTCTAACCAGCGACTGAAACACTGATGGACACAGTGCTGGAGTAACTCAGTGGGTCAGGTTAAATTCTGGAGAATATTGATAGGTGACATTATAGATTGGGACCCTTCTTCAGACTGAATGGAGTGGAGAACTGGACTGGACTCTTCTTCAGACTGGACAGGACTGGGACACTGTTTCTTAATCGTGATTCTATTTTGCTCAGTTGGTAAGGTAATTACAGATTTGAGAGAACCAAAGTATGTTCCTTTTCTGACATATTCAGATATCATCCTCAATAGAAAGATTTTGTGCATTGCTAGGCTTTCTACAATTTATTTTCTTCCTAAAGATTATACAATTACTAGTCGTGACGCTGTCCTGATTGTAACTATTTTAAGAAGTTGCAAAGTCTTAATTTAAAACATGTCAATTTGACAATGTTTATTTTGCAAAAACAAAATTGACTGAAATGATAGAAATATATTTAGAATGAATATGAAGAATAAAGAATTTCAAATATCAGAGAAGCACAACATGTTACAGAGAGGATTTTTAAAAATTGTTATCAGGCTTTAGCATCTGGGTAAATAATGAATATGAAGGAGATTTTGTGTGTTTGTTGATTCCGGTGGAAGTCTCCCGGAAAGTATGAGAAATTGTTATTGATCTCAGACAGTAGCACAAAATGAACAATAACAAAGCATGCAGCTTTCTTACATCAAGCACAGTCATCTTTTGCATTGCAGAAATGGAAGAAATCCTGAACATAATAAATCAATGAAGGTATCATTGGTGTGATGAAGATAGGGGATCTTTCACTTTGCCCAATTTTATAAGTTCTAGGAGCAGAATTAGGCCATTCAGCCCATCAAATCTACTCCGCCATTCAATCATGGTTGATCTATCTTTCCCTCTCAACCCCAATCTCCTGCCTTCTCCCCATAAACCATGACACTTGTACTCATCAAGAATCCGTCAATCTCCACCTTAAAAAAATCCATTTACTTGGCCTACACAACTGTCTTTGGGAATGAATTCCACAGATTCACCAAACTCCTCCTCATCCCCTTTCTAATGGTACATCCTTTTATTCTGAGGCTATGGCCTTTGGTCCTAGACTCCCCTACTAGTGGAAACATCCTCTCCACGTCCACTCTATCCAGGCCTTTCACTCAGTAAGTAACTGTCCATTATTTGAATAGATGAGGTGCATTGAAGATGGAGTCAGTCACAAACCATGGAAACATGGATGAAGATTTTAAGTCAGACGCATTGGGAAATGAATCAGGAAATGCTGCTTAATGATAGTGTCACAAGCAATCGAACATTGACAACAAGTGTCTTAATTTAGATCAAATTTATGGAAATTGGAGGATGCCTAACCAGTTGGAGGATGCCTAACCAGTTGGAAGAACATTGGGCGGCATGGTGTCACACCGGTATAGTTGTTGCCTCATAGAGCTTGCTGCGGCACAGACCCAGGTTCGATCCTGACTACAGATGCTGTCTGTAAGGAGTTTGTACGTTCTCTCCGTGACCTGCGTGGGTTTTCTCCGAGATCTTCGGTTTCCTCCCACACTCCAAAGATGTACAGGTATGTAGGTAAATTGGCTTGGTAAATGTAAACATTGTCCCTAGTGTGTGTAGGGTAGTGTTAATATGTGGGGATCGCTGGTCGGCGTGGACTCGGTGGGCTGAAGAGCCTGTTTCCGCGCTTTATCTCTAAACTAAACTAAAAAAAAAATTGGAATAGTTGATTGAAAAGATATGGTTTTCAGTGTGATGTATTCGTAAAGAATGACTACAAGGGAATAAAGGGAAGTAGAAAATTACTTTGAGTAAAATGAATGCAGGGGTGAGAAAAGAATAGTTTGAGGATAGGATTTGCACCTTGACATCCCTCCTCAGCCCTTTGAACTGTTTTAGCATTGCACGTACATTGTTCAGGTCAAGCACGCTCCCAGCAACCTCTTCCCACTGACAATGGGGTTGATGTCTGAATGTCATGGTGCTCCTTACCCGCAGGGGAACAGGATTCTCCTACGCTTGTTCATCCTCATCTCTTTTAACTTTTTTTTCCCAGAAAAATCCACCCACATGAAAGATTTAAATAGCTTTGATTGGGATTTGTCACCCTATGATTCACAGCACAGCTCCGTTACTTAGCAATACATTGAAATGTATGAATGGGGAATCATAGGTATTGTGTGTGTGACACGCAATGCTCGGAGGCAGGTTCTCTTGAAATGTCAGAAGATTACGTCCTGCATACGTTGCATAAAATGCAATAAATTACATATAACCTGCACACAATAACGCAGCAGGAAGGTGGATGGCACTGGAGAACTGTAGCACTTTGGCAATACAGTAGAAGACAATATACAGAGTCAACGCAGGAAGAATGGGATATTTTATTGATTGTTAAACTTATAAACTCCAAAAATAATCCCGTTTTGGACGATTGACAAATTATCAATTTAGAAGTGGATTGTGGATACTTAAAAAAAAAATTATATACTTTTTACTTTTATTGGAAGCAATTGTACAAAAAAGAATGACTTAACAGTTCTACAACTCTACCACAGCTTCAATTTTAACATTTTACAAACAGAATATTAAATTGAAATAAGAAAAAAGAGAGAAGAAAGGAAAGAGAAAGATGAAAAGAAGGAGAAATAGAGGAGATAAATCTGTAGACCCACCCATGCACCCGTTCATCCAGCCTTACAATCAGTTTTGAGTTTGTGTTCAACCATTGTATTGATCAAGAAATTCAAAAAAGGAGACCATATTTTTAAGAATTGATCTGGTTTGTCAGTCATGTCAAACCTAATTTTTTCTAGATGTAGTGTCTCTGTCATTTCCGTAATCCACTGTGGGGACTGTTGGCTTTTTCCAAAATTTAAGTATAATTTTTTTTTTTGCTGATATTAAACTGTAATCAAGACAGCATCTATGAAATACCATTAGTTTGACACATGCCTCTGATATTCCCAATATTATCAGTTTTGGGTCTGGTTCAAGTGGAATTTTCAGTGTTTTAGAGGTAACGTTAAAGACTTCCATCCAAAAATGTTCTATTTTGTACAGAGTAGAAAAGTATGGTTTAAGGTGGCTTCATGAGAATGACATTTGTCACAAAAGGGGTAACACTGGGGAAAATCTTGCTCAATTCGGTCTTTGAGTAATATAGCCTGTGTAGTACTTTAAACTGTATCAGGCAGTATCTGGCATTTAAAGAGCAATGATGTATGTATTGTCTGCTTTCGTCACGCTAGTGGATACTTTTAAGGTGAAGATTGACAGATTCTTGATTAGTCCAGGTGTCAGGAGATATGGGGCAAAGGCAGGAGAATGGTGTTGCGAGGGAAAGATAGATCAACCATGATTGAATGGTGGAGTAGACTTGATGGGCCGAATGGCGTAATTCTGCTCTTATAACATATGAACCTATGATACGGATCATGTACAGGCAGATGAGATCAGTTTAACTGAGCATAGTTTTGGAGAAACAGCTTTAAAAGTGTGGGGCAAGTTTTATACATAGTGGCTGATGAGTGCCTGGAACGCGCTGCTGTGGTGGAGGCAGACATGATAGTGGCATTTATGAAGCTTCTGGATAGGCATATGGACGAGTGGAGGGATATGGATTAATTGCAGGCAGATCAGAATCGTTCTTGGCACAGATATTGTGGGTCAAAGGACAAGCTCCTGTGCTGTATCGTTTTATATTCTCTGTTCTAAAACACCTTTACTAACATCTTGTGTATTTATATATAATTTGAGATTTGTCAGGTTGCCTGTCTCCACAATGATGGGATAATATGTGTTGGAGAGGAGCATTTATTCTTGCTAATTTCCTGTGTAAACAAATAAAATAAATTTATTTAAGTTACCATATTAATAAATACAGTTTTAGCTCCATAAGTTCATATGTTCATAAATTCAAGGATCAAAATTAGTGCCAACCAACTCATATCTGCCAGCACATAATCCATATCCTTCCACTCCTTGCTCATCTATATGCCTATCCAGAAGCCATGTAATAGCTGATTCTCACGTTGCGAGTTGACACAAGAGGTAACCCGAGTTAAAACTCATGGTAATAACGTATGATTAACGTATGGAACTCGTGGACTCAACTTAGAGATTCGTGGCGCTAATGGCAGGTACTCGTGTAACTTGTCGACTCTTGCAAAAAATCAAACATGTTTGACATTTTCCACGAGTCAATTTTACTCTTGTGGTTAAGAATTGAAACATTTTAACTCGTTGTAAGAACGTAGTGGCCCGTGCGTTTACCTTAGTGTATCGTAAGTCTACCGTGGGAACTCTTTAACTCAGCGGGCAGGCAGCAGCAGATTGTCGCTCCCTTCAGTTTCCCAGCGACAATCACCTGCCATAACGCGAGAGAGATCATGCACGTAGGTCTCCTTTGCACATCGGTGTTTCTGTCTTTCTCCACTCATTGTTGGTCCTATCTATCACCACCCCCACCTACACCCCTCTGCTTCCTGGCCATGTGTGTGACCCCTTCCCTCCCCTCTCCAGCTCCCAGCCCATTGGACGGGGGGGCTTTGAGTCTGGGCGAGGGAAAGGTGGTGGTGGTTTCCCAGGGGGGGGGGGGGGGGGGGGAAAGGGTGGTGGGGTGGGGAGTGGGGGGGGGGGGGGGGGGGGGTGGGTGGGTTAGGTGAGCAGAAGATTGGGGTTGTTTGCAGTTGCAGAGGGAGGGGGCAAGGGCGGTACAGTTCCCAGTCTCAGCTCCTGTCCAGAGGGGGGGCCGGAGACGTCTGGACCAACGGGACACCGACCACCAGGCCCACCAGGCCCACCAGGCCCACTGCAAGCACGGAGATCCCAGAGACCCACAGCCAGCAGCAACTCCAGCCCAGCCCCGCTCCAACTACAGAGGAACACGCTCCCCGTAGGGGCAGAAGCTGATGGTGTGCAAGGTACGTCTTGTTCTTGGGGTGGCGGATGAGGGGGGCGCAGCTCGGGCTGTGGGCGAACTGCCACTTGTCGCCGTAGTGGCCCATCGGGGAGCGAATTCCTCTGGAGTTGGAGCGGGGCTGGGCTGGAGTTGCTGTTGGCTGTTGGCCTCTGGGTTCTCCGTGCTTGCAGTGGGCCTGGTGGGCCTGGGGGTCGGTGTCCCGTTGGTCCTGACGTCTCCGGCCACCCCCCTGGACAGGAGCTGAGACTGGGAACTGTACCGCCCTTGCCCCCTCCCTCTGCAACTGCAAACAACCCCACTCTCCTGCTCACCTAACCCACCCATCCTCACCCCCCACCTTTCCCTCCCAACTCCAGTCCCGTCCCGACCCCCTGGGAAACTGAAGGGAGCAACTGCCCCGGTGAGACTGGTACTGACCTGCTGGCATCGTTGATGTGAAGACAGTGCAAAGCCCCCGTGCCGGTGCAATGGGCGGGGAGCTGGAGAGGGGAGGGAAGGGGTCACACACATGGCCGGGAAGCAGAGGGATGTAGGTGGGGGTGGTGATAGATAGGGCCAACAATGAGTGGAGAAAGACAGAAACACTGACGTGCAAAGGAGACCTACAACAGTGCATGATCTCTCTCGCGTAATGGCAGGTGATTGTCGCCTGCCCGCTGTTTCTGATGCTAAAGCCTTGGGATCGTTGCCCTTCGTGTTGGCGTGGAGGGGGAGGGGGGTATTGTGCTGTTTGATTGCCCCCTACAATCCCAGGGACAGGGAGACACAGCGGCTTTTGAGACTGGTGGGCAATCAATTCCAAAGTTCTGCCCACACAGTCAGTACACCTATCCTACACTTGTCTCCCGCACTAAGATCACCCCGCAGAGGATGATCCCAGCCTAAACCAAGAGCCATGTCACCCCAGGCAGATTAATGACGCTCCCCCCGCCCCACCTCTCTCCATCTCAACTCACGCCTGGGCACCGAAGCAACTCAGGAGGCGAACACTGAGCTCCATCTCACAACAATCTGATGTGCACATCTGTCCACATTCAAAGATTTAATCTCCCGTCTCCCCGCAGTGTGTAGACATGGCAGTAAATTCAATTAAAACATATCAAACCTGTGTGTTTCAAACAAATCATAAGTATAACTGCTCTGGCACTGGATGGTGTGCATTTTCCCTTTGTAGGTCGCATCAATAGATGCAGCCACTCTGAATTATATCTTTAAATCAAAGCCACAGGATGGAGAGGTCTTCTTTAACACTGTTGCTTATTAAAACATAACACTTGCTTATTAAAACAAACCTTCAATCAGGATTGGCTCAAGAGTAACTCAGGAGACGAACTTGGAACATCGCAGAAATGACAAGTAAACGGCAAACTTGTCATACCCGTGGGAACTCGGTTAAACTCTTGATCATACACTTGCAATTTCGTACACAACCACGAGTCTTTCACTCGAGGTACCTCTTGTCTCAACTCGCAACGTGAGAACCAGCCTTAAATGCCACTATCGTATCTGCCTACATAACCACCCACAGCAGCCTGTTGCAAGCACTCACCACCCTCTGTAAAAAAACTTGTCCTGCGCAACTCCTTTAAACTTTGCTCCTCTCACCTTAAAGCTACACTCTCTAGTGTTTGATATTTTCTTCCTTGGAAAAAGGTTCTGACTCTCTAATACATGCCTCTCATGATTTAATATACTTCTATCTGGTCTCTCATCAACCTCCAGTGCTAGAAAGAAAACAATCCAAGAATGTCCAAATAAGAGGTACCACCTTAAGACGATCATCATCTACTCCTCCAAAATCAGAAGAAACTGGGGTTCAAGTAGAAAGACTAGATATGAGCAGCCCACCATCTTCAATGAGAAAACCATCTTCAGTCTGAAGAAGGGTCTCGACCCGAAACGTCACTCATTCCTTCTATCCAGAGAAGCTGCCTGTCCCGCTGAGCTACTCCAGCATTTTATGTCTACCATCTTCAATGATCTCCGCACTGACTACAGTCTCAATGACAACCCAGCATCCACTTCATCTGGTTGGTGGGATCAAAGACATAGGTTTGTTACCCACTTGTCTTTTACTGCTGGCACTACATGATGTTCTTGTGCAACAAAGCAATTATTGTGTAGGAAGGAACTGCAGATATTGGTTTATACCGAAGATGGACACAAAATGCTGGAGTAACTCAGCAGGTCAAGCAGCATGACTGGACAAAAGGAATAGGTGACGTTTCGGGTCGAGACCTTTCTTCAGACCAATGATTCCGTTTGAGAACAACTAACAATGTGTCCAGGTAAGTTACTGTCATGGCTAAATGAGAGAGCAGGGAAGCTGTGGAATATGGGTGTGAGGCTTGGAGTGAGAATGCTGATTAGTAGAGATTTCTGTTAGATGAATGATGGGATTGCCTCGCATGGAACAGTGTGTAAAACGTATGTCTTTTGATTCACATTGTTAACCATGACAACAAAGACACTGGCTTGCAAATTATCAACGTAAGATCCTTCCATTGTAGCCAGGTTTCTTTTTAAAAAAGCTTTGCGTAGTTAATTATTTTAAAGTGTGTTTTCTACAAACTGACAACAAAACCTAAAGCCTAATAACAAGCTGCACTATCCTCAGTAGGAGTGCCATCTACTCTGCGATTAATTGAACACAGCTAATTATTACTTCTCAATTAATTGTTGTTCAGATCTCAAGTGTAATAAAATTAATGATATAGGCTAAGAATTCTTTTGGTTACTATGTGTCGCAACATTTTAATTGTACTCGTGAAGCTTTCTCTTGCGACCTCAGAATTTCAGGAAAAATTGATAAATGCATTTTTTGCATGAATGATAACTTTACTGAGGATGCATCTTCTTAGATATATTTACAGCATCACTGGCAATAACAACCCAAGGAATTATTTTCCCATGGCATGTTAATTGGCATGAGGCTATATTGCATTTTTACTTCAAATGGAAGTAAAATTGAATTCAAAGTGGAGACAATTTTTAAATAATATCTAATAATTAATTTGAATGTAGGATTAAAATAACACACTGCTGCACATATAATATCAATAGGTTAAAAAAATATTATACATGCATGCACTCAGCCATTATCAGGTAGGGACAAAGGTTACTGTAACTAAATATAAAACACCAATGATCTTACTAAATATTTATGTGTAGGATACAACGTCAGATGCTAGTTTAAATCAGTCTGAAGAAGGGTCTCGAACCGAAACGTCACCCATTCCTTCTCTCCAGAGATGCTTCCTGTCCACTGAGTTACTCCAGTGTTTTGTGTCTATCTTGTGTTACTAAAAATTTAGTTTAGTTCAGTTTAGCTTAGTTTAGTTTAGTTCAGCTTAGTTTAGTTTAGATTAGTTTCGAGATACAGCACAGAAACATGTCCTTTGGTCCACCGAGTCCCTGACGACCAGCGTTCCCCGCACACTAACACTATCCTATGTACACTAGGGACAATTTGCAAATTTACCAGGTCACAGGAGGAACGTACACACTCCGTACAGACAGCATCCATAGTTAGGATTCAACCCCGGTGTCTGGCACTGTAGGGCAGCAACTCTGCCACTGTGTCACCATGCCGCCCTCTACAGGAAAAATAAATAAGACATCTATATTTGTGTGGCAAATATTTTAAAATTAATCCTTCCTTAGTTACATAATATCACTGCTTTGTGAAAATGTGCTGTTTTATCATGTTCTTTTTCTTTTTTTTTTTTATGTTCGCTATTGCAATTTCACATTATTTGTGTAATAAATATGCCACAATGTACAAAATAACATTCATATTGATTAATTTTAGTTGTAAGATATAACATTAATTAATTCATTTCCTACATCAAATAATTTTTCTGAAGTCAGAAAATGGTCTCCCGACCTGGAACATCGTCTGTCCATTCCCTTCCCTGCCTGACCTGTTGAGTTCCTCCAGAACTTTGTGTTTTGCTGAAGATTCCAGCATCTGCAGTTTTTTGTGTTTTCAAATCATTTTTCGGCTAATCCGTTTGTAGTAAAGTCAACCTTTCACTGTGGGTTAAAAATGAAATAGTCCCAACCGTGACCTAGCTGACTCGTAGGTCTGTTCTTCTAAATTAGACTGCTTCCAACCCGTTACTCTATCTTCCCTTGTAAAGCTTGTCTCCACTATGAAACCTGCAACCTGCCCCTTTGATGTTGTTCCCACTGCCCTTCTGAAGGATGTCTTTGCAACAGTCGGTCCCAATATCCTCTCTATCATCAACAGTTCTCTGGCCACTGGCACTGTTCCAACTGGTTTCAAGCACACGATGGTCCAGCCAGTCCTGAAACAACCTAACCTAGACCCCACCTTGCCTAGTAACTACTGACCTATTTCCAAACTGAAAAGGTAATTCGAGACCAATCTAGCCTTATCTACACCAAAATACCATCCTGGAAAGTTTCCAATCAGGTTTCAGGGCCCACCACAGCACAGAGTCTGCCTTGTTGAAGGTACACAATGACCTCCTTCTCGCCATCGACTCCAGTGACTGTGCTATCCTACTCCTTCTCGACCTCAGTGCAGCGTTTGATACAGTGGACCATACCATCCTAATTGACCGTCTCCGATACGGGGTTGGTGTTGATGGCATTGTCCTAAGCTGGTTCGTTTCCTACCTAAAAAACACGAGTTTCTCTACCAATATAGGCAATTCTTTCTCTTCCCGAGCTAGCCTGTTCTGCGGGGTTCCACAAGGCTCCATCCTTGGCCCCATTCTCTTCTCTCTCTACATGCTCCCCCTCGGCCAAGTCATTCAAAGGCATGGCATTTCTTTCCACTGCTATGCAGATGATACACAGCTCTAACTCACCCTGAAACCCAACAACCGGTCTAATTTAAACAGCCTCACGCATTGCCATGATGATTTATAATGTTGGATGGCTCAGAACTTCCTCCAATTTAACGAGAGCAAGTCTGAGGTCATCCTACTCAGCCCCTCCGACCCCATCAAAACGATAACAGGCAGCCTTGGAAGCCTAACCTCCTTAGTCAAACCGCACGTCAAAAACCTTGGCGTGATATTTGACTCCACCTTGAAAATAATCAGCCTTGGAAGCCTAACACTCCTTCAGTCAAATTATCCGCCCGTCGCAATCAAAAACCAAGACTTGGGGTACCCGTAAAAGGGATATTTGACTCTCACCTCCCAGTGAAAGAATAATTCATCCACGTTAAAGAGGGAACATCTTTTACACCGCTGGAGAAACTCAGCGGGTGCAGCAGCATCTATGGAGCTAACTTTCGGGCCGAAACTCCTGATCAGGGGTTTGGGGACACAAAAGGAGGAGGAGTAGCCGGAAGGCTGGACATCAGCAAGGACTAACAGAATTATCCCTGTCCCCCCGTCTGCAAAACGGAATTGAGTCCCAAAATGCTGTGGGCCATGGAGGACAGCAGGACAGAGAGGTCACTTCTGGGACGGGGGGAGTACCCGTCAAAGGTTATTGCGGACCACGGAGGTGTTCAAACCCCGATCCGCTGGCCTCTATAGATCTGCTGACACTGAGCAGCCCAGTGTGGTATAGAAGAGATCAACTTCAACGATTGCTCCTGAAAGGAGTATTAGGGGGGAGGTACAAAGCCCTGCTAACGGGAAAGTGCCCCCCGAGAGGGAAGGGAAGAATTGACAAGGGACAAGCTCCTCTTATTCATTTACAAAGCCCTTAACGGGCTTGCCCCCCCCCCCATATCAAAAATCTTCTAACCAACCATTCTACCTCCAGGTCCCTCAGGTCTATCCCACTGACTATCCCGCGGTCTAGGTTTAAGCTCAGGGGTGACCGCACCTAAACTGTGGATTAGCATCCCGCTCCTCATCAGAACTGCCCGCACCATCGACTCATTTGTCACAACTCAAAACCTATTTCTACTCCCAAGCATTGTATGTATCAAATTAGTACCTGCACTGATGTGAAGCACTTTGGTCAACATGAGTTGTTTTCAAACGTGCTATACAAATAAATTTATTATTATTATTTGCAAGGTTTCAACTGATCAGGAGCTTCTGCAATTTTACTTCTCTTGAAAGACTTCAATAACAGTTACTGAAGAAATCCAACAGATCTGAACTCTTCAGCTTTATTTTCACCCTTAACTCAGCCAGTATTCTAGCTGCCAAGTAACAAAGTTACAAGTCCAATATCGAAGGGCATTATCATAAATTGGAAGGTAGACAAAAATGTTGGAGAAACCCAGTGGGTGAGGCAGCATCTATGGAGAGAAGGAATCGGTGATGTTTCGGGTCGAGACCCTTCTTCAGACTGAGTTTCTCCAGCATTTTTGTCTACCTTTGATTTTTCCAGCATCTGCAGTTCTTTCTTAATCATATATTGGAATGTCCTTTTAATACTGTGAGAGTGCTTCCTAATCTGGGCAAGAACTTGGAGGCAGTAGCTCTAAATGAATGTGCAAAACACAAAGTGCTGGAGTAATTCAGCAGGTTTTAAAGTTTTCAGTTTAGTTTATTGTCAAGTTTACCGAGTAGTGAAAAGCTTTTCTTGCGTGCTGATCAGCCAGTGGAAAGACAATTATATGATTATAATCGAGCCATTTAGAATATAGATACATGATGAGGGAATAACCTTTAGTGCAAGGTAAAGCCAGTAAAATCCGAGCAAAGATACAGGTAGCATCTGTGAAGGGAATGGACAGGGGGCGTTTCAGATCGAGTCTCTTCCTCAGACTGATTGTAGTTGGGGGAAAAAACAGTTTGGGGAAGGACAAAGTTTTGCATGGTGGATACAGGTGAGCGGGAATTTGATCAGTAGATAGATGGAGAAAGTGACAAAATCTACAGATGAAAAGGAAACAAAAGGGTATCAGGTAAGGAGAGGAGGAGTGTAACAAAGAACCAGAGGGAGGGATACTGGTTGACAAAGGGATAATTCAATTGAGCAATTAGCATTAAGGTACTGTCTGTATCATGATTAATGAATGGTTAATTCTAATCACTGTGCATTGTCAAGGAATATTCAACTAGCTGCATCTTATTTTCAGAAACAAAATGTGGTCCAAAAAAAATTTCAAAGATTGAAAGTGTCCATGCATTTGGGTCAGATGATTTTGATGGGTGGCACAATGGCACAGTGGTAGAGTTGCTGCCTTACAGTGTCAGACACCTGAGTTTGATCCTAACTATGGTTGCTGACTGTATGGAGTTTGCACATTCTCCCTGCATGGGTTTTCTCTGGGTGTTGCGGTTTTGCTCCCACACCCCGAAGACATGCAGATTTGTAGAGTAATTGGCTTCTGTAAATTGTCCCTAGTGGATAGGATAGAACTAGTGCATGGGTGATTGTAGGTTGGCACGGACTTGGTGGGCCGAATGGCCTATTTCCATGCTGCAGCACTCAACTAAACTAATTGGTTAAGACATGACCTCAAGCTGAATCAGCTGCCAGAGCTATTGAGCGGCATGAATGTTTGCAAATGCTTAAAAACATTCAGAAATTACAAAAAAATAAGTATTTTTACTTTTAAATCATTGGATTAAAATTAAAATATACAATTTACTAAAACAAAAAACACTAGAAAAAAATTATTAGAGCACATTTATCAAAATTAATGCAAATTATATAAATCACCTTACATTTACTTCTTCTCCCTCACCACAGCCGTTCCGCTCAATTAATTGAATAGAATGTGCATCAGGTTAGCACTTCACCAATGTAGGAACCTGCATTAACAAGGAAGTTCTGAACTCCCTTCTAATTATCTGTGCGATTGCTGGCTGGTAAGTTACGCACTGGACTACCATCATTTTCCACAGAAATCTTGGACATTAAACTGGGACCCTTTCCATCCTTTTAAGTGGATACAATGCTTCCTGTGACACTACTTACAGATGACCAGACAGAGATAGATAGATTCTTGATTAGTACAGATGTCGGGGGTTGTGGGGAGAAGGCAGGAGAATGGAGTTAGGAGGGAGAGAGAGATCAGCCATGATTGAATAGCAGAGTAGACTTGATGGGCCGAATGGCCTAATTCTGCTCCTATCACATGACCTTATGACCAAGAAATTGTCTGTAAAAAGACACAAGGTATTGGAGTAACTCAGCGTGTCAGGCAGCATCTCTGAAGAACATGGATAGGTGACGGTTCAGACAAGGACACTTCCCTCTAGTTCACCTTCTATCCCTCAATCAAAATCACAGGGAAGGAGGTAGACACAAAATGCTGGAGTAACTCAGCGGGTCAAGCAGCATCTCTGGAGAGAAGGAATGGGTTACGTTTCGGGTCGAGACCCTTTACTGAGAAGAACACTGTCTGGCCACCGACATTGGTGTTTTTTTGGGATCTTGCTGTGTACAATTCAGCAGTTGTTCTCTGTGATATTGACTACCCTTAAGAAGTGCACCTCTGCCAGCAAGTGTTTTGGGATATATTGTAGTTGCAAAGGGTGCTATAAAATGTCAGTATCTATTTTTTTCTTTAATCAGTGCTGCTAACTAACACCCATCAGCTTTTATCCTCTGGAAAAGCAGGTTCCAATGACGGAAAACCCATGATTAGTAAGTGGAAACCTTTAATACAGTGTACAGCTAATGTAAAAGTACATTTTCCATAGACATTTCAGAAATAATTAGATCAGAATGGTAATCAAATTAACAACTGAATTAAATTAGTGTCAGAATGTTGTTCTTTGGCATCTCATCGTAACCTTAAAATACTTTTTTTTATGTTTTCCTCATCCTGTGATGACTACTGCTTAAGGCATTGTTGGAGTTTTCTAATTTGCTACAATACTTTCTAACAGCAGGTCCTGGCTGGGCTATAATTGTTTTCTGAAAGCAAAACTTGTTCTCTTTGCTCAGGTTCTGATAAACGCTGGTGCTTGGAAACAGGCGGCTGCCTTATTCATCATTTCATCGACCCATGTACATTGACAATTCTTTTCACTGAGTTCTTGCCTGGCTTCAAGTTGGTATGTCAGAAATGAAAAGTGCTCGCAGAAATGAAACTATCCTCATTATGCAAATTCAAGTTCCACTGATAGGCATGTTCTGTTTTGTAAATTATATCCTCTTGTCATAAGTCAAATTGTATTTGAATAACACCAGAGAAATTGTCACCAAGATTTTAGAATTGTGTGCAATGCATGCCATTGTTGATTTGGTCAATGAGGGAAAAAAATAGACATATGTTGTTTTTCTTTGCATATGCACGCAAGATTGCTGTGGTACGAAATCTATTTACATCTGCCCTAGATGCATATCTTACTTCAATTATCTCTTGATGCTTATTTTCTTTTTGCAGTTTCCACGGCATTTAAACAAAGGTTTTAATAACATCCATCTGACAGACTTACTTTGCCTGCGATGTGAAAAATTCAATTTGTTCCAGGAAAAATGACTTTTGTTCAAAAATCAAGAGGGAATTTCAGTTAAGATAAAATGGTGTTCAAACACATTTTATGGGGCTCATTTGAAACAAAATGGTAGGTGAAGAGAAGAATATAAATCTATTTAAGGAAAATAAATTGTTATCAAGTGTTTCAATTGTTTGAAAGGCAATAGGAACTCAATATAAGAATCACACAACTCTGTATTTACATTGAAAGGAAATGCTAATGTATGGAAGAAACTAATATAGCTGGAATTGACAACTAATTCCCTCCCTTTTTAAGACTTAGACATTGTGATTTAGAAGGACTGAAGAGGCTGCATTGAGCAAAATAATTATTGCTTTATTCCAGCTCTAATTTTCAAACAAAATAATCCAGTCAGAAAATAATTTTACAACCCATGATCAATAAATTGTTATTTTTTTCTGGATCTGGTAATCAAATAACCTGAATATTAACTTTCTGATTATTTTCACAATAAATAATCTTGGCTATCTAAAATTTTCAAATAAGTTTGAAGAACAGGTTTTGATGAAAAATTAGAAACAGGAAATATTCTTTCCTGCATGATCTGCTTTTATAGTTACAGGAGCAGCTTGTCCAATATAAATTTGTGAAGATTAATTGAATCGACCCTGATTACTAGAAACTAATACGGCAGAAAAATAATTTTCTAAATAAAATTGAAACTAATTAATAAAGGTACATAAGGTCTTTTGTTTTAATTTGATTCAGAATTAGAATTTGATTAAGTAAAAACATATAGCTATTTTACATATAAAAAATTATGATCATAATTTTATTCCAGTATATTATGTATCAAAATTATATTTCTTAATAGTATCTCATTCCTATCTATTTGCTTGCTACTAAGTTTAAAATATTTTAAAAAAATAATTATTATTTTATTTTCCAGAAAATAGTATTATTAATGGTTTAAATTTAATCAAATATTTAAAAAGCAAATAGTTTTCAAGAAAACCTATGATTTCATCCTTTTATACAGTCATTAAGTATATTTTCAACATTATCATTTTACAGCAACTAAGGGAACCAATATTAATAGCAAAAATATATTTTGACACAATAGTTTCAAATACCAATGAACTTATGAGTTCACTTATGCATCAGAAAGTAGCAATTTACAAAATTTTCCTCCTCCCACCCACCCTGCCAAAAAATATTGTTGGGGCTAATTTTAATATTAATGAATTCTTTACAACATCAGTTCAATGGTTTTGATTAAGCTTTAATTAGTAGCCAGAGGCAAATCAACAACCAAAATAAGTAGTTGAATTGCTAATTTGGAGTGCGTGTATGTAAGCAGAGCAGTAGGAAGTGTCTAGTAGTTGGAAGTCAGACAGGTTTTAACAATACAGAGGATTGTTATCTTTATTGAAGCCAAGTATTGAATGCTGCTGAATAATACCACAGGCACACAATTCATTATTTTGCAAACCGTCCTATCTTTCATCTCTCAAATTAAAGCCTTGTTAATAAGATAATGAAAAAAAGAAAATGAAGAATATTACAGATACCAACTTCATTAATTGATAACTGTCTTTATTTAGCTTGTTAATTTTCTCAGAACTTTTATCTAATGGTTTTCCTGTGGTACGTCTTGCTTGATTATAGAGAGACATTGCTGCAGAATATTGTATGTTAAAACAAATAATTTTAATAGCACTATTTTACGATCGTATACTTATCAATGTTAGTGCAATTTTTTGAATGCAAAACGTTATTTGAAGTTTTTAACTGTCTTTTTTAAGAAGATGGATGGCCTTAATCTAAAATGATTTAATGTCACCAATTTTTGTTTTTCTTCAGTATTTATCTATGATTAACATAAATTTCATCTCGCCAACGCCAAAATTACCAAACCAAGTTTGTTTCATTTTCTTACTATGAGTTATGAATCAATTTAAAACGATCAGATGTTGCATTCTTATTATTTAAAGAAATGATGTAGTGTAAAGATTAGTTAAGTATTGTTAATCTGTATATTTTACTTTTTGATCTTTGCTATAACCATGATCTCAGTATTTCTCATTTTTCTAAGAACAACAACACATGGAAAAACATGAAGGATTACATACATTTTATGATCAACTAGGCAGGAGTAATTTTCTGTGTGTTGTGTTAAAGTTGAGAATTAAGTAATTTATTTTTAATCTATTCCTTAGTCCACAGGCTTAGTGTAAGCCCACCATTAGCCAAAGAATAAAAAAAACAGAGGCAGAGAAATGATATTTTTTACAGAAGCATTAAGTGTAAGCCTGTCTATTTTATCTGTGGAGCAGAAGAGAATCCTGAACAGATGAGGTGGCCTATCAGTTGCATTGTATAACTTGCGGACAGCACAGTTGCTGACTGTAATGGATACACTGTGGCTTTGGAAATGCATGCCACTGTGAAGATTCCAGAAAATTATCTTGGAAATTACTCATTCTGTGCATTGTAATGCAGCCCCACGCAGCATAAATCCACACCCAACAGAGTCTCAGCGACATCTGTTGAAATTTTACGTGTAACATTGTTGGCATCAAATGGATCATTGAATTTGTAAAAGCAATTGATTTCCAGGCTATGGTAGAATAACCTCCATATAAATCTTTATCATTTATATTAAAATGCGTGCTTGAGTCTTTTTAACTGTAGGATAACTTGTTCAATGTTTTAAACAGCCTTTCAGCCCTTTTTATTTTATTGGCTACGTTTTAAATTAACAGCAGTAACATTACATTTTGATGATCATTTTCTCTTTTAAGACAATTTCTTATTAAAGTAAGAAATGGAAACTCAAAATTGGTTACTGGGAATTCATTGGTTTCCTATGAGGAAGCATGATGGACAAGTAATCAAATTTTATCTTTATACTCAACATGATCGCATGAATTTGAAATATAAGCCAACACATATTTATGATGAATTTAATGGGACTTTTCAGTTATCAGTTTCATTATATATAAATTATTTATACATGAGCAGCCTGTGTTTATAAAATGGCAACAATAATATTTGGATTTATGTATGGGTTTACCATATTGTTAAACGGCCTAAAACACTTCTTAGAAACAATTATTTTGAAATCCAGTGACTATTGTTATGTAGTCAAGCAAAGACATCAATCTTGACCTGTAATATGCCACTGAAGTGAATGATCAGTTGCTTTGATTTATTTCATGGTTATTGATTGAGCAAGACATTTTGGAAGGAAATTTCTATTGCTTTTTTTAATGATAAAAAAAAATCTTCCAAGAAACAATGCCAAAACACACACCAAAATGTTTGTCTTTAAGTTAGAGATACAACATGGAGACAGGACCTTCTGCCCAACAAGTCCATGCTAACCATCAATCACTCATTCACACTAGTACTATGTTATCCATGTTCTCACCCACTTCTGGCACATTAAGAGCAATTTACAGTGGCCAAATAATCTACAAACCCACACGTCTTTGGGCTGTGGGAGAAAACCGGAACAGCAGGAAGAATTCCATGCGGACACAGGGAGAACTTGCAAACTCCACACACACAGCACCCGAGGTCAAGATCGAACCCGAGTCTCCAGCGCTGTGAGGCAGCAGCTCTACCAGCTGTGCCACTGTGCTGCCATTGACAGGAGGATGGTTATACCTATTTGATCTTGTATTTTTCCAAAGGCTCCCTTTTATATGGAAGGATTCAGAAAGTACTCCTCACAATATTTAACATGCACCTGACCAGACAGAGATGGATATAGATTCATATGTGCCTGGTAAATGCACATTTAAGTAGCTGGCATTAAAAATATTCAATGGTTTTGAGGGAAAAAGGGAGGCTCTGGAGGCCAAGTCAGTGGATATTTTTAAATTCCATATTTATTTTAAATATGAATAAATTCGTGATTAGTATAGGTGTCAGGGGTTATGGGGAGAAGGCAGGAGAATGGGGTTGAGAGGGAAACATAGATCAGCCATGATTGAATGGCAGAGTCGACTTGATGGACTGAATGGCCTAATTCTGCTCATGTAACTTATGAACTCATGTATAGACATCAAGCAAGTAAATGAATTTAGTTCAAGGGACTTTTCTGAATAAAGCTTAATTTAGCGTTGATACATTTAATGAAATCTCCACAGATTGCACTGACATTCCCCGTAATCTGCAATGGTTTATCTACTTCATAAGTAGAATTATATGATCAATTGTTTTGACACTAAAGGCCATTCAGCCCACTAATTCCATGTTGACTCCTGGGGAATACCTCCATCAATTGCACTCCCACCATCACCCACATTCCCCACAGATCTGATTGATTCTACTTCCACCAGCACTGCAAGCAATGAGTTTCAATTCATAACTACATCCCAGACATTAACAAAAAACTTTCCTTCATACTTCCCTTGTATCTCGTAGCCAACATTTTTATCTATGTTCCCAGTTCTACTAATCGAAAAATCTGAACAGCTTCTCCCTTCATGACCAAAATTGGTTATGATTTTGCACATCTCTAGAATGGGCAGCACAGAGGTGCAGCTAGTAGGGCTCCAATCTCACAGAGCCAGAGACCCAAGTTCGATTATGACCTCAGGTGCTGGCTGTGTGGAGTTTGAGCGTTCTCCCTGTGACCATGTGGGTTTTATCCGGGTGCTCCGGTTTCCTCCCCTATCCTAAGGACATGCAGGTTTGTAGGATGATTGCCCCTACTAGGGAGTGGGTGAGGAAGTGGGATAACATAGAACTAATGTGAACGGGTGAACCATGGTCGGCTCCGATTCATTGGGCAAAGGGCCTGTTTTCACGCTACAGCTTTCAATCAATCAAAATGACAATCCCAGGTTCTATTATATAAACTTGTAGCTGAATTTCACCGTTCCTGAAAACATTGTAATAATCGTTTTGAATTCATGTTCCAGAATCATCGTAAAAATAGGTGACCAGAATTGGATGCAGTACTCTAATTGTTCTCAAAGTTTGACATAACCTCTCTGTATTTGCACTTCATGGCTCTATTAATATATACCCCAGGATTCCATATGCCCTACTAACTACTTTTTCAACATGCCCTGCCTTTCAAAGCTTTATCTACGTTATTTTTATCTACATATTTTTCCCTCTCTGTTTCTCCATGTCCTTTACAACAATGCTGCTTAGTCTTTGTTATCTCTCCATATCTTTCAGCCAAAGTGTACCGCTTCACAGTTCTCCGCAGTAATTTCATTAGCCATTTTTAAGCCCATTCTGACATCCTTTGTTGCCTGTTATCGGTCTCCTCGTTTATTATTCACAATGTGGAAATATGTGTACATTTTTGTCAATCGCTGTCAGGGATAAGGCATCATCCTGATTCTGGCCAAATAACCAAGAAATAAAAGATTTAGACTTTAGACCACTTTACTTTAGATATCTAGCATGGAAACAGGCTCCTTGACCAATCAAGTCCACACCCACCAGCGATCACCCCGTGTTCTAAGGACAATTTACAAAAGCTGATTAACCAACAATCCTGTGCGTCTTTGAAGTGTGGGAGTGGAGGAGGAAGAAGAAAAGATGGAGAGAGGAGTAGCAGGACCAAGCCTGGTGGGTAATAGGATGATATAGGTGAGCGGGGGGAGGGTGGGTTGATATGCAGGTGATCCGGTGGCGCCATGGCGCCATGCTTTAGCTCCGCTCCTGAAAATGCACTAAAAAGCGCTAAAAACCCTGAAAGAGGAATGGGACAGATTTAACAACACTCACCGGGAGATACCAGACGAAATCGCTGCAAACTGACGGGGACACCGGTATTTCTAAATGAACAAACGGAATTTACCGACGCTGCCCCAGGCAAGACCACTAACCAGACTGTGGGTCGCTCAAGATTTGGAGAAAAGAACACATCAAACAACTCCTGAAGAATCTGAGGAGGAAACTGAAGGACAAAGATTTATTGCTGCTATGGAAGGAAAAGTAAAAGAACAAGAACAATCTTTAAAAGAAGCTGTGACAAAGGACTTTGATGAGATTCTGAATAAGGAGCTTTCCAAGCTGTCTACTCAGCTGGGAAAGTTAGAAACAAGAATGGATGCCAGGAACAATAATATTTATGATAGAATTAGCATTCTACAGGATCGTGTTGAAGAAGTAGATACCGATTTAAGAGAAGAAATTAAACGGGTTGAAGAAGATTTCAGTAAAAAGCTGGAGCCCGTTCTCCTTACTTCAACAGAACAAAACAAAGCTATTAATAGATCTGGAAACTACAACTATGGACATGTCTGAAGCGATGCAAAGAATGAAAGAAGATCTAGACCGAGTTTCTGGGCAACTGGCCAGAATGACCGACAAATGCCTTGATCTTGAAGCCCGGTCCACACTGCAAAACTAAAGAATTGTTGGAGTGAAAGAAGGGAAGGAAACTGGAATAGACCCTCGGGTTTTCACTGCCAACTTACTTCAACAAGTATTCAGTCTGTCTGTAAGACCCAAAGTAGATGCTGCACATCGAGTTCAGAGAGCACACTCAGGGGTCGGAGCTCCACCAAGACAGATTATCCTGAAACTTAACGACATAGCAGTTCTTGAAGACATTATGAAGAAAGTGCAAATTGGAAAAAACCTGATGTTCGAAGGAGAAAGTGTAAGATTCTTCAGAGATTACCTGGCAGAGGTGGTGAAGAAACATGCCCTTTTTACAAAGACCCGGCTGATTCTTAAAGGAATCCCAAACCTGAGATATGGAATAATATATCCTGCCAAACTGAAGGTCACATATAATGACTCGGAGCGTTTCTTTACTGATCCTGAAGCAGCATTCAAATACGCACATGACTTAAAAAAGGACACTAAAGGATAAGTAAAATGCTACGGCTTTGCTGATTTTGTGGATTAAACTACATGTTTAATGTATACCTTTTATATATATATTTATGTGGTAGATTGAGAGAATATGCTTCTTTACATAAAAAGATAAACAAAAGTTGCAGATAAGATGGCCGACTAACTCGCACGTGCTAACGTCTAGATACCTTAACAGGGATGGATTGGAACGCAAGCGGATGGAATGTTCAAGGCCGTCGTGTTTACTAAAGAAAAATTCAAGAAACTGGAATTATGCAATATAGAAAACAAAAATTAAAAGGAGCGGAATGTAATAATCTACTAACAAATTATATGATCAATTATATCACTAACATAAATAATTGTACTAAATCATTTATTTTAACCTAAAATGTAATATCATAACCGAATAATGATTAATTCCTCTTTAAAGCTAACACTGAATAATCTCAAGATGTATGACCTCTAGTTAAGGTTCATTGTTTCGGTATATATCAAAAATATGGTTAATCGATTTGTGTGGGCAAATTTCCCGAAAGGGTCAGGCCAAACAGACAGAGAATCATCCAAGCTCGTAAGGAGCCAGTAAAAGACAGACTGAGATGAACCTGGCAGGCAGCCAAGACGCGGATCCAAGACTTAGTTCTCAGTTAACCCCTTCCAGCCAGATGATCCTTACTTAAATATGACAATTATTAATAAGTTTAAAAAAAAGTTTTTTCTTTTAAATTAAATGCAGCATTTAAATAGTAAATATCTATTTAGTTTAACCTATTAGATGAATTACTTATAGTACATGCTTGGCTGTTTTTTCTGCGAATATATTATCCGGTTCTGGCCTGTTCGTTCTCTTCCATAATACTAGTTTGTAAGGAGCGGAGCTAAATGTAATCTACATCTATGGAAGGTAACCCAAATTCTTCCACCATTCGGTGGTTTCACACAGTATTTCTAAATACTGTTTTTTCATATTATTTATGTTATTTAGCACCTTTTTTGCTTTTTCTCTATACGGCACCTTTCTTTGGGATATACCTACAGAGTTTAAAAACTGGGAGCACCCACCCAGCACCCAGAAGGTTGAGTTATTGTGTTGCACCATCTGAAATAAAGAAACCAATGTAGGTTACAATGCAAGATGACCCTCTAAAGAAAACTGGAGGAATTACGTTTTGTAGCTGGAATATTAGATGAGAAAAACATTTTTCACAGAGATGAGAAAAACATTTTTCACAGAGATGAGAAAAACATTTTTCACAGAGATGAGAAAAACATTTTTCACAGAGATGAGAAAAACATTTTTCACACAGAGAGTGGTAAATCTCAGGAACTCTCTGCCACAGAAGGTAGTTGAGGCCAGTTCATTGGCTATATTTAAGAGGGAGTTAGATGTGGCCCTTGTGGTTAAAGGGATCAGAGGGTATGGAGAGAAAGCAGGTACAGGATACTGAGTTGGATGATCAACCATGATCATATTGAATGGCAGTGCAGGCTCGAAGGGCCGAATGGCCTACTCCTGCACCTATTTTCTATGTTTCTGTGTTTCTATTAGGGGTGCTAATGAGCCAATCAAAAGGGGTAAAATTCTTGCACAATTAAAATCACTCAATGCCGACATAATATTTTTACAGGAAACACATCTTAAAGTCCAAGCTCAGACCAGGCTGAAGGCCAATTGGATCGGTCAAAAATATCACCACCTATCTCTCTAAATCCAGAGGTACTGCAATTATAATCTGTAAGGGCATACCATTTAAACATAAAAAACACCATTGCAGACAAAGAGGGGAAGTATGTCATAGTCTCTGAGGAGATACATTCTACCCCACTTACCATGGCAAATATTTATGCTCCTAACTTTGATAACCCACAATTTTTTAACAAAATCTTGAATATAATTTCTGAGTCCACTCAGCAAAATGTGATAATCGGGGGAGATTTCAATTGTGTTTTGGATCAATACCTCGATAAATCTGCCCAACAAAAGAGACATAATATAAAATCAAAATCCAGTGATACGTATTTAAAAAATACAAATACAACAGACGTATGGAGGATTGCAAACCCTGCCGGAAGAGAATACTCCTACTCATCAGTACATAAAATCTATACACGTATTGACTAGTTCCTAGTGGACACTAAATTAATACCCTTCACAACTAATCTTAAACACCATAATAGTATCATTTCCGATCATTCTCCACTAACCTTCTCCTTAAAACTAGAAGGAATGTTTAATAAAAAATCATTCTGGAGGTTTAATCCACAAATACTAAATAATCCGGACTGTTGTAAATAATTAAAACAACAGATGGAACTCTTTTTTGAGACCAATGATACCCCAGACATCTCACCCTCCCTATTACGGGCATCTTTTAAGGCTTTTATTAAAGGTTCTATCATTTCATATCAAGCTAATCAAAATAATAAGAATAGGACGGAACAATTGCAACTAGAAGAACAGATCAGCCAACTTGATTTAGAGAACGCGATAGATCCAACTATAGATAAACACAACAAGATAGCAATATTGAAATTTAAACTAAACCAAATTTTATTTGCAAGAGTTATTAGATTATTTTAAATTACAAAGGAAAATTTCGAATTCGGTGACAAACCACAAAAACTTTTAGCACGCCAGCTGAGAAAAGTTGAAAAGGACCAGACTATTCTAAAAATTAAATCAGATAAAGGTGAACTGTTAACGCTTCCAAAAGACATTAATGAAAGATTTGCCCAATTTTATCAAAACTTATACACATTCAAAACATCAATAGAAAGCAGAAAAATTACAAACTTTCTGGGCAAATGTAAACTTCCAACACTTAATCCGTTGGAACAAGACGAATTAGGAGCACAGATTTCAATTAAAGAACTAGAAGAGACAATCAATTCACTGAAGAACGGTAAAACACCAGGACCAGACGGGTTCAGTAATGAATTTTATAAAAGATTTTACGAGGTAATTTCCCCACGTTTACACAATCTTTATACATACGCATTTAATGAACAGACATTACCACAAACACTAGCTGGATCAACTATCACACTTATACCCAAAAAAGATAAAGATCTAGAAGACCCGGGATCATACAGAGCAATCGCCCTGCTAAATACAGATCAGAAAATACTAGCGAAAACTTTGGCAAGAAGATTAAGTAAATACGTTAATAAATTAATACACTCGGATCAAACGGGGTTTATACCCGAGAGACATTTGTTTAATAATTTGAGATGCCTTTTTAACATAATGTACTCACACAGAACTAAAGAAGACATCAATTATTTCATTAGATGCAGAAAAAAATTTGATCAAGTAGAATGGAAATAGCTTTTCACAGTACTGCAAAAATTTCAGTTGGAAGAGAATTTTATTTCATGGATAAAATTATTATATGATAGGCCTACTGCCAGAATACTGACCAACCACATACTTTCTCCGAAATTTCAGCTATCATGGGGCAATAGACAGGGATGTGCATTATCACCCCTGTTGTTTGCCCTTGTGATTGAACCCTTAGCAGAAAGTATAAGAGTACATCTGAACAATCATGGTTATAATACTAAACACTCCAATAATAAAATATCATTATATGCAGATGATGTATTATTATATATCACCAATTCACAAGTTAGCATTCCAAATATATTAAAATTTATAGAGGAATTCGGTTCCTTTTCAGGATATAGAAAAAACTGGAACAAAAGAGAAATTATGGCAATAAAACCTCAAGAGCTGACACACCTTTTAAAATTCCCTTTCAGAATTGCTACAGAGAAATTTAAATATCTGGGTGTTCAGGTAACCAGAAAATATACTTCTTTATTCAATGCAAACTTCCCGCCTTTAGTTACTAAATTAAACGCTCTTATTCAATTCTGGAAAACACTTCCGATGTCTCTAATAGGCAGAATGAATGCTATAAAAATGAACTTCCTCCCACAAATTCTCTATTTATTTCAATCAATACCGATATACCTACCTAAAAGTTTTAAACAAATCTTGATTCTCGGATTACAAACTTTATCTGGGATTATAAAACACATAGAATTCATAAACGACATCTATGCAAACCGAAAATCAACTTTTAAACTAAGAAATTTATTTCTTCTTTCACCAATAGCTAATAACCCTTTGTTTAAGCCATCTATTATGGATAAATCGTTTACTTATTGGGAAAGACTAGGAATTAAAAACTCGGAGATCTCTACGAGATGGGAAATCTCCTGACATTTCAGAAATTACAGTCGAAATACAATCTGAAAGGTAATCAATATTTTAGATATCTTCAAATTCGAGATTATTTGAAGATATACTCATGACTATCAAACTCTGCTGCCAGATATATTAGACGAAAGTATGAATAGAAACTCAGAGTCAAACAACCTAACATCATACATGTATGATGTTCGGTAGGCGGCGCGACTCTGGTCAGCAGCGGCCTCTGCAGCCTGTCCGCGTTTTTATTATTTTTTGTCTGTGTTTTTATGTAGTTTTTGTTATTTTATGTTGGGGTGTGTGCACTCCCTGCACTGGAGACCCGACCTTTTCTCGTCGGGTCTCAGCTGTCGTTGGGGCCGCAACGAGGAGCGGCCTCCAACAGGAAGAAGCCGGGGACTCAGGTGCCGACTCACCGTCACCGTCGCGGAGCTGGCCGAGACCGGAGCGGGTGGAGCGGTGGAGGAGCGTTGCCGCTGCCCGCTGCTGCTGCTGCTGCTGCTGCTGCTGCCGCTGCTGCTGCTGCTGAGTCGGAGGCTGCTGCTGCGGGTCTGCGGACGGCGGCACCGGGAGCCCGCGGATCCCTGGAGGGAGACCGCTTTTCGGGGCTCCTGCAACGGCGACTTCTCCCGCCCGAGTTGCGGGGTCGAAGAGCTCCTGGAGCGGGGCTTAGCATCACTGCCCCGCGCGGCTTGGAATGCGGGACTTTGCGAGCGCACACCGGGGGCTCCAACATCAAGACCCGGTGTGCGACCTTGCATCACCCGGCGTGGCTTTAATGGCCGCGGGACAATCGCCATCGCCAGCCGGGGGCTTTGACTTTGACTCTGACATCGGGAGGGAGAGAGTGCAGTGGAGAGATAAGTTTATTTGGCCTTCCATCACAGCTATGTGATGGATGTTTATGTAAAATGTAATTATGTTGTGTCTGGGGTCTATTTGTGTGTAATGTATGGCTGCAGAAACGGCATTTCATTTGGACCTCCAGGGGTCCAAATGACAATTAAATATACTCACTCTTAATACCCTTCTAAGTATAGAAATTCCATTGTCAGGCTGGGAAGAGGAACTAGGCCTAAAAATTTCCAAAGACAGATGGGAAAAAAATATTTTATTTATACATAATTGGTCGACTAATGTTAGACACATTTTAATCTAATTTAAAACACTGCACAGACTCTACTACTCAAAGACTAAACTGAATAAGTTGTTTTCAAATGTTTCTCCTATTTGTGACAATTGTCTCCTTCAAGAAGCAACTATAACACATTCCTTTGCCTCTTGCATAAAACGACCTAACTTTTGGAAAGGAATTTTTGAAATTTTCTCAAAAACATTAAATACAAAACTGGACCCCCATACGGAACTGATTATTTTCAGAACATCAGAAGCCTGCCCTGAGCTATCAATATTTCAAAGACGTTTCCTTAATTATGGCCTGATAACGGCAAAAAATATTATATTTAAATTTTGGAAAAATACATCTGCCCCTACTCTTAAAATGTGGATTACAAACATGTCTGAGATGCTACATCTTGAAAATATGAGACTTGTCTGAGCAGGAAAACCAGAGCAATTTTCGAAGACATGGATTCTATTCATTGATTTATTACAAGGATAGTATGGTGCAACACAACTTCGGAATTAAACCGATTACGGGTTGGGTGATGGGTAGGGAGAGATATGAAGCAGGTATATCATCACTTTTTGTTTTTCTTTCTGTTTTTGTCTTTTTATTTCTTTACGTTTTTCTAATTTTTTTTCCTTACTCACTCTTCGACTACACCTATTTGGTATTCTAGGGGTTCTATTCTTACACATTCATTTTCTCTTTCATTTTCTCTCTTTCTTGCTTTTTCTCTCTTTTTCTATTTCATCTTAGCTAAAAATTAAAATTGAAGCGGTACAATAAATGTATTATGTCATACGCCTCAGTTTATACTTTTGTACCCTGCTTCTAATTAAATTTTTTTTTTTTTACAGAAGCCAATTAACCTACTAATCTGCACGTCTTTGGAGCGTGGGTGGAAACCTGTGCATCCGGAGAAATCCCATGCATTGACAGGGACAATGTACAAACTCCATACAGACAGCACCCACAGTCAGGATCGAACCCGTTTCTCTGGTGCTGTAAAGCAGCAACTCTACTGCGGCGCCAATTCAGAGAGTAGTTTACAAAAGAAGACACCAAATGCTGGAGTAACTCAGTGGGTCTGGAGAACATGAAAGGTGACATTTTGGATTGGGACCCTTCTTCAGACTGATTGTAGTGGGGGGGGGGGGGGGGGGGGAGGAAGAAAAGATGGAGAGAGGAGTAGCAGGACAAAGCCTGGCAGGTAATAGGATGATATAGGTGAGAGGGGGGAGGGTGAGTTGATAGGTAGATGGTCGACAAAAGCTATGGTTGATTTGCTTCTACTCAGTCTTAGGGGTTGTATGATGATTGATGCCAAGAATCCACAGGTGGGAGAGGCAGTGTTTGATGGGAAAAATAGTGGATTACATTGGAGTTTCCATCCCTCTTTCCACCGTTTTTTCTGAGCCTATATGTGTTTCAATGATACTTTATTGTTACAAGTACCTAGGTACAGCACAATTTTTTGTTTTGCATAGAACCTGGTAAAACCATACAGCAGACCTCACCAAGGCAGTACACAAAGAGTTGCCCCATTTCTGGCGCAGACAAACTCACATCTTTTGTTCTTCTTGTGTGGAAACACAAGCTGCTCCGTGCTTGTTGGATGTTCCATCTTTTGAGTGTTTTGAGTGTTCACAGACCAGGTTACCCTGTTAGTGAGGATATTTTATTTTCAAGGGGGTTTGAGAACATCCTCAAAGCATTTTCACCGTCCTAGAAATCTTTTGCTTTGTACAAGCTCGGAGCAGAGAGCTTGCTTCCGGCTTGAATCTGAATTTGAATTTGAATTTTCCTTTATTGTCATGACCTTACGGTCTGGTGTAACCCACCTGGGGAATGACCTGGGAACAGATTGGTCCACTAATTCAACTCTCAATCTGAAGAAGGGTCTTGACCCGAAACATCACCCATTCCTTCTCTCCAGAGATGCTGCATTTCCCGCTGAGCTAATTCAGCATGTTGTGTCTATCTAACGAATTGGGGGATTTAGTTGAGAGAATCCAGAGGGTGTTCTCCATATTTTCCCTGGTGAAGGAAACATACCTTTTGCAATAGGCTTCTCTTGTGTATGTACTGTAGATAACATCCAGAAACAGCCACAAACCAGGAATTGGCAGTGAGCAAAGGAAAGTGGTTCAGTATTCCCACGCATTATGGAGGAGGTGTGTTCCTAATGGTCTTGACAAACGCTTGATAAAAATGGACAAAAATGCTTGCTTCCGTCACATTTTGCACAAAATTGAGTTGTTTTTCATGGATACTGAAAGTCTCAAATGTTTTAGTTTAGTTTTTAGTTTTAGACTTACAATGCAAAAACAGGCCCTTCCGCCCACCAAGTCCACGCCGACCAGTGATCCCCGTTCACTAGTTCAATCCTTTACACAAGGGACAGTTTACAGAAGTCAATTAACCTACAAACCTGCATGGCTTTGGAATATGGGAGGAAACTGGAGCACCCTACCGCTGCACCTCTGTCCTGCCCTAAATCTTTTGGTGGTGTTTTGTGAATTCCGTAAGGGTGAATTTTCATTAGCTGAACTGCCATTTTGTGGGAGTACACTGTAATGAGCAAATTTCTGGAGCTGTGGGCTCACAAGGCTCTTGGTGTTGACACACTTCATCTGAGAGTCTTATCAAGAAATGGCTGGTGAGGTAATTACTCATTGGTTTTATTTTTGTGAACTCCCCTATATTGCGTGCAGTTCCAGCTACTCAGATATAGGAAGGATATGGAGACTTTGGAAAGTGTCCAGAGGAGGATTACCAGAATAATGTCTGATTAAGGATGTTAGCTACAAGGAGAGGTTGGAGAGACTTGGATGGTTTTCTCTGGAGGTTGATGGGAGACCTGATAGAACTATATAAAATGATGAGAGGCGGAGATAAGGTAGACAGCCAGAACCTTTATACTAGGATGGAAATATCAACTATCAGAGGGCACAGCTTTAAGGTGAAAGAGGTAATGTTTAAATGTGAGGGGCAAGTTTTTTTACATAAAGAGTAGTACATAAAATTATGAGAGGTATAAGGTAGACAGTCAGAACCTTTTTGCCAGGGTGAAAATATCAAATACTGGAGGGCATAGCTTTAAGGTGAGAGGAGCAAAGTTTAATGGAGATGTACGGGGCAATCATTTTGTACAGAAGGTGGTGGGTGCTTGGACGCACTGCCAGGGTGGTGGAGGAGGCAGATACGATAGTGACATTTAAGAGGCTTTTCGATGGGTACATGTATATGCATGGAATGGAGAGACAGATGCTAAAATAGCAAATGTAACTCGCATTCAAAAAAATAAAAGAAGCAGAAAGTGGGAAACTACCACTCAGTAAACTTAACATCTGTTATTGGAAAAAATGGTGGAAAATTATTATTGAAGATTTTCTTGTAGGGCACTCAGAATAAAAATCAAAGTAGTTCGACAAATATAGAACATAGAACAGTACAGCACAGGAATGGCCCCTTCAGCCCACAGTGTTTATGCCATATATGATGCCCAGTCAAACTGATCTCATCCTCCTCTGCATGATCCATGTCCCTCTATTCCCTGCATTTCCATGGAGCCTTTAATGGAGTTCTTGGAAGATGCAATATGTGCTGTGGATGAAGAGGAACCAATGGCTTCACTGCACTTAGATGTTCAGGAGGCGTGTTTTCAGGCATCACATCAAAGAAGATCATGGAAAATAAAAGCTCATGGTGTAACATATATATTGCTCTGCATAGAAGATTGACTGGCTGGCAGGAAACGATGAGCAAGCATAAATGGGTCTTTCTTGGGTTCAAGTACTATCAAATAGTCTGCTAGAGAAATCAGTGCTGGGGCTGCATCACCATTCAATTTGTAGATAAGACTTGGTTGAAGGCATCAAAGGTATGGTTTCTAAATTTGGCTATGGTAGGAAGATGGATAAGCTAAGTTAGTGGGCAGAGTCGACAAATAGATTACAAAGTATGAAAATTATTGTAAATGTCCATTTTGGCAGGAAAAATAATAAAAGAAGCATATTATCTGAGTGGTAAATTGCTGAGATGTAGAGGGATCCCGATGTCTTAACAGGGTGGAAAGAATATTTAATTCTTCGGGAGAATCTAGAATTAAAATAAATAGGTTAAAAATAATGGGTGGCCCATTTAAAATAGAAATGGGGTTACGGGTGTCAGAGGTTATGGGGACAAGGCAGGAGAATGGGGTTAAGAGGGAGAGGTAGATCCGCCATGATTGAATGGTGAAGTAGACTACCGGGTTTATTAACCTACCACCAGGTGGTGCTTATACCACATGGTGGCCCTTCGATGGCAGTCTTGCCTACAGTCTGTCCTTTTTGGTTTTATTTTTGTTATTTTTAGCGTGTTTAAAAATGATGTGTTAATGTTCTCTGGTTTGTTTTAAGTGTGGGGTGGACGGGGGGGAGGAGGGGGGGGGCGGATGATACTCCGACCCCCCCCCACAATAAGAGACCAACGTTGGGAAGCTCCAAAACCGCACGACGTTCGACTGGCCCCGACCCGGGGTCGATGAGATATCCCCCCGATGCAGCAGCTTGTATGGCAAATCAAATTCCTCGTATGTTACAAAACATATTTGGCTAATAAAGTATGATTATGATTAGACTTGATGGGCCGAATGGCCTAATACTGTTCTTATCACATGATCTTATGAGGTGAAACTTTGTCTCTCAGAGGATTGCTATCATTTGGAACCCTCTTCCTCAAAGGCTGTTGAAAGCAGATTCATTGAATATTTTTAAGGGAAAATATTATGTGAAAGGTCATCACTCATGCTTGGTAATGCAGAATTGAGGTTACAATCAGATCAGCCAAGGTCTGAGTAGGGTAAGGGGCCATGTGGACCACTAATGACAATTCAAGCCTGTGGGTTTAATACTTATGACCACTGTTTTAAATTTGAGCATAGTCTTCATACATATATACATAACAATAAAATATTTATTTAAAATTGCTGAGTGAATGTTGGCATTTGTACTAGAAATACTAGACGATTGAGCAACACAACAAAACCTTACAACAGTCCAACACCAATGTGATAATATACTAATCAAGATGATCATTTATTCATTCATCACTCAGGCACTGTGGTTGTGGTTTTATTTATTTGAATATATATTACTTTATGATGTGAAAATTAGTTATTCGACTGATTAAACAATTGCACATATATTCTTTGACACTGTTATACAATGTGCATCGTGTTGAGCTTGAAATGGTGCTTACAACTGTATATCCACCTTCCTGTCCAATTTGATGTGAAAAAATGTTAAACAAATAATTTTCCTGTTTGAAGATCAAGCACGACTTTTTCAAATAAGACAGAACTGAACAGATTGCTGGCTGGAATTGATCACTTACAGTAAAGAACGTACAATTAAGAGACAAGGGAAAAGTGCAGTTTTACATCATAATTCAATATCTTTAACATCCTCATTGTTTACATAGCAATTTATATCTAAATCAATGTTTGCATTTTAACAGTGACAAAATACCTATTAATATTTAAAACTTTTATTGTTTGTTTTTTTTTCCTAGTGTGTACTTTTGTTCACATTGAATTTGAATAAAAAATGTTTTTTTTTAATGCAGCCATAGCCACAAAGACTAAACATTCACAATTCATTATTACCAATTAGGGTTCAATATAGTTCTTATCTTAAGTTAATTAGAAGACTACATTGTGCTGCACCAGATAATGTGACCAAACAGTGGGTTAGCAGCTGTGTGTGTTCAACTGTGACAAGGTCAATTCCTTAGCTCAGTCTCCCAGGTCGTGCCCTGCACCCGTGGCAGGATCTGACAGTCACAGCTCACAGCCTCCACCTGCTGTGGAGAGAAAGCCTCCAAATTAAATAAATTATATCAATCCCAATTCATGTGAATTCATGGATGGTGATAAAAGTCTTATATGTTCATAATGCTCCAGCAAACAGCATTATGGAAAATAAAAATTGAGGAGTGTCAAATAGACATTCATTTGCAAAGATTTGGTTGATATTAATTAACACTTTCAGATGATTGCAAACTTGCAATCATCACATCCAGTGAGTGAAATATTTCATGTCAAATTAAGCTCCTTGCTTTAGTCTTGGTTGTATGTGTTAATTTGTGCAAGGCACCAGTCAAAACTGATGATAAATTGACTAGTAATATTATTCGGCATAATATATTTCTATGCCATTCCTTTTGTTTTCTGTTTCTTAGTATCATTAATACTAAAGTGACTGAAATGTTTTGTTTATACAATCCTTTACTAATAGTGCAAAAAAAAAAATGCATCCTTCAAAATTAATACAGTCATCTTGAAGTTAGACATGGTTCATTTCTAACTTTAAAGAACCCAGATATTGGTTTCATGCTAAGAAATGTGATTGCAGTTTGTCATTGCGCAATGCATTGTCTGACTAGCAATCAAAATAAATGCTAGCATATTGCAATCAGATGGGCTACAATGTGGTCTGTGTAAGCTTACTGTGGGCAGGTAGAATAATACAAAATCACCCTGATGAGACTGCAAACAATAGACAATAGGTGCAGGAGTAGGCCATTCGGTCCCTTGAGCCAGCACTGCCATTCAATGTGATCATGGCTGGTCATCCACAATCAGTACCTCGTTCCTGCCTTCTCCCCATATCCCCTGACTCTGCTATCTTCAAGAGCCTTATCTAGCTCTCTCTTGAAAGTTTCCAGAGAACCGGCCTCCACCGCCCTCTGAGGCAGAGAATTCCACAGAATCACAACTCTCTGTGTGAAAAACAGAAACATGTCTCAATCCTGTATGTTTATTACTATTTAAAACATTTAAAATTTTAATATCATATATTTGTCTGAGTATTTTCTGTGACGGAATTATAAAGTTGGTATTGTGATCAATGAACCTTCAATATTGTCAATCTCAGTCACACAGTCAAACTTGCTTCTCTATTGTCAGTTTTGACAATAACACCCACCTACAAAAAAAATTGGAAATTCTGATGTCACTTTTTTTTCATATGGTGTGTGGGTGTTATTGTCAAAACTGGGATTTTGTTTGCTCAACTCTTATTGCTACTGAGAAAATAGTGGTGAGCTGCTCAAGTTAATGTGTGATAAGAAATCCTATGTTACTGTCAGGAAGAGTGTTCATGCAAGTGTACTTGTAATAATGAAGGATCAACACGATATCTCCACGTTGGAATGTTGTTTAATTTGAAGAGGAACTCTCTGGCTTTTGTGTTCCCACGTGCCTGCTTGTCATCATCCTTCTTGAGGCTAAATATTATGTGTTTGCAAAGAATAGCTCAGGTGAGCGCCCTGCCACTGTGTATTTGTGGCAAAGGTGATGAAGGCTCAAGGTGGCGGTAAGATGGCAATCAAGTAGGAAGCTCAGTTCTCAATGTTCTACACTCATCCACAGGGCGGCATGGTGGCTTGTACGTGAGTTAGTACGTTCTCCCCCCCCCTGACCGTGTGCGTTTTCTCTGAGATCTTTGGTTTCCTCCCACACTCCAAAGACGTACAGTTTGTAGGTTAATTGGCTTGGTATAAATGTAAAAATTGTCCCTATTGTGTAGGACCGCATTAATGAATCACTGGTTGGCGCGGACTCGGTGGTCCGAAGGGCCTGTTCCCACGCTGTATCTCTAAACTAAACAAGTGGAAAGTCTTCTGTCATGGTTTTAATTAGTGTCATGTAGATAGTGGGTTTAGTCATTCAAAGTAGAATACAAGGATCTGACATATTATGACTGCAAAAGTCTTAGCAGTTATTCCAGTTGGGTTATGAATAGATAGTAAAAGAATAGATAATAAAATAGGTGTTGATCATGGTGGATTCAGGAATGGAAATGCTGTTGAATAACAAGGAGAGATACATAATTATCCTTTTAGGTTTAGGTTTATTATTGTCATGTGTACCGAGGTATAGTGAAAATCTTTGTATTGCATGTTCCAAACAGATACTGTAGAAACAAAGAACTACATATGCTGGTTAATACAAAAAAGGATACAAAGGACTGGAGTAACTCAGTGGGTCAGGCAGCATCTCAGGAGAACATGGATAGGTGACATGTCAGGATGAGACCCTTCTTCAGACTGAGCACGCTACCATTGTGTATTCAGATTGTCTGAAGAAGGGTCCCGACCCGAAATGCCACCTATCCTTTTCCTCCAGTGATGCTGCCTGACCCACTGAGTTACTCCAGCACTTTGTGTCTATTTGATTTAAACCAACACCTGCAGTTCTTTATTTCTACTAGGTTAGGTTTGTTATTATCACGTATATTGAGGTACAGTGAAAGCTTTGTTCGCATGCTATCCAATCAAATCAGATAATACTATACATGTAAACAATATAATAAACAAAAAAAGGTTGTTTTTTTTAATATATATTTTTCTGTTTAGTTTATTGTCACATGTACCAAGATACAGTAAAAAGCTTTTGTTGCGTGCTAACCAGCCAGCAGAAAGACAGTACATGATTACGATCAAGCCATCCACAGTGTACAGATACATGATAAATGGAATAACATGAATAACGTTTAGTGCAAGATAAAGTCCAGTAAAGTCAAAGATAGACCGAGGGTCTCCAATGAGGTAGATAGTAGTTCAGGACTGCTCTCTACAGGCACATAAAAACAAAAAACAAACAAAAAATAAATAAAAAAACAAATGCCCCCAATTCTATGTAGTTCAGAGTTCATTTGGAGGTTGTAGTGTTTAATAGCCTGATGGTCTTGCTGATGATTGGGAGTAGACTGATGATGCAGTAATTGCGCAAATTGAATTTGTTCTGTTCTATAGGAAAGGCCAGTACTGGGCAGTTTCACACGTTCCCAGGTGGACATCAATATTGTAGCTATACTGAATGACTTGGCTGAAGAAGCAACTAATCCTGGAGCACAATCTTCAGCAGGATGTTGCTGAGCTCTGCTAGCCAGTGCTCTCGGCTGATTCAAATCACACCAAGCAGGCGTTTGTGAAGGCATGAGGGGATGGTGAGATCAAGTATCCAAGCAGAACTGTTCGCTGAAGTTATTTATAAATAACTTGGCCTTCTCTTTTTCACTTCCATTAATGTTCACGATCCTCCTCCTAACAATGTTTTGTTTTAATTTAACATCAACATTCGCGGGTGAACATAACATTAGTTAAGTGCTTGGATCTATTACATTGATTATGTGATCACTTTGCTTTAGCATATTACTCCTGCTGTTGAACATTTAAATGGCCATATTTTGCAAGACGTTAGCGAGACCAAGAAATGTGTTCAGTTTTGGTCACCCTGCCATAGGAAAGATCTCATGAAGTTGGACAGGGTACAGAGAAGTGTGTAGGAAAGAACTGCTGGTGCTGGTTTATACCTAGGATAGACACAAAGTGCTGGAGCAACTCAGTGGGTCAGGCAGCATCTCTGGAGAAAAGGATTAGGTGACATTTCGGGTCGGATCCCTTCAGACTGAAAGTAAAGGGGGGCAACTAGAGGTAGGGCCCTTGTTCATCAGGTTACAGGTACAATGTACAAGGATGTTGTCAGAACTCCAGTGCTTGTTGCAGGAGAGGTTGGTCAAACTCGGACTTTAGTGCAGGAGAGCAGGAAGCCAAGGGGTGATCTTATAAAGGTGTATAATATCATGAGGGAAATAGATTGGGTGAATGCACAGAATCTTTTTCCCAGGGAGGGTAATCAAGAACTGGAGGGCAAAGGTTTAAGATGAGAAAGGATAGAGTTAATTAGAACCTGAAGGGCAACTTTTTCACACAGAGGGACGTGATACAATAACAACATTTAAAATACATTTGGACAGGTGCATGGGCAGGGAAGGTTTAGAGGTGAATGGACCAAATGCAGATAAATGGGACTAACCTAGATAGAGCATCTATGTTGGGATAGACAAAATGGGCCGAAGGGCCTGTTTCCATGGTGTATGACTCTATGACATTGTCTTATCAGATTAGTATTAGCACTGCATCTTCAGGCAAGGCTATCGCTGTTCTTGGCATTCCCCATTGAAACATGGTTAATTCCTTGGTTTGCTGATAACACCAAAGTTGCTAATATATCTGGACCACGTGGTATAATGTAGTCCTCAGCTGCTGATGGCCTATGGCACCTCATGAACAGCTCATTCTGAGCCAGCAGATCTGCTCTGAATATAACATAGCATGGTCCTTTTGCCAGATATTAGAAGATGTTATCACAGTAAGAAACTGAGAACACAAAGTGAAAATTCTGGGTGGCACAGTGGCACAACGGTAGAGTTGCCACTTTACAATGCCAGAGATCCGGGTTCGATCCCGACTATGGGTGCTCTCTGTATGGAGTTGGTACGTTCTCACTGTGACCATGTGGATTTTCTCCAGGTTCTCCAGTTTCCTCCAGCACTCCAAAGACGTACAGGTTTGTAAGTTAACTGGCTTCAGTGAATTGTAAAATTGTCCCTAGTGTGCATGGGTTAATATACGGGGTGATCGCTGATCGGCTTGGACTCGGTGGCTTCTGCACTGTATCTATAAACTAAACTAAACTAAACTAAAGCATTTAAGAATACAAATTAGGACCATGAACTTTCCACCTCAGTAGGGAGCAAATTTCTTACTCAGTCATTCTAAAAGATGCCAGTCTATAATAGAGAAAGAGAAATAATGTATTGTAGTTAGGTTTCTACAGTCCAGTTCTGCTCCAGCTTCAATTAATCGTTTTTGAAGTACTTCCTCCACATACCAACTCTACCTTTTCTGTAGTTTATTCAATAAACATGCTATTCTCACTTTCTAGTTCTTCCCAGGTTCACCGCTTTGTATGTTTGATTGAAAGATACAGAATGGAAACAGGTCCTTTGGTTCACCAAATCCACAATGACCATCAATCACCCGTTCATACTAGTTCTATGTTATCACATTTTCACATTTACTCCCTACACACCAGGGGCAATTTACAGAGACTAATTAACCTACAAACCAGTATATCTTTGGCATGTCGACGGAAACCGGGGCACCTGGGGAAAACCACGCAGTCACAGGGAGAACGTGCAAATTCCACACAGACTGCACACAACGTCAGGATCGAACCCGAGTATCTGGCACTTTGGGTCAGCAGCTCTCCCAGCCACTGGGTCTCTCTGGGCCACTGTGCCACCCTATTTGTGTTCTCCAGTGCTGATTACTGAAGTGGTGACAATATTCCTTAATTGTCATAAAATGTAAAGAAACTCAGAATAAAAATCAAGCATCTTTGTATGTTTAGCAAAGATTACATGGCTGTATTAACAGGAAAGATTAGGAAAAATCTATTTTTTTTACAGAAAGTTATCCAATTATTCACTAACCTTGTGTATTATTATTATTAGATTTAGAAAAAATCTATCTGGCCGGCACAGCGGTACAGTTGCTGCCTTACGGCGCCAGAGACCCAGGTTCCCTCCTGACTACAGATACTATCTGTACAGAGTTTGTACATTCTCCCTCAAGTAGGTTTTCTCCAGGAGCTCCGGTTTCCTCCCACACTCCAAAGATATACAGGTTTATAGGCTAATTGGCTTCGTAAAATTTACATTTGAATTTGTCCCTGAAAATCAGAAATTGTCCCCAGTGTGTGTAGGATAGTGTTAGTTTGAGGGGATCACTGGTTGGTGTGGACTCGGTGGGCCAAAGAGGATGTTTCCATGCTGTATCTCTAAACTACTGTATCTGAATTATGTGTTAAGTTTTCTTTTTCAAATATGGTTGTGAAAAACCATGAAATGCAATTTTCCTTTTTTTGTTTTAATCACGCACGCTTGTCTATGGAAAGAGAAAAGACTGCTGTGTGTGCGCAGATGGGATTTAGCAGGACTAAATGGAGAAGGTGAATATAAGCCCAGTGATGCTGCCAGAAGCTGTCAGGTGGCATCGAAGTACCTGTCAGTTTGCCTCCTGCTGCAATTACAGGCTAATGCAGTGAGTTAGAAATAACTGAAGAGCATTGCTCCCACAGGCTCAAGTTTCAAAGACAACACAGAATGGTATTCTCACTGATCATCGAGGGTGACCTCAAACTGCAATACTTTCAGCATAAACTCCCTCCAAATTGCCATAGTACTTTGGTGACTGGAAACATTTGAATGTCGAAGTTGGCACAGCATTGGATCAGCTCTGCCTTCTGAAACTGAGAGGCAGGCCATTGATTTTCAGGCCTTGCCATCTCTTGACTTAATTGGATTCAATAGTTAGAGTGGACCAAACTTGAAAAATCTCCCATGTTCTGAATATCACTATGCATGTGTTTCTATTTCATGTTCATAAGTCATACGAGTAGAATTACGCTGTTTGACCCATCAAGTTTACTCAGCCATTCCATCATGGCCGATCTATCTTTCCCTCTCAACCCTATTCTCCTACCTTCTCCCTGAACCTTTGACGCCCTCACTCTCCACTTTGAAAATACACTATATATTGGCCTCCAGAGCCATCTGTGACAATGAATTCTTGGAAGATTCACCACCCTTTGACTAAAGAAATTCCTTCTTATTTCCTATCTAAAGGTACGTCCTTTTTTTCTGAGTCCGTAGCCTCTGGTCTTAGACTCTCCCATTAGTGGAAACATCCTTTTGTTGTCTGTTCTCCAGTTCTGAAATTATCCTAAATACAAATTTCTAGCACCAATTGCTTGACCAGGCTAGTTTGACTATTTCCTAATCAAGGGCAGCACCTGCATGGAAATAGCACCAGCACTAAGATTTGCAAAATGCAATTGGTTGTTCATTGTCATTGGTTTCATACCCTGCATCACCACACCCAAGACCACTGTGGGCCACTCTCACCATGCGGAGAGCAACTGTTCAAGAAGGCAGCTCACTGCTATCTTTACTTTACACTTTAAAGATACAGCTCTGTTTAGTCCACTGATTCTGCAGCGATCACACCGTACACTAGCCTTAATCATACACTCGGGACAATATACAATTTTTACCTATATCTGTACGTCTTTGGAGTGTGGGAGGAAACAGGAGCACCCGGAGAAAACTAATGTGGTTACAGGGAGAATGTACAAACTCCATACAGATAGCATCCATAGTCAGGATCATACCCGGGTCTCTTGCTCTGTAAGGCAGCATCTCCACCGTTGTGCCACTGTGTCAACCTGCTGCACCACTGTGCTGTCGCAGTTTCTCCAGCGCTATACATCATGGGCAATAAATGCTGACCATGCCAGAAAAGTCCAGATCCCATCAATTAATTTATTTTCAAAATGCTGCAAGCTTTTGTTTCCTCTGTCTGCCATCTACTTCAATCAATCAATCAATCAGATTTATTCATCACATACACAATAAAGTGCAGTGAAATGAACTTGCCAGCAGCGGTACAATCAAAAAGAACACACAATACACAATAAAAATTTAACACAAACATCCACCAGAGCATTCTTCACTGTGGTGGAAGGCACAAAGTACAGTCAGCCCTCCTCCATTGTTCCCCCATGGTCGGGGCCATAAACCTCTGCAGTCGCCGCTGCAGGCGGCCAGATGTACAGGCTCTCTCGTCTGAAGTAAATCACGAATCGGCGCTTCCCTACCGGACTTCAAGATGTTGTAGGCCGCAGGTCGGCAGTCGGATCTCTTCTCCTGGGATCCCTGGCGAGTGATCCCTCTCCAGATGGTAACTCCACGCCGTGGCTAGAAGCTCCGCAGACCGCAGCTTCAAGATGTTGTAGGCCGCGGACCGGCGGTCGGAGCTCTTCTCCTCCAGGGATCCCCAACGAGGGATCCCAGGCTCCGGACGCCGCGCCCGTGGCTAGAAGCTCCACAGACCGTGGATTCAGGCTGAACAGTCCGTGGGACAGTGATCTGAGCACTACCTTCTGGTGAACCCGGCATGGGTTTGCCCCGCTCCACAATGAAAAAAAGTCCACGCTGCACCTGCTGCTGAAGCTCTGGGCCTGACCCCGGGAAAGGCCGCACCAATCCATGGTTTTAGGCCACAAGGGAGGTGACATGGAAAAAGTTGGTTCCCCCCTTTCCCCCCTCACCATCCTCCACACTAGACACACCAAGAAACATTAAAACATACATTTGGACATACTGAAAAAACCCCAAAAAAGTAGAAATTACGAACATGCTGCTGGCAAGGCAGTCATCTCACAGCGCCCCCACCGACTTTTAATGCTTTCTTGTGGCAGTTCTTGGCAAAAGTAGGGATAGTTGTGATTTTAAATTTAAGTTAGTTTCAAATAAAGTTAGTAACAAATAAAGTTATTAACAAATAAAGATAGTTTCTTTGCAGAAAGTTCCAGGTTTAATTGCAACCTATTTAATTGTCGAAGTGCCAAGTAAAAAATTCCTTTAAATGCTGTTGGTTGCTTATATGGTTCACCCTTATGTGGTCAATCGGAAAACAATTCAGCTGTAAAATCATGTTGGTTGCATTATTTGGTTCACCCTTATGTGGTCAATCGGAACAGGACAATTCAGCTGTACCAATCATGGTTACGACGTGCATTATTTGTGTTTGTTTCTGATGCTGTGAGTTAAAGCAAGTCAGTATCATAACTATAGGAGAGGCATAAATTTCCCCCAAGCCCAAATATACCATAAAATGGCATGAGAAATAATTTATAATTTAATTAATCTAAACATAGATTTCCAGCCCATACCACCATCCAAATGCAACTCGTTTTAGTTACTAAGCCCGACTTGTGCCTCCATCTATGTTGCTTTTATTTTGGCTTAAATCACTTACTTGGCAACTGACCAAAAATTCCAAAAGTACAATTTCAATCCAATATTCTTTATTTGTATACTCTGAACTCGATCCTGGAAAAAATTCAAGGTCCGGTGGATTAGTCACGGGTCCGGGGGGAGTTTGACCTGCACTTTTTAAACAGTACATCACCGGGATAGTACATCACTGTTCATGGCCGTGGACTCAATGACCGTGGGGGTCCAACCTTGGATTTCAGACTCGGTATTAAAATGAACTCATCATCGGCCTGGGGCTTGGACATCGTGAGAGACACGGAGAACAGGGGAGAGAAAAGACTTTGCCTTCAATCACAGTGGCTTCACTGTGATGGATTTTGTGTGAATTTAATTATGTGTATGTCTGTAAGACAGTGTCTTTGTTTGTATGGCTGTGGAAACAACATTTCGTTTGAGTCTCACTGGGGCTCAAATGATAATAAATTTGTATTGTATTTGGCCCTTCGATGTGATCATGGCTGATCATCCCCAATCAGTACCCCGTTCCTGCCTTCTCCCCATATCCCCCTGACTCTGCTATTTTTAAGAGCCCTATTTAGCTCTCTCTTGAAAGCATCCAGAGAACCTGCCTCCACCGCCCTCTGAGGCAGATAATTCCACAGACTCACCACTCTCTGTGAGAAAAAGTGTTTCCTCGTCTCAGTTCTAAATGGCTTACTCCTTATTCTTAAACTGTGGCCCCTGGTTCTGGACTCCCCCAACAATAGTCTATTGTGTATTGTCTATCGTATCCATATTCACCAAAGTTGAAAATTCTAAATTGTGTCAAATAAAATGTATTTCGTTTGACACTTTGTGTCAAAGTTACTCCAGCACGTTGTGTCTTTTTGGAAACCAGCATCTGCAGTTCCTTATGTTTACATGTAAATGTCCAAGGATAGAAGGAGCCATCAACAATGCTATTAAATTGTACTTTCCCACCAAAACAACCGTATATTATTGCTGAGTTAGGGCTCAGCCAGAACAACTTATCTTCAGGCCACATTGCTAGCTTAGTGCAGACATAGAAGTGAACTCAGAAATTCTGAGGTAATTAACGTAATTTGACAACAAGGAGGCATTTTATCGAGTATGGGATCAAAGATTTCTTTGTAAAACCAATCAAAAGGGTTCGGGGACAAAATTGCCCACAGGCTGAGACGTACCTTGAAGAAAAATGGCAGTTGTCCAAAGAAAATTATCAGAGAAATTTTTCAGGACATTGTCCTTTGCTCAAGTGCTTTCAATTTCCTCGTCAATGATCTTCTAAGATTCAGAGTGAAGAGGTCTGATCGCTGAAGACCAATTTTAATAGTGGAAACCAACTTGAATAGACCAGGGGTGAAGGAACTCACAAAACATAGTTCTCAATTCAACATGGCAGATATAGAACACCACTATTTTGGGTGGTGTACCCAGTTGAACTGCTGGATGGCTGAGGAAGGGGAAAAATGGATTCACATGGTATTTGGACAGTGTAGACACCATACAAAAATAATTGTGTAGATTTAGTGATTTAATTTTGAGTAAAGTAGATAACAATGAATTAAGAAAAGACTAGTATTCAAATGCAAGAAGATGCAACATATACGATTTCTCACAGTTCATGTAGAATCAATAATTTAGCTTGGATTTCAAGTTCCACAATGTTCTTAATTGATTAGTATCAGCCATTACACTGTAACCAATATACAATTATTATTAAGGAGTAAAAACAAGGAACTCCAGATGCTGATTAATACACAAAAGGGCGCAAAGAGCTGGTGTAACTCAGCAGGTCAGGCAGCATCTCTGGAGAATATGGGTAGATGACGTTTTGTGTTGAGATCGTTCTTCAGACCCATCATCTGAAGAAGGGTCTCGACCTGAAATGTCACCCATCCGTTCTCCAGAGATGCTGCCTGGCCCGCTGACTTATGTCAGCACTTTGCGCCCTTTTGCACACCTATTATTAAATGACTTGAAATGTTCTACTGATCTCAAATGCATTTGCAATTTTGTTTAACGTAAGCAGGATTTATAAGTTCATAAGCAGAATTAGTTCATTCAGCCCATCCAGTCTACTCCGCCATTCAATCATGGTTGATCTATCTTTCCCTCTCAACCCCATTCTCCTATCTTCTCTCCATAACCCCGGACACCCTTACTAATCAAGAATCTGTCAATCTGCGCCTTAAAGCTTCTCAGGGGCTTTGTGTGATGTCTGGAACTCTTGAGTGTCTGGATTATTTCATAGTAAAGATTGAAGACTGATAGCTACAACCAATTTCTGATGCTTTGTATACGTACAGTGAGCACCATCTTCCATTTATATTGCCTAAATCGTCTTTGTGGAATTGTTTGCCACAGATGGCTGTGGAGGACAAGTCAATTGATATACAGTATTTAAGGCAGAGATAAATAGATTCTTGATTCGTATGTGTGTCCGAGGTTATGGGGAGAAGGCAGGAGAATTGGGTTTGGAGGGAGAGATAGATCAGTCATGATTGAATGGCGGAGTAGACTTGATGGGCCAAATGGCCTAATTCTGCTTCGATCACTTATGATCTTATGATCTATGACACAAACTTGTATTTTATGATCATGAGGGAAAACTTTAATTGTTCATTTTTAGTCACTTCAAGTGTTTAAACATCAACATGTTTGTGAAAACCCTGCCATTGATCTGTCTTTAGAAGCATGGCAACAAGCACGTTTACTTTTGGACTGTTGCAATGATAGTAAGTGCAGTGCCTCTTCATCTCAGAAACAAAGGAAGGTCTTGGTACCTACACATTATAAGACATCCAAAACCAATTATTATCACAGCTACGGTATCATGTTACATTCACACATTCTAATGTTATGTTCATGTAAGGCAGGTATTAATGCAGTTAAAGCAAGGAAACAAATGCACCAATGTTTGTTCTGAATTTTGGATGAGTAAATAGCAATGCATCTGAAGTTAACACCTGCAGTAATGTCATAGCCAACTATTATGCTTCATATGTTAAAAAAATGTCTTAGTTATGATTCCCAAAAAGGAAGTTAGTATAACAATAAGCATACACCGTGGTGTATTGTGGAAGGCAAATGGATAATGAAATTGAAATAGATTAACTCTTGTGTTCCTCTAAAATATAAAGTTCAGCCACACATCACTAACATCATATTTATTGCCTCCACATCCTGTGAAAAGGATGAGCAATCAATAATACATTTTTACAATATTTTTTACACTTTCAGAAAACATTTTCCATATTCCCTGTTAATTTTGCTCATAGATACACACTTTCCTAAGCTTTTGTCTGAGGATGGCCATAAAGTGAGATTCAAAAGACCAGGTTTTCATGATTTTTCCATTCTACCAAATAGCGAATCAACCTTTATAATTAAACTTGACAAGCTGACAAGTAAAATGAATGTAAAATGTTATACTTATATGAATCTTTGTGTCATTCTGCGGTCTGGGTGGTTGTTTTCTCTTTGTCAATAGCTGAAGGCTCATTTCTCCTCTCGGTCAGCCTGTTTTATATTGAGGCCTTCAGACAGTTTCTCTTCGCCCTAATGACTTTGCTGATTAATTCTTGATGCTCATCTTAATTAACACCCCAAAGGAAGTCTAGATTTTTTAGCCTATGTTCCGTGTAAAACTAGTGAATCTGAAGAACGATGACCTAAGGAGACAGGCGCATTCCCAGTGACTGATGTTCCCAGAGCAGGAAATGTCTCGCAAGTCAAGACCTGGTCAGGCAATGCCTAGGGTGATCACAGTCCTTTAATCAGGGCAAAAATTACATTCATATTAGTCTAATTTCATTTCCTTTACCGCTGACAAAGAATGGACAATGCAGATGCTAGTCGACAGTTGAAACATGGTGCACTTGCTCCAATACTGGTGCCAATGGGCTCAATTATTCATTTCTACTATTTTTAATTTTCAGGGAGTGGCAATGTGGATGGTTGAGAGGGAAAAGAGAAATGAGATTAATTAGATAAACCCTAATGATGAAGAACCTGAATCTTTCTCGAAAGGAGAAGAGATACAAAGTCCAAATAAAGAGGACAAAAATAAACAGTCCCGTTCAGTAAATATAATTTGTCTTTAATGATATGATGTTTTATAAAAAATTCCCCTCAAATATTCATAGACACAAGCGTTTTCACCTAATTTTGCGTCAAACCAAGAAAGATTGCTCTTTGTTTATCATCTCTTGGTACTTTAGGTCAAGTTTGAGGGACAGGAAGAAGCAGTGCAGACAAAACCAACTGTTGCATATTCTTAAATCAAAGATGTATAAAGACCTGTCTCTGCCTCACAAAGGCTTGCAGGCTTTTGTTATCTATCTGCCAGGGAGAAGATAAAACTCTTAAACTCCACGAGGGACTAACTGATAGACATCGGCTCACTAGGGGCATTGCTGTTTATGACACATATAACACCACAACTCTCTACATGTCATTCAATTTAAATCCAAGCAGACATTAACTAACACTTTTAAATTGCTATTTAGTATCAACACCAGTACTAAATATCGTACGTGTATTGCATAAACTGATAATGAATAGGTCCTGTTTGGGCAATTAAGCATTTATAAAAGACAAGCTAGAAATCTTTTAAGTTTTTGCATTTCCTATGTGTATTGGGCTGAAATAGAATGTTATTTACTCCACTATTTTAAAAGCAGTCTTTTACCAATATGTTGAAATACTGTGCTTTTACTGTTTTGCTGGTGCTAGTAGTTTCAATATATTTTACACATATTGTCAGAACAGGCAGCGGTTCTAAGCACACATTTTCCTGTTCATTTTACTTATACTCACAAACTTGGACTATTTACTCCAAAAGTGTTGTACTACTGCACAAAAAGAATGCATACTTTCCACACTGTATTAGGTTCACTTTATTCTATATCCATGTTCAATGAGCTGGTTACTTTGCTTATTCCTGAACCCAAATTTGCTGGAATCAAAAATGTCACTGACAATTTTTGGGGTCAGTAAAATCAGGCACCCAAGATAGCCCAGAAACACAGGTATAGGCCATGTAAAATGACATAAATATTTCAACATTTGTGGGAGCTAAGTCATGCAAGTCTACAAGAAATTCAAATATTTTGTGGTTCTTCATGCTCTGACCTTCACATCACATGTTTTACTTCACTGCCACTTTTGCGTTAGCTAGTAAAGTAACAAATTATGGATTTTTTCATCTCAAGTTGGTAGGAAACTCATCTTGTGATGTTGCCATTATTCATGCCAGCAAGCAATTCAATATGATACCTATATTGCTATCTGATATCTGTGGGGAACTGGAGTTTAGTTTTAGTTCTGCAGATGTAATGGAAACATTCTCACCGGATTCTCCTGTGTTGAGTGACCCAGCCATTCTACATCAACAATTTAATAATATTTTAATATGCTTCATTGATTTATTTAGTTAGCAATGCATGGCACACACTGCAAGAACTATCAACAAGAATGGCTCATTGAAAACTGTTCTGAGTTTTCATGAGTTTGTTACAACAGGGACAACATTTTAAAGGTACTTGCTGAGCTAAAAAGCCTGCCTTAACTTATGTACAATTCCAAAATGTAAGTCTTTCCATTCATTAATATTTTTTAATATAATTAGTTGAATGCAATTCATAATTACAAAGACTAGAAGTTATCACTTTTGCATATCCTATAAGGCTGATATTCTTTATGGGGCATCGATTTAGTTTACCAAAGAACATATAGCATAGAACAGCACAGGAACAGGCCCTCGGCCTACTACATCTATTCTGAACAGCATGCCAAGACAAACTCTTATCTGCCTGTACATAATACATATCCTTCCATTCCTTACCTATCCATGAGCCTATCTAAAAGTATTTTAAAGACCACTATGGTATCTGCCTCTACCACCACCCCTGGCAGCGCAGTCCAGGCCACTCACATAATTAGTGTAAAAACTATCCCCTCACATCTCCTTTAACCTTTGCCCCTTTTCACCTTAAAGCTGTGCCCACTGGTATTTGATTTTTCCAACCTGGAATAAGGTTTTAGCTGACTACCCTAACTATGCCTCTCATCATTTTATATAGTTCTGTCAAGTCTTTCCTCAACCTCCACCATTCCAGGGAAAACAAGTCTGGATCAGTCTGAAGAAGGGTCTCGACCCGAAACGTCACCCATTCCTTCTCTCCAGAGATGCTGCCTGACCCACTAAGTTACTCCAGCATTTTGTGTCTACTCTGGATCCAACCTCTCTCTGCAGGCAATATCCTATAATCCAGGCAATGTCTAGTAAAGTCTTCCCCACACTTCCACAAACGGTCCACATTCTTCCTGTAATGGGGTAACCTGAAACCAGTGTGGGCGGCATGATGGCGCAATGGTAGAGTTACTGCCTTACAGCACCAGAGACCCAGGTTCGATCCTGACTTCGGGTGATGTCTGTATGGAAATTGTACATTCTTCCCGTGACCGCGTGGGTTTTCCCAGGGTGCTCCAGTTTCCTCCCATGCTCTAAAGATGTACAGGTGTGTAGGTTAATTGGCTTTGGTAAAGTTTGTAAGTCGGCCCTAGTGTGTGCCAGAGAGTGCTAGTGGATGGGGATTGCTGGTCAGTGCGGACTCGGTGGGTACTGTATCTCTAACTGTAACTAAACTGCATGCAAAACTCTAGATACAGTCTAACTAGAGTCCTAAAGTTTATTAATTAATTAATTAGTAATTAATTAATTTTATTCATTAATCTATAAAGTCCTACCAGTTCCATTATTTTCTCCCCTGATAGTGAGCCTACTGTCCTAGTATCCACAGACTGTCTCCCATCCAGATGTCAGACAGCCCTGAAAGTGCTTAACTGAATTGATACAAGGATACGATTAAAAGATTTTAACGTTGGCACTGACAACTATGAAGTGGCTGCTGTGGTCCGGGGGAGGTGGAGAAAGGACCTCCAGGTGGGTATGAAGCACCACAACAGCATGTGGTTCAACTTCACCTGTGGAAGCTGTGGGGGGGGGGGGTCTGCCTATCAAGGATAGGCCTAGTCAGCCACAGCAAAAAAATGCAACCACAGATGAAACGTTTCCATCCCCAAACAGGACAACATCAAAGCCGCACCATCTTCTCGCAGATGGACGGATGCTGGAACTAGGGTTCTAGAGAACAGGACAGGAATGAATACCCATTGTTATCGATGATGCTATGATTTCAGTGCAAGTAGAATCTAAAAAGGCATTTTCTTAAATTGCATCATACAGTACAACTAGCATAGAAACAACCAATGTTCTGTATATTATTAATTCACACAAAAGTGGCATTCAAGAAAAGATTATTAAGAGAAACTAAAGCAAAAATGTAATGTTTCTGAATTTCCCATAAAGCGTGTACAACTTTGATCCACAAATTATAATATTTTTAACAACAATGTTTGGGCCAATCTGTATTCTTAGATTTTAATTTTCAAAAATTGGTGTTGAGGGAAAATGGTGACCTTTTTGGTGTCAAGGGAATTTATGAATATGATATTGTTGCAGGAACATGACAGTTAAGTAAAATATAGAGCAACATTAAACAGGTAGTACAGTGGTGCAGTGGTATAGTTGCTGCCTTCCAGCACCAGAGACCCAGGTTCCATCTTGACTAAGGGTGCTGTCTGATCGGAGTTTGCACGGTTTCCCTGTGACTGGATGGGTTTTCTTCAGGTACACTGGTTTGCTGCCACACTCCGAAGACATACTGCAGGTGGATTGGCTTTGGTAAAATTGTAAATTGTCTCTAGAGTGTAGGACAGTGCTAGTGTTCAGGGTGATTGCTGGTTGGCGGGGACACGGTGGGCCGAAGGGCCTGTTGGCGCGCTGTATCTCCAAAGGCGAAAGTAAAGTATAAATGGCAGAGGAGGCACAAAGACACAAATAGCCGACTTCAGCTTCTCTTTCTTTTGTTCTTGCCTGGTAACTCCTGGCAACTGGGTGTTGTTAACAATCATTCTGCTATTATTTTCTTACAAAAATTCTAAATGTGTCCTCAAGTCAAGACCCTTCTTCAGACTTATTTATATCTGGATTCTGGATTTTACCATCTATGTAATGAGTTAAATGTGCTTCATATCGTAATTGTCATTTCCTATTTCTCGGTCTGAGAATTCGTCATCCTAACTGACTGATACTTCCCCTGACATTCAGACCCTGTTAGATGACGGCAAATTGAAACTAGCTACGAATGAGGATATCGTTATGCAGTAATTAAATTCAGTATTAGTTTTATCTGAGTACATTATTAGAAATTAGTCACTCCTGATTGAACAAGACTGAACTTTCCACTGTTTAGCTTAAACAGGGAAAGTTGTAGCTGAGGTTCATGCAATAGCAGTGATTTCTATTGATCTCTTTTGTAAACACGGCAGCTACACATCCCATTGAGGGTGCATAAAATTGCTGCCAACAACTTACGGATTTCTACATTAACTGCATGTATGGATGCTAGAAATGACTGGCAGCTTACACATTAATTAATTTTTGTCATTGTAATTAAGGGGTATAGATTTTCAAGTTCTGATCCTAATTGTCAAAGATTGCACTTGAAGATGTCTGTTTTTGGCTTGACCTCTATTATTAGTAAAGAACTTGGTAAACAATTATTTTTATTAATTAATTTTTTAAAGAAATTTATTAATGAAAAATCTAACGTCAAAAGCCTCATAGACATTATTGTCTCTTAAAACATTATTGCTCTTTCCCGAAGCGTCACCTATCCATGTTCTCCTGAGATGCTGCCTACCCCACTGATCTGCTCCAGCACTCTGTCTTCTATTGTTCAGTTTAATATTGGGCTATGCTTGTGCGAATGATCTGAACTGTGGCTGTCAGGCAGGGCAATACGGGGACAAGTAACTGACCTGTCACACGGCAAAATAATGAACTATAATACCAGCTACTAGTTCAATAGGATTTATTGTACTCAAATTCAGTCAGTAAACCTATCCCATGGAGTTCTTTGAGTGCTTTTGCAACGGTCTTATACCACTGGCACATTATGGCCTCATATTTGCTTGGACTAAGATTTAGATTCAGAGGGATAAGTATGGCTTCGATCAATTAAACTGTCAAACAGTGACACTTGTCAAGGTGTAGGGTTGCATTAAATGATTCCAGTGTCATTGTTCCCTTAGAAATGTTCCCATTTGCAACTTCATCAGAGGCATGGCATCAATGGACAATTTGTTCCTAATGGATACAAACCAAAAATAAATATGTCTTATCCTCCAGCTCAGGCCAATCATCATTATCATCCATTGAAAACAAAAAGTGCATTTATCAACTCAATTTCCATCAAATGATATCCAGATTTTTGTAGCGATTATTATCTAGCATACTTCTAATATCCAATTTGTTATCAATTTGTAAACATAGCCTCCTTTGTTTCCGAACAGTAAGCAATTGATATGCCCAATGGCAGGAATATAATTAAACAGAAGAATAAGCAAAGCGGGTATTTTGAGCAGAGTTATAAAATAATGTTGCATCTTTATGGAGATGCAAGAAATTGCAGATGCTGGAATATTGAGCAAAACACAAAGTCTGGAGTAACTCAGAGGGTCAAACAGCATCTGTGGTGGAAATGGATTGGTAACGTTTCGGGTCAGGACACTTCTTCATTTTATTTAAATAGTGTATTTAATAACCTCTGGGTTTAGTCGCTGTTTAGTTTAGTTTAGTTTAGTTTAGTTTAGTGATATAATGTGGAAACAGGCCCGTCGGCCTACTGAATCCAAGCCGACCAACAATCACCCATACGCTAATTCTATGTTATCCCAGTTTCGCATTCTACACATTAGAGACAGTTGCAGAAGCCAAGTAACCTGCAAACCAGCACGCCTTTGGAGTGTGGGCAGAAACCGATGCAACTGAAGAAAGTCCATGCGGTCACAAAGAGAAGGTACAAACTCTGTACCAGAAGGTACAAACTCCGTACCATACACCCGTAATTAGGATCGAACCTGGGTCTCTGGCACTGTAAGGCAGCACTTCTACTGCTGTGCCACTGTGCCCTATTATAATGTGGACAACAGTCGTTCCTACAATATGTACCATTGTTGGAATGGATACAGAGGTTGTGGAGTGGTGGAGCTGGGGATGGAACGTACAAGTAGCGAAACATACTTTGGGATTTATTTTTTAAGTATGAACTGGACTTTTGGTGTGAAGTGGAATAAGTAATACAGCTAAGAGTTTAACACATGCATTAACTCAATTACACCAAGTTAATAACCCTGATAAGATAACGGATAGAATAACATTACGTTGCGCTATTATTAGTTGACACCAACAAGTGTGATACTGCTCCCAGATTCCTGAACATCTGGGCCAGATTATTTCTCTATCCACTGTAGTCAATTTGAACACATTTTAAGAAAGATTCAAGAATTTAAAGAGGTTATAGAGAAGATATACTGAAGTGGTACTAACGGAGAGATCCCACTACATAGAAATAATGAGAATCTGGTATTGTTATCTCTGGATCAAATAATATTAAAGGCACATTTAATAGAGTGCTCCACATTAAGAAAGGTTTTCTTATTATAAATCAGGAGAAGAAGTTTCTACTGGCAGAGTCTTTTGATAACAGGAGAAGCAAACTTAAGGTCAGTCATGAATTTACCAGAGGGAGGTGAAAAAAAGTTGTTTTTTCCAATGATATATTATGACCTAAAATTCACTGCTTGAAAGTAGATTCAATAAGAATTGGTGTGTACTTCAAAAGGAAAAATATAGCGCCATAGGGAAAATGCAGGGAAGTAGGACTAATTAGAAAGATCTTTCAAAGACCATAATAGCTTAATGGGCTGAAGTTTCCTTCGCAGTTGGATGATACCATGACTTCTGACACGCAAAAAAATCATCTAACACTCACGTACCACTTTGGCCCAGATAAATCTTGATAACCAAGATAATTTAAATAAGGGAAGTATACTCTTCTTCCTAATCAGCACATAATCTAATCTGCTAGTTATATATAAAAAATAATAAAAACACAACATGGATAAAAATGATAGTAGATAAGATATTAGACATTACCATACTAAGATACAAGAGACTGATGCTCAAATCTTGTGAAAAAATGCTGGAGGCACTCTCAGTCTGAAGAAGGGTCGCGACCCAAATTTTGCTGCCCATTTCCCTCCATAGATGCTGCCTGACCCATTGAGTTCCTCCATCATTTTGTTCTTTGCTCAGCACTAATGTGGTTGCCACACCATTTTTTTAATCATATTTGAAAACTATAGATGCATTTAGCATTATTTTCCAAAGTTCTTAAGATTTGGGAATTTTAGCTTTGAATTGGAAACTTGCCAACGTCTTCACAAAGTATCTGCGTTCTGTTTGGGAAGTGTCTGTGTCTGTCGTGGTTGAACAGCTACAAGCGAGTGCTCTCTGTGTGGTCAGGGTGTTACACTTGTAACCGTGTTGTATGTGTGAATGAGGTGAAGCTTCTGAACATTAGGTACAATGAGACTGATGGAATTTGATAATAGATGACTGTGGGGGAATGGAAACAAGTGATGCAGTTCATTAGCCACTCACAGGTATTCACAGACGTTGACAATGTATCATAGGTCGTTAAACTCCTTCGGCACAGCATCCAGGACTTTGGAGCTTAAATGATGGATTTGACTTCTATAGTTTTCTATTCGCATTTCCCCATCATTGTGCATCTGTAGGACCCCATCTTTCAGAGAATGCGAGCCATCTCCCTTCCTTTCAAGAGAGAGCTAGATAGGGCTCTTAAAAATAGCCGAGTCAGAGGATATGGGGAGAAGGCAGGAACGGGGTACTGATTGGAGATGATTAGCCATGATCACATTGAATGGCGGTGCTGGTTTGAAGGGCCAAATGGCCTACTCCTGCACCTAATGTCTATTGCCTATTGTCTTTCCCTAATCTCCACCAAGACAACCAGTGCAACATGTAAGCATCTAGATGCCTCCCCCTCTCACCACCCCAATGGTCAGCCATTCTTTACTCTTTCCCAGGTGATTTTTAGTAGCAAATGAAATCCAGTGGCTGTCCTAGACTCATAGAGTCTAGCAGTGCGGAAACCTTCAGCCTAACTTGCCCACACCAACCAACATGCCCCATCTACACTAGTCCCATCTGCCTGAGAATAGCCCATATCCCTCTAAACCTATCCTATCCATGTACCCGTCAAAATGTTTCTTAAACATTGCGATAGTACCTGCCTCAACTACCTCCTCCGGCAGCACGTTCCATACACCCTTGTGAAAAAGTTACCCCTCAGGTTCCTATTAAATCCTTCCCCCACCCCTCACCTTAAACCTATGTCCTTTAGCTCTTGGTTCCCTTATTCTGGGCAAGAGACTCTGTGCGTCTATCTGATCTGTTCCTCTCATGATTTGTACACCTCTACAAGATCACCCCTCATTCTCCTGCACTGCAAGGAATAGAGTCCCTGCCTGCTCAACCTCTCCCGATAGCTCAGGCCCTCGAGTCCTGGCGGAATCCTCATAACTAGAGCCAGGATTTTGCCATGAATGCCATAAGTGCCTTTTCATGCCTTTTTTGATGATTTCAGAAATATAATGCCTTTTTCACGATTGAGTGCCTAAATCAGCCTTTTTTTGCCATTTTAACGCAACTTACAAGAAAATTTACACTACCGGGGCGAAACCCGGCTGTAAGTGGGTGTTAAGTGGCGATTGGAAAGGGGTGCGTGGGAAAGGGTCCAGTCTTTGCGGACTAGTCATGCTTTATGTAGGTGTGAAGTGGTAATTGGGGAAGTGTAGTCAGGCTGTGAGTAGGTGTGAAGTGTTGGTTGGGGAGGGGGCGTGGGGGTACCAGGGTTAAGTCTCTGTTTATCCAAACTGCAGTAGAACTCATTCAGGTCGTTGGTCAGCTGATGATTGTCCAAGGAGTGGGTGGTTTCCTCTTGTAGCTTGTGATTACTTGCAAGCCCTTCTGCACTGAAGAAGAGTCATTTGCTGAGAACTTGCTCCTCAACTTCTCAGAGTACCTTTCCTTGGCAGCTCCGATTCCTCTTCTCAGCTTGTTCTTGGCCTGCCTGTAGAGGTCTGCATCCCCACTCCTGTGGGATCTACCTCTGCAAACGTCAAAATGCCTAAAGTCAAGTCAACGCCTTGTAAAAAACTGAATGATTTGGTCAGAGTGTAAGGGAGTGATATATTCTCTACAGACAACTGTGTGCTGATTTGCAAAGCATGTGATAAAGCAGTGTATCATGAGAAGAAATATTTCGTCTCCCAGCATGTACAGACAGCTAAACATAAGTCGGCGGCAGAGAAACTGAAGGAAGGAAATACGCAAGCTTGTCTCCTCACAACATTTACTGCTGACTCCAATCACAAATTTGAGTTTGAGTGATCTGTACAAGCATTCATTGATGCTGGAATTCTACTGTGGAAATTGGAAAACAAATCTCTCAGAGGTTTTTTAGAGAAATACACAGAGGAACATATACCGAGTGAGTCATCATTACGGAAAAATTATGTTGACAGCAACTTCAACATTGTTGTGCAGAAAATTGGAGATGAAGTTGCATGCAACAAAATATGGATCTCAATAGACGAGACAACCGATGCTGTGGGGAGATATGTTGTCAATGTGGTCATCGGTACACTGGAGGCAGGTCAACCATCAAAGAACTATTTGTTGACCGGAAGTATTGGAGAAGTCAAACAGCTCAACTATTGCTCAGTTGTTTACATCTTCACTTGCTGTACTTTGTCCAGAAGGTATAAAACACAAGAATGTTCTTCTGTTTGTGACTGATGCAGCTCCGCACATGAAAAAAGCTGCTTGTGCACTTAAAGTTTTATTCCCCAAAATGTTGCATTTGACATGCTTAGCTCACGGACTCCATAGAATTGCTGAGCACATACGTAGCTTGTTTCCAAATGTCGATCGCCTAGTTTCCAATGTCAAGAAAATCTTCCTCAAAGCACCGTCACATGTGCAGTTGTTTAAGGAAATTGGATCTGAGATTCCGTTACCTCCTCAGCCTATTTTGACTAGGTGGGGTACATGGCTCTCTGCTGTACTGTACTATGCTGCAAATTTTGAAAAGATAAAATAAATCGTCAACTGTTTTGAAGAAGAAGAATCTGCTGAAGTCAGTGAAATCATGTAGAAAAAGTCCCTCCAACGCGATCTTGTGTTTATTGTTTCCAATTTTGCAAACTTCCCACAAGCTATCACTTCCTTTGAGAAATGCAGCGAAACATTAGTGAATAGCTTGCAGGTTTCCAACAAAGTAACTGACGATATTCGTAAAGTTCTTGGTGATGTAGGTAAAGACATACAAGGAAAATGTGAGAGTGATTTTAGCTAACAAAGATCTTGAAGAAATACAAAATATAGCTAAAGTTCTCAAAGGTTGTTGTTATGCACAAGATATCAACATGAATATAGAGTTTGTAGCTTGTTTCGGGTATGCACCAGTGACCTTAGCTGGGGTAGAAAGATGTTTTTCACATCTGAAGCATATTCTGTCTGATAGACGGCATATTTTAACACCAGATTATTTGAAAGAAATGCTAGTAATTATGTGCAACTAGGCAACTTTGGTCATTTAATGTAGTACACCTTTATAATTATCATTTTTAACCATATTTTGGTGGTGGAAATAAATGTCTTTTTATGCCCTTTTTGTCAATAAATGCCTTTTTCGCGCCTTTTTTGTAATTTTATTGTGCCTTTTTGCCTACCTATTTCAGAGATTTTTAGTGCCTGAACATCCTGGCTCTACTCATAACTATTCTCTGCATCCTTTCCAGCTTGACCTTTCCTGTAACATGGAGCCCAAAACTGAACACAATACTAAATGCAGCTTCATCAATGTCTTATACAACTTCAACATTACCTCCCTACTTTTATGCTGCAAGAAGTCAACATGTCTTCCCATTTAAGATGAGCAGATGAGGTTTAAGCAGTGCATAAATAATGATGTGTAGCCCCTTGCTGATGCACACAGCTAGTGAACAGGTTGGCTGGCAGTGGCTGGACACAGTAATCAATAGTATGAACAGTCAGCACAAAGTCAGTGCAATTCATCGAAACAGAACAAGTTAATCACGTGTCACACTCCCTGCACCCATTTCAGATCTTATCCAATTTAATCACCAGCTTTTTTTTTCGAGGTTTTCTTTTTTCATAAATCCGGTGGCTTTTGATGCCAATTTGTCTATAAATCTGGCTCCTCACTGAATGAATTTGTGTCCACTTTAATCACTGTCCATTCCAAAAGATGCCATTGTCAATAGTGGCGCATTTTTGGTTACATCTCTTGTCAATCATTTGAAATTTGCTGATGGTCAGACTTTCAATTCTTTTGTTCTTTTTTGCTGAGTCCCCATTTCATGTTTAATGCTGTAAAGTCACAAGAAATGTTTAAAAGTGCACGATAGATTCTAAAGAGCAATCGTGTAATTTCCATAATCAGGACAGTTATTTGATGATTAGCTGCTCCCATCTTAAGATGCTTAATATCATCATTGTAATATATTTTTGGCCGTGGGTTTGTACCAAATGTTATACAATTGTGAGTTATGTTTACCACAGTCCATAGGTTCCTTCTATTGCTTTGTGCTTCCGTCATGTAAAACGCAGATGTTAACCCCAAATCAAAGCTGTCAAAAGATTTGGTTAGAAACTTCAAACAGCACTTAAAATAAAACCGCAAATTTGCCAAGAAATCAGTTCCAAAAAACAGGTGCGAACCTCTCCCCTGATGTGAGCCCAAGCTTTGCCCTTTTGGATAACATTCTTTGAGAGTTGCTGTGCTCTGATTTCTGTAAAAAGAACTTTGACCTTTGCTTATTAGTTTAAAAACAGAGTCTTGTGAACGTGAACAGAATTACAATATGCATTTGCTCAGGATCTATCCTGACAGCAATGGTTTCACATCTGCCTCTTATTTAGAATTGGCATCTTTCATCCTGCTAAACCTTATCGTGAAGCTTAGTCTGAGAAAGAGCATCAGTGACAGATTTGCTTCTCATATATTGAACCATTTCCACACTACGAAATGAGTTTTCTGGTTATATGGTGGACATATGATAAACATTTTACTTCTATTCGTTTCATAACTTAATTGACAATATTTTCTGTAATGCATTTTATAAATTACTGGAGCTTTGGAGCTTGCATGGAAAGAAAGAAACAAATTTCCAAGAAGTAAAAAAAACTGTTGGAGGAACTCAACGGGTCAGGCAGCATTCATGGAGGCAAAGAAATGATCACCTTTTTAGGTCGTGAAGCTGCATCAGGCCTCATACAAATGCAAATTTAGGTTTATGTTTATTATTGTCATGTGTAGCAAGGTACAGTGAAAAGCCTTGTTTTACATGCTATGCAATCAGATCAGTACAATTCATAAATATAATCATCAATCTCGATTACAGATATAGATGTTGCAAAGGGAAAGATACAAAATGCAGAATATTGTTCTCAGCATTGTAGCGCACCAGTTCTATAGACAAAGTCCAATGTCTGCAGTGGGGTAGAGGTGAATGGGACAGTATCCTAGCTTATGGAAGGACTTTTCAGAAGCCTGAGGTGTGGAAGCTGTTCCTGAGTCTGGTGGTGTAAACCTTCAAGCTTCTGTACTTTCTGCCAGACAGGAGCAGGGAGAAGATGGAAAGACTGGTGTGGGACAACCTTTTAATTTGCTTTTCTGATGCAGTGTGAAGTGTAGATAGAGTCAATAGTGGGAAGTCTGGTCTATGTGATGGACTGGGCTACATATACTACTCTGCAATGTTCTCATTTTTATCATTTATCCTCAGAGACCGGGCAAACAATGCATCTTAAAATCTGGTGCCCAGAACCGCTTATAATCATCACAGCATGAGGATTTTGTGCAGCTATGTTATGTTCTAAGAACAGAGCGGTAGAGTTGCTGCCTTACAGCGCCAGAGATCCGGGTTCAATCCTGACTACGGTGATTTCTTTACGGAGTTTGTACATTCATGACCTCATGGGTTTTCTCCCACACTCCAATAACGTACAGGTTTGTAAGTTAATTGACTTTGGTAAAAATTGGAACTTGTCCCTAGTGTGCAGGATAGTGTTATTGCACAGGTATTGTTGATCGGAGTGGACTTGGTGGGCCGAAAGGCCTGATTCCACATTGTATCTCGAAACTAAACTAAACTAAATTATCATAGAAATAAATCCTAGCATTCCATCAGTCAATTTGGACTAGTTTTATTTTGATGAACCATAAATATGGACTGCCAAGTTTATTTGCATATCCACTCCCAGCATTTCATCAGTTTTAAAGTATTTAATTCTACTCCTTTTAAGTCCATAAACATTCTCTCCTATTTTTCTGCAGGGACGTTTATTACTATTCATTTAATCTTTATCTGGGTGGACAACTGGTGCCCTGAAACTGCTTGTTACCCTGGTCAGGACACAACATTCTGCTTGGCATCTGGCTTGCTGTTCTCCTGTGTGACCCATACGAGTCGAGGTTTGTCCCACCATCAGGCTCACTGTCATCAAACCTGCTGCATTCATATTAATACTTTTGTCATTCACAATCACTCAAAATCACTCAGGAACATTCAAATATGACTATCACATTAGACCATGAATTATTGTGTTTATGCTGATCCTGAGATGTGAAAACTTTCAGCTGAAGAAGGCTCTCGACCCGAAACGCAACCCGTTCCTTCCCCTTCAGAACATGCGCTGCCTGCTGAGTTTCTCCAAGCAACTTGGTGGTCTATCTCAAGGACTGACCAGACTATGCCTCGCTCGCTCTCCTTCCTCTCTCTCTCTCGCTCCATCTCTCTCCCTCCCTCTCACACAGGCATGTAAAAACATGTTTTAAAGCATGCACCACCACACTCAGGAGCAGCTTATCCCCCTCTGTAATCAGGCTTTTGAACATTCCTTCCATAAGTCAGGGCACCTTCAGATTTATCTTTACTGCATTGTGGAGATTGGATTTTGTCGTAAGTTCAAAAGTTGTAGGAGCAGAATTGGACCATTTGGTCCATCAAGTCTACCCCGCCATTCAATCATGGCTGATATATCTTTCCACCTCAACACCATTCTCCTGCCTTCTCCCCATAACCCATGACACCTGTACTAATCAAAAATCTATCAATCTCCACCTTAAAAATATCCCTTGACATGGCCTCCACAGCCGTCTGTGGCAATGAATTCCACAGATTCACCACCCTCTGGCTAAAGAAACCCTCCCGCCACTGGAAATGGTGCCCTACAATGTTGAGAACTATATTCTACACTCTGTATCTTCCACTTTGCTCTACCTATTGTCACTTGAGCTTGTATGGAATAATCTGATGTGTCGAGAGGACGGGCGGCACAGAGCTCGATCTGCCTTCTTCACGTGATCCCGGTTGCCAAAACCTGTGGTAAGTGAGCTACACAGAGATGCAGTCCTTGAACGTCAGGTCCTTGAGCTCCACGAGGGAACGGCCTCCGAATGCCGGAACCTCCGGTCGATTGGACAGTATGCAAAACGAAGCTCGGTGCACGTGACAATAGTAAACCGAAACCGAAAATATAATTAACAAAATTTAAATTTAAAAACTAAAATTAAAATAAAAAAACACACATACTAAAACAAATAAATAAATTTACTTATTTAAATAAATAAAATCCTTCCCTCTGGAAGCCGCCATCTTGTCTGTACACTGTATTTGCAGCAAGGAAATCTGCCTGTAGTTTTGAAGGCAAATTCCCCCAGCCAAGAACCAGGAAGTGTGCGGAAATTCATGCTGCAGTCCTGTTCTCCCACCAAGAAATCCGATTGCATAGCATAGATGCCTTTAGCCAACACATTAGTTGCCCATTTTAGAAAAAAGGTATTTAATTAAACTACCTGTTTACAATGCTGCTTATATTTGTACCACTACAAGATATGATTAAGCAGCTTTCGGATCCATTTATAGACACAACATTCTGGAGTTACTCAGCGAGTCAGGCAGCATCTCTGGAGAAAAGGAATAGGAATGGGTGAGTGGGCAGATGGCAAATGCAGTTTAATGTGGATAAATGTGAGGTTATCCACTTTGGTGGCAAAAATAGGAAGGCAGATTATTATCTGAATGGTGTCAAGTTGGGAAAAGGAGAAGTACAATGAGATCTGGGGGGTCCTTGTTCATCAGTCACTGAAAGTAAACATGCAGGGACAGCAGGCAGTGAAGAAGGTGAATGGCATGTTGGCCTCCATAACAAGAGGAGTTGAATATAGGAGCAAAGAGGTCCTTCTGCAGTTGTACAGGGCCCTGGTGAGAAAAGGAATCGGTATTTTATGTCCATCTTTGGTACTCCAGCATTTTATGTCCATCTTTGGTATAAACATCTGTCTGAAGAAGGGTTTCAGCCCGAAACGTTGCCTATTTCCTTCGCTCCATAGATGCTGCTGCACCTGCTGAGTTTCTCCAGCTTTTTTGTGTAACCTTCGATTCTCCAGCATCTGCAGTTCCTTCTTAAACTCTGCTGTTCCTTCCTACACTGTTCGATTTAGTTTTAATAAATGCAGTGAATTCACAAATCCTTCTGGAACATCACTAGCAGGATTATCTGTCTAATTGCTAATTTTGCCTCCAAGTGCTTTTCCATTTTTGTAACCAGGTTAATATTTTATTATCACTTCCATAAGCTAATACATTCTTCGGAGTAGATTTTATCAATTGGCATTTGAAACAATATAAATCTTACTTCAACGTCTTAATTGACCTTTGGGATCAATGCAGTTGAGTTGAACTAAAGCATGCAGGTACAACAGGCAGTGAAGAAAGCAAATGGCATGTTGGCCTTCATAACCAGGGGAGATGAGTATAGGAGCAAAGAGGTTCTTCTGCAGTTGTACAGGGCCCTAGTGAGACCACACCTGAAGTATTGTGTGCAATTGTGGTCTCCAAATTTGAGGAAGGAAAATCTTGCTATTGAGGGAGTGCAGCGTAGGTTCACGATGTTAATTCCTGGGATGACGGGATTGTCATATATTGATAGAATGGAGCGGCTGGGCTTGTATATTCTGGAATTTAGAAGGATGAGAGGGAATCTTATTGAAACATATAAGATTATTAAGGGTTTGGACACGCTAGAGGTAGGGAACATGATCCCGATATTGGGAGAATCCAGAACCAGGATCCACGGTTTAAGAATAAGGGGTACGCCATTTAGAACAGAGATGAAGAAAAACTTTTTCACACAGATTGGTTGTGAATCTGTGGAATATTCTGCCTCAGAAGGCAGTGGAGGCCAATTCTTTGGATGTTTTCAAGAGGGAGTTAGATAGTGCTCTTAAAGATAGCGGAGTCAGGGGATATGGAGTGAAGGCAGGAACGGGGTACTGATTGTGGTTGATCAGCCATGATCATATTGAATCGTGGTGCTGACTCGAAGGGTCAAATGGCCTACCCTTGCACCTCTTGTCTATTGTCTATTGTCTATTGTGTCTGGAGGCGTGGTGTAGGCAGTTACGATAGTGGCATCTAAGAGGTTTTTAGATAAACACACGGAAGTGCAGGGAATGGAGGGATGATTAGTACATATGTCAGGGGTTACAGGGAGAAGGCAGGAGAATGGGGTTGAGAGGGAAAGATAGATCAGCCATGATTGAGCAGACTTGATGGGCCGAATGACTTATTTTTGCTCCGATACCTTATGAAATGATAATATCATAATGTACAGGCAGATGAGATCAGTTTAACTTGGCATCATGTTCGGCACAAACATTGTGGGCCAAAAGCCCATTCCTGTGCTGCATTGTTCTATGTTCTAGGTCTACATTCAATGATTTAGGTCAATGTGAGAATTCCACTCCCTTCCATAGGTGGGGTTGGTGGTGGTTGACAAGTGGGTAATTTGTGAGCTAGTCTGTATCTTATGCAGGCTTTTACCTAACAAGATTTAACAAAAACACTCCTTACGATGCAAGAGATCAAAACAAACACTCTCCTCCAAGGTTTGGCCTGAGAAGGCATTAAAAGTAGTAAAGGTTTCAAAGATTTGCTCGAGGATTATTTGACAGAAGGAAATGTCCTTAAAGCTCACTCTTTATATTAGCAGTCATGGATCAGCCATTACCAGGAGCCTCTGGGGACGTCACATATTCTTAAGGAGGTTTTGAACACATCATTCAGAGTGTTATTGTTGTGCATGCAAACAACATGGCTTAGCCAGCTGGGAACATTGGCCTGGGAGAGGACATTGATATTAGTTTGCTTGTCCTTCCATTGAATTGTTTGACTACTTCGATTTTGTTGTTATTATTTATTCCTATTTATGTCTTTACTTGTTCGGAACAAATAAACAAATAAATAAATTAAAATTTGGAAGATTTTCCAGGGAAAATTTTCTTTGAGATGCCTGGTATAAAGAGTCCGGTGTCAGAAGCATACAGGAGCACAGTGATTACTGCCGTTGAGTAACCATCGGTTTTGTAAAGGGATTTAAGGACTTGCTTTTCAAATGACATTTTCCAGCACGTGGAACTCCATGTAACTAATACATAGCGGTCCATGCATCATCTCTGGTTAGAAGGAATGAGTGATGGTTCAGGTTGAGACCCTTCTTCAGGCAGGTTTTGACCCAAAATGTCACCCATTCCTTCTACCCAGAGATGCTGCCTGTCCCACTGAATTACTCCAACATTTTGTGACTATCTTCGGTGTAAATCAGCATTGGCAGTTCCTTTTTACACATAACTGATACATAGATGGCTTTCCTTTGCTATAGAGTTCACACAGATAACTTCGATTTTTGTTCATTGTTGTGACATGTACTTAGCAGTATTCAGTTTGTTTTCTCACAATTTTAAGTTTTTTAGTGTGCTCTGATAATGGGGGGGCACGAAGATTGGACAAAACATTTGCAAGTAAATTTCAGAGACCAACGTTATTTACCAGAATAAACAGAGCCCACAATTGCACAGAATTCACATTTAAAAACTTTAGCCATCCATAATGTGTGCAAACTGTAAAATGAACCATATAAAAATGGTTCAATGCTTTTATAAAATGTGTGAAATAATGAAGAAATATTTATGGTAACACAGAGATGAGCGAAAATCTTTTACACATTAAAGTCTGCATGGAAACATTTTAGAGCAAGCAAATTGCATTGACAGTAATGTGTGTGACTTCAGACAATATGGAGCATAAAGGATTACTTGTGCCATTTTGTGCTCAGGATTATTTGAGCTCAACAGACCATGAAGGCAGCAGAAAGTCTCTGCCATGTCATTGTACTCGTACCAGTCTCAGTAACATCTAATTGCTCTTCCAGTAAACTCAGGAATAACTATGCACGGTGAGCATCACAGTGGCTGACCTCTAGAATTTGGAAAGACTGGTAAAGAACTGAAAACTGAGAAGTAGAATAAATAATTGCAATTGGTATGCAAATGTCTTTATCATCACTTTTAAGCTAGGGGGGGGGGGGGGGCGGGATTAAAATGCTGTTTTCTCCTGCCTGTCCGAGATATATTTTCTCGGGCTGCTAACTGATGCAGAAAAATCGTTCCGACTTCCGTTCTTGAAAGTTTGTTTTTTTTAAATCGCGGGACAATTTGCTCCCTGGAGTAAAATAAAAAGTTACTTCTAATGCCATCAATGCCTACAATGAGACGGATCTCAAGTAGGGGCAAATCAAAATGTAAGTTGTCTATTTTACATATAAACTTGCTTCTTAGGATGACTTTAATCAAAATTTCCTTGGCGATAATGTGATTTTGGCCCCATACGAACCGGCAGTGTTTTTCCTGCCGATATGAAGTTCAAATTCACTGCAACCGCAACTTTCCAATCAATCGCATTCCACAAAAACCCACTCGCAAGATGATTAAAATGCCCATTAATTTACTGGAATTGTACATTAAATTCCCTCCATTTGGCCTATAAATTCATGACATTGAGATTTAAAAATCTTGTTATATTGTGAATTCTTGTGTGCATGTTATTTAAAAATGTTAACCTTTTCTTAAAAAATGGATGGATGTTTAGATCTAGTAATTGAATTTTGTAATTGGCTACAATTAGGTAAGTAATTAATTATGTGCTTTAATTTCAGGTCATCCAAGTAAGATTGTTTCATATTTGTTTCAGAATGCTTCAATCTATAACAACTGGAAATTTCATTCAGTTCTCTTAATTTTTAAGAAAGTTATGGGCTTTTGACTGTCCTCAATCACAGCTTTTGAGTTAAGTCAATGGAAAAGCAATAGGGAACAAGATGCTAATTTCAGAGTATGAAAATGGCCATAACCTTTTCAATACTGAAGGTATGAAAGTGAATTAGGTGTCAAATTAAACTTATTTTTATGCTTTATCTGATGGGATAAACTGCAGGCTTGATTTTTTAAATCTCAACATTTTGTAACGTTGCTATAAATATATGATGAGGGTGAGAGGTGGATCGTGGTGGTGTAAGGTATTAAAAAAGTGCAATGATTTGGATACAAAGTGCTGGACAAACTCAGTGGATCCAGCAGTATCTCTGGAGAACATGGACAGGCGATGTTTAGAGTCAAGACCCTTCTTCAGATGCTTGTTTGGATTATTGATATAGATGCAGCAGCGCGCCAAGAGTGTCCCAGCAAACCGGCCTCGCCCACTGCCGCAGACCAACGACGGGAACTGTGACGCTGAGAGTGAGGAGGGACCGTGAGCAAGGGAGACATCGAGAGTGAGGACGACCACCGAGAACAATGGATGACCTGCGGGGTGGAGGGGCTGCTGCTACGTGCAGCACCAGGCAGTAGATAGGGCTGTTCTGTACTTTCGTAACTTTGTCTGCATCAAAATGTGGCGACACTTGTGTACTGCCTTGGTTGTATGCAAAACAAAGCATTCCACTCGGCACATGTGACAATAAAGTACTCATTATGTTGAGGAAAGGAATAAGAAGCAGAGGTAGAGATGCAGAGGTAGTAAATGAAGGTGGTAATAACATGGTCAAACACAAAGTGCTGGAGTATCTCAGTGGGACGAAATGAAGAAGGATCCATGCTCAAAATGCCATATGTCTATTCCCTCCACAGATACTGCCTGACCTGCTGAGCTACTCCAGCACTTTGCTCCAGATTCCAGCATCTACAGTTCCTGTGTCTCTATGATAATAACATAGCCTGCCTTTAACTTCTCCCACCAAGACCCTCCTCTATGTCTACAATGCCCTCAATGGGCTTGCCCCCCACATTAAAAGTCTTCTCACCCACCACTCCACTTCCAGGGCCCTCAGATCGGCCGACTTGGGGCTGCTGAATATCCCCCGGTCTAGGCATAAGCTTAGGGGCGACCGCGCCTTTGCGGTTGCAGCTCATAGACTGTGGAACAGCATCCCTCTTCCCATCAGAACTGCCCCTCCATCGACTCCTTTATGTCAAGACTATAATCTTATCTATACTCCCAAGTCTTTCCTGATAGCCACTGAGCGAAGGCTATATGTATATATGTATGTAGTTTGTTTGTTTATACTATTCTTATAACAAATGTAAAGCACTTTGGCCAACAAGAGTTGGTTTTTTAAATGTGCTATATAAATAAATGTGACTTGACATGTGATTTGACTGGTGGAGTGAGACTCGAAAAATATCAGTATCTACTGCATGAGCCAACCCCCGTTTTAACCACCTGGAGATGGTCCAAATCAATACCTTTTTATAAAGTTTTTGTAAATAACAAACATTGCTAGTTCAGAGCCTCTAAGGCTCTTCGTGACCTTGAAGTGTTGTTGTATATGTGTGACCATACACAACCGAAGGACCATGGGGTATGCTATGAAACTAGTTTGAGACCTCACGTCTGCTCTGCTTAACTAAACATTAAAATATAATATTATTTGCAGATGTAACCATCCTGTCCATTCACAATATGTAGTGATTGAACCCGTTGTGCTGAGACCAGCGCCATGAGGATAACTACCTTATGAGAGCCGAGCCAAAGCTAAGGATGTAGCTGGAGCCCCCTGGTGAAATAGTGTTAATACCATGTCAATATCCCATATTGCCCTGTGCTTGTCCTGGGAGAACTTGTGTGAAAGATATCCTTAATAAACTCTGGATCAGAGGGTGAAACCCAACAGAGTGAGTCCCGTTTGCTGCAGCAAAGATGATGGGAAGACACGTTGGGCACAGTTAATGGTCTTAAAACTTAATTTATTGTCAAAGACCCATTTGAAACGAACTCCAAGATGTCAGTTATCTGTACCGTATAAGATGTAACATTAGCATTCAAACAAAACGCTTCCCATCTCCTGAAGAGGAAATGTAATGCTTATCTTTTTTGGTGCTATCCCTGCACTCTGCAGTGAGCACGGATATGGATCGGTCTCACTATCAGAGCCGCTAGAGCAGTCTACTCAGAATCTATGTCAATAAATTGATTTTATCATGCAGAGGCTGGTTTTCCGAGCCAGAGGCTGAACCAGCAAAGTTTTTTGTTTAGAATAACCGTAAAAGGTTGTATTATTATTCCCCAATGAAAGCGGGAAGCATGGCTGCATAGGCCAGTCAGACAGAACGACAACCTAAAACGGGATCTTGCTGACTTTATTGCAAGACCCGACTGATGAGGCAAAATGGAGGGAGACAAAAATAACTTCCTTCTCCTTGAAGTGAGAATGTATCTTTCACCACTGTTATGCCACATATTTTGCAACCGGTAAATGAGCCTGGAAACAAGCATCGATATTCGGTGTTCCATCGAGCCATAATTTCATTAAATACTTAATGATCCAATATCCATTTTGTGTTGTCATTGATTGTACGTGATGATACTAACGCAAAATGAGATTAGGTAAATTATTACAGGATATTCTGACTTAATTGCACCCATGTGACTAACATATGCCACCACCATAGTGTATCAACTCAACATTGAGCATGCAGATTACACATATTCGCTGAATAACCCTTTAACCTATAGAATGCACCTAGTGTCTATAGGTAGTTGATACCAATAACTGAATAATTGTTAACTCATGCAACTCTCCTCCGTCTCCAAACTAGAGATTGCATTCATAATTTTCCACCTTAGCGCCCCATCAGTTAATAATATAACTGACATTTTACTGACCAGACCACTGTGGCAATGCTGAATACTGTTAGTCCACCATTATGACTTTGGTAGCTTCAGCTGGTAATAACATAATGTCTGTCACAAAGCCCTACATGGCACTTGAGAGATTACTACTTTCGATGTAAGCTCCCGTACTTGCACAGCTGAATCACAGCTACTATATTGACAATTACACTTGATGAATAGAAGGCTGCTTTATCACAACAAGATTGTTACAGGTGCCTATTAATTCCAATCTCTTACCCCAGGGCGGAGTCACAGGCTAATTAATAGTTAAAGGTAAATCCCAATGATGAACAAGTCTAGTTGGTATCACCTTAATTTTCTTAAACATAGTTTGAGGCTGAAACAGTTGTGTTAAGTCAATGGAAAAGGAATAGGGAACAAGATGCTAATTTCCGACTATGGAAATGACCATAACTTTTTTAATACTGAAGATATGAAAATGAATTAGATATCAAATTAAAGTTCTTTTTATGCTTTATCTGATGGGATAAATTACAGGCTTGATTTTTAAAATCTCAAAATTTTGTAACATTCCTACTGACTGAACATTATTGCCTTCCATCACAGTGAAGAATGGTGATTCCACTGTGGGGGATGTTCATGTTATATTCTATTGTGTATTGTGTTCTTTTTGACTGTGTGGCTGCATGGTAAATCAAATGTCACTGTACCTTAATTGGTGCATGTGGCAATAAATGTGAACTTGAACTTGAACTGCCCGTAGTCAGGATCAAACCCGAGTCTCTGGGCCTGTAAGATAGCAACTGTGCCTCTATGATCTGTTAAAGATACATAGAATTTGCAGCTAGATTCTGGCTAATTGACCCAGCCAATGTAAACCTGCATTTATGTTTCACTCAAGCCTCCTTTAACTGTACTTCATCTAATGTAGGTAGACAAAAATGCTGGAAAAACTCAGCGGGTGGGGCAGCATCTATGGAGGGAACTAAATAGGCAACGTTTCGGGTCGAAATCCCTTCTTCATCTATGTAGTCTTTATCATAGTCTTACCCTTCATCCATTTCTGTATTCCATGCACATTCAGCATTCCTTGGCTGTATCTTTGTAATATCCGATCACTCATGTTTCAATGTTCTAATCAGAGCCTAAGAAGATAATTTTAATCTAAATCTTTATCGTATTTACAAGTGACTGTTTTATTTTAACAATCCCTACTTTTGGCACTTGAAGTGCTCTTGGACATGCTTTTGTTTGCTTCAGTAAGACATCTGGAGCAGTGCAATGCTGGAAGGATTCATTGTTTGGGATTCTGCTTATTGTCGCCAGCTAAGTTAGAAATGGGAAATCAAATAGAAATGGCAGGTAATTCCCAGCGGAGTCAGGCAATTCTGATGAAAGATCATTGACCTGAAGTCTTAGCTCTCGCCTTCCTCACCGCAGATGCTGCCTGCCCTGCTCATTGTTGCTCATTTCATAGTTTAGTTTAGTTTAGCGATACAGCCTTCGGCCCACCGAGTCCCCACCAACCAACGATCACCGCACATTAACACTATCCTATGCACACTAGGGACAATTTACACTTATACCAAGCCTATTAACCTACACACCTCTATGTCTTTGGAGTGTGGGAGGAAACCGAAGATTCCGGAGAAAACTCACGTGGTCACAGAGAGAACGTACAAACTCCGTACAGACAGCACCCATAGTCGGGATCGAACACACTCTACCGCTGCGCCACCTTGCCTCACTGCTACTCAACTAGAAGATAAAGAAAATGAGGATGTCTGCTCTCCTCTCTCGTAGGTTTTCATTTCTAACCTTAGTCGTCTTCATCGATTTTTGCTTCCCTTCTTATTTTCGAGCAAGTATCCACCCAATCTATGCTACACATACTAGGGACAATTTACAATTTCACCAAAGCCTATTAACCTATAAACTTGGAATTTTTTTGAGTATGGGAGGAAACCAGAGCACCCGAAGAGAGCACACACAAGACACGGGGAGAACGTACAAACTCATACAGACAGCACCCGTGGTCAGGATCGAACCTGTGTCCCTAGCGCTGTTATGCTCCTGTCACACTTAGGAAACCTGAACGGAAACCTCTGGAGACTGTGCGCCCCACCCAAGGTTTCCGTGCGGTTCCCGGAGTTTCCCGGAGGTTTTTGTCAGTCTCCCTACCTGCTTCCACTACCTGCAACCTCCGGCAACCACCTGCAACCTCCAGAAACCGCACGGAAACCTAGGGTGGGGCGATAAGTCTCCTGAGGTTTCCGTTCAGGTTTCCTAAGTGGGGCAGGAGCATAAGGCAGCACCTATACTGCTACGTCTCCGTGCTGCCCCATTTTTCTTATTCTTTTATGGCACAAGTTTTCCGCACATAACAAAACCCATTCCTGGTAAGTTCAAGTGCTAGCTTCAGGTTTAGGTTTATTACTATTATCACTTGTACCAAGTTAGAGTGAAAACAATTTGTTTTGTGTTCTAACAAGACAGATTGTTCCATACTTAAATACATGTATATATCAAGGTAGTGCAAATGAAAAGTAGTGATAAAGCTACACGAGAAAACAGATAAAAAAGTGGAGGGCCTCAATGAGGTAGGTGGGGAATCGAGAACCAGAGGACATAGGTTTAAGTTGAGGGGGGGGAAGGATTTAATAAGAACCTGAGGCGTAACTTTCTCACACATAGAGTGATGGATGGATGGAACGAGCTGCCAGAGAAGGTAATTGAGGTACTATCACACATTTAAAAAACATTTAAACAGGTACATGGATAGAAGACACAAAATGCTGGAGTAACTCAGTGGGACAGGCAGCATCTCTGGAGAGAAGGAATGGTGATGTTTTGGGTCGAGACCCAGTTACTCCAGCATTTTGTGTCCCGCTGAGTTACTCCAGCATTTTGTGTCATGCTGCCTGTCCCGTAGAGTTACTCCAGCATTTTGTGTATAACTTTGATTTAAACCAGCATCTGCAGTTCTTTCCTACACAGGTACATGGATAGTATAGGTATAGAAAGATATGGGGCAAACGCAGGCAGGTGGGACTACTGTAGATGGGACATGTTGGTCAGCGTGGGCAAATTGTTTCCACATTGTATGACCCTATGACTCTATGACTCTGACGACATGACTATGACTATGACCTGTTTCAGTGGTACTGAAACAATGCAAACATCATAAAAAATGTCCAATTTTTGTTCAGGAACAGAAAATTGATCTATCGTTTCTTTTTCACATTCTGCCCAATTTGTGCATTAATTGAGAACAGAGCATATAAAATTTAGACTTTATTCTAATCACACCCATTGTTTGTTGTGAAGAAGTGAAAGCGAAGGAGAGATGATAAAGAATATTGTTGTGGTTATGTCTGCTTTCATGGTACAAAGTAGGAATGTGTTCTGTCTAAGCATTGTACGGTTCCAATCTGTGTTGTAGTTATCAATAACAACTCAAACTTGCAATCATGTACAAAGGGCCATTTGCTCATAATAACAAAGGTAATTTGAGGCTTTACCAGAGCTGGTGATGAATATAATGTATCTACAAAAAGAAAAATAAATAAACGATAGACCAATCATTAAAGAAATTGATAAGGCCAAATATCCTGCTTTGTGTTTTTGTTTGACTTCAGTGTATGTGACTTGTTTGCACTGTTCTATTCACTGATGCCATGTACAAGGATTGTTTACTATAACCTTGTAATCAAGCAGCCATATTACTGATGATAACAAAATTGCTGTAATTTTGGCTGAAAAGAAACTGCCTGAAATGTATTGGCTGATGCTTTAGTTGGAGTGCAGTATCCTATTATCTTTATTTGTAATTTGCTTTCAAGAACTTATGATTTACATTTGAGTTGGATTACGGCATTCAGTGTATCATCAGCTTGAAGTGACCTCGCAGGTCTTCGGGAGAAGGGGGAAAAATTGCATCTCCCTCCGATTTGAAATGATGCATGTGAGGCTTGAGGAATAATGATTTGCAATTAAAAATGAAAGACCTGAAATCATTTGTGGTAACACTTTGTGTACTGAAATTGTACAATGTTTTAATTTTTTTCAGCATGTCTCTGGAAGTTTTTATACATTAACATAATGCAAGTGACTTCTTCAAAAAGAAGAGGGAAAATGTGAGACTTTTCTGGTGCTCATTAAAGCAAAAAGGTTGACAACATTTGAAAGTGAGTCATTGTGGACTGCGGCTGGTGATAATATTAATTAGATAAAACACCATGTAAAATGAAGGGGAAAAATTTGCAGGCAATTTAAAAGTTTTAAAATAATAAAGTGGTACTGTAGGTAGAACCGCTGCCTCACAGCACCAGAGACTCGTGTTAGATCCTGACCTCAGGTGCTGCCTGTGTGGAATTTACACCTGAGCAGTATGTTCTCCCTGTGACTGTGTGGGTTTTATCCAGGTGCTCCAGCTTCCTCCCATATTCCAATGACGTGCAGGTTTGTAGGTTAATTGTCCTCTGTAAATTGCCCCTGGTGTGTGGGGAGTGGATGCCAAAGCGGGATAACATAGAACTAGCATGAATGTGTGATCAATAGTTGGCGTGAGTGTGGTGGGTCGAAGGTCAGTTTCCATGCTGCATCTCTAAACTAAACCAAACTAAAATCTACGTGGATTTTTTTTTTCTCTTGTGCATACTTGCATCAAGGAATATATAAACCATTCGAATCAACCCATGATGTTATGGTCGGTTCTATCACAGGCGCACAGGTTTATCTCCGGAATCTGGACTGAAACCACGAGGTGTGATATTTGAAAAACAAAAGCAGATTTGTTAAAATGGCAGCTAGAAATTTCATACACATATTTGCTCACAATGACAAAAGCAATTTAATGCATTACTGGATCTACTGTGGTTATGGTGCGTCTGTGGAAAGTAAATAACTAGTAGACGAATTGTTTAAAAAAAAGGTCATCACATTTCCTTTAATATTGCAGAGCATAATTACAGCTTTCCAGCATGCTGAGAGGAGTGATTTACTTGGCCAGTTTTTTACTGTATTGTTGTAATCTCCATGCTTCCATCGAATGTGTATTCAGAGCACAAACCTTCGTCCAAATTTCTATTATGCAGACCAAGAGTTGACGATATATGTCTAACAGCCCAAAACAATTATGGTCTGTACCCAGCCAGCTAAATAGTATGTCGACACAAAGTGCTGGAGTAACTCAACGCGTGAGGCAGCATCTCTGGAGAGAAGGAATGGGCGACGTTTCGGTTCGAGACCCGTCTTCAGACTGATGTCAGGGGAGGGGGCGAGACAAAGGTAGAATGCAGTCAGAGACAGTAAGACTAGTGGGATAACTGGGAAGAGGAAGAAGAAGAGAGAAAGCAAGGGGTATCTGAAGTTAGAGAAGTCAATGTTCATACCGCTGGGGTGTAAACTACCCAAGCGAAATAGGTGTTTAAGAAGGAACTGCAGATGCTGGAGAATCGAAGGTACACAAAAAAGCTGGAGAAACTCAGCGGGTGCAGCAGCATCTATGGAGCGAAGGAAATAGGCAACGTTTCGGGTCGAAACCCTTTGGCTGCTGCACCCGCTGAGTTTCTCCAGCTTTTTTGTGTACCAAGCGAAATAGGTGTTGTTTCTCCAACTTGCGCTGGGCCTCACTTTGACAATGAAGGCCCAGGACAAAAAGGGAATGGGAGGGGGAGTTGAAGTGCTGAGTCACCGGGAGATCAGGTAGGTGAAGACTGAGCGGAGGTGTTCAGTGAAACGATCGCCGAGCCTGCGCTTGGTCTCGCCGATGTAGAATTTGGAATATTCTTTATCTTCTCTCTTCCTCTTTCACTCCTTCACAATAAAAGATGGGTGTGGTTAGAATGCAGTCTGAATTTTCTATGCTCTGTTCGCAATCAATGTTCAAATTGGGCAGAATGTGGAAGAGAAGCATTAGATCAATTTTCTGTTCCTGAATAAAATGTTGACATTTTTTATGACATTTTTATAAATATCAGTTTCCCTTGAGAGCTTGGATAAATTTTAGTTTTAGAGATACAGCATGGAAACAGGCCCTTCAGCCCCCCGAGTCCATGCTGATCATTGATCACCCGTTCAGACTAGTTATCGCACTACACACGAGGGGCAATTTACAGAGGCCAATTAAGCGTTCCGGTGGCACAGCGGTAGAGTTGCTGCCTTACAGCGTTTGCAGCACCAGAGACCCGGGTTCGATCTCAACTATGGGTGCTGTTTGTATGGAGTTTGTACGTTCTCCACGTGACCACGTGGGTTTTCTCCAAGATCTTTGGTTTCCTCCCGCACTCCAAAGACGTTCAGGTTTGTAGGTTAATTGTCCTTAATGTGTGTAGGATGGTGTTAATGTGTGGGGAACACTGGTCGATGCGGACCTGTATCTCTAAACTAAACTAAACGACACCTGCAAACCCGCACGTCTTTAGAGACACCTGTTGGAAACCCATGTGGTCACAGGGAGAACGTGCAAACTCCACACAGGCATTACCTGAGGCCAGGATCAAGCCTAGGACTCTGGTGCCACGAGGCAACAGCTCTACTGCTGCACCACTGTGCCACCCTTAAATTTCAATCTACCTGTATTCAATGTATCTTTCATTCTTTTGTTGTGAAAAATGAAATTGTAATTGATTCGAAAGTGGAGCAAACTGAATTTTCTATATTTTTTGAAGTCATATCCATTACTTTACTATTAAATATGAACAGTCAGTTGAAAAATCTCCATAGACAAAACAGCTTCAGTGCAAGCAAACAATTTTCTATCCTCAATTTACTGCCTGACTTAAAAATACTCCTTATTAAAATCCATTGTGCACAAAGCAATATTTTGCAACACAGGCAATATTTTATTCAGCAGTCTATCTAAATTTCTAGGGGTGTTTTGATAGGCCTCCCATTAGTGAAGTAAATTGACAGATTATTGCCTAAAAGGTCTGTGCTTTGAAGACCTTGATACACCCATCTACCCATTGTATCTGGTCTCCAGGGCAGGAGAGAGTTTGTGCAGTGTGCTTGTCATCCATCGTTGCATTGTCTAATCCATATCTTGAAGGAGCCAGCCACACAATTGGGCTTTTTCTCCAAAGAAATGTTACGAATGACTGCCTCACAAAGAAAGCATTGTTGGTAATCTCGAGGAACACACATGCATCTGCGTTATTTGCTGGTGGGGATCGCCTACTATTTACATGCTGATAGAATAATGTAGGTTAATTCCCATTCCCAGCACAAAGGTGCTGGAACCAGAGAGATATAAGTGTAACTCTGGTCCCAATAGTATTTAGCCAACTCTGCGTGAATTTGTGAATGCCTTGCATTGAGAAATTGATTTTGTTTTATGTGTATACTTTGAGCGCCCTGCAGAGAGCTTGTCAGGTGAAAAGGATAATATTTAGCCCTTTTCTACACAAGCAGGATTTTTAAAACAACACCACTTAGCTGTAGAGCAACATACACAAAGCTTGTGTCGGAAGGAACTGCAGATGCTGGTTAAAACTGAAGATAGACACAAAATGTTGGAATAACTCAGTGGGACAGGCAGCATCTCTGGAGAGGAGGAACGGGAGACATTTCTGGTGTAGACCCTTCTTCAGACTGATTGTTTCGGGTTGAGACCCTTCTTCAGGCTGGTGAAGCTTGCTAATTTTGAAAATAGGCTCAAAGTGCTGGAGTAACTCAGCGGGACGGGCAGCATCTATGGTGTACAAGGATGGGTGATGTATCCTGTCGGACCGTTTAGTTTAGTTTAGTTTAGAGATACAGTGTGGAAACAGGCCCTTCAGCCCACAGGGTCTGCACTGACTAGCAATCCTCGCACATTAACACTAGGGATAGTTGACATTTATCCCAAGCCAATTAACCTACAAACCTATACATCTTTGGAGTGTGGGAGTAAATCGAAGATCTTGGAGAAAACCCACGCGGTCACGGGGAGAACATGCAAACAGGCCGTCATTGGGTATTTTTAAAGCTGAGGTTGATAGGTTCTTGATTATTAAAGATGTCATAGGTTATGAGGAGAAGGCAGGGGAATAGGGTTGAGCGGACAAAATAGATCATCCATGATTGAATGGCAGACTTGATGGGTCGAATGGCCTTATTCTGGCCCTATGTCTTATGATGAGATAATATAACAGGACTTCAAGAATGTAATGCCTGGAACCCCTCAAACAAGAGCACCTGGATGGGAAATCTTCACCATCTCGTGATCAACATTGGAGCTTCTGGCCCTGCAGAAAATCTCAAATAAGCTGACTAATGTAGCAGAAAAATTAAGTTAATTAATGTAGCTTCCACTGGTAACTATTTACACTTGGAGTCATCCTTCATTTGAGAGACAATATCTACTAGTTTATTTTTCATTAAACTTCCAACAATTTACTTGTTGGTTTCTGCACAAAACAAATAACCAAAGGACAGGCACCAGTTCCTCCAGCTAAAGTACTTTAGCCATTTGGAAGAAATGACCCCTCAAACAGTGTGCTTGATTCCTGTAAACCAATGAACTAAAGCCATACACTGTCAGTAAGCTAGCCTTCATTTTACCTACCTTTTCTCTTCCAAGTCATTCATGGACATAGGCACTTGTATATTTTGCAGATACCATGCCTTCACCACAGATTCATGCGGCAGAGTCTCTAATTCAATCTTGACTATGGGTGCTGCCTGTACGGGGTTTGTACGTTCTCCCTGTGACCGCTTGGGTTTTCTCCAGGTGCTCCAGTTTCCTCACACATTCCAAAAACATTCAAGTTTGTAGGTTAATAGGCTTCAGTAAAATTGTAAAATTCTCCCTAGTGTGCAGGATAGATCTAGTGTGTGGGGATCGTAGTTCAGAGTGGACTCAATGGGCCGAAGGGCCTGTTTCTGCACTCTTTCTCTAAGCTAAACTAAACCAAACTAAACTAAACATTACTGTGTTGGCCATCAGAAGTATAAGAGGATATACAGTGCTGAACCCCAGTAACATTTGCTCTTTCTATGCTATTATGGGTTTTCACAAATAACATTTAATGCAAGAGAGTCGTGATTAGAGTTAATGTTGCCAGCATTTCAGAGTAGTTTGCATGTCAGTGTTACTGGATTAGTGGAGTAAATTTGAGTTTAAATCCTATCCTATTTCTGGTAGGCGGCGCGGCTCTGGCCAGCAGCGGCCTCTGCAGCCTGTCCGCGTTTTTATTATTTTTTGTCTGTGTTTTTATGTAGTTTTTGTTATTTTATGTTGGGGTGTGTGTGTGGGGGGATGGGGGTGGGGTGGGGGAGGGGGGGGGGAAACTTTTGAATCTCTCCCTGCACTGGAGACCCGACCTTTTCTCGTCGGGTCTCAGGTGTCGTTGAGGCCGCAACGAGGAGCGGCCTCCAACGGGAAGAAGCCGGGGACTCTGGTGCCGACTCACCGTTGCCGTCGCGGAGCTGGCCTAGAGCGGAGCGGGTGGAGCGGTGGAGGAGCGCTGCCGCTGCCGCTGCCGCTGCTGCTGCTGCTGCTGAGTCGGAGGCTGCTACTGCGGGTCTGCGGACGGCTCGGACGACCCCGCGGCTCCCTGGAGGGAGACCGCTTTTCGGGGCTACTGCAACGGCAAATTCTCCCGCCCGTGTTGCGGGGTCGAAGAGCTCCTGGAGCGGGGCCTAACACCATTGCCCCGCGCGGCTGGAACGGCCGCGGGACTTTGCGAGCGCACACCGGGGGCTCCAACACCAAGACCCGGTGTGCGACCTCGCATCACCCGGCGTGGCTTCAATGGCCGCAGGACAATCGCCATCGCCAGCCGGGGGCTTTGACTTTGACTCTGACATCGGGGGGGGGAGAGTGCAGTGGAGAGATAAGTTCTTTTGGCCTTCCATCACAGTTATGTGATGGATGTTCATGTTAAATGTAATTATGTTGTGTCTGGGGTCTATTTGTGTGTAATGTATGGCTGCAGAAACGGCATTTCGTTTGGACCTCCAGGGGTCCAAATGACAATTAAATTGACTCTGACTCTGACTCTGACTCTGATAGGTTAATTAAATAAAACTCTAATCAGTTAATATTAATATCGGTAACCACCAGTGCTTTATTTGTGATAGTACGTGCCAGTGTAGATTACCAGCATCTCCAAGAAGTGAAATATCATTATTTTGTTATCTAGCTATGTGACGCATATATTTGTTAATCGTGCATACCAATACCTTTTTGTGTACAGAGAAAGCACTGGTCACCACAAATCACCCAGATTGTTCTCAAATCTGTGGACAAAAGGTCTTTGAACTGAAAAGTAATTCTGTTTCTCTTTCCACAGGTGCTGTCTGAAATGCTACACAGTTCCAGCATTTCTGTTTTTATTTCCGATACCTGACATCTGCACAAAAAGGACACAAAGTGCTGGATTAATTCAGCAGGTCAAGCAGCATCTCTGGAGAACAAGGATGGGAAATCTTCACCGTACCATAGTCTACAGTGGAGTTTCTGGTCCGACAGAGATTCTCAAATAAGATGACCAATTTGGCAGACAAATTAAGTGCATTAATATGGTTTCCATTAGTAAACACTGAAGCCAGGGGGAGGAAAGTAGCCGGAGGGGCGGAGGTGCAGGAGAGAAATGGGTGGCAATCCAGGTGGGACCCAGAGGAGGGAACGGGAGGGGGGGGGGGGGAGGTAGGTTACAAAAGGCGGTATGGGGAAAATATAGAAGGGGTTAATGAGAAGTTACCTAACATTGGGGAATTCAATGTTCATACCGTTGGGTTGAAAGCTAGCCAAGTGGAATATGAGGCCTCGGACACAAACGTCAGTGTGGGAATGAGAAAGGGAGTTAAAATGGTCAGCGACTGGGAGACTGAGTAGGCCTCGGTGGACTGAGGGCTGAACACCCCAACCCTTCCCACCCCCACAGCCACTACTGTACTCCCACTGGCTTCTCAAACCCAAACTATTCAAACCTGTCTCACACCTATTTTTTTTACCCCTGGCCTTTGTTCCAATCTGCCTGTCAAAAATTCCCCTTGCCTGCATCGACCTATTACCTGCCCACTCTCCATATTCCCCTTTTCCATATTTCTTCCCCCCGCCCTCCTCCTTTGTGCCCCTTAGTGTATTAACAAGCATCTGCAGTTCTTTGTTTCTACATCCAACATTTTAATTTAATTTAGTTTAGAAAAACAGTGTGTAAACAGGCCCTTCGACCCACTGGGTCCGCACCGACCAGCAATCACCCTATACACTAGCACTATCCTACACTCTAGGGACAATTTACAATCTTTACCAAAGCCAATTAACCTACAAACCTGTACGTCTTGGAGGAAACCCATGCAGTCAAGGGAAGAACATACAAACTCCGTACATGATCAAGATCAAACCTGGGTCTCTGGCACTGTGGCAGCAACTCTAGCACTGCGCCACCATGCCATCTGCAGTTTTTTGAATTTTGGTCTAATAATGTCCTTTGAGGAAATAAATCTCTTGGCCACCTCAGCTTTGACTACACGTGACACATGACTCTCGTCCTGCAGCAATGATATTGACCTTTATTTGGCCTCATTTATGCATTTGCAACAGTATACTCACGGGACACGGTTCCAACAGTGAACTCACATTCATCTAACCTTATAAAAATAAACCCTCATCGCCAACTACCCACACACATTTAATTATGTCAGCAGTTAACTAATTGCACCTATAAAATTATACGATTAACTAATTATTTACAGGAACATTCATATATGCTAGATTTAATCAAACATGAATTAACTCATATCTTTAGTCTTCTAAGCTCGAATTGTAATGTGCAGGTCCTTTGATTCAATTCATTGCTCACCAATCCTTTGCTAACAGTGGCTGGTGTAATATTGTATCAAGACTTATACCATATGGCACATATAATCCTTAAAAATACACTCCCATCCATATTTACTGCACTACACTGTATATAGAATGAGCTGGAACAACCACAGTGAGAAAAATATAGGAGTCTGTAAAACCATGACCCCATGTTTCAAGAATACCTACTTCCTAGTAACTATCAGGCTTTTGAAAACTATACAACACTAAACTCAATTATGAACTATGGACTGTCTTTGGTGGCATGAAGGACTTTGGGCTTTTTTGCACTAGAATTGGGGTTATTCATTTATTGTTTTTTGTTTATTACATGTTACATGGAAACATAGAAATTAGGTGCAGGAGTAGGCCATTCGGCCCTTTGGCCTGCACCACCATTCAATATGATCATGGCTGATCATCCAACTCAGTATCCCGTACCTGCCTTCTCTCCATACCATATAACCATATCTCTTTATAACAAGGGCCCCATCTAACTCCCTCTCGGCCCTACCAGTCCATGCCGAACAAATTTTGTTTGGCAGAGTCCACCTGCCTGCACTCGTACCATAAAATGTTTTTCTCATCATCCAGTCCTAATTTGCCACCATTCAGATAAACTGTGACTTTTCTGTTTTTCCCCACCAAAGTGGATAACCTCACATTTATCCACATTACTTCCTTAAGTACTCTGGGATGCAACTTATCTGGCCCTGAGGATTTATCGGCCTTTAATCCATTCAATTTACCTAACACTTGCTTTTTCTGGCTAATTTGTATTCTTCATCTTTTGTTTTTATACTATCCCTGATTTCCCTTGTTATCCACGGATACCCTCTGTTCTCTTTTACTCTAACTCCCTCTTAAATATAGCCAATGAACTGGCCTCAACTACCTTCTGTGGCAGAGAATTCCACAGATTCACCACTCTGTGTGAAAAATGTTTTCTCATCTCAGTCCTAAAAGACTTCCCCCTTATCCTAAACTGTCACACCTTGTTCTGGGCTTCTCCAACATCGGGAACAATCTTCCTGCATCTAGCCTGTCCAGCCCCTTAAGAATTTTGTAAGTTTCTATAAGATCCCCCTCAATCTTCTAAATTCTAGCGATTAAGCCATGTCTATCCTGTCTTTCTTCATATGAAAGTCCTGCCATCCCAGGAATCAGTCTGGTGAACCTTCTCTGTACTCCCCTCTATGGCAAGAATGTCTTTCCTCAGATTAGGAGACCAAAACTGTATTTCACTCAGTTCCTCCAGGTGTGGTCTCACCCGGCCCCTGCTACAACTGCAGTATTTACCTCCCTGCTCCTATATTCAACATTTTGCTATGTATGCTAACATACCATTCGCTTTCTTCACTGCCTGCTGCACCTACATGCAATACTTTCAATGACTGGTGACTGCAAGGGACCCAGGTCTGTTTAACTCCCTTTTGCTCTTTTGCCACCATTCTATAAAACATCTACTTTCCTGTTTTTTTTGCCACCAAGTGGATAACTCACATTTATCCACATTTTCTTTTCTTAATACTCTGGGATCAACTTATCTGGCCCTGAGGATTTTCTCCCCTTTATCCATTCAATTTACCTAACACTTGCTTTTTCTGGCTAATTTGTATTCTTCATTTTTTGTTTTTATACTATCCCTGATTTCCCTTGTTATCCACGGATGCACTACCGTTCCTGATTAATTATTTTGCCTAACTGGGATGAACAATTGTTGTAGTTCATCCATGCAGTCTTTAAATGCCTTCCATTGCATATCCACCGTCAACCCTTTAATAATCAATTGCCAGTCTATCTTCGCCAATTCACATCTCATACCCTCAAAGTTACCTTTCTTTAAGTTCAGAACCCTTATTTCTGAATTAACTATGTCACTCTCCATCCTAATGAAGAACTCAACCATATTATGGTCACTCTTGCCCAAGGGGCCACGCACAACAAGACTGCTAACTAACCCTTCCTCATTACTCAATACCCTGTCTAGAATAGCCTGCTCTCTCGTTGGTTCCTCTCCATGTTGGTTTAGAAAACTATCCCGCATACATTCCAAGAAATCCTCTTCTTCAGCACCCCTGCCAATTTGATTCACCAAATCTATATGTAGATTGAGGTCACCCATTATAACTGTTTTACCTTTGCTGCATGCATTTCTAATTTACTGTTTGATGCCATCCCCAACTCGACTACTACTGTTAGGTGGCCTGTACACACTGTACAGTTGGCGTTTTCTGCCAATTAGTGTTTCGCAGCTCTACCCATATCTATTCCACATCCACCAAGCTGATGTCCTTCCTTTCTATTGCGTTAATCTCCTCTCTAACCAGTAATGCTACCCCACCTCCTTTACCTTTCTGTCTATCCCTCCTGAATATTGAATATCCCTGGATGTTCAGCTCCCAGCCTTGGTCACCCTGGAGCCATGTCTCTGTGATCCCAACTATATCATATTAATTAATAACTATCTGCACATTCAACTCATCCACCTTATTACGAATGCTCCTTGCATTGAGACACAAAACCTTCAGGCTTGTTTTTACAACATTCTTACCCCTTATACAATTATGTTGAAAAGTGGCCCTTTTTGATTTTTGCCCGGGATTTGTCTGCCTGCCACTTTTACTTTTCACCTTGCTACCTATTGCTTCTCCCCTCATTTTACACCCCTCTGTCTCTCTGCTCAAGCTCCCATCCCCCTGCCACATTGGTTTAAATCCTCCACGACAGCACTAGCAAACACTCCCCCATGAACATTATTTCCATTCCACCCCAGGTGCAGACCATCCTGTCCTGTAGGTTACTGTATATGTAATTCTGACTGTTATTGAGGCTAAATCGTTTTCCCAACGATAATCGATTATGAGCACGGTCACTTCTTTTACTCTGTTAATTATTGAATACACCACAAAATATCCACCTGCTATCTTTGTCGGTGCAGCCATTTCACCTGTTTGTGAGCTAATTATTATAGATAAGTAGCAAATAAAAAGCATTCACCATATGCTTTTATGCTGTCCGCAAGTACTGTAATTAAATGTGTTGAGCAACTTAAGTGTCAAAAAAGAAATCCCATGGGGTTGTGTTTGGCTGCCAGTCAGGAGATGTGCTTGGCAATCTTGTCATCACCGTTAATGAACATGTAATATGTGCAGATAATTGTGAATTATAATAAAGAATAAAAATTGGTATACAGTATTTTCGAGAACTATCCTTAATAGGAATGGTTTCCTTTCTCTTTGCACAGGGATTGTGATCAGTCCCTATCGTCTTGTTCATTGGTTGCTTTCAGGTTTTAAGCTGCAATGGCCCTTTGACAATTGCCACAAAACCAGTTTTCCCTCCTTGCCAACTACTTTTACCTTCTCCCTTGACCCCGACATTCCTTTCAGGCGAAACAATGGTTCGCTTGCACCTCCTCTAACCTCGTGTACTGTATCCGTTGTTCTCGGTGTGGGCTCCTATCTATTGGCGAGACCAAGCTGAACATTTGTGCTCAGTCTACCTTGGCCTACGCGACCTCGAGTTTTCCAAACATCTTAACTCGCCTTCCCTTTCCCAGACTGACCTTGCCCTCCACTGTCAGATTGAGGCCATGCACAAATTGAAGGAACAGCACCTCATATTTTGCTTGGGCAGCTTACAACCCAGCGTTATGAACATTGATTCCTCTAATTTCAAGTAACCCCTCCCTTCCCTTTCTCCCCCCCGTTCCCCCACCCTAGTCGGCCTACTAGTTGCTCTGTTCATATCCTTGTATCCCTTCGTTATCACCCCTTTCCCAGCTAACAATGGGCCATTATGGGCTCCACCTTCCCTGGCTATCTGTTGCTGGCCCTGCTTTGTTCTGGCCTTTTCTTACCTCCAGTTCCCGCCCCTCTACTTTCAGTCTGAAGAAGGGTCCTGACCCGAAACATCACCCTTCCTTTTTCACCAGAGATGCTGCCTGCTGAGTTAGTCCAGCACTTTGTGCTACTTCTCCAGGGAAAAAAATCCAAAAGTAGATTCTTGGCTTGAAACTATCCTGGTTCCTTACATCTGCAGTAAAATGCAGGGGGATAATCGTCAATTTGGACAGTTTACAGTAGGCCATCAAACACATCAAAGTCAGTTACACATTGCTTTATTTTGCACAAGAATGATCACATTGTAGATACTCGTCAATACAATGAAATATTTTCAAATTATATATCATTACAATTTGTTGGGCTTGGAGCTCTGTTTACACAGATTTAAAATGGCAATTCATCCATCAAAACAGCAGTGTGATAACGATATTAAAAATTGTAAAAACATATAAATGGAATTTACTAGTTAATTAAAGGCAATGCCACAACTAGTCAAATAAGGCAAAATCACAAGCTATTGATGGTTCCTTCAGTATTTCCGACCAATTATTTGGGCTCAATCAATATTGTTTGAAAATTGAAAATTGGGGATTTATTTATTCACAGAGCACAATTTCATTTTATAAGCATATCAATACAATGTTTTAATCTAAAAGAAACACAACAAATTCTGATTGAAAATAATTATTTATTATATAGTCATAGAGTGATACAGTGTGGAAACAGGCCCTTCGGCCCAACTTGGCCACACCAGCCAACATGTCCCAGCTACACTGGTCCCGCCTGCCAGGATTTGATCCATATCCCTCCAAACTTGTCCTATCCATGTACCTAACTCTTTCTTAGATGTTGGGATAGTCCCTGCGTCACATACCTCCTCTAGCAGCTTGTTGTTCCACCACCCTTTGTGTGAAAAAATTACCCCTCAGATTCCTATTAAATCATATGCACGAAATATTATTTAAGGAAAGTGGCCAATTGTGTACAAATCACTAGCATGCTGTGCCTAAAATATACTGAATGATGTCTAGAGTCTCTGTAATCTTCTGCACTCAATAGAACAACACACCAGTATTGATCAAATGGAAGGAATTTGCAAACCAATAGAAATAGCTTTTGTGGAAATACTAGTAATCTTAATTCACCCTGATTTCTCATTACTGAGAATGAGTGAACAAGCGTTCTGACCCTTAATGTCACCCATTCATTTTCTCCAGAGATGCTGCCTGACCCGCTGAGTTACTCCAGCACTTGTGTCTTTCTCATTCCTTAAAAAGTGATTCAATTATCCTGATTTTGAAGCCACTTTGTACGGGGACCACTACCGTGCTGAGGCCAGACGTCTGCTCACGGACGTCTCCTGTACCTACACCTTGACCATGACCCCACAGATGAGCACCAGGCCATTATCTCCAGGACTCTCTCTGATTTCATCACCTCTAGCGACCTGCCCTCCACAGCCTCCAACCTCATCGTTCCCCAGTCTCGTGTGGCCTAATCCTACCTCCTCCCGAAAAATCAGTCTGAAGAAGGGTCCCGACCCGAACTGCACCCATCCTTCTTCTCCAGCGATGCTGCCTGAGCTGTTGAGTTACTCCAGCACTTTGAGTCTATCTTAGGTTTAAACCAACATCTGCAGTTCTTTGTTTCTACATATTATTTGGGGATTTGACTGCTTATTAGAAAGGGTTGAATACTTTATGCATTTAACGGAGAATGGTGCTTAGACTGGTTTGTTTTGTTCTGAATTACTATCATATTAGAAATGTTTCATGGAAAGCAGAATGTCAAAAATGCTTATTTTAATTAATATTATTTTTATAATTTTATCGTTAAATGCATCTCGCAAGTACTGTATTTTTTATTCACTCATGGGACAGGGAACATCATTAAAATTGTTGACACTGGTTGTCATCCCTAAACTGAGAGTGCCAACCAGTTTATACATATTTATGAAAAATATTCATCCCAAATTTTATATCAGAATTTACTGAGCAGATTTAATAATAATTAGATTAGAATATATTGGTTAAATATTTAAGCATTACTCCTGTCACAAATTTAATATTAAAAACAGATTTAAATACACAAACAGTATAATATATATTGCATACATATGTATGGAGCCTTTAAAATACTAAATACTCTACATACCTTGAAACAACAATATCTTAGGATTAATAAATGTCACAATGTGCGTCTGCATGTTAAATAGAAAACCAATACACTTACTGTCAAAGCCAAAAGCTTATACTCTCTTCAGAGAGTAATCTGGAAGAACACTTTTTCCAGATGAAACAGTCTCCTGCACAATCATCGTAAATCACAGCCTATCATTACTTATCAAGTTGCCCTTTGAGGGCAATGCCACAAAGCTCCAGCAATGCATCATGTTGTGGTCTTAAGAGAATTTCAGTCTAACAGCTATCCTGAGAGAAACTCGGTTAACCATGTCTGCATCTGAATTAGCTGAGGCTTGATGACTCCTTAATAGCATCTTAAAATCAGATGGTTGTCTCGTGTGTTCTCCTGCACTCATTTTAAATTTGACTTTGAAATCATTAATCTGCTCCAGAAATGTGTTGAGGGATAAAGGAAGCTTAACTTTCAATCTGTGCCTTGAATGCTGAACAGTCCTAAATGATGTCAAAGCTTTTATTTTCTACCCTTTCAGGAGCACTACGTTACACGTTGACCATTGTCTGGGGTAAATCTTGCCTTTATGTAGTAAAGTTATAAAACAAATCAGATGTCTGCATTATATCGTTGACGGGCAACATTTCTATTGACTTCAATAGAACTCCTTGGCCTGGAAATTTGCGTAGAAGTGCTGGAGTAACTCAGCAGGTCAGGCAGCATGTGTGGAGTATATGGAGAGGCACTGTTTTAGACCAGGACCCTTCCTCCGTCTCTGATCCTGGTTGTGCACAAACCAGGAGGCCTGGAAATTGAGCTAGAAGCCATCTAGCACAAAATGACGGCTCAGGCTAGTGCTGAGAAAGCACACCTGGTTGGAGTTGTGAGTCCAGGTAAGAACACAGTTGAAGAGCAGTCGGAATCACAATAGGGGGAGCAATGAGAGAGGGACTCACAGAACTCCCATCAGAGAAAGGTAGAGAACCGTTTGGTTAATGGGTATATGGAACGAGCTGCCAGAGGGGGTATTTGAGGCAGGTACTATAATAACATTTAAAAAACATTTGGACAGGTACATGGACAGGAAAGGTTTGGAGGGATGTGGGCCCAATGCGCACAGATGGGACTAGTGTAGATGGGACATCTTGGCCTTACTGCTCTCCCCTCCAAGTGTGGTCGTATTAAACATAATCTCAAAGAAGGGTCATGTCCCAAAACGTCACCTATCCATGTTCTTCAGAGATGCCAGCTGACCTACTGAGTTGCTCCAGCACTGTGTCTTTTTTGTAAACCTGCATCTGCAGTTCCTTGTTTCTACTAAGATTGCTGAGTTGTCCATATACCGCGAGGCACCATTAAACTGAAACTCATTTGAACCAGCCATATAATTATAAGGTCACACGGCCGTTCAGAGGGAAGGTATTCCGCAGTGAGTGGCTCCTGATTCCTCACAGATTTTCCACTATCTACAAGGCACAAGTCTGAAGCTGATGGAATTCCCTGCCCTTGCTTGGATGAGTGATGTCTAACTGCTCTGAAACCACTGTGAACAAATCAGGCATTAATTAGGACTCTATTAACCATTGTAAACATTCAAACATTCCATTTAGGCACATCATGGCTGCTGCGAGTGTAGCATCTTCAAAATACAAAGCATTTACACACCAAAGCGACCCTGACCGTACCTCCCTAACTGATAACTCCTCTTACCAATATGGACAAGGGTAGCAAGCACAAGAGAATGCCACCGTCTCTAGTTCCCTTCCAATGTAAATTACCAGTCCAACATCATCACTGGCCCTAAATCCTAGAACGCCCTCCTCAACAGTAATGTTATATTCTTGTCTTAGTTCTAGATCCAGTTGCAGATCCCATTCTTGTTTTTGTTCTTGTTCTTCATTATTGAAGTATATTGGAATTACGGATGACTTATTTCCACTTAGATTTTATGGGTTCACAGGTGGCTAATGAGGTCAAGGTGGGGACCAGCGATTCACAGAGATTCAGTGGGAATACTACATTTCTTTAAGGAGGTTTTCAACATACCTTTAAATCGTTTCCTCTGTCTTCTTGGTAATTCACCTTCACTCAAAGGCTTATAAGGGTTGAAGAAGACAGCTCACTGCCACATTCTCAATCGCATCCAGGAAAGGGCTTGGTCTTGCCAGTGATGCCTTGGTTTAAAAAAAAGAAATCACAAGCTTCAGAATGATTGTAGCTGTGATAAATTAATACCACGTAATGAGAAAGCATCTCTTGATTATGGACAGGTGACGTTTCCTATTAAGAAGCGTCACCTATCCATGTTCTCCAGAGATACTGCCTGACCTGTTGAGTGACCAACGCGTTGTATCCTTTTGCGTATTAACCAACATCTGCGATTCTTTATTTCTACTTTTCGGTTATGTATACCTGGGGCATATTCGACATACAAAATAATTTCAGGGAACTATTGCCAGATTATTTTAGGGAGCCAGCCAGTTTCAGAGCCAGGATCTCCAAACGTTAGTGATGGTAAACCCCTGTCCCACTGTACGAGGGTTGTCCTGAGTTTTCGCCTGATCGAAACTCGGAGAATGTCCGTAGCGGGTCCATAGGAGTTCATTGGTGTCTCATAGCGGCTCGTAATGCTAACGGTAGGTACTCGGGACATCTGGTAAACTTGTGACGTTTTTCCTGCAAAAAATGTCCACGAGTAAAAAAATACTTATGATGAAAAAAATGTTTACTTTTTATTCGTACGAGCCGCTACGAGACATCCACGAACTCCTACGGACATTCTCTGAATTCAAATCAGGGCAATACTCGGGAGAACTCTTGAATTACCACGTGCAGTGGGACAGGGGCTTAAGCATGTGACATTCCTACAAGAATTATTTTCAACAGGTACCGGCCTCCAATTACATAACAATAAAATGCTTCTCATACAAACGTACATTTTAAGGGCTTGTTTGGTGATATTCTAATTCATAATTCCTAGTTAAAGAATTTTGGTAATAACTTAAAAGAAATCTATTAATCATGCTAAAAAGTGGACATTATTCAGGATCAAAATGTCGGATCAGATAATTACTGTAGAACTGCTAGCTTTCAAGTTTCCAATGAATTGCTGCTGTCAGGTTTTAGATATTGTTTCACTGCCATATGGAGTTTGATTATGATGTTTATCTGAATACTGCATGTCAAATCAATTATTTTTCTTCCAAATATTACAGCTGAATCCAATATATTATTTCAACGTGATTTTACTGTATCCGACTGGCAACATTAATGTAGAGAATGTGGAGAATGCATTAATACATTCTAACTTTTTGGTTATGTTTAGTTCCACAACAGTCAAAGAAAATTTAATGTCAATAGATAACCTTAGTGCAGACAAATCCTTTTGTATTTTAAAACATGGCTTGCTGATTTTGATTGTAATTATTTTGGCTTCCATGGGCTTCCATGTAATTAATCTGTGCTAATGCTTAAGTGTCTGATTACCACCTGACAATGAGAGAATTATAAAGGTTCCATTTAATTAGTAATAAATGCATGAAGTCACAGATTATGCTAATACTCAACACAAAATTTCCTGACATGTAGAAAATTTATCTCATCTTCTTCAGAACTTGCATGTAGTCTGCTAAAAAAAAAAAAAAAAAGTAGTGATCACTCAGCCAGTTTTGTGTTTTCTGGACTACAAAGGGCCATTTATTACAGTCATCATCTAAATGATCTATTAATAAGTGAACAACATGGATGCTATCTGCTGATCGACTATGCAGTATTTCACGACCTGAATGCCAACAGTTGCACAGCCAAATTAAACAATTCTGTTTCATGTTTAGTTTAATTTAGAGATACAGTGTGGAGTCAGGCCTTTCGGCCTACCGAATGCACGCCAACCAGCAATCATCCCACACACTAGCACTATCCTGCACACTAGGGACAATTTACAATTTACAGAAGCCAATTAACCTACAGACCTGTAGGCCTGTGGAATGTGGGAGGAAACCGGAGTTACGGAAGCAACCCATGCCATGCGGTCACGGGAAGAACATACAAACTCCACACAGGTAACACCTGTAGTCAGATTCAGATTCAGATTCAATTCAGATTGAACTTGTAATTGTCATTGTCAGTGTAAAGTACAGAGACAACGAAATGCAGTTAGCATCTCCCTGGAAGAGCGACATAGAATATGATTTCAATAAATAAATCTATTTACAAGTATACAGACATAGTGTTTTTTCTGTGGGAGGAGTGTCCGGGGGGGGGGGGGTGATTGGCAGTCACCGAGGTACATTGTTGAGTAGTGTGACAGCCGCAGGGAAGAAGCTTTTTCCTGGACCTGCTGGTCCGGCAATGGAGAGACCTGTAGCGCCTCCCAGATGGTAGGAGGGTAAACAGTCCATGGTTGGGGTGAGAGCAGTCCTTGGCGATGCTGAGCGCCCTCCGTAGACAACGCTTGCTTTGGACAGACTCAATGGAGGGGAGTGAGGAACCGGTGATGCGTTGGGCAATTTTCACCACCCTCTGCAGTTTTCCGGTCGGAGACAGAGCAGTTGCCATACCATACTGTGATACAGTTGGTAAGGATGCTCTTGATGGTGCAGTGGTAGAAGTTCACCAGGATCTGATGAGACAGATGGACCTTCTCCAGTCTCCTCAGGAAGAAGAGACGCTGGTCAGCCTTCTTGACCAGTATCAGAGGGGACGGGCGTCGAAGACCAGGTTAAAACGATGGAATCAAGTTAGAGGGTATTAAAGGTGTTGAATGCGAGCTGTAATCGATGAAACTTTTTACGTAAGAAAGTGCCGTGAGAGATGCCATCCTAGCGTATCCTATTCTTGCGGTAGCAAACTAGGGATCCAATGATCATTGAGGTATTGTGGGTCCAAGAGAGGTCATCGGAGATGTTGACCCCCAGGAACCTGAAGCTGGAAACACGTTCCACCTCCGTCCCATTGATGTGGATTGGGGTGTGCGTGCCGCCCCTAGACTTCCTGAAGTCTACAAAGAGCTCCTTGGTCTTCTTGGAGTTAAGGGCCAGGTTGTTGTCAGTGCACCATGCTGCTAGGAGCTGGACCTCCTCCCTATAGGCCGACTCATCGTTGTTGCTGATGAGGCCAATCACCGTTGTATCATCTGCATACTTGATGATGGTGTTAGTACCATGTACAGGTGTGCAGTCGTAGGTGAAGAGGGAGTAGAGGAGGAGGCTCAGCACACAGCCCTGTGGAACGCCGGTGTTCAGGGTGAGGGTTGAAGAGGTGTGCTTGTCTAACCTAACAGACTGGGGTCTGTTGGTTAAAAAGTCCAGTATCCAGTTGCAGAGGGAGGGGTCGATGCCCAGGTTACCGAGTTTGGTGATCAGTTTAGAGGGTATAAAGGTGTTGAATGCTGAGCTGTAATCGATGAACAGCATTCTTACGTAAGTGTCTCTGTTGTCGAGGTGGGAGAGGGCGGAGTGAAGTGCCGTTGAGATGGCATCCTCCGTATTCCTATTCTTGCGGTAGGCAAACTGATAGGGATCCAATGTGGGGGGTAGGCAGCCTTTGAGGTGTGCCAGGACCAGCCTCTCGAAACACTTGGTGATGATGGGGGTAAGTGCAACTGGGCGGAAATCGTTGAGGCTTCCCGCAGTGAAGTGTTTTTTTAGTCTTTAAGTAACAAAGTTTGAAACTTGACCGCCCAATTCTTAAGGAAAGGATTGATATTTTCATTCTTTGACATAGTATAGTTTAGTTTAGTTTAGTTTAGTTTAGATTAGTTTAGATATACAGCGCGGAAACAACCCTACAATCCATCAACTCTGCACTGACCACTGATCCCCGCACACTAACACTATCCTACACACATTAGCGACAATTTTACATTTATACCAAACCAATTAACCTGCAAACCTGTAAGGTCTTTGGAGTGTGGGAGGAAACGGGAATATTTGGCTTAGATCTCTCAAGAGCTACACAATGGCCGGTACAGTGGCACAGCGATAGAATTGTTGCTTTACAGCACCAGAGACCAAGATTTGATCCTGACTACAGGTGCTGACTGTACGCAGTTTTCATGTTCTCCCAGTGACCGCGTGGATTTTCTCAGGGTGCTCTGGTTTCCTCCCACACTGCAAAGATGTACAGGTTTGTAAGTCAATTGGCTTCAGTAAAAATATTGTAAATACTGTCCCTAGTGTGTAGGATAGTGTTAGTGGAAGGTGGTGATCGATGGTCGACATTCACTGTGGGGTGAAGGACGTATTTCCACGCAGTAGCTCTAATGTCTAAAGTAAAGCTACATTTGCTGCGCTTTTTGATTATTCAATTATATTTTTCTTTTTCGACATAATAGCACAGGTATTAGCACCATCATATCAAGGAGAAGTCTAAAGCAGCCCCTAAACTTGTGGCTGTTCCAATTTCCATAAAATTGATGGGAGCACTTGATTCCATATTTTTGAAACCACTCATCTTTTCAGCACTTTACCACGGACATCAAGTTTCAAATACTCTTGGGAATTTTGCTACCGATTAATTAAAGTGTGGGTACATATCATTTTGCCAAGCTCTTGTCTCAAATGGTACAATCATATGGTGCCAACGATAAATTCTGTTGCTCAACAATAATCAATAAAGATATCACCTTCTCTCCTCAAGTGCAATTAATTAAAGAACTATCTCCGGTGTCACATAGTTGCAAACATGTTAATTATTCATCTACTCAAACTGCAAAAGTAATTGACAAAATAAATTCCTTGCTATAGGTTGCAATAGGAATAAGAACACAAATAGAACTATTGGTGTTTTATGGAGAAGAGTCCAATAACCTTGGGCTTTGTTTTTTTGTGTTAATAATTGACGTAATACAAAAAATGGTAGTACAACTGGAAAGAGAATGCTGCGAGAATAATACCCAACTTGCTTGTGCTATCTTTCTAGAATCACTCTTTGATGTGTATAGGTGCATTTGACACAAAGTGCTGGAGTAACTGAACGGGTCAGGCAGCATCTCTGGAGAAAAAGGATGGATGACATTTCGTGACTGAACCGCTCTTCAGATTCCAAATTCCTCCCCACCCATTTCTCCCCTTCTGCCCATATCTCCACCTCTTCCTTTATATTTCACTGCTCTCTCACACTTCTTCCCTCCTTATCAATACTCTTTTGTCTCCTTTTTATCTCGAACCTTTGGTTAGTCAAAAAACCCTATGCCTCCCCGCTCGACACCCTCCAAGGACCCTGACAGTCTTTTCAGGTGAGGCAGAGGTTCACTCCTCCAATCTCATCTACTGTATCCACTGTTCACCAACAGTCTGTCTGTCCTTTCCTTTGTGTTTTAATAGTATGTGTTAAATGTATGTTTTTTGTGATCTTTAGCTTGTTTTATGTGGGGGGAGGGGGGGGGGGGGGGGGGGGGGGGGGGGGGGTGGGGTGTGGGGGAAAACGTTTTCTAATCTCTTACCTCGAATGAGATTTTAAAAAATTCCGTATCATATCTCCGTCTGCATTGCGGCCTAACATCGAGGAGTTGGTGGCCTTTGCGGGAGACCAACCTTTGAGAGTTCCACCGCAGAGACCCTACGGGACTTTAACATCGTGGAGCCCACGATCCCTTTGCCAGGGATTGACCTCGGAGCTCCAACAGTGGGTGCTTGTGGACTTAACAGCACGGAGACCGCAGTCTCTGATCAGAGACCGACTTCGGGAACTCCAAGCCGCAGGACCTTTGACCGCCCCAATGCGAGAGCTTCGACCACCGGCTGCAGGAGCTACATGGATGGTTCGACTGTGCTGACCGCAGGAGAAGAAAGAGGAAGAAGATTGGACTTTTTTGCATTCCATCACAGTGAGGAATGTGGGGAATACGCTGTGGTGGATTTTTATGTTAACCTTTATGTAGTTGCGTGTCTTTGCTTTTTTTCCGTATAGCTGTATGGTAATTCACATTTCACTGCACCTTAATTGGTACATGTGACAATAAAAGACCTTTAAAACCTTTGAAACCTTTGACTCCTATATATCGTCGTGACCAAGCGCAGGCTCGGCGATCGTTTCGCTGAACACCTTCGCTCTGTCAGCCTAAACCTATCAGATCTCCCGGTTGCTAAACACATTAACTCCCCCTCCCATTCCCACACTGACCTTTCTGTCCTTGGCCTCCTCCATTGTCAGAGTGAGGTCCAGCACAAATTGGAGGAACCACACCTCATATTTTGCTTGGGCAGCTTACGCCCCAGCGGTATGAACATTGACTTCTCTAACTTCAAGTAACCTTTGCTTTCCCTCTCTCTCCATCCCTCCCCACTCCCCAGTTCTCTGACCAGTCTGACTGTCCTCGTTTATATTTTATCTCTATTTGCTTTGTTGTTACCTTCTCCTAGCTAACAATGTTCTATTCTACATTTTCCTTGATTGCCATCCCATTAGTCTTATTTTCACACCTTACACTGTCTCTCCCCTGACACAGTCTGAAGAAGGGTCTCGACTCGAAATTTCATCGATTCCTTCTATCCAGAGATGCTGCCTGTCCCGCTGAGTTACTCCAGCATTTTGTGTCAACTATTGTAACTGTCTCGAACTATCATTTGCTGGCTTTGTACCATCCCCACCTCTTCAGCTAACCCGTTGAGTTACTTCAGCATTTTGTGTCTATGTATCAACCAGGAAAAGATTGGCTCAGAGAACTGAAGGTGGATTTGAAGAATGCTTTTGGAGTGAGCACTTCACATCCACCTCTTGATAAGCTTCTAGACTTGTTTAAAGACTCATATACTGGTACTTAGGGGCAGGGGTCATTGATAGTTACACAACAACAAAGACTGATTGCGAATGCAGGCCTGGTATTGTGGGGAGATAACCAGGATCAGCGTTGTTCAACATATTAAGAAGGGATGAATGGATCACATGTGAAAAGTGTATAGTCTGTGTAATTACGTAGACACAAAGTGCTGGAGTAACTCAGCGTGTCAGCCATTATTTCTGGAGAAAAAGGATAGGTGATGTTTCGGATCAGGACCCTTCTTTTGTGGTATCAGTTTGGTTGAAATAAATAGTACTAACACCTAAGGGACTAGACGAGGAGATGAAGGACCAGGATATGTTGATAGTTGTACATAGACAAAAACTGGAGGAAGCATAAATAGAGTATGAATGCAAATGTGTCCCAGTTGGGTCAATGGACAGTTTCTGTGCTGCTTATCCCATGATGAGCTTGTTTGAGTTTTACACCGATGTCCAGGTTAGATTGTCTCGGCCCAATTGCCCAATTCTGGCTGAGTTCAGATTGACTGTGTCAGGTTGGGTTCAGTCATGGTGTTAATCTTGGACCCTGGCAGACCTCTCACATCATTGCCTTCATGTTCTGCTCTAATTCACAAACTAGCTTGGCCTGGACATAAAATCAATGTCCTTTGAATTGTGTTCAAAATCCTGAAGCACCCAACCTAACACCATTGTGGGAGCACTGTCACCACTCAGAGATTAGTAACAAAACATTAGCCTTGGCAGTGCCGCTCATATCCTGAACATGAATATTAAAGGTTAGAAAAGAAAAAAACTTTGGTCAAGCCTCAAAAATGGTTAAAGGTTCTCGATCTTCTTAAAAGCCCAGGACTAATAAATAATATACAAAGTCAAAAGAGGGAACCAAATGGCTAAGAATGACACTGGTGGGCAAGTAACAAAGCAGCATGTGAGTTACTTAAGATAGACACAAAGTGCTGCAGCATCTGTGGAGAATTTGATGGTGGTGTTTCAGGTTGGGACTCATCATAAGACTGAAAGTTTAGGGGTGGCCAGGAATTTGTGACCGGCCCTGATTGGGCCTGATCTTTTCTCGCCTCCACCTCTTCACCTCGTCCCCACCCCCGTACCGCACCACACTTTCAGTCTGAAGATGGGTTCCGACCCGAAACATCACCCATCTTTTTTCTCCAAATATGCTGCCTGACCCGTTGAGCTGACTCCGGCAGCTTTTTACAAACACCCACCACCCTTTGTCACCCCTCAGGTTCCCAATAAATATTTCTCCCCCCCCCCTCCTTAAACCTATATCTTCTGGAAATGGCCCTATTCTCAGAGGAGCTTCCGTGAAATGAACCCCCAGCATATCAGCCAGCCCAATTTCTGTGTTCGCTTTTTAGAGTAACTTCCATAGTCATTGTAAGATATGACCAAAATAGCAATAGCTTTTAGCAGGGATGTAACAAAATCCTTAATGATCAAAACACGGCAAACATGTCAGTCTGTAGAATGGTCCCGACTGAAAATGCCACCTATCCATGTGCTCCAGAGATGCTGCATGACCCCTTTGGGTTACTCCAGCATTTATGTCCTTGTGTGCAAAACAACATCTGCAATTCCTTGTTTCTTTATAATGGCCGAATTATTTTATGTTTAATACTTTAATAATATTTTAATATTCGGCACTGACATTGTGGGCTGAGGGGCCTGTTTTTGTGCTGTTCTGTTCTGTTCTGCGTTGATTTAAGTATCTCACTCTGGAAACCATGAACAAATGGCGCATCGGGCAGCACGGTGGCGCAGCAGTAGAGTTGGTGCCTTACAGCACCAGTGACCCAGGTTCAATCATGACTATGAGTGCTGTCTGTACAGAGTTTGTACGTTCTCCCCGTGACCTGCGTGGGTTTTCCCCGGGTGCTCCAGTATCCTCCACATTCCAAAGATGTACAAATTTGTAGGTAAAATTGGCTTTGGTAAAGATTGTAGATTGTCCCTAGTATAGAATAGTGCTAGTGTAACAGGGTGATTGTTGGTCAGCACAAACTTGATAGGCCAAAGAGCCTGTTTCCATGCTGTATCTCTCAAACTAAACTAAACTAAACTAAATTAAACTAAACACCAACATTTCTGCAAATACTGAAAATCAGTGCAACTCACATCTTTTGTTTGCTTTTAATAACAGGATGTGACCCTCAAGGTGTCCCATATTCTTCTGAAGCTGCAGCAGTTTTTTTGTTAGAGTACCTGCCATTTCAAGTTCACTGGAATACATTTTAAAGCATTGTGACCACATTGTGACCACTGGACTGCCTCAATTTCAAACAGCTGGCATGTATTACTTTTTAATTTCTTTGCACCTGACACATAAAATGGAAAGCAGGTTCTGTGGTGCATAATATTACACCAGTGCTGAAATAATCAGACTGAGTGAAAATACATATGGAGCTAGTTTTCCAAATAAGTGCTAACAGTATTTTACCCCCTATGAATAATGGAAATCCTTGAAAGTATCAGGCAGGAAATCAGTGACAGTACACCTGTGATTTTTTGAAAACATGTTTCCGAGGACAAATATGCCTGGTGTGTACATACATTAAAATGTTCTCTTATTGGTAATTCTTCTGACAAAAAACAATCACCATTTATTTTTTTTATTTTGTATCAAATATCTCTTGATGATATCTGTATTGCAACTCAAGGACTTTGGTGAATCCCAGCTCATGACTTTGTAACGGCGTGTAACAATCGTTAGTGTGTATCATGAGTAATAAGCAGGAAACACTTCAAAGTGAATTTGACGTGATCTTTCTTTGTTGAATCAACACTGTGACTGCCAATCATAAAGCCACATCTGGAGGAGGAGGTGAGGGGGGATGTGGTTATGAAACGTCTTAAAATTCCATATCTTGTTAGTTTTAATAAAATATCGACACAACAGTCACTGCATCAAAGATAGTCACAAAATGCTGGAGTAGCTCAGCAGCACAGGCATCATCTCTGGCTAGATGGAGAGGGTGATGTTTCAGGTCGAGACCTTTCTTCAGACTCAGTCAAGGAAGAGGGAAACTAAAGATATGGAAGGGTAGAAAGAGCATGCAAGGTGTGAAAAGGACAGATCAAAGAAGACGGTGATCAAGGAAGGTCACTGTATCAGTTGCCTTCAGATAAACATTTAAAAAAACTGTGGTTAATATAAAATAGTTGTTCTCTGCTGCTGGTGTTTTGTTTCTCCACTATCTTTACAATTGTACTGCAACAAATGTTGCATCACCTTGAAACTATTAAACATATGCTTATGCTCTAAAGAAAATAAGCATGTGTGGCAATCGGAAAACGCTGCATTCCAGGCTTCAGCGGCACTCACTGACTACTTCCAAATTAAAAGGTATATTTCTGAAGAGCTTTATTTTGGGGAGTGACTGCAATTGATTGCAATTTTTTTTTTTCTATAGCAAAAGCGATTATGCATTTTATGTTGTCACTAAATTAATAAAACATCATAATCTTTTAATCTGCGATTTGGTCATGTTTAATTTGTCGATTTATATTGTGAAACATTATGCAGGTGGAATAGAAATGAAGAATGAATTTCCATGTAGCAGCTTTCAGAATTAAATTATTGGTCGTTGTAAAGGAAGATGTACAAAATGTTACAGAAATCAAAGGGCCAATATTACAAATACAAAATTCCTATTGGGGCCACTCACTCATTAGGAAAAATTGATTTCAAAACACAAGCAAATTCCCATTGAGCATATTGCTAAGAATGTGTGTTTATATACTCAATGTTCAGGATAGTACATAAAAAGCCAAAATTAATCAGAGTTCATAATTATTTTAAATGTTATAGTTATGGATGTTTATGTCTTTTGGATTCCCCAAATTGACATACCAGTAATCAGATGTAAGAAAAAAAATGAGAGGAGCTTCTTCAGCATTTGATAAATAGAGTATGAGCAGGAGAGAAAGTATCATATTCCTTTGTCAATTATTAGCCAGGCTTTTTTCAAACTGGCATACATCTTGCCAAGAAGGAATCCAGCTGCTATTTATCTTAAAATGCTACCAGAGTTAAAATTTGCTCTCAAACACAGTGTAGATTAGAATTCAAACAATGTGTTTATCCATGTTGCTGGAACATTGTGTTATAAAACCCCCTCTATAATCATTCAAGCAGTAAAATTTGAAATGCTCCATCCATTTGAGTTCAGTAGGTGTTCAGTGGGTGTTGGTTTCAAGCGGTTTATACCTATGGCACGGCAGCTAAGATAATTACTATGCTTCTCTCGCCTATCTATTTGGTAGAGATCAAAAGAACAAGAAAATACAAGATCCAGTTCATTTCAAGAAGATCTGGGAAGAAAGCCAGACCTTGCAAACAAAAGATCTATCTTCTGATAGAGAGACGCAAATTATTTTACAGCAAACTACATCTTTAGTCCACTCACAGAAGCAAAGTGGTAGGTGACTTATTTTTGTTAAGATGAATGATAATTCATTGCAGCAGATTGCCAACTGATAGCACAGTGAAATAATGCATTTTCCTTTGGACATTTTAAGGAGGTTGGTGTGCAGGAGCTCACAATGTTACCATATCAACTTCACGAAAAGAGTAAAATTCAGCTTCATGTAAAGAGAGGTTAGTAAACTCACAATGAACATTCAGACATATGGTTAAGAATGTAGGGAGGATATACTTTGCAGCAAGGATTAAACAGGCGGCCATACTAAAGATTTAAACATAATGAAAGGATTTGATGGGATTGAGGGAGATAAAAAAATTTAACCTGGATGAAATGTAAAAGTAAGAGTTATTTTATTTTATACTTTTATTTTATTTTATACTTTTATTTTATACTAGACTAAGTGGGACCCGTTGGGCTAGTATGGACATTGTGGGCTGAATGGATTCTTGGGCTGGCAGCTGAGTCACTCAGGCCTGGTGGGCTGGCAGCTCAGAAACTGCCAGAAATTCTGCCCAAAACAGGTGAGAGACTCTATGAGAGAGAAGGGGGAGAGGGTGGAGAATCAATTTTAGACATTTTTCATCTTTTTCTGCAGATCACAGCAATGAAGGAAGAAAGTCCATCCTGGCCTGGATCTCACAGGGGAGTAAATGAAGGGAGGGAGAAAAATACTGGGGTGAGGTTTAATACTTGCAGGGGGAATACATACTGATGGGCCGAAGGGTCTCCTGGGCTAGTACAGGCCTGATGGGCTGAGGGGGCTCTTTTAAAAAAGATCTGTGTGAAATCTCAGTGAAAGGCACTTTTTCTGGACTTTTCCTGGCCAGGCACGGGCCTTTTGGGCCAAAATGCTCCTCCTGGGCTAATACGAGCATTTTGAGCAAAAGGGACTGGTTTCTCAGCTAATAGGGGCCTTGTGGGCCGAAATTAGTGGTTTCAGGCAGGCCAAACAACTCATTTCATTTACAATTGCAATGCAGTTTCAATCACAGGGCAGGTCAAGCCAAACAGCTCATTGCATTTTCACTTCGCTTCCACTGCCATTGCACTTTCAAGCACAGGGCAGGCTCAAGCCAAACAGCTGATTGCATTTTCACTTTATTTCCATTGCCATTACACTTTCAAGCACAGGGCAGGCTCAAGCCATAAACATAATGAAAGGATTTGATGGGGGATGATTGCAGCTGATTGCATTTTCACTTCATTTCCATTGCCATTGCGGTTTCAAGCACAGGGCAGGCCAAACAATTCATTTCATTTTCATTAAGGGATAACAAATCATTTATTCACGTATACTCAGTGTTCTGTAGTTTCCCAGCTCAGAAAGAGAGTCGTGACCTCTCCCTCGCCATCTTGCAGACAGACTGAGCCACGCCCACACTTCTGGATTTTATAGACCCTCCCCCCTCCCACCAGAAGGGGCGTGGCTGGCTCCACCACCATTTCTGGCTCCACCACTACCCCAGCCAGCACTTTCCAGGAACCTACCACTATCTATCTAAAAAACATCCATACATCTCCTTTAAATGTAGCCCCTCTTACCTTAAAGCTATGCCCTCTAGTCTTTGACATTTCCACCTTGGGAACAGGTTCTGGTTGTCCACCCTAGACTTACTTTGTATCCCCTAAGGAGTTAGAGTGAAGGACCAGTAAAGCGTTCCTTGCACCCAGGGTCCGGAGGTGGAAGGCGCACCGTCACCCACCTCAGGTCCGTAGGGGAAGGAGCAGCTCTGCTGTCTGCAACCGGAGGACCGTCGACGGGATGTAGGGAGAGGGTAGGGCCAAAGATGTCCTGGTTGGGTTGCTCCTAGGACTGGCCAAGCTAGCCATCCGTGAAGCAGAAGAGTGTTTTGCCTGAGCCAGATGCTTGCCCCTTTACTGGGATTACGTCCACGCCCGGTGGTGTTAGAGAGGGACATAGTTGTACAGTAGGTATTTAGTATATTTGTAACATAGTTGTTTGGAAATTTAGTGTCTAGATAATTTGGTTATTTTGTTATATGGTGGTGGCTGTGTTGCGACAGTTTTTTTTTGTATCGTGATCGTAATTAAATAAGTTAATTTTTATACAAAAGAAAAGAGATAGAGTGAATGTTTTGGCTTGATGACCTTTAGTCAGAAAGTAAACATGTTATGTGTAGAAAGCACAAACTATACTATGGGAACACTAAAATCTGTCAGAAAGGCTGTGTAGCTATTTCTCCAGAGCCAGACTAACTCCACATCAAGATTCTTCACTTGCTTATTCCCTGAATCTTTAATAGGTTATTTTTCGAGTTTATCTAATTCCCTCTTGAAAGTTGTTATTGATTCCGCTTCAATAGCCACTTGTGGTAATGCATTACATAGTCTAATAACCTGTTGCAAAGACAAAAACCTTTCATTTTTCTTTTTAACCTTGCAGAACTAAACCTGAATTTAAACTGTTGAAACCCACAGGGACCACCCCAATAAGCAATTGGTCATGCGTGTGATTAAGTAATGTTTCTACCAGGGAATTGATAGAACCGTCAGGATCTTTTCAGTATTGCAATGGACATTTAAGTATAAAGAGAATATTCCATATGGAAGAAGCCATTGTGTACACCAAAATCCATGTCACATTACCAAGAGTGCTCTTCCATGCTGTACGTTTGTCTTTGGTTAGTTGGCTTAAGTTGCCATGTCACTTTCTCACCAGGGGATGGAAAGATGCAATCATTCATTTCAGACTAACTTTTAGGAATGGATTGCATTAATTACCAAGTTGCAACAACTTTGCAGCCCAGGTACAACACACAGTTTACACTGGTAAGTTTTATAATCGAAGTCACGTGAGTGACTACGTGAAGAGCCCGCCAGCCCGCATGCGTGTCAATACGTCTAACGCATGGCGCACGGACAGGCTGGGAGGAACGTCGGTTCCTCCAGCGGTAAGTTTAAAAACCACTCAGGAGAGTGTAAACTTGCTCTGGGGTGTTTTGGTGTACGATATTTTTCAAGAGAGTCTCTAGGTTGATTATGGAGAAACTTAGGACCAAACCTAGATGTGCTGCGGTAAAACCGGCTGCAGAAGACCTTGTGCGGTAGTGCGGGAAGCCGGGCGGCCGTCTATTTCTTCCTCAGAATCGCTGGCAGCTCCGGTCTGCTCAGCCACCTCGGAATTAGTTCCTATAAGAAGCAGCTTGACAACCCCGAAGGGGGGTAAAGCCAAAGCGAAAACAGTGAGGCAAGTCCTGGTAGAAGATTTGGGCCAGGAGGATACTGCTCCCACATCAATGTCTGATGTGTTAGGCCATTTGTCACAGATGGAGCATCTTATGGAGAAGATGCTGGCACACAATATGCTCCATGCTATGGATGCATATTCAGGCAGTTCTATTCAAACGCCTGCTGCAGCTCCTGGTACAGGGTTGCTTATTTCCTCCCACTCGGATGCGGGGAGTTTCGGAGATCAGTATACAGCTGACTCCAAATATGAATGTGTGCCGGAGGCTCTTGCTGTAATGCATGATATGCGTGATTCGCATAAAGAAGAGTTGCCCGCTCTTGCCTCCAAATTTGCTTTTCCTTCACGGACAGGCAAACCACTTCGAGGGGTTGGCCACAAGCATCAGCTACCTCACTTCCCAGCAACGGAAGGAGGAAACTATGGTGGAAATGACTGCAAAATATCCCAGTCTGGAAAATCGTGCAACTTTAAATGTGTCCTTAGTTAACACCTCTATTTGGGGTTATATTGGGTCCAATACCAAATTCAAAGAAATAAAGCTTCAACGGATCCTGAGGTTATTGTCTGCCGGCATCACGGCCTTTGCCAGGTCAATTGATGGCGTTAAATTATCCGAAGTTCAGCAGGATGCTATGGCACTGCTGTGCAATGCCCATTTTGAAATGAACTTTTTCCGGAAAGATGCCATCAGGCCAGAACTGAACCCAAAGTTCGCACATGTGTGCAAGGCCAGCAATATTCAGCCTCCGAAACTCCTCTTCGGAGAAGGCCTGAGTAAACAGGTCAAGGACTTGCATGAGGAGTGTAAAGCTGCGGGCATGATCAAAGCATCTCCTATGGGCAAGTCTCCGCTCTTCCGGCGTCAGCACCCCTACGCCTCTATCAGCAAGACGCAGTTTTCTGAAGCCAGTGGGATTTGTCCTACCCAGTCACAGGTCTTTTTTAGGCCTAGGCCCGTCCCGCCCATCATGGAAGATGTGACAGCCTCACGTCCCAGCAGCTCAACCTTTCAGAGTGAAGGGGAAAAAACAGAACCAAAATTCTGGGCTGGTATCGAACCACCTGTAACCTTTGAGGTAGGTGGGTCTGGTTCTATCAGTCACACGGGGTGTGCGGAGGAATTTCAAGTTGGTGGTAGGTTAAGTTTGTTCTTGCATGAATGGCGTCAGATAACTTCAGATCCGTTTATATTGCGCAGTATAATGGGTTTCAAAATTGAATTTTTGCCTGACTCATTTCCACCCACACAAGATCAGTCGTATACTTGCTCCAAACAAGAGACTTTGGATATGCAAACGGAAATACACACATTGCACAAAAAAGGAGTGATTGAGGGATCAATGTATGAAAAGGATCAATACATCTCTAATATATTCCCAAGGGAGAAGAAAGATGCTGTAACATCCTTGATTTGGCGAAATTTAACTCATACGTGCAATATAGACATTTTAAAATGGAGAATTTCTTTACTGTTAAGCAACTGATTTCTGAGGGCTGCTTTATGGCATGCATTGATCTCAAGGATACATATTATTCAGTTCCGATTCACAAGGATCACCGGAGATATCTGAAGTTTAGCTGGATGGGGCAGCTAAACCAAACTGCTGAGGTCAGTGCTCGGCCTCCTCAGAGCTAAAGGGCATATTATTATGGGCTATATAGATGATATTCTGATCATCGGGAGAACACTGCATTTGGCAAAACTAACTGTTTCAGCTGCGAAGCTCATTTTTGAGAAATTGGGGTTTATCATCCATCCAGCCAAATCCAGGTTGATACCACGGAGGTCTATTGATTATTTCGGGTTTACTATTAACTCAGTGGAAATGCCTGTGACCCTACCCAGGGGGGAAAGACTATATTTGATGGAAGCCTGTGATAACCTTCTGATTGCAGAAGAGCCATCTATTCGCCAGGTGGCTAGAGTAATTGGCAAAATAGTGGCTGTCTTTCCAGCCGCTCGGTTTGGGCTTTCTGGAGCGTGCAAAGGATCAGGCACTTAAATTCCACTTAGGTCATTTCGACAGACCTATGCAGTTGTCGCCTAAATCTAAAGCGGAGTTACAATGGTGGACGACCAATGTTCAACATTGCTCCGGCGGGGTTTTGTCTAGTAAACCTTTAATTACACTGCAGAGTGATGCAAGTGTACTGGGATGGGGAGCTACTAACACCATCTCTAGTTGCGACGGCAGATGGAACATGTACGAGTTACCATTTAGCCGTCAATATGGTATCAATTACCTGGAAATGCTGGGGGCATTCTATGGTTTGAAGGCTTACTGTGGGAAGCTACATGATGTGCATTTTAGACCAAATCGATAACACTACGGCGGTGGCATATATTAATCACATGGGTGGAAACAAATCAGTATCCTGTGATACTTTAGCTAATCTCATTTGGAATTGGTCTATAGACAGGAGGATTTGGATCTCAGCTGCTTACTTGCCGGATGGATTTAATATGGTGGCAGATACTAGATCTCGTAAATTCAATGATCACACTGAGTGGATGTTAAATCAAAAAGTATTTAACGACATTATTGCTCGTTATGGAACACCTGATATTGATTTGTTTGCTCCAGGCTTAATCACCAATTACCAAGATATGTAGCATGGGAGCCAGACCCAGGGGCAGAGGCTTTCAATGCATTCTCTTTAGACTGGGGGGGGGATGTTCTTCTATGCTTTCCCTCCATTTTGCCTCATTGGTCAATGCTTGCAAAAAATCATGCAAGACTTCGCCTCGGGTATTTTAGTAGTGCGTAACTGGCCTACACAACCATGGTTCCCTTTACTGTTAGGAGTGCTAACGGAACCACCTATGGTTGTTCATAAACATAAATATTTCCTTATTCATCCCATCTCTCGGCAACCTCATCCGATACATGACAGAATCAACCTGTTAATTTGCAGAATCGAAGAAGACCTTTCCTTGGGCTCGGATTATCCGACCGGACGGTGGACATAATCACTGCAGCTTGGCGGGACGGCACTAAGAAGCAGTACATTTCATACATTAAACAATGGGAAGACTTTTGTGTCAATACACTTAAAAGTTATGTTACGGCAGATATAGCCGATGTGTTGGAATTCCTTTCAACCTTATATTTTGACAGAAAATTGAGTTATAGCGCTTTTAACTGCTCGTAGTGCTTTGTCGTCATATTTGCTGCTGGGATCTGGACACCATTCTGTCGGCTCTCACCCATTGGTATCCAAATTTATGAGGGGTATTTTTTAACAAAAACCCTCCTAGGCCCAGATATAGGGAGGTATGGGACATTAATGTAGTATTAGCGCTGCTTCGCAGTTGGGCACCAGCTGCATCTTTATCCTTGGTCCAGCTCACCTATAAATTAGTCATGTTCATGGCGCTCATTTCAGCGCAACAAGTCCAGTCGTTACAGAAATTAAGGCTGGGTAAGGCAGTTATATCCAATGATAGGGTTTTATATAAATGAGCTAAGTAAGCAAAGTAGACCAGGTGCGCTAGGGCTTAAGCTGGAGCTTTTGGCATATCCACCAGATCGGAGGTTATGTGTCATTACATATATTAAAGAATATATAAAGGTTACAAAGGACCTTCGAGGCACCGAACTGGCTGTCTTTGTCAGTCATAAAAAAACCACACAGAAGGGTATTGGTGCAAACCATTTCTAGATGGTTGTGACGTGTATTAGCATTCGTGGGAATGGACACTGATGTATTTAAATCTCACTCTACCAGCCACATCGGCAGCAAGAATTATAGAAGTTTTGCTGGACCACATCCTAGCGACAGTGGGATGGGTGAATGAGCGAACCTTTCAAACATTTTATAATAAACCTATTACCAGGCCTGGTTTATTTGCTAGTAACATTTTAAGTTCTGTTAATTAATCTATTGTTTATCCTTGATGTAAGGTACCATTATTATTATTTCCATTAAAAGCATGGGCATGTTTAAGTTAATATCATGTTTCAATGAAGTATGTTTCTTTAGCCATGCCTGGTCAACTGGGGCAGTATGACTGCATGGAATCTGGTTCACTGCATGAAACCACAGAGCTTTGAAGTCTTCACGTAGTCACTCACGTGACTTCGATATAAAATAATAATAATAATAATAATAATAATAATAATAATAATAATACATTTTATTTAATGGGCGCCTTTCAGACATCTCAAGGACACCTTACATAGTAATCGGAATAAAAACATGTAATCGGAATAAAACAAGTAATAAAGACATCAAAGAGACACAAATTAAAAACAGAATTCAATCCAAAAACAAAAAATCAAAAACACAGTGTGAAGAGAGAGCAGCGGCAGCCAAAGCGCACCAGCGTCCACTCTCTCATCACGGCAGCCATCTTGGACACAGACCTACAGGACTACAATTAGACAAAAAAAAATCATCCCCCCACAGTGGATAACACTGTGGGGGAAGGCACAATGTCCAGTCCCCACCCCATGTTCACCCCAAAGTCAGGCCTATTGAGGCCACCGCAATTGCCTCTACGGAGGCCCGATGTCCCTGGCCGTTCTCACAGAGTGGTCTAGCCCCGGCGTCGGGAGAGTCCTTTCGGCGGCTGGGCCACCTGGAACGGCCACTTCCTGGTTGGAGACCGCAGCTGCCGAAGCCGACAAGGCCGCGCCGGTTTGGAGCTCCCAGGCTCCTGATGAAAAAGTCGGCGCCACCTCTCCGCACTGCCGCCTCTCCGCACTGCCGCCTCTCCGCACGCCGCCTCTCCGCTCCGCAGACCCGCAGCCCGGAGATGTTGCTCTCGCCAGTCAAGCTCGCCAGAGCTCCAGCGCGTCACTCCAGCGCGGCGACCCAGGCAAGGCCTCACCCGCTCTACTCCGCTCCGCTCCAGCGCTCCAACGCTGTGCCGCCACCGAGGCCGAGGTGCTGGGCGGTCCCCGCCAGGAAACGGCGCTCCAAGCCCGCTGGTAGGCCACGAGGATGGGTCGATGGGCAGCCCGGAGAAAAGGCTGCCACACCGACCAGGTAGGGACCTAGAAATAAAGTTACACCTACCCCCCACATTAAAAAGACCATATCCCCTACAAACAAAAAACAGGACTCACTAAAAACTATTAAAAAAAACGAGTTTAAAACGGACGGCTGCCGGCTAGCAGCCGTTCACTAAGATGGCTCCTCCTCCTTTTGATAGAATAAATAGAAAGATTAAACGCGAACTTACCGTTTTGAGTTTGCTCTTTATTTTATGAGAAGTTGAAGTGAGGGATTACGTGCCCTCCACTCCCAACCCTACTTCTCATAAAGATAATTCGGTAGTTCTAGCTCTTTAATCTTCCTATAGCTTAGGTCAGTAACTAGTCTGTGGTTTCATACAGCTGCTCTAAAGTTTGACGCGCATGCGGGCTGGCGGGCTCTTCACGTAATCCCTCACTTCAACTTCTCATAAAAATAAAGATCAAACATGAAACGGTAAGCTCGTTTAATCTTTCTATCAAAACAGCTTTGAACTGTTCAAAACCATGTAAGGGTTTTTCATGTTGTTCATTGCATATAGTATAAGCAAGTGGCTTGGTTTTTTTCCATCAAGCTTGGTGAAAGGTTAGGATTAGCTATTAAAACTGTTCTCAGCGGGCTCAAAAGATTCATTACAGAGTTTGCCGTTTTGTTGTTAATATTGCAAATAAGAGAATGTTGTAATTAAAGTACATCACATTGAACGACATATTTCTGATATGCGAGCTGTACTGATGTTTCCATAAAAATAACACGTAATGCCTTGAGGGAAGACCAATGGTTTAAACTGTCTTTATTTTGTTGTGAGAGACTTAACGTGTAAATTAGGGTGTGGATTGGCTCAGTGAATTGGGGGATTATACCCATAGCAGAAACATGGCTGAGAACAGGACAGGAATAGCAGCTCAATGTTTCATGAAACAGATGCTGTAAGCATGGCAGAGGTATGGGTAAGTGAGGATTGAGAGCGGAGCGGGGGGGGGGGTGCCTTTTTGATAAGGGAGAATTTAACAACAAGGCTTAGAGAGGATATTATTTGGAGAGATTACGCAGTGAGACAACGTAGCTAGAACTTGGAAACAAGAAGGAGTTGTGATATGAACTTATTCGTAGTAGTGCTTGAACAGGGTGGAATGTTTTCTTCTTTTTCCCGGAAAGCTTTCTTAATCAATATATATATATGGCCCTACTGATGCACTGAACCTCCTCTTGGAGAATGAGGGTGGGAGAGTGTCTGAAGAGCAAGTGGGAAAGTACTTGAGGTCCATTGTATTAGTTTTGCACAATTGTATTAGTTTTCAAAGAATTATGAAGAAAGATCCACTGGTCCACAAATTAAAGTCCTAAATTAAGGTGAGGCCAAGTCTTAAGTTCGTACGTTATAAGCTCATATGTCATAGGAGCAGAAATTAGGCCATTCTGCCTATCAAGTCTACTCCACCATTCAGTCACAAGAAGAATGTGCAAAGTCCATACAAACAGCAGCCAAAGCCAGGATGGCACCCGGATCGCTGGCGGTGTAAGGCAGTATCTCTAACACTGTGCCACTGTGCTGTCCATTGATTCAATGGAATCAAAACACAGGAAATGTGGGAGATTTTCAATTTATATTTCTCTTCAGTTTTGCTGTGGAGAAGATCATGGAAGCTATGGGATTGAGACACATGAGTTATGATGTCTTGGACCAAATATAAGGGACAAGAGTCAAGAAAGTCAAGAGAGTTTTATTGTCAGTTATCCTGAAATGTAACAATGATGTTCTTACTTGCAGTAGCAGCATAACAGATTTGAGATACCAAAGAGAAGATACGGAATGTCTTAAAGTGCACAAGGTAGATGAGTCCCTAGGGCCTGACCAAATGCATCGTTGGACTTTGTGGGAACCAGGGAAGAAATCGCAAAAGCTCTAGCAGGGATATTTACTTCACCTTTTGTCACAGGTAAAGAGGCAGATGACAGTATGAGGCTGCAGGGTGAGTTGGACAGGTTGAGTGAGTGGGCAGATGCATGGGAGATGCAGTATAACGTGCATAAATGTGCGGTTATCCACTTTGGTGGTAAGAACAGGATGGCAGATTATTATCTGAATGGTATCAGATTAGGAAAAAGGGAGGTGCAATGAGACCATGCAGGTAGAGCAGGCAGTGATGAAAGCTAATGACATGTTGGCCTTCATTGCGAGAGGATTTAGGAGCAAGGAAGTCCTGCTGCAGTTGTACAGGGCCCTGGTGAGACCGCACATGGAGTAGCTTGTGCAATTTTGGTCCCCTAATTTGAGGAAGAACATTAAGGCAGTGCTGCATAGGTTCACCAGGTTAAATCCCGGGATGGCGGGACTAACATATGATGAAAGAATGGGTCGACTGGACTTGTATTCACTGGAGTTTAGAAGGGTAAGAGGAGATCTTGTGGAAATATATACAATTCTTAAGGGATTGGACAGGCTAGATGCAGGAAATATGTTCCCCATGTTGGGGTAGTCCAGAACCAGGGATCACAATTTAAGAATAAGGGGTAGGCCATTTAGGACTGAGATGAGGAAAAACATTTTCACCCAGAGAGTTGTGAATCTGTGGAATTCTCCGCCACAGAAGGCTGAGGAGGCCAATTCACTGGACTTTTTCAAGAAAGTTTGATTTAGATCTTAGGGCTAACGGAATCAAGGGATATGAGGAAAAAGCAAGAATGGGGTACTGATTCAGGATGATCGGCCATGATCATATTGAATGGTGGTGCTGGCTTGAAGGACCGAATGGCCTACTCCTGCACCTATTTTCTACGTTTCTATGTTTCTAAGTGTGGAAGACTGGAGGGTAGCTAATGTTGTACAATTGTTTCAGAATGTAGACCAACCCATCCATCCTGACAACTATTGTTGCCCTCCTAAACTGCATCATCTTGCAAATCCTCTGTTCTTCCCATTCCACCTGTATCTACCTATCCTACTCCTCTACATCATCTTGCTTCATGTCCTGCTCTTCCCATTCCTCCCCCAACCTCTGCTCCTTCCCTACCTCCCTCCCCACGTCCTGCTCCTTGCACATCTTCCTCCCGCACCTCCACCGCCTATTCTGCCCCCACCCTCACCTCCCACTCCTTCCTTGCCTCTGTTCCCATCTCACACTCCGTCCCTGCCTCTCTCCTCTACCTCCTATTCCTTCCTTGTCTCTTATATATTTCCTGCTCTTTCCCTGCATCCTTCCCCATGTCCCTCTCCTTCCCCATCTCCCATACCCACCTCTTCCTTCCCCATCTTCCTCCCCGTATCCCACTTGTTCCCTACCCTCACCCCCACCCCCTCATCTGCAACCACTGGAACGGGCTGAGCCATTCTGATTGACGAGGTGTGCGGAGAGAAAGCACATCACCTCTCGGCCACATAAATGCTGCCCTTTCCATACAGGAACTGCTTTGCAGCAAACCAGACAGAAGAATCATTTTAAGATGCTCCAGTGATAAACTGGAAACACCTTGCAGGTTGAACATATGCACATTGTATTGTTGAGGTCTAAATTGACATCGCTGGTGTTAAATTAATAAGCAGCCTATCATACAGTTTTCCAGTACTTGCGAATGCCATGCACACCACTGCACCTCACAAAATAATGAATCACACTCTCAATGTGGACATACGTAGTACACCGTGTATTAATTTCATAATAAAACCTCATCTGTCACTCTCCCCTTCCCCAAAACAATGGGAGCCGGGGGTGGGGTGTGGGGGTGGGGGGGGGGGGGGGGTGTGTGGGGGGTGGGGGGGGGGGGGGGGGGGGGGGGGGGGACTTCACAGTCAATATCACTGCCTGGCAGAAATCAAGTTTTGTTGTACTGTCTTCTGATCTCACTTAATTGTGGCTTTGTAGAGAGCGTATTCAAAGATCCCTGTGTGTTTTATGATAAAAACGTTATTACATTAAATCAGCCTCCTTTGATGTGCTGCACTTGTAGACCACCTGTAGCTTTGAAAAATAAAATCATATGATGGCTTCAGTGGAACTGAAGAGGATGTTGCAACACTCTGAGGCAAAGCCTGAAAGAAGAAAAAAAACACATATAACAGTGTTTCATTTTCAAGCTTTCATTAATTTACCTTTTATTCTGATCAAGAGGAGGTTTGCGAAAATTGTTCTAACATCTTAGATGCTTTTCAAGAGAGTACTTTCAAAGAAAATTTCCCTTTTTATTGTATTACCATGTCCTTTGATGAAACTGCGAAAAGCCCAAACAGCTCAGAGCAAAAGCAGTGGTTTCAACTTTCACAATTAAGGCAGAAGGTTGAGGAACGTTTGGTGCAATGCTTGAGATGTATAGGCAAAAATGTGAGCAAAAATGTATAAAAAGATATCAATATTTTCAGCGAATGAATATTCAGACATATGTCACAGAAATGTTATTTCTCTGTTCTGTGCAGTAAGGAAAATAACTACCACCATTTAGTTACTGGACCTCTGACATACTTCCACAGCTTTTAAAGTTTGGTTTGGTTTAGTTTAGAAATACAGTGAGGAAACAAGCCCTTTAACCCACTGAGTCCACGCCGACCAGCGATATCCGTACTAGCACTATCCTACACACTAGGGAACCATTTACAATTTTACCAAAGCCAATTAACCTACAAACCTGTACGTCTTTGGAGTGGATGAGGAACCAGAGCTCCCGGAGAAAACCCACGCAGTCAGAGGGAGAACATACAAACTCTGTATAGACAGCAATTGTAGTCACGATCAAACCCAGGTCATTAGCACTGTAAGGCAGCAACTCTACCGCTGCGCCACCGTGCCACCCCATTTTCCTCTAGTCAAAGGTATAGCTTTGGGCAGTCACAAGAGCCATCTGCTCTTTCTGTCAGTTACGTTGAACTCTCACTGTTCCAAACCTATATTGGCACAATCCCCCAATTATTTCGTTGCTGCATCAATGACTACTTTGGGGCTGACTCTGACACTCATACAGAACTCGTTGCTTTCATCAATTTCATTATTAACTTCCACCCTGTCGTCAAATTCTCCCCTTTCTCACAATTTCAAACTCTCAATTTCTCCATCACATTTGCTTCAAAGATGAGGCTTTCCACTCTGGGACATCCAAGATGTCCTCTTTCTTCAATTTCTCTTTCCTTTTCCCTACCCACACCCCAGTTTGTTTTTTCTCACTAAAAACAGTCTTAAGAAGGTTCCCAATCTGAAGCATCACCTCTATGTTCTCTCCAGACATATTGCCTGACCCACTAAATTACGCCAACATTTTATGTCTTTCATTTTCCTTTAATACTGTCCGGGTCTTTTTCCTGGAGATTTTGTTTTCACTGTTCAGTTGGTCAGAAGCTGTTGCTTGATTCAAAGTGGATTTCATCACCTTGTACCTCGTCCTATATATCAGGCCAGCACGGTGGCCAAGATGTAGAGTTACTGCCTTACAGTGCCAGAGACCTGGGTGTTGATCTTGACTATGGGTGCTGTCTGTGCAGAGTTTGCACGTTCTCCATGTGACCGTGTGGGCTTTCTCCAGATGCTTTGGGTTACTCCCGCATTCTAAAGATGTGCAGGTTTGTCGGTTAATAGGCTTCCATAAATGATCTCTAATGTGTAGGATAGAACTAGTATACAGGTGATTGTTGGTTGGCATGGACTCGTTGGGCCGAAGGCCTGTTTCCATGTTGTATCTCTGAACTCTAAACACTATGATATTGAGATTTAACAGTTAATATTTCAAAAATTGCATTCCAAAACAAGGTTTAAAATATGTTTTACTTACTGTATATTGTAAATCATTGTTACACTGGAATTTAGTGGGCTAATTCCAGGATCCCAATGGGACTAATTTTCTCATTATAAATGGGCGATGCTCTTATTATCTGTTAGTGGCATTTACATAGTTTTATTGGAGTTAATCTGGGACACTTCAAAATGTACAATGCAAGCAGAGATGTATTATGAGTAAATTCATGAGTAAATTCATTACAAACAAAGCTGTTCACATGAAGTGGTATTAAAGCTACATAATTGGACAACAATCTCACCATCTTTTCATTCACATTTTTTTCCCATGAGTTTCCAACTTTCTTCATTAAATAACTGTACCTGGATTTGCTTCGGAATTTGTTGCTTTATCTAAAGGTGTGTTACGCTGCTTTGCTTGTGAGGTGAAACTATTATTAATAATTACATGCAGCCACATTTTCAAAATTATATTTAATATATATGGTTTTACATATACTTGTATAATTTTGTCATAATACAATTCGGCGGGCTGAATCTAAAAGCCCAGTGGGACTCATTTCCTCATTATAAACTGGTGATACATTGATTATCTGTTTACATAATTACATTAGAGTTAATCTGGAGCTCTTTAAATATATAATGTAAGTAGAGATTTATTAAGAGTAATCCATTGTAGGCAAGTTTGTCTATTTGAAGACTGAAAGTTTTTTTTAAACTCAATTGGTATTAAGTGTAAAGCTATAGGTTCTAGGATCAGTTCTGAAATTTTGTTCAGTTAGCTATCTCAGAGTGACAGCATGGCAGTTATCATTGCCTTTAATCTGGTTAAGATTGTTGGGCTAATTCTCTGATCCCACACTCCCAACATGACCCTCACTTGAAAGGAGAGCTAATTGGGGTTACGGTGCTTTAGCCCCATCTCTGACCTCCCGGGAGCACAGGCTGTTAAAATTAACCTCTGTAGCCTCTTGCATGCCAGCATTTGATTCTAAAACCTTGTAATTAATCGACATTTAACTTCAAAGAAAATCTAATCCCAAATTAAAATGTATCTGAATGTTCATCCACCATTCAAACATAAATGGTCCCATCCAATCCCTTCAGGGTAGTTTAGACTCCAGCGCAAGAGCTTTTTCCTCATACTGCGTTTGCAGTAACCATTCAAACAAAGAACAATTTAGGGCCGTAATTGGTATGTAGTGTATGGATTGTCTAGTCATCAAGAAATGCAAGGAAAGTAGAGCAGTGTGAGTGAAAGTGAAGGGCTATAATTGCAGTTAGATAATTGGACAACTGCTTCACCAGCTTCTCATTCAGTTCTCTGCCCACATTCTATCCAAGTGTCTCAAGCTTATTAATCAATTGCTACAATGCTATTCTGTACAATTTTGCTAGGGTGCAGTAAATTCAGCAGGTTTGCTTCTTTAAAGGTTTTTTTTTTTAACACTAGCAATCCTTTGGTTTAGTTTAATTTGGAGATAGAGTGCAGAAACAGGCCCTTTGGCCCACTGAATGATCCATGTACACTTGCACTATCCGACGCAGTAGGGACAATTTACAATTTTACCGAGCTAATTAACCTACAAACCTGTACGTCTTTGTAGTGTGGGAGGGAATCTGAGCACCCGGGCAAAACCCATGCAGGTGAAAGGGAGAACGTACAAACTCCGCTCCGTACAGACAGCACCCGCAGTCAGGATCAAAACCGGGTCTCAGGCACTTTAAGGCAACACTACTGCTGTGCCACCATGCAGAGAATGGTAGTAATAGCTAAAAAAGTACGACAAATTGTAAATGGATATTATGTGGTATAATAATGTGCATCAGAAGGAGAGAGCACAATAAATTTTAGCATTCCGCAGTTGTGGTACACAACTTCAAACATGGAACAAAAAATGCAAAAGGCTGAAGGAATCAGTTCACAAATGCTGAATGGCTCAATCAATTACAAAAGCTAAACTTCAAAATATAAATGGAAAAGTAGTGGAAATATCAAGGCAGCCAGACAGTTGCTATATAGAGTGTATGGGCCAGATTGTATTGAAGGTTAATTCCCGGGATGGCCAGACTATAGACAATAGATAATAGACAATTGGTGCAGGAGTAGGCCATTTGGCCCTTCGAGCCAGCACCGCCATTCAATGTGATCATGGCTGATCATCCTCAATCTGTACCCCGTTCCTGCCTTCTCTCCATATCCCCTGACTCCACTATCTTTAAGACCCCCTATCTAGCTCTCTGTTGAAAGTATCAAGAGAATTATGTCATATGTCATTTGACAGGGACTGTCATATGTTAATAGAATGGAGCGGCTGGGTTTGTATTCCCTGGAATTTAGAAGGATGAGAGGGAACCTTATTGAGACATATAAGATTATTAAGGGGTTGGGCATGCTAGAGGCAGGAAACATGTTCCCGGTGTTAGGGGAGTCCAGAAGCAGGGGCCACAGTTTAAGAATTAGGGTTAAGCCATTTAGAACAGAGATGAGGAATCATTTTTTCACCCAGAGAGTTGTGGAATTCGCTGCCTCAGAAGGCAGTGGAGGCCAATTCTCAGGATGCTTTCAAGAGAGAGTTATCTTAAAGATAGCGGCATCCGAGGATATGGCAAGAAGGCAGGATCCTGACAACGGGTGCTGTCAACGGGTGCTGTCTGTACGGAGTTTGTACATTCTCCCCGTGACAGCATGGGTTTTTCTCTGTTTTCAGTTTCCTCCCACATTCTCAAGACATGCGGATTTGTTGGTTATTTGGTTGTTGTAAAATTGGAAATTGTCCCTAGTGTGTATGTTAGTGTACAGGGTGAGTGCTGGCAGGCGCTGTCTTCTCATCATGAAGTTATGCCTTCCAGTCTTTGACATTTCTATCCTGGGAAAAAGGTTCTGACTATCTGCGCTGTCCATGCCTCTCATAATTTTATATACTTCTATCTGGTCTCCTCCAGAGAAAACAATCCAAGTCCGTCCCTGTACATGATGACTAACGGCCGTGTAACCATAAAAAAAATCAATTTGTTTAGTAAAATCCAATGTCAGAAAATGACCCAATGCAATTAATTACTTTTATAGGAATGTGTGGAAGTTTTTGATGGAAATGAAGTTCCTTGTCTCGTGGACAAAAGGTAAGGAAGTGACCCAATGGTTTTCTAGTGCCCATTGATAATAAAATGAGAGTAATGGGTTTAATGTCCTCTTTTAGAAAGAAGTTCTGTTTTTGAATTCCACCATGCTGCCTTTATGCAAAATGCAAATGATCTACAAATAGTGGAGTAAATTATAGAACCTATTGTAATCAACCAGAAACTGCTGATGTTGATTTAATGAATGGTTGCATAATATTACACTGAAGTTACCCTATTTACTATGTTAACACAATTACTAACCTGCTTATTAACCCATCATTATATACTTTAAATATTATCATTAAAATAAAGAGAACTACGCTATAAATGTACATTAAATATTTCCCCACTAATGTCACCAGTGGCTATTTTTAGCATTTGATAATCTAGTAAAGTTTTCTTTGTAGTTTCTGTACAAATGTGTCATATTTAGGAGAGCGAGATAAAGGTGGATATCTTTTGAACTTTTGAAACATTGTTGGTGCCAGAAACGTGGCAACTCTTTGTGCACTGCCTGGGTGAAATCTGCTGTATGAATTTACCGGACCATATGCAAAAACAAAGGCTTTCACAAAGGATCTACCTAGGTAGATGTGACAATAAAGTATAATTGAATCATTAATGTGGAAACCTATCTCTTTCTATCCCTGCCATAACCCTTTGGGAATGGCGGGACAATGGTAGTCTTTCCCATAGCTACCATCAGTCTCTCTAAGGGCCAAATCCATCAGAAGAAGTGTATTAGAATTAGTACAGAACCTGAAATGATGAGCTAAAGCCGAGCTGCCTGGAACTTTACAATATTTATATGCTATACTCCCCTGTAACAAAGTTATTTTGTGCAGGGACCAAAGCATTGTATGTCATCGGCTTGCATAGACTTTAGAGATTCAGCGTGGAAACAGGTCCTTCGACCACTGAGTCCGCGCCGACCAGCGATCACCTTGTACACTAGCACTATCCTACAGAATAGGATGTTTAGTGGTTTAGAAATGATCAATGTCAGAAAATGACCGAATGCAATGGATTACTTTTATAGGAGTGTGCGGAAGGTTTATTTTTACAGAGAGGGAGTTCCTTCTCTTGTTGACAAAAGGTGAGGAAGAAAATGGACTTTATTTTTACCAAAGCCAATTAACTTACAAACCTGCAGGACATTGGAATGTGGGAGAACACTGGAGCACCTGGAGAAAACCCACATGGTCACAGGGAGAACATATAAATTCTGTACACACAGCACCCATAGTCAGGATTGAATCCAAGTGTCTGACGTTGTACAGCAGCAACTCTACCCGCTGCGCCACTGTGCCGCCACAAAGATCATTGCTCCACCTGCCTCTGCCATTGCAGACGTGGAGAGACAATTCACCTGGGCTCCAGATGAGTGAGGAATAGAGATAGGATTGTGGAAATAACGATAGGATCAGGACATGGTGGAGGTGGAGAAAATGGTTGTGGCTGGGTGTAGACCAAACTGCTGGTCAGGGAGCTTTGATGATATAAGAAGTTAAGATTTGGGTGGGGAGCAAACACTAGGAATCACAATTAAAGAGGAATCTTCCTGAATGTCCATGGATACCCTCAGCAGCGGACTAGGAAGCATTGGACACCATTTGAATAAAGTTAAAGGATAAACAAAACTAAACTAAACTAAACTAAACTAAACTAGCACTAAACACTACAGCTAAAACCTGTTTTGGTGAGAGAAAGCAGAGCCATTTCAAGTCCCCTCAAGTCTAGAATGATCCTGTATGGGGAACATCAATATGTGCATCTGAAGCTATTTGATAACATTGCACATGTTAGTGGTTGCCATGTATTTGGATGTCATATCACATCCATCACACAAACCAACCTCCCTTCCTTTGATTCCATTTACACCTCACGCTACCTCGGAAAGCCAGCAGCATAATCATGGGCGAGTCGCATCCTGGCACCTCCTTCTTCGCCCCTCTCCCATTGGCCAAAAGATAAAGAAGTGTGAAAAAACACACCTCCAGATTCAGGAACAGTTTCTACACATCTATTCACAACAGAACCATCCTACCAACAACTAGAGGCCAGTCCTAAGCTACTATCTACCTCATTGGAAACCCTCTGACTTTATCTTCCACTAAACGGTATTCACGGTATTCCCTTATCATGTACCTGTACACTCGATCCAGTATCCACAAAAACGTTTTTTTAACAAATAACTTCTGTCCAGACTTCATCAGGCTGAAATTATTGCTTTCTACCAGACTTCACTGCAAGTTTCCTGAAGCACTGTGAGAGGTGCAGGTGTCTTCGCTACATATGGTAATGGCTCTTGACCTAAAATGGGCCAGGGTCAAAGTGCAACATGAGGGTAAGCAGATGTTGGGCTGAAACAAAAATTCTAATCAAACCATCAAAGTGTTCATTTGAGCAAAAGGTATATGTGCTTAGATTTGCAACGGTTTAGTGTGTCAATTGTTTGCAAGTTATGTGGATATGAATGGTGTGGTGACTACTTTGGTTGCTATCTTGCTGCGCAAGGATGACATTGTCAGAAACTTGGCAAATCCTATTTTTAATAAATTTAGTAATACAATCATGCAAATGAAATTGAATAGTTTATTTGTGAATTGTGTGTATAGCATCAGATTATAAAAGTAACACAGATTTTGCCTATTTCTAAACAAAATCTAAGTAAATGAAATATTGCTTGAACAATAAGAGCTAATTACTGAAAACAAAAATGTTATTTTTTATTTATTGATCTCAATTTTTTTGCAGTGTTAATATCACCAACTATCCTTGGTTATCTTTTGACTATAAATCAATGGTGACACATTAGGCTCCGAATCATAGATTGTGGGTTCAAATCCCAACCCGAAGAGCATAAATTCTGGCCTAAACCTGCTGAGGAAGGGTCTCGACCCGAAATGTCACCCATTCCTTCTCTCCAGAGATGCTGCCTGTCCCGCTGAGTTACTCCAGCATTTTGTATCTATCTTCGGTTTAACCAGGATAAGCAGTTTCTGCCTACACGTGTAGTATTGAGGAGTGTTGTGTTGTTGGAAATGGCATTCTTTGGATGAAATGTTCAACCAAGGTCTTGGCCAGGTATAGAATACTTGAGTTGCTATCTACCAAGACAAACAACTACCAATATTATATTCACTGTTTATGGGAATTGGTTGCATGTTTATTGGGTCTTAAATTATAAAGTAATTGAGTCAGACAGCGCGGAAACAGTTCCCTGCAGCTCAACATGCCCATGACTGGCCAATATCCCGCTATACCTTTCCTATGGCAATACCTATACCAATTTGGACAGGTTAGATATGCACCTGTCCAAATTCTGTTTTATACATTCCATGGGTTCATTCAGTAAATCCATCTTAACAAGTTATCTGTTTGGAAAGCAGTTTTGAATAATGAAAGGCCCAGGTTAATTATGTCTTTCGTTTACAGTCGTGCTGATTAGCACATGTATTTATGGGCTCATGAGCTCAAAAACAACAGGGTTCACCTAACAAGATAATATGGTGATATGTTTTTTTTTTTATTACCAAGGAGCATGTAAACATTTTATTTTATTTATTTTATTACATGCTTCTTCTCCATTGGAATTGGAAGAGTGGTTTGTGCTGCATCACTAGTGTTCCTATTCCTGGACAAAATTTTCCCACCATTCATGGATTGATTTGGAAATGGCCCCAATGGAACCAGGCCAGTCTCTTTGGTTTTACTATTCGAATAGTTGAGAATTGAGAATTATATTAGCAATTAAAAAGGCAGCTTATTTCAAATGCATCCATTACCGTGAAGCTAAGCAGATTCAAAAAATGGTTCCACACAAGAGACAGGAATGTCTTTGGACCTACTGGCAATCTAATGGTGAAGAATGATGGCACGGTGGCACAGCTGGTAGAGTTGCGGCCTCACAGAGCCAGAGATGCAGATTTGATCCTGATCTCGGGTACTGTCTGGAGTTTACATGTTCTCCCTGTGACTGCATGGTTTTCTCCGGCTGCTCCAGTTCCTCACATTCCCAATGACATGGGAAATGAGGGGTAAGGCATTTCGAACGGAGATGAGGAAACACTTTTTCACAGAGAGTTGTGAGTCTGTGGAATTCTCTGCCTCAGAGGGCAGTGGAGGCCGGTTCTCTGAATACTTTCAAGAGCAGCTAGATAGGGCTCTTAAAGATAGCAAGAGTCAGGGGATTTGGGAGAAGGCAGGAATGGAGTACTGATTGGGGGTGATCAGCCGTGATCATATTGAATGGCCTACTCCTGCACCTGTTGTCTGTTGAAATGTGGATTTGTAGGGTGTAAAAACATGCTGGTTTGCCATGAAAAGATACAAAATGCTGGAGTAACTCAGAGGGTTAGGCAGCATCTTGGTCAACGTAGATATTTATGTCCTCCAGAATGCTGCCTGACCTGCTGAGTTACTCCAGCATTTTGTCTTGTGGATTTGTAGGTTCATTGGCCTCTGTAAAATTGTTCCTGTAAAATAAATGCAGGGAGTGGATGTGAAAGTGGGATAACATAGAACTAGTGTGAACAGGTGATCTATGGCTGCCAAGATATTTGGTTGTATGAAGGGCCTGTTTCCATGCTGCACCTCTAATGTAAACCAACTCAGAGACCTTAACAGGACAGCGTAAGTTACTTAAGCAGATCTTGAATAGATAGTACCTGGCTTGGAGAAAAAAAAAGAGAGTTTTGAGAGATGAACAATGTAAGGATTTACTGACTTTCTAACAAGAAGGGAGGAATGAGTGACATTTCATTTTTTTCTGTGTATTATATTTCGGTCCTCAGCTACTTCCACATGTTTCTCGTTCACAGACAATTTGTAGAACATATTTTATCATTCAGATCAAGACACAGTTGAAAGCCTTTTGCCTAAGGCTCAGAACACTTTCCGAAATTATACACCATTCTCTGTGCTTTTGTCTGCCTCTCAGTGCAATTAGGTGACTGTCTTTCAGAACACATTAAGGTTGGCATCACGACTATATTCAGGTAGCAAGGTGAGCTGGTAGTAAAAGTGCCTGTGTATTGGCTAATGAAGAGCTGCAGACTAAGTACAATGTCAATTACATTGAGCTGACAGGGGCCCACACTAGCAATGACATGAATAGCCTATTCATTCCATCAGAAGACAAGGTTAAGCATCGCAAACAAAAGAGTTAAACAGCATTGGATAAACCATAGGAGCGGGAGAAAGAGCAGTTACACAACACGCGGAACTTCCAGCAGAAGTGTCTTCACTTTAGTTTAGATTATACCCTGGGTTGCCGTCAGACATTTTAGCTGGTAACTGTCTAATTGTAAGAGAAATTGATCTGCAACAAATGAAGTTGGACCCCTTGCTGCTGACTGAATGGATACGATAAATGTACCAAGTTCGCCACCTTCTGTAAACTGAAGGAATTACCGCGACTTGAATCTTCCCTGAGAAAATAATAATTTGAATTAAATAAACGTAGATACATAATGACACAAGGGCTTTCGAAAAATGTTGTCCATTTAATTGTCCATTTTTTGCAGATGAATCAATTGAGCTTGCAATTCTGTTCTATAAGAACAATGTTAATTCTTCTGGGTAGCTGCCATATAATGTACAACATGCTGCAAAAGATGGAAAACAGCAAAAATAGGAAGTACTGTTATTCAGCAGCATTTAGAGCAGATTTTCTTAGATGGCTGAGCAAACCTATGCATCCACGCAGCATGTGAACTGAAATGCGACTTATTTGCATTATTGGGAAAATATTTTAGGTAGAAGGACAGGGAAGTCAAATTGACTCCTTTCACTTAGATGCAGAAGTTATTAACAGCTTTAGTAAACTTGATAATTGACTGTTGCAAGCAACAAAGAAAATTAATATCAACTTCCCGGCTGAAATCCACAATCAAATGTTAAAAGTAAAATTATTAAGGAGTTGGACGCTTGCTCATCTGGTTTCTTTCACTTTTACTTCTAAATCCTTTGAACATTAGACATCTGTGTAACAGAATCATATTAGTCAGTGATGAATGTGCTTGAGGCACTACTGTGTTTAATGAAAATTACAACCTTAAGTGCTGTACACAAACATGATCTTGAAACCTTACAAATGTCTATTAAAATGAGGCTGATGGTAATGACCAAAATACTTAGGAAAGATGTTAAAAAAAAGAAAATGCTCACATCACAATCAGTCCTGACTATCATGTTATGCTCTATGAAGCATCAAGATGTAAGAGCTTTAATTTTAACAAAGACATTATTTTTCTTGTATATTGTGGGCGACACGATGGCGCAGCGGTAAAGTTGCTGTCTTACATCTCCAGAGACCCTGGTTCGAACATGACTACGGGTGCTGTCTGTACAGAGTTTGTACGTTCTCCCCGTGACCTGCGTGGGTTTTCTCGGGGATCTCGTGTTTCCTCAACACACCAAAGACGTACAGGTTTGTAGGTTAATTGGCTCGATATAAAAGTCAATTAACCCTAGTGTGTGCAGGATATTGTAAGTGTGTGGGGATCGTTGGCCGGCACAGACTCGGAGGGCCAAAGGGCCTGTTTTTGCATTGTATCTCTAAAAATATTTATTACAAATTGATCAGATTATAATTATAATTAAAGTAAAATCAGATCCATGTAAACATAAAACAATAGAACACATACTGCAAAAAATATGGCATAGAAGTAGAGATGTGCTTTTCTGTCAATACAATTGTTCAAAACTCTTCTAAATCTTGAGACGTGTTGCTGCTACGTGGATGCTATCCAAGTGCCGTTATTATTGTTAAAGAGAAAATAGTTGGAAGGCAGTAAAGCAATTAGTGCGATTTGCAGCTTCATAACGTAACCAATATATCTGAGGCAGAAGGCAGAGTTTTTGGAAAGGTCACAATTTGAAAACATTTGAATTATGCAGTACATAAAGTAATTTTTGCAGAAAGCTCCTTGAAAAGTCTTGACATGAAAGACATTGTCTCAAAGTATATATTATTATGCTTATAAAAAGATAGTTAAAAGTGTCAAATAATTATTGCCTCGTGTGGAAGGATATAAATATGCCACGTAGAGTTAGTGTTATTGTTCAAAGCATCCAGCCAACTCCATTATCTACAAATAAAAAGTGTCAGATTAATAGCTAAAAATTTAATTTGATTGCCAACTGTCAAATATATTATTTTTTATTTTAGAGCTCTTCACACAAAAACTAAAGGCACCTGGTAAAAATAACTTAGTTTTCAGGATATTGATCTAATTTAAAATATTATGAGCTAATTTACAGTTACCTTAATAATTATTGCTAATCTTAGACTTTGTCTAAAATTCAAATGTTTCAATATCAATATATGAAGTGATCTCTAGTTCAGCTGCCTCCACCCCTATATATCTACATTTCTTCTGGTACAGTTAATTCAGCCAAGTGACCTCTACAGTATTCTTTCTTCACCAATGAACAGATTTAAACAATTACATTAAGAGATAAAGTCATCCCAGAATCCATAAAGAAACATGAAAGAAAGAAAGTGGTTGCATTGACTTTTTAGACTTGTTTAATGTTTATTTCCTTTCACATGTAGAATGTTTCTCAATTCCATTAGGACCATCATGGTGAATTATGGACCTAGCCTAATAAGTAGCAATGACTTTAAACCAAACCCGAACCCTCCATGATCTACTTCGGAACATTCTTCAAAGTATGATAATGGTAGCGGTTTGGAAGCAGGTTACTTGTTGGCTGGATTGGATACTTTACCAAAACACATGGAAGAGGGAGGGATAAATAATGACACTTAAGTAGAATTTACTAGCTTGAACAAAAGAGGATTGATTATATATTTGCTTGTAGGTCTGTTAACACATTACCATTTTAGACTGTTCCCCCAACAGTACTTGTTAATTTGCACAATGACAATGGAGATACAAGGATTTGGCAGATGCTGGAAACTTGAGCAAAACAAAAAGTGCTGGGGTAACTCAGCAGGTCAGGCGTCACCTATGGAATGGATGAACAGATGACATTTCATGTCAAGACCCCTCTTCAGATCCTTCTTCAGCAGAGCATTGTTTGTTTTTGCTGTGGTTCTACTTCAGTTACATTACTCTTAAATTTCATTTTATCACACAAAGGAGAGAAATTGAAAGCTATTTCTTCAATAATTTGGAAACAAATTTAGTGAATTTGCTCCAATTTTTTTTTAATTGATATGCTCTGCATTGACATCAATGCTTTGGGAATGACAAATTCATAGAGAAATTATAATTTTGTTGGGGATGATGGAGGGAAGTTGTAAATGTTATACCCAGCCCGAGGGAGGAACGACACTCCCGTCGGAGTGGCCCAGCCCGAGGGTGGAACGGTACTCACGTGAGGGCGGTCCGGTCCGGGGGCTGGGACGGTGCTCTGGTGGCTGGGACGACGTTCTGGCGGCGGTGTCCAGAGTCCTGGGTTCAGCCGCGGGCCGGCGGCTGCGTGTGCTGGACTGGAGGTGCGGCGGCTTCGACCACCCCGGGCCGCAGTGTTTGAACCGGCCCGTTCTCGGGGTTCGGTGAGCTGCGGGACTGTTTATACCATCGCCCGGTGGGGAATCGCCTCAGCGCAGAGGGAGCAGAGGGAGAGACTGCAACCCTAAGATTTTTGCCTCCACCACAGTGAGGAGGTGTTTGGAGGACTCACTGTGGTGGAAGTTAATTTGTGTTTATTGTTGTTATTATTGTATCATTGTATGTATGACTGCAGGCACAAAATTTCGTTCAGACCGTAAGGTCTGAATGACAATAAAGGAAATTCAATTCAATTCAATTCATTGGGTTGAGCAGTGTGTGGGCAGACTGATTACTCATGTACAGTAGGCACTCAGTATGTATTTGGTTGGACATTGAGTGGTGTTGAAGATACCACACAGCAGAAGCACCATGAATGGCAATTGCTATTTCTATGGAGAAGGTCAATTGTTGTTGGACAGAAACAGAGAGAGTGGGAGAGAGATAGAGGAATACAGAGAGATAGAGATAGGGAGAGAGACAGAGAGAGCGAAGCAGAGACAGACAGACAGAAATAGAGAGGGAGAAATCAAAGGAGCAAACATATCTACTTTATTTGCAGATGGGATATGTTTAATTAATTTGAAGCAAATTCATTAACTCGGTTGCATGATGCAGTTGGTGGTGTTATGAACCTGTCCTAATTACGCAACTTTTTCGGCGACTGCCGGCACCCGTCATAGGTCGCCGAAAATTTTCAACATGTTAAAAATTCAGCGACGACCAGAAAGACACTACAACTCTTTGGGTGACTATGAGGCTACTCACAACCATACAGGCGACACCCTGGTGACAGGTGTCGAGGGGTGCCACTCGCGACGTGTTGCCAGGGTGTCGCCTGTATGGCCGTGAGTAGTCTCCTAGTCACCCAAAGACTCGTAGCATCTTTCTGGTCACCGCTGAATTTTCAACATGTTGAAAATTTTCGGCGACCTATGACGGGTGCTGGCAGTCACCGAAAAAGTTGTGTAAGTGGGACAGGCCCTTCAAGGTAACTGCGGTCTGCAGCATTTAGAGAATCTGAAAGTGGGTGAGGGAAGCTTTTAATAGTCTCGTGTAGTCTCATGCAGTGAAGGACACTTGGCAGAACACTGTATCAAATGTACATTCAAAGAAAACACTAAGTGCTGGAGTAAGTCAACGGGCCAGGCAGCATCTCTGGAAGACAAGGAAAGGCAACTTTTCGGGTCGAAGCCCTTTTTTAGACTCCTTCAGAGAAGTTGCCTGACCTGCTGTGTTACCTGCATCTGCAGTTCCTTGTGTATCCAACAATGCAGAGAATGCAAGGTATAACAATTTCATTTTATCCTTTAAGTCTTGGCTGAGGACATATGGTGAACTCTCAACAAGCATGTTCCACGTGTATAATGCACGCTTGTATGTTCACTTGGTTCTAAGGTGCCATTCCAATTGCCAGCGGATGTGTCGGCGTGGGTGGCAGAATAGTGCAGCAGTAGAGCAGCTGCCGACTTGGATACTGACCACAGGTGCTAATTGTGCAGAGTTTTCACTTCTCCCTGTGACTGCATAGGTGCTCCAACCCTACTACTTCCCAAACACATGCTGGTCGGTTGGTAATTTGGCAGCTGTATTTCAGTATAACAAAGAACAGCAGATGCTGATTTATATCATGGATAGACACAAAGTGCTGGAGTAACTCAGCGAGTCAGACAGCTTCTCTGAGTAAAAAGATGGGTGACGTTTCGTGTCTGGACCCTTCCTCAGATCTGAAAAAAGCATCGCAACCTGAAAATTCACCCATCCCTTTTCTCCAGAGATTGTAGATTAATAGCCTTCGGTAAAAATTGTAAATTGTCGCTCATGTATAGGATAGTGTAAGTGTACAGGAATTGCTGGTGGGCACTGACTTGGTGGGATTAAGTGCCTGTATCCACGCTGTCTCTCTAAAGTCTAAAATCTGAACTTCATCCAGCAGGCTGCTGTAAACAGATATTCAGGCACCCTCCTTAAATGACCAGGTGTCTGCAATGCTATCTCACAAACCCTACATGTGTTTAATAACATATAGTCCTGCAGGGCGCATCAACCTCATTGTTTCAGTGTACAGCTGCTGTTTATAAGTTTCCAATCAGCACTGGGTGAAGGAGGCTCCAGGAAGCCTCATTTGCTAAACAGAAGATGGCCCTAAAATTGAACCTTGTGGTTGCGGCTCGGCAAGCAGGTAATTCCGTACATAAAGTCCTGAGTTCCAGTTTGTCTGCAACACCTGAACACAGGGCAGCAATGGTGACGCGGCAGTAGAGTTGCTGCCTTACAGCCACAGGGACTCAGGTTCGATCCTGACTATGGGTGTTTGTCTGGATGGGGTTTGTATGTTCTTCCCATGACCGACGTGGGTTTCTCAAGGTACTCCGGTTTCCTCCCACACACCAGACGTACAGGTTTGTAGGTTAATTGGCTTGGTCTAATTGTAAATTGTCCCTAGTGCGTGTAGGATAGTGTTAGTGTGCGGGGATCATTGGTCGGCATGGACCCAGTGGGCTGCAGGGAACTGTATCTATAAACTAAACTGAACTAAACCTGAACACGAAGCATCTGACATTTGTACTGGTTACAGCAATGGGCCTGTCAGCTGTCAGCCGGCAGATTGTTTTAGATTTCAAGATACAGTGCGGAACCCCATTAACCAGTAACCCATTCACACGTCACCCATTCACACTAGTTCTATCCTGCGCATTAGAACTACTGTATTTACAGAGGCAAGTTAACCTACAAACCTGCATGTATTTACAATGTGTGAGGAAACCGGAGCACTCAGAGGAAACCCTGTGACCCTGTAACAATCTCCCAGTGACCACGTGGTCACAGGGAGAACATGCAACTCCATACAGACAGCACCCATAGCCGGGATTGAACCCGGGTCTCTACCGCTGAAAGGCAGTAACTCTACTGCTGCACCACTGTTCATACCGCTGGGTTGTAAGCTATCCAAGCGAAATATGAGGTGCTGTTTCACCAGTTTTCAGGTGCCCTCAATCTGACAGTGGAGGAGGCCCAGGACAGAGAGGCCAGTATGGGAATGGGGAGGGGAGTTGAAATGGTTGGCAATTGAGAGATCCCATGGGCATGCTAACTAGCCTGCCGAGCTTCTCCAGCACTGTGTCCTTTCTTGTAAACCAGCAACTGCAGTTCCTTGTTCCTAAATCTACATGTTTTTTACTCTATGATCTAATTTTGATAATTTCACAAGTAACATACATTGATAAAATGGACTCTATGATTCATGTTGAGGGCCATGATATGAAAGGATTGGAAGAGAACATTCAGCAGCTCCTCGGTCTCAGGGGAATCCCACCTTACAAAATCTTCTCGTGCACTCCACATGAAATGCCAAGGAGAAACTAATTAAATGAATTGTGCTGATGAACTGTTCAATCACCACCACTCGACATGTTTACTAACTGCTGATAGATTGATGTTGTTGATGCTCTTGCCACTGCTTGCAATTTATGCCACAGCATAAAAGTTCAGGCTTGTGGAGATGTGGCAATGTCATTTGGAGCAGAATTAGGCCATTCAGCCCATCAATACCACTCTGCCATTTGATCAAGGCTGATCTATTTTTCCCTCTCAGCCCAATTAGTTTAGTTTAGCTTTAGTTCACAGATACAGCATGGAAACAGGCCCTCCGTCCCATCGAGTCTGCTCCAACCACTCTAATTCTACCCTACACACTAGGGACAATTTACAGAATCCAATTAACCTACAAACCTGCATATCTTTGGAATGTGGGAGGAATGTGGGTGCACCCGGAGAATACTCACGCAGTCACAGGGAGAATGTACAAACTCCATACAGACCATCTGCAGTCAGGATTGAACCTGGGTCTCTGGCACTGTAAGGCAGTTACTCTACCGCTCTGCCACTCCGTTGCCCACAATGTCCTTCTCCAGCCTACTCCACATAACCTTTGACACCCTCACTAATCAAAAACCTATTAACTATTATAAAAATATTCAATATCTTCCACAGCCATATACGGCAATGAATTTCCCAAATTCACCACCCTCCGGCTAATGAAATTCCTCCTCATCTCCATTCTAAATGTACGTTCTTTTTATTCCGAGACTGCGCCCTCTGGTTCTAGACTCTCCCGTCACTGGAAGCATCAGAAGGTCATAAGGTCATAAGTGATAGGAGTAGAATTAGACCATTCGGCCCATCAAGTCTACTCCGCCATTCAATCATGGCTGATCCACTTTGGTGGCAAGAACAGGAAGGCAGATTATTATCTGAATGGTGTCAGATTAAGAAAAGGGGAGGTGCAACGAGACCTGGGTGTGCTTGTACATCAGTCACTAAAAGTAAGCATGCAGGCACAGCAGGCAGTGAAGAAAGCCTTCATTGCAAGAGGATTTGAGTTTAGGAGCAAGGAGGTCCTACTGCAGTTGTACAGGGCCCTGGTGAGACTGCATCTGGAGTATTGTGCGCAATTTTGGTCTCCTAATATGGGGAAGGACATTATTGCTAGTGAGGGAGTGCAACGTAGGTTTACCAGGTTAATTCCCGGGATGGCAGGACTGACATATGATGAAAGAATGGATCGACTGGGCTTGTATTCACTGGAATATAGGACGAGAGGGGATATTATAGAAACATATAAAATTCTTAAAGGATTGGACAGGCTAGATGCAGGAAAAATGTTCTCGATGTTGGGGAGTCCAGAACCAGGGGCCACAGTTTAAGAATTAGGGGTAGGCCATTTAGAACGGATATGAGGAAAAACTGTTTTCACCCAGAGAGTTGTGAATCTGTGGAATTCTCTTCCACAGAAGGCAGTGGAGGCCAATTCACTGGATGTTTTCAGGAGAGAGTTAGGTTTAGCTCTTAGCATCAAAGGAATCAAGGGATATGGAGAAAAAAGCAGGAACGGGGTACTGATTTTAGATGATCAGCCATGATCATATTGAATGGTAGTGCTGGCTCGAAGGGCTGAATGGCCTATTCCAGTACCTATCCCTCTCCCTCCTAACCCCATTCTCCTGCCTTCTCCCCACAACCTCTGACACCTGTACTAATCAAGAATCTATTTATCTCTGCCTTATAAATATCCACTGACTTGGCCTCCACAGCCTCCTGTGACAAAGAATTCCACAGATTCACCACCATCTGACTAAATAAGTTTCTCCGGACCTCCTTCTTTAAAGAAAGTCCTTTAATTCTGAGCCTATGACCTCTAGTCATAGACTCTCCCGATAGTGGAACATCCTCTCCACATCCACTCTGTCTAAGCCTTTCACTATTCTGTATGGTTCAGAGGTGTCCCCTCATTCTTCTAAACTCCAGCGAGTACAGGCCCATGTGCTGACAAACGACATCCTTTCCACGTCCACTCTATCAAGGCCTTTCATTATCGGGTCGATTTCAATGAGATCCCCCCTCATCCAGCGAGTGCAGGCCCAGTCTTCAAAGGAGCCTTAAATGTAGCTCCTTTGGGGTCTTTAACATGTATAGCTTAAATAAACAAAACAAAATTGGAAACAATATAGGTCAAGCAGCATCTGCGGAATGAGGAAAAGAGTTGAAGCTTCAGATCAAGATCTTTCATTTCAACTGGGAAAGAGAAGAACAAGCTAGTTTTCAGCAAGAGGGAAGGTGGGGAGGATTGTATATAACAAATAATGAAAGGCCTAGATGGAGTGGACGTAGAGGATGTTTCCAGTTGTGGGAGACTATGGTCAGGGGCACATCTTCAGAATAAAAGGATGTACCATTACAATGGAGATGAGGAGGAATTTCTTTAGCCAGCAGATGGTGAATCTGTGGATTGCATTGCGCAGAAGGCTGTAGAGGCCAAGTCATTGAATATTTTCAAAGAGATTGATAGGTTCTTGATTGGTAAGGGAGTTAAAGGTTATGGTGAGAAGGCAGGAAATTGGATTTGAGAGGGAAAAATAGATCAGCCCTGATTAATTGGTGGAGCAGACTCGATGGGCCAAATAGCCTAGTTCTGGTCCTATGTCTTAAGGTCTAAGGGAATATCTCTGAAATGGTAAGACAAATGAATTAATATCGCAATAGGAGCAGCAGTTGTGCAATTTTGTCTGCTAATAGCACACATGCCACACAAGCCCGAATTTACTAGGGTGAAATGGTGAGTTTTGATACAAGAAATGAACAATGTCCATGCTGAACATGATGCCAGAATAAACTAATCTCCTCTGCCTGCATGTGATCTCCACGTCCCTCCATTCCCCACATAGCCCTGTACCAGGTGGTGATGTAACCAGTCAATACCGTCTCTACTGTACCCCTTTCACCTTTCACAAGTAGATGTCACCTTTCACAAGCAAGTACAAACACAGTGGAATAATTTACCAGTTTGCACAAGTGAGCTGAAGTGGCCCCTATTAGGAGGAAGATACGGCATCTCGATATGCACTTTTTGTTCAGGAATGTTGCAGCCTGTCGCTGCGAAAATTGGTTGTATTTGCAGACATTTATCTTGGGTGACTGAACTATCTCTTGCATTTCTCTTCCATCACGTCCAGGTGATTGATTCTTGGCAATTGTATATTTGCTACAAAACCCAAGACAGAGTAGGTTACCTTAAGTTGGTGAATTCAATATTGAGTCTTGAAGGCGGCAAAACATAGAAGATGAGGTGTTGTTCTTCGAGCTTGTATTGAGCCTTGTGCAAAACATAGAAGATGAGGTGTTGTTCTTCGAGCTTGTATTGAGCCTTGTGCAAAACATAGAAGATGAGGTGTTGTTCTTTGAGCTTGTATTGAGCCTTGTGCAAAACATAGAAGATGAGGTGTTGTTCTTCGAGCTTGTATTGAGCCTTGTGCAAAAGTGCAGGAAGCCACCGAAAGACAGATCTGGAAATCTAGACAACATTAGAAAATTTAGAGGATACCAGGTTCTGAAGTAACTCAGTGAGTGAGGCAGCATCTCTGGAGATTGTAAACAGGCGACATTTCATGTCCAGACCCTTCTACAAACCAGCATCTGCAGTTTCTTGCTTCTACATTGGAAAAATCAGTTTACCTGAAGACAGTTCAGATAAAATCTGTAAAATACTCCATGAATTAAGTGTATTTGTGTGTGGCTGTGGGGTGGAAGATTGCAACCTTCGCGTGGTCTGCCCTGTTTTGACGAATGCAATCAACCCGGTGTGCACAATCAAATAAGATCAAATAGAACAAGTTGTCCTACAACTTTAGGCTGTGCACGCCATACGCAAGAAGAAGAAGAAGAAGAAGTGTGTGTTTGTGAGTGTGAACGCACACATTTGTGTCTCTGTCATTGCGTGCAGGCATGCAATGACTTTGTTGAGTGGTGTGGGTTGAATCACCTGCAGCTCAACACCGACAAGACTAAGGAGTTGGTGGTGGACTTTAGGAGGAGAGGGACACCCCTGTCCACTGTCTCCATCAATGGCGTGAATGCGCAGTTTACCAGGGAGTACCAATAATTTGTAGTGTGGACTGAGACTAAGACTGACTAAGACTGACCCCCCCCCTGGCCCCCCCCCCCCCCCCCCCCCCCCCCCCCCCCCCCCCCCCCCCCCCCCCCCTCAATCTTTGCACATCTCCCAAGCCTTTCCACTCGTCACTTTAATTTCATGTTCCATGTATTTTGTGTTTTTTATGACTGTTGGCAGATAAATTTCCCTCCTGGGATCAATAAAGTTCCTTATATCGTATTGTGTCATATCTTACGTGTGTGTGTGTGTGTGTGTGTGTGTGTGTGTGTGTGTGTGTGTGTGTGTGTGTGTGTGTGTGTGTGCACATGTGTTTGTGTGCGTGCATGTGTACGTGTATGTTTGTATGTGTGCATGTGTTTGTGTGCGTGCATGTGTACATGTATGTTTGTGTGTGTATGAGCATGCGCAAATGTGTGTGTGTGTTTGTGATACAAAAGGGCTAAATCCAGGAAACAGTGGACACCTTTCGCTATCTCTCTGGTGCAGCAGAGCCTGTAGAATCAGGGTTCCCTGAACAGTATAGCACAGGAACGTGTTCTTTGGTCCACGATGTCCATGCCAAACATAATGCCAAGATAAACTAATCTCCTCGGCCTGCACTCGTTTCACATCCCTCCATTCCCGTGCATATCCACATTTTAAGGTATACTTGCCTCTCTCCTAGGATAGTTTTTATTGATATGAAGGAACTGCAGATGCTGATTTACACTGAAGATAGACACAAAATGCTGGAATAACTCAGCAGGACAGGCAGCATCTCTGGATAGGAGGAATGGGTGACGTTTTGGGTCGAGACGTCACCCTTTCCTTCCCTCCAGAGATGCTGCCTGTCCCGCGAAGTTACCCCAGCATTTTATGTCTATCTTTAATGTTCATGGGTACAACAGGAGGATAAGAATAGCCTACTTTTAATCAACACTTTTTAATTAAATCTTTCATTTGACAACATGGAATCTTTAGATGGTGATAGTAGCTGCTCTGAATCATTTTGTATATTTTTGCAAAGGGAACGCCATTTAATCTGTAGAGTCTGCTGCTACCAAAGACTTTCTGTAGTTTATTCTGCCCTCTACTTAACTCATTTGACCTCAGGAGGAAACATTCTACAAAATTCCTCTTGGCCCCAGAGGTCAATTTTCTGAGACTCGACGATATCCAGCCTGCATTATTCATCTATGAGTGACTGACTTCCTCAGTACATTTTCATAGCTTACATCACAAGTTCCGAGGAGCATTCAATCATTGCTCACTGCAGTTATAACCCTTTGGGCACTGGCTTCTTTTTATTATTTTCATCTTGATGACACACCTTGAGCTGCGACGCATGAAGTGACTCAGTGAACCTGCGGAAGAGCTGTCTATTTTTATGCCTTTCCTCCAATTTCATTAACCACGAGTGGATTATCATCAACTATTACGCTCTTTAGATCTCTGGAGTAGATGGAGTTCGTGAGGGAATGACCATGGCAACAAATGAGGAAGGTTCACTTCTCAATAAAGCAAGTTTATTCAAATCTCAAACAAGTTGCTTTGATTGAGTAAGTCTCAAATGTTTCCTTGTGGATAAAGGGAAGAATGTTGTCTCTAATTACGTATTTGCTGATTAAATCATTGGGCCATCAATTTAAGATCCAACTCTTGAAATTGTTTGTTTGTTAACAGACTGAAAAAAAAAGAACTTCCAATCACACCAACAATACTAACCTTCCAGCAATAAACTGCCAATGGGTGTTATGTAGCGTTCAAGAGCCTGATGATTGTTGAGAAAAAGCTATTCTTGAAGCCGGTCTTCATGGTCTTCAGATCCCTATATCGTCTTCCCGATAGTAGGAGTGAAATGAGAGCACAGCCAGGGAGGTGGGGGTCTTTAATGATATTCCTAAGTTATAGGAGAAGTATTAGGCCATTCAGCCCATCAAGCTTACTCCTCCATTCAATCATGGCTGATCTATCTTTCCCTCTCAATCCCATTCTCCTGCCTTACTGTACTGATCCTTATTATTCAAGAATCTTGGCTGCCTTTCTGATGCAGCGCCTCCTTTAGGTCACTTCAATGGTGAGGAGTTTAAAATTTGTGAGGGACCAGGTCCGATGGTGGATGATCCACCTTCCCCTGTAATCTCTTTCATTTCTGGACGTTCGAGTTGCCGAACCAGGCCACGATGCAACCAGTCAATACACTCTCTACCAAAGATCCTATAGCAAGCAAGATAGATCACTCGACGAAAAAATAGTATGGTCATGGGCAGATTCTAACCAGCTTTCGTCTCCGCACCAAAGATCCCATAGTGGAGCAAAGATGCTAATGCGGAGACAGAAGCCTGTTATGGGGACATCCTCGTAAAAATAAAAGTTCTTTGCCAAAAATCTTAACCTCATTTTCAGAATTAAAATTTATTAACACAAACTGTTCCCCCGCAACATTGATTACGTTGCGAGTCGGGTCAGGTCGGGTTACTGAAATGGATGAAAAAAAGGCCCATTGCGTACTACACGTCAGCCCATTCCATTTAGCAGGAGTGGTCTATCTTGCTCCGCTATAGGATTTTTGCTCTTTACTGTACACCTGTACCCCTTTCACCTTTCACCTTTCACAGTAGGTGTCACCTTTCACAAGCAGGTGCATTCATTGTGGAATCATTTGCCAGTTCGCACAAGTGAGCTGAAGTGGCCTCTATTAGGAAGGAGGTACAGCATGATATGCATTTTGGTTCAGGAATGTTGCAGTCTGTCACAGCGAAAATGTAACACTAGTGGCATTTGCAGACATCTCTCTTGTGTGACCGAACTGTCTCTTGCATTTCTCTTCCATCATGTCCAGGTGATTGATTCTTGGTCATTTTTCTTTGCTACAAACCCAGGGCTTGGGATAGTTGCTCATCTCCTACACCATTAGTGCTCCATGGTTGAATCCTCTTATTATGGTTCAGTGCGATATACTAATCACTGGCTGCTGCTCTAAAAAATATATGATGTAAACCTTCCATTTAATTTTTATTAAACTTGGCTAGCAGAAGAAAGTATCCTCAGTGGTTTATTTAAAATATGATTGTCAGAACTATAAGCAAAATAAACCGATGCAACGTTCAATAAATACGTATGTAGCAGGACCGGACCATCGTACAGAAATACATTGATTAGGATTGTCCTTGCAACTTATACTATAATATAACTTTTTTTAATTTTCTACAACCTACAAGATTCTGGTGTTTTAAATGCGCAGCATATGTAAAGCCATGGAGTCATAGAGTGATAGAATGTGGCCCTTCAGCCCAACTTGCCCACATCGACCATCTGTATCAGTTCCACCTGCCAGCATTTGGGCCATATCCCTCCAAACTTATCCTATCCATATACCTATCCAAATGCCTTTTTAAATATTGTGATAGTACCTGCCTCTGGCAGCTCGTTCTATATACTTGTCACCCTTTGTGTAAAAAAAGTACCACTCTGGCAGCTCGGCCCATATACCTACCACCTTTTGTGAAAAGAGGTTTGCACTAAATTCTGATTTTTTATTAACTTGCTTGGCTTTGAGCCCATGTATTCTCCTGGCTGTGTATTGAGCCAAAACACAGAATTGTGCTTTTATTTTCAAGAATCCACTTGAGATATGAGTTGAGGGAGAAACATTATTCAGCCTGGTGGTGGTTTGAAATACATCTAAGTGGATCAATCATCCAAATCCCATCCCTATGACCTATGTCTAAACACCATTAAATTCTTCCAGAAAATCAAACATAGATCTTCACAATTTAATCTGCTTCTCAGTTTTTAACTTTCAGTTTATCCACCTCCCTTTATGGGGTCTCAATGCTCCTGATACAAATAATGTTTGCTGACCAAGTGACTGATAATGTGATATGATAATGTTCTTTTAGCAATCACTCAATGGAGCATAAACCACTCTGTGTAGCCCATACGTATGAAGTAACCTGGTTCTAGCTATAAAACTTGTATCCAGTACACATTTCAAAGTAAATAACTGAGCTAGGAGATTATATGCCAGGTTGCATTTAAACAATACTCTCAAAAGTGTACCAAGTGACCCAAAGCCTACCCTGGGCACTTTCTCACATTGTATCAGCACAGTAGCAGCACTTATCTTACAGATGACTTTCCCTCTACATTTAATCATTGCCACTGAAAAGCCAGGACCTAATCTGTTGTACTTCAATGGGGCAGCTTGAACTGACTTAGCCTCAGGCTTCATTAACTCCACATACTTCTATTAGCTGCAAGGTAGTCCAACATATAGCTCTTCACAATTTACACCAGACGCCATATTGAAGCACAGTACAATCACCAGATCTAGTTAGTTTGATGCAGTTGTTGCAAATGAAAACAGTAAAGGATAATTAGGTATGTAACAAATCCAATATCTATTTTTACCTTGCTCTTGATGAGGAGCTTTGTGGGAGAGAAAGTTTATTCATTCTCAATAACTGCAATCTGTGTAATCATGAAACCCAATTAGCTGGCACTGTACTCAGCTATCGAAACTATTTCCTTACTGCTCTACATCAGTACTTTTAGACGATCTCTAATTAGCTTTCATCTAAAGAGGGTAGTCAAAGTTAAAAAAAAGGGGGCTTAAGTGATTGTACCACCACTCAGCTTTCAGCAAAGTAATCATAAGCAATTTCAATCAGATTAATTTTGTCACAGATATTACTGAAAATTACCTCCCTCTTCTCTCTCCTTGGATAAGGACCAATCTTCATTCCCAGAGTGCCGACTGCAGAATGATGCCAATATACAGATGATAATTTTGTGAACTATTTAAAAGAAAAACAGCATAACAAAAATATTTTCAGTAGATTTCCAGATACATTATGTGGCATTGACTTGCAGTGTTGCTATGAAACAAAGCAACAGGTACAGTTTAACAAATGCCGGACATAATTGAGTTTGCTTGGCCATTTTCCGGAGTAGCTGAGTTGAGTAACAATGGAAAAGTACAAGCAGCTACAGCAGCGACTATAAAAGTGTGAAGTCTGTGATAGAGGTCTGTAATGACAGCACTTTGACTCCTTCAACATTGTGTTTGTTTAGGAAGGTCCCAGAAATTGTATTTCACAGACCACATTCGCTATCAACACACAATTATCTGGCTTAATCATGTGGAACGGTGGCAAATTCACCTGGGGCTTAGGAACTAATGACATTCTCGTTTGAGCTGCTTTAGTGAAATAGCCCAGTACCTGAAGCAAGAACGGCAAGATTGTCGAATAAATTTGGTTTTCTTATTTTTATCTCATTTCACAGCGTGGAAGCTGGGCTAAAATCGACAAACACTGTTGTTTGTACAGTCAGGATGGTCATATTATTTTCATGTGCCTACATCGAACAGAGTGTGTGTCAAAAATCTGTTCTTTCTGAGGAGTTGTCTTTTCTTTTACTTGATGAATAAAGAATCTGTCAATAAATGTGTAAAGAAAAATGACAGTGCTTCTGGGGATTTTAAACGTGCAGCAAGAAATAGTGATACGAGTAAAAAAGATTTCAGAAACTACAAAGTAGAATGACAGTGAGCAGTTTTGTATGAGATGGTTTGATAAAAAAATACTACAAAAGCTCTTGATTTTGAATATAAATATGTTGAAACCATATTTCTTCTGATAAACAATCTAAAATTGGAAGATACTTTACACACGCCTTACTGAAATATTTCTCGAGCTTCGGTGACATTTTTCTGTTTATATCTAAAATCAGCATTGCTCATTGAACCAAAAATGTACAATCATATAAATCTGAATCATCTGTCTGAAATAAGCATATCATTATCCATGCAATGAATGTCTCAGATAATTACACTCTTTAATTGCATTCATTCCTGCACTTCCATGGAAAATAGCTATAGGACTGAATATTTACACAAAGTATGGAACAATTTCAAGATGGTCTCACGATAAATGCAGGTTTCATTATATTAAAATTTGAGCCGCTCCAACAATTAATGTCCAGAATATTGGAATCTTCAAATCTTATTAAAGATACACAGCCCTTCTTCAACAACATATTTGAAAGGGAAGTTTGTATCTGAACCATAAGATTGGAAGGTGCAAGATTCAACTCTAAACAGCCTGTTGACTTCCGTCAGGAAAGCAACACAAGTACTTTCATTTATTTTGAGCAAAGGAGAAGGAAAACATTTGGCTTGAGACCATAGTTCAAAGATCCTTGCTGCAAAGTGAAAGTTGGCACCACAAAGGTTGACTAGTCCATTGACGTAGATAAAGAATGACTGATTGATCGAAATTGATTGAAAGATACACCATGGAAATAGGCTCTTCGGTTAACTGAGTCCACACCAACCATTGATCACCCGTTTACACTAGGTCAATGTTATCCCACTTTCACGTCCACTCCCTACACACCAGGGGCAATTTACAAAGGCAAATTAACCTACAAATCCACACATCTTTGGGATGTGAGAGGAAACTGGAGCACCCGGAGAAAACCCATGCGGTCACAGGAAGAAGGTACAAACTCCACACAGACCACAAGGCGACACAGTGGCGCAGCTGTAGAGCTGCTATCTCACAGTGCCAGAGAATTGGGTTCGATCCTGGCCTTGGTTGCTGTCTTTGGGGAGTTTTCACCTTCTCCCTATGACCTTGTGGGTTTCCTCCGGGTGTTCCGGTTTCCTCTCACATGCCAAAGATGTGCGCGTTTGGTCTCTGTGAAATTGTTGCTAATGTGTAGGGAGTGGATGAGAAAATGGGATAACATAGGACTTGTGTGAATATTTGATCGCTCGTTGGTGTGGGCTCAGTGGGCCGAAGCGCTTGTTAAATGCTGTATCTCTAAACTAAACTAAACTAAACTAAAGTACCCGAGGTCAGGATCGAACCCGGGTCTCTGGCACTGTGAGGCAGCAGCTCCACCAGCTGTGCCACTTTCTTGGTGGAACACCTCCAGTGTCTGTGATGTCACCAAGCTGCTGGAGCTGATACCTTCAGGAAGGAAGGAAATTGACAAAACAGAATTTCAATTTCAAATTTAGCTGAGCTTTTGTTGTAATTGAATGACCTTGGTGTTCTCCCTACTTGATCACGCCCTTACTCGGTAATGGCCAATTGGTTAACCCGCGATACACACCAATCAAACCATGGGTTTAAGAAAGAACTGCAGATGCTGAAAAAATCGACGGTAGACAAAAATGCTGGAGAAACTCAGCGGGTGAGGCAGCATCCATCCACGGGATGGATGAAACCATGGGAGTATTTTTATGGCAATATAAAAGGATATAAAGATCTTTGTGTCACAGAAGACAATACAAAGCTCTGAGCAGGCTATCTATCTTTCTGTCAATATGTTGCTGTCACGTTAAATAAAATGGAGATGCATTCATCAGCTCTCAGTACAGCACGGTGATGTGAAGTGTTTCATAATAAGCTTTATATATCAAATTACAAGTGGATTGCATTAGGTAAGCGCAGCTAAGGCGGCCCAATGCAACAAACATTATATATCCTTCAAAATATTTAAAATTATTATGATCACATCTCCGAGTATATAACTCTGAAATTTCAATTATTCTCATTGATTACAGGTTCAGTTTTAATATTATGATAACCATTCTCAATTTTCAATACAAATGTTAAGACGCATTGTGTTGTGCAAAGCCCGTTGATGTTTGTGCAAGGCCCCTTGGGCAACAGTGACCATAATATGGTGGAATTCTGCATTTGGATGGAAAGTGACACAGTTAATTCAGAGTCTAGGGTCCTGAACTTGAATAAATGAGACTTTGAAGGTATGAGATGGGAATTGGCTCGGATAGACAGGCAAATTATACTTAAAGGGTTGACAGTGGAGATGTAACGGCAAAGATTTAAAGACCACATGGATGAACTCCAGAAATTGTTCATCCCTGTCTGGCAAAAAAATAAAACTGGGAAAGCGGCTCAACCGTGGCTGACGAAGAAAGTCAAGGATAGTGTTAAAGCCAAGGAAGAGGCATATGAATTGGCCAGAAGAAGCGGCAAACCAGAGGACTGGGTGAAAAATAGAATTCAACAGAGGAGAACAAAGGTGTTAATTAAGAGGGGTAATAAAGAGCATGAAAGAAAGCTAGTGGGTTATATAAAAACTGACTGTAAAAGTTTCTTTAGGTATGTAAAAAGGAAAAGATAGGTGAATATGAATGTAAGTCCCTTAAGGGCCTGTCCCACTTGGTGATTTTTTTCGGCGACTGCCGGCTTCATATCAGTGTCGCCAAAAGATTTTGAACATTTCAAAATCCAACGGCGACAAAAAATGTGTTGCGACACTTGAAAAAACACCGCGCGTCATACGCCATCACGCCGCGTCACGTCGCACCACGCCGCATCGCCACATCACGCCGCGTCACGTCGCACCACGCCACATCATGCCACGCCGTCGTCACGCCACATCATGCCACGTCACGTCGCACCACGCCGCATCACACCGCATCACGCCGCAAATTTTTCAGTGCCCTGGTATGTCAATCAATGATGCCGGCAGTCGCCGAAAAAATCGGCAAGTGGGACAGGCCCTTTACAGTCAGAGACAGGTGAATTTATAATGGGTAACAAGGAAATGGCAGAACATTTAAACAAGTACTTTGGTCCTGTCTTCACTAAAGAAGGCACAAACAACTACCGGAAATACTAGGGGTCCAAGGATCTAGTGGGAGGGAGGAACTGAAGGGAATCCACATTAGTCAGAAAATTATGTTAGGTAAACTCTTGGGACTAAAGGCAGATAAATCCGCAGGACCTGATGGTCTGCATCCCAATCACATTCACAATAATACTTTATTAGCCAAGTATGTTTTGCAACATATGAGAAATTTTATTTGCCAAGTCAGTCATACAAATTAAAAGCAACGGAACACACAAAATATATTTTAACGTAAACATCCACCACAGTGTCTCCTCCGCATTCTTCACTGTGATGGAAGGCGATAAAAAGTTCAAATCTCTTCCCTTACCTCTCCTGCGGTCGGGGGCCATGAGCCCTCCGTTGACCGGACGATATTAACTGCCGTAGTCGGCAGTGTTTGGGCCCTCCGCATCGGGGCGATCAGCTCCTGCATAGAGGCGATGTCAGCTCCCCCGCGCCAGACGATCGGACCCCGAGCCAAGGCTGGTCAAGCCTCTGCGTCATTGGAGCTTCCTGACTATCCTCTCCTGAGACTGCGAGCTCTTGATGGTAATTCCACAGGCAAGCGATCAGCTCCGATGTAATTCCACGCCCTATGGTGAGGCCCGAATTCAGTCCGAGGAGGCCTCCAACTCCATCAATGGTAGGCCGCAGAGCAACCGGGGAATAAAATCCGAAAACTAATCACATCTGCAGCAAGGTAAGAAACTGAAAAAAAAAAGTTTTCCCCTCCCCCTCCCCCTCCCCCCACATAAAACAAACTGGAGAACATTTACACAGACTTTAACACACACTAAAAGTTAAAAAAAAGACCAAAAAAAACCCACGACTGTTGGCGGGGCTGCCAATCAAGCGGCGCCCCTGCTGGTGGCCCAAGAAATCATGGATGCATTGGTGATCATTTTTAAAAGTTTGCGGATGACACAAAGATGGATGGCAGTGTGAGCTGCGGGGAGGATGCTATGAGGCTGCAGGGTGACAAGAACAGGAAAGCAGATTATTATCTGATTTGGTGTCAGATTAGGAGAAGGAGAGGTGCAACAGGAGACCTGACCTGAGTGTGCTTGTACATCAGTCACTGAAAGCAAGCATGCAGGTACAGCAGGCAGTGTAGAAAGCCAATGGCATGTTGGCCTTCATTTCGAGAGGATTTGAGTTTAGGAACAAAGAGGTCCAACTGCAGTTGTACAGGGCCCTAGTGAGACCGCACCTAGAGTGTTGTGTGCAATTTTGGTCTATTGCTATTGAGGGAGTGCAGCACAGGTTCACCAGGTTAAATCCCGGGATAGCGGGACTGACATACGATGAAAGAATCGATCGACTGGGCTTGTATTCGCTGGAATTCAGAAGGATGGGAGGGGATCTTATAAATGCATATAAAATTCTTAAGGGATTGGACAGGGTAGATGCAGGAAAAATTTTCCCAATGTTGGGAGAATCCAGAACCAGGGGTCACAGTTTAAGAATAAGGGGTAAGCCATTTAGGACTGAGATGAGGAAACACTTTTTCACCCAGAGAGATGTGAATCTGTGGGATTCTCTGCCACAAAAGGCAGTGGAGGCCAATTCACTGGATATTTTCAAGAGAGGGTTAGGTTTAGCTCTTTGTAGGCCCCCCTCGGTCATGACTGACCATGGGTGATGCATCCTAGTTGTTGGCTGCTTGCTCCAAGCCTCGGCTGGAGCAGCGCCGCTTGTGGCTGAAGAGACCAATGCTGAAGTGACAGTCTCTGTGGCAAAGGTCACATTTGTGTGTGGTCTCTGGTTTGTTGAAGTTGCTGCGCTCCTTTCTCCGTGCCCGCTTGTTTGCCGCTACGTTCAACAGTTTCTCTTCCCCCGTTTTGAGATGTTGGTTCAGGGTATCTCTCCACCTCGTGCGGTCAGCTGCAAGGCTCTCCCAGGTCTCCACATTGATGTCGAGCTCCTTCATATCTCTCTTGCCGACATCCTTGGAACGTAACTGGGGGCGGCCGATGGCTAACCTCCCAGATGTCAGCTCTCCATAGAGGATGTCTTTTGGAATACGGCGATCCACCATGCAATGGACATGGCCCAACCACCGCAGTCTGCGCTGCCTGAGTAGAGTGTACATACTGGGAAGGCCTGCGTGAGACAGGGTCTCGATGTTGGACACTCTGTCTTGCCAGGATATGCCAAGGATACGGCGGATGCTTCTCAGGTGGAAGGTGTTGAGTCTTCTCTCCAGTCCGGCATATGTAGTCCATGTCTCACTGCCGTACAGCAGCGTGCTGTTGACACAGGCGTTGTAGACTGCTATCTTTGTCTTCACTGTCAGCTTTGTGTTGGTCCATACTCGAGTTGTGAGGCGAGCGAGAGTTGTAGCTGCCTTCCCGATCCTCTTGTCAATCTCTGTGTCCAAGGAGAGGTTGTCGGTGATGGTGGAGCCGAGGTACGTGAACTGATGAACTGATTAGCGCCTAAGGCTAAGGGAAACAAGGGATATGGGGAAAAACTGGAACTGATATTGGATGATCAACCATGATCATATTGAATGGCGGTGCTGGCTCGAAGGGCCGAACGGCCTACTCCTGCACCTGTTATCTATGTTTCTATGTTTCTATGTATGCAGCATTTTTTGTTTATGTACTCATTTTTTGGGATAAGGTGTAATAGAAAATAGACTGTATAAGGGTTTCTGTGTCATTGCCTTCAGAAGATTGGGGAGGGTTTTCTTATTAAACCTGAAATTCTTCTGGGCAAGATACACTTACGGTGGGGCGGCACATTGGCCCAGCTGTAGAGTTGCTGCCTTACACCGCGATCCTGACTATGGGTGCTGTCTGTACAGAGCTGGTATGTTCTCCGCGTGGTTGAGTAGGTTTTCCCCGGGTGTTTCCGCCCACATTCCCTGTACTGGTTTGTAGGATAATTGGCTTCAGTAAAGTTATTCCCTAGAGTGGAAGATAGAACTAGTGTATGGGGTGATCCATGGTCAGCAAGGGCTCGGTGGGCTGAAGGACCTGTTTCTGCATTGGATCTCTAAACTAAACTAAACTAAATTAATCTTCTTTGATTCTTTAAAACTGTGTTCTCGGGTTGTTGTGTGCCTCAAGACCTTGGCTACCCTTGAACAAGCAAAGGAGGTTAAAACCTGTACTGAGCCAAATTCCACTAAGGTTCAGATGAGAGGGGGCTGACAGTAAAGAGAATGAGAGAGGGCTGACGATCGAGGGCCATTTTGGGGCTAGAGAGGCGATGGGAGTGGCTGTCTGGAGATAGCTACTTTGCAGTGGGCACTGTAGCCATGGGTGTGAGGATGTAGAAGTATCTCAGATTAGAGATGGTAGATACTGAGACTTACATGAGTGGATTCCCAGACAGTATGGATGCAATTGAAACATAGCTATCCTGGGAATTTCCACATGAAACTGTACTGGGATGATAAGGACTAAAGAAGCGTTGCACTGAAAATTACTTAAGTTGAAGTGTTTTTTTCTTTTGAAATTGCATCAAATATTATGCAAGGGGGAATCATAAGTATATCTCCAAAGTTTATGGGGAGAAGGCAGGAGTATGGGGTTGAGAGGGAAAAATAGATCAGCAATGAGTTGTGCAGTCATTTGGATTACTTAGGCAGAGGTAGTCGGGTGAGGAGAGGGTCGCGTGTTCATGGGCGGAGAAGGTCAGGGACGATGGAGGGGGCCTTGCTGCAGACTGGAGCTTACCTGGATCTGGAGCTGCTCCAGTACATCGAGCAAGTGGACTTTTGACTTTTTGTAAATAGCGCCAAAATATGGTGACTCGTGCATGTGTGATCTATGCAGACATAATTTCACTGTGCAGTGCACATATGACAATGAAGCACCATTGAACCAGGGAAAGCCAAATATTAAGCCATTGCCGATTGCCTAACTATAAAATATCCATCATGAAATAGAACCCTTTAAAGCTGGCCTGTTTGCATTTTGCATTTTGCCATTTATATTAGCAGATGACAGCCAAATTGTTTTCTCTTAAAAATGCCATTCAAGTTTCCTCTTGTGAAGAGTGATGTAACTGCTTCAGGGAAATCCTGTGTAAACGTAAACAGCTTCTGATATTGCAAGATTTGTGAGAAGAAGAGAAATGGACAGTTTCTGCCTCGGAGAATTTTCAAGGAGTCATCTAAGTTGGTTGCCAAGTAGAGCCCACAATGAGAAATTAGCATGAAACTCAGTTTTCATCTAGTCGCTAATTCAGCTGTAATAATCTATTTACCAGATAGAACATAGAAAAGTACAGCAGAATGGCAAGGTCCTTTGGATCACAATGTCTGTACCAAACATGTTGCCAAGATAAACTAAACTCATCTGCGTCCATATAAGTTCATGTTCATAAGTTATAGGCGCAGAATTAGGCCATTCGCTCCATCAAGTCTACTACGCCATTTAATCATGGCTGATCTATCCTTCCATCTCAGCCCCATTCTCCTGCCTTCTCCCCATAACCCCTGACACCTGTACTAATCAAGAATCTGTCGATCTCCAACTTAGAAATATCCATTGACTTGGCCTACACCGCCGTCTGTGGCAATGAATTCTACAGATTCACTGTCCCCTGACTAAATAAATTCCTCCTCATCTTTTTAAGGTATGTCCTCTTACTTTGAGGCTATGGCTTCTGGTCCTAGACTCTCACACTAGTGGAAACATCCTCTCCACAATTACTCTATCCAAGCCTTTTATTTTTCGGTAAGTTTCAATGAGGTCCCCCCTCATGCTTCTAAACTCCATGATTCATATCTCCCTAACCCCAATATATCCATGTGCCCATCTAAAAGCCTTTTACACACTCCTATTGTATCTGCCTCTACCACTGCCCCAGACAGTACATTCCAAGCACCCACCACCCTCTGTCTAAAAAAGCTTGACCCACACATCTCTGTTAAAGTAGATGCTACAGTACTTGCACACCTAGATAATTGTTCTCATGGGAGATACAAGTTATTTTCTCAGAGTGAGTGGTAAACCTCTAGAATCCTCTGGGTTGTGAAAGCTAGTTCACCGGGAGATGTAAAGAGGAAGCAGATACATTTTTGAAAGATTAGAGAACTAAGGGTGAATTAGTATAGTAGAGAAGTTGAGGCTGGGTAGTCAAATCAAGTCAAGTCAATTTTATTTCTATAGCACATTTTAAAACAACTCTCATTGACCGAAGTGCTTTACATTGGTGTAGGTACTAACATGCTACAAACAGTGGTACATAGATCAACAATACATACATAGATACATACATACAGCGCTCCCTCAGAGGACCTCAAGAAAGGTTTGAGAGTAGAAATAAGTTTTAAGTCTAGACTTAAAAGAGTCGATGGAGGGGGCAGTTCTGATGAGAAGAGGGATGCTGTTCCATAGTCTAGGAGCTGCAACCGCAAAAGCGGGATCGCCCCTGAGCTTATGCCTAGACTGTGGGATGGTAAGTAACCCCAAGTCGGCTGATCTAAGGGACCTGGAGGTGGTATGGTGGATAAGCAGACTTTTGATGTAGGTGGGGGCGAGTCCGTTAAGGGCTTTGTATGCATAAAGAAGGAGCTTGAAATTGATTCGGAACCGCACAGGGAGCCAGTGGAGAGAGGCTAGGATCGGGGTGATGGGGCCCCCTTTTTCGGGTGCCCATCAGGAGTCTTGCTGCAGCGTTTTGGACCAATTGCAGGCGGGACAGGGATGCTAAATGCATTTCGTTGTCTCTGTACTGTACACTGATAATGACAATTAAAATTGAATCTGAATCTGAATCTGAATCTGAATGATTGGCTGATGCCAGTGTAAAGGGAGTTGCAATAATAAAGGCACGGGGAGATAAATAAGTGGATGATCTTTTCGAGGTCGTCAAATTGGAGGAATTGTTTTATTTTAGCTATCGTCCAAAGCTGGAAGAAGCTAGCTTTTACCACGGCATTGACTTGTTTGTCATATTTGAACGCGGAGTCAAATATCACACCAAGGTTTTTGACGTGAGGTTTGAGTAATGGGGTAAGGCTTCCAAGGCTGCCTGCTATCATTTTGATTGAGTCCGAGGGGCCGAGTAGGATGACCATAGACTTACTCTCGTTTAGTTGGAGGAAGTTCTGGGCCATCCAACACTTTATATCCTCGAAGCAGTAGATAAGGCTGAGTAGATTAGATCGGTTGTTGTGTTTCAGGGGGAGATAGAGTTGTGTATCGTCTGCATAGCAGTGGAAGGAAATGCCATGCCTTGAATTGACTTGGCCGAAGGGGAGCATATACAGGGAGAAGAGAATGGGCCTAGGATGGAGCCTTGTGGAACCCCGCAGCAAAGGCTAGCTGGGGAGGAGAAAGAGTTGCCTATGTTTGAGGTAGGAGACGAACCAGCTCAGGGCAGTGCCATCAATACCAACCCCGTACCGGAGACGGTCAATTAGGATGGTGTGGTCGACTGTATCAAATGCTGCGCTGAGGTCGAGAAGGAGCAGGATTGCACAGTTGCCGGAGTCAATGGTGAGAAGTAGGTCGTTATGTACCTTCAACAAGGCAGACTGTGCTGTGGTGGGCCCTGAAACCTGATTGGAAAGTTTCCAGGATGGTATTTTGGTGAAGGTAAGGCATGTTGATTTAAAATTACCTTTTCAAGAACTTTTGAAAAGAAAGGCAGTTTGGAAATAGGTCTGTAGTTGCTAGGCAAGGTGGGGTCTCGGTTAAGCTTTTTCAGGAGGGGCTGGACCACCGCGTGCTTGAAGCAGGTAGGAACGATGCCAGTGGCCAGAGAACTGTTGATGATGGCGAGGATGCTGGGACCGGCTATTGCAATGACATCCTTCAGAAGGGCAGAGAGGACAACGTTGAGGGGGCAGGTAACAGGTTTCATGGTGGTGACCAGCTTTACAAGGGAGGGTAGAGTAACGGGTTGGAAACAGTCTAATTTTGAAGAACAGACCAATGAGACTGCTAGGTCACGGATGGGAGGGGAAATATTCGATCTGATGTTCTTAACTTTTCTGGTGAAAAATGTAGTAAATTCTTCGCACTTAGCAGGGGACCCAGCTAAGCTGGTATTGGGGGCAGGACATATGAAAGAGGTAATGGTACTAAAAAGGACCTTGGAATTATGGCCGTTTTGGGAAATAAGGTTGTAAAAGTATTGTGTTCTCGCAGACTTTACTGCTTCCTGGTATTTGAGAAGATTGTTTCTCAGAAGTTCGAAGGAGATTTGAAGCTTATCAGATTTGTACTTCCTTTCTGATTTTCTGCATTCTCTTCTTAGGACTCTGGTGGTGTCATTGAGCCAGGGCCAGTCTTTAGGCTTAGGCTTTTTCATTTTAAGTGGAGCAACAGAATCCAGGACGGAAGAGCAAGTGGTATTGAATAAATAAATTAGGTCATCAGTGCTGAGATGGAGGGGAGACGCCTCGATGGTGCAGATGTCGGGGACGGCTATGAGAGCCTCAGAGAACTTACTGGCAGTCGAAGAGTTTACGTAGCAGGAGTAGCGAGCATGGAGATGGGATTTTGAGGGAGAGAAAGGCAGAGATGCATCGAATATAATTGCACTATGATCATTCAGACAGGCATCAATAGTTTCTGTATTACAAATTGGGAGTCCAGACGATAACACCAGGTCGAGTGTATGGCCAAGCTTGTGCGTGGGTCCAGTGGTAAGTAGAGTCAGATTGAAGGAAAATCAGCCATGATCATATTGACTGAATGGACAAGCTTTGGGGGAAAATATACTGCTCCTACTATTTTTATTATATTCCCAACAGATAACAGCATTATATTTCACAAGGCAGGCATAGTTCATAGTTGTACAGGGTACAGTTTCCAGTATTGTATCAAAATGCTTGAGAACAAGGAATAGTAAAACCACTTTAAAACTCTAGCGTTTTTGCACATGGAATAAAATGATGCCATATAATGCGTACATTGCAAAATGACGTACATAAAGGCATGGTTTTACACATGTGATTTTTGGTGTAATTTGAACTGCTTATGTACTTGTGTCTTACAATAACTTCATCCCAAGTACCTATCATTCCATTCCTAATCCTTCCCAGGCTATGTGCTATTTTGTTTCATCAGATTTATCCTGTTGTAATTTGACAGCTTTACTGAGATCTAGTATATCATAATATGCAAGCTATAAGGTTGAGCAGAAGGTGACAGTGTTTGTTTAAAAATACACAATGGATGAATGACGATGTGAGCTAAAAATGACAGGTTTTGTTCACGGCACCTTTTGATGTCTCTACATAAAAATTACAAGATTATTTTCTATTCTGATGCCTATTGTGGCAAGCCCAGATTTTTTCATTTAGAATTCATAAGATCTAAGTCTGAGGACTTCAAGTTGTCCACATGTAATGGCTGGACACGTGATAGGTTGAGATCATTTTTTCAATATATTTGGTTTATCTTTAGTAACAGCCTACAAATAAGTAACTAAAGTTAGACACAAAATGCTGGAGGAACTCCACGGGACATGCAGCATATCTGGAGACGAATGGGTTACATTTAGGGTCGATGCCCTTCTTCAGACTGAGGGTCAGGGGGGAGGGAGTCTACAGATATGGAAGGGTATGTGTGAAAATGACAGATCAAAGCAGAATATGTCAAAGGAAATGTAGAATTATTAGCTGAGAGGAAGGTGACAAGGAGGCAAACGGACAGAAAAAATAATCAGTAGGACATTGAAACTAGTCGGAGAAGTAAGGTGGGGGAAGGACAGAGAGAGAGGGAAAGCAAGGGTTACTTCAAGTTAGAGAAATCAATATTAATTCCGCTGGGTTGTAAGCTGCCAAAGCAAAAGGTGAGGTGCTGTTCCAATGACCTCCAAGGAAGAAATGGCCTGTAGTTCAAATTAATGCACAAACACAAAGTAGAAAAAGAGAGTCCAGATTAAAATATGGTCATAGAGGGAGAGCAGTAGGAATCACAGAGGGAGAGCAATGAGAGAAGGTTTTAGCAAGTGTTGAGAAAAAACATGTGGCTGTCTAAAAATAAAAAATGTTTAACCTGGTTAAAAAATGTTAAATGCTTAACACCTTTAATCAAATTCTTACCTCTGGAGTTTTAACACAAAACAGCAAAAGCAAATGGATCTTTAACAATCTATATGAGTTAGGTGGTGCAGGATTAGCACTGTGTATAAATATAAATGAACAGTTTTGTGTTTTTATCACTATAAAGTTAAAGCAAGATAGTACATAAGTGATATCTTATCCTAACTTTGAATCAATATTCTTCAGACAAGCCTTTAAAAGAATGACACAAAATAGTGCAGTAGCTCAGCAAGATGGCGGCGCCTCGCAGAAGCGGCCTCTGCAGTCCGTCTGTCTTTTTTTTTGGTGGTGGTGGAATAAGAAACTGGAAACAAGAAAAGACCAGGACAAATTAGGGTCATCAACGGATGGCAGAGTGATTCCCTGTGTTGGCTAGGGACGATGTGATCTCAAGAGGAAGACACAAAATGCTGGAGTAACTCAGCATGACAGGCAGCATCTCTGAAGAGAAGGTATGGGTGACGTTTCTGGTCCAGATCCTTCTTCAGATCTCAAGAGGGATACATTGTTGCGACCTGTGGAACCAGTTAACCAACATTCAGTGCGGGGGGGGGGGGGGGCAAGGGAGGAAAAACGAGGGAAGTGAAGTGCATGTAGAAGTCACCCAAAATCCCCACTGGGTTGGAAGCTACCCAAGCGAAATGGGTACAGGTGTCAGGGGTTAAGGTAAGAAGGCAGGAGAGTGGGGTTAGGATGGAGAGATTGATCAGCCATCATTGAATGGCGGATTAGACTTGATGGGCCGAATGGCCTCATTCTACTCCAATCCCTTATGACCTTAGAGATACGTGCTGACCTTTGGCAGGCACGGTGGTGCATCGGTAGAGTTGCTGCTTTACATCGCTTGCAGCACTAGAGACCCGGTTTCGATCCTGACTACGGGTGCTGTTTGTACGGAGTTTATACATTCTCCCCGTGACCGTGTGGGTTTTCTCCGAGATTTTCTGTTTCCTCCCATACTCCAAAGATGTACAGCTATGTAGGTTAATTGGCTTGTTTGTGTATTAAAAAAAAATGTCCCTCCTATGTGTAGGATAGTGTTAATGTGCGGGGATCGTGGTCACCACGGACCCGGTGGGCAGTATGGGAATGGAAAGTGGAATTAAAACGATTAGCAACCCGTGAATTCCAATAGCCTTTTACAAACCGATCGCAAGTGTTCAGCGAAATGGTTGGCGAGACTAAGCTTGGTCTTGACGATGTACAGGAGCCCACATCGGGAACACCGGATGCTGTAGATGAGGTTAGAGGGGGTGCATGAGAACCTTTGTTGCAGCTGGAATGACTGTTGGGGTCCCTGGATGGAGTTGAGGGAGGAGGTCCTTCTGCAGTTGTACAGGGCCCTAGTGTGACCACACCTGGAGTATTCTGTGCAGTTTTGCTCCCTTAATTTGAGGAAGGACATTATTGCTATTAAGGGAGTGCAGTGTAGGTTTACAAGGTTAATTCCCGGGATGGCTGGACTGTCATAAGCTGAGAGAATGGAGCGGCTGGGCTAGCATACTCTGGAGTATTGAAAGATGAGAGGGGATCTTATTGAAACATTATTAAGGGTTTGGACACGATAGAGGCAGGAAACATGGTCCCGATGTTGGGGGAGTCCAGAACCAGGGGCCACTGTTTAAGAATAAGGGGTAAGCAATTTAGAACGGAGATGAGGAAACACTTTTCCACACAGAGAGTTGTGAGTCTGTGAAATTGTCTGCCTCAGAGGGCAGTGGAGGCCGGTTCTCTGGATCTTTCAAGGGAGAGCTTGATAGGGATCTTAAAGATAGCGGTCAGTGGATATGGGGAGAAGCATCTCCTGTGGTTGCATGGGAAAGTTGAATGATGTAACATGGCACCACATTGTTTTATGTCAATACTGAATTCAAAGAGTATTTATCCTACACGGGGCGGGACCTTGCCTCCCAATTCCAAAGCCTTCCTGCTCGTTAGTAAGGTTCAAGCCAGCAACCCCATAGAACACGACCAACTTGCCCAGTTGAGTAAAATATCAATAAGACTGAAGGAAGCTCAACGCCACTCAGTATAGAACAGCCCATTTGGTGTCAGTACATCCAAGACCAAAAACAATGTCCCCCTCCACCAGCACATTACACTGTGGCTTTGGTGCCGACAACCTACGGAATTCACTCCATTGACCTACCACGGCCACTCTGACGGCACTTAATAACCTGTACCACCATGGAGAAGCAGGTTCACAGAACACCATCACATCACAAATATATCACAAGTCGTTCAGCATCACAGGGTGCAAATCCTGGAACTCCTATCCAACAGCATTCCTTCGCCAGAAGGGTTGCGGCAGTTCAAGAAGGGTTATTACCACTTTCTCAATGCTGTCTTTAGTAGTGACATCTTCAAACCTATCAACTCCCCCCCACCCCCCAAAAACAAAACATCAATGAATAAATAAAACCAGGAAATCAAAGGCTAATTGATTAGTTAGAATCATGATAGATCAGATCAGGCACAGTAGCATAGCAATGGAGTTGCTGCCTTACAGCAACAAGGACTCAGGTTTGATCCTGCCTAAGGGTGCTTGAGTGTACAGAGTTTGTACATTCGCCCTGTGACCTGCATGGGTTTTGTCCGAGATCTTTAGTTTCCTCCCACACTCCAAAGATGTACAGGTTTTTAGGTTTATTGGCTTGGTATAAATGTGAATTGTCCCTCGTGTGCGTAGGATAGTGTGCACTGATGGCTGGTCGGTGTGGACTTTGGCCGCAGGGCCTGTTTCTGCGCTGTATCTCTAAAGCTAAAAAACTAAAGATCCTGTTGCCACTCAATGGATTGTTGAAAAAAAAAGATTAACGGTGAAATAAACACATTCAATGTGCAGCTTTGAAAATGTTTTTCTAAAAATAATTGTTGTCATTGTTAGAAGAGCAGATTGAATGAAAGTTGTAAATCAGCACGTGTTATAGCTGTAAATGTTAAAACCGCTTGGTAAATCAGATCTCAGATTGTGCGATTCAATGGGCTGCATTTCATCTATCCGTTCTAACAAAGGGTCCAATGACCTGAATCATCAATTCAATTTCCGTTTCCACTGATGCTGCTTAATCTTTGATTGTTCCCAGCATTTGCTGACTTTAATGTTTGTATTATACTGCTTCATGGTTCCTTAATTTCACACTCACTAAATTTCACCGTCTAATCGAATGAAGTCCTTGGATTTTTGGCAACCTGCATCGAGGAGTATTGCAGTCATGTATCAGGAAGTTATTCACTGTAACTTAGGGCAGCATAGTAGTGCAATGGTAGAGTTGCAGCCTTACAGTGCCAGAGACCCAGGACCGATCCTGACTACGGGTGCTGTCTGTGTGGAGTATGGACATTCTCCTTGTGACTGCGTGAGTTTTCTCCGGATGCACCGGTTTCCACCCAAACTCCAAAGCTGTGCAGGTTTTGTAGGTTAATTGGCTTCTGGAATTGTAAAATAGTGTGCTGACAATTGACAATTTGTAAACACACTGTTAGATAGTGCTAGTGTATAGGGTGATTACTGGTTGGTGAGGACTTGGTAGGCTGAAGGGTCTGTTTCCACACTGTATCTCTAAACAGTGTGGAAACAGACAGACATCAGGAGGTGCAACTCCAGAGCCAACAATATCATGAGAGACCCCTTCCACCCCTGCAACGGACTGTTCCAGCTGCTAGGGTCAGGCAAACACCACCGTTGCCATGCGGTGTGAGAACGGAGAGGTTGAGAAGGAGTTTCTTCCCAGAGGCCATTCGGACTGTAAACGCCTATCTCACCAGGGACTAACTCTACTGAACGTTTTTCCTTCCATTATTTATTATGTAAAAGAATATGTGTGTTATGATATGTTTATAGTTTGTTTGGTTGTTTGGTTGTTTGTCTTTTGCACAAAAGTCTGCAAGCATTGCCACTTTCATTTCACTGCACATCTCTTATGTGTATGTGACAAATAAACTTGACTTGACTTGACTTGACTTGACTTGACTTGACTTGACTTGACTTGACTTGACTAAAGTATAAAGTCTAAAGTCCAAAGAATGCTGGGCAAATATTTAAAGCTGTGACTGGAGCAAGGAGACCCAGATTTGGGAGAAGACATGACAACTAATTACAATTGGATTATACTACTAAATTGTTAGCATCAGCATGAAGGATTGAGTAACATCCTCACCACAAATCCATTGGACACACTGCTTATTTTTTTACTGTGGTCGTGCAGGTCATGTTTCTTTTATCAAAATGTTCAGTTAAGGGTCTGTCACTCTCTTCCTGCACACTGCAAGATTTGACACAATTGCCATCCACTGCTGTCTTTGATAATTAAATGGGTGGCACGGTAGAGTTGCAGAGACCCGGGTTTGATCCTGACTACGGCTGTTGTCTGTACAGAGTTTATACGTTCTTCCCATTACTGCGTGGGTTTTTGGTTTCCTCCCATACTCCAAAGACGTACAAGTTTGTAGGTTAATTGGCTTGGGTTTGTATACATGGTATAAGTGTAAATTGTCCCTAGTGTGTGCACACTTGTGTTAATGTGTGGAGATCGCTGGTCGGTGTGGACTTGGTGACCAGGTTTCCAAAGTGCCCATTTCCGCGTTGTATTTCTAAACTAAACTAAACCCTGCAAACCCAACCTGCCATGATAATGATGGACTGATTATACCGCTCCCTGTTTCTCGTTGTGAGGACACCAAGTAGTAGCTTTAATATATGTCATTGACGATATCCGGTAAGAAGTGAAAAAATAACATTGGCATAATTCCATATGTTTAATTTATAGAGACATAGATATAGAACAGTACAGCACAGGAACAGGCCCTTTGGCTCACATGCCGCCTCGGCAAGGCCAGCAGCATAATCAAGGATGAGTCTGACCCCAGACAATCCCTCCTCTCCTCTCCCATCTGGTAAAAGGTATTGAGTTGTGAAAACGCACTCCTCCAGATTCAGGGAAAATTTATTTCCTGCTGTAATCTGGCAACTGAACCATCGTAGCACAACAAGAGAGCGATGGGAAAAATCCTCTTGTCCTGTGCAGCGGCAGGGGACTCTTACTCAAAGATGGCCAAAAATCACAGCCGTAAGTGGCAGCGTTTTTTCTAAAATCAATATACAGAACAACAGGAAGTGGTCACGATCAGACTTTTAGTAATATAGATATCTGGTCTCCTCTCAACCTCCGACATTCCAAATTTGTCTGATCGACTTTATCATGCGCTGACAGTCTATTGTTTAAAGAATGAACCTCGTATTAGCTTTTTACTTTGCAAGACTTTTACGATTTCCAGGAAGAATTTACTGGCTGGTTTCAAGGTTGCTGGCAAAATATTCTCTCAGGCTATTAATACACACTCAGCTGGATTTTACATCCAGAGATGCAACTCATTCGACATTTTTTAGTAGAAAGTTACATTAAAAATCATGTACACTGAGGATTGTCATCTGATAATTACTTGGGTGCTGTTTTTATCTTGACAAAAATAAAGTGCCTTTTTAAAAAAATATGTTTTGCGTTTTAAGGAAATATTCAACGTTTGATGAGTAAGCAGAAGATTTTTGAAAGTCAGTTCTTTGTTGTATCAATGCTTCTTTCATCTGTTTGCTTATGAAGATAAATGTTCAAACACAGGAGTTTTATGGCTGCAAATTCCAGCAGCAATTTATGTGAGGGATACTGTTAAGCAAAAACATTTTTTTAAACTGATGTTCAGATGTCTTTCAAGCCTCAGGTACTACATGCTGGTGCATTTTTACCTTGTTTTAGCCATGCTGAAGATTGTAATGAGTAATTACTGCATATAAAAGCAAAAACATTCTTACAAGGAAGTGGAGATTAATAACAATGTCTGTAGTTTGCAGATTAAATATTTTAATACACTTTCTATAACTCAAGAATTTCCTTCTTATTTCATCTAACTCTCATCAACTCCTCACATATTTTTTTCCTTGTTGCAACTTAAGCAATAAGGAATACAAATATTTAGAGATGCAAATAAATGTATTGCTCGTACTTTCAGCTATCAGCCTGTAAGTAATTTTCACTGGCTTGACAGATTTTGCATCCTACTTTGGAAATGCAGAGGCTAAACTGAATGTTCAATCCATAAGCAAATTTGTTTATCTGGGAGAAAATAAACCAATTTAAAAGTTATAATTTGGCCACAACGGTGTGCAATATTTCTGCATTGTGTTGATTTTGCCAGACAATAAAAGTGTCATTGGAGAATAATGTTGTTAGGATCTGGAACTCTTGGGGGTTCGTGCTCCCAGCAGTGATCAGCTGCTGCTTGCCAGCATAAAGATATTGTCATATCGGTTCCACACTAGGGACAATATACAATTTTACCGAAGCCAATGAACCTACAAACCTGTAAGTCTTTAGAGAAAACCCACAAAGTCACAGGGAGAATGTTCAAACTCCGTACAGATAGCACCCCTATTCCGGATCGAACCCGGGTCTCTGGCGCTGCAAGGCAGCAACTCTATTGCTTTGCCGCCTTGCTGTCACTAATGTTGTCTATTTTGTCTACCCCATTTGCCACCATTTCACCTCTATCCTTCTAAAATGTATCTAACCACGTACCTCTCGTAATGTCTTTAAAACATTGTAATTGTACCTATCTCTATCTATTCCACTGGCAGCTCATTCCATGCACGCACCACCCTCTATACAAATACGTTTTCCCTTGGCTTCACTTTAAATCTTGTCCCTTTCACCTTAAATCAATGCCCTCTAGTTTTAGACTTCAACACCCTGTGAAAAAGACTGGGAACGTTCACCTGATCTGTACCTTCTTTTGATTCTTCTTCTCCCAATATTGTAGACATTCCAATTTCAAAATAAAGTTCAGGGCTTTTTCACAACCCTGCTATGCTCTTTCTGACATGATCAGAGCTCTTTGTGAAAATCACGGATGATGGACCTAGCCCACATAGACTCCTGATCTCCCCAGGAAATGGTGGAATATAAAATTAGGACATAACAAGGTTCCAACCTGCTTCCTGGGTACACAAAGGAGAATTACAAGGACACTACTGCAAATCTACAAATCTAATGTTAATATTCATTTAATGGGCAATGCTCTTAATATGGAGTATCAGTACTGTAGTTATTTAATGAGCAACATTCACAACTATACGTTGAATTTATCCAGGTTTTATTTCTACAGTCAGTCATATACATCACAAATTCAGTCAGGAGATATTTCAGTTGAAATTTTAACATTAATTCTGAAGTGGGAATGATGGAAAAAGCGTTTATCAACAATTTTTTTTTAAATGGTGCTTACAAACTGGGTATCTTCATTGCCACATACATCTAATCTGAATGTTCGGTAATGTGGCGTCTTGACACCTTTAAATATATTACCAAACATTTGCTGCATTTATGTCCTTTGGCCATCTCTTGTTAGTTAGTGTGATGTTTAACCTGTCAGATGGGTATAGTCAGTTTTAACAACTATTATCATAAAATGCCTTTAGAAAATTTCTTGCAACCTGTATATTTTGTTGTGGATAAATTATGTGGGAAGCGAGAGTGTTTCTGTACCAATAGCAATAACGACCCATGCTATGGCCATGTCATGATAATTTTTGGTCCTTCACAGAAAACATGCGTGCATCAATCTGTAGTGTGCATGGTTAAGCATATATGTTATCAAGGTCCAGGATTTATTGACACAGGTTGATCATACGCTGAATAATCCAACCACATTTTTGTTTGGAAGTGGAAAGAAATAATAAAAATTGCATTCATTGCAATGTGTAAAAAGAGTTGAGATACCGTATTATAATTTTGCTGCATGTCATTGTGGTATATATCATGTCTTGATTGGTGAATATGTTAGTTTGTGACTTTATTTGAAGCAGAAATAATATGTGAATGCTTCATTGAGCATAATTCTGACTGCTAACTACGCACTTCGTCCGAGCATGCGTCATGCAAGCCATCTTAAATGACCACCTAAAATGTCATTTGGCAACCTAAAAAGCTGCCAAGGTTGCCCGGCTGGCAACAGGGAAAAAAAGTTAAGCGAGAGCCCTGTCTTGTCTTCCAACATTTTTATATTTATATTTCTAATTATTCCCCTGAGTCTGTATATTCATACTATATCTTTTGAGCGCAACTTTAATAATTAATAAATATATATGGCTGGGATCACTTGTGGAACGCACACAAATATACAACTTTCATACCTGAAATAAATGTATTTCCTGTCCCCATATTTATCTCATTATTTGAGTAGAAAAGTAGCTCATGCTGTGAGCCTAAAGCAAATGCTAATGTGCATTTTAAAGCCAAGAGTACATTTAATGACATTTTTCCAGGAGGGAAGATTAAAATGCCTTGGTTCATGCAGATTACAGGTTCAGTCAGTAATTGTTCCAGATAGAGAAGTTTCAAGGATGCATCAAAGACAGTCGGATACTAAAGGTGTACAAGCAATAAAAATTAAAAAAAAACTTCACATAAGATGTGCAGGAAGGAACTGCAGCTGTTCGTTTACACCAAAGATGGACACAAAATCCTGGAGTTTATTAATCATTTATTAATCGTGATAAAGAATAATGGAGCAACACAGTTGGACAGCGGTAAAGTTGCTGTCTTACAGCGCCAGACACCCGGGTTCGCCCCTGACAACAGGTGCTGTCTGTACAGAGTTTGTACATTCTCCCCGTGACTGCGTGGGTTTTCTCCGAGTGCTTCAGTTTCCTCCCACACTCCAAAGATGAACAGTTCATAGGTTCATTTGGCTTTGGTAAAAATTGTAAAATTATCCCTAGTGTGTAGGATATTGTTAGTGTATCACTATTATGGATCGCTGGTCAGTATGCACTCAATGGGCCGAAGGGCCTGTTTCCACGCTGTATCTCTAAGCTAAAGCTAAATCTGTTCCACTCTTGCTATTGTGAAAGGCATGCAACAGCTCCCTCTAGTGTCTATGTTTGGATTATATTTTGAATTTAATTTGCTATTTAATTTTATTTGAAATCTTCCATTGATGTAATGTATTAATGTAATGTAAGAAAAGGCCTACAGTATGAAAAGCTTTAATGTACCATAGTTGCAGCATGCAAGAAAATTGAACCAATGTCAAATGTCTCTTTAACGTTTTCTGTTGTGACGTATTTTAAACAGATTAACATCATGTGAATGTTTACTTCGAAATCCAGTTTTACGGTGACATAATGGCACAGCTGGTAGAGTTGCTGCCTCACTGAGCCACAGACCCGGATTCGATCCTGACTTCAGGTGCTGACTGTGTGGAGTTCTCCCAGCAACTGCATGAGTTTTTTGGGGAGGACTTGGGGGTTGGTATGTTTATTGGCCTCTTTAAATGACCCCCAGTGTCTTGGGAGTGGATGCGAAAGTGTGATAAAATAAAACTATTGTGAACTGGTGATCGATGGACGGCGTGGACTCAGTGAGCCAAAGGTGAGCCTGCTTCCAAGCTGCATCGTTTAATTCATCAATTTTAAGATTTAGGGTTTCAGAGGAAGGGTCTGAGGAAGGGTTCTGACCCAAAATATCACCCATGCTTTTTCTCCAGAGTTGCTGCCTGACCCATTGAGTTACTTCAGCACTCGTGTATATAAAAGGTTTTAGAGAATGATTTAGAACTGCTACAAATGTATTTTGTGGGAGAACGCATGTACTGAATAAGTTCTTTCTGCCAAATTAAAGGGGGTAGTCTTTTGAAATACACAAAATGGAAAAAGACCCTACGGCTCACCCACTAAATTCAAGCCACCCATCGATCAACTGTTCACATTATGTTATCCCACTTACCATTTCACTCCCGATACACGAGTGGCAATTTACTGAGGCTAACTAGCCTACAAATCTGCACATCTTTGGGATGTGGGAGAAAACTGGAGCACCTGGAGAAAACCCATGCGGTCACAAGGAGAACGTGCAAACTCCACGCAGACAGTACCTGAAGTCAGGATCAAACATAGGTCTCTGATGCTGTGAGGAAGCATCTCTACCCACTACACCATTGTGCCTCCCTAGTCTTCCAAAATGTACTTTTTTGCCTCATTTCTTGGTAAAATTGGTGTTGGTGGGAGAGAACCGTTTATGGGGATTTTGTTTAATGTATTTCATAATTGTGTGGAAATTATTGGGAGAATTGTCTGGGAAAGACATATCGGTTCAAACAGAATGAAGAGTTTACTTTAGTTTAGTTTAGTTTAGTTTTGCTTAGTTTAGTTTAGAGATACAACACGGAGAGAGGCCCTTCAGCCCGCAGTCTGCACCTACCAGTGATCACCGCACATTAAAGGGCCTGTCCCACAGGAGACCTCCGACGACCTTAACCGACTTTAAAAAAAAATCAAGGTCGCGGTGACCTACAACTTCCTACGACCTTCTATGACTATGTGTACGACCTCCTACGACTATGTTGAAGACCTCCCTTGACTATGTTGAAGACTGGCTTCGACCATGTGCGCTTTACTCGAGGATGGTCTCTAGCAAATTGGTCCGTGAATGAGCAGGACCCCCTTCCACCTCAAAGGACCACACCGAAAACCAACAATGACCAGTGACGAGTGTCTACAGCTCAAATGATCACCTGATAAATTATGTCATGTCTGCATTTTTTTCTCACTAAAAAATGCCTCCCAGGTTTTTTTTTTTAATCATTCTGAACCATGCAAGCAAGGAAGGAGCTAGTTTGGAGGATGTTAGTAACATCCCTTTTGTTTCAGCAGCCTTTTAAGAAAGGGGAAGGGGAAGCAGAAGGGGAAGAGCAAGGGTAAAGTGGAAGAACAAGAAGAGGTCTCAATGGGTGAATGAAGATGATGTGATGGACTGTCCCAGTACACCAGATGACTGGAAGAGAGTGGCGCTGGACTTTGACAAAAGATGGAACTTTAAGCACACATGTGGAGCAGTGGATGGCAGGCATGACATTCTTGTCCCTGTCCCTGTACCCCTCATTTTCCTTTTCGTACAGGATGGCATTCTGCTGGAACCATTCCTCAAGGTCCCACCTCCTGCTGCCTGGTGAAGGTGTAGGGCATAACCTTCCTCCAGCCCTCCCTCACTGCCAATGGGGCATCTGCCTCTAATGCTGTGTCAGACAGAGAAGAAAGGCATTGCCACTTTAATTTCACTGCACATCTTACATATAAACATAGAAAATAGGTGCAGGAGTAGGCCATCCGGCCCTTCGAGCCTGCACCGCCATTCAATATGATCATGGCTGATCATCCAACTCATTATCCTGTACCTGCCTTCTCTCCATACCCCCTGATCCCTTTAGCCACAAGGGCCACATCTATCTCCCTCTTAAATACAGACAATGAACTGGCCTCAACTACCTTCTGTGGCAGAGAATTCCACAGATTCACCACTCTCTGTGTAAAAAATGATATTCTCATCTCGGTCCTTAAAGACTTCCCCCTTATCCTTAAACTGTGACCCCTTGTTCTGGACTTCCCCCAACATCGGGAATAATCTTCCTGTATCTAGCCTGTCCAACTCCTTAAGAATGTTGTAAGTTTCTATAAGATCCCCCTCAATCTTCTAAATTCTAGCGAGTGCAAGCCAAATCTATCCAGTCTTGCTTCATATGAAAGTCCTGCCATCCCAGGAATCAGGCTGGTGAATCTTCTCTGTACTCCCTCTATGGCAAGAATTTCTTTCCTCAGATTAGGAGACTAAAACTATATGCAATACTCCAGGTGTGGTCTCACCAAGACCATGCACAACTGCAGTAGAACCTCCCTGCTACTATACTCAAATCCTTTTGCTATGAATGCTAATATACCATTTGCTTTCTTCACTGCCTGCTGCACCTGCATGTCTACTTTCAATGACTGGTGTGCCATGACACCCTGGTCTCGTTGCATCTCCCCTTTTCCTAATCGGCCACTATTCAGATAATAGTCTACTTTCCTGTTTTTGCCACCAAAGTGGATAACCTCACATTTATCCACATTATAAATCTTGTATGTGTATGTGACAAATAAAGTTGACTTGACTTGACTTGACTAGCGCTGTCAGGCAGTAGCTCTACTACTACTCCACCGTGATGCCAAGAGATTGAACACAAACCACAATTATCTTGCTATTCCAATTGTACGTGTTTAATTCTACTCTTACATGACAGAGTGGCTCACATCAACTTGCTGTTATCTCTCTGATTATGTAATGTTTCATAAAGGATTGAAAGAAATAGGCAAAAGGAAATCCCAGAGACAAACCTCAAGATCACTTCTCATTTATTGTGGGCATACTGGTGGTGGATACTGCATTTAACATTCAGCATTTTCTTTGCACAGTTAAACATTCAGATGTGCTTCCAGTTGTATGTGAATAAATGAAACAAGCATGAGTATTCATCCTCATAAAAACAATGACCATTTCTTGTACAATTTGCTCCTGCCCCAGGCATTTCACATAACAATGCCATGGTTTTAGTCTCTTCCTTCGGGGGGGATGCAACCTTTTCTTGTCGTATCTCCTGTCTCTGCCTCCGTCTGCGCTGAGGCCTAATGGCGGAGCTGGCAGCCTCCAACTGGGACCGACCTTGAGGCTCCAGAGGCAGAGCCAACCAGGACTTACCAACGCGAGGCTGGCCGTCATCGGGGCTGTGGCGGCAGCGGCGACCCGACTTCGGAGCCTCAGAGGCTCGGCCGCGGGCCCAGTGGACTCGGCCGCGGGCCCAGTGGACGACAACGTCGGGAGCTCGCAGGTCCCAGGTTGGTGACCTGTCTTCTGGAGCGCCCGCAATGGCAGCTATGGCAGCTTCTACCACCCCGGGCCACGGAGTTTGAAACGGCCCGTTCGCGGAGCTCAGATTCAGCCGCGGGACTTACCATCACCCGGCGGCGTAATAACATCGGAAGCCTGGATCGCCTCAACGCAGGGAGAACAAGGAGGGAAGAGACAAGGACTTTAAGACTTTTGCCTTCCATCACAGTGAGGAGGTGCCTGGTAGACTCACTGTGGTGGATGTTAAATCTGTGTTTATTGTGTGTTTTGTTATTTTATTCTATGTTATGACTGCAAGGCACAATAAAGGAATACAATACAATACTGGCGCATTCATTTACAGCCTTTGGAACGTGCCTTTAGTGTTGTGATAATTCCTACTGATTTGTTATGGGCACTTAATGGGCTGTTGTTTACAGATAAAATAAATCTAACTTTGCATCTTCAGTAAAAGATGGTAAAACAATATTAAAAGACCCACTAAGAGGGGCGTATGTTATCATGTTGACCTGGTCATATGGATTCTGAACAGCCTTACTCACAGAAGACAGCAGGTTATGGTGGAAGGACAATATTCAGGCTGGAAGTTTGTGGCCAGTGGAGTTTTTGCAGGGATCTGTGCTGGGCCCTCTGTTGTCCATATGCACATAAATGACCTGGGCATAAATGTAATAGACACAAAATGCCAGAGTAACTCCACGGGACAGGCAGCATCTCTGGAGAAAAGGAATGGGTGACAATTCGGGTCGAGGCCCTTCTTCAGTCTGAAGACCCTTCTTCAGTCCAGCATTTTGTGTCTATCTTCAGTTTAAACCAGAATCTGCAGTTCCTTCCTGCACATCCTGGACATAAATGTAGATGGATTAGTAAGTTTGCAGTCGACACCAAGATTGCTGGAGTTACGGACATTGAAGAAGGCTGTCCAAGTATACAGCAGGATTTACTACAGAAATGTGTGGAGACATGATAGTTGGGGTTTCATCTGAGCAAGTCATGATGCAACTCTGTAAGAATTTGAAAAAAGACAAAGTGCTGGAGTAACTCAGTGGGTCAAGCAGCATTGCTGGAGAACATGGATCGGTGACATTTCGGGACGGGACCCATCTTTACACTGATTGTGGTTGGTGGAGGAGAAAGCTGGGTGAGAGGAGGTATGACAAAGCCTGGCGTATGATAAGGGTAGACTTCTTTGTAGACAAAGGAGAAAAGTTTGCAGATGACACTAAAGTGGTGATATTGCAGATACAGGTGCACAACCTTTTATCCGAAAGCCTTGGGACCAGACACTTTTCGTAATTCAGAATTTTTCAGCTTTCGGAATGGAAGATTTTTAGCGTAGTGGTAGAGCGCTCAGCTCATAGCCGCAAGGTCGCGAGTTTGCGCCTCGATCCCGGCAGTTACTCAATTGCGAGTTTGAGTCTTCAATGTAGTTTTTTCTTGCAGAATAGGAGAGAATAGGGAGGGTTAGGCTGGGATCATTCTCTGCGAGATGATCTTAGTGCGGGAGACAAGTGTAGGAGAGGTGTACTGACTGTGTGGGCAGAACTTTGGAAGTGATTGCCCACCATTCTCAAAAGCCGCTGTGTCTCCCTGTTCCTCCAACTCCGGAGGAATCCGCTCCCCGATGGGCCACTACGGCGACAAGTGGCAGTTCGCCCACAGCCAGAGCTGCGGTCCCTCATCCGCAACCCGGGTTCCTCTGGAGTTGGAGTGGGGCTGGGCTAGAGTTGTTGCTGGCTGTGAGTCTCTGGGATCTCCGTGCTTGCAGTGGGCCTGGGGGTCGGTGTCCCGATGAGGGGGCGCAACTCGGGCTGTGGGCGAACTGCCACTTGTCGCTGTAGCGGCGCATCGGGGAGCGGCTTCTGGTGGTCCTGACGTCTCTCAGCTCCTGTCCAGGGGGGTGGCCGGAGATGTCAGGACCAACAGGAACCCGTCCCCGATGCGCCGCTACAGCGACGTGGCAGTTCGCCCACAACTCGAGCTGCGCCCCCTCATCCGCAACCCGGGTTCCTCTGGAGTTGGAGCGGGGCTGGGCTAGAGTTGCTGCTGGCTGTGAGTCTCTGGGATCTCCGTGCTTGCAGTCGGTGTCCCGTTGGTCCTGACGTCTCCGGTCACCCCCTAGAATGGAGCTGAGACTGGGAACTGTACCGCCCTTGCCCCCTCCCTCTGCAACTGCAAACAACCCCACAGTTCCCAGTCTCAGCTCCTGTATAGGGGGGTGGCCGGAGACGTCACAGCCCGAGCTGCGCCCCCTCATCCGCAACCCCAAGATCAAGACGTACCTTGCACACCATCAGCTTCTGTCCCTACGGGGAGCGTGTTCCTCTGTAGTTGGAGCGGGGCTGGGCTGCTGCTGGCTGTGGGTCTCTGGGATCTCCGTGCTTGCAGTGGGCCTGGGGGCCGGTGTCCCGTTGGTCCTGACGTCTCCGGAGACTGGCACTGGCTCCGACGTGAAGACAGTGCAAAGCCCCCGCGCCAGTGCAATGGGCGGGGAGCTGGAGAGGGGAGGGAAGGGGTCACACACATGGCCGGGAAGCAGAGGGGTGTAGGTGGGGTGAAACTGAAGGGAGCGACAATCTGCTGCTACCTGCCCGCTGAGTTAAAAATTTCCCACGCAAGACTCACGATACACTGTGTATCGTGTCTACCATGGGAACATTTTTAACTCAGCGGGCAGGCAGCAGCAGATTGTCAATTATTAACCCTCCCGCGCAATATACCCTCACCTTCTCTTTTATGAATGGGGATTTAGTTCCCCTTTCTTCGAGGACCGACCGGAGGTTCCGCTGTCACCTCTGTGGGCCGCCCTCGGTGAACGTTTTCAAGGACCTTTCTCAAGGACCGAAAAAATGTCCGCTATTCGGAGGTTTTCGTTATTTGGAACTTCGGATAAAAGGTTGTGCACCTGTAGTGACAATGGTTGCCAAAAGAGCCCTTCCTGTGCTGTACTTTGTTCTATGTTCAGTTGCAATCTAATTTAGACCCCTGATTTTTTTCCAGAAAGATTCCTTCCTGATTCTTTTTTCCAGTGCACCTCATTGGTTTATAATTTAAATCTCGTTCATCTAAGACGAGGAGCGGCTTTTTCTAACTTGAAGATGAACTGCTGATATGTTGGGGAATTCCTCGGCGCATCTGTGGATTAAATGAAAATAAAGATCTGACAGCATGAAACAGGAGTCTCCAAAGTGGCAGGTACTAGTTGACAATGTCATGGCTATCAACTCTCCCAATTTTGATCACCAGACGCTGGCTTTTTTATGGAGGGAATGGTCTGATACCTGATGAGGTCTCGAGAGATCACATTGGGTCAAGCCACAAAAGATAATCAGATTTGTGTTGACCTTTCTTTTGGAACCAACATGGAAATTTTCCAGAAGGCAAGGTACAATAAAGCTGAAGACCTATGGAGACCTCTTCATTGCCAATGAAGGTCGACGTCCCATCAACATCGATGGCAGGCCAGTACTGAATAGAAATAAATTGAAATAGGTTTAAGGTGAAGGGGAAAAGATGGGTAACTTTTTCACACAAAGGTTGGTGGGTGTATGGAACAAGCTGCTGGAAGAGGTAGTTGAGGCAGGTACTATTGCAATGTTTAAGAAATAATCAGACAGGTACATGAATAGCAAAGGTTTAGAGGGATGTGGGCCAAAAACAGACAGGAGGGACAAGTGTAGATGGGACATGTATGGGCAAGTTGGGCCTGGGGCTGTTTCCACACTGTATGACTCTATGACTCATTAGAAATAAATTATAAAACATAATCGGATTGCTTCCAGTGTAAATTGGCTAACATTGTTATCTATGAAGTATCCCGCCAATTTACAAATAGAATATAATAAAAAAATTAAAAATTAAAACTGAATCATTATAGATTTTGGCTGTTGTGGCAAGCAATGCAGTATTTTATATTGATCACATTATGACCAAAACTGATTCTTACCATCATTCTTCATCAAAATTCAACAGTTCGTGTCAAACAGAAGTATTTAATTGACATAGTTTGTGGACATGCTTGAGCATTGGAGGCTGCTCTCTGAGCTTTGATTACACACATATCAATTGTTAACACTCCATCATTCTTACATAACTGCAAATCACACACAATTGGTTGGTTAAACATTATCGAGAGAGAAAAATACAGCCTTATTTTTACTTTGCTTGTGGAACTCACTGTCAAGATTTATTTTAAATGACAACGTTTTATGACTTGCAGGTTTATTGACAGTAGGCTCCATTGTTAATTCTTGAATGGCCTACATTAGTCGTTCGTTTTAACTTGCTACGTAACAATTAATTCTGACAGGATCGTGCAGTTCAAATTAAGCAAACAGTAAAAGTATTGCTGGTGTGTAGTGGTGAGTGAAGAAAGGAGCAAATTATGACTGGGTCTCTGCTGGGTCAGGCGCCACTTCATTGTGAAAGATATGCTGCAAGTGACTATGCAAGCTGGCACATAGCAAATGCTCATTTGATGTATTGTAATTTTACATTACACCAATATTTGAGGGCATGAGCACATCCAGTCATCGTTACTTGCTGTTAGGAAAACCATGTCAAGATTGTCATTAGCTATCTGATTATCCCTAGTGGGCCAAGTTGGACATGAAGCTGAATTCATACCTGGCCAAGCAGAACAATAGATGGCACTGTTCACCAGCAATTTGAGCCCAGAATTACAAATTCCGATGGGCAATAATCATAGTCAAATTCTTTGGGCATACCAGAGTTTACCTTCACTGAGGATTTAATTTTTCAGCTAAATTACTTGTCTCAGGATAATCAGTTAGCTGTCACCAGGACTGGAAAGATAACAAGAATAAAAAGATACAATACAGCTTTATACACATAAGTAATCTTGAAGTGTAGATGACAAGAATTGATTTCCATGAGCAACTTCACCTCTTCAAAGCATTGTCCTGAACTCTAAAAATCCCTTCTCCAATCCAATGGACCCAGACTGCGGCTCGGTACATGAGATACTATAGGTAGCACTGAACAAACTCTCGTCAATTGCTTCAGTCCCACCAACCCCACCAAGGGGTTACAGGGTGGGGGGGGACCAGTAGAGCGTCCTTTGTAGCCAAGGTCCGGAGAGCAAAGAGCACCGCCACTCCACCGAGGTCTATAGGGGAAGGAGCGGCTCTGCAGTCAGCGACCGAAGGACTAGTGACGGGATCCTGGGAGAGGGTAGGGCTGAAGATGTCCTGGTTGGGTTGCTCCTAGGCCTGGCCAAGCTAGCCATCTGCGAGAGACGGCACCAGTGGAAGAGGGCTTCGCCCAAATAAGATGCTTGCCCCTTTACCGGGGTTATATCCACGCCCGGGTGGTGTTGGGAGAGGGACATAGTTGTACAGTAGTTATTTAGTATATTTGTAATATAGTTGTTTGCAAATGTAGTTTCTAATTAATTTGGTAATTTTGTGATATGGTGGTGGGTGGGTCACCACGGTATTGTTTTGTATCGCGATAGTAATTAAATAGATTATTTTTGATACAAAAAAAGTGGTCTACGGGGAGAAGGCAGGGGAATGGGGTTGAGGGTTTAGTACTGTCTCCAATACATTAATAAGCTCCAGTAGCCTTAGGCTATTCCACTCATCAAGTCTCACCACTCGATCATGGCTCATCTATCTTTCCCTCTCAGCCCTTCTCCTGCCTTCTCCCCATAACACCTGACTTTCTTACTAATCAAAAATCTGTAACTCTTCACCTAAAAAATATCCATTGACATGGCCTCTGCAGCTGTCTGCGGTAATGAATTCCTCATTGATCCAGTCTTCATCTATGATGTCCCACATGTGCTTGTCCTAAGCCAAACCTCTCATTGCCATGGAGTTGTTACAAAGGCTGGGCCATCCTCTGACCATGAAGAGATTTTCTTTGTGTGCATCCCAGTGGGCTGTTTAATTGCTTAATGTAGCTCAGCTAGAACCATCTAGAACCATGTCAGCTAGAACCATCTTGGCGATGTCATCTGGAGCAACACTGCTGGTAGGGCCACCAATGGCAGCAAGGTCAAGGGGGAGGTCTCTGACAAAGAGCAATCCAACCAAGACCTGAATAGTGGAACAGGCAGAGGATGATGGCTGACCTTTGTTGAGCATCACAACGAATGGGAAGGTGGATGAAAGCTGCAGCAGAAAAGTGTCTCCGGTTGTCTTAGACTCCACGCCACTGGACCCTGACCCAATCTGTCAAGGACCGTGGGGTGAATGTCTATGCACCAGTCTCCCCACATTAAACAAAGTCACATACAGGCATCCTGCATATAGGAAATAAAACCCTGGAGACACCCATGGTCATCCATGACCGAGGGGGGGGGGGGGGGGGGGACTAAGAGAACCATCTTCTAGATCAGTCACATAAAGCAAGTATAACACTTGAATGCTCAAAAATGTACTTTGATTCAGTGTATTTTCACATCATGACCTAACCTTAATTTCACGTGGAACTATATATTGGAATCTTAATACAAAAACGATTAGTACTGGGAATACATGTGGACACTGTTTTGAAGGCGATACTGCAGGTTGAGAAGGCATTTCAAAAGACACGTAGTGTTTTGGCCTTTATAGACGAGTTGAGTAGAAAACAAAGGAATTATGCTGTGAAGCACTGATTTGGCTACAGCTAATCATAACCATTTATGGACACTATACTTTGTGGAAGACGTGATGGCTTTGGAGAAAATACAGAAAAAGGTTTATCAAAATGGACCCAGATATATGAAAAGACTAGAAACATTGGAGATTTTCTTTTAGTAGCGAGAAAGTACAGTTATAGAGTCATAGAGTGATAGAGCATAGAAACAGGCCCTTCAGCCCAACTTGCCCACACCAGCCAACATGTCCCAGCCAGACTAGTCCCACCTGCCCGTGTTTGGTCCATATCCCTCCAAACCTATCCCATCCATGTAACTACCTCCTCTGGCAGCTTGTTCCGTACACCCATCACCCTTTGCATGAAAAAGTTGCCCCTCAGATTCCTATTAAGATGTGAAAACAGTGCGCAAAATCATGAAGGCTTCAGAGGAAGTGAATATAAAGGAACTGGTTAAACTGATGGAAACATGACAAACCAACAGGCACACATTTAATTATATAAGCATGATAAAAACTTCATTTTCAAAAATATTAAGGTTGCTTTGCAGATATTAAGTTACATGTTATTTATTTGAAAAACAAGAGTGCGTGTCAGAGCCCAAATACTTTTCCAAATAGCAAGCACCGACAGAAAGACGTAATTCTCCATTAAGACTTTTTGTACCAAATAATACAAATGTTATTTTACAAGCGGTCACATTTACAATAAATACAATCTCAGTTAAAAGCCGCAATACACAAAACCACCCTATAACAGAGTAGATAATGCAAAATATTTGCATTTAACAAACTACATCTAAGGTACTTCAGATTTCCCTTTCATCACTCAGACATCGAGAAAACCACAGCAGTGATTTCTATGAGGAGGGGTGAACCTCTACATTATGGAAATAAATGTTCCAAATCAAAAATCCTCCTGAAATTATTCAAATTTCTAGGAAGAAAATAAAACTGGCCTCTTTAGCAAAACTTGTTTATCATTCTCTGTCACCACCAATTAATATCTGAACAAGCAGGCAATACTTCAAAGTGAGCAACAACAAATTAGGTAACTGTGACCCGAGGAACTGCAGACATTGGTTTACCCCAGGAAAAAAAATGTCGTAGTAGCTCAGTAGGTCAGGTAACATCTCTGGAGAACGTGGATAGGCAAAGTTTCTGGTCGGGACCCTTCTTCTCCCACTCCATCAGTCTGAAGAAGGGCCCCGACCCAAAAAAACACCCATCATTAGGTTATTATTTTATAAATGTTATTTTATTATATTTTAAAAATAATATTTTTAAATGCTGATTATAACATTATAAAAAATCTAAAACAAAGATGAATTCAGAATTTCAGGTTATATACTTTTATTATGCACCAACTAACATATTAATTATTACAAAATACAACTAAAACTAATTCCTCAACTAATGATAGTTTGCTTCTCGATGTTTTCGCTGTTAAATCGTGATAATATGGCAGTTATTGGGAGTTATAAACTGGGAGATAATTATGAAGTTAATTAACTTGAGCTCTTGATTATTTAAAAACATCATTATTTTGGGAATTTGTTAAACTTTGCAGAACCTGTCATCAAGCTACCAAGCCATTTCACACTCTATGAAATAGAGCAGCTCTTCTCCAATAGGAATAAACTGCCCCAAAGTAACCGTGATGCATTTTCCACAGCTTTTTCGATTGTCAAAATAACAACAGTTTCCTTTCAGGAATCAAGGAAACACTGGATACATTAAAAATTTCAAATAATATGTAACGCCAGTACTACTATATAATGTTATATTTCGACTGTAATCAAAGGGAGTCCATATTATCATGTCTCTTTGTTGATAAATTTTGCCGCTTCAGCATAATAATGACACTTTCCTCTTTTAAAAAATATAAATTGGTTGCATCAAAAAAATATTTAAATGGTGGTACTACTTTCACTGCGTTCAGCAGCAGACAATTTAATGAAAAGACCACCTGCGATTACAGAGAGTAATACGGCAAAAGGAGCTGCCATGAATGACCAACCATAATCCACGCCATATTTCGTATTGTTATTTGCAGATGTGCAATTTGCTATTTCTTTTGCGATCATCCAAGATATTGCTGATATCCAGCAGGCGTACATGATAATTGACAAGGTGAAACAAATGCCTGAATACAAAAGAGAGGAAATGTGATGATCAACATAAGAAACAATGATCACATCACGTTCATTGGAGTTTAGTGTTTGAAGATGTGATATTGAAACAGGCCCTTCGACCCAACGAGTCCATGCCAACCAGCGGTCGCCCATACACTAGTTCTATCCTACACACTAGGGACAATTTACAGAAGCCAATTAACCTACAAACCTGCGTGTCTTTGGAATTTGGAATCCCACTCAACAAAGCACTGGTGAAAACCCACGCGATCACAGGGAGAACGTGCAAACTCCGTACAGACAGTATCCATAGTCAGGGTTCTTGTGGCTTATGATCCTACACGGGAATTGAAGTTGGTATGTGATGCAGCAGATCATAATGAAAGTGCAGTAAATCACATGATGAATGATGGGCTAAAAGAAAAATTCCCACGAAGGAAAAGGTGGATATATTTTGCTTTGTGTGAGGACAAGCTTGGATATATCTGTACTCAGACGGGTGAATGGTACTACAATAACATAGCGTACTGTCTAATTCACGTCTACCCCATTGTGAACATTGGACTTTGTTGATGGAACCTTTGTGCTACAATACTGAGAACTATATTCTGCACTCTGTGCTCTATCTATTGTACCTGAGATTGACAAGATTGTATCCATTAATACTATTAATATTATACTATTAGCCTGTCCTGTTGAGTTACTCCTGCATTTTGTGTCTATTATTTGATCTGATAGCCTGCAAAACAATGCTTTTCACTGTACCTGGTACGTTACAATAATAATAAACATAAATATTATATAATTATGTAAGTGGACTTGCATGGATATACTGTTCTTCATAACCATGTGCATGGACATAGTGCACTTTTGCACGGTGGCACAGCAGTGAAGCTGCTGCTTACAGCGCCAGGGACCCGGGATTGATCCTGACTACGGGTGCTGTCTGTACGGAGTTTGTACGCTCTCCCCATGACCACGTGGATTAACTCCAGGTGCTTCGGTTTCCTCCCACACTCCAAAGACATACAGCTTTGTAATTAATTGGCTTTGGTAATATTTTAAATTGTCCCTTGTGTGCAGGATAGTGCTACAGTGCGGAGATCGCTAGTCGGCGCAGATGCAGTGGGCAAAAGGGCCTGTTTCCATGCTGTATCTCTAAAATAAACAGAGAGTTGTGCTGTTTACCTACTTTGGAACAATGGGACAGAAAGAGGCACATGGTCAGAAGCTGGAACTTGGGTCTCCATGTTCTTTGGAGTTTAGAGTTACAGAGTGGAAACTGGCCATTCAGCCCAACAATTCCACGCCGACCAGCGAATGCCCGTACACCAGTTCTATCCTACACACTCGGGACAATTTACAGAAGCCAATTAAACTACGAACCTGCACATCTTTGGAATGTAGAAACCGGAGCACTGGTATTGTCCAAATAAGCCACAACATTTTTGAAATATATGCGCTTTACCTTAAAGCATTCGTGAAGATATTATAAATCCCGCTCAACAGTTTATTAATGGAAAGAAAGGAAAATGGGCTCCATTAATGATGTTCAACAGACCCCCAACTTAATTGTCCTCGCAATGACCCAGACACAAAATTTTAAAACAGTGCAGGCGAAAACCTCTCTAAATGTCTCCATTCGTCATTACTCCTTCCATTTGAGATAAAACGAGTTCAGTAGAATTCGGATATACATCACACTGGCGCAGCGGTAGAGTTGCTGCCTCACCGTGCCAGGGACCCAGGTTCGATTCTTACTACAGGTTCTGGCTGGACAGTATTTGAACGTTCTCCGTGTGACCACGTGGGTTTTCTCTGGGTGCTCCGGTTTCCTCCCACACTCCAAAGCAGTGCAGGTTTGTAGGTTGATTGGCTGCTGAAAATTGTGCCAAGTGTGTGGGATAGATCTAGCGTGCGGCTGCTCGCTGATTGGCACGGATTCGGTGGGCCAAACGGCCTGTATCTTTAAACAAATCTAAACATGAGACTGAGGTAATATTTTAAGTTTTAAGACTTAGCCTGGTAGAATAGGTTGACCCATGACTGGTTAAGGTCAGTATGTGAGTGTGATGTGATTTGATTATAATTTGGCAGGAAGATTGACATAATACTAACCAATATATTTTTTTAAAACAACAGGTTGCAAGTACAAATAAATGGGAAAGTTATACAAAGATTTCACTCACCACCAATGAGGAAAATTACTCCCACTATTTTATATATCTCGTGTTTCTGACGGCATGCTTTGTAAATCATGTATATGAATCCAATTGTAACAATGATCACTCCCAAGAACATTAGTGCACTCCAAAGTTTACGATAAACTGGAAAAATAGAGCACAAATTGGCATTAGTCTAATAAAAGTGCTGGTACGGGTAGAGTAGCAACTAGCAATGTTTATTTCTAACAGATTCAATAATCCCCAACAGATTCATTTATCAGCAAAAGAAGTGGATTTTACTTCGGAGTCACGTGAGGGACTCCACGAAGAGCCCACTAGTCCGCATGCGCATCATTACGCTACACGCATTGCACGAGTCATTTCGATGGAGGAAGAACGTTCGGTATGGTGTATAAAACCAACGAAGACAGGTAAGAGATCTACGTTTTTCTTACCTCTAGGATGGACAGAAGACGAACCAAAGCTGCAAAAAAGCTGGCGGGGGACAGCCGTGCAGGAACGGGCAGCCAGCGGCGGCAGACAGCAGGGCTGTCTCCATTGTCGGGAGCACCTGTGCCGGAGCTACCCTCACCACCGGCGGGTGGAAAGGCTAAACACAAAACCGACAGAGCCATTCTTTCGGACGACTCGGATTTCGAACAGCCCCACGCCACCCTACGCTCAGGGGCCTGTGGGGCTGAAGGAATTGGAGGAGCAGCAAGCGACCAGTGACCGAGATCACTGGAACGCGTTTGAGCTGCGGGACCAGCGACCGCGAGCAGTCAGCGCTCAAAAGCTCTGTACCGCGTTGGAGCGGCAGCTGGTCCAGGATAAGCCGCAAGAGCCAGGTGCCCGAGAGCACTGGACAAAAATGGAGCGGCTGATGGAGGCAATACTCCAGAGGGGGTCTGTCTCTACTGCGCAGACATACAGCCCCTCTGCAGTACCTTATTCAGGGCTGTATTCGGCGTCTATTGCCTCCCAGGACAGCATAGCAGGGCAGATTTGGACTGACCCTGAACAGGAACTGATGGAAAACTCAGTGCAAGGGGTGAGTGGGAACTTACTTGAAATGGTGGCTCAATTGAAACCTTCAACAACAATGGATTTCTTGGGATTTACCATTAACTCACTTCTTATGTCAGTGACTTTGCCACAAGACAAAGCAATAGCCCTCGAGGAGGATGGCAGCAAAATCATTTGACACAAGAAAACCATCTATTAGACAGGTGGCGAGAATGATTGGCAAGATAATAGCAGCTTTTCCAGCTGCACAATTCGGACCTTTATATTATCAGAATTTACAAAGGGCAAAAATAAGAGCTCTAAAATACAATGGAGGTCATTTTGATAGACCTATGGAACTACCAAAAGAAGCCATATTAGAACTACAATGGTGGAAAGAAAACATTAGGCATTGTTCCAATCTAATCATTATGAGCAATCCGTCTATCACACTACAAACGGATGCTAGTGCTCTCGGATGAGGTGCCATGGATTCCATCAACAGCTGTGGTGGGAGATGGAATGAACAGAAGTCATCATTACTACACACTTTGGGCTTAAATTATTTAGAAATGTTGGGAGCTTCTCATGGCCTTAAGTCATATTGCTTAGGGTTATCTCACCAGCATGTGAGATTAGAAATTGATAACACCACTGTGGTAGCATACATCAACCACATGGGTGGAAACAAATCGACATCATGTGACAATCTGGCAAACAAGATCTGGCAATGGTGTATCCGCAGAGGAATTTGGATATCAGCTACCTACTTACCAGGTAGATAAAACTTAGTGGCAGACACCAGGTCACGCAAATTCAATGAGAACATCGAATGGATGTTGGACAAAAAAGTATTTGCTGAAATTACAGCATGATACGGAACACCAGATGTCGATCTATTCGCATCCAGGCTTAACACTGGTCCCCCGATGCAATATTCCACCTCTCCACCAATTCCAATATTGGTGGCCAGTGGGGGGGCTTTCTGGAGTGCTGGTATGGGTTCTTGGTGTGGCAGCTCAGTCCCTCAAGCCTGATCTGCTGGCAGCTCAAACACGGCTGGTGGGCTGGCAGTTGACTCATGACTATTCCGTGAAATTCCTTTTCAAGCAGGGTGCAAGGCCACCAAATTCAAATCCATGTTCCTACCATTTCAAACAGGGTGCAAGGCCACCAAATTCAAGTGCAGTTTCTTACCACTTTGAGCAGGGTGCAAGGCCACCAAATTCAAGTGCAGTTTCATTCCACTTCAAGCAGGGTGCAAGGCCACCAAATTCAAATGTAGCTTCATACTATTTCATGCAGGGTGAAACCACCATAAAACCACACAAAACACCAAATTCACAGTTCAGTAGACATTCAGTGTGTTCAGTTGATTCACAGCTCAGACAGAGTCGTGACCTCTCCCTCCCCCATCATGCAGAGACTGAGCCACACCCACACTTCCGGGTTTTATAACCCCTCCCCCTCCCACCGGAAAAGGTGTGGCTTTCATGGCGTGATTGACAGGAGAGAGATTCTCAACATTTTTAAAACACTAATAACACTTTTATTTTTCATTGATGGGAAGTAATCTCTGCACCTGCTCAGCGGAGGGGGACTGAGTAAGATGGCCAAAAATCACAGCCGTAAGTGGTAGCGTTTTATCTAAATTCAATATAAAGTGCAAACAGGAAGTAAGTGCCTTTTAACTTCAAGCCAAAGCACCCAAGCCATCATTTGCAGAAAGTAGTGCCTTTCAACTTCAAGCCAGTGCACCTGAGCCACCATTTGCAGTAAGTAGTGCCTTTCAACTTCAAGCCAAAGCACCCAAGCCACCATTTGCAGTAAGTAGTGCCTTTCAACTTCACGCCAAAGCACCCAAGCCACCATTTGCAGTAAGTAGTGCCTTTCAACTTCAAGCCAAAGCACCCAAGCCACAATTTGCAATAAGTAGTGCCTTTCATTTCATTCCACCATTTGCAGTAAGTAGTGCCTTTCAACATCAAGCCACCATTTGTAGTAAGTAATGCGTTTCTACTTCAAGCCAAAGCACCCAAACAACCACTTGCAGGCAATGGCTTTTTACCTCAAACAAACTATATTTTCATTTTCAAACCACATTAAGGGGACTCACAGTTGTGTAGACATTTGTTCAGTGTTATTCAGAGCTCAGAGAGACGTGACCTTTAGCTTCATCCATCTTGCAGAGACTGAGTGAGGCACACAACTTCCAGGTTTTATAGTCCCTCCTCCTCCCTCCAGCAGGGGCACCAGAGAGAATGGTGAATTTTTTTAAAACATTACTATGTCTCTGATTTTCATCGATGGGAAAAATCCTCTGCACCCGGAAGGCGGAGGGTGGCTCTGAGCGAGGTGACCAAAAATGACGGCCATAGGTGGCGGCGTTCTTTCGGAAATTGCAGCACAGTGGGCCAAAAGCGGTAAAGATCAGAGTTTTAGTAATATAGATATATCTCTAGTTTCTTTCTTGTGATTTCCTCTAATAATTTTAGCAACCTTTTTCCTTCAATCTCTCTCTCTCTACACACACACATATATATATATATATATGAAATCCTAATATTGTGAATAAAATTTTTTTTTCATTTTCATTCTATATTAGTGTAATAAAATGTAGTGCATACATACCTACAGGTGGAGTGCATAATGTTTAGTTTAGAGATACAGCTTTAAAACAGGCTATTCGGCCCACTCAACCTACACTGACCATGCACACTATTTCTAGGTTATCCCATTTCCTCATCCACTAGGGGCAATTTACAAAGGGCCAATTAACCTGCAACCCCCCACGTCTTTGGGATGTGGGGGGAAACTGGAGCACCAGTTTAAAATGGAAACCCACATGGTCAAAGGGAGAACATGCAAAGGGGGGAGAGAGGGGGGGAGAGAGGGGAATAGAGAGAGAGAGAGTGAGAGAGAGGGGGGAGAGAGAGAGAGAGAGTGTTAGTTCAGAAGCATATTCCTGTCAGGGAATGTGCAAGTCACCACATCAAGCTTAATATTTCCCATATATACTGGAAGTTGCAAGTAGCTTCTCTGTTCCTATGATATGATCACAAAGTTATTTTTACTTATTTTTGATAACCAAATATATTAATGGATACTTGACAACTCCGCTTCTGGGAGGTTATATTACAAAGCAATCATAATATTGCACAAAGTGGTCTGGTGCAAACCATGATTAGTATTACTTAATAAAATGTATACCTTTATACAAGATATTACGCTTTGCCAAAGTTTCATTAACATACCACTCGCCAATGGAAAAGTAACAACCCGGTGATATTGACTTAAGATCTTGCTGCATATAAAATGCAATGATATAAAAGTCATACTGTCTAAAAATTATTAAAGATTAAATCTATTAGTATTTTAAATTTCGAGATCTCTATGATTATTTTTGTAAGCACTGATCTACCACGGTGCTTGGGGTTAAGGGGCTGGAATCTCTCTATCTCTCTCCCTCTCTCTCTTGTTCTTTCTCACTCGCTCTCCCTCACCCTCTCTCTCTCTCCACCATCTCTCTCACATGCTCTCTACCACTCTCTATCTATCTATCCATCCATCCATCCATCGTTCACTCTCCCTCAGTCACTTGACTCGGCATTCCCGGAATCATTTGGCATTTTGCAAAGACAACTGCATCTGCAGTTCCTTCCTATTGAAGAAGAACCCTGTAGATTGGCTATTGCATGTTAGCCAATCAGAATGCTTAGTAATTATAACTCCGACTAATTATATGATGTATAGTGTAAGAACTCGCCTACTGTCTGGCAGTAGCTGGAGTAAACTGAACATGTGATGTACTGCATATGTGATGATGAACTAGACAATAAAGTTGCTTGTACTTTAACCTGTGTGAGACTAAGCTATTTACATGGTGTCAGAAAATTGGTTCTAGCCCTCGTCTGTTTACCGTGATTTATTTTGTTATCAGTTTTTATTTGTGAGTGATTTTGACGACATGGCTAACTCCTGTCGAAAGCCAAGCCCGATTGTATTTGATTCTAACATAGCCGAGCAATGGCGATTGTTTGAGCGAGACTATCCTCACTATATCCGCATCGTTCACCGAAATGACCCCGGTGACGTGAAGGCATCCCTACTGTTAAATCTAGCAGGTCTGGAAGCAATGATCTGCACAGACACCTTTGAATTCGCCCCAGCACATCTCGACGTGAAAGGTCTGGTGCTGGTGCCAGCTGAAACTATCGACAACCCAACGGTCCTACTGAGAAAGGTTAGAGAACTATGCGACCTGCCATCGAATCGTATACACGAGAGAACAAGATTTTCTGCCCGACAGCAACAGGCTGATGAGCCTGTCGAATGATTCATCAGCGACCTACGACACACGAGTTCACGGTGTCGCTTTGGTGTGTTGACAAACGTGCTCGTGCGTGATCAAAATTGTGGGAGGAAAGAGCGAACGCAAGCTAAGAGCTGAACTGCTTCAGAACGCTGAACCTGACCTTAGAGCAAGCCATTCATGCATGTCGAATGGCAGAAACTGTAGCCCCGACTGGCTGATTTTGACCCCACCAGTCCTCAACAGTAACATAACATAAATTTACCTACCTACTCTCCACAGAAAAGCATCCCGCAAAGGTCCGAACATGCCTGCCACGAGATGCCCAAACTGCAACCATTTCCACTTTCTGCGTTGCCCATGGGAAAGTTTGTCACAAGTGCAAGAAACTAAACCATTTTACCACTTGTTGTTGGTCGCGTGGGAGCAATGCTTCAAGGACAAATCTGCACCTGATTCAACAAGAGCCGTCTGATTCTGATTCCCAAGAACAAGATGATGTTTCCCATGGGAATTATTCTGATAACACAGACAATGGCTCAACTGTACTTTCCCTTAACCTGCACTCCCCAGGCAAACTAATGGACCCTGGGGTGACCATGATAATCAATAACAAGGCTTCAACAAGATAAGAACCGCTGAACTCATATAACCATATAACAATTACAGCACGGAAACAGGCCATCTCGGCCCTACAAGTCCGTGCCGAACAATTTTTTTTTTCCCCTTAGTCCCACCTGCCTGCACTCATACCATAACCCTCCATTCCCTTCTCATCCATATGCCTATCCAATTTATTTTTAAATGGTACCAATGAACCTGCCTCCACCACTTCCACTGGAAGCTCATTCCACACCGCTACCACTCTTTGAGTAAAGAAGTTCCCCCTCATATTACCCCTAAACGTCTGTCCCTTAATTCTGAAGTCATGTCCTCTCGTTTGAATCTTCCCTATTCTCAAAGGGAAAAGCTTGACCACATCAACTCTGTCTATCCCTCTCATCATTTTAAAGACCTCTATCAAGTTCCCCCTTAACCTTCTGCGCTCCAGAGAATAAAGACCTAACTTATTCAACCTATCTCTGTAACTTAATTGTTGAAACCCAGACAACATTCTAGTAAATCTCCTCTGTACTCTCTCTATTTTGTTGACATCCTTCCTATAATTGGGCGACCAAAATTGTACACCATACTCCAGATTTGGTCTCACCAATGCCTTGTACAATTTTAACATTACATCCCAGCCTCTATACTCAATGCTCTGATTTATAAAGGCTAGCATACCAAAAGCTTTCTTTACCACCCTATCTATATGAAATTCCACCTTCAAGGAACTATGCACGGTTATACCCAGATCCCTCTGTTCAACTGTATTCTTCAATTCCCTACCATTTACCATGTACGTCATATTTTGATTTGTCCTGCCAAGGTGTAGCATCTCACATTTATCAGCATTAAACTCCATTTGCCATCTTTCAGCCCATTTTTCCAAATGGCCTAAATCACTCTGTAGACTTTGGAAATCCTCTTCATTATCCACAACACCCCCTATCTTGGTATCATCTGCATACTTACTAATCCAATTTACCACACCTTCATCCAATCACTGATGTACATGACAAACAACAAAGGACCCAACACAGATCCCTGAGGCACCCCACTAGTCACCTGCCTCCAACCCGATAAACAGCCATCCACCATTACCCTCTGGCTTCTCCCATTCAGCCACTGTTGAATCCATCTTGCTATTCCTGCATTTATACCCAACAGTTGAACCTTCATGAAAAAAGATTCCTCCACATGCTACATGGGGGGGGGGGGGGGGGGGGGGGGGGGGGGGGGGGGGGGGGGGGGGGTAAAGCTGATTTAAAGTGCACTGTCAACGAGCAGACAAAAAACCTGCTCTTCTACATTGTCCAACCAAACTCAGAAACCCTGTTTGGCATCAATGCATGCCATGATCTAGGTCTGGTTTATTTCGGGCGTGCTGCCCACAAACAGAAGAACCAACAAAGCAGATGCTATCCAATTATAAAGACTTGTTTGACAACAAACTTGCTAAATTGCCCACAATATACAAGATAATTGTAGATCATGCTGTCACCCCAAAAGTTTGCGCACCTCACTGCGTTCCCCATGGCATGCGGGAGAGAATACACGCCAAACTCAAGCACATGATCTCCATTGGAGTCATTGCCGAGGTCCGCGAACCATCGGACTGGGTCTCCACCATCGTCGTCACCACCAAAAAAGACAAGAAAGAATTACGGGTCTGCATCAACCCTAAAAATTTAAATACAGCAATTAAACGGCAACACTATTCAATGAGAACCACCGAGGCCGTAGCGGCACAGATTGGCAATGCAACGGTATTCTCAGTCCTCGACGCCAAAAGCTCTTTCTGGCAAATACCGCTGGACCGAGCATCGTCTGCCCCAACAACCTTTGCCACACCATTCGGCCGCTACAGGTTTTTTAATTTAAAAAAAAATGTATTTATTAGAAGTACATTACAATAATATAAGCCAAATATAACTTGAATACATTTCTTGTCCCACTTCATTTTTTAAGCTTTAAAAAGAAAAAAAGGTAAAGAAAGTGAGATAGAATCGTGAGTGTGTGAAAAAGTGATCAAGAAAAAAGGCCCATAGGCGTGAAGAGTTAGAGAATAAAGTTAGGAAGTAAGCCATAGAAAAGAAAAAAGAGAAAAAGAAACAAAAGCTATGTTAAAAGTAGAAAACAGAGCTGGAAGGGATATACCAACTTCATATTTTTCCTCCCCCCTCACCAGGTCCTGAAACCATTTATTTTCAGAATTCTGTTGCACCTTATACTTGTTGTGAGTCGATAAATGCAGACCAAATAGTTTGGAAATGGTCTGATTTGCCTGCTAGAAGGAGTCTTATATCTTCCAGGTGCGCTACAGGTTTTTAAGGATGCCTTTTTGCATCAACTCTGTCAGCAAAGTCTTTAAGCGCGCAATGGAACAACTATTCGCAGAATATCCATGTGCCATCATTGTTGACGACATCCTAGTGTACGGCCATGATGTGACTGAGCATGATGCCAACCTGGAAAAAGTACTGAACCGTGCCAGAGACATTAATCTGAAACTGAACCCTCTGAAATGTAAGTTCAGAGTTTCCGAAGTCACCTACGTCGGTCATGTATTCACCAGCAACGGACTAAAACCTGATCCATTAAAGACTGCAGCCATCATCCCAACCGACGTTACCAGCTTACAGCGATTCCTCGGCATGGTCAACTACCTGGGTAAATCTATTCCCAACCTCAGTGAACTTTCTGCTTCCCTATGATAACTGACCCACAAGGACAATGCATGGTCTTGGTACCCGCAACACCAAAGAGCCTTCGAGACTTTAAAACTCCAGCTAGCCAGCGCACCTATATTGGCATACTTCAATCTCAACCTGGCAGTCACCATCACCTGCGATGCATCCCAGTATGGGCTAGGCGCAGCATGCCTGCAAACATCCTTCGACGACGACGTGATGCCCATCTCTTACGCATCACGTACTTAGGCTGAAACTGAGCAACGCTATGCCCAGATCGAGAAGGAACTGCTTGCCGTTGTTTTTGCCTTCTCGAAATTTAAAGACTTTATCTTTGGCAAAACCTTCACGGTTGAAACCAGCCACTAGTTACCATCCTGAGCAAGCCTATCCATGATGCCCCAGCTCGACTACAGCAAATGATCATGCAGCTGCAACAGTTTGACGTCTGCATTATCTACAAGAAATGTAAAGACATGCACATCGCAGATATGCTCTCCAGAGCCCCGCTCACCACCAGCGAACGCCACCCCTTTGAACACGACGAATTCTCGGTCCTGAAGGTCTCGTTTGTGCCACTGATCACCGCCTTGCCGAACACACAGCTGCAGACAAAACCTCACAACCGCTGACTTCTGTCATAAGAGGCAGGTGACCAAATAAGCAGTCAAGCATCCCGTTTGAAATACGACCCTACTTTCTGGTCCGTGACGAATTAGTGTTACAGGACGGAATAATCGTCAAGGGTCACAAGGCGGTCATTCCCCCAGCTCCGTGGAACGAGTACTATGAGGAAATCCACGGAGGCCACCCTGGCATGGAGGCCACTCTAAAACGAGCCAAGGACATGATCTACTGGCCCGGGATGACCAAGTACATACCTGAAAAAAACAGAATCGTGCGCGATCTGCAACAGTCAGACACCACATCAGCAAAGCAGCCCCACTTAACCCAGCCAGCTCCCTCTCTACCATGATCAACACTTTTAGCCGACATCTTCGAATGGCGCGGGAAGCACAACCTTGTTTTAGTGGACACCTACTCAAACTGGTTCGAACTTGACTTTCTGCCAACAATCACTTCTGAAACTGTGATCCAAAATCTGAAAATACACCATTCCGTGCATGGGGTACCCATTCGACTTCAGACTGACAATGGAACTCAATTCACCAGCCAAAAGTTTAAGGACTTTGTAAAATGGTGGAACTTCCAACATGATACCAGCAGCACAAAATACCCACAGTCCAACGGACTTGCCGAGCATGCTGTTCGGAGTGCAAAACAACTCATGGAGCGCTCCTATCTAGCTAAATCTGAGGTCTACCTGGACCTGCAAAATATTGCAGGAGACAACATTCTCGGCTCTCCAGCCCAGCGGCTAATGTCCCGCCGTGCATGCCCTCCACTGCCTGTCTCCCAGCAACAGCTACAACCAAAGGTCTGCTCCCCTACCGTAATACAGAAGCGTGTACAGTTTAATCGAGACACGCAGAAGCGTTTCTATGACAAGACCAGCAAACCACTTAAACCACTTACACAAGGGCAAGTGGTACGACTGCAAACAGATAAAGGACATTCCAAACTGGGACACATTCATGGCCCCTCTAAGGAACCACACTCCTACCTGGTCGAAGTCGATGGTGTCCTCGATAGACTCAACCGTCAACATCTCCTTCCTGTGAAGGAACGGTGTCCGGCATCCCAGGGTCCTGATGCCCCACCACTCAAGTTTAAATCAACGCCTGATGCAGCCTGTTGCTACTGGGTCCACCCATTCACCGCGTCTTTCTGGCCCTGCGTCCCCCGTTGTAACCGGCACCCCGTGGTCCCCGCATCGATCCACCCCAGGTTCCGCCATGGTGGCCTCCCCCCACAGACGCATTGGGTCCCCCGCGATTCCACCTACCCCAGCCCTCAACTTTTCGGAAGAAAAGGTTGATGAAGCAGCCCCATACTGTGCGAGGACAAGGTGGGTTAGCTGGCCACCTATTAGATATGGCGATTTTGTTTAACCCCATTATTATTTACTCGGCTTATCGTTTGAAATGTCTTACTTGCTTTATCATTTCGACAAGAAGAGATGTAGATTGGCTATTGCATGCGAGACAATCAGAATGCTTAGTAATTATAACTCAGCCTAATTATAAGATTTACAGTGTAAGCACTCGCCTACTGTCTGGTAGTTGCTGCAGTGGACTGAACGTGTGATGTACTGCATTTGTGATGATGAACTAGACAATAAAGATGCTTGTGCTTTAACCTGTGAGAGACTAAGGTATTTACAAACCCTGGCTCGAAACGACTCCTAATCCATTCCCTCCACAGATGGGTCTCGACCCGAAACGTCACCAATCCCATTCTCTCCCGAGTCGCTGCCTGTCCTGCTGAGTTACTCCAGCATTTTGCGTCTATTCACTAGAACTCCTTGTATCTCTGGGGAATATAGACCCCGTGGAGGCGTTGTATGGAATCATATAACTGGTTTGGACTGATGGTGGGATGGGAAAGGTGGAGTGTCTACTGTCCATACGCTTTCTGTAAGAGCAGTCGATTTACGTATTCATGTGTTTATGTATCTCCCATAACCGCAGTTCAGATGCTTACCAAATTGCATATAAAAAACATGATTAAAGCTCCTTCTACCTCGTCAGGCTTTGGATTCAGATCCTAGTTACTCATTAAGTTTTCTCTTTGTGACATCTCTGTTTCTTTTGACAACCACTTAAATGATATGGTCTCCAGTTCTCAAGTCTAGTTTATTTTCGGATGCACAAGTGTATTGGGGTAAAGGAACAATTAAAATCTTACTTGCAGCAGCCTGGGCCGGATTTTGAGGAGAGGCCCTAGGTTATTCCACTTTTGAGGCCCCTCCAAATCCCCCACCCCCAAGACGAGAGGAAGATGGAAGAGTCCACCAGATTGACACCGATGTGCAGCCGAGCGTGGCCAATGAGATGAGGGCTGGAAAGCTGCGCTTTTTATTTATTGCCAGTGGTCGTGTTGAGTTTAAAACGCTATTATTCTGAAATGAAGGGCAAGGAAAATTACTGAAGTGTTGTTTAGAGACTACAGTGCGTTGTGACAGCATATGTAAGAAAGGCCTATGACAGCGTCAAAAATATTACACACCAGGCCCGTACAAAACTTATCAAAAAGGGGAGTGGCATGGCAGGATTACCAAAATGTTATATATATTATTTATATTAATTTACTTGTGGAACGAGTTTGGGTTATAATAAATGTTTTACGTGTCCTGGGTTATGCTTTTTTATGAGAATTACCTGATTTTCCCATCTACAGATTTCAGATCAAGAGAGTAAAAGTAGATGAAACTGCAAGCAAACATGACCACATACAGAGTTTTACAATCATCTTAATTCATAAATAAAATATGTCATATTCAATCGCTGAATATAAATGCATCGAGTGTTGCCCCACCCTGTAAAACTTGAACTAACCAGCAAATATCAGTGGTTCAATAACATAAAAACACTTTTTTTATTATGTGCAATAAGTTGCAAAATGTTAAGCACTTACCAAGTTTAGATTGAAATTCGGCATTAATGAACTTTGGATCGCTTGGAAATGGGGAATAAAAGGCGTGCACACAACACTTTACAGGTGGTTGAAAAACTAAACAGAGAAAGCAAGACATTAATTTCTGAATGTTAAACAATATGCCCATAATAACAATAATAAGCCAAAGGCCTAGACGTTCCCACAGCAGCAGGCATTTTCTTTCCCACTCCAAATAAGATATAGAGCCTTTCTTGATTTCCACATCTTTCAGCGACATTGACCACAGATATATGTCCTTCAGAGATGGCTGCATTTGGCCTAAACCCCGCTAAACCTATTTTATCCATGTACAATACCTTCCTAAATGTTTCTTAAAAATTGCAATTGTAGTTGCCTCAACTACCTCCTCCGGCAGCTCATCCCCGTAAACATCCTCGTAAATCTTCTCTGCACCTTTTCCAGCTTGACAACATCGTTCCTATAATATGGTGCCCAGAATTGGACACAATACTCTGAATGTGGCCTGGTCAATGTCTTATGCAACTGCAACATGACCTCCCAACATCTGTATTCAACACTCTGACTGATGAATGCCAATGCGCCAAAGGCCTTTATGACCACCACATTTACCTGTGGTGCCACATTATCAGACCTATATCCTGGAGCTCAAGTACCCAGGCATGAGTGAGAAGCAGGAATCCAGAACATCCTTGATAATCATAGTCATACAGCATGGAAAAATGCAGACAAATGTTTATGAAAATGGACCCAGATATTTGAAAATACTTGAAACGTTGGAGATTTTCTTTTAGTAGCGGAGAAAGTAGTCATATAATGAGTGATACAGCATTGAAACAGGCCCATCGGCCCAACTTGCCCACACCAGCCAACATATCCCAGCCAGACTAATCCTACCTGCCCATGTTTGGTCCATATCCCTCCAAACCTGTCCTATCCATGTACCTGTCTAATTGTTTCTTAAATGTTGCAATACTCCTTGCCTCAACTACCTCCTCTGGCAGTTCATTTCATTCACCCACTACCTTTTGTGGGAAGTCACGGAGTACCATCCTAACAAGAGGGTAGAAAGTCAGGACAAGAGTCCAGCAGGGAATTTATGCCAACAGCAGGCATTACACTAGATGAGATAGCAGCCCTGCATTAACCCTGTGGTGCCCCAGAACATCACTCACCATCTGATAATCAATCCTACCCTCATCTGTATCCACCTATCACATACCAGGCTTTGTCCCCAACTTTCTCCCCCCTATAACAGTCAGTCTGAAGAAGGGTCCCAACACAAGGCGTCATTTATCCCGGTCTTTCAGAGATGCTGCCTGACCTGCTGAGATACTCCAGTACTTGTTGCCCTACTTACTGTGTACAGAAAACACAAATTGTGTAACGAGTGAGTACCTAGGCTCCAAAATCCCAGAGCTGCGTCACATTATCCGATGAGCCCCCAATTAACCAAAAGACAAAAGATTATAACTCTACAAAATATAAGTGTTCACTCACTGGTAATAAATTTTGAGTGTTGATTTTCCGCCTCTTTATCGGTAAATGAGCATCTCCAGGTGAAGCCCTCATGATGGTAAGTTAACCTGTTATCTTTCTGTAACATCACACAATATAAAGAAAGAAGTTGATGAAGGTTCTTGAACCAAAATGTCACCCATTCCTTCTATCCAGAGATGCTGCCTGCCCCATTCAGTTGCTCCAGCATTTTGTGTCTAACTTCGATGTAAACCTGCATCTGCAGTTCCTTCCTACACATTTTCTGGAGCTGGATGGGTCAAAAGTCCCCTACTTTTCCTCATTTAAAAATATATAGAAATGTGTAAAATGCATAATTTATTATTTGTTGGCTTTATTTGTTTGCCATATAGATCTGATAAGAACACTATTCCTCCAGTCATCTTCCAATTCGTGAATGAGAGCAGAGAGAGAGAAGTAAGAGCCAGTTCACCACCTATAATTTGGTTTCCATTGTGTCAATTTTGTCAAGCTACATTCTCACAAATAGGAAAAGAATAAGGAACACTGAGCCACCCACCCAGCAAAATAAAAGCTAATCTGTGAAGCTTTCAGATTGTTATAGTCACCATGTCTAATGACCATGTCTAATGAGAAGAATTTTAGAGAACATTTGTAAGCAACTTTTAATTTGTTTGAACATATTACTCACCAATAATAGGCTAAATACATTATAAGTAAATTCATTATCAGTATTTATTTTTTTCTTCTGATGTTGTAAATTTCCATTTTCAGGCATTGATGAACCCACCAGACTTGATTTGTCTCTTCCAGTCAAAGACATCTGAAACAGAACCATTCAGTTAGTCCCATACCCGGGGGGGGGGGGGTCACCGGGAACAAAGGGGGACTATTGGGGACAAAATAAAATACTTTGTTACATTGTCGGCACCCTTAATGTGGTGACTGTTTGCATGCTTGCATGTGCAAAACAAAGAATCCCAATATGACATGCCACATGTGATATTAAAATATAATTCATTCATTCATTCACCATTATCAAGTGCCTATTCAGTTCCTGTTTGAAAGCTCCAATTGATCTTGTTTCCAACATGCATACAGGAAGTTTTTCCTCTATTCCCATCCATACCTGGTGTCAAAATTGTACATCTATGCCTCTTGGCCCTACATGCACTAATGGGGACAGCTTCCCTCTATTTACCGTATCTAGACCAGCCATGACCTTGGCATCACTCAAATCTCATCCCAGCGCTCATCCCATCCCAGTTCGGCCGAATGCGCTACGGTATCTACACTCACTACCCTGCAGGAACTATACATCAGAAGGTGCAGATCCAGAGCCTGATGAATAATAGGAAACCCCTACCACAGCTGTCATGCTGTGAAAACTGAGCAGATGAGACAGAGTTTCTTCCCACAGACCATTAGGACTGTAAACTCTTATCTCACCAGGGACTAATTTACTGTGCCAATTTACTGTTGTGTCTTTTTAAAATTGCTGTTCTTTTTTCTAATAATGTAAATACTGATTCTGTTCTATTCTGTTCTGTAGTATTTTGCACAATCCACAGACTCCCGCAGCCTCACCTCCGAAATGTTGGGAGACGGCGGCGTCGCAGCGCTGGGATACCAGCGGGGAGCGGACAATGCCTTACCGGGTCGCCGTGCGGTAAGCTCCGGAGCGCTGTGGCCGCCGACACACAACATCGCGGAGCTGGGGCTGCGGGCGTCCGGCCGCGGGCCGTGCTGGATTTGGAGCGCCGCGCAGCCAGGGGTACAGTTGCCGGGGTCGGAGCTACAACCGGCGCCGCCCGCGGCCAGACGCCCACAGCCCCAGCTCCGCGATGTTGGGCGTCGGCGGCCACAGCGCTCTGGAGCTTACTGCACGGCGACCCGGTAAGACATTGCCCGCTCCCCGCCTCTCCGACCAGGTAGGGGACTAAGAATTAAAGTTTCCCCCTTCACCCTCCCCCCCCCCCACCCCTTCACATAAAAGCCCTCCAAACTAACTGACTAACATTTAAGCAATGATTTACAGATGTTTAAGTGTCTCCCCGGTCTCCGGGGAGGAGGCAGCCGCTACAGTAGTACAGACTGGGTTGACCGTGGGTCGTTTCGGGTCAAGTTTGGCCCCAAACGCGAGCTTTGGTGTGCAGACGAAACCCTGGAAAAATTGTCCGGTTTTTGGAGCTTTTCGGTTTCTGGAACTCCGGATAAAAGGTTGTGCACCTGTACTAAGCAGTGACATTATTAAGAGTCAATAAACAATCGATCGAACTGTCTATTTTCTAGTGACCACTAAGCACAGTAGCATTATTAACTCAGTTTCCCTCTGGGATACTTTTTGCATTCAATATCACTGTTGGATAGCTCCAAGTATTGAATGATAGAAAATAAATAATGCATACATTTTATTTTCAAACTGGATGGGGAACCATTCACAGAACACAAAAAACGGGTGCAACAAACACAGAGATGCAGGATAGAAAACCTATTTTTGGGTTGCAATAGCTTGGTTTGGGAGCAGCTCTGCCCAAGACTACAAGAAATTGCAAAGAGTTGTGGATGTAGTCCAGTCCTTCATGCAGACCAGTCTCCCCACTCCATCTACAATTCACAAAGCCTTGGAAAAACAGCCAACATAAACAAAGACTTGTCCATACCCGTCATACCCAGACTTCAGGAAGAACAAAACGGACATGGTACCACTGACCATCAGAGGGGACTGTGTGGAGAGGGTGGCGGATTTCCGCTTCCTGGGAATCCACATTGAGGAGGACCTGACGTGGAGCGTGAACACCACTGCGCTGCTGAAAAAAGGTCCAGCAGAGACTGCACTTCCTGAGGGTGCTCAGGAAGAACAACATCACTCAGAGGCTGCTGCTGTCCTTTTATCGGTGCTCCATTGAGAGCATACTAACATACTGTGTATGCGTGTGGTACACCAGCTGCACAGCGGCTCAGAGGAAAGCGCTCCAGAGGGCCATTGACAACGCCCAGAGGATTGTCGGCTGCCCTCTCCTTACCTTGGAGGACCTACACAGTTCCCGCTGCACCAAAAAAACCCAGAAGGAATATAATAAAGGACATCTCCCACCCCATGGACCACTGACCATCAGAGGGACTGTGTAAGAGGGTTTTCCGTCAGGCAGATGGTACAGATCCACAAGGAGCAGGACAAACTAGCTGCTAAAAAACAGTTTTTGCACCCCACTGCTATAAAAGTACTAACATGTAGCCGCCCTTTTACGCATTGGGCGATACATACTAAAGGACTGTGGTAACGGTGAAATCGACAGAAGGATGGAGGGTTGGGTGTGTATGCGTGCTTTGTCTGTGATTTTTATTTATTTGCTTATCTTTATTATTTTACCTTGTATGTATCGTTAGCTTTAGAAATGTTTGAATGCTGCACTGACTGGCTGACATTTTAAATTTTGTTGTACATGGCCCATGTTACAATGACAATAAAGAAACTATTCTATTCTATTCTATTCATTCCTTCTCCCTGTTCCTATCCAGCAGAAGTTACAGAAGCTTCAAAGTGCACACCAGCAGACTCAGGAACAGCTTCTTTCCCTTTGGTATCAGGTTTCTGAATGGTCCTTCCATAAGCTAAAGTAATGTTTGATTCACCTCTATCCCATTGAGTACATTAGACATTGGCTCTGGAAATAGTGCCCCACAATGCTAAGAACTATAGTCTGCATCTTCCCCTTTGCTCTACCTATTGTACTTCGAATGGCCCAATTATACTCCTATCACTTACGAACAGATGAACTTTGGTTTGATTGTATTTCTGATTTGATTGGATAGCATACAATGCAAAGCTTTTCACTCTAGCTTGTTCACGTGACAATAATAGAAACTAAACCCAAACATACTGATAAAGATAAATTACAAAGCTTCCAGAAGACAGAGAGGGATATGGATAGGTAGAGTGCTTAAAATGTTTAAAAACCTCTTCATGCATTATAATAATTCTGTCCTTTAAAGAAGGTTGAAACTGAGCATCCATAGCTGACACTCACTGCAGTTTACTTTAGTCAGATTCTGTTGTCTGTTGTCAAAGGACAAATGGCAATCATAAAACAATAAAATAAGGTTGAAAGGGTAACAGGACATTTGTCTATCTGTAATCGGGTGACATTTAGCTGTGTTTACTGTTCTGTGTTTTCTCAAGGTGAATGGTCTGTGTGTTTTAAAACCATTTGGGAAGAAGGAGAATTCGAAGGTGCTTGTTATGGAAAACAGGATATCAAAAGTCTGTATACAAGGAGCAGATGAAATTTTGTTCATTGGATTCATCCCATTGATCTCCGTATTTGGCGCTTTTGAATAAAGTCTTGATTTTCTTGCCAGATCTTTGTGTTATGTTTTAAAGTTTTCTTTAACAATACGGGGATAAAAATAAATGCTGACTTACTGCGGTCCGTCGCGAGTCTGTGCCAGATTTCAGCTCTGTTGCATTGTCAGTCGGTGTTTTCTGCGTCTGGCTGTCTGACAACTGGGTCTCAGCAGACTAATGATTAAATTAAACAGCAACAACATCATTCATTTTTAATATTCAGGGTGGGGGAAGCTTAGAACGAGCTATTTACAACTTCACACAGTGAGGCAGCCAACATCACTCTCCATCAGCAAGTCCAGGTTTACACCCAGCATTTCATTGCGGCGCTCCTCACCACCGGACAAACAAGGTACGTCACGCAGGCCCGACTGGGATGCTATGAGGTCACCCTCTTGACTAATCCCTACCTTACCTTCCACAATTGCACAACGATCAACCCATCCGCCTTCCTCACTTCTCCACCCGTTCATCAGGTGGGGAAACAGCATCACACGCGAGGACTTGCTGGACGTCCCCCTCCCAGAGGCCGATGCCACATGGTTCATGGATGGCTCATCTCTTTTCTCGGACACCAGACAACGACGGATAATCCGGACATACCATCGTCCAAGATACGACCCCAGTCATTGAGGCTGCCGCTTTCCTGTCTCCCCTCTCTGCACAACAGGCAGATCTCTTCGACCTTACCCGAGCATGCATCCACGGCAAGGCCCACCAGTTGAATATCTGCACCGATTCCCAATACGCATTTTGGCGTTGCCCGTGATTTCAAGTTTGTGTCCCTTCTTGCCTGTCCTCTTTAATTACACCCATTCACTGACGCACGCTGAAAAGGAGGGAATGGTGAGAATGGTGAAAGCAACCTGGTGGCATCTGAAGATCTGCCAGCAAGCTTCTGAATGTGAAATTGGTAAAGGAAACAACCCAAGGAAAGTGTTAAAATGCCCAAAGGGATTAGCGCCAATGTCCGGCAGACCCTTTGAAAGTATACAAATAGATTTTATAGAGCTACTGCGAGTACAGCGCTATAAGTATTGTTTGGACATTGTGGATTTATTAGCTGATAGATAGAAGTTCTGCCAGACCATAGTGTAAAGGTTAGCTTCGACCTGCATCCTCTCAGTGATCAACTAGTAACTTATGTTCAGCAATTAACCAGCGCACTATCACTTGTGTCCCAGGTTCATGAAGTACAAGGAGCGACGACTGACACCCCTGAAGAACAAACAGTGTGGCCGGTGACCACGTCCTCGTCCGAAATTGGGATCGGAAGAAGTTAGGACCATGGTGGAAAGGACCGTTCCATGAGCTCCTAACAACCCCCACTGCAGGTAAAGGCCTGTCACACTTGCTGATACGTCAGTCAATAACGCTGGCACTCACCACAAAAATCAGCAAGTATGACAGGCCCTTTATGGTCGAAAATCATCCTCGTTGGATACACTTGACGGACGGCAAGCGAATCGGTCCACCAACAACAACAGTGAACTCGCAGCTGAAAGAAAAACAGACTCCCTTATCTGATTGGAATGTTGGGTTTGTGCCCATATCTCTCCGCATGCTGAACAAAGTTATCCTTTTGCGAGCCCAAGGACGGGTTCCAACCAAATTATAATCCGACACGTATGCCTCCATTTTTCCAACTAATTAATGAGAGAAAATATTAAAATCCTTTCGTTCTCCAGTATAAATGTTGAGCACAAGGATCAACAAGGATGGAATGTGAAGGAGGATGGGGGTTTCAGTGTTAATGTGAATGTGACAGATTGCATGTTGCGTGTGATGAGCCTGTTTTACTTACTTAGAATTGCAAGCTAATTAATAACAGGAGGTTTTGCAGAACTGCAAAGGGTGTTGTGACTAAAAAGGGAAGAGGCCCGAAACCAAGTAGAACTGCAGAGAAAAACCAAGTCTGTTCTAGACAATAAGAATCGGTGCAGAAATGTGCTGATTGTGTGATTAGCTGGACCCGTGACTACTTATGTGTAAATATACTGCCCGTGTGCAGAATAATTGAGTGGGACCGTGAGGGACAATGAGTGTGCAACCGTATTCGGGGTTGTTCTCCCACTCCCAGTGCGTAATAAAGAGGAATTGTTATATACTTAAACCAAATAATGTAGGAGATTAGTGGGACAGTGGGAGAGTTGGGAGATTTGAAAGAGGGTTAGCGGAAGATATAAGTGTACAGCAGGAAGAGAGAGGGCGGTGCCATAGGAAAGAATAAGCAGGTACGGCAATATTACTTAAAATTATGGAATCCAATGTTGGTTCCCTCCGCAGGTGCTGCCTGGCCTGTTGAGTTACTCCAGCTCACTGTGTGTTTGGCTCAAGATTCCAGCAGCTGCACTTCCTTGTGTCTCCATGTTGCTAGCAAAAGCCAATTAGGTCAATTGATGGCATGCAGAATGTTTTTCAGTTCCAAGAATCCAGGCACTTTTCTCTCACTTTTGACAGTTGTCGATCAAGATATGGCAAACATGTGCTTTGTCAACCAATTGTAGGAAGAGTAGAAGATAATGGCCGCCTTCACTTGGTTTTGTCTGTTAGATTAATGACACGCCCACAGACCTGGAAAATAATACTAAGGCAAAAAGAGACTAATGCAGTTAAATTAATTCCCCAATCAGTAATAAATGATTGATTGATTGATTTATGTTTGCAGACTGCTGGGCAGTTTTAATCTGCACAAAATAGACCAGATTAGGATGAATCAGTGCTGAAATGAATGATACACAGCTTCTCAGCAAGCACCAAAGGGAGAGAGAAATCAAGTTGAAGACACAAGGACCTGCAGCAAGGAATATTGAGCAGTGCTGGATAAGTGCTAGAGTAAATGGACACAAAGTGCTGGAGTAACTCGATGGGTTAGGCAGTATCTTTGGAGAAAAAGAATGGGTGATGTTTCAGGTTGGAACCCTTAATCAAACTGTGGCACTTTGTGTCTATCTTCAGTATATACCAGCATCTGCAGTTTCTTTCTACACAAGTGCTGGAGTAACTCAGCTGGTCAGGCAGCATCGGTGCAGTGAATGAATAAGAACATTTTGGCTCAGGATCCTTCTTCAGACATAACCATATAACCATATAACCATATAACAATTACAGCACGGAAACAGGCCATCTCAGCCCTACAAGTCCGTGCCGAACAAATTTTTTTTCCCCTTAGTCCCACCTGCCTGCACTCATACCATAACCCTCCATTCCCTTCTCATCCATATGCCTATCCAATTTATTTTTAAATAATACCAATGAACCTGCCTCCACCACTTCCACTGGAAGCTCATTCCACACCGCTACCACTCTCTGAGTAAAGAAGTTCCCCCTCATATTACCCCTAAACCTCTGTCCCTTAATTCTGAAGTCATGTCCTCTTGTTTGAATCTTCCCTATTCTCAAAGGGAAAAGCTTGTCCACTATTACTTAGTGTAATAGTCGGGGGGATTAAACTGGAAAAGAGGTGGGGATGGGACAAGGCCTGGCAAACGATATTTGGAAACAGGTGAGGAAGCTTTGATTGGTAGATGGGTGGAGTAAGTGACAAGGGCTAGAGATGGAAAGGAGACAAGCGGTTGGCAGATAAGGAGAGAAGAGCGGGTGAAATGTAAAGCTAGAGGGAGGGATATAGGTTAAAGGGGACAATGAGGAGGGGGGTAGGGAAGGGAAAGAGGGCTGGGATTGTGGTTGTAATGGATACGCATCAGGTTAGGGGGCATGGGAAAGAGAGATTGAGAAGGGGGATGCTACTTATAATTGGAGAATTCAATGTTCATACCATTGGATTGTAATCTACCCATGTGGAATATGAGGTGCTGTTTCCTCCAGTCTGCTCTGGCAATGGAGGAGGCCCAGGGTAGAAACATCAGTACAGTAATGGGTCGGAGAGTTAAAATTATTAGCAACTGGAAGATCCAGCTGACCTTGGCAGACTGAGTGCAGGTGCTCAGCGAAATGGTCACCCAGTCTACGCTTGGTGTCGCCGAAGTAAAGAAGCTTACATCAGGATTGACGAATACAGTATCAAGTTGATCATGACGGGGCAATACCATAATCCTGGGCCGACCATGTATGTCTCTGGATGCATACAGTGTGGATGCTTTGATAGTGCTTCGGGTAGGGAGTGGATCTTAATGAGAGCAATTATGGTCCTGCTCGACCAGAATTGTGAGAAGGGCATGTCTTAGGAACAGGGCCGTCTAACTGATGATAATGATTCCATGTCACTGGGATGGGAGTTGTTTGGCAAAATGGCAGAAGGGAAAGTTCACGCCAGCAAGTGCTCCATCAGATAACAAATTAACAACGTTAAGAAATAACCAAAGTCTGAAGAAGGGTCTCGACCCGAAACATCACCCATTGTTTCTCTCCAGAAATGCTGCCTGTCCCGCTGAGTTACTCCAACATTTTGTGTCTACCTTCAACCAAAAGCTTTGGCTGCTGTCCAAGAAATCAAGGCAAGGTGTGTCCAGAACAGATTTAATATGCACGGCCTTTATTAGAATGGAAGATAGATGCAAAAAGCTGGAGTAACTCAGCGGGACAGACAGCAAATCTGAAGAAAAAGAACGGGTGACATTTCAGGTCGAGAGCCTTCGTCAGACTGACATCTGAAAAAGGGTCTTGACCCAAAACATATTTTTCTCCAGAGATGCTGTCTGTTTCTGCCTATCTTTGGTTTAAACCAGTATTTCCAGTTCCTCCCTACACTTATTGAAATAGAAACTACACAACATCTCCAGTAAAATTAAACCGCCTCCAGACAACTTATGGCAGAAGATGTAACAAAAAAAAACATAGCACCTTAAAATCGTGATGGATGGAAGAAGGAGCAGAAAATCCAACGTCTATCTCACGAATCCTCCATTTCAGCACCGATTCATCTTTATCTTGTACATTTTGAACAAATCTAGTTTAGTTTATACAGTAAAGTCCAATCGTACATAGTCTCCAATGACATAGATAGTCACTCAGGACTGCTCTCTAGTTGTTGGTAGGATTGTCCGATAAGATCTGTATGAATCTATGTTGGTTTTGAACTTCCCTTAAAGGATAATGAGGAATGTCTCAGTGTATTCCTCAATAGTCTTCTTCACTACACTTCTACAATTGGTGGTGCAGCGGTAGAGCTGGTCTTCCAGCGTCAGAGGCACGGGTTCGATCCTGACTACGGGGCATTTGTATGGTCTCCCCATGACCACGTGGACTTTCTCCGAGATCTTCGGTTTCCTCCCACACTACAAAGACGTACAGGTATGTAGGTTTGTTGGCTTGGTGCAAATGTGAATTGTCCCTGGTGTGTGTAGGATAGTGTTAATATGCCAGGATCACTGGTCAGCCAGACCCGGTGGCCCAAAGGACTTGTTTCCACTCTGCATCTACACACTAAATTCTCCCAATTTTCAAGTCATGTGCAAACATACTGATCAGACCATCTATATATATATATATATATATATAACAAAGCAACGTTGCAGGCATGGTACACCACTTTTTACAGACTGATAGTCACTATACACACATCCGCCACTCGCCTCCTTTTAATGTCAAGAGGCAGGAAACATGTTCCCGATGTTGGGGGAATCCAGAACCAGGGGCCACAGTTTAAGAATAAGGGGTAAGCCATTTAGAACGGAGACGAGGAAACACTTTTTCTCACAGAGAGTTGTGAGTGTGTGGAATTCTCTGCCTCAGAGGGCGGTGGAGGTAGGTTCTCTGGATGCTTTCAAGAGAGGGTTGGATAGTGTTCTTAAAGATAGCGGAGTCAGGGGATATGTGGAAAAGGTAGGAACGGGGTACTGATTGGGGTTAATCAGCCATGATCACTTTGAATGACGGTGCTGGTTCGAAGGGCCGAATGGCCTACTCCTGCACCTATTGTCTATTGACACCCGTTCTAATCAATAATTTGTCTATCTCTGCCTTAAAAATATCCACTAACTTGGCCTCCACAGCCCTCTGTGGCAATGGGTTTTGGGTTCCACAGATTAACTCGCCTCTGACTAAAGACGTTCCTCCTCACCTCCTTTCTAAAAGAGCGCCCTTTAATTCCTAGACTATTTATTACCTCTGGGCCTAGGCTCTCCCACCAGTGGAAACATCCACAATCTCCTCCCTTGCTTCAATTTGCATTCTGGTATAAATCCTGTCAAACCCTGGTGATTTACTTGCTCTATGCTCCCCTCATACTTCCTCCTTCCTGATACAGATAAACTCCAGAATATCAATATAGTCCACCACCACCTCTCCAACCTCCATTTCTTCCCAGTCAATACCATGAGAAATGTTTATATAGGAACTCCCTCATTTCCTGTAGCTCCACAAATAGATGACTTTCCTTAACTATTATTGTTCTTTCCTTAACTACTCTCTTGGTTCTAATATACGTTTAGAAGATTTTAGGATACTCTTACCCAAGAGTGGAGGAATCATAGGTTTACGGTGAGAGAGGCAATTTTTAATGGGCACCTGAGGGGCTACGTTTACACTCAGTGGGCATATGGAATCCAGATGAGCTTTTGAGCCAAGTACTATAACACCATTTAAAAGGCACTTGGACAGGTTCATAGATTGGTACGTTTTAGACGGATATGGGACAAACGCGGGCAAATGGGACACCCTTGGATATGGGACCCGAGTCGGCATGGACGCTTTGGGCCGAATGGCCTGTTTCGGTGCTGTCGGAGTCAACACCGCCAACAAACCTCGAGACGCTTCCCTTTTCACTTATCCTTATGTACACGCTCTGAACACGCCTTTGTGGTTTTTAAATGCCTTCCTCTTATCCCAATCTCATTTCCCCCTTATCTCACCAATTTTATCTTAACTTTTCCAATGAGTCGGTGTCTAGACAAGTCAAAACTCATTCATCGCCAACTCTGTGGAATTTGCAACTTTTCACAAATACACTTGTGCAGAGAGAAGCGAGCTGCCTGATATCCCTCACTCTAAACACCGCCACCCCAACACCACACGCAACATACACACAACATACACACAAGGACCCAGCGTCGTTTTAAACAATCTTTAAAGGGAAAAGAGTAAAGCGACCTGTCTGAAGATGGGTCTCGACCCAGGGATGTGTAGGAAGGAACTGCAGATTCTGATTTACACCGACGATAGACACGAGATGCTGGAGTAACTCCGCGGGACAGGCAGCATCTCTGGAGAAAAGGTGACTTCGGGTCGCGACCCTTCTTCACTGCCTGACCCGCTAAGTTACTCCAGCACATTTGTATATTCACAATTTTCTCTCCCCCTCCCCTCTCTCTTTCTCTCTCCTCCTTTCTCTCTTTCACCTTCCCTCTTCCCCCCTTCTCTCCCACCCTCCCTCTTCTCTCCTCTCTCTTCACCTGCGTATTGTTGTCGGACCCGCAGGTCACAGCGTGGAGCCAGTAGTTGGTGCAGGACGTTAGGTAGAAAAGGATCAGCGCCGCTCCCGCGAAGAACCGCGCAGTGATCAACATCAGTCGCTGCCGCTTCATGGCGAGGGTGGGTGGGTGGGTGAGCTGCGTTGCGTTGCTTGCGGATGAGAATAAACCAGGGTCCCCACCGGCTTCACACACTCAAGTCAGGGACAAATTCCCCAAGCGTGTGCGTCCAAGAAGTAAAGTCTGTGACCCTGCGGACAAAAGTTTTCTGCACCTCCTCGGAAGAGCGAGATCCGAGTGGCGATAGACTGGTTGCGGAAAAGAGTGGGTGTGTGATGTTTGGGAATGTGATACTAACCAGCCGATTGGATATGTACACGGGGCACTCCCATTTTCCACAATGCCCTTTAATTCCCCAGGGGCTTCGATGTAGTCGAGGGCTGGAAGTAATTCAGCGAGTCGGGGCAGAACTGATCGGACAGATCTTCAGAGATATGCACGCCCAGGAATTTCAAGTTTTTGACTCCACCATCGTCGCATCGATGAAGACAGATTTGTGGACCCTGGTCCTTCCTCTTCCAAAGCACACAATCAGTTCCTTGGTCTTATTGACATTAAGAGCAAGGTTGTTATTCTGGCACCGTTTGATCAGTTGATCGATCTCCCTGCTCTACTCCTCAGCCTCATCTCCCTCCTCTACTCCAGCTCATCCTATACTCCGCCTCATCTCCCTCCTATACTCCAGTTTATGGTCATCTGCAATTCATCCAACACAGCTGGCTGTGTGGGCAAACTTGAAGGTGGAGTTTGTGTCTGGCTACAATTTACAATGTTGTAAAACTATCATAATCATCATAATCATACTTCATTAGCCAAGTATGTTTTGCAACATACGAGGAATTTGATTTGCCATACAGTCATACCAAGAAAAAGCAACAGAACACACAAAATACATTTTAACATGAACATAAACTATAGTGACTCCTCCATGTTCCTCACTGTGATGGAAGGTGAAAATAAGTTGGATCTCTCCCTTCTTTGTCCTCCAGCGGTCGGGGGCCTCTAACCTTCCATTGACAGGACGATCTTACTCCCGCTGCCAGCGGTGGGCCTCCTCGTTGGGGTGATCAAGCAACTGCATCGGGGGGGGGGATTTCAACTCCTCCTCGCCAGGCGATCTAGCCCAGGTCGGGGCTAGTTAAATGTCGTGCAGCTTTCGGAGCTTCCCAACGTCGGTCTCAACCCAAGACAGCGAGCTCATTGATGTTAAAGTCCGCAGGCGGCAGTTCGAGCATCGATCCCAGGCCAGGAATCAGCTCCGATGGAAAGTCCACGCCCGCGGTGGGGCTCAAAGTCAGTTCCGAGCAAGGCCCCCCCCCCCCACCCATCCACCACCCACATAAAACAAACCAGAGAACATCAACACATACTTTTTAAACACACTAAAAAGAACAAAAAAAGACGAAAAGATCAAGGTCCGGAGAGCAAAGAGCACCGCCACTCCACTTAGGGTCTGTAGGGGAAGGAGCGACTCTGCTGTCAGTGACTGAAGGACTAGTGACGGGATCTAGGGAGAGGTAGGGCTGAAGATGGCCTGGTTGGGTTGCTCCTAAGCCTGGCCAAGTAATCCCTCCACAAGTCACAGCGCCAGGCGGAAGAGGGCTTCGCCCAAACCAGATGCTTGCCCCTTTACCGGGGTTACGTCCGTGCCCGGGTGGTGTTAGAGAGGGACATAGTTGTACAGTAGTTATTTAGTATATTTGTAACATCGTTGTTTATAAATTTAGTGCCTGAATAATTTGGTAATTTGGTAATATGGTGGTGGGTGGGTGGGTCACCACGGTTTGGTTTTGTAAGGCGATAGTAATTAAATAGATTATTTTTGATACAGAAAAAGGGGTCAACGGGGAGAAGGCAGGAGAATGGGGTTGAGGGGAAAAGGCAGATCAGCCATGATTGAATTGCAGAAGAAACTTGATGGGACGAATGGCCTGATTCTGTTTCTATAACGTATGAAATAAAGTCGGCATGAGCCAGCAATTGTCTCTGTTCATACAATTCTTATGGAATTAACATAGAAAATAGTTGCAGGAGGAGGCCATTCGGCCCTACGAGCCAGCACCGCTTGAATTGAGGCACAAGAACTGTAATCTGGAGCAAGAAACAAACTGCTGGAGGAACTCAGTTGATCAGGCACCATCTGTGGAGGCAGAAGGATGTTCAACATTCCGGATCAAGGTCTTGAACAATAAAATTATTTATATTACTAAAACTCTGTTCTTGACCGGTTTTGGCTTTCTGTGCTGCGGTTTCCGAGAGTACGCCGCCACCTATGGCCGTCATTTTTGGCCACCTCGCTCAGAGCCCCCCTCCGCCGCATGTGTGCCGAGGATTTTTCCCGTCGATGAAAATTGACAGAAATATTAATGTTTTTACAACATTCCCCATTCTCTCTGCTGCCCCTGCTGGAGGGAGGGTGAAGGACTATAAAACTAGGAAGTGGTGTGTCTCAATCAGCCTCTGCAAGTGGTGTGCCTCAATCAGTCTCTGCAAGTGGTGTGCCTCAATCAGAGCTTTGAATGACACTGGCAAATGTCTACAGCACTGTGAGTACCCTTAATTTGGTTTGAAAATGAAAATATGGTTAGAGGTACAAAAGCACTGCTTGCAAATGGTGGTTTGGGTTTGGGTTGAAGTAAAAAGGCATTCTCTCTCCACCCACCCACCCCTCCCTCCCTCTCCTCTCCCCCTCTCCTCCATCTCCTCTCCCCCCCCCCCCCCCCCCCTCCATCTCCCATCCCCCTCCCCTCCATCTCCCCTCCCTCTCCTCTTCCCCCCTCCCTCTCTCCCTCTCCCCCTCTCCCTCTCCCCTCTTCTCCCCCCCCTCTCCTCTCCCCCTCTCCTCCTCTCCCTCTCCCCCTCTTCCCCTCTCCTCCTCTCCCCATCTCCTCTCTCCCCTCTCCCTCCTCTCCCCTCTCCCCCTCCTACCCTCCTCTACCCCTCTCTCTCCTCCTCCCCCTCCTCCCCTCTCTCCCCTCGTCTCCCCCCTCTCCCCCCCCCCTCTCCTCCCTCCCCCCTCCCTCTCCACTCCCTCTCCTCCCTCCCCCCTCCTCTCCGCCCTCTCCTCTCCCCTCCCCCTCAATCCCTCCCCTTTCCCCACCCTCCCTTCTCCCCCTCTCCCATTCCTCTCCCCCCTTCTCCCCCCTCCCCTCCCCCCCCCCCCCCCTCTCCTCTCCCCCCCCCCTCTCTCTCTTTCTCGCTCTCTTTCCCCCCTCCATCTTCTCCCCCCCCCCCTCTCCCTCCCCCCTCTACCTCCTCTCCCCCCCTCCCTCCCTCTCCCCCCCTCCCTCTCTTCCCCTCCCTCTCCTCTCCCCCCCCTTCCTCTCCCCCCCCTTCCTCTCCTCTCCCCCCCTTCCTCTCCTCCCCCCTTCCTCTCCTCCCCTCCAATCCCCCCCTCCTCCCTCCTCCTCCTCCCTTCCCCCCCTCTCTCCTCCCCCCCTCTCTCTCTCTCTCTCCTCTCCCCCCCCTCCTCCCCTCCATCAGCGTGAGTGTGGGGGGGGGGTGTAGTTAGTGTGTGTGATGCTGCATGCCAGCCCCCCCCCCACAACCGCACGTTGGGGGAACAGACCCAACGGGTCTGCACTTGGTCTAGTATCTTTATATGAATATTGCTTCTCCTTTCTCCTCTTACTCTCTTACAACTTTGATCTTCTCAGAATGAAACCAGCCTTTTCCCTCATTTCCTCTGCTGGGGAAATTGTTTCTGGAATGAGGTGTTAACACTCAAGATGCAGATGAGAAGAGATACAGTGGTCTACAAGAAGTCCAGATATGACCTTGGTAAGGCCATCAAAAAGGCCATAAGGGACGTGCTCCAAACTGGAGGATGAGACAGATGTTCGGCAGCTGTGGCGGGACCTTAATGCAATCACCTCCTACAAGGTGAAACCAGGAGGCAGCTCGAATGTCAGCGAAACATCACTCCCTGACGAGCTCAATGCGTTTTACGCACGCTTTGATAGGGAGAATACTGATGTGCCTTCCCGAGCCCCCATTCGCTGTGATGGTATTTCAGTCAGTCACAGAGGCCGAAGTCAGGAAATCCTTCAGAGGGGTGACCCTCGAAAAGCACCTGGACCTGATGGTATACCCGGTCGTGTTCTAAAAACCTGTGCGAACCAACTGGCTGGAGTTTTTACGAACATTTTCAACCTCTCACTTCTGAGGTCTGAGGTTCCCACCTGCTTTAAAAGGGCATCAATTATATCGGTGCCCTAGAAGAGTAAGGCGACGTGCCTCAATGACTATCGACCAGTGCCACTAACGCCGGTGGTGATGAGGTGCTTTGAGAGGTTGATCATGGAGCAAATCAGCTCCTACCTCGACAAAAACCTGGACCCACTGCAGTTCGCTTACCACCATAACAGATCAATGGTGAATGCAATTTCGCTGGCTCTCCACTCCGCTCTGGACCACTTGGACAACAAAAACTCATATGTCAGTGTTATTCATTGATTGCAGCTCGGCATTTAATACAATCATCCCCTTCAAACTGGTTACCAAACTCGCAGAATTGGGTCTCTGCGCATCCCTCTGCAATTGGATCCTCAACTTCCTCATTCACAGACCACAGTCTGTTCGTATTGGTGGAAATGTGTCAGCCTCGATAACAATCAGCACGGGAGCACCTCAAGGCTGCGTGCTCAGCCCCCTGCTGTACTTACTCTATATTCATGACTGCGTAGCCGGTCATAGGGCGAACTCCATCATCAAGTTCGCTGATGACACCACTGTTGTGGACGTATCACTGATGGGGATGAGTCAGAGTATAGAAGAGAGATCGAGCAACTATCCATATGGTGCCAGCACAATAACCTGGGCCTCAACATCAGCAAAACCAAGGAACTGATTGTGGACTTTGGAAGGAGTAGGATAGGGACCCACAGTCCTGTTTATATCAACGGGTCGATGGTTGAAAGGGTCAAGAGCTTCAAATTCCTGGGCGTGCATATCTCTGAAGATCTTTCCTGGTCTGAGAACACTGAGAACAATTATTAAGCCATACATTACAAACAAATAGACCCAAGACACAACATAATTTACATAAACATCCATCACATCGCTGTGATGGAAGGCCAAAAAAACTTATCTCTCCATTGCAGCCCCAACGACAACGGAGACCCGACAGAAAAGGTCGGGTCCCCCCCCCCCCCACACCCCCCACCCCCCCCACCCCCCCCCCCCCCCCCCCCCCCCCCCCCCCCCCCCCACACACACAAAACAAAAAAAAAAAAAAACTACATAGAAACATAGACAAAAAAAAAAAAGGCGGACGGGCTGCAGAGGCCGCTGCTGACGAGAGTCGCGCCGCCTACCGGATATATATATATATATGTATCAAGTGTAAGAGGACCAATGAATGGAAATTTCTAACAACTTGGACAGAGGAAGTCAGAACAAGATGCCTGAGTAATCAAATTTGTATTATCTTGCAGTGACAGTGGTAAACACTTTTACACTTAGAAAGCAGTGTAAATCTTGCACTTCTCCCATAAGTTTTATCATAAACCAATTTTAAATGTATTTCATCTTATGGACGGATGGTGATGTACTGGGCCAATTGAAACATTCAATATTGAGGTGGAGAACTGTTAGGTGCAGATACACACAAAATGCTGGAGTAACTCAGTGGGTCAGGCAGCATCTCTGAAGAAAAGGAATAGGACTGAAAACCTCCTTCAGACAAATGAAGGGTTTTGACCCAAAACATCACATATTCCTTTTCTCCAGAGATGTTGGCTGACCCACAGAGTTACTCTTTTTTACCAGGCTAAGATAGCACACCAATTCAACAGAACCCTCCATCAATTACTTCTAATTTCGCAGAAGGCAAATGCTTCTTACCAATTTCTATGGATGCATCGTAGGATGCATCTTATCAGGATGCATTACAGCTGGTATGGGAACTGATCTGCCCACGTTTGCAAGAAATAGTAGAAAGTTGATAACACAGCCCAGTCCACCACACAAATTAACCTCCTCGTCATCTGTTCATAACAAAAATTCCATTTTTAACTATTAATCGCGTTCCAGAAGTCATTTGCAACCAAGTAATCCGTTGTTACCATACATATCTAAGAACACCTGAGAAATCTTTTTTTTTTTCACTGCCTTGTAGAATGTATGTAAATAATATATAATTTATGGGGTTTTTTCCCATGTGATCTGTTTGCCAACGATGCTGCTGCTAGCCTGATTTCCATTGTACTTGCACCTCACCATACCTGCATATAAATAATAGACTACCTGAACTTGACTGTGTTTAACCTATTTTTCAGTTAAATGCCTTTCTGCAGAGAATAATTATCTCAGAAAATAGACTATGGGCTGTTTATCTTCACTTATGCCAAACAATCCCTTTCCTACATTCATTTCAGCACCTTTACCCTGGAAACAGACCAATGTTGAAGAAGGGTCCCGAACCAAAACATCACCTATCCTTGATCTCCAGTGATGCCTCCTGACCCACTGAGTTAGTCCAGCACTGTGTCTATCCAATTAACAAAAGCTTATGTATTCTGAGAAAACATGGGATTTAGTACTGTCTCCAATACATTAATAAGCTCCAGTAGCAGAATTAGGCTATTCCACTCATCAAGTCTCACCACTCAATCATGGCTCATCTATCTTTCCCTCTCAGCCCTTCTCCTGCCTTCTCCCCATAACACCTGACTTCCTTACTAATCAAAAATCTGTAAATCTTCACCTAAAAAATATCCATTGACATGGCCTCTGCAGCCTTCTGTGGTAATGAATTCCTCATTGATCCAGTCTTCATCTATGATGTCCCACATGTGCTTGTCCTAAGCCAAACCTCTCATTGCCATGGAGTTGTTACAAAGGCTGGGCCATCCTCTGACCATGAAGAGAGATTTTCTTTGTGTGCATCCCAGTGGGCTGTTTAATTGCTTAATGTAGCTCAGCTAGAACCATCTTGAACCATCTCAGCTAGAACCATCTTGGCGATGTCATCTGGAGCAACACTGCTGGTAGGGCCACCAATGGCAGTAAGGTCAAGGGGGAGGTCTCTGACAAAGAGCAATCCAACCAAGACCTGAATGGTGGAACAGGCAGAGGATGATGGCTGACCTTTGTGGAGCATCACAACGAATGGGAAGGTGGATGAAAGCTGCAGCAGAAAAGTGTCTCCGGTTGTCTAAGACTCCACGCCACTGGATCCTGACCCAATCTGTCAAGGACCGTGGTGTGGCTGTCTATGCACCAGTCTCCCCACGTTAAACAGAGTCACGTACAGGCATCCTGCATATAGGAAATAAAACCCTGTAGACACCTGTGGTCACCCACGACAGAGGGGGGGGACACACTAAGAGAACCATCTTCTAGATCAGTTACATAAAGCAAGTATAACACTTGAATGCTCAAAAATGTACTTTGATTTACAGTGTGTTTTTACATCATGACCTGCCCTTAATTTCACATGGAACTATATATTGGAATCTTAATACAAAAACGATTAGTACTGGGAATACATGTGGACACTGTTTTGAAGGCGATACTGCAGGTTGAGAAGGCATTTCAAAAGACACGTAGTGTTTTGGCCTTTATAGACGAGTTGAGTAGAAAACAAAGGAATTATGCTGTGAAGCACTGATTTGGCTACAGCTAATCATAACCATTTATGGACACTATACTTTGTGGAAGACGTGATGGCTTTGGAGAAAATACAGAAAAAGGTTTATCAAAATGGACCCAGATATATGAAAAGACTAGAAACATTGGAGATTTTCTTTTAGTAGCGAGAAAGTACAGTTATAGAGTCATAGAGTGACAGAGCATAGAAACAGGCCCTTCAGCCCAACTTGCCCACACCAGCCAACATGTCCCAGCCAGACTAGTCCCACCTACCCCTGTTTGGTCCATATCCCTCCAAACCTATCCCATCCATGTAACTACCTCCTCTGGCAGCTCGTTCCATACACCCATCACCCTTTGCGTGAAAATGGTGCCCCTCAGATTCCTATTAAGATGTGAAAGCAGTGCGCAAAATCATGAAGGCTTCAGAGGAAGTGAATATAAAGGAACTGGTTAAACTGATGGAAACGTGACAAACCAACAGGCACACATTTAATTATATAAGCATGATAAAAACTTTATTTTCAAAAATATTAACCTTTGCTTTGCAGATATATTAAGTTACATGTTATTTATTTTATAAACAAGAGCGTGTGTCAGAGCCCAAATACTTTTCCAAATAGCAAGCACCGACAGAAAGACATAATTCTCCATTAAGACTTCCTGTACTTCAAATAACATGAACATTATTTTACAAGTAGTCACATTTACAATACAATCTCAGTTAAAAGCCCCAATACACAAAACCACCCTATAACAGAGGAGTAGGTAATACAAAATATTTGCATTTAACAAACTACATCTAAGGTACTTCAGATTTCCTTTTCATTACTCAGACATCGAGAAAACCACAGCAATGATTTCTATGAGGGGTGAATCTCTACATTATGGAAATAAATGTTCCAAATCAAAAATCCTCCTGAAATTATTCAAAATTCTAGGGAAAAAAAAAAAACTTGCTTCTTTAGCAAAACCTATTTATCATTCTCCGTCATCACAATTGATATCTTAACAAGCAGGCAATACTACAAGGTGAGCAACAACAAGTTAGGTAACAGTGACCCGAGGAACTGCAGATATTGGTTTACCCCAGAAAAAACACAAAGTTTCTGGTCGGGACCCTTCTTCTCCCACTCCATCAGTCTGAAGAAGGGCCCCGACCCAAAACGTCACCTATCCACGTTCTCCAGAGATGCTGCCCGATCCTCCGAGTTATTCCAGCACATTGTGTATTTTGGAAGGAATATCTCTAAAACTAGAAATCCGTAAGGGCACTTTCAGGAAGTAAATGGAAGCAGATTTAATAACAACTTCCAAAAGGGAATAGATTATGAATTTTAAAAGGAGTCTTTGGCAGGACGATAGGCAAAGGGTGTCAACTCTGCAGGGTGTTGGGATTAGAGGAACAGGGCGAGCTGTGCAAAGGGTGGAAGGGTGTGGAGCACACGGGGTAGTGTGCGGGGTTTCTGACAGAGAATCTTCTCAGATATCTTGAAAGGGCCACAAGAACATAGAAACATAGAAAATAGGTGCAGGAGGAAGCCATTTGGCCCTTCGAGCCTGCACTGCCATTCATTGTGATCATGGCTGATCATCCACAATCAGTAACCCGTGCCTGCCTTCGCTCCATACCACTTGATTCCGTTAGCCTTGAGATCTAGAACAATAGAGCAAATCTGCTGTCTGGATCTATGACTTGCATCCGAGAGAAGTAGCAGAACTTTGTGCACTATGTAGCTGTGTTGCCCTCAGCACATAAGCCATTAAGAACTGTAATATTTACAATTCTATTCATCAGGTAAATATAATTTGCAATAATATTTTGAAATGCTGATTATAACATTATATAAAAATCTAAAACAAAGATGAATTCAGAATATTTTTATTATGCACCAACTAACATGTTAATAATTACAAAATACAACTAAAACTAATTCCTAATGATAGTTTGCTTCTTGATTTTTTCGCTGTTAAATCGTGATAATATGGCAGTTATTGGGAGTTATAAACTGGGAGTTATAATTATGAAGTTAATTAACTTGAGCTCTTAATTATTTAAAAACATCATTATTTTCGGAATTTGTTAGACTTTTTGCAGAACCTGTCATCAAGCTACCAAGCCATTTCACACTCTATGAAATAGAGCAGCTCTTCGCCAATAGGAATAAACTGCCCCAAAGTAACTGTGATGCATTTTCCACAGCTTTTTCAATTGTCAAAATAACAACAGTTTCCTTTCAGGAATCAAGGAAACACTGGATACATTAAAAATTTCAAATAATATGTAACGCCAGTACTACTATATAAAGTTATATTTCGACTGTAATCAAAGGGAGTCCATATTATCATGTCTCTTTGTTGATAAATTTTGCCGCTTCAGCATAATAATGACTCTTTCCTCTTTTAAAAAATATAAATTGGTTGCATCCAAAAAATATTTAAACGATGCCACCACTTTCACTGCGTTCAGCAGCAGACAATTTAATGAAAAGACCACCTGCGATTACAGAGAATAATACGGCAAAAGGAGCTGCCATGAACGACCAACCATAATCCACGCCATATTTCGTATTGTTATTTGCAGATTTGCAATTTGCTATTTCTTTTGCGATCATCTGAGATATTGCTGATATCCAGCAGGCGTACATGATAATTGACAAGGTGAAACAAATGCCTGAATACAAAAGAGAGGAAATGTGATGATCAACATAAGAAACAATGATCACATCACGTTCATTGGAGTTTAGTGTTTGAAGATGTGATATTGAAACAGGCCCTTCGACCCAACGAGTCCATGCCAACCAGCGGTCGCCCATACACTAGTTCTATCCTACACACTAGGGACAATTTACAGAAGCCAATTAACCTACAAACCTGCATGTCTTTGGAATTTGGAATACCACTCAACAAAGCACTGGTGAAAACCCACGCGATCACAGGGAGAACGTGCAAACTCCGTACAGACAGTATCCATAGTCAGGGTTCTTGTGGCTTATGATCCTACACGGGAATTGAAGTTGGTATGTGATGCAGCAGATCATAATAAAAGTGCAGTAAATCACATGATGAATGATGGGCTAAAAGAAAAATTCCCACAAAGGAAAAGGTGGATATATTTTGCTTTGTGTGAGGACAAGCTTGGATATATCTGTACTCAGGCAGGTGAATGGTACTACAATAACATAGCGTACTGTCTAATTCACGTCTACCCCATTGTGAACATTGGACTTTGTTGATGGAACCTTGGTGCTACAATAATGAGAACTATATTCTGCACTCTGTGTCTTCCCTTTTGCTCTATCTATTGGACCTGAGACTGACAAGATTGTATTCATGTATACTATTAATACTATTAATTCTATTAATGCTATTAATACTATACTATTAGCCTGTCCTGTTGAGTTACTCCTGCATTTTGTGTCTATTATTTGATCTGATAGCCTGCAAAACAATGCTTTTCACTGTACCTGGTACGTTACAATAATAATAAACATAAATATTATACAGGTGCACAACCTATTATCTGAAAGCCTTGGGACCAGACACTTGTCGGATTTCGGAATTTTTCGGATTTCCGAATGGAAGATTTTTAGCGTAGATTAGGTAGGTAGCGCGGGCGGATTGAAAAGTCTGGAGCTGCTGCCTCCTCCCCGGAGACCGGGGAATCATTGTAAATCATTGCTTAAATGTTAGTTATTTAGTTTGCAGGGATTTTATGTGGTGGTGGTGGGGGGGGTGGGGGTGAGGGGGGAAACTTTAATTCTTAGTCCCCTACCTGGTCGGGGAAGCAGGGAGTGGGCAATGCCTTACCGGGGCGCCGTGCAGTAAGCTCCGGAGCGCTGTGGCCGCCGACACCCAACATCGCGGAGCTGGGGGCTGCTGGCGGGCGCGGGCGTCCGGCCGCGGGCGCAGCGCGGTGCCGGTTGTAGCTCCGACCCCGGCAACTCTACCCATGGCTGCGCGGCTCTCCCAAATCCAGCGCCGCCCGCGACCGGTCACCCACAGCCCCAGCTCCGCGATGTTGGGAGTCGGCGGCGTCGCAGCGCTGGGATACCAGCGGGGAGCGGGCAATGCCTTACCAGGTCGCCTGCAGTAAGCTCCGGAGCGCTGTGGCCGCCAACCAACACACAACATCGCGGAGCTGGGGGCTGCGGGTATCCGGCCACGGGCCGCGCTGGATTTGGAGCGCTGCGCAGCCAGGGGTAGAGTTGCCGGGGTCGGAGTTACAACCGGCGCCGCCCGGGAGTTGGCGGCCACAGCGCTCCGGAGCTTACTGCATGGCGACCCGGTAAGGCATTGCCTGCTCCCTGCCTCTCTAACCAGGTAGGGGACTAAGAATTAAAGTTTCCCCCTTCACCCCCCCTCACATAAAAGCCTTCCAAACTAACTGACTAACATTTAAGCAATGATTTACAGATGTGTAAGTGTCTCCCCGGTCTCCGGGGAGGAGGCAGTCGCTACAGTATTACAGACCTGGGTTGACCGTGGGTCGTTTCGGGTCAGGCTTGGAGCCAAACGCGAGCTTTAGTGTGCAGACGACATCCTGGAAAAAATGGTTTTTTGGTTTCCGGAACACCAGATGAAAGGTTGTGCACCTGTATAATTATGTAAGTGGACTTGCATGGATATACCGTTCTTCATAACCATGTGCATGGACATAGTGCGCTTTTGCACGGTGGCACAGCAGTGAAGCTGCTGCTTACAGCGCCAGGGACCCGGGATTGATCCTGACTGCGGGTGCTGTCTGTACGGAGTTTGTACGCTCTCCCAATGACCACGTGGATTAACTCCAGGTGCTTCGGTTTCCTACCACACTCCAAAGACATACAGCTTTGTAATTAATTGGCTTTGGTAATATTTTAAATTGTCACTTGTGTGCAGGATAGTGCTACTGTGCGGAGATCGCTAGTCGGCGCAGATGCAGCGGGCAAAAGGGCCTGTTTCCACGCTGTATCTCTAAAATAAACAGAGAGTTGTGCTGTTTAACTACTTTGGAACAATGGGACAGAAAGAGGCAAATGGTCAGAAGCTGGAACTTGGCTCCCCATGTTCTTTGGAGTTTAGAGTTACAGAGTGGAAACTGGCCATTCAGCCCACCAATTCCACGCCGACCAGCGAATGCCCGTACACCAGTTCTATCCTACACACTCGGGACAATTTACAGAAGCCAATTAAACTACGAACCTGCACATCTTTGGAATGTAGAAACCGGAGCACTGGTATTGTCCAAATAAGCCACAACATTTTTGAAATATATGCACTTTACCTTAAAGCATTAGTGAAGATATTATAAATCCTGCTCAACAGTTTATTAATGGAAAGAAAGGAAAATGGGCTCCATTAATGATGTTCAACAGACCCCCAGTTTAATTGTCCTCGCAATGACCCAGACACAAAATTAAAAAACAGTGCAGGCGAAAACCTCTCTAAATGTCTCCATTCATCATTACTCCTTCCATTTGAGATAAAACGAGTTCAGTAGAATTCGGATATACATCACACTGGCGCAGCGGTAGAGTTGCTGCCTCACCGTGCAAGGGACCCAGGTTCAATTCTTACTACAGGTTCTGGCTGGACAGTATTTGAACGTTCTCCGTGTGACCACGTGGGTTTTCTCTGGGTGCTCTGGTTTCCTCCCACACTCCAAAGCAGTGCAGGTTTGTAGGTTAATTGGCTGCTTAAAATTGTGCCAAGTGTGTGGGATGGATCTAGCGTGCGGCTGCTCGCTGATTGGCACGGATTCGGTGGGCCAAACGGCCTGTATCTTTAAACTAATCTAAACATGAGACTGAGGTAATATTTTAAGACATAGGACTTAGCCTGGTAGAATAGGTAGACCCATGACAGATTAAGGTCAGTATGTGAGTGTGATGTGATTTGATTATATTTTGGCAGGAAGATTGACAGATAATACTAATCAATATTTTTTTTTAAAAACATGTTTAAGAAGGAACTGCAGATTCTGGAAAATCGAAGGTCTCCGACCTCTCTGTCCTGGGTCTCCTCCATGGCCACAGCGAGCAACACCGGAAATTGGAGGAATAGCACAGCATATTCTGCTTGGGGAGTCTGCTTCCTGGGGGCATGAACATCGAATTCTCCCAATTTTGTTAGTTCTTGCTGCCTCCTCCCCTACCTCAGTCCCCCTGCTGTCTCCTCCCATCCCCCAGCCTTCGGGCTCCTCCTCCTTTTTTCTCTTGTCCCCTCTTGTCCCCTTCCCCCCCCCCCCCCCACCCCCCCCCCACCCCCGATCAGTCTAAAGAAGGGTTTTGGCCCGAAACATTGCCTATTTCCTTCGCACCATAGATGCTGCTGCACCCGCTGAGTTTCTCCAGCTTTTTTGTGTACCTTTTTAAAAAAACAACAGGTTGCAAGTACAAATAAATGGGAAAGTTATACAAAGATTTCACTCACCACCAATGATGAAATTTACTCCCACTGTTTTATATATCTCGTGTTTCTGACGGCATGCTTTGTAAATGATGCATATGAATCCAATTGTAATAAAGATCACTCCCAAGAACATTAGTGCACTCCAAAGTTTACGATAAACTGGAAAAATAGAGCACAAATTGGCATTAGTCTAAAAAAATGGCTGGTACTGGTAGAGTAGCAACCAGCAATGTTTATTTCTAACAGATTCAATAATCCCTAACAGATTCATTTACCAGGCAAAAGATGTAGATTATATGCTAGATTATATGCACATCAGTCCATAAGACATAAGACATAGAAGGAGAATTAGTCCATTCGGCCCATCGTGTCCACTCCGCAATTCAATCATGGTCCATCAGTCTGAAGAAGGGTCTTGACCCGAAATGTCACCAATCCATTTTCTCCAGAGATGTTGCCCGACCTGCTGAGTTACTCCAGCATTTTGTATCTATCTTTGGTAAAAACCTGCATTTGCCGTTCCTTGTTACTGTATTAGATATTTGCTAGAGTTTATATCACGGGAAAACTCCACTGATAAGTTTTAAAATTACAGATAATCACAAGCTTTTCTTCTGAAAAGGCATCCTTGTCATGCACAAAAAGCTGCAAATGGTAAATTAAAAGTGAAATTTGTGTCAGATAGTTGTTGGTCAAGTTTTGAATGTAAAAGTAATGAAGACTGAGAAGAAAGGGGACAAGTTGCTAGAAGCTACAGGCAAAACACCCTGAGTGTCTGGCATGGTGAACTCTCCCTAAAATTATTTAGCGTTAAAGCACAACTGTTCGGTTTACGGCCAAGATCATAGAGCAGAGTACGATACTCCACTCCTGCGTAATCCAATGCACTGACAGTTAACAGAGCATAACGGTCGCCATTTTAGAATGCAAAGCGCGACTTCCGTTACGCCTCTCGCAGTGTGTAGGGGAATGTTAAGGGGGGGGGGGAGAGAGGAGGGGGGGAGAGAGGAGGGGGGAGATAGGGTGATGGGGTTAAGGGGGAGAGAGAGGAGGGCAGAGAGAGAGAAAGGGAGAGAGAGAGAGGAGGGGAGAGAGAGAGAGAGAGGGTGCATTTTTACTTCAACCCAAACAATCATTTGCAGGCAGTGCTTTTTTCCTCAGACTAACCATATTTTCATTTTCAAACCCCATTATGGTACTCACAGCTGTGGTAACATTCGTCCAGTGTTATTCAGAGCTCTGATTGCGGCACATCACTTGCAGAGACTGATAGAGGCACACCACTTGCAGAGACTGATTGAAGCACACCACTTCCTGGTTTTATAGTCCCTCCCCCTCCCTCCAGCAGGGGCAGCAGAGAGAATGGGGAATTTTGTAAAAACATTAATATCTCTGTCATTTTTCATCGGCGGGAAAAATCCTCGGCACACATGCAGCGGAGGGAGGCTCTGAGCGAGGTGGACAAAAATGACGGCCGTAGGTGGCGGCGTTCTCTCAGAAATCGCAGCACAGAAGGCCATAAACGGTCAAGAACAGAGATTTAGTAATATAGATATACAGTGGCTTGCAAAAGTATTCATACCCTTTGAACTTTTCCACATTTTGTCACGTTACAACCACAAACGTAAATGTATTTTATTCGGATTTTATGTGATAGACCAACACAAAGTGGCGAATAATTGTGAAGTGGAAGGAAAATGATACATGGTTTTCAAATTTTTTTACAAATAAAAAACTGAAAAGTGTGGCGTGCTAAAGTCTTCAGCCCCCTTTACTCTGATACTCCTAAATAAAATCCAGTGCAACCAATTGCCTTAAGAAGTCACCTAATTAGTAAATAGAGTCCACTTGTGTGTAATCTAATCTCTAAATACAGCTGTTCTGTGAAGGCCTCAGAGGTTTGTTAGAGAACATTAGTGAACAAACAGCATCATGAAGCCCAAGGAACACACCAGACAGGCTAGGGATAAAGTTGTGGAGAAATTTAGCAGGGTTAGGCTATAAAAAAAAATATCCCAAGCTTTGAACATCTCACGGAGCACTGTTCAATCCATCATCCGAAAATGGAGAGTATGGCACAACTGCAAACCTACCAAGACATGGCCGTCCACCTAAACTGACAGGCCGGGCAAGGAAAGCATTGATCAGAGAAGCAGCCAAGAGGCCCATGGTAACTCTGGAGGAGCTGCAGAGATCCACAGCTCAGGTGGGCGAATCTGTCCACAGGACAACTATTAGTCGTGCACTCCACAAATCGGGCCTTTATGGAAGAGTGGCAAGCCATTGTTGAAAAAAAGCCATAAGAAGTCCCGTTTGCAGTTTGCCACAAGCCATGTGGGGGACACAGCAAACATGTGGAGGAAGGTGCTCTGGTCAGATGAGACCATAATTGAAGTTTTTGGTCTAAATGCAAAACGCTATGTGTGGCGGAAAACTAACACTGCACATCATCCTGAACACACCGTCTCCACTGTGAAACATGGTGGTGGCAGCATCATGCTGTGGGGATGCTTTTCTTCAGCAGGGACAGGGAAGCTGGTCAGAGTTGATGGGAAGATGGATGGAGCCAAATACAGGGCAATCTTGGAAGAAAACCTGTGTTAGAGTCTGCAAAAGACTTGAGACTGGGGCGGAGGTTCACCTTCCAGCAGGACAACGACCCTAAACATACAGCCAGAGCTACAATGGAATGGTTTAGATCAAAGCATATTCATGTGTTAGAATGGCCCAGTCAAAAGACCAGACCTAAATCCAATTGAGAATCTCTGGCAAGACTTGAAAATTGCTGTTCACAGACGCTCTCCATCCAATCTGATTGAGCTTGAGCTATTTTGCAAAGAAGAATGGGCACAAATTTCAGTCTCTAGATGTGCAAAGCTGGTAGAGACATACCCCAAAAGACTTGCAGCTGTAATTGCAGCGAAAGGTGGTTCTGCAAAGTATTGACTCAGGGTGGCTGAATATTTTTGCACGCCACACTTTTCAGTTTATTATTTGTAAAAAAATTTGAAAACCATGTATCATTTTCCTTCCACTTCACAATTATGCACCACTTTGTGTTGGTCTATCACATAAAATCCCAATAAAATACATTTACGTTTGTGGTTGTAACATGATAAAATGTGGAAAAGTTCAAGTGTTATGAAAACTTTTACAAGCCACTGTATATATACATAAAATCCTAATATTGTAAATAAAATATCCATGAACACATGTCAAGATATGTTTTCACTTTCATTCTATAGTGTAATAAAATGTAGTGCATACATACCAACAGGTGGAGTGCATAATGTTTAGTTTAGAGATACAACTCTCCCCCACTCTCCATCTATCTATCTATCTCTATCTATCTATCTATCTATCTATCTATCTATCTATCTATCTATCTAACTATCTATCTAACTATCTATCTCTCACTCACTTGACTCCGCATTCCTGGAATCATTTGGCATTTTGCAAAGACAACTGCATCTGCAGTTCCTTCCTATTGAAGAAGAACCCTAGCTCGAAACAACTCCTAATCCATTCCCTCCACAGATGCTGCCTAGCCTGCCGAGTTCCTCCAGCACTCTGTGTTTTTTATTTAACTGAAATTGAAGAAAATTGAACATAGACACAAAAAGCTGGAGTAACTCAGTGGGACAGGCAGCATCTCTGGATAGGAATGGGTGACATTTCGGGTAGAGACCCTTCTTCAGACAATCACAAGTACTCTCACCGATGAGAGTTCAGTTCAGTCTGAAGAAGGGTCTGGACCCGAAACGTAACCTTCTCTCCAGAGTCACTGCCTGTCCCACTGAATTACTCCAGCATTTTGTGTCTATTCACGTGCTCTTTGTATCTCTGTGGAATATAGACCCCGTGGAGGCGTTGTATGGAATCATAAAACTGGTTGGGACTGATGGTGGGATGGGAAAGGTGGAGTGTCTACTGTCCATATGCTTTCTGTAAGAGCAGTCGATTTACGTTTTTATGTGTTTATGTATCTCCCATAACCTTAGTTCAGATGCTTACCAAATTGCATATAAAAAACATGATTAAAGCTCCTTCTACCTCGTCAGGCTTTGGATTCAGACCCTAGTTACTCATTAAGTTTTTTCTTCGCGACATCCAGGTTTCTTTTGACAACCACTTAAAGTATATGATCTCCAGTTCTCAAGTCTAGTTTATTTTCGAATGCACAAGTGTATTGGGGTAAAGGAACAATTAAAATCTTGCTTGCAGCAGCATCGCAGGCACACATAGACAACACACGAAAGCATAAATTATATATAAATTGTACAAGACAGTGAAAAGAAAAATACTGTGCAATGGAATCAAAACATTAGATCAAACAGCCCAAACTCCGGTGCAACCCGTTCCACCTTAATCCCTCTGCCCGCGATGATTTTGAACCAAATCTCCTCTCAGCCTTCGCTCTTCCTAAAAGACATTCTCCAGCCTTGAAACCAAAGTTCCAGGTTGCAGGGCTGTTCTAAGAAATAGACACAAATTACTGCAGTAACTCAGCCGGGACAGGCAGCATCCCAGGAGAGAAGGAATGGGTGTGTTTCGGGTCAAGACCCTTCTTCAGACCGAAGAAGGGGCTCGATGCAAAACGTCACCCATTCCTTCTATCCAGAGATGCTACCTGACCCGCTGAGTTACTCCAGCAATTTGTGTCTAACTTCGGTGTGAACCAGCATCTGTAGTTCCTTCCTACACTATTCTAATAAAACTTGTCTGCGCTCTCAGCAATGTTTTCTCACAGTGCAGTGCAGTGCAGTGCCCAATATCCCAGCCTTAATGAAACTAACGTTTTAACGAAGTTCAACACGACCTCCCTGCACCTTCAGTTACAAACCTGTGCAAATGATTGACATTGTTCATACTGCATATTTTTTATAATTTCCACTATCACCCTGAGTGTATTTCCTATTGGAAAGCAAAATATAGTTGATGCGGTCGGTTAGCTCAGACGAAAGCTGGTTCAGATTTATTTTTAATTTTAGCCCAATACATTTGATAAAGGTTTTCTCAACAACTGACCCACTTACCCAATCCGAAGGAAATCACCGAGCGCAATATGACCAGTACTGTCATATCACTGAACTGACTCAGGAAGCTAAGATATTCTTTAAAAAAAGTTACATTTTTTCATCTGGTTCTCGATTCACACCCAAACTGGCCTCTTGAAGGCCACGATTCACTGGCCTTCAAGATGCACGGTAGTGTATCTATTGTGGTAGTCAAAATATAATTGTTACAGCGTTACAGTTGGTGCAAATATCTATGAGACAAATCTGGATTATCATTTTGTTAAATCAACCGAAAGTTCCAACACACAGGGTTTTATTTTATATTCAGGAAAGTCCAAAAGCGGTGAAGGAAAATTAAAAAAATATATATATATATTGCAGCGACCGGACTCTTGCCATGACGGTAATCACGAGGCAGCACATCAAGATGGCGCGAAAAATTACCCATGATGTACTACAGCTTTTTGAGTGGAGTAACTTACTACACAAAGAGTAACTCTATGATCTTTGGTTTGCAATTAGAAGAATACCTTGCAAAGCAGCTGTAAACGAGAGAGAGCGAGATGTATTTGCATAAAATGTCATTTGTAGTTTTTAAAAATATATATATATTATTTATTTACATTATTTTACTTGTGGAACGAGCTTGGGTTATAATAAATGTTTTACGTGTCCTGGGTTATGCTTTTTTATGAGAATTATCTGATTTACCCATCTGCAGATTTCAGGTCAAGAGAGTAAAAGTAGATGAAACTGCAAGCAAATATGACTGCAAACAGAGTTTTACAATCATCTTAATTCATAAATGAAATATGTCATATTCAATCGCTGAATATAAATGCATCGAGTGTTGCCCCACCCTGTAAAACTTGAACTAACCAGCAAATATCAGTGGGTTAATAACATAAAAACACTTTTTTTATTAGGTGCAATAAGTTGCAAAATGTTAAGCACTTACCAAGTTTAGATTGAAATTCGTCATTAATGAACTTTGGATCGCTTGGAAATGGGGAATAAAAGGCGTGCACACAACACTTTACAGGTGGTTGAAAAACTAAACAGAGAAAGCAAGACATTAATTTCTGACTGTTAAACAATATGCCCATAATAACAATAATAAGCCAAAGGACTAGACGTTCCCACAGCAGCAGGCATTTTCTTTCCCACTCCAAATAAGCACACATTTTAAATGAGCACTCGATGGGAGATCAAATATAGACATATTTTGTCATTGAGTAAATTCCTCCTTGATATAGAGCCTTTCTTGATTTCCACATCTTTCAGCGATATTGACCACAGATATATGTCCTTCAGAGATGGCTGCATTTGGCCTAAACCCCGCTAAACCTATTTTATCCATGTACAATACCTTCCTAAATGTTTCTTAAAAATTGCAATTGTAGTTGCCTCAACTACCTCCTCCGGCAGCTCATCCATACAATCACCACCTTTTGTGTGAAAATATCACCCCTTAGGTTCCTATTAAATCGTTTCCCCCTCACCTTAAACCTATGTCCTCTGGTTCTTTATTCCCCTACTCTGGGCAAGGGGCTTTGTGTGTCCACCCAAACTATTCCTCTCATGATTTTGTATCTCTTTAAGATCACCCCTCATCCTCCTGGGCTCCAAGGAATAGAGTCCCAGCCTGCTCAACCTCTCCTTATAGATCAGGCTCTCGAGTCCTGGCAACATCCTCGTAAATCTTCTCTGCACCCTTTCCAGCTTGACAACATCTTTCCTATAATATGGTGCCCAAAACTGAACACAATACTCTGAATGTGGCCTGATCAATGTCTTATACAACTGCAACATGACCTCCCAACATCTATACTCAACTGATGAATGCCTATGTGCCAAAAGCCTTTATGACCACCCCATTTACCTGTGGTGCCACATTATCAGACATATATCCTGGAGCTCAAGTACCCAGGCATGAGTGAGAAGCAGGATTCCAGATCATTCTTGATAATCATAGTCATACAGCATGGAAAAATGCAGACAAAGGTTTATGAAAATGGACCCAGATATTTGAAAAGACTTGAAACATTGGAGATTTTCTTTTAGTAGTGGAGAAAGTAGTCATATAATGAGTGATACAGCATAGAAACAGGCCATCGGCCCAACTTGCCCACACCAGCCAACATGTCCCAGCCAGACTAGTCCCACCTGCCCATGTTTGGTCCATATCCCTCCAAACTTGTCATATCCATGTACCTGTCTAATTGTATCTTAAATGTTGCAATACTCCTTGCCTCAACTACCTCCTCTGGCAGTTCATTTAATTCGCCCACTACCCTTTGTGGAAACTCATTAAACCTCTTCAACAAAGCCTCTTTTTAAAGCTGTTCAATACCACACGGAGTACCTGCATCCTAACAAGAGGGTAGAAAGTCAGGACAAGAGTCCAGCAGGGAATTTATGCCAACAGCAGGCATTACACTAGATGAGATAGCAGCCCTGCATTAACCCTATGGTGCCCCAGAACATCACTCACCATCTGATAATCAATCCTCCCCTCATCTGTATCCACCTATCACATACCAGGCTTTGTCCCCAACTTTCTCCCCCCTATAACAGTCAGTCTGAAGAAGGGTCCCAACACAAGGTGTCATTTATCCCGGTCTTTCAGAGATGCTGCCTGACCTGCTGAGATACTCCAGTACTTGTTGCCCTATTTACTGTGTACAGAAAACACAAATGGTGTAACGAGTGAGTACCTAGGCTCCAAAATCCCAGAGCTGCGTCACATTATCCGATGAGCCCCCAATTAACCAAAAGACAAAAGATTATAACTCTACAAAATATAAGTGTTCACTCACTGGTAATAAATTTTGAGTGTTGATTTTCCGCCTCTTTATCGGTAAATGAGCATCTCCAGGTGAAGCCCTCATGATGGTAAGTTAACCTGTTATCTTTCTGTAATATCACACAATATAAAGAAAGAAGTTGATGACGGCTCTTGAACCAAAATGTCACCCATTCCTTCTATCCAGAGATGCTGCCTGCCCCATTGAGTTGCTCCAGCATTTTGTGTCTAACTTCGATGTAAACCTGCATTTGCAGTTGCTTCCTACACATTTTCTGGAGCTGGATGGGTCAAAGGTCCCTACTTTTCCTCATTTAAAAAAATATAGAAATGTGTAAAATGCACAATAGGAAGATTAAACGAGAACTTACCAGTTTGAAGTTTGATCGTTATTTTATAAGGAGTTACGTTGAGGGATTACGTGAAGAAGCCCGCCAGCCCGCATGCGCATCAACCTTCAAAGCAGCGGTGTGAAATCACAGATAACAGTTGTTGAACTAAATATAGGAAGATTCGAGAAGCTAGAACTACCAGCTGACCTTTATGAGAGAGGGTTTGGAGCGGAGGGCACGCAATCCCCCATCATAACTCCTCATAAAATAAAGATCAAACTTCAAACTGGTAAGTTCTCATTTAATCTTACTATTTTACTTCGGAGTCACGTGAGTGACTACATGAAGATTTCAAAGCTCTGTGATTTCATGGCGTGAACACGAGTCCATGAGAGAGAGAGAGGGGAGGGGGAGAGAGGGGATGGGGAGAGAGGGGAGAGAGACCGATCCCCGAACGCTTCAGACCGCGAGTATGGGAAGGGGGGGGAGGGGATGTGGAGTGGGAGACGTGCGTGGTCCGGAGTGAGCCTGCGGGCAGCCATCGAGTCACGGAGTGATCTGAGGGTGAAAAGCAGGGGGGGACCAGCCGATCGTGGCTAATGCTAGCGTGACGGAGCCGGGCCGGGGGGGAGAAATGGTGGAGAGGGGGGAGGGGGGGGAGGGTGTGAGGGGGGAAGGGGTGAGAGAGGGGGAGGGGAGAGGGGGGTATGGATGGGGAAGAGCGAAGGGGGGGTTGGGGGGAGGGAGGGGGGGAGGAGAGGGCGGCAGGGAGGGAGGAGAGGGGTAGGGCCACCCAGCAGCCGTCAGCCTCAGAGTGAGCCTCAGCCATTTCCAATTCCAGGTATGTTTTCTGGGGGGGGAGGAGGGTAGTGTGAGGGCAGAGATAGGGGCAGAGAGAAAGAAAGAGAGAGACGGTGAATAACCAACATGCACATATGTACGCACACACTAATCCATATTAACTAACACTAAGAAATTAATATTGAATTGCTAAACTTGCTATTGTGTGGTACTGCTTACAGCTACAAGAACATGTAGCAATCAATAAAGGGCTATTGGTCTATTGCAAGTTCATGTACAGGGACATATCTATCCATGCACTGTATACTTGTATTTATACTTATGCATTTCAAATATGTATGTCATGTTTTATAATTTGGCAATATAAGAATGTTTTTTTTTTTATCATGCCAATAAAGTTTTTAAATTGAAAATTGAAATTGAATTGAGAAAGAGCGAGAGCGAGACGGAGAGGGAGACGGAGAGGGAGAGACAGAGGGCGAGGGACATGGAATCAAAGGCCGCGCGTCGTCAGAGGTGAGGGCTGGTTATTAAACACAATAATCTGCCCACTGTGCCGCGGAGAGAGAGAGTAAGGGAGAGCGTGAACAGGGCTGGCTGATGGAGAGAAAGGGGAGGGTGGGGCAGAAGGGAGGGATGAGAACTCTGCGCTTCAGCCGGGTTGGAGCGGGGGGGAAAATGGGGCGGAGTGGGGGCAAAGTGGGGGAGAGGAAGGGGCAGAGAGGTGAAGGGGGGGGGGGGGGGGTTTGGAGTGGGCGTGCATGAGTCGAGCCGCGGGCTGCGTAGGGGGAGGGTTGGAGCGGTCGAGGGAGAGGGAGAGCAGTGAGAGAGGAGAGGGCTAGAGGAGAGAGGACAGAGGCATCGTTTGGAGAGCCCTGGTATACAGAGTCACCGGTTTGGCACCACTTCCAATTTCCAGTTGCAGAGGTGTTGACCTGACCATGAAGGTCTGTTTTCTGGGGGGGGGGGGGGGGGGGGGAGAGTGTGAGGGCAGAGAGAGAGAGAGGGGAGAGAGAGGAGAGAGGGGAGAGACAGAGAGGGGAGAGACAGAGAGGGGAGGGGAGAGGGGAGCGACAGAGAGCGGAGAGAGACAGAGAGAGACGGAGGGCAGAGACAGAGAGGGCAGAGACAGAGAGGGCAGAGACAGAGAGAGGGGGGAGACAGCTGGCGGTCGTGGGGCGGCTTCTTTCAGCTGTTTTTAAATGGCGTCTTTGAGGCGAGAGGCGAGCGCCAGCAGCCGGTATGGTCGCTGGCCAGCAGGAGGCGACAAAACGAGTGAGTGGGGGGGGGGTGTATGATTTTATTTTTTTAAAAAGGGTACATAAAAAGAAAAAATGTTTTGAGGAGTGCAAAATCGGATGTAAAATGAATGAGCTAGCGACATGGAAAAAATGACGGAGTTTAATGACGGAGTGCTGGCGTAGCATGGAATCAAAGGCCGAATGTGGCACCCACAAGACAGCCAGGCAGAAACACACACAGCACAGCACAGCACACAGAGTTTTAAATATAGATAGATGGCAGGCAAATCCTGTGCTTCATACACCTCGTGCATAATGTTATGCTCCCCAGCCAAACCTCCGAATTCGGAGTCAATCCAGAACTGACTCCGTACGCTCCCCTCCTCAGAGAGGGAGACATTATGCAGCCCTGAACCAGGTGCTGCCGCGGGCCCCCGAGGAGACCCGCGCTGATATAACTCCGTTCCCCGGAGAATATCACGATGGAGCATCCTTTCCATCAGGTGCTCCATCCGGGATAAACGTCCGAAGACGCTATCCATTGTAGGAGGCGAGTCCTCCCGGCCTGACTCGTTCGAGTACACAGGCCTGTCTGACTTTTTCTTGGCTTTACCCCCTTTCTGGGTTACCAAAGTGCTTTCGACAGGCACCAAGTCGGAAGCCGTTGACCGCACCATCAACGACTCAGTTGGCGAAATCGACGGTCGCCAGCTACCCGCATTCCCGTGGTCCTCCGTAGATGGTTTCCCCGCACCCCGTCTGGACTTCGCCCTGGATTTTTCCATGATAATTCGAATCTCAAAGTTCTGTCATCAAGATTACTGCACAAGAAATGACCTCAGAATAAGTGCAAAACTTACCTGTAGGGCCTTGTAAACATACTGCTGGAGGAGCAACGCGCCTCTCAGCCAGTCGTTCGCCATGCGTTAGACATATTCACGCGCATGCGGGCTGGCGGGCTTCGTCACGTAGTCACTCACGTGACTCCGAAGTAAAATGTATTATTTGGTGGCTTTATTTGTTTGCCATGTAGATCTGATAAGAACACTATTCCTACAGTCATTTTCTAATTGGTGCATAAGAGCAGAGAGAGAGAGAATTAAGAGCCAGTTCACCTCCACCTATAGTTTGGTTTCCATTGCGTCACTTTTGTCAAATACATGTCAAATACTTTCTCACAAATAGGAAAGAATAAGGGACATTGAGACAGTCTCTCCCAGCAAAACAAATGCTAATCTGTGAAGCTTTCAGATTGTTATAGTCACCATGTCTCATGAGAAGAATGTTAGAGAAAATTTGTAAGCAACTTTTAATTTGTTTGAACATATTATAGGTATGTTACAAAACTTACCTTCAGCAACACTGCAGTTCTGTAACTGCCCGTGTGCGCGACTTTGGCGCCTTTGAGAGGGAGAGGGTTTAAAATGCCATTTTCTCCAGCCTGTTCAAATCGATCTTTGTCAGGCTGTTTAGTTGCTGAAGAAAAATCGCTCCGACATACGTTCTCTGAAGTTTTTTTTAAACTACGCTGGATAATTTAATAGCAGGAGTAAATTAAAAATCATCTTCTAAAGCCGTCAACGCCGACAACGGGACGGATCTCACGTACGGGACAAAGCTAGGTACTCCGTTTATTTTTACATATAAACGTGCTTCTTAGGATGCCTTTAATCAAAATTTCACGTTACAAAAAGGTGACTAACGCCCCATACGAACCAGCAGTATTTTTCCTGCCGATATGGGGTTTAAATTCACTGCAAATGCAACGTTCCAAACGATCGCGATCCACAAAATCCCACTCGCAAGATGATTTAAATGGCCATTAATTTACGGGAATTAAACACTAAAGTCCTTCCATTTGGCCTATAAATGAATGACAATGAGATTTAAAAACCATGTTATATTGTGAATTCTAGTGTGAATGTTATTTGGACACTTAGGCTATTTGACAATGTTAATCTTTTCTTAAGAAATGGATAGATGTTGAGATCTAGTAATTGAATTTAGATGAAACTGATGATTTTCTTGTTGAGTATTTACTATTTGTTTTGGCGTTTAACTTTATCATTTCTACCTTTTTTTCTAAAACTGAAAATAATAACTTGTTTCTGTTAATGCTGTTCAGTGGTTTTTTTTATTTACATTGTAAACAGATGTCTCCAAAGAAGAAACGCAAAATTGTCAATCCAAAAGCCCAGACAGACAAAGCTAGAGTTCAACTTGAAGTGAAGTTCTGTCATGCCCGAGTCTATGAGGGATCTTAAAAATGAACACATCTTGTACTTGTATACCTCATTTGGAAAAAGTCTGTCTGAAACAGAGAAATCGCTGAGTTCACATTTCTCTTTGTTGGATGCAGAAGGCTATTCATTTGGTACTGTGAAGTTAAGTGAAGGCTCTCGTTAACCAGACTTTGCTTGAGTTTAAAAAACTCACCAATCCCAAGGACCTTGGGAGCATTTATGGAAATTTGTGATGAAACTTTTAAACTTCCAGAAGGCAGTCAACACATTTCTTTAGACATTCCACTGCCTGGTGCTCAAGATCCTGAATCCTTGACATTTGCCGAAAGCCAAGTGCCTCATATTTCAAGACACTGAGGACATGGGCGATGACAGTCATATTCTGCATCCTCCACTGAATCTAGCAACGCCAACAACAGCTGCTGCCTCACCTGAACCTGAACCAATGCCATCGACATCTAGTGCTTCAACAACATGTAGCAGAGAATTTCTAAGTCTTTCACCAGGGAAACAGAAATTGAAGAAAAGACTAAAGTTCCTGTCTGAATCCAGGGCTGCAATTTCAACAAAGTATCACACAAAGATCAGTGAACTTAGGGCATGAATGAAAACTCTCAAACGTATAGTTAATGTATAGCCTTAAAGAGAAAGTAAAAACAAATAGATTTAAAGGACAGAAAGATTCAGGAACTCAAAACCAAATTACGTGGGAATACTTTGACACAAGAACTTGTTGACACCAAGGCAGAGCTTTTGAGACTTAAAAGAACACACAGACAATTGCTGATGTTTCGTGGCAGTACGTAAAAGAGGAAAACTGTTTCAATTCACCAGCACAGAAAAGTTCATGAGTTAAAGTTAAAGGACAGGGACGAGGATGTTCAAGTTCAAGTGAGTTTATTGTCATGTGGCCCTGTATAGGACAATGAAATTCTTGCTTTGCTTCAGCACACAGAACATAGTAGGCATTTACTACAGAACAGATAAGTGTATAAATATATACACACATGAATAAATAAACTGATAAAGTGCAAATAACAGAAAATGGGTTATTAATAATCAGAGTTTTGTCCGAGCCAAGTTAATAGCCTGATGGCTGCGGGGAAGTAGCTATACCTGAACCTGGTTGTTGCAGTCTTCAGGCTCCTGTACTTCTACCTGAAGGTTGCAGGGAGATGAGTGTGTGGCCAGAATGGTGTGGGTCTTTGATGATACTGCCAGCCTTTTTGAGGCATCGACTGCGATAAATCCCCTCGATGGAAGGAAGGTCAGAGCTGATGATGGACTGGGCAGTGTTTACTACTTTTTGTAGTCTTTTCCTCTCCAGGGCGCTCAAATTACCGAACCAAGCCACGATGCAACCGGTCAGCATGCTCTCTACTGTGCACCTGTAGAAGTTAGAGAGAGTCTTCCTTGACAAACCAACTCTCCGTAATCTTCTCAGGAAGATTGTCTTATGAAGAAAGACTGGATAGACTTGGTTTGTACTCTCTGGAATTTAGGAGATTGAGAGGGGATCTTATAGAAACTTACAAAATTCTTAAGGGGTTGGACAGGCTAGATGCAGGAAGAATGTTCCCGATGTTGGGGGAGTCCAGGACAAGGGGTCACAGCTTAAGGATAAGGGGGAAATCCTTTAAAACCGAGATGAGAAGAACTTTTTTCACACAGAGAGTGGTGAATCTCTGGAACTCTCTGCCACAGAGGGTAGTTGAGGCCAGTTCATTGGCTATATTTAAGAGGAAGTTAGATGTGGCCCTTGTGGCTAAGGGGATCAGAGGGTATGGAGAGAAGGAGGTACGGGATACCGAGTTGGATGATCAGCCATGATCATATTGAATGGCGGTGGAGGCTCGAAGGGCCGAGGCCTACTGGCACCTAATTTCTATGTTTCTATGTTTCTATGACGCAGAGCAGTTGATGAGCTTTGGATTATTGCATTAGTGTTATTGGACCAGGAAAGGTGCTTCAGCAGATGTGCCGCCCAGGAAAAGGGTTTGAAGCTCTGACCATTTCATGCAACGACCCGTTGATATAAATTAACAGTGTTCATCCCCCACCTACTCCTTCCAAAATCCACAATCAGTTCCTTGGTATTGGGTGTTGAGGGCCAGCTGAGACGCCATATTTTGCGAAACTTGTTGACAATCAAAGAAAAATCGAAACTCTGCAGGCTGCAGTATTGTCAAGGCAAAGGTTCAAGAAAACTTACTCCTCAACAACAAGGATGCAGGTGTCAAACTGTATTGTAAACACAAAAATTAGGTGCAGGAAAATTCCAATCCTGATAAGCAGTTCTACGCGGAGTGGACTTCATCTGGATTATGGCTGATCGACGCCAACTCAAGTTTCCCGAGACCTGGGAACAGTTGCTGAGTTGCAAACGGCAGAGATGCTCCTAGCAACAAAGGGTTGCAGTCTTCAGGCTCCTGTACCTTCTACCTGAAGGTAGACTGTGGGTTTTGATGCAACCACACAGGAAGAGACCCACATTAACAGTGTTCATTTCACCACCACAAACAAATGTCTCTCTGCAGCAGTCGATGAATTGGCTGGTGGGACTGCTGAGGACTACATATTTGCGAAACAATTGACAATTTGTGTAAAACTTACACTTATTTCAATGAGCAAGCAAATTTTCAAGATACCAGACAAAAGATAATCAACAACATTTCAAACACAATGAATGACAGGTGTGCAGCTAATCATGCTGCTATTAGGATTGCGAGTAGTGAGTGGGGTAAATCTTTGAACAAGCTCTACTGCCACTTGCATCCTCTTGACTCCATTTCTACATCAGTTCGCTTAGCCCTAAAAATGCAGAAACAATCCGGAGGACAATTCTTGTTTGGGAAAGACTGTCTAGCAGTAAATGCCATTCTGCAGATGAGCAAACTTCGGTACAAAAACGGAAAATGGGACCCAAAAGGATTTGTCGCATTTTTAGATGACAGGAACATCCCCAGAGGTGTCCCTCCACAGTACCATGGCAACAGATTGCACATACTGTTTCATATTAGTAGCAAGCTCATAGAACATTATGATGACTTTGTTGCTCTGCTGAATAGCGGAACATCCGGTGGGGGGTTGAAAAACGGCATCCTCCATGACTTCTCCCAGGCTAAAGCAAAAGCAGAACTTCAGATATTAGACTTACTTGGCAAATATCTGACTGGGCCTTGGATGAAGTGCTTCTACACTTCAAGCCAGTATCAGATCAACCATGTAGATGGCATCAAAGTGGTTAAAGGGGTGATTGCTGCTATAAAGGAGGCCACAGATGATCCAGAGGAATTGATATTGGCAAGGGAAGATTTCTTCGGTGAGGAGGTACATCTTGACACCACATTGAAAAAACTTTGGGAGCTACCAGTACAGCCACAGTTCAGTTCAAAGATGAGGAGCTGTCTTCAAGCTGTCATCACTGTGTTGGAGAGGCAGTATAGTAAATACTTTGAACTTGATGTAACTGAGAAACTGAAGGAGGAGACTACATCAGCAAGATCACACAACATCGGTGCGGAGGAGATAATGGGGATGTTTAGCTCATTGAAACAGAAATCTCCCAATGCCACCATGTGCTATTTGTCATGTAGGATGCGGGCCTGCAAGAATAAAACAGTCAATTACCTTGATAATCTCAAGGAGCAACGTAGGGAGGAGGTGCTCTGTAAGGCAGTGACATGGGGGAGAGTGCAGAGGAATAGACGGAATAAAAAACAGGAAGGAATTGAGAGCAGAAATCATCAAGCGACAGAAAGGCAAGGAGCATGCTCGGCATACGAAAGTGAGGAAAAGAACTAGGAAAAAAATTGAAAGAGACTGATTGGTAGAGATTATCCAAATTTGGACTACTCTAAATGTGATGATCTACAGGACATTCTTAATGGGAAAGTAGTGGGCAGAAAGGCATGTCATGCATGGTTTGAAGAGCAAAAAATTGTAGTTTACAATGCCAAAATTGAAAAGTCGAGGAAAACAATGTGTACAGAGTTGCTTATTGGTTGCAATCTGAGTAGTATGATGATGCTACTGATTTTGATATACCAATGTACCAGATAGCAGCTGATCTTCTCCATAAAGACTTTTGCTAGAAATTGTAAATTATTTACCTATCTATAACAGACTTACAGCATATAATACAATAATATTAAAGTTCTGATCATGAGAATATCACATTTTTTAATTTTCAAGGTAGTCTGGTTGTTTATTACTATTTCCGTCACAATGGTCAATTTTGTAATTAGCTACAATTAAGTAACTAACTAATTATATGCTTTAATTTCAGGTCATCCAAGTAAGATTGTTTTATAAAACAAAGATTGTTTTAGAATGCTTCAATTTATGATAACTGAAAATTTCATTCAGTTCTCTTAATTTTTAAGAAAGTTATGGGCTTTTGACTGTCCTCAATCACAGCTTTTGAGTCAATGAAAAAGCAAAAGGGAACAAGATGATAATTTCCGAGTATGAAAATGGCCATATATTTTTTAATACTGAAGATATGAAAGTGAATTAGGTGTCAAATTAAACTTCTTTTAATGCTTTATCCGATGGGATAAATTGCAGACTTGGTTTTTTAAATCTCAAAAAGTTGTAAAATTGCTACATATTACTCACCAATAATAGGGTATATCCAAAATATAGGGTATAATCAGAATATCTTTTTTTCCTCTGATGTTGTAAAGTTCCATTTTCAGGCATTGATGAACCCATCGGACTTGATTCGTCTCTTCCAGTCAAAAATCTCTGAAACAGAACCATTCAGTTATAAAAGTTATATATTATCCGAGGGGGGGGGGGGGAACAAAGGAGGACTATTGGGGACTAAATGTCGGCGCCCTTTATGTGCTAACTGTTTGCATGCCTGCATGTACAAAACAAAGAATATCAATATGCAATGACAATAAAGATTATTATTATTATTATTATTATTATTATTATTATTATTATTATATGACATGCCACATGTGATATTAAAATATCATTCATTCATCATTATCAAGTGCTTATTCAGTTCCTGTTTGAAAGCTCCAATTGATCCTGATCCTGTTTCCAACATGCTTACGGGCAAGGAATTCCGACTGTAATAACGCTCAGCATACAGGAAGTTTATCCTCTATTCCCATCCATACCTGGTATCAAAAATTGTACATCTATGCCTCTTGGCCCTACATGCACTAATGGGGACAGCTTCCATCTATTTACTTTATCTAGACCAGTCATGACCTTGGCATGACTCAAATCTCATCCCAGCACTCATCCCATCCCAGTTCAACTGAACGCAGTATGGGAACTACACTCGCCCCCCTGCAGGAAATATATAGCAGAAGGTGCAGATCAAGAGCCAGCAGAATTATGGGAAACCCCTACCACCCCAACAACGGACTGTTCCAGCTGCTATGGTCAGGCAAATGCCTCCGCTGCCATGCTGTGAAAATAGAGCGGATGAGACGGCATTTCTTCCCACAGGACATTAGGACTGTAAACTCTTATCTCACCAGGGACTAATTTACTGTGCTAATTTACTGTTGTGCTGTGTCTTTTTTAAGTTGCTCTTCTTTTTTTATAATAATGTAAATACAGATTCTGTCCTATCCTGTTCTGTAGTTTTTTTTGCACAATCCGCAGGCATTGCCACTTTCATTTCACTGCACATCTTGTATGTGTATGTGACAAATAAACTTGACTTGACGACTTGAGCAGTCTCCGCTGTAAAGAAAGTAATGCCCACTTCCAAGCTTGATGCAGAAAATGTGCGTTCTAGGAATCTTGCCAATAATTTATTTTTCTCTGCAGGGCTTCCATGTCCTAGAGCAGGTGACCATTTTTCTCTGCAGGGCTTCCAAGAACAGGTGACCAGAAATTGATGTGATGCTATGTTGGTTCACTGGTCATAAGTCTATAGTTTATTAGCCATTGGAACAGAATTAAATACAAAAAGAAATGAGATATCAGAATGCAACAAACACAAATTAGGAATTGACTGCTGCAACATCTGGCATGGTCTGATCTAAGTCACAGGACAATGTACAGAATGCACAGCAATATTGCCCAATTTATTCAACCCAGGTGCGGCACAGTGGCGCAGCAGTGGAGTTGCTGCCTTACAGTTCGATCCTGACCTCAGCTGTCTACATAGTAAATTCTCCCTGTGAGCACATCTCTCTGGATGCACTGGTTTCCGCCCACATCCCAAAGCCATACAGCTTTGTAGGTTAATTGACGTTGGTAAAATTGTAAATTGTCCCTAGTGTGTAGGATAGTGCTAGTGTACGGGAGAGATCGCTAGATGGCACGGACTTGCTGGACCATAGGGTCTGTTTCCGCACTGTGTCTCTATATTTGTTGAAACAATCTTTGAAGCCGACTCTCAATCTACTATGTTACATCTCGGGGAATGTACTGTTTGAGATGGGAAGACAATGTTGTAAAGGTGACTCAAAAATAGTGGTGTGAATGAAGCAAGTCGGATGCCATAATACAGACTCTATCCAGCGTGCAGGAACTTTTCATTCAATTGACTGAATGATTCATTGATAGATACAGCATGGAAACTGGTCCTCTGCCCACCACGTCCATGCCGACCATTTATCATCCGTTTACACTAATTCTATGTTAGTCCACTCCCTATACACAAATGGCAATTTACAATTAACCTACAAACCTGCACAGCATTGGGATTGAGAAGGTAACAGGAGAACCCGGAGAAAAATCACTCGACAGTGAGGACGCGCAAACTTCATAAAGGCAGCGCCAAAGTCAAGGTTGAAACCAAGATGCCCGCACTCTGAGGCAGCAGCTCAACCTAGATCAATTTTTCTTTATCAGAATTACCCATGAGATGTAATCTGCAAATTGTTTCTCTGAAGGTGAACAAATAGCAAGAGATGGCCGTGATCATGTAGAAAATGACTTTCTTTATATTAAAACCTTCCAGGAACCCTATGAAAATATTAGGTAGCCAAAATAAAATGAGATTTGAGGTTGTGATGACTGGAGAAAATATGACGCGGTCAGATCTGACCGAAGAGAGCAGATTAAAAATGAAATTGAACCCTTCCTGAAAAATGTAGGATCGAGGAGGAAAAGACTACTAAGCACAGTGACATTATTAAGACTCTCAGTTTCCCTCCGGGATACTTTTTGCATTCAATATCACTGTTGGATAGCTCCAAGCATTGAATGATAGAAAATAAATAATGCACAAATTTTATTTTCAAACTGCATGGGGAACCATTCACAGAACACAAAATACTGGTGCAACAACCACAGAGATTCAGGATAGAAAACTTATTTTTGGGGTGCAATAGCTTGGTTTGAGACCTGCTCTGCCCAAGACTGCAAGAAATTGCAAAGAGTTGTGGATGTAGTCCAGTCCATCATGCAGACCAGTCTCCCCACTCCATCTACAATTCACAAAGAAATTGGAGAATTGGAAAAACAGCCAACATAAACAAAGACTTGTCCATATCTGTCATTCCTTCTCCCTGTTCCCATCCAGCAGAAGTTACAGAAGCTTCAAAGTGCACACCAGCAGACTCAGGAACAGCTTCTTTCCCTTTAGTAGCAGGTTTCTGAATGGTCCTTCCGTAAGCTAAGGTAATGTTTGATTCACCTCTACATAGAAACATAGAAAATAGGTGCAGGAGTAGGCCATTCGGCCCTTTGAGCCTGCACCGCCATTCAATATGATCATGGCTGATCATCCATCTCAGTATCCTGTACCTGCCTTCTCTCCATATCCCCTGATCCCTTTAGCCACAAGGTCCACATCTAACTCCCTCTTAAATATAGCCAACAAACTGGCCTCAACTACCTTCTGTGGCAGAGAATTCCAGAGATTCACCACTCTCTGTGTGAAAAATGTTTTCCTCATCTCGGTCCTAAAAGATTTACCCCTTATCCTTAAACTGTGACCCATTGTTCTGGACTTCCCCAACATCGGAAACAATCTTCCTGCATCTAGCCTGTCCAACCCCTTAAGAATTTTGTAAGTTTCTATAAGATGCCCCCTCAATCTTCTCAATTCTAGCGAGTACAAACCAAGTCTATCCAGTCTTTCTTCATATGAAAGTCCCGACATCCCAGGAATCAGTCTGGTGAACCTTCTCTGTACTCCCTCTATGGCAAGAATGTATTTCCTAATCTACCCATTGAGTACATTAGACATTGAGAGATGGTTGTCCCCCTCCAATTGGTACGGAACGTTTGCATTTTTCAGCTTGAAATTGTGCAATATGGTGCATACTGTAGCGAGTCTTTTAACATTACACTTCAATGCAATATATATGCTTTAAATTGGATTGGAGCGTAGTTGACAGAAGGAGGCTGAACGATCACTAATCACTGGCCTTGGGGGTACCCGGTGAGGGAGTGGAGCAACCGAGTGGGGAGAGGGTGTGGAAGAAGGGTGTTCCCCCCTCCAAGGGTAGGAACTTTTTGAAATTTGATGTATTAAAATCATGTTTTAAACCTGAGTCTCACGTTGCGAGTTGACACGAGTGGTACCCCGAGTGAAAGACTCGTGGTTGTGTACGAGATTGCAAGTGTATGATCAAGAGTTTAACCGAGTTCCCACGGGTATGACAAGTTTGCCGTTTACTTGTCATTTCTGCGATGTTCCAAGTTCGTCTCCCGAGTTACTCTTGAGCCAATCCTGATTGAAGGTTTGTTTTAATAAGCAACAGTGTTAAAGAAGACCTCTCCATCCTGTGGCTTTGTTTTAAAGATAGAATTCAGCGCAGCCGCATCTATTGATGTGACCTACAAAGGGAAAATGTGCACCATCCAGTGCCAGAGCAGTTATACTTATGATTTGTTAGATATGTTTTAATTGAATTTACTGCCATGTCTACACATTGCGGGGAGACGGGAGATTTAATCTTTGAATGTGGACGGTTGAGCCGCTACGGCGACAAATGGGAGTTCGCCCACAGCCCGAGCTACGCCCCCTCATCCGCCACCCCAAGAACAAGATGTACCTTGCACACCATCAGCTTCTGCCCCTACGGGGAGCAGGTTCCTCTGGAGTTGGAGCGGGGCTGGGCTGGAGTTGCTGCTGGCTGTGGGTCTCTGGGTTCTCCATGCTTGCAGTGGGCCTGGTGGGCCTGGGGGTCGGTGTCCCGTTGGTCCTAACGTCTCCGGCCACCCCCCTGGACAGGAGCTGAGACTGGGAACTGTACCACCCTTGCCCCCTCCCTCTGCAACTGCAAACAACCCCAGGGGTGTAGGTGGGGGTGGTGACAGATAGGGCCAACAATGAGTGGAGAAAGACAGAAACACAGACGTGCAAAGGAGACATACAACAGTACATGATTTCTCTCACGTTATGGCAGGTGATTGGCGCTGGGAAACTGAAGGGAGCGGCAATCTGCTGCTGCCTGCCCACTGAGTTAAAGAGTTCCCACGGTAGACTCACGATACACTAAAGTAAACGCACGGGCCACTACGTTCTTACAACGAGTTAAAATGTTTCAATTCTTAACCACAAGAGTAAAATTGACTCATGGAAAATTTTAAACATGTTTGATTTTTTGCAAGAGTTGACAAGCTCCACGAGTTCCGTACATTAATCGTACTTTATTACCACGAGTTTTAACTCGGGGTACCTCTTGTGTTAACTCGCAACGTGAGACTCAGCGATTAGTGCATTGTAGAAGTATGATTTCAATGTTTTTTGTATTAAGTATTTTTAAGAGGTAACTTTTTCAGGGGTATCTTTAGCCACACAAAGGGTGATGGGTGTATGGAACAAGCTGCCAGAGGAGGTAGTTGACGCAGGGACCATCCCAACATGATACATGGATAGGGCAGGTTTGGAGGTATGGACCAAAAGCAGGTAGTGTAGCTGGGACATGTTGGCGGGTGTGGTGTGGGCAAGTTGCGCCGAAGGGCCTGTTTTCACACTGTATCACTCTATGACTACATTATACCTCCACCATGCATGAATGCTTCAAAATCACGTGATCGAGTTTTATTGCCATATACTCAAGCATAGAAACATAGAAAATAGGTGCAGGAATAGGCCATCGGCCCTTCGAGCCAGCACTGCCATTCAATATGATCATGGCTATTCATCTAAAATCAGTACCTCTTTCCTGTTTTTTCCCCATATCCCTTGATGTCGTTAGCCACAAGAAGTAAATGTAACTCTCTCTTGAAATTGTCCAGTGAATTGGCCTGCACTGCCTTCTGTGGCAGAGAATTCCACAGATTCACAACTCTCTGTGTGAAGAAAGTTTGTCCTCATCTCAGTCCTAACTGCCCCCCCCCCCCCCCTTTATTCTTAAACTGTGACCCCTGGTTCTGAACTCCCCCAACATCGGGAACATTTTTCCTGCAGTTACAGTAAGTGAAAATATAGCAGGGAAGCAGGATGCTTTCACCAACTGCCCCTTTGAAGTCCACTATCTTCCACCGTATCTACCCAGTGCTTGGTACTTACTTCCAGCAGCCACTGGTTGTCCTCCTGGTTGCACTGAGCCGCAGCCTGATCCATGCCGGTCACCTGGGCGAATTTGGCACAGAGACTCTCATGGCAGCGGCGCAACGCTTCCGGCGCCTTGCACTGAGGCTGCTCCATTGCCGGAGCTGCAGTGAGCGACTCGCCAGTCCAGCAAGCACTCGCCAGCCCCGCTCCCCGTCCGCATCTGTCCCCGCCGCTGCTTCTGGTTCCAACACCCGCGGCCCATGCAGTTGATATGAGTTTTGAAATTTTCATTGATCACAGAATTTCTCACAACAGAAATTTGTGATCAGCGTGAGAATTTGGCGAAATGCATGATTCTCACACTCAATGCATGGGAGTTGGCAGCCCTGCCTCTATCTCCCCCCCTCTCTCTCTCTCTCTCTCTCTCTCTCTCTCTCTCTCCCCTCTCTTTCTCTCCCCCCTCCCACCACGCTCATCCCTCTCTCTCTTCTCCCTCTTTCTCTCTCTCCCCCCTCTTCTGCTCTCTCTCCTCTCAACCTCCCTCTCTCTCCCCCTATCTCTTCCCTCCCCCTCTTTCTCCTCTCTCCATCTCTCTCTCCTCTCACTCCCTCTCCCCTGTCTCCCCCCTCTTACTCTCTCCTCTTCTCTCTCTCTTCTCTCTCCCCCTCTCTATCCCCCCTCTCTCTCTCTCTCTCTCTCTCTCTCCCTCCCCCCTCTCTCCCCCTCTCTCTCTCCCTCTCTCCCTCTCACCTCTCTCTCTCTCTCTCTCCCCCTCCCTCTCTCTCTCCCCTAACTCTCTCTCCCATCTCTTTCCCCCTAACTCTCTCACCCCCTCTCTCTCTCTCTCCACCTCCCTTTGAGAGTCTGTCCCTTCGGCACAGAGACTCTTGCAGCAGCGGCGCAACGCCTCCGATGCCTCTGACGGCCCGGGACTCTCCATGGCCGGAGCTGCAGCGAGCGACTCGCCAGCCCCGCAAACACTCGACAGCCCCGGCTCCCTGCATCTGTCTCCGCCCGCTGCTTCCATCTCTCCCTCAGCCCAGGCTCCCCAACATCCGCGGACTATGCAGTTTATCTGAGTTTTGAAATTTTCGTTGATCACAGAATTTCTCACCACAGAGCGTGAGAAATTTCTGATCAGCGTGAGGGCGTGAGAGTTTGCCTGAGGGCATGATTCTCAAGCGTGAGAGTTGGCAGCCCTGACTTAGATCAGCCATGATTGAATGGTGGAGTAGACTTGATGGGCCGAATGGCCCAATTCTACTCCTATTACATATGAACTGATGAACTTTGGTTTGATTGTATTTCTATTTGATTGGATAGCATACAATGCAAAGCTTTTCACTCTAGTTTGTTCACGTGACAATAATAAAAACTAAACCCAAACATACTGACAAAGATAAATTACAAAACTTCAAGAAGACAGAGAGGGATATGGATAGGTAGAGTGCTTAAAATGTTTAAAAACCTCTTCATGCATTATAATAATTCTGTTCTTTAAAGAAGGTTGAAACTGAGCATCCATAGCTGACACTCACTGCAGTTTACTTTAGTCAGATTCTGTTGTCTGTTGTCAAAGGACAAATGGCAATCATAAAACAATAAAATAAGGTTGAAAGGGTAACAGGACATTTGTCTATCTGTAATCGGGTGACATTTAGCTGTGTTTACTGTTCTGTGTTTTCTCAAGGTGAATGGTCTGTGTGTTTTAAAACCATTTGGGAAGAAGGGGAATTCCGAAGGTGCTTGTTATGGAAAACAGGATATCAAAAGTCTGTATATAAGGAGCAGATGAAATTTTGTTCGTTGTTCGTTCAGTGATCTCTGTATTTGGCGCTTTTGAATAAAGTCTTGATTTTCTTGCCAGATCTTTGCGTTATGTTTTAAAGTTTTCTTTAACAATACAGGGATAAAAATAAATGCTGACTTACTGCGGTCCGTCGCGAGTCTGTGCCAGATTTCAGCTCCGTTGCATTGTCAGTCAGTGTTTTCTGTGTCTGGCTGTCTGACAACTGGGTCTCAGCAGACTAATGAGAACAAGAGATAATTACCCCCATTAAATTAAACAGCGACAGCATAATTCATTTTTAATATTCAGGCTGTGCATTTGGAGTGAAGACTGGGTTTCAAAATCCAACAGACACATTAAAAGGTTATGACGTTAAAATACTGTGCTTGGATTGGGTTGAATAAGGTAATCATTTCCAGTCTAAAGTCAACATTTCAAGAGTAAAAGTCTGTCTGTTCAAGTCAACAGAACTGTTGCTAGTAAAACACACAGGCACTGGAGTAACTCAACGGGTCAGGCAGCATCGCTGGGGGGAATGGATAGGTGATGTTTTGGATTGGGGCCCTTCTTCAAACTGTAGTAGGGGAAGAATGCTGGAAGAGAGAGAGATGGGGATAGAACAAAGCCAGTAAGTGATAGATGAGAGGGTTTGTTTTCGGGTGAGACAAAGGCCAGAGATGAAGAGACAAATGTGTGCCTCTTCTATTATATCACTGACAAATGGAAGAGGCCCAATTAAGTCACTAAATAAGCAACAACAGGACCAAAACAAAACAGGCGTCAAAGCGAGAAAACCCCGGGGCCCCTTATTTGTCATAGCGACCCTGTTCATAGATGGAAAAAGAGGAGGATTGCGACCTAGAATGGGCTTGGTCAGGCAGATACGAGCATCGAACCGGCGGCGGTTAGGTATAGTAGCGGGAACTGTAATTGTGTTTTGTCAAAATAAAGATTAGTTGCGCAAGTGCTTGACTCAGTGATTTTTGACTGAAACAAAAAGGGGGGGGGCTTAGAACAAGCTATTTACAACTTCACACTGCTATCAGTGAGGCAGCCAACATCACTCTCCATCAGCAAGTCCAGGTTTACACCCAGCATTTCATTGTGGCGCTCCTCACCACCGGACAAACAAGGTACGTCACGCAGGCCCGACAGGGATGCTATGAGGTCACCCTCTTGACTAATCCCTACCTTACCTTCCACAATTGCACAACTATCAACCCATCCGCCTTCCTCACTTCTCTACCGGATCATCAGGTGGGGCCACAGCATGATAGCCTTCAGCGGAACCAACTGTTGACCATCACACGCGAGGACTTGCTGGACGTCCCCCTCCCAGAGGCCGATGCCACATGGTTCGTGGATGGCTCATCTCTTTTCTCGGACACCAGACAACGACGGATAATCCGGATATACCATCGTCCAAGATACGACCCCAGTCATTGAGGCTGCCGCTTTCCTGTCTCCCCTCTCTGCACAACAGGCAGATCTCTTTGACCTTACCCGAGCATGCATCCACGGCAAGGCCCACCAGTTGAATATCTGCACCGATTCCCAATACGCATTTTGGCGTTGCCCGTGATTTCGGGGCCGCTGTGGCAGCATCGCGGGTTCCTCACCTCCACCGGCACCCCCCAATAAGAATGTTGTTTTCATCCACAACTTGCTGCAGGCCCATGCCCTTCCCGTCCACCTGGCAATAATTAAATGCAGCACCCACACTGGCACCTCCGATCTGTTCTCCCAGGGAAATGCCTTTGCCAACACCACAGCAAAGGCCGCCGCACAAACGTACCCCCTTACGATCCCCCTTACAGATCCTTGTGAATAGAACGGCCTTGCCACATATGGGAGAGGTTAGGGCTATGCAGAGGGACACCTCTGCTGCGCAACATGATTTATGGAAACGAAAGGGATGTGCCGTAGATTCCCGCACCAATTTTTGGCCCACCCCTGTTGGACAAGTTTGTGTACCTTCTTGCCTGTCCTCTTTAATTACATCCATTCACTGACGCCGCTGAAAAGGTGGGAATGGTGAGAATGGCGAAAGCAACCTGGTGGCATCTGAAGATCTGCCAGCAAGCTTCTGAATGTGAAATTGGTAAAGGAAACAACCTAGGGAAAGTGTTAAAATGCCCAAAGGGATTAGCGCCAATGTCCGGCAGACCCTTTGAAAGTATACAAATAGATTTTATAGAGCTACTGCGGGTACAGCGCTATAAGTATTGTTTGGACATTGTGGATTTATTAGCTGATAGATAGAAGTTCTGCCAGACCATAGTGTAAAGGTTAGCTTCGACCTGCATGCTCTCAGTGATGAACTAGTAACTTATGTTCAGCAATTAACCAGCGCACTATCACTTGTGTCCCAGGTTCATGAAGTACAAGGAGCGACGACTGACACCCTTGAAGAACAAACAGTGTGGCCGGTGACCACGTTCTCGTCCGAAATTGGGATCGGAAGAAGTTAGGACCATGGTGGAAAGGACCGTTCCATGAGCTCCTAACAACCCCACTGCAGGTAAAGGCCTGTCACACTTGCTAATACGTCAGTCAATAACGCTGGCACTCACCACAAAAATCAGCAAGTATGACAGGCCCTTTATGGTCGAAAATCATCCTCGATGGATACACTTGACGGACGGCAAGCGAATCGGTCCACCAACAACAACAGTGAACTCGCAGCTGAAAAAAAAACAGACTCCCTTATCTGATTAGAACGTTGGGTTTGTGCCCATATCTCTCCGCATGCTGAAAAAGGTATTCTTTTGCAAGCCCAAGGACGGGTTCCAACCAAATTATAGTCCAACACGTATGCCTCCATTTTTCCAACTGATTAATGAGAGAAGATATTAAAATCCTTTCGTTCTACAGTATAAATGTTGAGCACAAGGATCAACAAGGATGGAATGTGATGGAGGATGGGGGTTTCAGTGTTAATGTGAATGTGACAGATTGCATGTTGCGTGTGATGAGCCTGTTTTACTTACTTAGAATTGCAAGCTAATTAATAACAGGAGGTTTTACAGAACTGCAAAGGGTGTCATGACTAAAAAGGGAAGAGGCCCGAAACCAAGTAGAACTGCAGAGAAAAACCAAGTCTGTTCTAGACAATAAGAATCGGTGCAGAAATGTGCTGATTGTGTGATTAGCTGGACCCGTGACTACTCATGTGTAAATATACTGCCCGTGTGCAGAATAATTGAGTGGGACCGTGAGGGACAATGAGTGTGCAACCATGCTCTCCCACTCCCAGTGCGTAATTAAGGGGAATTGTTATTTACTTAAACCAACTAATGTGTTTTGTTGTCTGACAGAGCGGATAGAACTTTAACAGCTGAGGAGAGAAGAAGAGTGAATTGTAAAGCCAGAGGGTGGGATATAGATGTAAGGGGACAGTGGGAGAGGGGAAATTTGTGGGACAGTGGGAGAGTTGAAAGAGGGCCGTGTTAGTGGAAGATATAAGTGCACAGCAGGAAGAGAGAGGGCGTTGCCATAGGAAAGAATGAGCGGGTACTGCAATCTATCTTATATATATAAAACTCAAATCAGTCCGCCTGCCGCCGTACGGCGTCCGCCGCGCGTTTCTTCCTTTGACGCTCCGCAACTCCGAAACCGGACGCAGGATCGCCGACGTCTTTTCCATTTCGGTAGAGATTTCGCTTTTCTTTCTAAGTATCCGCTCCTCGTTACATTTCGTCGTGTTTAAGTACGCTTTTTTAATCAAATCCTACACCCCCCCCCCCCCCCCCCCCCCCCCCCCCCCCCCCCCCCACCCCAATCTTTCAAAAAAAAAACTGGATTCTCACCCACACAAGCAGCTCCCTGTGAACGTTCCATCGTGTGATGTCACAATGCCCGATGCTCACAGATGGCCAATCGGAATGGATTCATTTACATATGCCTTTGCAGGAGCCACAGCCCATGGTGAACATTCCATCGTGTGATGTCACAATGCCCAAGGCTCAAATACATTGTTGCCATATTGGGAGTACAGAGAATAGGCTGTGGGCCGAGGAGCTTTATTCAGCAGTTTCGTGACCCAAGTCACCAAACTACATGAAATTGTCACATATTGTGTAAAAATATTTATATAAATCACCGCTGAAACTCGATATGAATAAGACTTGCACATTTTTATTAAATTAGAGAAAACCGGAAAAATGTCGGGAGTACAGAGAAGGTTCTCCAGACTGATTCCTGGGATGTCAGGACTTTCATATGAAGAAAGACTGGATAGACTCGGCTTGTACACGCTAGAATTTAGAAGATTGAGGGGGGGATCTTATAGAAAATTCTTAAGGGTTGTACAGGCTAGATGCAGGAAGATTGTTCCCGATGTTGGGGAAGTCCAGAACAAGGGATCACAGTTTAAGGATAAGGGGGAAATCTTTTAGGACCGAGATGAGGAAATCATTTTTCACACAGAGAATGGTGAATCCCTGGAATTCTGTGCCATGGAAGGTAGTTGAGGCCAGTTCATTGGCTATATTTAACAGGGAGTTAGATGTGGCCCGTGTGGCTAAAGGGATCAGGGGGTATGGAGAGAAGGCAGGTACAGGATACTGAGTTGGATGATCAGCCATGATCATATTGAATGGTGGTGCAGGCTCGAAGGGCCGAATGGCCTACTCCTGCACCTAATTTCTATGTTTCTATGTTTCTATCAGCCGTGATCATATTGAATGGAGAATGGTGCAGGCTCGAAGGGCCGAATGGCCTACTACTGCACTTAATTTCTATGTTTCTATGTGTCCCTCTCCTCACCCCTCTCCCTCTGCCACCCATCTCTCTCTCCCCACCCTCTTCCCTCTCTACCACCACCCCACCCTCTCTACCACCACCCCCTTCCCCCTACCCCTCTGTCCCTCTTCTACCACTCCCACTACCCCTCTACCCCTCCCTCCCTCCCCAATCTTCCACTTCTCTCCCACTCTCTCCTCCCCCACTCCTCACCCCTCTCCCATCCCTCTCTCCACCACCCCCTTCCCTCTCTACCCCACCCCCTACCTTCTCTCCCCCCCACACCCCTTCCCCTATCCCTCTGTCCCTCTTCCATCACTCCCGCTACCCCCTCTCCTCCTCCCTCCCCACTCTTTCCCCTCTTTCCCCCCCCCCCTCTCCCCAATCCCCCCCTCCCCCAAAGCTCTCTCCCCCTCCCTCACCCCCTACCCCGCTCTCCTTTCCCTCCCAAATCTATCCCGTTTCCTCCTCCTCCCTCCCCTCTTCTCACCCCCACCACAAACGCCGTTGGGGAAACAGACCATGGAGGGAGTACAGAGAAGGTTCACCAGACTGATTCCTGGGATGTCAGGACTTTCAAATGAAGAAAGACTGGATAGACTTGGCTTGTACTCGCTAGATTTTAGAAGATTGAGGGGGGATCTTATAGAAACTTACAAAATTCTTAAGGGGTTGGACAGGCTAGATGCAGGAAGATTGTTCCAGATGTTGGGGAAGTCCAGAACAGGGGGTCACAGTTTAAGGATAAGGGGGAAATCCTTTATGACCGAGATGAGAAAAACATTTTTCACACAGAGAGTGGTGAATCTCTGGAATTCTCTGCCACAGAAGGTAGTGGAGGCCAGTTCATTGGCTATATTTAAGAGGGAGTTAGATGTGGCCCTTGTGGCTAAAGGGATCAGGGGGTATGGAGAGGGGGGGAGCTGTGAGGAGGATGCTAGGAGACTGCAAGGTGGCTTGGATAGGCTGGGTGAGTGGGCAAATGTTTGGCAGATGCTGTATAATGTGGATAAATGTGATGTTAACCATTTTGGTGACAAAAACGAGAAAGCAGACTATTATCTAAATGGTTGCCGATTGGGAAAGGGGGAGATGCAGCGAGACCTGGGTGTCATGGTACACCAGTCATTGAAGGTAGGCATGCAGGCGCAGCAGGCAGTAAAGAAAGCGAATGGTATGTTAGCTTTCATTGCAAAAGGATTTGAGTATAGGAGCAGGGAGGTTCTACTGCAGTTGTACAGGGTCTTGGTGAGAACACACCTGGAGTATTGCGTACAGTTTTGGTCTCCAAATCTGAGGAAGGAGATTATTGCCATAGAGGGAGTGCAGAGACGGTTCACCAGACTGATTCCTGGGATGTCAGGACTGTCTTATGAAGAAAGACTGGATAGACTTGGTTTATACTCTCTAGAATTTGGGAGACTGAGAGGGGATCTTATAGAAACTTACAAAATTCTTAAGGGGTTGGACAGGCTAGATGCAGGAAGATTGTTCCAGATGTTGGGGAAGTCCAGAACAGGGGGTCACAGTTTAAGGATAAGGGGGAAATCCTTTATGACCGAGATGAGAAAAACATTTTTCACACAGAGAGTGGTGAATCTCTGGAATTCTCTGCCACAGAAGGTAGTTGAGGCAAGTTCATTGGCTATATTTAAGAGGGAGTTAGATGTGGCCCTTGTGGCTAAAGGGATCAGGGGGTATGGAGAGAAGGCAGGTACAGGATACTGAGTTGGATGATCATCCTTGATCATATTGAATGGTGGTGCAGGCTCGAAGGGCCGAATGGCCTACTACTGCACTTAATTTCTATGTTTCCCTCTCTTCACCCCTCTCCCTCTCCTCACCCCTCTCCCTCACCCCTCACCCCCCTTCCCTTTCTACTCCACCCCCTTTCCCTCTCTCCACCTGCCCCCTTCCCCCTATCCCTCTCCTCCTCCCTCTCACTCCCCACTCTTTCCTGTCTCTCCCTCCACCCCTCTCCCCCCTCCTCCCCTCCCTCCCCATTCCCCCTCCCCCACATCTCTCTCCCCCCATCCCCCTCTCTCACCCCATAGGAGGAAAGTCTCTCCTTTCCCTCCCAAATCTGTCATGTTTCCTCCTCCTCCTCCTCTCCCTCCCTCTCCTCTTCTCACCAACCTCCCCCCCCCCCCTCCCCCCACCTGTGAGTTTGGGGGGCGGTTAATTGAGTGTGAAGCCGCAGCCCCTACTCCCCCTCCCCCCCCCCCCCCCCCCCCCCCCCAACGCTGTTGGGGAAACAGACCCAACGGGTCTGCCCTTGGTCTAGTTAATATATAAAACTCAAATCCGTCCGCCTGCAGTACGGATCCCTTCCTGCCTTTTGATTAGTTGACGGCTGCTCCTTCCTATCAGCTTCCAACACACTTCGAAACAAAGTTGCAAGATAGGAACACTGAACTTATCACTGCTGCAGCAGGCAGGGGAGGTGTCAATGGATTTTTTTTTAAAGAGGCAGGGCAGTGCTGGAATCTTACTTTTGAGAACGGCTTCAGTTCCATTGGAGGAGACGGGTGCATGGTGGAATATTGGGTTGGGGGATCACACCATTGGGGGAGCAGACCCAACCGGTCTGCACTTGGTCTAGTATTACTTAAAATTATAGAATCCAATGTTGGTTCCCTCCGCAGGTGCTGCCTGACCTGTTGAGTTACTCCAGCTCACTGTGTGTTTGGCTCAAGATTCCAGCAGCTGCACTTCCTTGTGTCTCCATGTTGCTAGCAAAAGCCAATTAGGTCAATTGATAGCATGCAGAATGTTTCAATTCCAAGAATCCAGGCACTTTTCTCTCACTTTTGACAGTTGTCGATCAAGATATGGTAAACATGTGTTTTGTCGACTAATTTTAGGAAGAATAGTAGTAGCAGCCTTCACTTGGTTTTGTCTGTTAGATTAAGGATATGCCTACAGACCCGGAAAATAATACTAAGGCAAAAGAGACTAATGCAGTTAAATGAATCAGTAATAAGTAATTACTTATTAATTAGCAGTACAATAAGTAATTTTCCCTGTCAGTTTGCTCCAGGGCCTGGCCAAGATGGCCATTCACGAGTCCATGCAGCGGACATTGAGGGTTCTGCCTGAGCCAACTGCCTGCCCCTCTTCCAGCTCAATGTCCGTGCCCACATGTCCTTGGAGAGGGAACATGCAATGTCCATGGGAACTCTGGAGGCCTTCCTTGAACACGTCATGGATAAGGATGATTTACATTTCACCCACTTGCAATTTAATGATTGATTGATTGATTTATGTTTGCAGACTGAAGGGCAGTTTTAATCTTTCCAGTATTTTGTAAATGTGTTGTTTGGAATAAAATCTTGTTAAAAAAAAAAAAAACTACCAACCTCTCCCACAATACATCATTGCACTCTCTCAGTAACTTCACTGGCTTCTCCTCTGCAGCAGAACATAAAACTGTTGAGCAACTCAATGACAAAAGGAGTTTGCGTGTCAGGACAGGAAATTCAGTACCAAATCAGCCTAGCTCTTTGCCCTCTGTGTTTCACATCTCCTCCATTCTTTTGTCCGAGTTCTCATGCACTAACTGATCCCAATCACTCTTTCGACTTTACAGATAGTGTGGAAATAGGCCATTTGGCAAACAGATCCATGCTGACTGGCAATAGCCCAGTACACCCGCACTATCCTGCACACTAGGGACAATTTACATTGTTTTTATCCAAGCCAATTAACCTACAAACCTGCACATCTTTGGAGTGTGGGAGGAAACTCCATACAGACAGCACCCATAGTCAGGATCAAACCAGAGTCTTTGGCGCAGTAAGGCAGCAACTCTACCGCTGCACCACTGTGTCTCCCCGCTAACAAGATACCTTGTTTATCCCCATATTCACCCCAATTTCACCCCATCAGAGACATCCCCTCCCAGTTGGTATTTTTCATTCTATGGAAAGTACCTTCAGGAGTATTGGAGGGAGTGGAAGGCACTGTTTTAAATGCCGGTCTATATTTTGCAGCTGCTAGGGTAAGCTCAAAGGCAATAAGTAACATCTGAAACACAAGAGACTAGTGTGCTAGTGTGAATTGTATACGAGTGACGATTCTGGAGTGTGACTCGCTGTCCCCAATGCTGTTCCAATGTCAATGTATTCTTTGTAGTGCTTCAGGAGGACCTTAAGGCCAATGTAAATATGTGACCTGATAAGGATGTGTCAGTGCTGAAATGAATGATATACAGAAGCTCAGCAAGCACCAAAGGGAGAGAGAAATCAAGTAGACACAAGGACCTGCAGCAAGGAATATTGAGCCGTGATGGAATAAGTGCTAGAGTAAAAAGTGCTGGAGTAACTCAGTGGGTTAGGCAGTATCTCTGGAGAAAAAGGACCGGTGATGTTTCAGGTTGGAGCCCTTCTTCAGACTGCGGCACTTTGTGTCTATCTTCAGTATATACCAGTATCTGCAGTTCCTTTCTACACAAGTGCTGGAATAACTCAGCTGGTCAGGCAGCATCGGTGCAGGGAATGAATAAGCAACATTTGGCTCAGGATCCTTCTTCAGACTAATTGTAGTAATCGGGGGGAGAAAGCTGGAAAAGAGGTAGGGATGGGACAAGGCCTGGCAAACGATATGTGGAAACAGATGAGGAAGCTTTGATTGGTAGATGGGTGGAGTAAGTGACAAGGGCTAGAGATGGAAAGGAGACAAGTGGTTGGCAGATAAGGAGAGAAGAGTGGGTGAAATGTAAAGCTAGAGGGAGGGATATAGGTTAAAGGGGACAATGAGGAGAGGGGTAGGGAAGGGAAAGAGGGCTGGGATTGTGGTTGTAATGGATACGCATCAGGTTAGGGGGCATGGGAAAGAGAGATTGAGAAAGGGGATGCTACTTACAATTGGATAATTCAATGTTCATACCTTTGGATTGTAATCTACCCATGTGGAAATAGAGGTGCTGTTTCCTCCAGTCTGTTCTGGCAATGGAGGAGGCCCAGGATCGAAACATCAGTACAGTAATGGGTCGGAGAGTTAAAATTATTAGCAACTGGAAGATCCAGCTGACCTTGGCAGACTGAGTGCAGGTGCTCAGCGAAACGGTCACCTAGTCTACGCATGGCATCGCCGAAGTAAAGAAGCTTACATCAGGAGCAACAAATACAGTATCAAGTTGATCATGACGGGGCAATACCATAATCCTGGGCCGACCATGTATGTCTCTGGATGCATACAGTGTCGATGCTTTGATAGTGCTTCGGGTAGTGGTCCTGCTCGAGCAGAATTGGGAGAAGGGCATGTCTAAGGAACAGAACCGTCAAACTGATGATAATGATTCCATGTCACTGGGATGGGAGTTGTTTGGCAAAATGGCAGAAGGGAAAGTTCACGCCAGCAAGTGCTCCATCAGATAATAAATTAACAATGTTAAGAAATAACCAAAGTCTGAAGAAGGGTCTCGACCCGAAACGTCACCCATTCCTTCTCTCCAGAGATGCTGCCTGTCCCGCTGAGTTACTCCAGCATTTTGTGTCTACCTTCAACCAAGAGCTTTGGCTGCTGTCCAAGAAAACAAGTCAAGGTGTGCCCAGAACAGATTTAATATACAAGGCCTTATTAGAATGGAAGATAGATGCAAAAAGCTGGAGTAACTCAACGGGACAAACAGCAAATCTGGATAAAAGGAAAGGGTGACATTTCAGGTCAAGACCCTACGTCAGACTGACATCTGAAAAAGGGTCTTGACCCAAAACATATTTTTCCTATTCCCTACTACGGATGTAAGGATTTAATGGGAACCTGGGGGGGAATGAGCTTTTGAGCCAAGTACTATAACACCATTTAAAAGGCACTTGGACAGGTTCATAGATTGGGATGTTTTAAACGGATATGGGACAAACGCGGGCAAATGGGACACCCTTGGATATGGGACCTGAGTCGGCATGGACGCTTTGGGCCGAATGGCCTGTTTTGGTGCTGTCGGACTCAACACCGCCAACAAACCTTGAGACTCTTCCCTTTTCACTTATCCTTATGTACACGCTCTGAACACGCCTTTGTGTAGATATGTTACAATACTTACCTTCAGCGGTACTGTAATTCTGCCATTGGCCGTGTGCGCGATTTTGCCGCCTTTGATGGGGGAGGGGTTAAAACGCGTTTCTTACCTTGTCCTGGATTATATTTGGTTGGAGTGCAAGCTTTTGCTGACGAATCGTTCCGACGGGCGTTCTGTGTATTTATTTATTTTTATTTATTTATTTTTTTAAATCGGCCGACTAGTTCAGCGCTGGAGTCATTTTTAAATCAGCTTCTAAAGCCATCAACGCCGACAACGGGGACGGATTTCAGGTAAACGAAAGCCGCTTATTTTATGTATAAAAGTGGTCCTTAATATGCCTTTAGTTCACATTTTAAGTTGCAAAACGGTGATTTAGTCCCCATAAGAACCGGCAGTGTTATTCTTGCCGATATGGGGACTAAATCACTGCAAACCGCAACGTTCCAAATGGTCGCGTTCCAGAAAAACCCACTCGCAAGTTGATTTAAATGCCCATTAATTTACAGGTATTAAACATTAAATTCCTTCCATTTGGCCTATAAATCCATGACAATGAGATTTAAAAATTATGTTATATTGTGAATTCTTGTGTGAATGTTATTTGGGCACTTAGGCTATTTAAAATTGTTAATCTATTCTTAAGAAATTGATAGATGTTTAGATCTAGTAATTGAATTTTGTAATTAGCTACAATTAGGTAACTAACTAATTATATGCTTTAATTTCAAGTCATCTAATCAAGATTGTTTCATATTTGTTTCAGAATGCTTCAATCTATAATAACTGAAAATTTCTTTCAGTTCTCTTAATTTTTAAGAAAGTTATGGCGATTTGACTGTCCTCGATCACAGCTTTTTTGTTAAGTCAATGGAAAAGCAATAGGGAACAAGATGCTGATTTTCGAGTATGAAAATGGCCATAACTTTTTTAATACTGAAGATATGAAAGTGAATTAGGTGTCAAATTAAACGTCTTTTTATGCTTTATCTGATGGGATAAATTACAGACTTGCTTTTTAAAATCTCAAAATGTTGTAACATTGCTACTTTGTGGTTTTTAAATGCCTCCCTCTTATCCCAATCTCTTTTCCCCCTTCTCTCACCAACTTTATCTTAACTTTTCCAATGAGACATGGGTCCGTGTCTAAACAAGTCAGAACTCATTCATCGCCAACTGTGGAATTTCCGTAAGCCTAATGTTAAGTTTCCGTTCAGGTTTCCTAAATGGTACAGGGGCATGAAGCGACTTGTCTGGAGAAGGGTCTCGACCCAGGGATATGTCGGAAGGAACTGCAGATGCTGATTTACACCGAAGATAGACACGAGATGCTGGAGTAACTCAACGGGACAGGCAGCATCTCTGGATAAAGGAAATGGGTGATTTCAGGTCGAGACCCTTCTTCACTGCCTGACCCGCTAAGTTACTCCAGCACATTTGTATATTCACAATTTTCTCTCTCCCCTTTCTCCCCCTCCTTTTTCTCTCTTCCACCTTCTCTCTCTCCCCCCTTCTCTTTCTCTCCCCCTCTCTAGCCTCCCCACTCTCCCTCCCTCCCTCCCTCCCTCTTCTCTCCTCACCTGCGTATTGTTGTCGGACCCGCAGGTCACAGCGTGGAGCCAGTAGTTGGTGCAGGACGTTAGGTAGAAAAGGATCAGCGCCGCTCCCGCGAAGAACCGCGCAGTGATCAACATCAGTCGCTGCCGCTTCATGGCGAGGGTGAGTGGGTGGGTGAGCTGCGTTGCGTTGCTTGCGGATGAGAATAAACCAGGGTCCCCACCCGGCTTCACACACTCAAGTCAGGGACAAATTCCCCAAGTGTGTGCGTCCAAGAAGTAAAGTCTGTGACCCTGCGGACAAAAGTTTTCTGCACCTCCCAGGAAGAGAGAGATCCGAGTGGCGATAGCGGCGCTGGTTGCGGAAAAGAGTGGGTGTGTGATGTTTGGGAATGTGATACTAACCAGCCGATTGGATATGTACACGGGGCACTCCCATTTCCACAATGCTCTTTAATTCCCCAGGGGCTTCGATGTGGTCGAGGGCTGGAAGTAATTCAGCGAGTCGGGGCAGAACTGATCGGACAGGCTGCTCCTTCCTATCAGCTTCCAACACACTTCGAAACAAAGTTGCAAGATAGGAACACTGAACTTATCACTGCTGCAGCAGGCAGGGGAGGTGTCAATGGATTTTTTTTTAAAGAGGCAGGGCAGTGCTGGAATCTTACTTTTGAGAACGGCTTCAGTTCCATTGGAGGAGACGGGTGCATGGTGGAATATTGGGTTGGGGGATCACACCATTGGGGGAGCAGACCCAACCGGTCTGCACTTGGTCTAGTATTACTTAAAATTATATAATCCAATGTTGGTTCCCTCCGCAGGTGCTGCCTGACCTGTTGAGTTACTCCAGCTCACTGTGTGTTTGGCTCAAGATTCCAGCAGCTGCACTTCCTTGTGTCTCCATGTTGCTAGCAAAAGCCAATTAGGTCAATTGATGGCATGCAGAATGTTTCAATTCCAAGAATCCAGGCACTTTTCTCTCACTTTTGACAGTTGTCGATCAAGATATGGTAAACATGTGTTTTGTCGACTAATTTTAGGAAGAATAGTAGTAGCAGCCTTCACTTGGTTTTGTCTGTTAGATTAAGGATATGCCTACAGACCCGGAAAATAATACTAAGGAAAATAATACTAATTCTGCACCTCCTAGGAAGAGGGAGATCCGAGTGGCGATAGCGGCGCTGGTTGCGGAAAAGAGTGGGTGTGTGATGTTTGGGAATGTGATACTAACCAGCCGATTGGATATGTACACGGGGCACTCCCATTTCCATAATGCCCTTTAATTCCCCAGGGGCTTCGATGTGGTCGAGGGCTGGAAGTAATTCAGCGGGTCAGGGCAGAACTGATCGGACAGATCTTCAGAGATTTAGTAGTAGTTTAAACACGTGTGGGTTTAAACTAAATAGTGGGGAGGAGGGGATTGACAAATTGGGAGTATAAAGATGGAGTTGAAGGGGAAGTGGCTACAGGAAAAATTACAAAAGATTATCGAATTAATGGGACAGAAAGCTCGAGAAGAGACAACAGAGTAAGGTCAGGGCCAATTGTGAACTGTGCGAGGGGAGAAGTGAATACAGAGGTCAAAGTTCTGTATATGAATGTGGGAAGTATAGGCAATTAAGTGGACGAGCTTGAGGCTCAGTTAGAAATTGGCAAGTATGATGTTGTGGGATTTACAGAGACATGGCTGCAAGAGGGCCAGTGCTGGGAACTGAATATTCAAGGGTATACCTCCTATCGAAAAGACAGACAGGTGGGCAGAGGGGGTGGGGTTGCTCTGTTGGTGAGGAATGAAATTCAGTCCCTTGCGAGGGGTGACATTGAAATAGGAGATGTGGAGTCATTACGGATAGAACTAAGGAATTGTAAGGGTAAAAAGACCCTAATGGGACTAATCTACAGGCCCCCAAACAGTAGCCTGGACATAGTGCGCAAGTTGAATCAGGAATTTAAATTGGCATGTAACAAAGTAATGCTGTGGTTGTTATGGGAGATTTCAACATGCAGGTAGACTGGGAAAATCAGGTTGTTACTGGACCCCAAGAAATGGACTTTGTAGAGTGCCTTTGTGATAGATTCTTAGAACAGCTTGTATCGGAGCCTACCAGGGAGAAGGCAATTCTGGATTTAGGGTTATGTAATGAACCGGATTTGATAAAAGACCTCGAGGTTAATGAGCCATTAGGAGGTAGTGACCATAACATGGTCAGGTTTAATCTACAATTGGAGATGGAGAAGAGTAGATCGGAGGTGTCAGTTTTGCAGTTGAATAAAGGGGACTCAGGGGCTATGAGGGAGGAGCTAGCCAAAGTTGACTGGAAAGATATACTAGCAGGGATGACAGTGGAGCAAAAATGGCAGGTATTTCTAGGAATAATACAGAAGATGCAGGATCAGTTCATTCCTAGGAGGAAGAAAGATTCCAAGGGGAGAAAGGGATGACCATGGCTGACAAGGGACGTCAGGGACAGTATAAAAATAAAAGAGAAGAAGTACAACGTAGCAAAGATGAGCGGGAAGAAAGAAGATTGGGTAATGTTTAAAGAACAACAGAAGATAACCATTAAGACAATATGGGGAGAAAATATGAGGTACTAAGGTAAGCTAGCCAAGAATATAAAGCAGAATAGTAAAAGCTTCTTTAGATATGTGAAGAGGAAAGAAATAGTTAAGACCAAAGTTGGACCCTTGAAGACCGAAAAAGGTGAATATATTCTGGGGAACAAGGAAATGGCAAATGAGTTGAACAGGTACTTTGGATCCATCTTCACAAAGGAGGACACAAACAATCTTCCTGATATAGTAGTGGTCAGAGGATCTGGGGTGACGGAGGAACTGAAGGAAATCCACATTAGGCAGGAAATGGTGTTGGATAGACTGATGGGACTGAAGGCTGATAAATCCCCAGGACCCGATGGTCTGCATCCCAGGGTACTTAAGGAAGTGGCTCTAGGAATCGTGGATGCATGGGTGACAATTTTCCAATGTTCTATAGACTCAGGATCAGTTCCTGGGGATTGGAGGGTAGCTAATGTTATCCCACTTTTTAAGAAAGGCGGGAGAGAGAAAACAGGGAATTATAGACCAGTTATCCTGACATCGGTGGTGGGGAAGTTGCTGGAGTCAATTATAAAAGATGAGCTAGCCAAACATTTGGATAGCAGTAACAGGATTGGTCCGAGTCAGCATGGATTTACGAACGGGGAATAATGCTTGATTAAACTTCTGGAATTTTTTGAGGATGTTACTAGGAAAATGGACAAGGGAGAGCCAGTGGATGTAGTGCACCTGGACTTTCAGAAAGCATTTGATAAGGTCCCACATAGGAGATTAGTGGGCAAAATTAGGGCACATGGTATTGGGGGTAGAGTGTTGACATGGATAGAGAAGTGGTTGGCAGACAGGAAACAAAGAGTAGGGATTAACGGGTCCCTTTCAGAATGGCAGGCAGTGACCAGTGGGGTACCGCAAGGCTCAGTGCTGGGACCGCAGCTATTTACAATATACATTAATGATTTGGATGAAGGGATTCAAAGTAACATTAGCAAATTTGCAGATGACACAAGGCTGGGTGGCAATGTGAACTGTGAGGAGGAGGCTATGAGAATGCAGGGTGACTTGGACAGTTGGGAGAGTGGACAGATGCATGGCAGATGAAGTTTAATGCGGATAAATGTGTGGTTATCCACTTTGGTAGCAAAAACAGGAAGGCTATCTAAATGGTGTTGTTGGGAAAAGGGGAAGTACAGCGGGATCTGGGGTTCCTTGTTCATCAGTATGAAAGTAAGCATGCAGGTACAGCAGGCAGTGAAGAAAGCGAATGGCATGTTGGCCTTTATAACAAGAGGATTCGAATATAGGAGCAAAGAGCCTTCTAGTGAGAGCCACCACCTGGAGTATTGTGTACAGTTTTGGTCCCCTAATTGCTATTGAGAGAGTGCAGAGTAAGTTTACAAGGTTAATTCCCAGGATGGCAGGACTGTCATATGCTGAGAGAATGGAGCAGCTGGGCTTGTACACTCTGGAGTTTAGAAGGATGAGAGGGTATCTCATTGAAAAAGATAAAATTGTTAAGGGTTTGGACACGCTAGGGGCAGGAAATATGTTCCCGATGTTGGGGGAGCCCAGAACCAGGGGTCACAGTTTAAGAATAAGGAGTAAGCCAATTAGAACGAAGATGAGGAAACACTTTTTCTCACAAAGAGTGGTGAATGTGGAATTCTCTGCCTCAGAGGGCGGTGGAGGCAGGTTCTTTGGATGCTTTCAAGAGAGAGCTAGATAGGGCTCTTAAAAATAGCAGAATCAGGGGATATGGGGAGAAGACAGGAACAGGGTACTGATTGGGGATGATCAACCATGATCACATTGAATGGCGGTGCTGGCTTGAAGGGCCGAATGGCCTACTCCTGCACCTATTGTCTATTGAGATATGCATGCCCAGGAATTTCAAGTTTTTGACTCCACCATCATCCCATCGAGGAAGACAAATTTGTAGACCCTGGTCCTTCCTCTTCCAAAGTACGCATTGAGTTCCTTGGTCTTCTCACGGCTGCCAACATTGGGTGAGAGTTGGGAGTGAAAAATTGTGAGAGACCACGCCAGAGGGTGCGTAGTGTCCGAGGGGGGGGGGATGGGGGGGTGGAAGGTTGTTACGGAGCCTTTGCATTTCGCAGATTGAAATTGTGCAATCTGGAGCATACTGTAGCGACTCTTCTAACTTACACTTGAATTCAATACTTATGCTTTAAATTGGATTAGCTATAAATCAGGTTAGGCTAAATTACATTCCTAATTAGATTCCACAGTCGAGCCAGGCTCTGATCAACAGATACAGCACATGAATGATCTTAGTGTATTCATGTATGGAAATCAGATTATAATCAAACACTTGGCCCATGTTGACCAACCTGGGTCTCACTGCACACCTGGTACTGCACCTAACCCCGATTCCAGTTGCATACCTTCTCTCATTTCTGACCCCAAGTCCAGCCTTACACCTGACCCCCTATTCTAGTTTGATCATAGCTGCTTACCTGCTTATGTTCCCAGTGCTGAACACCCCCATTGTCCCAGCTTTGACTGCACACCTAGTACTATTCCAGACCTTGACTCAGGATGCATGCTTGGCCTTGCTCCTAGCCCCTCTGCACTGACAATATATCTGGCCCACACATAAAGCCCCATATCTGACCTCCTGGACTTAACCTATTACATTCAAGTCCATAGGTGCTTATCTAATGCGGTAATCTTTTATGGGGCACATCACGGACCAAATTTTGTATAACAAAATTTGCTACATCCATTGGCTTCCTTGTTATCTAACATGCTAGTTACTTTGTCAAAGAAGTCATCAATTGGTTCAACACTATTTCTCATCCATAAAATTATACTCACTCAGCTGTATGTATTCTGTTACTATTTCCTTAATTTTCCTAACAAACTGTCCTGAAGTCATTTTCACCTCCAATATTTTCAGTATTTTGCTGTCTTCCTCTCAGCTGGGACTTTTCCGAAATGCAAAGTCCAATAACTATATATTTAAGCAATATTATTCTATTAAATGTGATCTTGAAAGTACATAATATTTTCTGTGGTATTCATAACACAATAATGATAAAAAATATCTTTTTTTGATTGGACCTACCAACATGCATATATTTTTTGTTTTTAATTTAATTCTTTATTTTGAACAGAATAAAATAATAAAAAGAAAGTGAATACATTATTATATTACAGCCAATATGTACTGCGGGAAAAGAATTGTTCCAATGCGCACCATTCCCAATTACTTTTACATTGTAGTGATTGAAATCTAAGTGAAGTTTAAATGGCATCAGAAAAATAAAACCTCCAAAATAGATGATATTCATTACGTGGATGGTTGGAGTCAGTATCAGCACAATTAGTATATTAAACTTTGAATCTTCAGATATCCTGGTTCAAGCTAAAACTAAAGACAAATAATAACCTCCTCACACATTCCCCTGCAAGTATTTCTGTCACTCCTGTAAAATATACCCCTTCTTTGAACAAGCTCTTAAATATTGCATCTTTTAAATATCCGATCAGTTTCCATCTGATTACACTCCTTGAGCATGTTCATCTACATGTTCAATTAATAAAACATCGAGATTGGGGATATTTCTATTCAACCTGTCAAAGGAATATGTGGGAGTTGGGGGGGGGTTAGAAATAGTCAGTGAGGTAAACAAACATAATAGTTGAGTGGCAAATGACAATAGTGCTACCTTCCCAATATTTACCTGAAGGAAATAATGGGTTATCGGGGCTGTATGTTGTGACAGACAGCCTGACACCTTACATGTCATTTTAATATTACACTTATCCCATCCTCCTGGATATTCCGGATTAATAAATTAAGGTTTTATCAACTAATTACAAATCAGGCTAATTACAAATCAATACCATTAGCCAACTCCGAAACACGAAGCGCTCAGCATTGGGATCCAGACATCACGGACAACTGGCCACAGTTCCCTGCTCACATCTGGTAGTGCTTTCTGTTTGAACCAGGAGCCACAGAGCGTTTTTGAAAGTAGGGAGGCTGAGCAATCACTGATCACTGGCCTTGGGTACCTGGCGAGGGAGTGGAGGTGTCCCCCCCTCCCACGGTAGGGACTTTTTGAAATTTGATGTATTAAAAATATGTTTTAGTGCATTGCAGAAGTATGATTTCAATGTTTTTTGTTTGAAGTATTTTTAAGAGGTAACTTTTTAAGGGGTAACTTTATCCACACAAAGGGTGATGGGTGTATGGAACAAGCTGCCAGAGGAGGTAGTTGATGCAGGGACTATCCCAACATATAAGAAACAGTTAGACTGATACATGGATAGGACAGGTTTGGAGGGATATGGACTAAAAGCAGTTAGTGTAGCTGGGACATGTTGGCGGGTGTGGGCAAGTTGCGCTGAAGGGCCTGTTTTCACACTGTATCACTCTATGACTACATTATACCTCCACCATGCATGAATGCTTCAAAATCAAGTGGTCGAGTTTTATTGCAATATACTCAAGCATAGAAACATAGAAAATAGGTGCAGGAATAAGCCATTCGGCCCTTCGAGCCAGCGCTGCCATTCAATATGATCATGGCTGTTCATCTAAAATCAGTACCTCTTTCCTGTTTTTTCCCCATATCCCTTGATTTCGCGAGCCCCAAGAGCCAAATGTAACTCTCTTGAAAACATCCAGTGAATTGGCTTCCACTGCCTTCTGTGGCAGAGAATTCCACAGATTCACAACTCTCTGGGTGAAGAAAGTTTGTCCTCATCTCAGTCCTAACTGGCCTACCCTTTATTCTCAAACTGTGACCCCTGGTTCTGTACTCCCCCACCATCGGGAACATTTTTCCTGCAGTTACAGTAAGTGAAAATCTGATAGGCAAGCAGGATGCTTTCTCCAACCACTCCTATTTGAAGGCCACTATCTTCCACCGTTTCCACCCAGTGCTTGGTACCTACTTCCAGCAGCCACTGGTTGTCCTCCAGGGTGCACCAAGCCGCAGCCTGAAGGGCCTGTCCCAATTAGGCCATCTTTTGGGTGACTACAAGAGCCAGTGGCAACAATTTTTGCTGTTGGAGGATGTCATAGATTGTCGCAAGGTGTTGTAGGTGAATGCTAGTAAAACTAGTCCCTGACAGTCGCCTAAAGAGTCGCTTCAGTGGGACAGGCCAATAAATGTGTGGGAATAGCATAGATTAGGGGAGCCGTGACCAGCTGTGTCACTCATTGTCCAGCCTACTCGCCAAGTTGCCGATAGACACAAAAAGCCGGAGTAACATCCAATTTCTCTCTGTGTCTGTGGACCGACTCCAAGCACCAGAGGCCCATTGATCTGCGGCGCTGCTCGATACGTGATTGGCTTTGTGGAGATCAGAGCCAGATGTCACCGTGTCCCGGCACTTGGCCCTACACAGCCCTGCTAGCCGGACAGGGTTCAGTTTAGAGATACAGTGCTGAAACAGGCCCTTCGGCCCACTGAGTCCGCACCGACCAGCGATCCCCGCACATTAACACTATCCTACACACACTAGGAACAATTTACACTTATACCAAGCCAATTAACCATACCTTCAGTCTGATGAAAGGTGGAGTTTGTGTCTGGCTACAATTTACAATGTTGTAAAACTATCATAATCATACTTCATTAGCCAAGTACGTTTTGCAACATACGAGGAATTTGATTTGCCATACAGTCGTACCAAGAAAAAGCAACAGAACACACCAAATACATTTTAACATGAACATAAACCACAGTGACTCCTCCATATTCCTCACTGTGATGGAAGGTGAAAAAGAGTTCAACCTCTCCCTTTAGAGATACAGTGAGGAAACAGGCTCTTCGGCACACCAAGTCCGCTATCAGCGATCATCCCGTACATTAGCACCATCCAACACACTAGGGACAATTTACAATTTTACCGAAGCCAATTAACCGATAAACCTGCAGGTCTTTGGAGTGTGGGAGAAAAAACCAGAACACCTGAAGAAAACCTACACGGTCACAGGGAGAAAATATAAACTCCATACAGACAGCACCTGGAGTCAGTTTCGAACCTGGGTTTCTGGTGCTGTACAGCAGCAACTCTACCGTTGCACCCCTAAAGGTGTATACACTGTGCCACTGCGACACCCTAAAGTTATCTGGTTCAATTGGATAGCATGTTGACAAAAACGTTTCATTATATGTCAGCACCTGTGACACTAATAAACCAATACCAATATTTCTACTTGCATTGTTTGTCTAATCTCAGCAACCAACCTTGCATTCTTTGTAGACTGAATGCATTAAATGTACTATTGATGGTTTGAATGGTTACCAACAATTCATTGGTGCTGAACTTAACATTGCCAGAGTAAAAAGGCAGTAACATCCTATTTAATAGAAACATAGAAACATAGAAAATAGGTGCAGGAGTAGGCCATTCGGCCCTTCAAGCCTGCACCGCCATTCGATATCATGGCTGATCATCCAACTCAGTATCCCATCCCTTGTCTTCTCTCCATACCCCCTGATCCCTTTAGCCACAAGGGCCACATCTAACTCCCTCTTAAATATAGCCAATGAACTGGCCTCAACTACCTTCTGTGGCAGAGAATTCCACCGATTCACCACTCTGTGTAAAAAATGATTTTCTCATCTCGGTCCTAAAAGACTTCCCTCTTATCCTTAAACTGGGACCCCAAGTTCTGGACTTCCCCAACCGGGAATAATCTTCCTGCATCTAGCCTGTCTAACCCCTTAAGAATTTTGTACGTTTCTATAAAATCCCCCCTCAATCTTCTAAATTCTAGCATGCACAAGCCGAGTCTATCCAGTCTTTCTTCCTATGAAAGTCCTGCCATCCCAGGAATCAGTCTGGTGAACCTTCTCTGTACTCCCTCTAGGGCAAGCATGTCTTTCCTCAGATTTGGAGACCAAAACTGTACGCAATACTCCAGGTGTGGTCTCACCAAAACGCTGTACAACTGCAGTAGAACCTCCCTGCTCTTATACTCAAATCCTTTTCCTATGAATTCGAACATAACATTCGCTTTCTTCACTGTGCTGCACCTGCATTCCTACTTTCAATGACTGGTGTACCATGACACCCAGGTCTGGTTGCATCTCCCCTTTTCCTAAAAGGCCATCATTCAGATAATAGTCTACTTTCCTGTTTTTGCCACCAAAGTGGATAACCTCACATTTATCCACATTATAAATCTTGTATGTGTATGTGACAAATAAAGTTGACTTGACTTGACTAGCGCTGTCAGGCAGTAGCTCTACCACTACTCCACCGTAATGCCAAGAGATTGAACACAAGTAATAAGACCAATATCTTGCTATTCCAATTGTACGTGTTTAATTCTACTCTTACATGACAGAGTGGCTCACATCAACTTGCTGTTATCTCTCTGATTATGTAATGTTTCATAAAGAATTGAAAGAAATAGGCAAAAGGAAATCCCAGAGACAAACCTCAAGATCACTTCTCATTTATTGTGGGCATACTGGTGGTGGATACTGCATTTAACATTCAGCATTTCCTTTGCACACTTAAAAATTCAGATGTGCTTACAGTTGTATGTGAATAAATGAAACAAGCATGAGTATTCATCCTCATAAAAACAATGACCACTTCCGGTGGCGCCATGTTGTGCTGAGGGCGCAGCATTGAACTCAGCTCCCGTAAAATAGCGTAAAAATTATGTAAAAAGCCGTTTTAAAGTCGGGAACAATTTAAAAAATACTCACCGAGGGCTGCTTGGCGTCGCGGGAGTGACATAATCAGAAATCGACAAAAAAATTTGGAGTTTAATGGGACCTTTAGATGAGAAAAGGAAAACACCCACGAGGACCCAGGAAAGCTACTATCGGCCACCATTCAGATAATAGTCTACTTTCCTGTTTTTGCCACCAAAGTGGATAACCTCACATTTATCCACATTATACTGCATCTGCCATGCATTTTCCCACTCACCCAACCTATCCAAGTCACCTTGCAGACTCCTAGCATCCTCCTCACAGCTAACACTGCCCCCCCAGCTTTGTGTCATCCGCAAACTTGGAGATGTTGCATTCAATTCCCTCGTCCAAATCATTAATATATATTGTAAATAGCTGGGGTCCCAGCACTGAGCCTTGCGGTACCCCACTAGTCACTGCCTGCCATTCTGAAAAGGACCTGTTTACTCCTACTCTTTGCTTCCTGTCTGCCAGCCAGTTCTTTATCCACATCAATGCTGAACCCCCAATACCGTGTGCTTTAAGTTTGTATACTAATCTCTTATGTGGGACCTTGTCGAAAGCCTTCTGAAAGTCCAGATATAACACATCCACTGGTTCTCCCTTATCCACTCTACTAGTTACATCCTCGAAACATTCTATAAGATTCATCAGACATGATTTACCTTTCCTAAATCTATGCTGACCTTGTCCAATGAATTCACCACTTTCCAAATGTGCTGCTATCCCATCTTTAATAAATGACTCCAGAATTTTCCCCACTACCGATGTTAGACTAACTGGTCTGTAATTTCCCGTTTTCTCTCTCCCTCCCTTTTTAAAAAGTGGCGTTACATTAGCTACCCTCCAATCTTCAGGAACTACTCCAGAATCCAAAGAGTTTTGAAAAATTATCACTAATGTATCCACTATTTCTGCGGCTACATCCTTAAGTACTCTGGGATGCAACTTGATCTGGCCCTGGGGATTTATCGGCCTTTAATCCATTCAATTTACCTAACTCCACTTCCCGGCTAACCTGGATTTCACTCAGATCCCCGGTCCCTTGTTATTTCTGGCAGATTATTTATGTCTTCCTTAGTGAAGACAGAACCAAAGTAATTATTCTCTATGATCTAATGATCTAATTCCAATCATAACATGCTTTAATTCCAGGAACTCATGCCCAACTATTTCTTGTTTCATTAACTGTTGTTGAGTATGAGTTAATAAACAGATGTTAAACAGATTCCATGAACTTCAGTAAAATCGGGAGATTTCAGCAATTTTCATGCTAAACTCTTGTGCGTGCAAATATATCCCTTTACTAAATAAAGCCCCTGAGGACGGACAATGGTGCTCATTGGTGTCCTAATGGCATGTTGGCCTTTATAACAAGAGGAATCGAATATAGCAAAGAGGTCCTTCTGCAGTTGTACAGAGCCCTAGTGAGACCACACCTGGAGTATTGTGTTTTTTGATGGCAATCTGTTCGATGACGTTGTGCTTGGCGGTGGTAAGGTCTTCAACATTGAGCTGCAGTAGCACTAAACCTCGATAGTTGGTGGCATTTAACGGTGCCGCCTGGCCTGGGGAGGCATGGCTTTTAGCGGTCTGCAGACGTGATGAAGACATTGGTTTTGCTTTGTGGGCTTATGAGCCTGTAAGCTACTCGTGGAGGAGGCCGCGTAGAGGCTGTCTTTGTCTCCTCAACAGTGCCCTGCGGTCTGTCTCCGGATGCCTACGAGGCACCCCAGTAAACCAACTGCCCGTCCTCGCTGGCATCTCCCCAGCCAACATCGGACGAGAAGCAGCCACGCTGGCCCTCTCAAAAGGCACAGACCAGTAAACCCCACCTCCTCCATCAGATTGTCACAGAGCGCCCCTTTGCCACGCAAGCCCAAGAGCTGCTCTGCACAACACCGACTGACGCTTCTAAAGCCGCCTGGGTCAAAACGAGATGGAGAAACCAGTGGAAGTCAGCGGAACCATCTAGGCTACACCATTACATCGATGACTCCATGGACGTCCCTGGCCAGGACTTGCCCCAAAAGCAGTGGACAACCCTCAACCTCTTGGGGACAGGCATCGGACGCTATGGAGGTGGGGCCTTGTGGACAGCGCCTCCTGCGAGTGTTGGGACCCAACACAGACAGTGGAGCACATAGTCACCAGTTGCACCAAACACCGGCCACCGAATGGTGAACGAGGTCTGATTGACCTGGACGATGACACGTTGGCCTGGCTCGCCTCAACGGAGCTGCAGGTCTAAAAGACACACGACAGAAGAAGAAGAGTATTGTGTACAGTTTGGTCCCCTTTGGTCCAATTTCAGGAAGGACATTCTTGCTATTGAGGGAATGCAGCATAGTTCCCGGGATGGCGGGACTGTCATATGCTGAGAGAATGGAGCAGCTGGGCTTGTACACTCCGGAGTTTAGAAGGATGAGAGGATATCTCATTGAAGCATATAAGACTGCTAAGGGTTTGGACATGCTGGAGGCAGGAAACATGTTCCCCATGTTGGAGGAGTCCAGGACCAGAGGCCATGGTTTAAGAATAAGGAGTAAGCCATTTAAAACGGAGACAAGGAAACACTTTTTCTCACAGAGAGTGGCGAGTCTGAAATTCTCTGCCTCAGAGGGCGGTGGAGGCGGGTTCTCTGGATGCTTTCAAGAGAGAGTTAGATAGAGCTCTTAGAAATAGCGGAGTCAGGGGATATGGGGAATAGGCAGGAACGGGGTACTGATTGGGGATGATCAGCCATGATCACATTGAATGGCGGTGCTGGTTCGAAGGGCCGAATGGCCTACTCCTGCACCTATTGTCTATTGTCTAATCACAATCGCAATGCCAGAAAACTTCCACACAAATCTGTTTCCATAACAAAGATCAGATGTGAGACTGTTTGTGGAATCCGCAATGTTTCATTCTGTTTGCTGTGTGCAAGGCATACCATTTCAGGAGACGCAGGGTCTCAACCCAAAACATCACCTTTTCCTTTTCTCCATAGATGCTGACTGACCCACAGGAGTTGCTCCAGCCTTTTGTGTCTATCTCACAATTTTAGGAATTTGCCTAAGCACATGAGAAGGTATAAGGTGGAAAATGCAAGAGGTGCTTTTCAGATCAACTGGAGTAGGACATCTCCAGTAAATGGTACATTTTAAGGAAACGATGAACAGAGGGACTTTGGGGTCCAAGTTCATAGATCCTTCAATGAAGCAACAAGAGGTAATTAGAAGGTCAGGAGGTTATGTTGCAACTATACCAAGCCCTGGTTGAACTGCAAATTATGTACTGTCATGTTCCTGTTCTGTATATATTATCTTGGACTGCGTGTAAACACTATTAGTCAATGTTGTTAATATTTAGCCAGAGACAGTAAGAGACAACAGAACAAAGTATAAAGATCAGTCCCAGAGTAGGTAGTAAATGCTGGAGTAACCCAGCTGGTCAGGCAGCATCTCTGCAGAAAAGGACGGTGACATTTCAGATTGGAACCCTTCCCAGAGTGGACCCAAGTGTAAGCATGTGAGGCTACCATCATGTTTGAATAGATAAGTAAAAAGGGGTTTTGAGCTGGTTTGGTCACACAAACCTAGCACCTACATGCGAGAGAAAGGACCCTGAATTTGAGAGCAAGATGCTAGCTCCGGCTGATCAACTGATCTCCATATGGGGCTGGCTTAGAAGGGGCAACTTGGTTGTCATGCTGTTGGGGCCAAAGGACCCAATTCTGTTGTATGGATGACTTCATGTCTCCATGACTCTGACTGATGCCCAGAACAGTTAAGTGGAAACAACAAGAATTTTGCAAATACTAAAAATAAAAACAGAAGATGCGAGAAATACATAGCAGGGCAGATCCCAGCAGTGAGAAGAGAAAGAGAGCTCATATTTCAGGGCAGGGTCCCGTTGTCAGATCTGGAAAGCTAGAAGGTGGATGGGGGAGGCAGATGTGTCTGATGTGGTAAAACCAAGGTGACCACGGGGTTAAGCTGTTAACGAAGTTTGAGTTAGTGAATGAACGGGAGCATTTGGAGAGTGAGAACATAGGCAAAGAACACTAGCTCAGGACTGTATGGGGTTGCAAAATGCAGTGGTGATTGTGTTTGACTGTCCGAAACATCTGCCCACACCCACCTTCCCTGCAGCTTTACAAGATTCTTTCATCTCGGTCCCAGTCCTGACAAATGGTCACAAGTAGGCGGCACGTTGGCGCAGCAGTAGAACTGCTGTCTTACAGCGCTGGAGACTCAGGTTTGTTCCTAATTACGGGTGTTTGTACCGAATTTGCACATCCTCCCGGTGACCGCGTGGGTTTCCTCTGGGTGCTCCCCTTTCCTCCCACACTCCAAAGACGTGTAGACTTGTAGGCTAATTGGCTTCTGTAAATTGTCCCTGGAGTGTCGGATAGAACTAATGCTCAGGGTGATTATTGGTTGGCTCGGACTCGGTGGGCCGACAGGCCCGTTTCCACGCTGTATCTCTAAACTGAACGAAACGATCTTTGACCTAAACTGTAAGCTCTGTTTCTCTTTCCACCAGTGGCCAGACTTGGCAGAACATATTGGGGCAGGCTGTAAGTGCTGTCTGTCTGCAGATCTTTGAATATATGTTGTAAATCGTGTGTTTGCTTTCTCATGTCATTGATTAAGTACCAAAGTTTGATAAAAAGCAAGTTCGCAGGAAATTAAGCTGCCCATGGCTGCTTGCAAGTCAAGTCAACTTTATTTGTCACATACACATACAAGATGTGCAGTAAAATGAAAGTGGCAATGCCTGCAGATTGTGCAAAAAACTACAGAACAAAATAGAACAGAATCAGTTTTTACATATTAGGAAAAAAAACAGCAATTTTAAAAATACACAACACAACAGTAAATTGGAACAGGAAATTAGTACCTGGAGAGATAGGATTTTACAGTCCTAATGGCCTGTGGGAAGAAACTCTATCTCATCCTGTCTGTTTTCACAGCATGGCAGCGGAGGCGTTTGCCTGACCATAGCAGCTGGAACAGTCCGTTGCTGGGAGGGTAGGGGTCCCCCATAATGTTGCTGGCTCTGGATCTGCATCTTCTGATGTATAGTTCCAGCAGGGGGGGCGAGTGTAGTTCCCATAGTGCGTTCCACCGAATGCACTACTCTCTGCAGAGCCTTCTTGTCAATAGACAATAGGTGCAGAAATAGGCCATTCGGCCCTTCGAGCCAGCACCGCCATTCAATGTGATCATGACTGATCATCCCCAATCAGTACCCCGTTCCTGCCTTCTTCCCATATCCCCTGACTCCGCTAATTTTAAGAGCCCTACCTAGCTCTCTCTTGAAAGCATCCAGAGAACCTGCCTCCACCGCCCTCGGAGGCAGAGAATTCCACACTCATCATTCTCCGTGAGAAAAAGGGTTTCCTCGTCTCCGTTCTAAATGGCTTACTCCTTATTCTTAAACTATGGCCCCTGGTTCTGGTCTCCCCCAACATCGGGAACATGTTTCCTGCCTCTAGCATGTCCAAGCCCCTAACAATCTTATATGGTTCAATGAGATCCCCTCTCATCCTTCTAAACTCCAGAGTGTACAAGCCCAGCTGCTCCATTCTCTCAGCGTATGACAGTCCCGCCATCCCGGGAATTAACCTTGTAAACCTACGCTGCACTCCCTCAATAGCAAGAATGTCCTTCCTCAAATTAGGCGACCAAAACTGAACACAATACTCCAGGTGTGGTCTCACTAGGGCTCTTTACAACTGCAGATTTGCTCATATATTCGATTCCTCGTGTTATAAAGGCCAACATGCCATTCGCTTTCTTCACTGCCTGCTGTACCTGCACGCTTACTTTCATAGACTGATGTACAAGGACCCCCAGATCCCGTTGCACTTCCCCTTTTCCCAACTTGACGCCATGGGCAGAGCAGTTGCCAAACTAGATTGTGATGTTGCCGGACAAGATGCTTTCTACAGCCCCTGAGTAGAAGCACTGAAGGATCCTCAGCGAGACTCTGAATTTTCTCAGCTGCCTGTGGTGGTAAAGGCGCTGCCTTGCCTTACTCACCAGTGTGGCAGCGTGTGATGTCCATGTCAGATCCTCTGTGATGTGGACTCCCAGGGATTTAAAGCAGCTCACCCTGTCCACAGTAGACCCATTTATCCCCAGTGACATGTACGTCCTCGGATGTTGAGCCCTTCTAAAGTCCACAATCAGCTCCTTAGTTTTTATGATATTCAAGAGGAGGCTGTTGTCCTGACACCAGAGTGCCAGATTAGCCACGTCCTCCCGGTAGGCCTTCTCATTGTTATCGGAGATCAGGCCCACCACCACAGTGTCATCAGCAAACTTGATTATCAAGTTGGAGCTGAACCTAGCTGCACAGTCATGTGTGTACAGGGAGTACAGTAGGGGTCTGAGGACGCAACCCTGGGGCGATCCCGTGTTCAGGGTGAGGGTGTTCGATGTATTTCTCCCCATCTTGACTACCTGGGGCCTGGCGGTGAGAAAGTCCAGGACCAAGGCACACAGGGGGGTGTTGAGCCCCAATTCCAGCAGCTTCTCAGCAGGTCTGGTGGGGGCTATCGTATTGAAGTCAATGAACAGCATCCTCACATAGCCCCCCCTTCTGGCTGTCAAGATGAGAGAGAGCGGTGTGCAGAACCTGGGAGACCACATCGTCCGTGGATCAGTTCGGATGGTATGCAAACTGTAGTGGGTCCATGTTGCGAGGGAGGAAGGCGCAGATGTGGTTCTTGACCAGCCTCTCGAAGCATTTCATGACTATCGAGGTGAGGGGCATCGGTCGGTAGTCATTCAGACAAGCTGGACAGGCATTCTTTAGTACAGGTACAATGATGGATCTTTTGAAGCAGGCAGGGACCACAGACTTGGCCAGGGAGAGGTTGCATATTGTGGTGAGCACTGGACCTAGCTGAGTAGCACAAGACTTAAGTACTCGCCCAGATAAACGTGTCAGAGCCCTCCTCACGTCGTGCTCGGACAACGAAAATGTGTGCTCATTCCCAGCGGAGGACCTCGCTCCAGCCTCACTAGCCAGCGCGCTGGTGTTGTTGTCGTTAGCCATCGAGCTAGGGGTGATGTTGCTCGTCTCGAATCGTGCGTAGAAAGAGTTCAGGTCATCAGCTAGGGAGGTGCCGGCACTTCAGGATGAGGGGGAGCTTCTCCGGTAGTTAGTTACATGCCAGAGGCCTCTAGTGTCCTGCCACTCCAACTGCGACTCCATCTTGTCCCTGTACCTCCTTTTTGCGTCCTTCACTGCCCTTCGCAGTCGGTAGGACTCTACCTTGTAGTCATCCATATTTCCGGATGCCGTCCATATTTCCGGTGCGAGCATTCAAGGCAACGCGAATGGACCAGTCCACCCAGGGTTTTTGATTAGGAAAGATGCTGACCCTTACCTTACCTTGACCGCTTCCGCCAACTCACTGACATCACTGGAACTTGCTTGAAACATATTCCAGTCGACATCGGTCAGTGCATCCTGTAGCACGGCCTCTGACTGGTCGGTCCATCGCTTTACGTCCCTCGTCACTGCCGCTTCCCGTACTATCGGTTGTTTATACTCCGGCAGCAGGAAAATGGCAGCGTGGTCAGATTTTCCAAAAGGAGGGAGTGAACCGGCCTTGTAGCCTTTCCTGAACGGCGTGTAGCAGTGGTCCAATGTTCTTTCCCCCCTGGTGACACACGTGATGTGTTGGCAGACGTTAGGCATGACCTTTTTGAGATTTGATTTATTAAAATCTCCAGTCACCACCACAGCCGCATCAGGGTTTCTGTTTCCGTGTCAACATAGCACATCGTGTAGGGCCGATAGTGTCACGTCGGTGTCCGCATGCGGTGCAATGTAGACGGCTGTGACGATCACCGAGCTGAACTCACGGGGAATGTAGAATGGGTGGCATGAGATCGTCAGATGCTCCCAGTTCGGCGAGCAGGTACGAGAAAGCGTTTTAATATTTCCAGTCATGTCATGAAGCAGACTACTCCATCCTTGGATTTCCCAGATTCTTCCGTTCTGTAGAGTGAAGGACTCGGTTGGGCAGATTACCTGATCTGGCACCAACGAGGTCAGCCATGTCTCGGTCAGACAGAGAATGTTGCAGTCTCTTATGTCCTGCTGGAATCCGATCCTCTCCCTCAGGTCATCCAGCTTGTTCTCCAGGGACTGGACGTTCGCCAGAAGAATGCTTGGGCTCTCAGCCTATTCCGAATTCCCCCCCCCCGCTTACCCCGATGTTTTCTCCGGCTTATTCTTTGGAGCCGCGCTCCCATTGTTGTTGCCACGGCGCGCTCTGTTGATCTCTGCCGGCCACGCTGCATCGGTGAGTACAGTGTTTAAAAATTCTCTGATTACGTTAAAGTTTTGTTTTACGAGAGTTTCCCGGTCGTACGTTGTTAATGCTGGAGTGTTAGTACTTAGAAATAAATTTAAAATGAACATACGTTAAAAGTACGCAGTCTCTGCGGAGCTACCACAACGGCGACTGGGCCATGCCGCACCATCAAGGAGAACAAGGCAACATTCAGGCACGAGCTGATAAAATGGGAAGCCCAAACAGTTCCAGACAATGATAATTTTCAGTATATCCTCCATAGACACAAAATGCTGGAGTAACTCAGCGGGTCTGGCAACAACTCTGGAGACAAGGAATAGGAGACATTACGGGTCAAGATCCTTCTTCTGACTTTGGCTTCCAACACAAAACATCACCTATTCCTTGGTTCCCCAGAGCTGGTGCCTGACTGGTTGAGTTACTCCAGCCTTTTGTGTTTATCTTTGGTAAAGCAGTCTGAAGAAGGGCAATATTTAAGGTTGGGAGGATTGATTTTCAATAATCATAAGCATCTAATTACATCTGATCTGGTGTAGGAAGGAACTGCAGAGGCTGGTTTACACCAAAGATCTTGGTGTAACTCACACATCTTGGTGTAAGACACAAAATCTTGGAGTAACTCAGCGGGTCAGGCAACATCTCTGGAGAGCAGGAATGGGTGATGTTCCGTTGTCGAGGCCCATATTCAGATTTAGGGGAGAGGGAAACTGGAGATATGGAAGGTTATGGAGTGAAAACGACAGAACAAAGCCGATGATGATCAAGCAAATGTGGAACTGTTGGCTAGGGACAATTTACAATTTTTACCAAAGCAATGAACCTACAAACCTGTACGTCTTTGGAGTGTGGGAGGAAACTGGAGCACCCGGAGAAAACCCACGCGGTCATGGTGAGAACGTAGAAACTCCGTACAGACCGCACCCATAATCAGGATCGAACCGGGGTCTCTTATCTTATACATCTTATAAAATGACCTTTTGAAAGCATGCCTAATTTCATTGGTTGCAGTGTAATCATTCCATGAATTTCCACCTTTATTAACCTAGCACAAATGCAAGAAATAATAATACAAATTAATCAACTTATGTTATTGCAAAGTAGTATTTATTAACAATCCCAAACAGGTTCCTATCATTACATTGTATGAGTAGAAGAATTGCATCTTTTTTACAGGAGTTACAGTCTTTCTGTTCTCTTTTTGGATTGGAAATCTGCATATTAATACATTAAATATTTATTCAATTCCATTCCACATATTACAGAGAAGTCATTTTGATTTGTGCCTTTAGTGTTGATGACCCATTGCCAAAACCACAAAGTATTCTTAGTCATCACATCTTGTAGCATTGCATAATGAATGTCTCAAATACCTTGAAAATTCTGTCTTAATCTCCAAAATTGTGTGAAATGAATTTAATCTTTCAAATAAGCTACAGTTTTTAATTTACAATATATATTTCACTCAAATCTGTGTCTGCAAATTACCTTTGAATTCCCTTTCTTTTTCAACCATTAAATTTAATCGTGCGTTAATTAAGTGATGAGTGAACCAGTAGTCACCTTATGCACCCACCTTCATTTCATTCCATTGTGGAGTCCATCAGTCCTAATGAGGGTAGAAAAAAATGCTGGAGAAACTCAGCTGGTGAGGCAGCATCTATGGAGCGAAGGAAATAGGCAATGTTTCGGGTCGAAACCCTTCTTCAGACCTAATGAGGCTTGTTTTCCCCTCCCAACTGGTTATTTTTATCCAACTTTATCGTTATATATATTTAGAGGTGTAGGAAGGGAGGTGTCTGAAGAAGGGTCTCAATCCAAAAGATCACCTATTACTTTTCTCAGGAGATGCTGCCCGACCCGCTGGGTTACTCGAGCATTGTGTCTATCTTCATCTTATAACAGATTTGGATGGGGTAGAAACTCTATTCATAAGGGTGGAGAAGCTATCACAGTTTGCTGGCATTGATGGAAGATTTTCTTATAAATGCTTTTACCCCTGTGTTTTAATTACATCTGCATTCAACTGCTTTCAATGCTGCCTGTAATTCAATACCTTAATAATTACAGTAAAATAGAGTTAGGAGTGAGTTTATTTCAAACAAAGATTCAATCAGGTTTACAAGAAATGGAACGGTAAGAATGAAACTAAAGGAAACAATTTATTCTAAGCACAAGGAAAGACGTGAAATGATTCGGGCAAGGATCCTTTCAGGAAGTTGGGCAGACAGCCAATTAAACCAGCATGTTTGATGATTTTTGGAAATCAGGAATGCATTGTTCTTTATTTCAGCTTGTACCACTGGAAGGAAAGCAAGGACAGGAAGGTCGAGCTGAGAGGCTCATTTTTGCACGTGCATGTAACTGGAACTTGGCTACAGTCTTGGTGGGAATGATCATGGAGTTTCCATGCCTGAAGAGTCAGCCTGAACAGAGATAAGGGCAAGGAGTGCTAAGAAAGCCACCAACTATTGATAACACAAATAACTAGGTGCTTGCCAAACTGTAGAAACAAGCTGCTTTAGCAAAGTAAAGGAATCTTCGAACAACACCGCAGATCAAAACTGCAGTCCTGCAATATCCAAAGAATGGCAAAGGAAGGAGGAGATGCAAGAACAGACTGTTCTTACTGAAGACAGGGTCCTACACCGGAGTGCAAAATACAACAGAAGCATAAGAAATAATCTCCAGCAAGGATTACCATGGATGAACCATGGAAACACATGGAACTCCAAACGGTTGTACCTCGAGTAAAAATTTTAAGTCCTGGAGTATCTTAGTGAGTCAGGCAGCATCTATGGAGGGAATGTATAGATTACCTTTTGGATTGGGATCCTTCTTCCATTGGTCTGGCCAATCAGTCTGAAGGACAAGCTCCACTATCACAGATGTAAATCTTTGATATGTTCGATTCATTCCTTGTGATGTCAAGCAACCTCTGAGCAAATTGTGAACAGTAACACTATGGGGCCAAACAACATCCTAGCTCCAATGATGACACTTCTCCAGCCAAGTTGACCAGGTGCAATGGCATCAAGGACATTTAGCCAGCCTGGAACAAGCCCAAGCACTTTTCCAGTCAGAGTCTTACTAACAAGTAGTTCATATTAAAAAAAGATGAGTGTCTAAAATCCTTTACTATTGTCCTGCTGATGGATAGGGGAGCCTTATGGTTTTAGCAGTAGGCCCACAGAGTGAACACAAGAGACAATTATTATTTTGTAAGAGTAGGGGGGAGGGGATGGGAATCAAAAAAGAATCAGAAATTTAACTGGACCAACCATGGGCAGCATGGTGAGGTAACAGTATAGTTGCTGCCTTACAGCGCCAGAGACCTGGGTTTGATCCTGACTGCGGGTGTTTGTTCAGATTCAGATTCAGATTTAATTGTCATTGTCAGTGTACAGTACAGAGACAACGAAATGCATTTAGCATCTCTCTTGAAGAGCGACATAGCAAACGATTTGAATAAATAATAATAAGTGTCCGGGGGGGGGGGGGGGGGGGGGGGGGGGTGGGGGGGGGGGGGGGGGGGGGGGGGGGGGGGGGGGGGGGGGGGGGGGGGGGTGGCAGTCACCGAGGTACGTTGTTGAGTAGAGTGACAGCCGCCGGAAAGAAGCTGTTCCTCGACCTGCTGGTTCGGCAACGGAGAGACCTGTAGCGCCTCCCGGATGGTAGGAGGGTAAACAGTCCATGGTTGGGGTGAGAGCAGTCCTTGGCGATGCTGAGCGCCCTCCGCAGACAGCGCTTGCTTTGGACAGATGGATTGTCTATATGGTGTTTGAATGTTCTCCCCATGACCTACTTGGGTTTTCTCTGGGATCACCAGTTTCCTCCCCACACTCCAAAGACATACAGGTTTGTAGATTAATTGGCTTAATATAATTGCAAATTGTCCCTAGTGTGTGCAGGATAGTGTTAGTGTGCAGTGATCGCTGGTCAGCGCGGACACGGTGGGCTGATGGCCTGTTTCCGCGCTGTACCTCTAAGCTAAAAAACAAACTAAACTACAAACACAGTGGCAGCAACAACAGGCCCAAGACTGATACTCTGTGGTAACTTTGTTCACAACTTTGTTTTATCCAAAACCTCGTCACCACTGGCAAGGTACAAGTCAGGAATAGGGTGGAATACCCTCCACGTGTCTGGATAACTGCACTCAAACAATCAAACTGCTCTATACCATTGAGGAAAAACAAACAGTCACTTAATTGGTGCCTCATCCAATGACTGAATTGTTCATTTCCTCCCCCTTCAACACACCATGAAAGATTCAATGATGCATTGAGATCTGAGGGGTAGGTTTCTCGCACAGTGAATGATGATTGTGTGGAATCAGTTCCCAGAAAAGGTGGTGGAAGCTGATACTATCACAATATTCAAAAGGCATTTAGACAGGCTCTTAGATAAGAAAGGTTTTGAGAATAGAGGGCGAAATGCAGGCAAATGGAATATGCATCGACAGGCATTATGGTCGCCATGGAAAAGGTGGCTCAAAATAGCCTGTTTCTGTGCTGTGCAATTCGATAACAGTATTATTATAAATCAAGGCTGGATCGATCCAAAGTGCATGCGAATATCATAACAGAACATTGCTTACTAATAGTGTATTTTAGTCATTCATTATGGAGATAACAACATGAGATTAAATCACAGCCAAGCTTCCAACTCTCTTCACAAGCAGTTTTTCACTGCGATAACAGGTTTGGTGAAGTGATTCTTACATACACAAAGGCACAAAAGTATTTTGGAATTATATTGGTTACTTGATACTATTGTTTTCTTTAACATAGAAAATAGATTTTAATTTTAGTACTTAGCTAGAAAATCACACAGGATATAAAAGGTTTCCGTTATTCTTGGCTTCACTAGCCCTGGTGACATAAGTGATTGAATTAAATTCTGCATTTCTCTCAATGGATTAATTCACATTTTTCAGGAAAGTGCAAAAAAAATCTCAGGATAGTACAATGCTATTCACATGAATATTTATCAAAATAAGGTGAAGCATCTGCGTAACTGCCAAGAGGAAATGCATGCAGATAAAAAATAAACCGAATGGGAGCTTTAAAAGTAAGTAAGAGGAAAGAAAATAGATGGTGGAAACTATATACAGGTATATTAACTGAAACTAAGCTTTGTTATCATAATTTGCCCCAACAATTGAAACAGCTCATAATTTTTCATTTTGGGAGACACTAGAGTGCAGAAAGTCACTAAAACTATGTGGAAAGCATTACTGTTCTGAATGTCTCTTGTAAATGTAAAACACTCCATGTTAGATAGTGCATAATTAAATGCAGAATAAGGTTTATTGCTATAAACTGCTGAGCAGTTCACCGCTTAAACTACAAAGCTTTATGTGATGGGGGCACTTGTTGGAAGAAGGATTGCTTAACGTCTTCCATTAACTTGTTTACAGAGCAAAATGCATTTCAAATCTTAGGCACAGCTTTCACAAAAGGTCTGAAAGTAGTAAAAAGCTGGCTTCCTTGTGTTCAGTGAGGAAATACATAACCATGAATGATGCAGACTAAGAAAAAATGATTATTACAGGTGTCAGGGGTTATGGACATAAGGCAGGAGAATGGGGCTGAGGGGGGGAGAGGAGATAGATCTGCCATGATTGAATGGTGGAGTAGACTTGATGGTCCAAATGGCCTCATTATGCACCTAGAACATGAAAACCTATGTTTTGACACGGTCTACACTAAGTAAGCTATGGGACTCTACAAACAATCCAATTTACTTCCATGCAAGTTACTCCAACCTGATTATTGCCCAGTATAGATGGTGCTGAGCAGCACCTTTATGGATGCAGTGGACAAGTAGCACATCAACAATCATTTCCCACACTTGTGTAGTGGGATTAGGAACAAGAGGACTGCAGATACTCAATGTATGTGATTACTGGAGAAACTAGGAGAAAATGGAAGAAGTAGGAAATCACAGCATGGAAATACAATCAGAGGTCATCATCACCAACTTTTTCAAATGGCACAGAATACATTATGTCCCTTTTTTTCTTCTGGACCATCCATCCAACCTGAAAGAAAAGCAAACCTGCAAGTATGGAAAAGAGTGTGCCAACAGGAGCCAACATGAAAGACCAACCAAACTGAACTTTAACCATCGGGTGTAGACATGATTTACTTGGTTCAATGATCTGACTCATTATAGCATTGAGAGCTTGAATCCAAAAGATGTACATAATAATGGAAAATGTGGACAAAATACCTGAAAATAAAAAGAAAAAGTGTCATCAATACTGTTGGAAGGTACACAAACTATCTAGCAGCTAGATGCAAAATGCTGGAGTAACTCAGTGGATCAGGCAACATCTCTGGGGCTATTCTTAAAAATAGCCTATTCTCCAGAGATGCTGCCTGACCCGTTGAGTTACTCCAGCATGTTGTGTCTATCCTTGCTTAAAACTAGCATCTGCAGTTCCTTCTTACACATGCTATCCAGCAGCAACTGGCAATGCAAGATTTTATGACAAAGCTTCAAGTGAAGAACAAGGATCTCAACCTGAAATGTCACCTATCCATATTCTCCAGGAATGCTACCAGACTCACTGAGTTACTCCAGCATTTTGTGCCTTTCCTTGGTAAACCAGCATCTTCAGTTCCTTGTTATTCAAAGTGAAAGCCATCATTTTTACCAAGAAGATTACATTGCCATTTTGTTTTATATTTTTGATAGACCATGTGCCCGCGCAAAGTTCTACTGACTTTACCACTCTTGAACCATTGGCTGGTTATGAGGATGACAATCTGGTCTTGCAAGGTTAATAAGATTATCTTGACACAATAGAGCACAAAATAAACTTCTGGAGGAACTCAGAGGGTCAGGCAGCATCTGTGGGGGGAATTGGACCGTTGATGTTGATGCTTAATCTGGACTGCAGACACTTGTATCTCTATTTTACATACAAGAGAGATGGGTTTTGTACAATATATAATTTTTCACATATCACTTCTGTTCACTTCAGTCGTCACAGCAATTTTTACCAGAAGGTTAACCACACAATAATCAGAGTCTAATGCAGAGAACATGCATATGTTCTTTAAAGTTTCTCTCTGCTTTCTGTGGGCACCTGTGACCTTACAAGCACCTCTTCTTTTTTAAAAACATCTTCTTTCAATCCTCATGAACATATTACCAAATGGATGAATGTGGCACCCGAATATAATGTTTACACTACTACATCCTCATCTTTCTTGGATTTAAGCCAAAAGAAAGATCATAAAAGTGCAGACCAGCAAGGAACCCAAGAAATGTTAATAAAACTCCAAATCTAATACCATAACCAACTTAGTCCAACTTTATTGTCAAATCTGGTCAAGCCAAGAGTTAAGTGTCAAGAGAGTTTAATTGTCATTGGCACTGGGTCTTAAACATTGAAATTGTTGCTTGCTACAGTGTTACAAGCACATTAACACGACAATACAACATGTAAATATACAATAAGCAATACAACAAGTAAATATACAATAAACAATACAATAAATTTACAGTTATATTAAGTATCAAGTCAAGAGTGTCAAGGGTGTTTAATTGTTATATGTACCGGGAACTGAACAATGACATTCTTACTTGCTGCAGCTTTACAGGCTCATTAACACAACAAATACATATACTATAATCAATAATAAATAAATGATTAGTTATATTAATTAACTAGACCATAATAGTGCAAGACTACATGTGTAGTGCAACCTCATATAATGTACATAATATTTCAGGGTGAGGTATGGTTGTGTTTAGGATTGTGCAGAGCCTAACGATTGATGGGATGAAGTTGTTCTTGAACCTGGAGGTAACGACTCTCAGACTTCTGTCCTTTCTTCTCGATGTTAGCAGTGAGATGAGAGTGCAGCCAGGGCAGTGTTTGGTCTTTGGAGATATTACTTCCTTCTTCAGGCAGTGCATTCTGTGAATCCCTTTAATGGTAAGAGGTCAATATTCCCGATGCCCTTCATTTTCTTTTAGATAGGCATGTGGAAGCACAGGAAATAGAGGGATATGTACAGGCAGATGAGATCAATTTAACTTGGCATCATCTTCTGCACAAACACTGTGTGCCAAAGGGGTCGTTCCTGCACTGTACAGGTCTATGTTCTGCAGTCTGCTTCGTTCTTGGGTACCCGAGTCATCAAACCAGGCCGTGAGGGAGCCAGTCAGTATGCTCTCCACCATAAACCTGGACGAACATGAGAAAGTATTTGGTGACTTGCCAAATCTCTTCAAACCTCTGAAGAAGTAGAGGCATTGGTGAGCTTTCTTTGTGTTTACATCAATGTGCTGTTCCTAGGACAGAACCTCAAATGCCCAGGAACATGAAACCGTTGACTCTCTCCACTGCCTTGCTGCCAATGAAGACAGGTTCATGGACCATCAGCTTGCCGCTCGTGAAGTCAGCAATCAGTTCTTTGGTCTTGCTAACATTGAAAGCAAGATTGTGCTAGGACACCACTCAACCCGATTATCGATCTCCCTCCTGCACTCCGATTCTTCATTACCCATCATTATTCATTGAACAATGGTGTCATCAATGAATTTAGAGATGGCATTGAAGCATTGTCTGGCTACACATTTAAAGATATGCAGGGAGTAGAAGATGGGACCGAGCATGTTGCCTTAAAGGCCCGTGTGCTAATAGTTAACAAGGAGGGAGTACGGTTGATTAGTATGGGAGTCAGGGATTATGGGGAGAAGGCAGGAGAATGGGGTTGAGAGGGAAAGTGAGATCAGTCAAGATTGAATGGTGGAGTAGACTTGATGGGCTGGATGGCCCAATTCTGTTCCTATAACTTATGAACTTATGGAAGTGTTGTTGCCAATAATTGTTGCATATTGATAATGAATCCTGGAATCAATGGCCTTCAAGGGAAAAGGTTCTGCAAATCTTGCAGAAAGGAAGATGGTAGCGGTTGTTGGTAAGTCACCAGCCCAAGGATGTCACATCAAGAGACTATTAGATTGGTAGAGGGTGGATATAGGTCCGCTGAAGTATGCTGAGATCAGGGGTATCATTGGAATGGCATCAGGGAATAGAGCAGCATCAATGGCCAGACTGGGCAGTGCTTTATGCCCAACCATCTTCAGAGCAAAGGAGGGATGTTTAGAAATAAATGCACAAGGTTCAGTTTCAATTACAACTCCCCAGGAAATGCCTGCACGCAGAAAGACCCAAGTAATATTCAGACACAGGCTGAATGCAGCAAATGATATTTGATTCACACAAGTGTCAGACATTGACCACCTCAATTTGACCATTGACAGTGAATGGCATTATCATCACTGGGTGGCAAATAATCAGCAACCAAGGGGCCCCAGTGAGTAAATATTTCACTGCAACAGCCACATTAAATACATTGATTACGAGTTAGGCATTGTATATGCTGTGGTAAGCAACTCACCTCCTGATTCTGTGATGCTGTTGCACCATCTATAAGGCCGGTTTGCAGCGTAGTATTATTCACTTGGAATTAAGAACATGTTGATGTACTCTCCAGCAATAGTTCATCAGAGGGTGGTGAATCTGTGGAATTCATTGCCATAGAAAGCTGTGGAGGCCATGTCAATGGATATTTTTAAGGAAGAGATTGATAGAATCTTGATAAATATGGGTCAGGGGTTATAGGGAGAAGGCAGGAGATTGGGGATGAAAGGGAAAGATAGATCAGCCATGATGAATGGCAGAGTAGACTTGATGGGCTGAATGGCGTAATTCTGCTCCAATAACTTATGAGCTTATAAACATATGAATATTTAAGAGGCGATAAAACACACTATACAAGATGAAGCAGCCCACTTGACTGATCCCTCCACACTCCTGAAAACGTCCAATTCTTCCATCATCGGCTGCAGAATGGTGCACCATCAACAAAATGCACCGGAGTTACTCACCAAGGCTACTCCGACCACACTCCCCAAACCTACTACCTCTGCCAACAAGAAGGTCAAAGGCAGCGTGTAAAAGAAAAGACCGCCTGCAGATTTCCATCCAAGTCAGAAATCTTTCTGTGTTAGAAGTGTATCATGGTTTCATCAATGCTGCTGGCTCTAAATCCTGGAACTCCCTTCCCAACAGCACAACGCTTCACCACTCATTTTGCCATCATTTAAGGGGACAATTCAGGACCAGCTTCTCACGAGCATGTTAGGGTGGACAGTAAATCCTAGCCTTATCAGCAATACCCTCATCCTGTAAATGAATGAATAAGAAGACAAAGGTTAACGCTCAAAATAGCTTACAGTGCGAAGCAATAGGCTTTCCAAGATAAACAGGATACATTTTTTAGATTAATTGATGCCTTGTATTTTGCTTTCAGTGTTCAAAGTGCAAGATTCTGTAGGAGAATGCCCTGATGGTAACAATGCCAAGCATAAGTGATTGAGGTTTAACATTCTTTTAAGAGATTCTTTACTGCACATATTAAGAGATTCTTTACATAGGAAGATAATTAAAAATAAAGACTGCTCTTCAAGGAAGTTTAGAACAGCCAAGTCAGGACGTCTTGTCTAAATGTAGTAGCTTTGGTGCACGCACGTGCCATTGTTTCCATGATTAGAGTGTCTAAAAAGGATTTTGGAATCTCAAGCTCTTTTCCCTGATGCGTATACTATGCAGTCTGCATTGCAAAGGCAAAATATATGGCAAGGAACATGGTTTTCAATGTATATCTACAGAAAAGCTGTTAAAGCCGCATTGTTAAGGAACGACCTCTAACAGAAAGAATCTATCACACAAGAGCTTCAATGCATATATGCATGAGAACAGATCTTGCACACTGGTCTCTCCTTCATTAGCAATGGTCTTTTCTTCCTTAGCTTTTCCATGGACTGTTGAAGGATGTCAAGTAGGCAGGTGGATTTGTAGAGGGTGGATATAGGAACACGGATGTTTGCAGTGGTCAGGGGGATCGCCGAAATGGCAGAAGAGCAGCAACTATGGTCAGACAGGGGACAGAGGAGGCAGTCATATAGTCTGATGAGGTTGAGATTGATGGAAGGTTAGGTCAGGCACAGAAGCAGATGAAGGGACCACAACACTTCAAACTCCAAGCCAGTTGATCGTGTAACACCAAAGATCTCCATTCAGTTGTGGACTTTGTACATACAAATATATTCTTCACCATTCATACAAAATACACATTGTGTGCTGTACTCCATAGCTGCACATATCCAGAGACCTATAAATGTGCATGAAGATGTAACGGGTATAGCTTGGACCCAATAGCAGCACAGAGTAGTAACACAGGAAATGGGTACACCGTACTCACACAGAGGCTCAGGATTGAGCGAGGGTTCCGAAGAGGGGCAGGCAGGAGATGTAGTTGGGGTACTGGAAGGTCCGGTAACCAGGAGATCCAACACACGATGCAAACAAACCAGCAAGGGACAGACGAAAGGAGAGTCGAAGCCAGGCAGGAAGTCGAGGAGCCGTTGCAGGGATACACCAGACAGCCCAGGAGAGAGGTAGACAGAAACCAGGAGGTACGGGACGAAGGCCGTGGTCGGGGACAGAAGGCTGAGGCGATATCCGGGAAGACGACAGGACGGAATGGGCAGGGGCAGGGGCAGGGGCAGGTTCGAATCCGTGTAGGCAGTCGGGAAATCGCTGGAGAGTCTTGCATGAATGCTCAGAACAATCTGGTACTGTGTGAACGGTGAGGAGAGTCTACATACCGGGTTAATAGGTGATCAGAGGCAACTGAGTGCAACAGGTGAGGAGAGTTGGGCTGATGAGAGGGGAGTGGCAGGCAGGCAGGTGAGGAGAAGGAGGGACCGGTGGAAAAGTACCGGAAGGTGAAGTGGATGAGAATGAGGAGAGGGCAGACTGTGACAGAAGAATCGTGGCCAAGTTTACCAAAGTGTGTTAAATTGAAAAATGTGCACAACCAGCTGTATCTATAGTAATTTAGTGAACAGGCTTTTGATAAAATTCAATCATACAGCACACAAATTGACATGTTATGAAAATGTAATTTGAACAAACGGAAGCTGAAAAGCTACTTACTCTGTATAACCATTAGACCTATAACACTGCTTTATATCAATAAAGTTTGTACTGCATACTGCTCCATCAAATGTCTTCTGCCAATTGATGTGGTTGTCAAGAACCGGAGAAGGACATTATGTTGAATAATAACATTGAAATAAACAGTACCACCAAAAAACAGTTCAACTCCTTTCCAAACCAAGGTGCCATTTCACACACAAGAGTTTTCATGTACGTTCCCCTAGTGTTCAATGCACTAAACCCAAGTTTATTTACCAGCCAAAATGAAGAATCCACCTCCCAGTATGTACATGGAGTCGTGCACTTGGAGAGCTTCATAAACAATGAGCCCAAAACCGATTCCAATGGTTAGTACAGACAATACGATCAGCACGCTCCAGGAATGGCGATAACCTAGAAAAGGCAAATAACAACATTGGTTTCATGCCGATTATAACAGAAGCTGTAAATTACTAACTATGCAATAGTGTGAAAGCAGTCAGAAGAAACTGCAGATGTGAGAATCTTGAGCAAAAGACACAAACGTGCTGGAGTAACTCAGCGGGTCAGGCAGCATCTCTCGAGAATACAAGGTTAGCCGGGAAGTGGTGTTGGGTAAATTGAATGGATTAAAGGCCGATAAATCCCCAGGGCCAGATAGGCTGCATCCCAGAGTACTTAAGGAAGTAGCTCCAGAAATAGTGGATGCATTAGTAATAATCTTTCAAAACTCTTTAGATTCTGGAGTAGTTCCTGAAGATTCGTGGGTAGCAAACGTAACCCCACTTTTTAAGAAGGGAGGGAGAGAGAAAATGGGGAATTACAGACCAGTTAGTCTAACATCGGTAGTGGGGAAACTGCTAGAGTCAGTTATTAAAGATGGGATAGCAACACATTTGGAAAGTGGTGAAATCATTGGACAAAGTCAGCATGGATTTACGAAAGGTAAATCATGTCTGACGAATCTTATAGAATTTTTTGAGGATGTAACTAGTAGCGTGGATAGGGGGTAACCAGTGGATGTGGTGTATCTGGACTTCCAGAAGGCTTTCGACAAGGTCCCACATAAGAGATTAGTATACAAACTTAAAGCACAAGGCATTGGGGGTTCAGTATTGATGTGGATAGAGAACTGGCTGGCAAACAGGAAGCAAAGAGTAGGAGTAAACGGGTCCTTTTCACAATGGCAGGCAGTGACTAGTGGGGTACCGCAAGGCTCAGTGCTGGGACCCCAGCTATTTACAATATATATTAATAATCTGGATAAGGGAATTGAATGCAATATCTCCAAGTTTGCGGATGACACAAAGCTGGGGGCAGTGTTAGCTGTGAGGAGAATGCTAGGAGTCTGCAAGGTGACTTGGATAGGTTGGGTGAGTGGGCAAATGCATAGCAGACCCAGTATAACGTGGATAAATGTGAGGTTATCCACTTTGGTGACAAAAACAGGAAAGCAGACTATTATCTAAATGGTGGCCGATTGGGAAAGGGGGAGATGCAGCAGCGAGACCTGGGTGTCATGGTACACCAGTCATTGAAGGTAGGCATGCAGGTGCAGCAGGCAGTAAAGAAAGCGAATGGTATGTTAGCTTTCATTGCAAAAGGATTTGAGTATAGGAGCAGGGAGGTTCTACTGCAGTTGTACAGGGTCTTGGTGAGACCACACCTGGAGTATTGCGTACAGTTTTGGTCTCCAAATCTGAGAAAGGACATTATTGCCATAGAGGGAGTGCAGAGACGGTTCACCAGACTGATTCCTGGAATGTCAGGACTGTCTTATGAAGAAAGGCTGGATAGACTTGGTTTATACTCTCTAGAATTTAGGAGATTGAGAGGGGATCTTATAGAAACTTACAAAATTCTTAAGGGGTTGGACAGGCTAGATGCAGGAAGATTGTTCTCGATGTTGGGGAAGTCCAGGACAAGGGGTCACAGCTTAAGGATAAGGGGGAAATCCTTTAAAACCGAGATGAGAAGAACATTTTTCACACAGAGAGTGGTGAATCTCTGGAACTCTCTGCCACAGAGGGTAGTTGAGGCCAGTTCATTGGCTATATTTAAGAGGGAGTTAGATGTGGCCCTTGTGGCTAAGGGGATCAGGGGGTATGGAGAGAAGGCAGGTACGGGATACTGAGTTGGATGATCAGCCATGATCATATTGAATGGCGGTGCAGGCTCGAAGGGCCGAATGGCCTACTCCTGCACCTATTTTCTATGTTTCTATGTTTCTAATATGTTTACGCTGGGTCTGAAGAAGGATCCCAACCCAGAACATCGCCTATACATCCAGAGATATCATCATACATCCAGCTCTTCCAGAGATGCTGCGTGACCCGCTGAGTTTCCTCTGAAATGCCACTATCATGTCTACCACCACCATTCTTGGCAATGCGCTCTTGGCCCTCACTGCTCTTTGTGTAGGAAATCTTGCCCATCTTCATTAAATCTTCCCCCTCTCACCTTATACCTTACTAAAGTCTAGTAGGGTACAAGTAGGGCACAAGTAGGGTAGATCTCTATACTATAGACCCCAATTAATTATCAAGAAATTGTCAAACATGAGAAGTAACCATCTGATTTCTACCTCCTCAGCTGTTGAAGCAGAATTAGGCCATTTGACCCACCAGACTATCAATCATGGCTGATGCTTCAGTCCCACATTCATACCTGTAATTTGAACAAATACATTTGCAGGTCCAGTATATAAATTCCATTACTGCACTTACCAATGGCAGGATCATAAGCAGAGCTGTTCTGGGTCAGTCTTGTTGGGAAAGGAAGGTGGTAAGCTCCGATACAGCTTTTCGATACTTTCTGCTCAGCTAAATAAGACAGAAGTTGGAAACACATTTACTCAGATCGAACACATACTTTTGCAAAAATATAAACTTTAAATGGAGTTGATAATAATATCCACTGTATATTTTAAAGTTTCTTATGCTATTAACTCTGAAGCCCTCCCATGAGTGGCACAGTGGACAAATGCACCATGAGATGTGGTACCAGACTCTATCCGAATATGAAGAAACATTCCCAACTGCAGTACAGGCAATGGTGGGGGAACTGTAGACAATGGTGTCTGCAAAGATGAGTGTTGCTCATCACTGGCCTTTGAAGCCCAGTGGAAATGCAGGTAGTTGACAACAAGTTAAACCACCACAACATCAAGCTGCCAACTAGGCTGAAAGTCTACAAAGCTGTAGTACTCTCCAGCTTGCTGTATGGATGTGAAATATGGACCTTGTACAGGAAACACATCCGCCAGCTTGAGATATTCCACATGCGCTCTCTGCGGTTCATCATGGGCATACGCTGACAAGTCAGGGTGACCAACGTGGAAGTGCTGGACCGGTCTGGCTTCACAAGCATCGAAGCAATGATGATAAAGGCCCAACTTCAATGGACAGGCCATGTGATCCGGATAAATCCCGTATGCCTGGTCAACTCCTGTACGGAGTTCTGTCACAGGGTCAAAGGAACCCAGTACGCCCAAAGAAATGGTTCAAAGACTGCATCAAGGATGACTTCCAGCATGCAGGCCTAGCCCCAAAAGACTGGAAACCCGTGACAGTGGCAGGACAGGTTGGCGTACAACCACTAGGAAGGCAGTCAGCAGTTTCGAAGATAATCGCCAAAGGCAACTCGTGTCAGAGACAGGAGGAAGGCTGCAGCCCTAAATCCTCCCACAGCGGCCCTCGTGGCCCCCACTGCGTGTGGTTTGTGCATCGGATTTGTGACCCACAATCCCACAAGACATGATATTGCACAACAATGCTATCATCGTCTACCCCCACCAATAGACAGCAAGAAGTAAAGTGATCAACTCCTTGCAAGATAAAAGTGTCGCCATACTTCATTGGTTTGGTTTACATATGAGGGAATCGATACAAACAAATGAAATTATCGCAGGCTGGGTTGTTACTAAAGTAAATCAGAAGTGTAAAAGGGCTATTTAGCTGTCAAAAAGGCACAACAGTACACTGCAAGGGCCAGGAAGCAAGCGGGTAAGATCATCTCTGACTCCTCACACCCTAGCCACAAACTCTTTGAATCACTTCCCTCTGGAAGGCAACTCCGGACTGTCAAAGCTGCCACAGCCAGATATAAAAACTGCTTTTTTCCACCAGTAGTAGCTCTACTCAATAACCAAAAATCTGTAGCCTCCTTTTGCTCTGGTATTTTATATAATTCACATGTTTAATCAATAATGTTTTATTATTAATGTTTAATGTTTATGTGTAATTCCTAACTATCACGGTACGTCATGTTGTCACTTGCGGGCGGAGCACCAAGGCAAATTCCTTGTATGTGAATACTTGGCCCATAATCGTATACATTCATTCATTCATTAATTCATTAGTATTCCTTCCAATAACACCAGCTCAGATTATCCAAAATTAGATGGCCATCAAAAATTATTTTTCAACTTTTGAATGCAATCAAACCACACTGGTCGATGAATGGCAAATATATATATATATTTTTAATTCCTCTGTGTTGCTACGAAGGAAAACAGGAGACTTTTGGCTTCAATGTATCATCTTGTTTTTTTTAAGTCAATCTTTCAACAATTATCACTTCACTCAGCAGATTATGGAGATGTTTGCCATGGGAATGGAGAGAAATTACAAGGGAACATAGAAACATAGAAAATGGCTGATCATCTAAAATCTGTTCCCAGTACAAATGGCCTTCTTATAGTTGATAGTTCATGTGATCATTACAAAAATATTTGTCATGACAGAAGGGAGAAGCTAGAATAGAAACCAATGTCCATCTTTATAATTCATGTGGTTTATGTCTAACCCATCACAAAAAGACTAACTTAACCAGAGCATGAAGTAACAAGTCTGTTGGTGGAATTGGTACAAATCCAAGCAAATAAAAGGTTGTGTGTGTGATGAAAATGCGCAAAATAACGAAAGTAAGAATTGACTTGCACAGTTTGGATTCCACGCAGTTTATGCAAGCCAAGATAAATATGTTGAAACACGTCTTTTCTCAAATGTGCTAAAAGTGTGTCCAAATGCATCCTCCTCCCCCTGAAAGTCTACATCCCCCCTGCACTTCACCCTAACTTCCCAACCCCCCCCCCCCCCCCCCCCCCCCCCCCCCCCCAACACAAAACCCAACTGGCAAAGAAGAGTCTTGATCCAAATGTCACCCATTCCTTCTCTCCAGAGATGCTGATGTCCCACTGAATTACTCCAGCTTTTTGTGTCTATCTTTGGAAAAGAGACTACATTTCATCCCAAGCCCCCAAGAGGTTTCCAACCAGCGTAACCCATGGCAACATCAGTACATACAGCATGGTTCAAGCTACAGATGACAGAGAATCTCAGCATTGTAGAATATCTGTCTTTGTGCTTTTTGCTGTTATTTATCCAAGGCGTTTCAATAAAAGGTTTTATATGAAATGTGTAAAACATGGAGGGTTGCATTGTGTTTCTCTCCTATAGCAACTGCTGGTGTCGGACTGATGAGACTGAATTCATACTAAATAAAAGAGTAATACCAAATTTCAGAGGTCATCAAGGAGACCCAAAACAGTTTTAGGGCTTTGTTAATTTTATGAATAAAGTCAGTTAACAACTGAGTCAGTTAAAAGGTAAATGGAGTAAAACTAAACTGAAAGACTGGACTACAGCAGGCTCGTGGACTGATTCTTCAGATGCGTCTGCTGAGTGGACACATTCAAATCAAGTTTAATCAGGCTCACTGGTCAATGACACATGCAGATATTGTTAAAGAATGTGTAACTGATAAACTGAAAGGATGAACTATTCTGGAATCTCAAGAAATTAAAGTTCAAATTCAGTAAACTGAACTTTAGCAGCCAACACAAGATTTCCATAAAGACTGGAGCAATCCCCGAAAAGCATGGAACAACAAATTTAGTTCCACTATTTAAGACAGGTTAAACCTGATAACCACAAGTGAACCATAGTTTGCCTAATAACCATTGCACAAAAAAAAATAATCAGAGTATTCTGCTAGATAAAGGAAGAACATTGCATTTCATGTTATCAGGACACTGCAAAAGTAATTTTAGGTATAGTTACCTGTTTTGTAGACAAAAACAAGAGCCACAGTCTTACATGAACACTTGAACAATTGTAGCCAGGACTGCCTTACGGCATTGTCATGCATGTCAAAACTTTGATGTTAGTTACTATGCCCATAAGAATTTATCATCATAAAGCTTTCTGAAAGGGTTATTATCTACTGGATTTTAGAGGTTTGTAATGTTTACTATGTGGATGAGACTGTTAAAACCCAATGTAATGTAATGTAAAATTCACTCACAAAACATATACATTGAAAAACTGTCGTCAATATGTGGTACTTTCATTGCACAACTCCAGAAGAAACCCTCATAGTGAAATATCTTCGCAGATGCCTGGGGAAAAACAACGACAACTTCATAAGACAATAAAAATATACACTCTGCAATTGGTCAAAATGTCCTGCATTACTTTTTCATCCTTCATTTAGCATTAAACAATCTACTTAATTACTTTTGTATTAAAATGAAAAGTTCCATTGTTTTAAAATTCACACAAAACAATTCCGAGTTAAAAGTGAAATAAGATGTGAGTGTTTTCTCTGCCTTGCCAATTCATCACCAAGCATTGCAAATATGCAGTTTGGAAAAGATTGAAAAAAGAAAAAAATGTTGCATAGCTTTAAGGAGGAAGGTTTAAAGGAGATGCGCAAGGCATGTTTTTTATACGGAGATATCTGGGATGGAGGCAGATACAGTGGTGTTCAGTTTTTTAGTGCTGGCTGTATGGAATTTGTACGTTCTCCCCATGACCTGCCAGGATTTTCTCCTGGAGATCCGGTTTCCTCCCGCATTACGAAGACATACAAAATTGGCTTTGGCAAAAAATTGTAAAATTGTCCCTAGTGTGTGGGATAATATTAGTGTATGGAGATCACTGGTCAGCGTGTACTCAGTGGGGTGAAGGGCTGTTTCCGCGCTGTATCTCTAGAATAAACTAAATTAAATGCTTGAATTGTCATCACAGAAGCTACGGATCTGGTGCTGGGAAATGAATATAGAATAACTTGACAGATAGCGTACACATGGTGTGCCAAAGGGCCTGTTTCTGTGCTGTATGACTCTATGACTCCATGACCTACATTTCATGCCAGCTTTTACAGTTCCTGCTGAAGTTATAGTGATCGGTAGGATCCTAGTGGAGACATGAGCTAACTCTGGCACCAGAAATACAGTGAATGGCTGGAAGAAATTGCCTCCACATAGAACTTTCACATCTCCACAAAAGGAGTCATTTGGAGGGAACAGTGCAATAAGAGCCTCCCATCTTAAACCAAAACTCAATATTCAAAAAAGAAGAGAAACCAATTACATCTTCCTTGGTTTCTATATCATGCGGAATTCATTCAAACTTCTGCTGCCCTGACTGTTAGAAGTCTACTTCTACCATCAGTCTTGTAATCACTCTTGTAGTCCAGATCTAGATTGATTCTTGGGATAGCGATGATTCCCTGATAGAAATTCTCCTCCCTGTATTCAAATCGCAACATAGCCTTGCTCAAACTATTTTTGTAGCCTCCTCGAGTCCTTTGTAGTGGCTGCATTCCTCTACCTGCTCTCTGTTTTAAGCCCTCCTTTAACAACCATAGCTAATTAATCAGCAATAAACCCCATTCAGCGAAGTTGGTGAAGCAAATTAACCTTCCTCAGTCTGGGTCCCAGATTCTGAAATTCCATCATTAAACCTCTCTGCTCTTTACTCTCCTCCTTTAGGACATATGTATAATATCTCATCACTCCCAATTTTGTAGTTGCATAAAAAGCCTCTCTACAGTTTTGGTTAACACACTGCAGGAAGGATTGGGAGGCTTTAGGGTGAATGCAGAAGAGGTTCATCAGGAAGTTACCTGGACCGGTGAATATTAGCTAGAAGAAGAGGCTGGACAAAGTTAAATTGTTTTCTCTGTAGCATCGGAGGTTAAATCGTGCCCTGATGAAAGAACATAACGTTGTGAGAGGTATAGATAAAGTGGACAGTCAGAGTCCCACAATGGGAATGTCAAGTAATTGAAATCATAGCTTTAAGTTGAGAGAGGTAACATCTAAAGGAGTAGTGTGTAGGAAGGAACTGCAGATGCTGGTTTACAGTGAGGATTGACACAAAGTGCTAAAGTAACTCAGCGGGTCAGTTAGCATCTTCCAGTCTGAAGAAGGGTTTCAACCCAAAAGATTGCCCATTCCTTTCCTCTAGAGATGCTGCCTGACCCACTGAGGTACTCCATCATTTTGTGTCTTAACATTTAAAGGAGATTTGTTTTACAAAGAGAATGGTAAGTGCCTGCAATGTGCTGCCAGAGGAGATGATAGAAGCTGATACAATGCAATGTATAAGAGCATTCAGACAGGGAAGAAATAGAGGAAAAAGCACCATGTATGGGCAGAAGGGATGTAAGCAGATTGGTATCATGGGGCGGTGCAGAGACAGTGGGCCGAAGGGTTGTCTATTAACTCATTATACATATTCTCACAATGTGGGAACAAAGAACTGCAGATAGTGATTTATACCAAATATAGACACAAAGTGCTCGTATAACTCAACGGGGCATCAACTCTGGTGAAAAAGGATGGGTGATGTTTTGTTTCAGAACCCTTCTTCAGAGTCCCGATCCGAAATGTCACCCATCCTTTTTCTCCAGACATGCTGACACTGAGTTACAACACCACTTTGTGTCTATTGTGCATATTCTCACAGTGGTTTACCACAGTAAAAGCATCATATAAATATAGAGTCATTTGGCCAACTATAAGTATTTGATCGCAACTGAGAAGATTGGGGGATAAGACAATATGTGCTTTGCTATTTGGCTGATCTTTTTGTTTGATTGTCAGAGGTTATGGGGAGAAGACAGGGAAATGGGGTTAGGAAGGAGAGATAGATCAACCTTGATTGAATGGCAGAGTACACTTGATGGGCTGAATGGCTTAACTCTACACCCATCATGTTATGATTGCAAGCTCGGCGTAGGTCATTCACTGCCCTTATTTCATCATTTTATTTCTTCCCAACGTTGCTTAAGGCGAGAAGCATGGAGCCCAGCTGACACCCCTCTCACCCAAGAGTTGAATAACCTGTTTGCCAAATTCATTTAACTTGAAAACATCATGAGTCCAGGCCAATAAATTCCCAACGTGGGGATTTTACATCTTTTTACTGTGGTGGAACCTCAGTGAAATGTGGTCTAGCACATGAAACATTCAGGATTGTCTTCAGATAACTACTAGACAATCTTTTGTACATGACCTCTGTTGCAGAGCTGGTAGGTGTTACTGAACCCGTGAAATGTCAGAGCCCAGAACTTTCATTTTATGGTGTATTTGCACTTTTGATGAGTACAAGGTGTATTTAATTCCCCTATCATTATTCTTCATATTAAGGGAACCGTGAACCAAATGATACAGGTTTAAGGTTGGGGGGGAAGATTTAATAGGAACCCAAGGGGCAACTTTTTCACACGGTGGGTGTATGGAATGAGCCGTGGGTATATGGGATGCACGTACGATTGCAATGTTTAAGAACCATTTGGACAGGTACATGGATAGGATAGGTTTAGAGGGATATTGTCCAAGTGCAGGCAGGTGAAATTGGTGTAGATGGGACATGTTGGTCGTTGTGGGCAAAGGGCCTGATTCCATGCTGTGTGACCCTGACTATGACATAAAGATGAAAACTATTTGTTTTGCCACAATAAAGTTCACAATAAATGTATCTTTTCCTGATATACACATTGTGTAATGTAAGCACTTCTAAAGAGCAGTGACCTGTTGGGCTAACACGCCTGCCAAAATCACAGCTCATTATCATGGGGTATCACTCATTGTATATAGTAATTTGAAGTCTTATCCAAAAAAAATTCACCCTGCATTGTAACTGTTTATACAATGCAGATTGGTTCTTACTTTGCTGTGGTAACTAGATATTTCAGAAAAGTGCTCGACTTTCTTCAATGTTTCAGCAATACTTCGTCGTTGAATGTGTCGTTCAACCTGGTCTCCATATCCACTTTGATTCCACGAGTTCTTTGACAGCTGATTTACTTCATCTAATATTTGAGTTGGCTTCAATTCGTTGCCAGCTTGAAACTCCTGTAAAGGATACATCAATTTTCAAGGATTTTTTCGCATTGAGAAAAGGTTTAGGTTTAGATTTATTATTGTCACATGCACTGAGATACGAAGGAAAAACTTTGATTTGCATGCCATCCAAACAGATCAGATATGCCACACATGGAAAACATTAATTTAAACTCAAGTACAATTTATAGAGCAAAGAGGAAGAAAACGAGTGCAGACTTGTTTTTTGCAATTGTAGCAAGTCAGTTTCATAGACAAAGTCCAATGTCCAAAAGGGGGTAGATGCAAATCAAACAGTACCCCATTCTATGGAAGGACTGTTCAGAAGCCTGATAACAGAAGGGTAGAGGCTATTCATGAGTCCGGCAGTGGGCACTTTCAAGCTTCTGTACCTTCTGCCCGATAGGAGCAGGGAGAAAAAGGAATGACCAGGATGGTCAATGATGGGACTTTTGGTCTGTGTTATGGACTGAGCTATATTTCCAACTCTGCAATTTGTTGCAGCCCTGGGCAGTGCAAAGCCCATTATATAATTAACAGGAAATTCATCAAGTCAATTAAAAGTTGTCTGAAAAGTGCAATGAATTTGTTTCATTGAGTTTGTTTCCTTGAATGATATGAATCCATACTGCAACATACAGTTCAAAAGTTTTACATTTAGGAATATATGAATTATCCCACAGCAATCGAAAAAATGCTTAATTGCCAAGGTGCAAGGTAGCGCAGCAGTAAAGTTGCTGCCTTACAGCGTCAGAGATCTAGGTTCAATCCTGACTATGGATGCTTGTCTGTACAGAGTTTGTACATTCCCCCCGTGACCTGCATGTTTGTTCTCTGGGATCTCCAGTTTCCTCCCACGCTCCAAAGATGTACTGGTTTTTAGGCTAATTGGCTTGATAAAATTGTAAATTGTCCTTAGTGTGTGCAGGATAGTGTTAGTGATCTGTGGGTGGCACGGACTCGGTGAGCTGAAGGGCTTACTGTGTCTCCAAATTAAACTAAACCTCATACAATGCAAGTTATTTACTGAAGGTATCAGTTCCCTTTTCTGAGGGTATTTTTGCAAGTCTGGGTTGCATAACAAATGTTTTGTAGTATTCACCATCCTGGGTCCATGCTTTGCCTTGCCATCGTTGTGATTTCTCTCTCACCACCTTTCGTGGCACATTGATGGTAGTTTTAATGCTGTTTAGTGCCCTTCTACAGAACTTATGTATTATTACCTTTGCTGCCAGTTTCCACCATTACTTCAACACAATCCATTTTTGACTATTTTTTCATTTCCCTAATTCCCCTACTTCTCAGAACAATCAGCAGCCATTGTCCATTATAAGCCCACTAAGACCTACCAATACCTTAACTACACTTATTCCCACACTGTATTCTATGAGAGCTCTACTCTATTCTTCCTGTTTTCCTGTCTATACCTCTTCCTGAAGTGATGTGGAGAGTCTGGTGGGAGAGTCTAGGACGAGAGACCATAGCCACAGAATAAAATGATGTACCTTTAGAAAGGAGATGAGGAATTTCTTAGGTCTTTCGAGTGTGGTTATGGGGAGAAGGCAGGAAAATGGAGTTGAGAGGGAAAGATAGATCAGCCATGATTGAATGGCATGGTATACTTGATGGGCCAAATGGCCTAATTCTGCTCCTATAACTTATGATGAGTCACCCTCCTCTCTTCAATCTTCCATTTCTGATCACAAGAGATTAGTGTGCAAAATTATAGCACGTGGTATGGGGGTAGGATATTGACATGGATAGAGAACTGGTTGGCAGACAGGAAGCAAAGAGTGGGAATTACTGGGTCCTCTTTAGAATGGCAGGCTCGGTGCTGGGACGCCAGTTATTTACCATATATATTAACGATTTAGACAAGGGAATTAAATGTGACATCTCCGAGTTTGTGGATGACACAAACCTGGGTGGCAGTGTGAGCTGTGATGAGGATGCTATGAGGTTGCGCGGTAACTTGGATAGGTTGGGTGAGTGGGCAGATGCAGTATAATGTGGGTGAATGTGAGGTTATCCACTTTGGTGGCGAGAACAGGAAGGCAGATTATTATCTGAATGGTGTCAGGTTAGGAAAAGGGCAGGTGCAACGAGACCTGGGTGTGCTTGTACATCAGTCACTGATAGTAAGCATGCAGGTAACAGCAGCCATTGAAGAAAGCTAATGGCATGTTGGCCTTCATTGCGAGAGGATTTGTGTTTAGCAGCAAAGAAGTCCTACTGCAGTTGTACAGGGCCCTGACGAGACCACACCTGGAGTATAGTGTGCAATTTTGGTGTCCTAATTTGAGGAAAGACAATATTGCTATTGAGCGAGTGCAGCGTAGATTCACCAGGTTAATTCCCGGGAGGCGGGACTGACATATGATGATAGAATGGGTCGACTGGGCTTGAATTCACTGGAATTTAGAAGGATGAGAGGGTATCTTATAGAAACATATAAAATTATAAAGGATTGGACAGGCTAGATGTGGGAAAAATGTTCCCCATGTTGGGGGAGTCCAGAACCAGGGGTCACAGTTTAAGAATAAGGGGTAAGCCATTTAGCACTGAGATGAAGTAAAATTTCTTCACCTAGAGAGTTGTGAATCTGTGGAATTTTCTGCCACGGGCAGTGGAGGCCAATTCACTGGATGTTTTCAGTTAGGGCTAGTGGAATCAAGGGATATGGGGAAAAAGCAGGAATGGGGTACTGTTTTTAGATGATCAGCCATGAATGACAGTGCTGGCTTGAAGGGCTGAATGGCCTACTCCTGCACCTATTTTTCAATGTTTCCATCAGTACCTGTTTGTTCTCCCAAAGCACCTACTTGAAAAATGTAACATCTTCCCTTTAATCTTTTCCCTTCAAACCATCCAGTCCTAAACATTGTTTAGTTTAGAGATGCCACTGACCCACTGACTTCATGCTGTCCAATGATCACCTATACACTAGTTCAATGTTATCCCTGTTTCGCATCCTACACACTAAGGGCAGCTTACAGAAGCCAATTAACCTACAAACTTGCACGTTTTTAGAACATGAGAGGAAACCAGCGGGAAACCCGGAGGAAGTCCACGCAGTCTCAGGGAGAACGTGCAAACTCTGCACAGACAGCACCTGTCAGGATCGAACCCGGGTTTCTGCAGTGTAAGGCAACAACTCTACCGCTGTGCCACTGAGCTGCCCCAGGACATCTTCCAGCTGCTACATTACTGCCTTTGGGGGTGAACACTGAATTCAACAGTCTCAAAATATCAACCATTCTAGTCCAGTCGTGGATCTCATTGTTCCAGAATTCAATTTATCCTATTTGCTCTTCTCGCCAGTTTTGTTTGTCTCTTCTCATCTGCATCTTTCTCAGAAGTGCCTTTTGTTATCCATAACCTTGAACACCTAGTTTCATTCAGCAACTCTACAATTGACATAATTCAGCATCTCATAGTCTTTATTCCATTGTCCAGCTGACTTTTTGTTCTCCCTGCCCCTTCCCCCTTTCCCTACAACTTAATGCTTAAAGTTTTTAATCACCAACGTTTTACAAGATCTGAAGCAGTAACTGTTTTTCCTTTCTCTGTGGACACTGGCTGACCTGCTGAGTATTTCCAGCCTCTTCTTTTGTGATTAAAAAAGGTTGTATTTATAGAATGCAGCAGATTAAATTACAAATGATTAACAGAAAACAAATCGGCTTACAGAGATTTTAAAAGCATCTGAGTGTTTAACTATAGTTCACCATTAACTGAGTCATGGACCAGTAAATTTAATGTTTATATCTATGTTTAGACTTTTCTAAATTGATGTACTTAATGTTATATCTCCAGAAAGCTGACAAATTAACAGCATTGGCCAATTATTTAGTTGAAATACTTCTGGTTAATGTGATGCTCTATAGGACTTTGGTTCGGCTGAATTTGTGCAGTATTGCGTGCAGTTCTGGATGCCCCATTACATGAGAGATGTGAAGGCTTTGGAGAGGGTGCAGGGCAGCTTTACCAGAATGCTGCCTGGATTCGAGGTTTTCAGCTGCAGGGAGAGGCTGGATAGAATTGGATAGACAACATACTAAGGGCAATTTACAGAAGTCAGTTAGCCCGCAAACCCGCATGTCTTTGGGATGTGGGAGGAAACCGGAGCACTCGGAGAAAACATGTGGGCACAGGGAGAACGTTCAAACTCCACACTGACAGCTCCCAAGGTCAGGGTGGAAACTGGGTCTCTGGTGCTTTGAGACAGCGACTCTACCAGCTGAGCCATTGTGCTGTATTGTGCCAAAAAATTTAAAACTGGCCGCGACTAAAAATAGGTTGGCATTTTAAAAATCGATAATTTTTTAGTCAAAGCCTGTTGCGATGCTAGTTGAAGATGGTTGCCGGAGGTTGCAGGTAGTGGGAGGTCTTACCTTCCACTATTGCAACCTCCGGCAACCTCCTGCAACCACCTGCAACCACCTTCAACTAGCATCGCAACCGGCTTCGAATAAAAAATTACCGATTTTTAAAATGCCAACCTATTTTTTGTTGAGACCGGTTTTGAAATTTTTGAAATAATCGCCAGAACATAGAAGAAGCAGAAACCACTTTCGAACATTATGGAGACTGACAAAAATCTCCAGGAACCGCACGGAAACCTTAGGTGGGGCGCAAAGTCTCCAGAGGTTTCCGTTCAGGTTTCCTAAGTGGGACAGGGGTATAACTCTCTATCTGAAGAAGGGTCTCAACCCGAAACACCTCCTATTCCTTTTCTCCAGGGATGCTGCCTGACCCGCTGAGTTACTCCAGCATTTTGTGTCCACCACGATTTTAACATGTTTTAGCCTACTTTTAACAAGCGTTTCTAAGTGCACAAAGACATTTCATCTTGCGATGTCAGCTGACCACAAGTAAGATTTCCCAACAGTAGAATCTCAGTGTCTCCTAAAGCATCCTCTTCTGTCAGAGCGAAACTGAATGTGTAGAAAGGAACTGCAGATGTTGGTTAAAACCAAAGATAGTCTGATGAAGGGTGCTGACCCGAAACATCACCCATTCCTTCTCTCCAGAGATGATGCCTGTCCCGCTGAGTTACTCCAAGTGTTTGTGTCTATCTTGAAGTGAAACTGAATGATCTCTGATGCCATGCATGAAGCAAAAGATTTACTGAGTCTTCACATGGCCTACCACTAGAAGTGAGAGAGCCACCTTGATAAGACACAGTAGTTATCTCCACCCCTACTCTCACCACTGGAAGCAGTTTAGTTTAGTTTAGTTTATTTTGTCATGTATACTGAGGCACTGTGAAAAGCTATTCGTCAAAGACTATATGTGAATACAATCAAGCAGTCCACAGTGTTTAGTTTAGGTTAGTTTAGTTTTATTTATTATTGACATGTGTACCGAGGTAAAATGGACAACTTTTGTTTGCGTGCTATCTAGTCAAAGAACAAACTATACATGAATATAATCAAGCCATCTAGAGTGTATAGATAAAGGCTAAAGAGTACACCCTTTAGTGTAAGAATTAACATTGAAGACCAATAATGTCCGATTATCGGACTACACTTCTTCCCACCCTGCTTCCTGTAAGGACTCCATCCCCTACTCCCAATTCCTCTGTCTATGCCACATCTGCACCTAGGATGAGGTGTTCCACACCAGGGCATCGGAGATGTCCTCATTCTTCAGGGTACGGGGTTTCCCTCTTCTATTATAGATGAAGCTCTCACCAGGGTCTCTTCTATACCCCGTAACTCTGCTCTCACTCCCCATCGCCCCACTCATAACAAGAGCAGAGTCCCCCTTGTCCTCACCTTCCACCCTACCAGCCGTCACATACAACAAATAATCCTCCAACATTTTCGCCACATCCAACAGGATCACACCACTGGCGACATCTTCCCATCTCCTGTCCTGTCTGCTTTCTGCAGAGACCGCTCCCTCTATACCTCCCTGGTCAATTCGTCCCTTCCCACCCAAACCACCCCCTCTCCTGGCACTTACCTTTGCAACCGCAGGAAATGCTACATTTGTCGCATTACCTCCCCCCTTGACTGCATTCAAGGACCCAAGCAGTCTTTCCAGGCGCGGCAGAGGTTCACCTGCATCTCCTCCAACCTCATCTATTGCATCCACTGCTCTAGGTGTCAGCTGATCTACATCGGTGAGACCAAGCGTAGGCTTGGCAATCGCTTCGCCCAACACCTCCGCTCGGTTCGCAATAACACCGTCCTTCTCATATATTTTTCCCTCTCAATCCCATCTCATGCCTTCTTCCCATAATCACAAATACTTTGCTCCACTGGAACAAGGACAAGGATACCTAGTATAAATACTTAAGGAAAATTGCTCAAAGTGTTTACACATTTTTGCCAGTTTATCTCAAGTCAGGAAACAGTCGTGCTGCTGGAAATAATCTGAAGACCCCTGGTAAAATGTGAGTTTAATAATCTTCTTGCATGGATGTGCAGGTCCAATACACTCCAAGACTTCTGCTGCCTCGGCAGGGCTGTCAGCATAATCAAGGACCAGTCTCATTACCTGTCACTTCCACTTCTACACCTCTCCCATCAGACAACAGGTACAGAAGTTTCATACCTCCAGATTTAGGAACAGTTTCCTGCTGTTATCATGCAACTGAAGAGTCCTCTCATCAGCTAGAGTGTGGTCCTGACCCATCTATCTCTTTGGAGACTTTAATTGGACTTTATCAGATTTCAATGTTATATTTTGCTCTAAAGGTTGTACCTTTTATCTGAGCACTGTGGATGGCTTGATTACATTCATGCATAATCTTTTATTTGACTGGATAGCATGCAAACAAAAGCTTTTCACTGCAGCGCGGTACATGTGGCAATAAACTAAATAAACTAAACAAAAAAATATTTTGATTTGCACAAAAATGTGAAGATATTTTCCACATAACTTGCTTTGCTAGACTCAGTCAAGCAATGAATTGTGCAAGATTTATGTCTATTTGTTGAATGAGGTTTATATTCTGACTGAAGAAGGGACTCGACCCGGAACGTCACCTATTCCTTCGCTCCATAGATGCTGCCTCACCTGCTGGGTTACTCCAGCATTTTTGTCTACCTTCGATTTTTCCAGCATCTGCAGTTCTTTCTTAAACAGGTTTACATGGTAGTGACTACAATGCAGTAGAGTCAGCCGAGTAGTGATGTCAATGCAGAAATGCCCCAATTGTCCAGACTTTTGAACAAACCATAACAATGCACGAATACTATATCTGGCAATTTAGGAAGCTATATTGGTGCAGCAGTAGAGTTGCTGCCTTACAGTGCCAGAGATCTGTGTTGGAACCTGACAACGAGTTCTGTCTGTACAGAGCTTGTACGTTCTCCCTTAATTAGTACAGAGATTATGTGAAGAAGGCAAGTGAATGGGGTTAGGAGGGACAGATAGATCAGCCATGATGGAATGGCAGAGTAGACTTGATGGGCTGAATGGCCTAATTCTACTCCTATTCCTTATGACCGCGCGGGTTTTCTGCAAGTGCTCCGGTTTCTTCCAGACTCCAAAGAAGTACAGGTTTGTAGGATAATTGGTTTAGGTACAATTGTAAATTGTCCCTAGTGTGTCGGATAGCGTTGGTGTGTGGGGATCGCTGGTCAAAGTTTAATCTGATTGCTTGATGGATTGTGAAAGCCATTGGAAATCAGGAAGGAAATCATCCCCTTCCATCTGCTCTCCCACCACATGGTTTACATGCAATTCCCGACACACTGTCTGGTTAATTATTGATGCTCTAAGTGAAACGAGTGATGTTCAATAAATATTATGATACCAACAGAAAAACTGGAAGTCACCAGTAGGTTAGGTGATGCCAAGAGCAGTTCTTCCAAGCAGATGACCTTACATCAGAACTAGAAGTAGTTTTGATAACATCATGACCTATGAATAATTCAAAACAATGTTGGAGATTTTGGGGGGGGGGGGGGGGGGGGGGGGGGGGGGGGGGGGGGGTGGGGGGGGGGGGGGGGGGGGGGGGGGGGGGGGGGGTTGGGGGGAGGGAACACAGCAAATTTGGACAAGGCCTTCGATGCATAGAGAACTGTGGAAACGACCCATCTCACCCCTGCAATAGGGTCCTGAACCAATATGTCACCCATCCATATTCTTCAGAGATGCTGTTTGACCTGTTGAGTACCCTGCCCAGAGTAGGGGAATCGAGAACCAGAGGACATAAGTTTAAAGTGAAGGGGGAAATATTTCATAGGAATATGAGGAGTAACCTTTTCAACTAAAGGTAGTGGGTGTAGGGAACAGCTGCCAGAGAAGGTAATGCAACGTTTAAGAAACAATAAGACAGGTACTTGGATAGGACAGGTTTTCATACTGTAGGACTATAACTCAGGAGTCATAGTCAACCAAGATGCCCATCCAAACTTGTCCCATTTCCCCGCATTTGGTCCATATCCCTCTACACCTTTCAGTAAGATTTCGCTACAGTAATGCAAACTGATCCCATGATATAATTTGTGAAAAAGCTGCACGTGAATAATGTGTAATAAATGTAAGCACATTAATTTTTCAGGTTTCTAGCTATTGTACACAATTCAAGCACTTGCAGATTAGTAATGAATTCATAATAAAACTCACATTGAGCTGAATATAACAATGTGAACAGTAAGGAGCAGCAAGACGGTACGGTGGTAGAGTTACTGCCTTACAGCGCCAGAGACCCAGGTTCGATCCTGAATATGGATGATGTCTGTATGGAGTTTGTTCATTCTCCCCATGACCTGTGTGGATTTTCTCCAGGAGTGTGGGAGGAAAGTTCAGGTTTCCTCTCACACTGCAGATGTACAGGTTTGTAGGTTAATTGGCTTGGTAAATTGGTAAATTGTCCCTAGTGTGTGTAGGATAGTGTTAATGTGCAGGGAGCGCTGATCAGCGCAGACTCGGTGGGCTGAAGGACCTGTTTCTGTGCTGTATCCCTAAACTAAACTAAGTAAGATCCATGTCATTATTTACAAAGTAATTATGATTATTTAATACAATTTAATTTTCATTCCCAGGATTCTTATTGAAATATATTTCAGTTTAATTATAAAGCCGATTTAATATAAAGCTGATGCTGAATAAAAAAGCTTCTACATTTTACAATCAAGTACTCTGTACTCCATTACTTGTGCGTCACTTGGTATTCTCAAGCTGAACAAATGTCCCATTACTTTTGTTCATGTTATAGGTCCAGCCTGTCGTGGTGCTAAGAAGAAGCAGGGGCTTCCTTCTTTTTCTTAACAAAGCTACATTTAACAGCTTGTGCATTGAATCTTAACAGACCAGGCACTCTTTTGAACCAGGAAATTGGATTTTCTCCAGGGGCTCCAGTGTATTGGAAAAGCTTGCATGGGCCCCATGACTTTTGGCTGATCTCCAGTTGAGAGAGAGAATTCCACTATTGAGCAGAGATTAGAGAGGGATTATGAAAGCGGCTGCTTCAAATGGGTGTTACTCAGTCACACAGAAGTATGGGGAAGTATTAGTATGTGGTTCTATGTGGCGCAGTTTCTCGGCCAAATGAACAGGTACACCTATGGTTTGGGAGGTGATAGGGTTTATGAGTACGATGAGGTTGGGTCAGAACATAAGGACGCAAGAATCAACGGTGGAAATAGGCCATCCTGCTCATTGCTGATCTTCTTTCTCAATGCCACATTCCTGCACTCTTCCCGTCACTTGATCACTTTATTATCCAGAAATCTATTAGTCGCCGTTATGAATGAACTCAGCGACTGAACATCCACAGCCGTCTGAGGTCGAAAATTCCCAGATTCCCCACCTAAATAAAGGGATATCTCCTCTTAGCTGGAGAGCTGCCTTGATGGTCAGAGCACGTGTTAAGCAAAGCATTTGCCTAGTCTGACCCTTGTTCTCACTAAAGTAGAGGGGGCCACATCGGGAGCACTGAATGCAATAGACAAGGTTGGGTGAGGTGCTTGTAAATTTGATCTCACCTGGAAGTTGCTGCTAGGGTCCTTGAATGGATGACAAGCTTGCAAGAGACGGAATGGAAGAAGGTGGCGCTGCCTCGACTCCACCCCCTCCCCATCTCCTGCAAAGACGCTGCCCCCTATCCGTCTTTGCCACGTCCACTCTAAACATGAGTGTTTTTATTCTATGACATCTTTGATGTTCTCATTCTTTCTTTAGCAAGTGTTGTTTATAAATCTCAATAGTCACACCTTAACAATAGACAATAGACAATAGGTGCAGGAGTAGGCCATTTGGCCCTTTGAGCCACACACTCCTACGCTCCTGAGGAAAAAAAACTCAGTCTATTCAGCCGCTCCTTATGTCAAACCCTCCATTCCCTGTAACATTCTCGTCAATTTTATTGCAAACTTTCCAGTTTAATGACAACTTAAACAAATGGGAAGGGTATAGCCATGGCTAGCCTGAGAGAGATGGGGCAAGAGTAGGGTGATAGTTGAGGGTGAGAGAGGAGGGGAAGCTTCATGGCTGGCGAGAGAGAGGAGGGAGAAGTCATGGCAGGAGTGAGAGAGGAGGGGCAGGTCATGGCTGGGGTGAGAGAGGAGGGGCAGTACTGAGTGGGTAGGGAAGAGAGGAGGTAATGGGTGGGATGAGAAATTAGTTGCAGGAGTAGGCCATTCGGCCCTTCGAGAATGGGGTTCAGTTACAGTTGGGTGAGACAGAAGAGGCAAGAGTCATGGCTGGGGAGGAAGAAGGGGCAGTCATGGGTGGGGTAAGAGGAGAGGAGAATCAGTTAAAGGGCAAAGAGCAGGAAGAGAAGGAGATACATTGCAGTAGGACCTATCAACATTCGATGCTCAGAACAATCCATGGCTGGCACTCTGTTCCACCATGTTCTGCAGGTAAACTGGTCACCTAGCACTGTATGGATTAACATGCTATTTCCTTGTCTGTCCCTCTGTCAATGAATAGTCCTTTCGTAATCTGTGGATAAATGTGATTACGGTACATTCTTCTGAAGTACTGAAATATGAAACCCAATGCAGGCTAGTACTCGAATATCTGCTTTACGTGTGGCTTTGTTTCTCCCTCACAAATGTAAGTTTCCACTTGAACATTCGTTTTGATCTTTGTTATTGCTGGACTTCAAATCTAGTTTTATTTTCACTTTCCAGCTTTTGCCAAGCAATCGTGGAACTATTCAAGAAACACTCCATTATATTTTACCCTTCTAACTGACTTATTGTACGACCCATGCGTAATTGCAGATAATGCTCATTAAATTGTTGGTATGCACGCACTCCCAAGTGCTCCATGGTTAATAGAGACACAAATCAATTGGAGTGAAAACTATTGTACAATTGTTGAGCTCACTTCCATACAGTGAGAAAAGGTGGAGAGAGAGAAACAGATAGATAGTGCAGGAAAGAAAGAATGAGAAGGAATAAGAGAGGGCAAGAAAGAAAGAGAGGGCAGGAAAGATGTAAGGAAAGAAACATATTAGAAGGAAAATAACACAGGTAGAAAAAGCAACACTTTCAAAGCTAAAATAATAATTAATATCAGAAAGAAGTCAACACCAAAATTGTAAAACTCAATTAAGAGCGATATAACAGTCCATTAAGAGAAGATATAACAAGCCAATAAAATTCAATTTAAACTACAATAGACAAGCCCTAAGTTTTTTGGTGAGGTTATTAACTTTTCATCAAGTAACTATCCCAACTTTGTGCTGTCTTATCTACTTCAGTATCAAGTGATTTGATATTATACTGCCTTGGCTCTTTCTGGAGGAGACCACTTGTTCATTATCTTCCTGACTATTGTTTAAATGAACATATCCAACCAACAAAAGTCCCCTTTTTAATCTAAAATGTAATGTAAACTTAATGTATCGTAAATGTAATCTAAATGTAACGTAAGTAAAATCAAAAAGTTTATTCTAAATCAATCCAAATCATTTGATTCCTACATATAAAGGTATTAGGGAATGATGGAATTTGCCAACATCTTAAAATTTATAGATAAAAGCTTAGAACAGGGAAAGATCAATTTTGTAGATTGCCCTTACAAAATCTTGCCCCAGAGTGCCTAACACACGTAAAAGGCCTGTCCCACTACAGCGACCTAATTGGCGAGTTAGAAGAGTTTGACCTCCTTCGACTATGTTGAAGACTAGCTTCGACTAGCTTCGGGAAAATTGGACACCAAATAATGGAGAGTGAAGATGACCTCCTTCGATCTCCTTCGACCTCCCTTCGACTATGTTGAAGACTATCTACGACTACCATTGATTACCTTAGACCCCTTGATTACCTACGAATAACATGCCGACCTACTACGACCTACTTCGACTAAACCTACGAGTAAAAAAAAAACAATTTTTACTATGGCGACCTTTTTTTACTCGTGGGCATTTTTCAGCATGTTGAAAAATACGCCGTGACGTAGCTGAGGCCTAGAGTACGCGGGGACTACTTTCAAGATTGAAAGAGAGTTACAAGGACCTCCTAGGACCTCGTGTCGACTATCCTGCGAGTATGAGTCGAGGGCAAACTTTTCTAAACTCGCCAATTAGGTCGCCACAGTGGGACAGGCCTTTAAAGGGGGCTTTCCCACTGCGACGACCTAATCTGCGAGTTAAGAAGAGTGTCTTTGACCGTCAGCATTGAAACCGTGAGCTGGAGCAACCGATCGCACACACACACACACACACATCGCAAAGGTGGGGGCCTGGGAAAGCAGGGGAGCGCTGTCTGAAATTCAGACCCGCGATGAAGAGGAAGGTAAGATGGCTGCACAGTGTACGGTAAGTCCTTTAGAGAGCACAGAGGGGGGGGGGAGAAGGAGAGAGAAGGGGAGAGAAGAGGAGAGAAGAGGAGAGAAGAGGAGAGAGAGGGGAGAGAAGAGGAGAGAGGGGAGAAGGGAGAGGGGGGGGGGGGAGAGGGGGGGGGAGGGGGGGGGAGAGGGGGGGGAGAGGGGGGGGAGAGAGGGGGGGGGAGAAAGGGGGGGAAGGGAAAGGGGGGGAGAAAGGGGGGGAGAAAAAGGGGGGAGAAAGGGGGGGAGAAAGGGGGGGGGAAAAGGGGGGGAGAAAGGGGGGGAGAAAGGGGGGGAGAAAGGGGGAGAAGGGAGGGGTAGACTGGGGGGGTAGAAGGAGGGGAAACACTTTTAAGAAGTTTAATAAAGTTTAGCAGGCATTTTACTTACGGATCGGTTTTCTTTGGTCCTGAAAACTCAGATGAACCAATCAAAATGCCCGGTCAGTGAAGGAGATTGCCTACGACTGCCCTCGACTGCCTGTAACTAAATAGCGACCCCACTCCACTGAGTATGCGGGAACTTCCCTCGAGCATGAAGGATAGTTCCGGTGACCTCCTAGGACCACGTGTCGACCATGCTGAGAGTTTGAGTCAAGGGCAAACTCATCTAAACTCGCAGATTAGGTCGCCGCAGTGGGACAGCCCCTTTAGTCTTCAACACAGAACTTTTTAAGTTTAGTTTAGAAATACAGGGCGGAAGCAGGCTCTTCGACCCACCAATTCCGTGCCGACAAGTGATCCCCACACACTTACACTATCCTACACCCTCTCGGGTAAATGTATAATTATACCAAGTCAATTAGCCTACAGACCTCTAGGTCATTGGGGTGTGGGAGGAAACCGGGGATCCTGTAGAAAACCCATGCAGGTCACTGGGAACACATACAAACTCCATACAGACATCAGCCAAAGTCTGGATCGAACCATCTCTAGTGCTGTAAGGCAGCAACTCCACTTCTGCGCCACCATGCCGATCTAGCAGACATGGTCTCAGAAACAGACGTGTGTGAATGGATGCATGAGTATGTACGTGCTCATGTGCATGCATACACACACTCTATACCAATCCTTTTAGCCAGAACCCTCTGAAATACCAGCATTGTATCCATTCATTCTAACAGTATATAGTTACCACATTGGAAAAATTACTTCCTTTGAAGGCCGAGGTTTTGAAACAGATCCATATCAAGTTTTAAACTATAGGCTCAAGTTATCTTTATCTTGGCCAATCAAGTAATTTAACACTGAAATGGGCATGGGCTACTCAAGATAATTTGGGTCCATATTTTGTTTGCAAATAACATGGCATTAAATTTTAAGATGTTTGCAAATTCCATCATTCCCTAATATCTTTATAAGTAGGAATCAGAATCTCAAGATCTGGATATGGCAAATAGTGCTATGATTTTACTCGAAATAAGACCACCTCAGCCTACTCTGAGTGCAAGTAGTCATGTCCCCAAGTTTATTTGATAATTATGTTGTCCGAGTGTTATTCATGAACTATTCTTAAACAGAAAACCTGAAACTTGGATTGTTTTCTCTGAAGCATCAGAGGCTACGGGGAGACCTGATAGAAATTTCAAAAATAATGTGAGGCACAGATAAGGGTGGACAGTCAGAACCTTTCCCTAGGCTGGAAGTGTCAAATGCAAGAGGGCATATCTTTAAAGTGAGAGGGGGACATTTTAAAGAAGATGTGCAGAGCAATTTTCTTTACACACAGAGAGTGGGAGGTGCGTGGAACTCAATACCAGGGGTGATGATGGTGTGAGCACATCCAATAGTGGGGTCTGAGGCTTTTCGATGGGTACGTGGATATGCAGGAAATGAAGGAATTGACCATCAGAACATGTTTCCCAGGGTTGAACTTCCAAAGACAAGAGGGTGTAGCTTTAAGGTGAGCGGGGCAGTTGAAACGAGATGTAGAAGGCACAATTTAGACACAAAGAGTGGTGGCAGTGGTGCCAGGGATGGCAGTGGTGGCAGATAAAAGGCTTTTCATTAAGAGGCTTTTCATTGAAATGCAGGTAAATGAAGGGATATGTACCATATGTGGGCAGAAGTGATCAGTTTAATTTGGCATGTTCAACATGGGCATTGTGGGGCGAAGGGCGTCTTCCTGTGTTGAACAGTTCTATATATACACAATATCTTATTGTAGAAAGGAACGGCAGATGCTGGTTTACACCGAAGATAGACACAAAATGCTGGAGTAACTCAGCGGGTCAGGCAGCATCTCTGGAAAATAGGAATAGGTGACGTTTCGGGTCGAGACCCTTGTTCAGTCTAGGGGTGCCAACTTTCTCATTCCCAAATATGGAACTAAAGGTCAAAATAAGGAACAAATTCGCGAAGGCAATTCATTGACCGACTCGGCCGTGGCTGGATGAATGATGAGTTGGCCCAGGTGCTGAACAGCACACAAAGCCCAGCCAGTGGGCCAGCTGAGGAGTTTTGGCCCGGGTCGCGCGACGTGGCACGCAAAGTCATCCAAGTCATGAACTGATGATCGGCCATGAGAAGGAGGGGTGGTGGTGTCGGCGGTAAGCGAAGATCTGAAGGTCAGACTGCTGGCTGGGCTGCCGACCGACGGGCCAAGGGCGAGGCTCTGCTGCTGCACTCCATGGGCTGCACTACGTCGGGACGGGTGAGGCGGGGCCGCACACGGCGCTCTGACCCGACAGTCCCCTCGACCCGAGCAGTAGCAGTCAAATACGGGACTAACCAACTTAGCCTTGTGGCAGGGGGTGAGCTCTATGTTGATAGGGAAGACACTGAGCTCCGTTGTGTACCTGTTTACGTTCACTCCCAAAGATCTTAGAGCAGCTCTAAGATCTTTGTTCACTCCTACCTGCATGGCCAACAATGAGAGCTCATCCTTCCATTTCCAAATCACTTCACCCACCACCATTTCATTATTGGAACAAAAGTACACTAAATGCTGAAGTAACCCAATCCATGTTCTCGAGAGACGATGCCTGCCCCCCTGCTCAGTTACCCCAGCACTTTGTGCCTTTCTTTAAATAAATCAGCATCTGCAGTTCTCTGTTTCACCACTAACATTCTCACATTCCCAAAGTCTTATAGAGATCTTCGGAGACAGACCCTTCCAGTGTCGCTCACGTATCTTAACTCGGTTGTTAAGTGTGGATTAACGGATCATTAACGAAAATCAACGCTTGGTACCAGAGTCTCTGGATAATATAGTAAAGACAGGCCACCCGTAATAACCTGCGCCTTCGTATAGCCTCCAGGAGGGAATGGTTTGCAAACTTGAGCTCAACTCTGATTTACAGGCCCCCAATAAAGTTACACATGCTCCAGGTTAAGTTACGGTAAACACATACCCAACTTTTCCGTTTTTTTTAATTTTAAGACTTTTTAAGTTCCGAATCTATTCTAAACGCTCATGCTTAATGCATATCTTCGATATAACTCTCCTTGCGCTCAAACTGCGTGCTTAGATTACAAATAGAGCTGTAACTCACAGACCTGACTCAACTCCGGTTCTGTGTCATTTTTTGGCAGCGCGCAGATTTCGGTAGCGAGCAGCCAGCAGTTGGTGCAGAAAGTCAACAGGGAAACAATAATGGCCAGAGCACTCAGCAACCTGGCGACGGCGGTCACAACATTTGAGCTTGACATGTCTTCCCGAGGAGAGAAGAGGCCAGCATCCGATCCGATCCGTCTTCAGCGCAGTGCAGAGTGGCCGGCGCAGGCTGGGTCTTCGCCCGGTGCTGCGATCAATAATAAGTCTGAAGATTGATGGGGCGCTGGAGAGACGGAGGGGGGTGGGGGTGAGGTCGTTTTTGGTGTTTCAGTCTATTAATAATTGTGAATACAAAGTGCTGAGTTTACTTTGGATGATCTTAAAGGTTATTTCTGTTTTGCAAGAATGGGAGGGAGGGGGGGGGGAGAGAGAGGGGGGGGAGAGGTGGGGGGGGAATCATGCAGCGACACATGCAGAAACATTGCCTTTTGGTCACCTTTGGAAGATGATGCAGAATTTGGACTATTTTCAGCATCTCCTGTTCTCCTTCACTTACCTGTTGCGATTCTCATAAATATATTAATGTACATGTCCCTGCCCTGTAGTCTCTTTCATTCTTCATGTCCTTCTTAATTCACGCCATTATACCTGCGGCAACCCTTCTTAATTACTTTCATTCTACCTGTTCATTCTCTCCTTACTTCTATACACTGCACCTGTTCCTGCCGTTCTTAATTTATTTCATTGTTCCTGCTCCTGCTTTCTTTAATCTTTTTCACCGTATCTTTTCATGCCCTCTTTCGTTTTCACAATTCCTGCCCTTCCTAATTTATGTAATTTATGGGTTATGTGCGATGGCATGAGAATGGGGTGAGATAGATCAGCCATGATTGAATGGCGGAGTAGACTTGATGGGCCGAATGTCCTCATTCTGCTCCAATCACTTATGTAATTGCACTGTTGCAAGCCTCCTTACTTTATTTCATTGTGCCTGTCTTTTCTCTCCTTAATCTTTTTCAGTATGTGTCCCAGCCTTCTTAATTTCTCTCATTGCACTTATTCCTGCTCACCTTAATTTCTTTCACTGCACCTGTTTCTGCCTATAATTTCTTTCACGGTATCTGTTACTGCCCTTCTTAATTTCTTTAACTTTACCTGTTTTTGCCCTCCATAATTTCTTTCATTATATCTGTTTCTGCCCTCTATAATTTATTTAACTCTACCTGTTGCTTCCCTTGATAATATATTTCACTCTACCTGTTGCTGCCCTGCAATGGGAGAGGTGCACCACTCCATTGCCTTCCGCAGACCTGTCCTCACTCTCTCTAATGTTGAACATACTGGCTAGAGGCCCCTGCAGATTCCAGAGCCTTTAAACAGCTGCTAATGTTGATTTACCCATGGCTGTTTATTAAATCGGAGCACAAAAGTGCTGATGCTTGAAATCTGAAACAATTTTACAAAGCAGAAGATGTTGGGAAATACCCAGCAGATCAAGCAGCATTTTATTTGGGAACGACACTGGGGAAAATAATGTGGCCTGGTCTAGATGAATCACTAGGCCCATCATTTCTATCTCAATGCATGAAAATATGTTGGTGTAAAATATAACTATGACTAATTTGACCCAACCCACCCTTTGTGTTCACCAATTATGGAAACTGAAATCATTCTATACACATGCATATTAATTTTATTATAATAATATCAATTAATCAGTCTGAAGAAGGGTCTCGACCTGAAACGTCGCCCATTCCTTCGCTCCATTTTGTGTCTGCCATATTCATTTTATTATGTCCCTCCATGTATATTTAAGTCAAGAACATCATCAGTTCAGCTCTTTGATAATTTGAATAGGGGATTTATATCTTCACATAATGCTTTAGCACGTGGCCATACACGTAAGATATTTTCACAGAAGTAATTCATTTGGAGGGGAAGCGACTGAGAGGGGAAACATAGAGGGTAAGAGAGAAAAGGGTAGTTCAATGAGAGCAAATTTGTTGTGGCATTTAGGGAGGTCGAATAACAGGGAAAAGTACACTGTTTGTGGCAGAACCCTTAACAGCAATAACGTACAGAGGGGTCTTGGGGTCCAAGTCCATAGCTCCCTGAAAGTGACGGGGGTTACGGGAGAAGACAGGAATGGGGTTAGGAGGGCGAGATAGAGCCATGATTGAATGGCAGAGTAGACGATGGGCCGAATGGCCTAATTCTGCTCCTATCACTTATGACCTTATAAAAGTGACAACACAAGTAGGTAGAATGCTAAATAATCCATGATGTATGCTTGCCTTCATTAGTTGGGGCATTGAGTATAAGAGTCAGGAAGTAATCGTGAAGCTTTCTTGGAGTTTGGATATGCTGCATTTGGTGTATTTTTCTGGTGGCCCCATTAGAGGAAGGGTGTGAAGGCATTGGAGAAGGTGCAGAAGGGGTTTATCAGAATGGTGCCTGTATTAGAGGATATTAGCGATAAGGGGAAATTGGACACTTAGATTGCTTTCTCTGGAACCCAGAGACTGAGGGGAGATATGAGAAGTATATAAAATTATGAGAGGTAAAGATAGGGTAGGCAGGCAGACCTTTTTCTCAGGGCAGAAATGTCCAAGACAAGAGTGCATAACGAAAAGCTAAGAGGGGCAAAGTTTAAAGGAGATGTTTGGGGCAAATTTTTTACGTAACATCTGGAATGCACTGCTAGGGGTGGTGGTAGAGGCCAACATAAAAGCAGCGTTTTAAGGACTTTTGGATAGGCATATGAATGCAGGAAATAGAGGGAGTAAAGATCATATGAGGGTAAATGAGATTAGATTATTTTGACATTATATTCAGCATAGATATTGTGAGCTGAAGGGCTTGTTCCTCTGCTACACTTTTCCTACATTCTAAAACAATTTGAACCATTCCACAACTGTGACAGAACATAGAACAGTACAGTACAGGAACAGGCCCTTCAGCCCACAATGTCTGTGGCGAACGTGATGCCAAAACTAACTAAACTCATCTGCCCACATGATCCACATCTTTCCATTCCCTGCATGCCATGTGCCTATCTAAAAGTCTCTTAAAATCACTATCGTATCTGCCTCCAATATTTGCAATATCCACCCTGGAAAAAAACTTCTGACTGTCTACCCTGTCTATGCCTCTCATGATTTATATACTTCTTCAACGTTTCTTAATATACTCCCTTCAACCTCTGCTGTTACAGAGAAAGCATGTTTGAAAGGGATCCAATATCTCTGGTGGCTGCTGAACTTATGCCTAAGTACTGTTTGGATATATATATATATGGTCTGCTAAAACTCATGTGCCACATGTGCCACATGTGCTTATCTAATATTTCGTATGGCATTGTAGGCTTGCTTTTGATTGAATTACGTTTACTCTTAACCACAAAGGTATTGGCAGTCAAATCCTGATACATGCAGAATCTTACAATGTTAACCCCTTCTTGATTTATGGTATTGAAAGTGAATGAATAAATGTGGAAAGTCAACCAGGGTGAACCCTCAGAAAGGTAAAACAGCAGCAATGCCATTGCTATATGAATTATATTTGGGACTATTCTTAATAATAAAGTCTGACATCCTGTTTAAATGTCAGGAAAAGTGTGAATATTGTGTCCCCTGGTGTTGGATAAGACTAGATGAAGAAAAGAGTTGATGAAGAAGGGTGTGTTGTAAAAGGCAGGGGATACATAGCATTTGTTACAAAATGCAACAAGGAATCGTTGACTAAATTAATAACAGAATTGTTCACTGATATCAGAAGAGATCAGATGTCAGTGAGCAAGTTTGGAATACTGTAATGATAAAAACACAAAGTGCTGGAGGTCAGGTGTAGGAAATTGACAGCCAACGTTTTGAGTCAGGTCCCTTCTTCAGAATTTATGTTTTGCTCAAGGTTCAAGAATCTATAGTTCCTTGTGTCTCCATAGTTTTATTACCGCAGCTTTTAATTAACCACAACTGATATGCATCATGGCATGGTACTGCCATTCCTATACACACAGAAGTAAGAGGCTGCAGAGACCCAGCTTGGTGCATCATGGGTACAGCCCTCCCCACAATTGAAACCACCTACATGAGGCTTCCCAACCCGAACCACCACCCATGTTCTCCAGAGATGCTGCCTGTCCCGTTGAGTTGCTCCAGCACTTTGTGGCCTTTTGTGTATTAATCAGCATCTGCAGTTCTTTGTCTCTACCACAAGATTACAAAGACTGGCACTAGAGGGTGAGAAACTGAAACAAATGCTGGAGTGCGCAAGAGGTAACTGGCTGGAAATTGGTGTGGCAGCCACAATATTGCACAGATAAAACTCAATGTATGGTTCAGTTATTAGAAAGAAAGAAGTTTGAAAGCAGGAACTTGTTTTTATGAATGTAGGTGACAATGGAGAAATCAAAGGTAACATTGACGGGGGTTATCCAGCCTGGGAAGAGACTGTGAGAACTGTAACTTTAGTCCATTCCCTCATCCAGTTAACCCTATATTTGTAAGTATATTACCACAATTATTTTGAAAAATCCAGTTAAATGCGTGACTTGTTCTAAAGGGCGGCATGGAGGCGCAGCGGTAGAGTTGCTGCTTTACAGCGTCAGAGACCCGGGTTCGATCCTGGCAACGGGTGCTGTCTGTATGGAGTTTGCACATTCTCCCTGTGAACATGTGGGTTTTCTCTGGATGCTCTTGTTTTCTCTCACAGTCCAAAAACATACAGGTTTGCAGGTTAATTGGCCAGTAAAATTCTAAAATTGTGCCTAGAGTGTAGGGTAGTGCTAGTATATAGGGATTGCAGGTCGGCGCGGACTCGGTGGCGAAGAGCCTGTTTCCATGCTGTATCTCTTTAAAAAAGTCTAAAGATTCAGTCATTTCACAAGTGCCACATGTTGATTGGAGAACGGGAGCCAATACGGGTACCAGCTTGATTGCTGGGTCTCACTGACACTCATTACTTTTCATTGTTGCAAAGACATCTTCTATCTATTCTCATGACGCAGCAAAGAAAATGGACGTGCATTTCTGATTCAGATTCAATTTCAGATTCAATTTTAATTGTCATTGTCGGTGTACAGGACAGAGACAACAAAATGCATTTTTTGAATGAATTTCTGCCGAATGAATTTCTGCCGAATTTTATGCAGTTTCTTTACTTCACTTTAAGTAATAGATTATATATTTTTCTGACAAGCTGCAGCAATAGTGAATAAACAGGTATTGCATAATGTTACCAGCAGGTAAAGGTAATTATTTAAAGCAAACCTTATAGACCATCAGCCCAGAGACATTAGGTTAGACGAACTAGGTACCAATGTTTGACAATGGTGCAGGGGGTCACTGAAATGAACGGAATTGGGAGTCTGCCGGGTACCACCCACTGCGTGTAGACCTGGGGGACCCCGCAAGGGGCTAAAAAATCAGTGCAAAATAGATGAGTGAGGTACCACTTAAATCCACTACCATAGTGTGCTCACTGCCACGCCTATATCAACAACACAAATAGCAGACATTTTCCCGCTGCAAAAGGCCCGCCAGACCCCCCACACAAAGGGCTTAAAAATGGACTAGCATATAGACGAGCAAGGTACCACTCAAAAATAATGCCAAATGAACAAGTTGAGTTCATAGAGTACAAAATGGGTTACAAATAGTCTGCTGCACTACAGGTACCAGACACCCCAAAAATGGACACCCTAGACCCTGCTGTCCAACTAGGCTAGCCAAAATATGGTGGGTACCAGTTGACACCAAGTTTAAATAATCTACCACAGCTTGGGAAATATATATTGACTTATGATAGAACAATTACCTGCTGCATTGGGCCCATCAGACCCCCTAAATGGGCCCTTGGGTCCATCTAGGCTACCCTAGATATTAAAGGTACCATCTAAAACCAGGTTTAGATGATCAATCACAGCCTAGGAAATACAAAATCACCCATGCCGGAATAATAATCGATTGCCTTGGTCCTACCAGACTCCCTACATAGTCCCTTAATTGCCCAACTTGGGGGGGGGGGGGGGGTGGGGGGTCTGATTGGCACAAGGCAGCAGACAATGCCTTCCCTCACAGTGGGAACCATTGTGGGGGGATGTTTTTACGTTTAAATGTCTTTATTATTGTTTTGTTTGTATTCTTTTTTTATGTGCTGCAATGGCAATACACATTTCACTACACCAATTGGTGTATGTGACTAATAAATAACCTTTGAACCTTTGAACCTAAATTCGAAAGATATTAACTCCAAATTGTGTAACAATAGTTGGAAGATGCCCAATAAGATGTTCTCGAAACTTATTTGTGTGAAACGCTGTTAAACTACAATAACCATTAATGTTTCCTAACATTACTGAAATAATCAAAACCTCGAGGTCACCATGATAACTGTATTTGAGGTTAGAGGACAAAATGAAAAGTTTCTTATGGCAAAAATAGTAAATTATTTCTTCTTTTGAAAGAAAATGTAAATGATTACTGTACCAAGTTGTGCAAATTGCTTTGGTAATTTTTTCAAACAAAACCTCACCTCATTTACAAATAAAAATGGAAGTGATATGATGACCTAACACTAGATATGCAGCTGTTGATATTTTGTATTTTGGTCTTTCAAAGGGAGTATGTATTGCTAAAACCATCATTAGAGTAAAGGTCACTGGCATTTTAGGATGCGTCCAAAAACTGCTTAACCAGGTCATTTACCCAGTTTACACTAAATCTTGATTTACAAAATGATCAAAAAATGTTTAATGAAATTAAATTACATGACTTTCTTAAGGTGGCTAGGACATTACGAAACAGCTCAATAACTTTTCTTCCAGTTAACATATTCTGTACTTCAATATGTTTACCTGAGAATAATTTTGAATAGAAAACTGGGTCTACCGTTACTCAGTTCTTAGATATGGCCATTTCAAAATAAACAGATGATATGATCTTCACAACCATGTGGAAAATTTAGTGGGTTTCGCATCGAGATGTTAAAAAAAATCCCAAATATGCCCCAAAATGCTAATTTTTGCATTTATTTCTAGCTCATTGCGTGCTATGATTTCTATGCTACTTGTACTAGCTAGGTTTGGTAATTTGCCCAGGATAATATTAGCCTGAACTGTACTAAAAAACTTTTAATGGGAGAACAATGTAAACTAAAAATACTTTCCTTCAAAGCTTAGAAAACTTTAAAAACCTAGGTCATCAAAGTATTTTTGCTAATAGTTTGGTTCAGGGTGGTAAACTTAACAAACATAAATAACAAATTATCAGTTTATGAATCACTAAAAAATTAACATTATTGTAGCAATTATCTTCTTGATCTGTGATATAAGGTAAGTAAATATTGCAAATGTTCCACTGTAATATATGATAAGTAAATATTGCTTATGTTCCAAAATTCATACTTACATACATACAAACTCACAGCTTGGCAGACTACCAATTCCATTTGTTTCAGGTGACCCCTACACATTACCAAAGTCAGACATTGGTACCTAGTTCGTCTAACCTAATGTCTCTGGGCTGACGGTCTATTATTCCATTTTAGTGAATATCTTGGTGAGGTCTAGTTGTTTAAAATTTAAACTTCAAATTACGATTTAGTAAAGTTTAACTCTGTGCTAGAATGTCCCAGGGATTGCAGTAGTACTCTGAAATAACACATAACATAGAAAAGTACAGCACAGGAACAGGCCCTTCAGCCCATAATGTCCATGCCGAGTATAATGATTGATATCCCTCCATTCCCTGCATATCCATCTGCCTATCCAAATGCCTCTTAAATGCCACTATTTTATCTACCTCCACCAGCACTCCAATTACTCACCATCCTCTGTGTATAAAACTTGCCCTGCAAATCTCCTTTAAACTTTGCCCCCTAGTCTTTGACATTTCCACCCTGGGAAATTGATTCTCACTGTCTGCCCTGACTATTCCTATCATAGTTAATATGCTCCTATCAGGTCTCCCCTCCACCTTCGACGTTCCAGAGAAAACAATCTCTCAAAATAAGCTCTCAAAATATTGCTGGAAAGTGAAATATATTCTGGTTAAACATTGTTACAGAGGTACTAATTTAACTGGAGAAGGCAGAAGGTTGACTAGTCATCTGACCAGCATGGAACAATGTTGCAAAAATATGCTGAAGGTTGTGAGCAATAATCATAGAGCAAAGCATAGAGCCACTCAGTGAAAAAGTCGTAGTATGTCATGGGTAGATTTTAGCGCCATTTTTGTAAGCAGACTTGCGAGAATCGTCATGGCGTCTACATGTACTTCTACAAGCTCAGCTCAATGTTCTGATGTAAATTGCTCAAATCGCTGAAGTAAATGACCCAACCTGTCTTTCTTCAGGTTCCCCAAGAACAAAGAAAGGTGAGAAAATATTATTACTTCTGTCGATATTATTCTGTCGTGAAAATATTATTTTCTGTTCTCCCATCAACGGTCATGGAGAAACTAGGTTTGTTGGTACATTAGAAAGTTATGGAAACCTTTTTTTTTTACCACTCCTGCAAAGGTACTAGGGCATTTGGTGATAAAAAATAGGCTAATACATTTTGGGGGGCTTTTTTTTCTTTTATGTACATATATTGGTCTGTACATAAGCTTTTATGTACAAACCAATGAATGTAAAATGTGTGGAATGCTGGAATTAACTTTAAGATCTGATCTAATAAACTAACCATCTGGTGTTTGTTCAAAAAAACGGGAAAAGGATATGGTATAAAACTAGAATAATAGTACTAAATATCCGGTAGCTGTGGCTGCAAGAGTCATGAGTGTTTAATTAACATATGTACCGATAACAGAACAATGAAATTCTTATTTGCAGCAGCATTTCTGACCTGTAAACACAATAATCATAGATAATAGACGATCTGAAGAAGGGTCCCACGCAAAACGTCATCCCTATGAATGTTCAAATATTATCTGATTTGATCAGATAGCATGCAAAATAAAGCTTTTCACTGTACCTTGGTACACATGACACAAAGAAGCCTAACCTAAACCAATGGTGGGTCTACAGATGGAGCAGATAGTCAGATGAACTCTATCTGACCTTCAAGATATTTAAACTTCCATCTTTGGCAATGTGTGCACAGAAACTCCAAGACTTCCTGAAATAGTAGCGACTAATAACCAACAATTCATTGTGGAACTATTAACCCAGCATGGTTTGGCCCAATGCATAAAGTGAGTGAGTGATAAGTAATATGTGAAGTTGCGTATAACAGGCTATGTGTTGCTTGTGTTCAATGCTTCCACTGCCACTCCAGGCAATACGTTCCAGGCCACGTTGAATCTCTGTCTATAAAAGTGCCCAGCTCATTCCTTTAAACTTTCCCTCGCTAATCTTAAATCTATGCCCTCAAATCTTTAACATTTCCACGCTGGGAAAAATGTTCTGACTGTCTACCCTATCTATGCCTCGTTTAATTTTAAATACTTCTATCAGGTCTCCCCTCAACCTTCGATGCTCCTGGGTAAAGAATCTACGTTTTTCCAACTTCCTCTTATTGCTAATACCTCCTAATCCAGGCAGCATTCTGGTAAACCTCTCTGCATCCACAGCCTCCACACACTTCCTGGGTGATAGAACTATATACAATATCCAAAATAAAGTCTAACTGAACTTCTATAAAGATACTAGACTAAGTGGGACCCGTTGGGTCCCAGCATCACATGGGAGGGCTGGTCACCAACACAATATTCCACCTCTCCACCAATTCCAATATTGCTCGCCAGTGGGGGGGGGCTGTCTGTTGCGCTAGTATGGGTGTTGCGGGCCGAAGGTACTGGTTTCCAGGGGGCGAGTATAGACATTGTGGGCCGAATGGATTATTGGGCTGGCATCCAACTGTTGCAACGATTTTAAAAGCCAAGCCAAGGCAAACAATGGGCTGCAGCCACCTGACAACCAAAATTCATTTTGTGAACACAAACATTTTAAAAAGACGAGGCAAACAATTGGGCTGCAGCCACCTGACAAACAAAATTCAATTTGTGAACACAAACTTTTAAAAATGGCGAGTCAAACAATTGGGCAGCAGGCACTTTACAGCCGCATCGTGGGGACTCACCGTGGAGTGTTATTTGTAGCTCAGAGAGCCGTCACCCTCTCGCTTCCTGGGTCTGGCAGAGACTGAGTGAGGGACTACACTTCCAGGTTTTATAGTCCCTCCCCTCTGCCATCAGCGGGGGCAGCAGAGAGAATGACAATTTAAAAAAAACCATTAATATCTCTATGCTTTTTTATTGATGGGAAAAATCCTCCGGACCCGGAAGGTGGAGGGGGTCTCTGAGTGAGGAGGCCAAAGATGACGGCCGTAGGTGGCGGCGTTCTCTCGGAAATCGGAGCACAGTGGGCCAAAAGCGGTCAAGATCAGACTTTTAGTAATATACTAGTCTAAGTGGGACCCGTTGGGTCCCATGTTCACACGGGAGGGCAGGTCCCCCGACGCAATATTTCACCTCTCCACCAATTCCAATATTGGTGGCCAGTGGGGGGGGGGGGGGGTTCTGGAGTGCTGGTATCGGTTTTTGGGGTGGCAGCTCAGTCCCTCAAGCCTGATGAGCTGGCAGCTCACTCATGGTTGGTGGGCTGGCAGTTGACTCATGACTATTCCTAAAAATTCCATTTCAAGCAGGGTGCAAGGCCACCAAATTCAAATCCATGTTCCTACCATTTCAAGCAGAGTGCAAGGCCACCAAATTCAAGTGCAGTTTCATACCACTTTCAGCCGGGTGCTAGGCCACCAAATTCAGTGCAGTTTCATACCACTTCAAACAGGGTGCAAGGCCACCAAATTCAAATGCAGCTTCATACTATTTCATGCAGGGTGAAACCACCATAAAACCACACAAAACACCAAACTCACAGTTCAGTAGACATTCAGTGTGTTCAGTTGCTTCACAGCACAGACAGAGTCGTGACTTCTCCCTCCACCATCATGCAGAGACTGAGCCACACCCACACCCACACTTCCGGGTTTTATAACCCCTCCCCTCCCATCGGAAAAGGTGTGGCTTTCATGGCGTGATTGACAGGAGAGAGATTCTCAACATTTTTTAAACACTAATAACACTTTTATTTTTCATTGATGGGAAGAATTCTCTGCACCTGCTCAGCGGAGGGGTGGACTGAGTAGGATGGCCAAAAATCACAGCCGTAAGTGGTAGTGTTTTATCTATAATAAATATACAGTGCAAACAGGAACTAAGTGTATTTGCAGTAATGCCTTTTAACTAAAAGCACCTAAGCCGCCATTTGCAGTAAGTAGTGCCTTTCAACTTCATGCCACCATTTGCAGTAGTAGTGCCTGTCAACTTCAAGCCAAAGCACCCAAGCCACCATTTGCAGTAAGTAGTGCCTTTCAACTTCAAACCAAAGCACCCAAGCCACCATTTGCAGTAAGTAGTGCCTATCAACTTCAAGCCATATCACCCAAGCCACCATTTGCAGTAAGTAGTGCCTTTCAACTTCAATCAAAACACCCATGCCACCATTTGCAGTAAATAGTGCCTTTCAACTTCAAGCCAAAGCACCCAAGCCACCATTTTCAGTAAGAAGTGCCTTTCAACTTCAAGCCAAAGCACCTAAGCCATCATTTGCAGTAAGCAGTGGCTTTCAACTTCAAGTCAAAGCACCCAAGCCACCATTTGCAGTAAGTAGTGCCTTTTACTTCAAACAAACCATATTTTCATTTTCAAACCACATTAAGGGGACTCAGTTGTGTAGACATTTGTTCAGTGTTATTCAGGGTTCAGAGAGATGTGACCCTTGGCTTCATCCATCTTGCAGAGACCGAGTGAGGCACACCACTTCCTGGTTTTATAGTCCCTCCCCCTCCCTCCAGCAGAGAGAATGGTGAATTAAAAAAAAACATTTATATCTCTCTGATTTGTCATCGATGGGAAAAATCCTCCGCAGCCGTAAGGCGGAGGGGGGCTCTGAGCGAGGTGGCCAAAAATGACAGCCGTATGTGGCGGCGTTCTGTCGGAAATCGCAGCACAGTGGACCAAAAGCGGTCAAGATCAGAGTTTTAGTAATATAGATAGACAACATGAATTCCTGACTCTTATACCCAATTCCCAAACCGATGATAGCAAGCATATCATCTGCCTTCTTTACCACTTTATCTGCTTATGTTGCCACTTTCAGGAGGCTATCAACTTGCACTCCAAGATGGAATGGAATACTTTATTGTCACATGTGGCAAGGCACAGTGAAATTTTTTCCTTGCATTCTCTGGGTTTGCAAAAACACGCCGGCTCCTCCTTTGTTCTCCTCCCCCCACCCCCTCACAGTGGTCACCCCCCCCCCCCCCCCCCCCCATGGCAGGTCCTCCATTGTTCTTTCACACACCCCCCCCCCCCCCCTCAGGGATACTTCATGGACTTCATTGTTGGAACCATGATTAAGGAGCTTGCTGATTAAACCAAACTTCGGTGAACGGTTTGATAGTAGGGTAGAATGTTCTAGGCTTCATGAAGGTAGAAATTGAATTGTTTGGTGGGCACGAGAAGCAAATAATAAGATTAAACGAGAAATTACCGGTTTGAGGTTTGATCTTTATTTTATGAGGAGTTACGTCGAGGGATTACATGAAGACCCCGCCAGCACGCATGTGCGACATTCTTCAAAGCAGCGGTGTGAAATCACAGACAACAGTAAGTGAAATAAACATTGTAATATAAGAGAAACTAGAATACCAGTTGACCTTTATGATAGAGGGTGGGCGTGGAGGGCACGTAATCCCTCGACGTAACTCCTCATAAAATAAAGATCAAACCTCAAACTGATAAGTTCTCATTTAGTCTTACTATTTTACTTCGGAGTCATGTGAGCGACTACGTGAAGATTTTAAAGATCTGTGATTTCATGCCGTGTAATGAGTCTATGCTTCACTCACTGCCGTATTCGTCCAAGGGAGGAAGTATGTTATCGTATTCAAACATGAATCAAAGTTCAAACAATAACAATTTATTTTAACAAAATAATAATGATCCCTTGGGATAAATCATATTACAGAATTTAAAATTGTTTTTGCAAACATGACAGGTTTGGTGATAGTTTTGTTATAAAAGAGTTGGAAGGTCTTCTCTCTAGACCATCCTGCTGTAGCCAGGATATGGTCCGTAGGCACTTCCATTTCTCTAGCTGCTGATGTTGCTGCAGCCCCGGTGGAATGAGATTTAAAAATGTCAGTATCCTCCCCAGCAGCTCCCAAAATCTGTCTGAGCCATCTAGAGATGGTTTGCACTGACACCCCGCTATGAGGTTGTTTATAGCTGATCCATAGTGCCAATTCACTGCCTCTTATGCTTTTAGTGGACTTTAAATATAGCAGAAGGTGTGTCATAACACACAGTCGGGTATCTGATGGGTATGCCCGGAATTGAAAATTAAGTCCTGATGTTCCTGGTCTGTTTTGCTTGACCAACTCCAAGATCCGAAAATGTATCTTGTCAGTTGATACAATCATGTTATCTAGCCTCAGTTTATGTAGGGACTGGACCCTTTGAGCTGAGACCGGTGCCATCTGCATAACTGTTTTTAAAGTCAGCTTCTCTAGGGACAGAGACATTGCTGGTCACAACCCCTGAGCAATGTTAGAACAACACTGACATCCCATATCTGGGAGTACCTCGCTCTAGGAGCGTTTGTGTTGTATATACCCCTCATGCGTTTAGTAACTAGAGGGTGAGATCCCATGGAATGCTGGCCTGGTCCCTGCCACAAGTATGCTGACAGGGCACTCTGAGCGCAATTGATAGCGCTGTAACTCAGTCCTTCATCGAAATGAAGGCTGGACAGGAATTCCAGGACATTGGTAACTGTAGCTGTGTTATATGCTACACCAGTCCTTGTGCAATACAACTCCCATTTCCTAATGCAGGAGAGGTATTGCTTCTTTGTTGATTCTCAGTAGGCCGCCGTGATCCGAAATTGCTTTGACTGGTAATTGCATAGGTCGATCAAAATGACCTGCATGTTGTTTTAGTGCTTGCACCTTTGCCCTTTGTAAATCTTGATAATGCAAAGATCCAAACTGAGTAGCTGGAAATGCTGCTACAAGTTTCCCAATTACCCTTGTTACCTGATGAATGGATGGTTGACTCATGGCAACCATGTTGTTACAGGCTTCCATTAAGTATGCTGTTTTATTCTTTGGCAATGGTACAGACATGTGGATAGAGTTAATTGTGAAACCCAGATAGTCCATAGTTGTGGATGACGTCAACTTAGATTTATCTGGATGGATGATGAACCCCAGTTTTTCAAACAAATGTTTGGTAGCTAAGACTGCTGACTTAGCTAGTTCCACAGTTTTACCTACAATTAATATATCATCAAGATATGCCATGACAATATGTTTTTGTTTCCTGAGTATTGCCAAGGCAGGTTTTAATATCTTGGTAAATAGCCTTGGGGCTGATGTTAACCCATTAGGCAATGCTTTATACCTACCTCCATGGTTACTGGTGGCACATTCACTTCTTCGATTTCTGCCTCTTCTGCGGATGAGGCGCTGGAGTGCGGGGTTTGCGCATTTTCCATTTGCGATTTAATAGGCACCCAAAGGGCAACTTTTTCATGCAAAAGGTGGTGGGCCTATGGAACAAGCTGCCAGAGGAGGTAGTTAAGGCAGGTACTATCACAACATTAAAAAGACATTTGGATAGGTTCATGGAAGTAAAGGTTTAGAAAGATATGGTCCCATCAAGGCAGGTGGGACTAGTGTAGATGGGGCATTGTGTCCTGCGTGGGCAAGTTGGACCGAAAAGCCTGTTTCAATGCTGTATTACTCTATGACTAAGGTTTAGGTCACTTTAGAAATATTTAAGATAATTGTCGTACGACCAACTTGTTTGTGTACCCAAGACCTCTTGCAATTAACCGTAATGTATCATTTGCCTTTTTAACTGCTAGCTTCATCTGCTTGTTTCTTTTCAGTATCTAATGTACATGGACACCCAGAACCCATTATACATCAATACTTCCCAATCTTTTGCTATTTAAGTAATAATCTGTGTTTCCATTTTTCCTACCAAAGTGAATAACTTCACATTTATCCCCATTATACTGGTCCTGCCATTGATTGACCCACTCACTCAGCTTCCCTGTGTATTGACTGTGAAGGAAAGGGCTGCAAACAGCATAGCCTGCGGACTTGCACTGCAACACTGACTGCAATGTCAAGATTTTACCTTTAAGCCACACATGAACGGAAGCTCAGAAGTTGGTGCTAGTTTCACAGTATTGTATTCATTGCTCGTGCAAAAATCTAAGTCAAAACGTTTGCCGTTGACTGCAAAGTCACATTTATATTTGGTCAACATATTAATAACTTACTATTAGTGAGCCTTTTACAGATGGAAAACAAAATACAAGTAAAATTATGACCTTTGTACAGAGCATATTGATGAACGCTGATATAAACAGTGGGGATAGAAGGGCACAGGTCTCAAAGGCCAGGCTACTGTTGGCGATGGACATGTTGTCCGCATTTAAGGTCCAGTCTAGGGCAACTAAACTAAAATAGTTTACGTTAGTTTATTATTGTCACAAGTACCGAAGTACAGTGACTAGCTTTTCTTTGCATGCTATTCAGTAAAAGAAAAGACAATACATGAATACAATCTAGCTGTCCACAGTGCACAGATAAAGGATAAAGGGTACAGCATTTAGTGCAAGATATAACATTGAAGTCCAATAAAGTCAGATTAAATATAGTTCAATACTCCGTAGGCCTCTATGTTGCTACTGCATTCACTAAACCTTGAAAGTAAAGAAAAGACAAAACCTTAATTTATTAATCTGGAATATCCAGGGGGGTGGGATAAGTGTAATATTAAAATGACATGCAAGGTGTCAGGCTGTATGTCACAACATACAGCCCCGATAACCCATCATTTCCTTCAGGTAAACATTGGGAAGGTAGTACTATTGTCATTTGCCACTCAACTATTTTGTTTATTTACCTCACCGACTATTTCCAAACTCCCCACCCCCCCCACCCACCAATTCCTTTGACAGGAATAGAAATGTCCCCAATCCCGTTGTTTTATTAATTGAACACGTAGATGAACATCCTCAAGGAGTGTAATCAGATGGAAACATGATTCAGATGCAATGTTTAAGAGCTTGTTCAAAAAATGGGCATATTTTATAGGAGTGACAGATATACTTGCAGGGGAATGTGTGAGGAGGTTATTATTTGTCTTTAGTTTTAGCTTGAACCAGTACATCTGATGAATCAAAGTTTAATATAGTAATTGTGCTGGTACTGACTCCAACCAACCACCTAATGAATGTCGTCCATTCCGGAGGTTTTATTTTTCTGATGCCATTTAAACTTCACTTGGATTTCAATCACTTCAATGTAAAAGTAATTGGGAATGGGGAGCATTGGAACAAATATTTCCCCTCGGTACATATTAACTGTAATATAATAATGTATGCATGTTGGTAGGTGCAATCAAAACAAAGATCTTTTTATCATTGTAGTGTTATGAATACCACAGAAAATATATAGTTATTTGGACTGCATTTCGGAAAAGTCCCAGCTGAGAGGAAGACAGCAAAATACTGAAAATATTGGGGGTGAAAATGACCAGGACAGTTTGTTAGGAAAATGAAGGAAATGGCAACAGAATACTTAAACAGCTGAGTGAGTGTAACTTTTTGGATGAGAAATTGTGTTCAACCAATTGATGACTTCTTTGACAAAGTTACTAGCATGTTAGATAACAAGGAAGCCAATGGACATAGCAAATTTTGTTATATAAAATTTGGTCCGTGAAGTGCCCCATAAAAGATTACCGCATTAAATAAGCACCTGTGGATTTGAACGTAATAGGTTAAGTCCAGGGGTCAGATATGGGCCTTTACGTGTGGGCCAGATATATTGTCAGTGCAGAGGGGCTAGAAGCAAGGCCAAGTGTGCATCCAGAGTCAAGGTCTGGAATAGTACTAGGTGCGCAGTCAAAGCAGGGACAAGGTGAGTGTTCAGCACTGGGAACCTAAGCAGGTAAGCAGCTATGATCAGGGTAGAATAGGAGGCCAGGTGTAAGGCTGGATTCAGGGTCAGGAATGAGAGAAGATATGCAACTGGAGTCAGGGTCAGGAATAGTACCAGGTGTGCAGTGAAACCCAGGTTGGTCAACATGGGCCAAGTGTTTGATTATAATCTGATTTCCATACATGCATACACTAAGATCATTCATGTGCTGCATCTGTTGATCAGAGCTTGGCTCTACTGTGGAATGTAATTAGGAATGTAATTTAGCCTAACTTTATTTATAGCTAATTTAAAGCATAAATATTGCATTCAAGTGTAAGTTAAAAGACTCGCTGCAGTATGCACCAGATTGCACAATTTCAAGCTGAAAAATGCAAAAGCTCCATACCAATGGGAGGAAGGACACCTCCCTCCCCCACTCTTCCCCCCCCCCCCCCCCCCCCCCCCCCCCCCCTCCGGTCGTTATGCTCACTCGGGCTAAGTCTCTCGCAATTTCTCACTCCCAATTCTCACCCAATGTTGGCAGCCCTGCATTGGTGAGACTGCACTTGAAGCATTGTGTTTAGTACTGATCACCATATTATAGGCTATATTATTCATTCTTAAGCTTAGAGGAGGTGCAGAAAAGATTTGCAAGGATGTTATTTGAACTGGAGAGCTTGAGTTACAAGGAGATTCTTATATCCTCTGGAAAGGCTGGGGCTGTTTACCCAGGAGCGAATGAAGCTGAGGAGGAGGGGGGGAGGGGGGGGGGGGGGGGGGGGGTGGGGGGCTAAAAATAATGAGGAATGTAGATGAGGTGGGCTGTTACAGTGTTTTTCCAAAGGTGGGGCATCTAAAGCTAAGGTTAGGGTGAGAGGGGAAATAATTAAAGATGACCTGAAGGAAAGTATTTTACATGGCATGTGGTGGGTATATGGAACAAGCTGCCAGAGGAAATGGTAGAGGTCAGCACAATTACAGCATATTTGGACAACTACCTGGATAGGATAGGTTTGGAAGGATATGTGCCAAACGCAGACAAATGGGACTATCTTAGGAAGGCACCTTAAGCGAGTTGGGTTGAAGGGGCTGCCAGACAGATCAATGAAATTCCCCAAAAGCCACATTGGACCAGCAATGATAAATACACCATACAGTAGAAATAATGCATTGTACTTTGGTGCCAACAGTGAATGCCAAAGGCAGAATGCATTGCACAATGCAGAACCAAAGAACTGCAGGTGCTGGCTAATACACAAAGTGCTGGAGCAACTCAGTAGTTAAGGCAGGCAGCACGTCTGGAGAATATGGATAAGGTGTCAAGACCCTTCTCTGTCCATTTTCTCCAGGGATGCTGCCTGACCTACTGAGCTACTCCAGCACCTTGTGTCCTTTTGTGTTTTTTTATATGCATTGCACTGCCACTGAGATGAGACATGTTAAAACCTACATTTCTAACCATGCAATTTTTCAGTATTGCGAATGAACACACTTTCACATCAATGGATTAAAAAAAACAGTATTAATTGCAGAATATCCATGTGGCTAATTCAGTTGTTTGACTGCTTGTGAATTTGTGTCTTGCCTTCAGTGATAAGTTTCAACATGTCGGTAGAAACTGAACACTGTGTCAAATATGATAGACAGTTCAAACATTGCTGCAACTGAGCAATTAGATTGAGCTAATGGGAAAGCCATCTGTCCTGAAAGGCTTGCAAGCAAAGAGCTTAAAATACATCAGCTCAGGATGGAGGTCAGTGGGTTGAAAGTGGTTGATGTTTCTGCAAGTTAACTCCACGCCTCTATGTCTAAACTATGTTCTTCCCCTACGACTTACAAATATTTCAGTCGTATAATTTGCCACTTGCTCTCTGAAGCAAACGCCTTGGATTAACTTGCCCAGTTACTCTGGCATTTTATGCCTGTCTTTATTAAGAAAGCTACTGTATCTCTATATTATTTTATATATTTGATTCCTGAACCTGTCAACTCCCAAGAAGCTTGCATTCAAGATGCTTCAAATGCAGCAGTTAAATGCAATAGATGGTGAAATGAAGCTGGCTTCCCAAAATACATATATTTGTGTTGTTTTGTTACCTTCTGCTCCTGCAGTCCAACCATAAGACCATAAGGCATAGGAGCAGAATTATGCTATTCAGCCCATCAAATCTATTCCGTCATTCACTCATGGCTGATCTATATTTTCCTCTCAAACTCATTCTCCTGCCATCTCTCCATAATCTTTGATGTCCTTACACATCAAGAACCTATTGTGGTCAGTGAAACCTCCACCTTAAAAATATCCAATGTATTAACTGTTAAGGTTCACTTCTTAAAAAACAGACAAAATACAATGAGTTAAGATAAACCATACAAGCTTTACTTTTACCTCAGACGGGAGTTGCTGGAGATGCTTCAGTCCAGAAGTATCCAGTGATACTTCTGGTTCTCCCAAAATACCACTCAATTTGATAAAGAATCCTGGGGTCTTTTATACAACAAGAGTAACGTACACAGAATATCAGGGGCATTAGGTGATGTCCCAAGAAGCACCAAGAAGCACCAACCAAGTTCAAATATGGAGTTGTTTTTCACCTTTTGCTTAAAACCAAACATTTAAAGACATTAGCCATAGTCCCAAGATGCAACAGTCCAGTCCTAACAATGAGCTGTTTTTCTGTGCCAGCTTCTTGTCCCGTTATCAGTTAGTTCCCCTAGCTGGGCCTCCCTTATCTGATTGAACTCTTCAACCAGAAAGCTTGTCTAAAAATGACAAAAGTAAAGCTACAAAAATTTGGTCAAGCATCCCAGCAAGCAATGCAATAGCAATTAGCTCTTTCATTACAGAAAGGGTTAAATATGGCAGCAAACAATATAATATCGATTAACTCTTTCATAACATCTACAACCATCTGGAGCAATGAATTCCACAGATTCATGCCCTCAGGATAAAGAAATTCCACCTTTTTGTCCTTTTATTCTGAGGCTGTGCCCTCTGATTCTTGACACTCAATACTGAAACATCCTTTCCACGTACATTCTAGGTAGGACTTTCATTACCTGGTAAGTTTCAATGAGATCCCCCCATATCCTTCTAAACTTCAGCGAGTAAAGGCCCAGCACCTTTAAACGTTCCTCACACGTTAATCCACTCAACCCTGGGTTAATTCTCGTAAACCATCTCTGGGCCCCAGTGTTTCCACTTTGAAGGAAATTACCTGAATTCGGAAAATTTTGGTTGTCTTCTGGTAATTTTAGGGAAATTAAATAATTTCAGGAAATTTACTCATCCGGGCTGCTTGGTAGATTTACTACCATCCGCACCAGCACAGCTGGGGGAGGCCCGTCAGCCGTGTCACGGTAGGGACACAAAATGACGCCGTCTCCCTGCGTGTGCGCAGCGGGACCGGGCGGGATCAGAGCACCATTTTCACTACATCACCTCGTGTCTGGATGAGTGGGGCCGTGGAATATTGTATTGGGGGAGGGGGATGCTTGTTTTATATCAGCGGTGTCAAACTACCTGCGAGGGGATCGGATCCGGTCCGCAGGATGATTTTGGGGTAAAAAGGATTGCCCGCTTCTCCGGGCCCGGGGCTGCAGTCTCTGCCCGCCCGGTCCATCGCCTCCATCAGCGCCAGTCAGCCTGCCGTCCAGGGAGTGGGTCCGCTGCTGGCAGTCTGGAGAGACCGTTCTCCCGTCGCTGGGCGGAGCGGGACGACTGACTCTGAACCCAGTCCTGGCAATGGCCATGACCCCGACACCAGGCACCGCTCCGGCCGGGCTCCCACCTCCCCCTGCCGCAGGCCATCCAACGGAGGGAGGGAGAGGAAGGGAAGAGAGGGAGGGGAGAGAAGAGGGGAGGGAGAGAGAGAGGGGGGGGGGGATAGGGGGGGGGGGGGGGAAGGAGAGGGAGAAGGAGGGAGAGAGAGGAGAGGGGGGGGAGGGGAGAAGGAGAGGGAGAGGGAGAGAGCAGGGAGGGAGAGAGGGGGAGGAAGAGAGAGAGAGAGGGGGAGGGGGGGGGGAGAGGGGGAGGGGGAAAGAGGGGGAGGGAAGAGAGGGGAGGGAGCGAGAGTGGGAGGGGGAGCGATGGTAGGAGGGGAGGGAGGGAGAGGGAGGGGAGGAGAGAGGGAGGGGGGAGAGGGGGAGGGAAGAGAGGGAGAGATATATCCAGGCACACACTGCACACAAAAATTTAACACAAACATCCACCACAGCATTCATCATTGTGGTGGAAGGTACAACATTTGGCCAGTCCTCCTCCATTTTCCCCCGTGGTCGGGACCTCAACCCTCCGCAGCTGCCGCTGTGGGCGTCTAGATGTGCAGACAGGTTTAAGTCCAGGTGAATCCAGAATCGGCTCTTCTCCACCGGAGACACCGCAGGCCGGCCCTCGAAGATTTAAAGTACCCGCCGCGCTGCACCCAGAAGCACCACAGGGTCGGCAGTTCCCGTAATTATACAGTAATTCATTAAACTATGCACCAATTCCATAGAATAACCTAGTGAAACAAAATATGATTAAGGAAAGAATGCAAGTTTTAGATTTTGAAAGGAGTAGACCTATTTGTTGCATTTGCTGTTTTCCAATATTAAATGCCAGTTAATGGACCACTCACATCCCAGTCATCCTGTTTTCATCCTTCTCTCTTCAGGCCAATGATACAAAAGTTTGAAAGCACCTACCACCAGATTCAAGAACACCTCCTTCCTCACTGTTATCAGACTCTTGAATATGACGTCCCATAAAACTTCCCATCTACCTTGTTTCCAGCTTTGCGCCTTTTTATCCGTACTTTCTCTGTAGTTGTAGCACTATATTCTGCACTCTGTTTATTTTCTCTCTTTACACTACGTGTTGTACTCATCTACGGCATGATTGCACTCACACATTGTATAAATGGTGCGGATAGCAAGCAAAACAAAGCTTTTTGTTATATCTCGGTACACATGACAATAATAAACCAAACCAAATTTTTTTTAGGTTGTAAGATCAGAATCACTGTTGAAAAACAATAAACATTGAAATGTGACTTTATTTGTCATAGAATGTCTTCCGCTAAGATATTTGCTTTTACATAGTGTCTTTCTTTAAGATGTTCCAAAAAAATTGGAAGCCTTTTAGGTACTTTTTAAGATCTAAGCATGTTGTAATGTAGAAAACACAGTAACCAATCTGTGCACAGCAAGGTTTCATAAGTTCATAAGATCTAGGAGCAGAATTAGGCCATTCGGCCCAACGAGTCTATTCTGCCATTTAATCATGGCTAATCTACCTTTCCCTCTCAACCTCCTGCCTTCTCCCCATAACCCAACACTGTTCAAGAATCTGTTCACCTCCGCCTTAAGATATCCATTGACCTGGCCTCCACAGCCTTCTATGGCAATTCCATTGATGCACCAGTGTCTGACTAAATAAATTCCTCATCTGCTTTTACTCTGAGGCGAGTGTGAGATCCCTAGACTCTCACACTCGTGGAAACATCCTCTTCATGTCCACTCTATCCAGGTCTTTCACAATTTGGTCAGTTTCAAAAAGGTCCCCGTCATCCTCCTAAACTCCAGCGAGTACAGGCTCGGTATCAAACGCTCATCATATGTTAACCCAATCATTCGGGTTCATTCTCATAAATTTCCTCTGGACCCTCGCCAACGGCAGTACATTCTTCCTCAGATATGGGGCCCAAATGAGACATGACAAAAGGCAATGACCAAATAAACAGGTCAAAGTGAATGTTAGTTGGGAGAGGAACTTTGGGAATACTGCTGATATTTGAAATAGTGCCATCTGGTACACCTGCAACCTGGAATATTAGACTTGATTTTGCACACAGGTCACCAAGATACCATTTATACTCACAGCCAGCTAATATTAGGCCACAGTCATCAGTGATTTGCATTATTGCCCATGTAACTGCCAAAAACGTCTTTATTTATTGATTCACAGCATTAAAAATGATGGCAGTACTACCATTTATTGCCTGTCCCTAACTGGCCTTGACTCAAGGTTGTAAATTGAGAGCCAAACACATTGGTGGCCCTGAAGGAACAAATGAGCTAGACCAGGTAAGGATGGTAGAATTCGTTCTCTGACAAACACGATTGAACAGGATGGATGTTTATATCAACCATGTTATTTTATTGGCTCATTGGTTACAAACTCGCCAAGTTATTTAATTCCTGTCATGGTGGGATTCAGATTTGTCTGCCTGTCCAGAGCTTTGGCAGCTGGTTAAGTAACTGAAACACTACACAAACACAAACCAAACATCATTTAGCTTTCCTTCCGGCTTGAGTGAAACATTTGCTGATTGATAAGACTTTCTCTGCAAGAACAGGAAATGAGGCAGATAGTAACTTCCAAAATGTTGAGTTTCTCAGTAAAGCTAAAGTAATTTGTGTATTCTTGGTCCTGTATTCTCGTGATAAATAAATAGTACTGTGACGAATATCCTTCCGAAAATGGGTCGGAAAGGGAACAGACATTCGTTGCAAATATTTTATTGAGATGATTTCCCAACTGTTAAAGGCAACAATTGCCTCACAATGTTTTTTTTAATAAATAACAAAGAAAATAAACCCAGCAATAGGGCAAAATTTTGACTTAAAAGTTTCTAATATGTAACATTTTCAATGAAATTCAATAGGATAACTGTTTAATAGTTATGTTGAGAAATATTTGAAATAGGCTGTGTAAACATGCATTTGACAGAAAGATATCCTTTAAATAATTTGAATGAGGATTATGGTGAACGACAAGTTAAAACATACATCTGATTAATTGAGTAAAGAAAATGAAAGTTTTGATTCTGTAAAAATGTCATAATATTGCTACACATTTAGATCCACCAAAGGTTTATTGTATTCTTTAATCATATTATATAACTCACAGATCTATTCCATGCCTATCTCAACACATCAAAATAACTGGACATATTTCCAAGATACAGGAGCGAGCTACATTGCTAGTTTTAACACCATACCTTAGTATGAATTTAGCCTGCTTGCCTTCATGAGAAATTGGGTGACAAATTTAGCCACTAGGATGTACAAAGGATTGTAAACCTTGCACAGAATCAGCCCAATTAAATGGACTGATAAACAGCTCTGTAGGAAGGAACTGCAGATGCTGGTTTATACTGAAGACGGACACAAATTGCTGGAGTAACTCAGCGGATCAAGCAGCATCTACGGAGAAAAACAATATGTGACATTTTAGGTCAGAACCCTTCTTCAGGTTCCGACCTGAAATGTCACCTATTCTTTCTCACCAGGATGCTGCCTGACCCACTGAGTTACTTCAGCATTTTGTATCTATCTCCGTAAAAAACAGCTAGGTTGTCTTACATGTAAATGATCAATTTTATCAGATAATCAGTCAGATTTAGCCATGCGCAGGATTATTTTTCCATGGTGGTATATGTTAAAACATGCAGGCTTTTAGTTCAAATAATAACAGGACTTCTCCTGTTCTACCTATCCATCTTGAGAAGATCAGTGGAGACCGCACATTTATAGAAATGAGATTTCAGCTAATCTTTACCAAAGTTAGATCTCCAGAGGAAATCCATTCCTGCTTTGTCAGGGTTAATTATTTTAAAAGGAAAAATAGTTCCTCTGCATTGTGTCATGCTATCATTAGCACATGAAAGCGGGCAAAATAACCAGTCGAGGATTCTGCTTGTCACTGCTTCATATCTTAGTCAGAAAAAAATTAATCCTTCAAGACCAAAAAATATATAGCCACCAGTCAAAAATGAAGTTGAGAGATTCCTAAACAATGATTGAATAAAGTAATGGGTTGTTGTGAAACACAGACGAGAAAGAACTGGAGACTGTAGATGAAACGTCTAGACCCGTTACTGTGACTCTCCATTTTCCTCCATAGATGCTGTCTGGCCCAGCAAGTTCATCCAGCAGTCTGGTTTTTTTTTCACAATAAAAATGTCTGATCAAACCATGCAAGTATTAATGTCCATGCCAGGAAGCAGACTAGTTTGCACATGACACTCATTGAAATTTGCAAAGGACACTTTTTTTTTTGAATAACAAAAGAAACTACACTTGATTGTAAATGGTGAGTCACAGAATTCAAAGTTCTGTTAAGCCATGATGGAAATGTGATGCTTGGAGTGTCAGCTGAAGATGACCAAGAGTGAAATAATGGTGATAGACACAAAGTGCTAGAGTAACTCAGCAGGTCAGGCAGCATTGCTGAAGAAAAATTGGTGACGTTTTGGATCGGAACCTTTCTTCAGACTGCGTATGGCTAAATCTGATCAGAAATGCTGCCTGACCCACTGAGTACATTCCAGCATATTATGCCTATCTTCAGTATAAAGCAGCAACTGCAGTTCCCTCCTAAATAATGATTATAGTTGGCATCTACAGTTTTCTTCTCCCGAGGGAATATCCTGAACTGTGCAGGACACAGAACTCTATTTTATAAAAACTGTACTGAAAGTCACCCACATTATTACCATCACTGCATCAGACCCAAACAAAATTTACATTAACATTCACAAATTAAGCCAAAGTGATTAAGTACCTCTGCACAGTATACTACAAAAGTATTGAAAAGCACACATCTCCGCAAATATGGGCTAAATTAAACTGAAGGAACACCAAGATGCACGATACACCGGGACATACTGCCATGATGCAGTTTGGAGAAATCCATGGCCAAGACAATTTCTCTTTCAAAATGCTGCAAAAATAAATGAATTGACTAAAATCCATCATAGATGAAACAAATGATTGCAAATCCAACCTCCAAGATTCAGCAACTTAGGAAAATACTTGAAAATATTTTAGCACCCGTTGCCTAACGTTTAAGTATCCCTGCAGTCAGAGCTAAGAAGTTTTGGAGAGACCATACAGTCTGGCGTGACAGAATGGAATTAGGTTAGTTTATTCTAAACATTTATATAAAGTGGTATCTTTAAAAGCATCACCAGCACACAATACCTTGAGTAGGTATTTATTAAAATGGTCCAAGCAGGGGATGTTGGATACAGGACATTTCACCTAAGGTTTCTGGCATACCCTGTTCTTAATTGTTATAATATAATGAGGATTTGAGACATTTCTTGTGCTGATCATTCAGTCAATCTTTATGAAAAATCTAAAATGCCCAATTGACTGAACCACCATCATCACTGATAGCAATTAGAATAGGGTCATATAAAGTGTTATCCGTGAATATAAGATAAATGGATTTCATGCACTAACAACACACATTACAGTCATGCAAAATTCTTCACTTTTAGAAAATAAACATGTCTTTACTTTGCTCCTTCTATCGCCAGGGCTTCTAATAAGGGGGCAGTAATTTATTGCAATAAGAACAGTTGTCAAATAACTAAAAAGAACAGATAGTACTTATTTGTTACAATTACTTCAATATAAGACCTGTAATTGATATTTCTTGGCTGAGAACAGGAACTTGCTTTCCAACCTCACATTCATTCTATCCTATAGCCGTTGATTAAATGAATAAAGATGTTCACTTATTTGTCCTCTTGCTGGTTTATTGACAATTGGTGCACCTCATTGACACCAGTTCTGGGTTGGGGTTATGAATGACAACTGCACACAAATGATTTTAATAATATTAAATTATCAGAATTTGCAAAACAACCCACTCTATTTCATTTGCTAACAAGTTGCCTTGAACCTTTTAGACTTGTTCACAAATGAATTTCCTTTGTCATTAATCTACATGAACGGGTAAATATCATTCTCCAATTAATAATTTGTTTTAGTGTAATAATCAACACTATCGTTTTTGTGTCAATAGGCATTGAAAGTAATATCAGCAATCTAAAGATATCCCTGAGATATCTATCTACCTCTTTGGACGTTTGTAATTATTGCATTCAGATGTTTCTTAATATTTGCCTTTGGCGAAATCAAAGAAAATCAATTCCTCATTGTACAGCTATCAATTGATTATAAATTGCCAAGTAAAACAATACTAAACAATTATTTAGAATGGGATTATTATTTTTTCAAACTAACACAGCAAGGCTTTAAAATAGTTGGTTTGAGATTATATTTAGTTTTTCAGCAATTTCATGTTTGTACCTGCTTCTAAATTGTAAACAAGTCTAAAGATTGTTCATGGTATACAAATATGAAGATCATATCACCAGAATGATGTTCGAAGTTGCATTAAAAAAAAATTATTTCTAATGTGTACATTTGGCAAACTTTCTTCGCATTAAAGGCAGTGATTTCTCATTTTTAATGCATAGGATTTGTCTTTTAATCATAATGAATTTGAATGGTGTGGCCAGCAAGAAGGAACAACAAGCCTGCCAGCAAGGAGAAAAATATCCCAATGGGAGCAATTATGAAAGACCATCCATACTGAATGCTCAGCTCAAAATCAAAGCAGACGTTTGTTCTCTGCTTCAGGATGTATTCTGGAATATCAATGACAGTTTCGATCCAGATGACATACATAATGACGAGTATCGTGAATAACATACCTGAAAGAAAAAGAAAGAAAATGAATTAATTCTCTTTTAAAATATTATGTTTTTGAAAACTATGTTTACTCTGTTCTGTTATCGTCATCAGCCTGGAGTATTGGATCTATCAACATCCCCCTCCCCCACCCCCTCCCCAGCATGATTTAAATTAAATGTACTGTAGTTGTTGACTGTATATAGTTTAATCTGGAAGAGAACAATTGTTAAAATAAGTTTCAATACAGAACAAAGTTGAAGGAAACCTTTCTCCCAGGGCGGAAATGTCCAACACTAGAGGGCGTGGCTATTACGTAAGAGGGGGAAAGTTTAAAGAAGATCTGTAGGGCAAGTTTTTTACATAGAAAGTGGTGGGGGCCTGTAATGCACTGCCAGGGGTGGTGGTGGAGGCTGTTACAATAGCGGTGTACAAGAGGCTTTTTGAAAGGCACCTGGAAGTGCAGGGAATAGAAGGATATGGATCATGTACAGGCAGATGAGATCAGTTTAACTTGGCATCATGCTTGGCACAAACATTGAGAGCTGAAGGGCCATTCCTGAGCTGTCCAGTTCTATGTTCTATGAAACAGGCAACAAGAGATTGTCCCTGCTGTTTTTAGCAGAAACTTGAGGGAGAAAGCAGGGAGAAAAAATATTGGGGATGATTAGAAATCCAAGGAATGTGAATATAATAACAAACCAATTTTTATTTCTTAAATTGGACAATAATTTTGGAGCCATAGTTTCATCAAGTTGTACAACACAGAAATGGGCCCACCACTTCAAGCTAATCTTTTAGCCCATCTATACTAATCCATTTGCCTGCATTGACCCAATTTTGGGGCTGCCACATCAAAGGTTGAGGATGAAGATCGTCTCCAATAATTTAGAGTTCAGATTCCTTCAGAGAAGATTTAGTAGGATGTTGCCAGGACTTAAGCACGTATGCTATAGGATAAAGTTGAGCAAACTATTGGACCCTAGTTTTATCTGTTAAGGTTGCCCAGTTTTCCACTGCAAATCATCTTCTTCAGTATTTTCCTCGATTCTTCTTCACCCTCACTCCAACAGTATATCATAAGGAATGAATCAGCTGCTTTGGGCATTTACTTTCTATCCCTCAACCCAGTGGCCAAACCTCTGAAGTCTCTTCAGCAATTGCTGGGAACATGCACTTATCTCAATTTCTTTCTCCAATCTCCTAACCTCCACCTTGTGATTCCATGGCCTAATTCCCATTCAACTAAATACTGCACAATTTGTGTGCGGCACGGTGGCGCAGCGGTAGTTCCCGCCTTACAACGCTTGCAGTGCTGCAAACCCGACTACGGGTGCAGTCTGAACGGAGTTTGTACGTTCTCCCCGTGACCACGTGGGTTTTCTCCGAGATGTTCGGTTTCCTCCCGCACTCCAAAGATGTACAGGTATGTAGGTTAATTGGCTTGGTAAATGTAAAAATTGTCCCTAATGTGTCTAGGAAAGTGTTAATGTGTGGGGATTGCTGGTCAGTGCGGACCCGGTGGGCCGAAGGGCCTGTTTCCTCTGTATCTCTAAAACTAAAAAAAAACAAATTTCTCTTCTTTCCCCACAGTATTACAAACATCAGTAAAAATTATTCTTCCTCAGTTTTTGTCTTCTTCTTCAAAAATACCTTCACTTACCATCCTCTCAAAAACTAAACCCTCGACATGTCCACCTTTTCAAAATTATCACCAATTTTCAAGCCTCCAGTCCTTTTGCAAATGTTTTGGAACATGTTGAATCCTTCTTAATTTATACAGCAACTAACTCTTTCAGAACTCCTTGTTAGAATCCATCTGTCAAGTTACCACCCACCACATAAACAGTGCAGCTCTTAGCAATATTACTTATTACACCCAATGTGATTATAAGAAAAACATTGCATTCCGCCTTAATCTCCCCGACTGTCACCATTTATTGACAAGAAGTGAACACACTCGCAATCTCAATATCTCTCTTTATCTCACTCAATATCTCTCCTCTCCTTACTGTTTCTTTGATTCAACTAACATTTTTCTTAAAATATGCAGTCACGTTTTGTTTGCGGCCATGCAGCTTGGGACATTTTGCTACATTAAAACATCTATGTAAATGCAAGTTGCTGGTTCAGTAATATCCTGCAGGCAATGGAACCCTCAGCAGCCTATACACAACAGGAATTCCTACACCGAAGATAGGCACAAAAAGCTGGAGAAACTCAGTGGGTCAGACAGCATCTCTGGAGAAAAGGAATAGGTAACGTTTTGGGTTGAGACCCTTCTTCAGACTGAGAGTTAGGGGAACGGAAAACAAGAAATAAATCCCTACACTGATGTTTCAATTCTCTATGGTAGATGAAAGGCAAGAGGGCATAGGTCAGAACTCGGGTCTGTTTAATGTCTTTGCATCATGACCTTTAAATTCAAATTAGACGTCTGCATGAAGCAGGAACATCAAGTCAGTGATGGTAGTGAGATAGGCTGTCAAGAAAACCTAGACTAACCTTAATGTGTAGGAAGGAACTGCAGATACTGGTTTATACTGAAGACAGACACAAAATGCTGGAGTATCTCAGCTGGTCAGGCACCAGTTTTATCCCCCACACCCTCATTTCTATCTTTCAGAATGAAGAAGGGTTCCGACCCGAAACGTCACCTATTCCTTTTTCTCCAGAGATGCTGCCTGATCCGTTGAGTTATTCCAGCCTTTTGTGTCTAGTTTAGACTAATCTTAATCCTTCTCCCAACCATTCTTACCAAACAAGGGAAAATATCCACAACAATTTATGACTTCTCCAATGGTAAACTAAACTATTCAGCGAAAGAAACCATTATAAAACAGATAATCCTCTCTTGCTGGCCCACCACCCATACTGTAAGTAAGATGTAATGGCGTATAAAGTGGACAGCCAATCTCATTGGTACACAAAAATGCTGAAGAAGGGTTTTGGCCCGAAACGTTACCCATTTCCTTCGCTCCATAGATGCTGCTGCACCCGCCGAGTTTCTCCAGCATTTTTGTGTACCTTCGATTTTCCAGCATCTGCAGATCCTTCTTAAACACAACAGCCAATCTCATTGTGTTTGTTTACTATTGAGCAAGATTAGGTTAAAATTAGCCCTTGCTTTCCCAGGCTCTTGCTATTTCCTCCTCCTTTTTTGTATTGGGAAATAAACATTCTTTCTCAGTCTCGGAACTGCCAAATTTTCTCCTATCTTTTAAAGGCCATGAACTTTTATATTTTAACACGCGATTCACAATTTTCATTGGAATGAAAAATAACTAACACTTCGCAGATTTCAGCTGCAATCACTTTCTCTCCTCCAGTGTTTTAATTCCACTGGGCTTTTAGCTCAATTTTTTAGAAAGACAGATTGACCTTAACTGATTATTTCTTAATCATCTCTATGAAGTTGTGTGGAAGGCAATAAATTTTCTCAAAATACAGTTCAATTTCAGCATGAATCAATCTTTATTTTTGTTAATTGCATTAGAAACGCCCTAGCCCACTCATTAACATGGTGAAGCAGCTGTGAAACGTGGTGAAGTAGAAGTGAGCATATGAATTTGACAAAGTGTAGCTGGAATGTGGCCAACCTGTTTCCTGTAATAGGTTGGAGTTTCTAGGAAAGCAAGAATGAAACTCCATTGGAAGTCTATTAGTTCAAATCCCACAAGAGAGATTTTTACACAAGGGTCCAGGCCAACATTTAACTGGGACAAGATTGGGGTGGGGGGGGGTTCGGGGGTTGTTGAGGTATTGCCATTGTTTTTCAGATTATGTATTAAACTGAGCTTCTGCCTGCCTGCAGGTGTGTATGTTTGCAATAGATTAGCATAGTTTAGTTTAGTTTAGTTTAGAGATACAGCACAGAAACAGACCCTTCTGCCCACCCTTCCGTGCTGGCCTGCGACCCCTGCACACTAACGTATCCTACACACACTATGGACAATTTACAATTTTACCAAGCCAATTAGCCTGCAAACCTGGAGTGTGGGAGGAAACTGGAGCACCCGGAGAAAATCCACACACGACACGGGGAGAACGTACAAACTCCGCACAGACAGCATTCGTAGTCAAGATCGAACCCAGGTCTCCGGTGCTGTAAGGCAGCAACTCTACCACTGCGCCACCATCCGGCACTATTTTGTAATACGCCAAGAATTACCCCAAGCAACCTAGCCAATATATTTATCCCTCAACAATTAGCACCAAAGGACAAATTAACTGGTTAGTTTCACATTGGTACTCATGGGAGTGTTGCATTAGCAAACTAGCTATGCTTACAATACAGAAATACTTATCTAGCCCCAAGGCGTTCTGAGAAATCCTAAAATCAAGAAATATGCAGCATGGTTGTACATCTTATTCTTTGATTAGTTTGAAGTGTTTGCAGCTGAACTTTGTTTTATATGCGTGGATTTTATATTCTCAAAATATCCTTGTTTAAAGGCGTTGGGCTTGATCCTAAGGAAGAGATGACTATAACTATACAAGTTGTCTCATAAATATGGCCCTGATTTGATGATGCCTGAAATTGATATTGAACTGAAATGCTTATTAAAATTTAGCAGAAATTGAGGAATTGAATAACATGACCCCTGTGTACAGGTCCACATCTGATTTGCCAGCATCCTTGGTTTCAAAGCCTTCCTGGATTAAACATTTAGCTGGACCAACAGAGGTCAGGGCCTCTGTGAGGAATTGAACGGTACTGGAACGGTCTAGGCCCCTGGGGGCCTGAGATACCGGCCCACAAAGTCGTCCTCGGAAGTCGGCTATGGGAACCGATCTGCTGGATCCGACCGGGACAGGGTTCCAGAGCTCTGGCAGAACAGGAGGCAAATTCGATGAGCCGATGAGGTTGAGATCGGCTGCCACACCGGGCCTAGGCACCACATTTTTGTAGTGGGCTTTCGGGGGAAATATCAAGTGCGCTCTCATAATTTTGTACGGATTAATGGAGGTGCCGGACCACCTGTTGTCGGGAAATTGGTGGTGGACCTGTACTGTAGGTCTGAACTGCTGAACCAGAGAACACTAGTTCAAATTCTACAAATGTAGTCTGAGAATTTTAATAGTTTAAAAACAATGAAAATGCAAAATCTGGCACAAAATTGTCATTGATTCATTGTTTAGGTGGCACGTTGGCGCAGCGGTAGAGTTGTTACCTTACAGAGCCTGAGACCAGGGTTCAAGCCTGACTACGGGTGCTGTCCATATGTTTGTTTGTATGTTCTCCCTGTGACCGCATGGGTTTTCACCAGGAGCTCCTGTTTCCTCCCACACTCCAAAGGAGTACAGGTTTGTAGGCTAATTGGCTTGGTAAAATTATAAATTGTCTCTAGTGTGTGTAGGATAGTATGCATGGACTCGGTGGGCCGAAAGCCCTGTTCCTGCCTTGTATCGCTAAACGAAACTAAACTACTCATATAATGCACAAAAATAGGCTATTCAGCCACCATATCCATGCCATCCACTACACTCATTCAGACTGGTCCCATTTACCTGCATTTGGTCCATAGTCTTATGCTTTTTTGTTGTTTGTTTATGGTTTGATGATTCAAGTGCTTGTCGTGATGTTGTGATAGTAACTGTTCCACCACCTCCTGAGGCAGCGCACTTCAGATTCCAGATTCCAAACACTCTCTACGTAAAGAAAATCCTCCTTGTATCCTGTTAAAAATCCAATTGTACAGGGCCCTAGTGAGACCACACCTGGAGTATTGTGTGCAGTTTTGGTCTCCAAACTTGAGGAAGGACATTCTTGCTATTGAGGGAGTGCAGTATAGGTTCACGAGGTTAATTTCCAGAATGGCGGGACTGTCATATGTTGATAGATTGGAACGGCTGGGCTTGTATACTCTGGAATCTAGAAGGATGAGAGGGTATCTTATTGAAACATATATTATTATTAAGGATTTGGACACACTAGAGGCAGGAAACATGTTCCCAATGTTGGGGGAGTTCAGAACCAGGTAAGGGATATGGAGAGAAGGCAGGAACGGGTTACTGATTGGGGATGATCAGCCATGATCACATTGATTGGCGGTGCTGGCTTGAAGGGCTGATTGGCCTACTCCTGCACCTATTGTCTATTCCCATTCAGCCTTCTTTCTGTCATCTTATGCTGAGATCCTCTTATTTTAGATACACAGGCATGAGAATAAAGATTCTTTCTATCTACCCCACCTATCCCTTCATAACTTTACATACCTCTATCTCGTCACCTCACAGCCTTGTTTTTAGGAAAGTGTTTAATAATTATGTAGAAACAAGGAACTGCTGATGCTGGTCTACAAAAAAAGACACAAAGAGCTGGAGTAACTCAGCGGGTCTGGAAACATCTCTGGAGACCATGGATAGGAGACGTTTCGGGTCTGCACCCTTCTCTAGACTGAAGACGAGTCCTAATACTAAGTGTCACCTATGTCCTAACACTAAGTGTCACCTATCTATGTTCCCCAGATTTAGTGTGGCACAGTGGTAGAGTTGCTGCCTTGCAGCGCCAGAGATCCTGGTTCGATCATGACTCCAGGTGCTGTCTGTATGGAGTCTGTACGTTCTCCTTGTGACCACATAGGTTTTCTCCAGGTGCTCCAGTTTCCACACTCCAAAGACGTACAAGTTTGTAAGTTAATTGGCTTTGGTAAAATTGTAAATTGCCGCTAGTGAAGGTAGACACAAAATGCTGGAGTAACTCAGCGGGACAGGCAGCATCTCTGGAGAGAAGGAATGGGTGGCGTTTCGAGTCGTGACCCTTCTTCAGACTGATTGCCGCTAGTGTGTAGGCTAGCGCAAGTGACATGGTGATCGCTGGTCGGAGTGGACTCAATGGGCAGAAGGGCCTGTTTCTGCACTGTGTCTCTAAAGTCTAAAATACAGTAAAGTAAAGATGCTGCCTGATCTACTTAGTTACTCAGGTACTTTGTATGTTTTTGTAAACCAGCATCTGTAGTTCCTGTATCTAGTCTATTCTAAATATTTATTCAATTAAGCAAGAAATGCATATTATTTAAATGTGGCTGGATGTATTGACGCGGTATGAATATATAAATGTAAAAGTAACAATACGGCATTATTTAACAGGATTTAATATTATCATTACACTAAAAGCCATGTCACACTAGTCATTGTTAAACTGGATGCTAAGTGAATGTTTATTATATAATAAACATGAAGCAGCCAGGTCCTGTAAAATATTTACAAAAGATAAATATTCCACTTACCAGCAGACAGAAATAGTCCACCACCTGCTTTGTATAGATTATAATTGGAAAATGGAGCAGCACAGATGATGATGAAGCCTCCGACAGTGGCAGCTACGACGCCCAACATCATGAATACAGACCAAAAGCCTCTGTAAACTAAAGACACAGACAACATAGTTAATGAAAGGGTCAATATTGCTTCTTTGGTAATTAATTATCTTTGTCACCTTTGTTCTAAATGAGGGATTCTGTGCATTTGTACTCATTGCTTATTTGTTCATTATATATTCAAACAATATATTTACATAACATAAATGTATTAATTTCTCTCCTTGATGAAACTCAGATATGGTATGGTATAAAACTGTCACGTACCGAAGTACAGTGAAATTCATTTTTGTATACAGTTCAGTACAAGTATCACTACACATAAGCACCTCATATCCGTTCGGTTATTTGGCTTTTCGGCATCGTGTCCATTTGGTTTTTTAGCTTTTCGGCATCGTTTCCATTCAGTATCTTGGCTTCGGCTTCTTGTCCTTCGACGCCCCGTCCGCGCACGGTTTTCAAGTCACAGTTGTTGTAAGTGCAGGGTTCTTGACCTGACCAAGAATGTCATTGTCCTAGCTGCGTTGCAGAGTCGGCCTGGCCAAGTTGGTGTCTCTACCACTCCATGAAGAGCCATCATAACATACAAGAATTTTTCTCCTTTCTAGCTTTTGCCATGCTTTTGTTTTCATTCATTCACAGGATATAGCTGTCACTGATAAGAACGGTAGTATTGTTCGGTCCTAACTGATAACTTGGGGAGATGGCTACATCGTCTTGAATACTACATTTAGTGTAGTAATGTTTCACCTAAAGGGGTGTCAGGTAGGGAGTGTCAATTGACTTAATAATGATGAAGGAAGAGTGCTACATTTCAAATGGTATGTAGTATGGCTGTTTACAGGTTTAATGTTCCTGTGTGCTTACTCCCCTTATTCATGCAGGTTTTGTTAGTGCTTTCCTTGAAGTGATTGTGGGTCACCATGACACAAGGGTGTGGTGATCCTTTGCATGTTAATATCAGATGAAGATCTACTATCATCCAAAACAGTCCTCCTACTCCTTCTTTTCTACCTGTAAATATAGCACATTTTCTAAAGGTTCACCTCTACTCCATTGGGTACATAGGACTTTGTCTCTGAACTGGTGTGCTACAAAGCTGAGAGCTATATTCCGCACTCTGGTATCTTTCCCTTCGCTCTACATATTGTGCTTGAGTTTGGCTTGATTGTATTTATGTTAACTGATTGAATTGGAAATGTTAACTGAAGATGCCACTGCACTGCGCTATCTCTGGGGATTTGATGTGTTAACTGGTTTAATTGTAAAATATGCAACAAAACTTTACCTTTTATCTTGGTGCAATTGACGATAGTAAACCTAAACCTAAAATACTGTGTTGAATTCTACAGGCTGGTACATGCCTCACTACATTGCACCAACCTTAAAAGGAGAAGATAGGTGTTGATTTATAGGGTAGATTCTACTAGATATAGTCAGGATGCTTGGATGATGTTAGATTTGCATGTGAAAGGCTGCACATTTAAGCCTGTAAAGATTGTTGAAAGCAATATATTGGCATTGAACCAAATAAAATCAGATCTTAGGAAGTATGAAATATCCCGGGGTGATCTTGTAGATATTACCTAACTTTAAGTTGCCCTGACAGATATACAAAAGCACAAAATACCACTTCTGGGTGTTTTCTATTTTAAGGATATGACTGTTTCTGTGAAGTATTTCAGTAATAGCCACTTCCTAATTGCCCATGTGAAAGTAGTATGGAGCTCCATATATAGAAGTGCTGCCTTATAATGGCAGATACCCAGGTTCAATCCTGACTGCAGGTGCTGTCTGTACGGAATTTGTATGTTGTCCCTGTGACCATGTGGGTTTTCTCCAGGTGCTCCGGTTTCCTCCCACATTCCAAAATCGTACAGGTTTGTAGGTTAATTCGCCTTAATAAAAATTGTAAATTGTGTGTAGGATAGTGTTAGTGTACGGGGTGATCATTGGTCAGCGTGGACTTGGTGGGCCGAAAGGCATGCTTCCACGCTGTATCTCTAAACTAAAGTAACTAAGCTCTAAACAAGAATGATGTGTGATATAAATGGAAATTTGCATACAGGTAAAATGCTACTTGTAGATGTAAAGGCAAATTAGGTAGTGTATGTTTACAGCAGTGGGAATAGGATGCTCATTGTATGTCATTCTTTGTCCCAGAATTGTTTAGTTTCCTAATCTTTAACCTATGTATGAGTGAAGAGGAATAAATATGCCAGACGTGCGTCGAGGTGGAAAGGAATATGTGAGCTTTCAGCCAGGTGTGAAGGTTGAACATCTATTCATTTTATAGTCGAAGAAGATGCCGTTGTCATGGTAATATTGGCCACATTAATAAAATCGCAATCACTTGAAATAGATAATTTATGAGTGAAAACATCATGGAAAATCTTTTCTCCAATTACGCACCGGCAAAACTTGTAAAACTTTGTGCAAACCCTAGTAAAACTTGTAAAGCGTTAGATCATCTACCATATTGCACATTATATTGCATGCTCTAATTAACTCTTGAAATGCTCCCCATTACCAATGAACCAATCGCGCCGCAGAGAACAAAGGGGGACCTTTGGGGGGGGGGGGGGGGGGGGAGGGGGCTGCCGAGACCATTTGGGACTATAATGAAAACTTTGTAACTTTGTCAGTGGCCTATAGGTGGCGACTCTTTGCATACTTTGTGTATGGTATGCAAAACAAAGAATTTCACTGTGACATGTCACATGTGATAATAAAGTATCAATCAATTAACAATGAATATTTGACTGATTCTGTATTATATTTATTAAGGTTTATGTTTTAGATTAGAGGGAGCCATGTTGTATAATTGTAAGTGGAATCGGGTTTGAAGCATATTTTAATGTGGTCACAGGTGATCAACGTTACGCTGAGGTCTTCTTGAATGTTGTTGGACCTACATTCATCCCAGCAAATGAAAAATACTGAATCATATTTTTAATAAATGCCCTGCAGATAGTTGTAGGATTATGGAGAATCAGAAGGTGAGCCATTTTGCACAAAATGGTGACGAGATCCTAACCTGTTATTATAGTCAGTATTCAAGTGGTTAGCACAAATAAACTTCTGTGTTGTGGTGTTCCCTCAGGATTGTTCATGGTGGGTGATAATACTGCAATAAACTGGCTGGTCAAACACTGACACAAAACTAATAAAATCAATCCATGGAAATTATAAAATACCCAGCAATAATCTCATCATTGTAATCTCTTTTTAACATATTTTTCATTGTAACTAAGCATAAACAAAGGTTTTGTTTTTATTTTATGATTTAAAATTCTCCAAATTGCTTACAATCACTACTACATTGCCATTATCCTCCAATTTTGAAATATTTTGCTACAATTCTGTGTAATAAGCTGTATTTACTTACTGATTGCAGTCTCATAGGCTGTGGAATTATGTGCTTCAGTTGTCAAAGGGAATGGGAGAAGGTATGCGTGCATACAGAACTTTGAAGGAGGCTGGTTAGCTGTAATGAAGAAAATAAAAGCGTCTGAGTAACACTAGCAATCATGACAACTTCCAGTCGAAGTCCTGCATGATAAACTGGTTTATCTGGTAAATTATGTATAATTACGTCAAATTACTGATGCATTATTTTAGAATAACCGTAAACTATTTAAAAATAAATCCGTAATTTTAGAGTCATAGAATAATACAGCTCGGAAACAGGACCTTCAGCCCAACTCGTCCATGCTGCCCAACTTGTTTTTGTCCAGGTGCTCCGGTTTCCTCTCACACTCTAAAGACATACAGGTTTGTAGGTTAATTGGCTATGGTAAAAATTGTAAATTGTTGCTAGTGTGTAGGATTATGCTAGTGTACGGGGTGATCGCTGGTTGGCATGGACTCAGTGGGCCGAAGGGCCCGTTCCATGCTGTATCTCTAAAGTATCTTTAAAGTGTATAATACTTGTATCTTTTTAATTTTGTTAATGTACTTACTTCATTTGTTATCTCTGCCAGCTCGTTCCATTTACCCACCATCCGCTGTGTGAAAAGGTTGTCCCTCGGGTTCCTATTAATTCTTTCCCCACTCACCTTAAACTTATGCCCTACTCTTCATTTTTCTATTCTGCGAAAATGACTGTGCATTTACCCTATCTGTTCCCCTCATGATTTTTATACATTTCATACACCTTCAGCCTCCTGTACTCCAAGAAATAAAGTCCTAGATTGCCCTATCTCTCCCTGTAGCCCCACAATCCTGGCATCAACCTCATGAATCTTCTCTGCACTCTTTCCAGCTTATTGATTTCATACAATTTGGGGACACGCACGCACGCGCGCGCACACACATACACACACACACAGAAAGAAAATAAACACACACACACAAGCCACAATTTCAAGACATACCCAATTAAAACAAAGGCCATATTTCTGAAAAGGTTGAAAAGTTATGTCAATCATTTATGCTATCTATTAAAAACACATTGCATTTAATTATGGAAGACTGCAAACAGTTTTCTAATGGAAGCCTACTGTCCTTCAGGTTACTTCAGGCTGCGTTAACATTAGCCTACCACTCCCCAAACACCCACCATCCATCTGGCTTCACCTGCCTCATTTTATCCTTTCTCTTGCATGCCTCCATTTATTATCTATCTGCCTGGCTCTCAACTCCACCCCTTGGCCTTTCCTACCTGAAGAATGTAATGTTTAGCATATTGATACGCCTTTGGTTTAAAGCAAAAATAACATCTAACACATGAACATTTCCTACAGCTAGAAATATGTGGACCACGCAGTTAGTGGCAGCAATCCTAGTGCAACATTATATTGACACTAGCACTGCCAACTGAGGTAGACAACCGTCTCCTCTCCGTAGCAGCCGTCCCGAGGGCAATGTTCATTGGAAGTGAGGTTCCGACGGTGCAGGAAGGATCTGACTGAGAGGGTCTCTCTCTCTCACCACCAGCCAAGCCAGGTCATGGTGCTTGTTGGTACGTTCTGTGGATGAGGCATTTTGCCAGACAAGCTGGGCAGTCTGCTCAGGGAACCATGCCACAGGATCCATCGAGTCTTTGTCCTGCAGGATGAGTGTATGTGAGAGAGTGTTGGTCTGGAAGGTGTTGATCTGGAAGACCCTTTCCCAAAGGACAGGTGGTGCGGCAATGTCCAGCTGACTGGCACATTACTCTGCATTGGGGCCGGGACCATCCGTCACAACCCAGCCATCTAAGTTGTGACTGAGTTGGAAAATTAAACCACAAAGGTGGATGGTTGTAAGGAAGGACATGGGTATATGGCTGAGAACTGCAAGCTGTAGGGACAGATGCAGCCACAATGAACAGCTCAAACTGCCATACTGGTTATTGTCCAAATCCTAATTTCTTGTTTATATGTGTGGATGAGCTTAAAGAAGTGCAGAAGCTGGGATATAGAGCACGGAATAGTACAGCACAGGAACAGGCCCTTCGGCTCACAATATTTGTATCAAACATCTTGCCAAGTTAAAGGGTTAGGATAGACTTGGATTGTTTTCCCTTGGAACATCAGAGGTTGAGGGTTGATTTGATAGAAGTATATAAAATTTATGAGAGGCAAAGATAGGGCAGAAAGTAATAACTTTTTTTTCCCAGGGTGGAAATGTCCAACACTAAACGGCAGAAATAAGGACAAAGTCACCACATTGATGAGCTAACAATCTATCTATCATAATGTGACAGTTGCATTTCAAATAAACCTTGCTATATAGAAAATGGCATTATAAAAACAATTGTGTCAATGGGAAAAAGGGAGTTGGTGGTTAGAGACTTTTAGACTTTTACAATGCGAGAGGAGGGAAGTTTAATGGACTGTCTATTGGCAATTTTATTAAACAGAGAGTAGTGGTGGCCTGGAACGCATTGCCAAGTGATGGTGGAGGCAGATACAATAGTGGCATTAAAGAGGTTTTTAGATAGGCACATGGAAGTGCAGGGAATAGAGGGATATGGATCATGTACTGGCAGATGAGATCAGTTTATCTTGGCATCATGTTCGGCACAAATATCATGGGCCAAAAGGCCCCGTTCCTGTGCTGTACTGATCTATCTTCTAGAAAATAACTTGATTGTGAATCTGAAACTCTCTAGCTCCTAACTAACTCCATTTTCCCCATTGACACAATTGTTTTTATAACAACATTTTCTATATAGCAAGGTTTATTAGAAATGCAATTATCATATTACGGTAGTATGGTTGTTACTTCATCAACTTGCTGACATTTTCCTGGGATCAACCTGAGCAATATCTATGACCAAGTATTCAGGGTGAATATATCTTTCATTAGATATTTTCCCAATTAAAAGCAGCTGTATAAAGGCAGCAGGAGCTGCAAATGATTATCAGTTCAGGTGGAACGTCAATATAAATCATTTGGGATGTGAAAACCCAAATGCTCTATCGGACTGAACACCGTCTGTACAGGATCGATACCCCTGGGAGGTACTTCAGGAAGGAACAACAAATCTGAATGTGCAGTGGACTATGTAATGTACTTAGTGGCAGCAAAATATGAAATATCTTCCACAGTTAGTTAAAGCAATAGACTTCTGACTATTATACTGACTTTATTTAATTTTCGCTATCAATTAACAATATTTTAAATTATACTTCTGATTGTTTATTCCATATCAATAACCTTCCTTCGCAAGTATGCTTGCATTCATAACTGTAACCGTGCTTCCGTGGTATAAATCTTTTATACCTAATATAATAACATTAAGTAATATAACATAATAAATCTGACACAATATACTGTAATAATCTACCCAACAGAATTAATCCACATGTACTTACATCTATATTGCTCTAGATGGTGCTACAATTACATTTTATAGATATTCAAAGTTTGTCCGTGATTTTATTTTGTAAATAGAGTGAATCTATTCCCCTGACCATTTCACTGCATTTTGCTTCATGTAACATGCAGTGTTTTTTTTTACTTCTTTTTTGCCAAGACGGCTTTTCCTCTGCTTTTCAATTTACAAAGTAACAAAGTGGTTCCCTAGTTCCTGATCAAAATTGCATTACAACCAATATTGCCTGCATAACACAAATAGAGGAAGGAATTGGTGAGGAGGGTGCAAAGAAGTTGCAAAAAGTGGGGAGCGGAGGATGGGTGGAAAGAAGGGGCAACCTTATACATTTATTTTCTTCCCAGTGTGAGAACAAAAAGAGTGGCAGGATGAAAGAAAAAGGGTGTAAGTTAGGAGAGAGTTCAAAGCTGTACGGCATCTTTACCAGTACACACCATGATTGATTTGATTGAAATGACCAAGAGATCTCATAAGTAATTAACTACAATCGCAAGGCATTCTTGAATTGGAAACTTCACCGTGCTTCAATTGGCACCTAAAAAATAGAAAACCTGCGACTTAAATAAGAAATGACTCCAGAAGAATGCTCGGGAGAACGTCAGAGGTTGAGGAGAGACTTGATAGAAATATATAAAATTATGAGAGGCCTAGATAGGGTAGACAGTCAGAACCTTTTTCCCAGGATGGAAATATCCAACACTAATGTAAAGCAATATAAGGTGAGAGGGGAAAAGTTTATGGAGATGTGTGGGGCAAGGTTTTTTTACATAGAGAGTGGTGGGGGCCTGGAACACATTGTCAGGAGTTGTGTGGAGGCAGATACGATAGAGGTTAAGAGGCTTTCGAATAGGCATATGGAAGTGCATGGAATAGAGGGATATGGATCATGTGCAGGCAGATGAGTTGAGTTCAACTTGGCACCATGTTTGGCACAAACGTTGTGAGCCAAAGGGGCCGTTCCTGTGCTCCACTGATCTATGTTCCTAAAAAAGACATTTCAGATCACCACACTACCTATCTCAATTTCTCTCACTGTGATACTGCAGCTCAACTCCGCTGGAACTAATCTACAGGACAAATAGCAAATGTTCGGCTACATTGCCTTCATTCCAGAATCAAGGTCACCCCAACGTCAATCATTAAGCGTCAGTACACAGATGATGACTGCTATGACTGCTATGTACATGTTGGGAGATGGACTGCAACATATTTGAATCATTCACTGAAGTATACAAGAGGACAGACCTTACACTTGACATAAAAAAACAAAGGTCCTCAACCGACCTTCATCTGCTGTGCAACTCTGCCTTCCAAAAGTAAAGTCCCTGACAAGAACATAGAAAACATAATGGTTTCCAATATCTTAGGAGCAATCTCTCTACAAAGACAATGTTGACGATGAAATTCAGCAGTACCTTCATGCATCAGCTCGGCACTCTTCAATCAGGAGGAATAACATTTCAATCTGAGGATTTCATTCCATGTAAATGAGTCATATCTATTGGGAGCATTGATCTCTCTGTCACATGCACTTCTAAGCCTTGAAGTACCACAAATACCGGGCTGACTAACTGAACCGACAAGCTCCACAAAATCTTCCAATTCCACTAACAAATTAAGCAAATTAATGTCAGCATCCTCTTCCAAATTCTCAAAGTGGACATTCTCCTCTGAGCTCATTCATGACAAGAGTTTATTACAGGTGGTCAAAGGATTTGATTCGAGGATTGTCAAAGGTTCCTTAAAATAGTATAACGTTCCCACTAACTTTTGGGCATCCTTGGACTGTGACTGCTCAAAATCTGAAATAAACATTAGAGATGGCATTGAGAACTGCAAGTCCATTAGTTGTTATCAAATGGGAGCCCAGTGCAAACTGTGGAAGGAGCACACCTCCTGCCCATCAATCACCTCCTACTTCACATGTGGACAAAAGTGCTGGAGAAACTCAGCGGGTGCAGCAGCATCTATGGAGCGAAGGAAATAGGCAAAGTTTTGGGCCAAAACCCTTCTTCAGACTGATGCAGGGTGGGGGAGGGGGGGGGGAGAAGAAGAAAGGAAGAGGAGGAGCCAGAGGGCTTAGGGAGAGCTGGGAAGGGGAGGAGACAGCAAGGACTGCCGGAAATTGGAGAAGTCAATGTTCAAGCCACTGGGGTGCAGACTGCCCAAGCGGAATATGAGGTGCTGCTCCTCCAATTTCCGGTGGTGCTCACTCTAGCCATGGAGCAGGCCCAGGACAGAAAGGTTGGATTCGGAATGGGAGGGGGAGTTGAAGTGCTGAGCCACAGGGACATCAGGTTGGTTAATGCGGACCGAGCGGAGATGTTCGGCGAAACGATCGCCAAGCCTACGCTTGGTTTCACCGATGTAGATCAGCTGACATCTAGAGCAGCGGATGCAATAGATGAGATTGGAGGAGGTGCAGGTGAACCTCTGTCACACCTGGAATGACTGCTTGGGTCCTTGAATGGAGCCGGGGGGGGGGGGGGGGGGGGGGGGGGGGGTAAAGCGACAAGTGTAGCATCACCTGCGGTTGCAAGGGAAACTGCAAAGACTGCTCCCGCAAATCCCTGGTCAATTCTTCCCTTCCCACCCCCGGGTGGCGTGGGTGGGAAGGGAAGAATTGACCAGGGCACTTACAGCGGGAGCGGTCTTTGCAGAAAGCAGATGGGGGGGGAGATGCGAAGATGTGGCGAGTGGTGGGGTCACGTTGGAGGTGGCGAAAATGACGTGTATGTGGTGTATGTGACGGCTAGTGGGGTGGAAGGTGAGGACTAGGGGTACTCTACCCTTGAAACGACTGGGGGGGATGGGGAGAAAGAGCAGTGTTGCGGGGTATTGAAGAGACCCTGGTGAGAGTCTCATCTATAGTAGGGGAGGGGAACCCCTGTTCCCTGAATATTGAGGATATTTCCGATGCCCTGGTGTGGAACACCTCATACTGGGAGCAGATGCGGCATAGATGGAGGAATTGGGAGTAGGGGATGGAGTCCTTACAGGAAGCAGGGTGGGAAGAAGTGTAGTCTAGATAGCCATGGGAGTCCCACCTCCCCCCTTCGACTCCATTCAAGGACCCAAGCAGTCGTTCCTGGTTGCGACAGAGGTTCATGCTTGGGCAGTCTGTACCCCAGCGGCATGAACATTGATTTCTCCAATTTCCGGTAACCCTTGCTGTCTCCTCCCCTTCCCAACTCTCCCTCAGCCCTCTGGCTCCTCCTTTCTTCTTCTTCCCCCCCCCCCCCACACACACACACACCCTGCATCAGTCTGATTTAGGGTTTCAGCCCGAAACGTTGCCTATTTCCTCTGCTCCATAGATGCTGCCGCACCCGCTGAGTTTCTCCAGCACTTTTGTCAACCTTCTGTTTCAGCATCTGCAGCTCCTTCTTGAACATCCTACTTCACATGTGGCAGTTTATAGATCCCACCTCAAAATCCACAGAAATTAATTGGAAGCAAGTTTTCGTTAAGCCCTCGGGACTGCCTTGGAGAAAAGATCTGATCAAGGATGGTCCTGCAAATTCACTGTGTGCAGCTATGATACGTTAACGAACGGATTGCAAGGAACTTTAAAACTTGTGATCTTCGATGACGTTTGTGATTACTTCATTCTTGGAACAATGGTGGTTGGTATATGGAGCCAGCTGCCAGAGAAGCTAGGTGAGGCAAACACTATAACAACATTTCAAATACACTTGCACGGGTACATGGATAGAAATGGTTCAGAGGAATATGGGCTAAAAGCAGGCAAATTGAACTATCTTAGATGGGCCATCTTGGACATGTTGAGCCAAAGGGCCTTGTTGTCCTTGTTGTCTGACTATAAATCAATCATATATTTATTCACCTTGCAGAAACAAAATAGTACGTTTCTATGCTCATTGGAGTTTTAGAATTTCAGAGTTACTCCTAATTAAACAAATGGAGATAGACACAAAATGCTGGAGTAACTCAGCGGGACAGGCAGCATCTTTGGATAGAAGGAATGGGTGACGTATCAGGTCGAGACCCTTCTTCTACTTCTCCAAAACAAATGGAGATCTGGTCGAATAGAGAGGTAAGAATTGGGGATATGGGGCCAATACCTTGGGAGCATATTCTCAGGATAAGAGTTTGGTCATTTGCAACTAAGTAGGAGAAATGTATTTACACAGAGGATTAAGAAACATTGGAAATCTATACTCCAAAGGTCTCTGTAAGCTCAGCCTTAGAATATTTAAGGCTGGAATTTATGGATTTTTTTGAACGCTAAGGAAATCAAGAGGGAACATCAAAGAGAACAGGGTGTTCCAGTGTAGCATATCAATAAGGGAGCGGCAAACAGAATCAATACAGATAAGGATCACTGGGTTCTTGGGGTGAAATGGGTAGATGTATGAAGAAAGGTTGGGCAAGTTGAGTCTATAGACACGTGTTCACACCAATGAGTGAACTTTATGAAATACAAAGTTGTAAAAGAAAGTGGCAAGGTGTATACTCAAAGGATCTTTTTCCAATGCAATGATCTAAACAAGAAGCTTAACTCCAGAAAAAGGAGTGTGGGGGGGGAGGGGAGGATGGGGTGTGGTCACCCATTTAGGAAGAAGAAAGAATTTTCTGACGCCATGTGCGAGAATTTGTGATATAATGTTCTCTTTCCCAATTTTAGGTGGATTATTGTGGATTCCAGTACATAGACCTGTGATTCTCATTGTCATGCTGAATATTCCTCTGTTTTGAGTGTTCATGGGCCAGGGATTGCCAGGAGCCAGTGGTGACAAATCTTTTTCCCTCAGCTGATTGGCTATGTCTTGAAACGACAGAGCTCAGAACAGCCTGTTTCAGGATTGCATGCCAGGCATGCAAACAATGTGCAGAATGCAAAGTGCTGGAGTAACTCAGCAGGTCAGGCAGCATCTCTGGAGGACACGGATAGGCTACATTTCTTGCTTCCTGACCTGCTGAGTTATTCCAGCAATTTGTATTCAATGCAAGGTGCAGTTGTGCTGCCTGACCTGCTGAGTTATTCCAGCAATTTGTGTGTGACGCAGGATTCCAGAATACGCAGTTCCTTGTGCGACCATCATAAAATGTGGCCTATCAATATAGGTTGGCTAAGCTCTATTAGAGCCTCAGTGTGGGGCATGTGGGCCTGGGAAACGTGTTTAAGTGTCCTACTAATTGATTTTGAGGATTTTAATGGAGATACCATTGATAGTATCATTACAGAGTTTTGAGGTGACTCCTGGAGGTAGTCCAGAATTTAGAAGTATATTGGAGAGTAGGAATTAATGATGACTCATAGATAATGAGTTTGAGAACGATCTTCAGATGCCTTTTGTATAATTTGGCTAAGGGAAGATGATTGAGTTTCATCATCAATGTCCGCCTTCACTGAGAAGTGACTCCCAAGATATCTAACATGGACCATGTTTTCTAGGAGCTAATCCTGAACCTTATTTGTCAGAGGATGAGGACCTTTGGCCTGCATATTCTGGATGCAGGTTTATCCTATCCCATTCTTCAGAATAGTGGTTGACAGAATAGTTCAGCCTCCAAAGGTGGTCAAATCCAAGTGTTGTCTTCATATTCCAGCTTGATAAGTAAGGCTTGGTTCTGGAGTGCCATGCCACAAGTTGAACAATTTGCTATTAGCCCTGTAGATTCCTTCCCTGTGAGAATATCCCAGTTAATAATAAATTATAATATAGGGTATTTTATTAAGTAAAGATTTATTTTGACTTCTTGGGGTTCTGAGTAAAATAAAGCTTTGTAACTCTGCGCTGTAGAAGAGCTGGGAAATCAGGAAGTTAGAGGGCAGCATTCAAGCTGCTCAGGATAGTTCTTCATGTTATGCCCAAGCAAAATACCATTTCAATAGTGAGAGAGGATGTATTTCCTGAGAAGGTGGTAGCTTCTATAAACAGAAGCCTTCTGGTTGGTAACTGACTTCATGATTACATTGTTAAGACGGAATTGTAAATGTTGGGCTTTCCTGTTGTTTTGAAGTTTGTGATCAACAGTTTGTGATTGATAGAACCACAAGATGACAACTATTGTATTGTAACAAGAATATTTTGAATGGGTATACTCCGTGATTGATTTGTATTAAACGTCATTGATGCTACTCTGTATAAACATATGACTATGTTTACAAAATACTATAAAAATATGCTGTATGACTTTGTTCATTAGAGTGGTGGCCCAGGAGGGTTAAGTATATGTTGTATACTTGACTTCGTATCCCTGGCACTCTCGCTGGCTAATGATCAGTAAAGCTTGTGTTGGCTTACCCAACCTATTGTGAGTTGTCTGTTTTAAGAAATGAACCTTAACACCTGCTGCTGAATGCTTGCTGAAGGTGACACACAACATTTTGGCAAGAAAGACTGAGAAAATATTGAGACAATGACATAACCTTGCTCGATATACTTGCTTTCACTAAGATTGACTGTGTTATAGTCATACAGCATGGAAACGGGACATTCGGCCCAACTAGTCCATGTCAAACAAATTGCCCATCTCGCTTGTCCATTTTGCCTGTGTTTGACCCATATCTCACTCAGTCTTTCCTATCCATGTACCTACCCAAATCTACTTTAAATGTTGTTATAGTAACCTGCCTCAATTACTTCCTCTGGCAGCTTGTTCCACATACATACAAGATGTTTCTCAGGTTCCTAATAAATCTTTCCCTTCACACTTTAAACCTATCCCCTCTTCTTCTTTGTCCACTGACCTGGGAAAAAGATAGTGTGTATTCACCCTATGTCCATCTGTTCTGAATCTGTTCATTAGAATCATGGTTTACATGCAGCATGAAGTGAATATAAAGCAGAGGCAAGTTTCAGCAGCCAGATTTTGAGGAGATATGGCCTTGCTGTACTCTCTGGAAAATAATTATCTGATGCAATCTACCTGACAACCCATGGGGACATTTCCTACTTTTTGTCCTTCGAGCACATACTATACACAGAGAGATTGCCTTAGGATCCAGATCAAAAGGGGGAAAGCGGTACTCCTTTTGTGACATTCCACATGCTACAGTCAACTGGAAACCTCTAAAAATGTAATTGTTTTTTGGCCATGTGACATATATGTTTATTGATCAATCGCGTGTAGCTACACCTTTCCGTCTACAAAAAAAGTACTGAGAAAAAAAGTATTGCTAACACATATGGCAAGGGGCAACTGCAACCGACAAGTGATACATAAAAGCAAAAAGAAATCATCCAAATTAATTCAAAAGCACACATAGATCTAACAGACTCTCCTTCAAATAACAAAATTAAAAGGCAGAGGATGAATGCAGAAAGTGGACAAGATGGCAGCTGAACTGAATATTATGACTAAAATAATAGTCCAGATTTGTCGAAGAAATCATGACAAAAATTGTGGTTTACCAACTTTTCCCTGTGCTATTGACTTCAAGAAACCACTGAAGCACTTTGGAGAATTGCAAAAGGCCTCAACTATAATTTAATAGTTTTCTCTTCGATATTCAAAGTTTATTTTACTCACTGAACCAGAATTTCCAGATGTTGTCATCCATCACCGCTTCATTAAACCAGCATCTCCAGAAAAATCCCTCATGGTGGTAAGTGGCACCAGCTTTATGGGGGGAAACAATGATATCTCCCCTCTAAACACAAAAATAAATGTTTGATCGTATCACAATCACAATAACACTTTATTAGCCAAGTATGTTTTGCAACATACGAGGAATTTCATTTGCCAAGTCAGTCATACAAATAAAAAGCAACAGAACACACAAAACACATTTTAGCATAAACGTCCACCACAGTGACTCCTCCACATTCCTCACTGTGATGGAAGGTGAAAAAGAAGTTCAATCTCTTCCCTTGTTTGCTCTCCCGTGGTCAGGGGCCTTGAGCCCTCCATTGATGGGACGAATACTTGTTTGCTACAGATTATTATTATTCATAATGTCATCTTTATTTTAAGTATTAAGTTGACTGAATATGTATTAACTAATAACATTAATATTAACATTTAGAGGAGAGTAGTGAGAAAGAATGCTAACAAAGCAAGATTTTTGAAAGACCACCTTCAGAGAAGATTTACGAGGATGTTGAGAAGATTTACGAGGATGTTGCCAGGACTTGAGGGCCTGAGCATTAGGGAGAGGTTGGGCAGGCTAGGATTTTATTCCTTGGAGAGCAGGAGGAGGATTGGTGTATATGATCATGAGAGGAATGGATAGAGTAAATGCAGAGTCTTTTACCCAGAGTAGAGGGATCAAGAACCAAAGGACATAGGTTTAAGGTGAGAGGGGTAATATTTAACGGAGTGGTGGGTATATGGAATGTGTTGGATGAGGTAGTTGAAACAGACACTACAACAACATTTAAAAGACATTTGGACAGGTACATGGATATGAAAGGTTTAGAGGGATCTGGGAAAAACACAGGCGGGTGGGGCTAGTGTAGATGGGACATCTTGGTCAGCATGGGCAAGTTGTGCCAAAGGGCCTTTTACCATGTTGCATGACTCTATGACTAAGGCAATGCGTGTAAAGGGAAAGAAGGTGCCAGAAATTTGTGGCAGTGAAAGGCCACATCTTGACAGTCAAAGTTTAATGTGCATTGCTTCAGAAGCAAAGCCATGCTATTAATGCAAACAGTAAAACCAGACATAAAAATGGGCTGGTAGACATGTGGTAAAGGTGGGACAAGCAGCATCTCTGGAGAGAAGGAAGGGGTGACGTTTCGGGTCAAGACCCTTCTTTAGACGTCTCGGCCTGTCTGAAGAAGGGTCTTGTTTTGAAACGACACCCATTCCTTCTCTCCCGAGATGCTGCATGTCCCACTGAGTTTCTCCAGCATTTTGTGTCTATCGTTGATTTAAAACAGCATCTGCAGTTCTTTCCTACACATAAAAATGGGCTAATAACTATCACCATCATCTTGCCATTTCTGATCAATTGCCATAGATTTTCATCCTGGAAGATAAGATTCTACGCAGTACTTTTGTTACTTTACAACCACGTTTTTGCATAATAAATGTAAGCTCCAGTTTGAGGCAATTTTCCCAAAACACACCCATAGGAAATTTTGATTTCACATTTTCCTCTGTTTCTCGATTCCCCTACTCTGTGCATCTACCTAATCTATTCCTCTTATGATCTTATGCACTTCTATAAGATCACCCCTCATCCGTCTGCCCAATCTATTAGTGTATCTATTTGGAGTCTCCTAAAATCTTTTTTTAAGCACTTTCTTGATTCTTGGCAAAGTCTATTTGCAAAATGATCCAACAGGATGGCTGGCGCCTTCCCATTCTCAATCTCCAGGCCTCCAATGTCGCTTCGATGTCAGACAAAGCAGTTCTGAAGGAGCTGTAATTTGCAACCTTTCCCTCAGTCTGAACCACGTTGTTTGTTGCCCCAATGTCACAGCCCACATGGAGCTGAACATCTAGCTTCTCGCCCCTACTAAACTCGGAGTTATATTATGCACTTCACCAGATTCTCAGACCTTCAGATCTCCGAATGAGTTGGTAAATACACCAAGAGATTCTCCCTTCTATTATCCGTTTTTATAAAGTGGGACCAAGGCTTGGAGGTCCCACCTGGTGATTGTAAAGAATTTGGAACCAAGTCCCTAGCGCAGGAGGGCGCATTATGGAAGCCCGATATCTGTGGGCTGAACCACGGAGATCATAGTCGAAAGAAAGGCGATTGACAATGCAAGTTGAGAATAAATCTCAATAAATGAGATGTATGTTTCTACTGAGGAAACTGACTTGATTTCTGAATATGTCGTTATGTTAAGTCGGACCATTGATTTTCTGCTATACAGCACTTAAGATGTAGGAAATTTAACTTACATTAAGTAAATGCACTTTTTAGATTTATTACAAAATTTCAAGTATAACATGATGACTTGCGATAAACTGTTAGAATCCAGCGTAAAGTTCTCGTGTAGTAAAGAAACAGACTGTTCACCTGCCTAAGTTTTCTGCTCGTTGAATCGTTTCAGCCTAAATAGCTTTTGATGGCTTCCTGGACAACATTCAATTGTTACTTTAAACTCAAAAGACAAATAATGCACAGATGAATTATTGTAATTGTTTTTGCACGGCCGTTATTTCATGCAGATATTAATATCATTGCTGTGTTAAAGTTTGCATTACAAGTTCTGGTTGCAACAAGGCTGCGAAGTAACGGAGATTGACACTAACCTCTGCAGAGAACGAATCCATTCTATTTTCGACAGAGGGACATCTTTCGGTGGCGAGAAGCCAGTAATCCGTGCCAAAAGCCACAAGAAAGAGCAGGACACCGAGAGCCCCAAACACACCGGCGAAGAACAAAGCCAAGCTGAGTTTCATGGTGATCCACTCGAGTTATGATAACTTATTAAACGCTATCTGGTTGCCCGCAAGACGTTGCCCAGAAAGATCTCTCTTTCACTTACATTCTCCGTCTCCGTCCTGTTTAGGAATCTGATCCTGCTCCCCTCCTCTTTGCACACGGGTGCGGTGATTCAAAAATAACCGACCTTGTAACCATGAGGGGGATTTAATACCAATTCCCACACGCATGTTGTCAGCACTGGTCTGGGAAGGGGCTGCCAGCTGCTATGTAACACTTGCATGTGAGGAAACATGATTTACATTCAGTAAGGAAGTGCATTTAGAAATTATTACAAAATTGCAAGTATATGGCTTACTATAAACTTGCAGAAACTAGTGTAAAGACCTCGGGCAGAAATGCAAACAAACTGTCCACCTGTCCAAGTATTTTTTTTCTGCTAATTAATTATTTTTTTAGCTCAGACGTAGAACAAGAGAACGTTGGTCACTGAAAAGCTCCCCACATCTCAGCAATGAGTTGCCGTTAGCAGCTGTGGCGAATCTTTATAATGTCAGCAAGAGAATGTCCAAGGCCATACACAATGCAGCACAATACTGTACTGTGGTATGATTGCTTCATATCTGATCTTGTGGGGCTCGGATGACATGTGCCTACAGTTGGTTTGTATTCAGAAATTGTAGTTGTAAACTGTAGCAAGGCAACACTAAATGGGGGTCACAGTAATGGGGTCATAAGCATGAAAAAGGCCCTTCGGCTCATGCCGACCAACATGGCCCATATACACCAGTCCCACCTGCCTATGTTTGGCCCATATCCCTCTAAACCTATCCTATCCATGTATCTCTAAATATTTCCTAAAAGTTGTGATAGTACCTGACTCAACTACTTCACCCAACAGCTTGTTCCATATACCTACACCTTTATTTACCCTTGTGTAAATAAGTTGTCCCTCAGGCTCCTATTAAATCTTTTCCCCCTCACCTTAAAACTATGTCCACTGGTTCTTGATTCACCTCCTCTGGATAAAAGGCTCTGCATTTACCCGATCTATTGCTCTCATGATCTTGTGCACCTCTATAATAGTAATTATGGGGTGACGGAGGAACTGAAGGAAATAGTAAGATTAAACGAGAACTTACCAGTTTGAAGTTTGATCGTTATTTTATGAGGAGTAACGTTGAGGGAATACGTGAAGAACCCCACTAGGACGCATGCGTGTCATTCTTCAAAGCAGCGGTGTGAAATCACAGATAACTGTAATGACTAAACATAGTAAGATTAGAGAAGAGATACCAGTTGAGTATATGATCAAGGGTGGGAGCGGAGGGCACGTATTCCCTCAACGTTACTCCTCATAAAATAACAATCAAACTTCAAACTGGTAAGTTCTCGTTTAATCTTACTATTTTACTTCGGAGTCACGTGAGTGACTACGTGAAGATTTTAAAGCTCTGTGATTTCATGCCGTGGAAACGAGTCCATGCATCACATCTGCCTTGATTATGGGGAGAATAGTGTTAACATCATTAGACATCAATACGATATTGAAAAACAACGATAAATTTATTAACACCAAATTATAGCCCCTATTTATGGGGTAAAATTATATTACAGAACTTAAAATTGTTTCTGCAAATGTTCCAGGTTCAATTACTGGTTTGTTATAAAATCGTTGGAAAGTTTTCTCCGTTGACCATCCTGCTGTCTTGAGGATTTGGTCCATAGGAACATCCAACTTCATAGATGCCGATGTAGCTGCAGCCCTGGTGGAGTGAGATTTAAAAATGTTAGTGTCTACTCCAGCCTTTATTAGGACCTGTTTTAGCCATCTTGAGATGGTCTGGACTGTCACTTTTTTGTGTGGCTGTTTGTAACTGATTAAAAGTGCCATTTCTTTGCCTCTGATGATCTTAGTATACTCCATATATAATAGTAAGTGTGTTTCAATACAGAGACGATCATCTGCCGGGTAGGCCCTGAATTCTATTTTTAGGCCTGCTGATCCCTGTCTGTTCTGCTTAACTAATTCATTGATGTGAAAAGTTAAATTTCCAGATGAAATAGTCATGTTGTCCAGCCTTAATTTCTGTAGCGACTGGACCCTTTGTGCCATGACCAAGGCCATCAGCATGACTGTTTTCATAGTCAGTTTCTGTAGGGACAGAGCTGTAGCTGGAGACCAGTTTCTTAACATGGTCAGTACAATGCTCACATCCCATATTTGGGAGTACCTGGTTCTTGAGGGATTAACATTAAAAATGCCCCTCATGAGTTTGGTTACCAGGGGGTGTGTCCCAACAGAATGCCGCTCTGTTCCTTGCCACAGGTATGTTGACAGATAACTTCTGGCGCAGTTGATGGCACTATAACTGAGCCCCTCATCGTAATGGAGGCTTGCCAGGAATTCCAGAACAGACTGGATGTTCATAGATCTGTGGATGGTGTTATTGTTGTGACAGTACCTTTCCCATTTCTTGATGTACACCAAGTACTGTTTTTTGGTGGACTGTCTGTGGGCCGCTGAAATAATATCCACTGTTCGGTCCGTCCGTCCCAGGTGCTTTCAAACTCTACAAATTAATAGGTTTGTATAATTATGACATGGGTGACTTTCCCTTGTTGTGGGATGAACCAGTAAATTAGGTCTATGATGGATGGTGATGCATGGTTCTAATACCATGTCGAGTATCACCGGGAACCATGGTTGAGTAGGCCAATCGGGTACTATCAAAATACCAGACACAGAGTCTTACTGTATTTTGTTAATACCCGACTGATGAGGCAGAAAGGAGGGAATGCATAAATAAACAATTTCCCCCAATGCAGCGAAAATGCATCTGTTGCCGCTGACCCAGGGTCTGGTTCCCATGAAACATAATTTGATAACTGGTGCGAATAGATCGATATCTGGCGTTCCATACTGTGCTGTAATTTCAGCAAATACATTTTTATCCAACATCCATTCAGTGTTTTTATTGAATTTGCGTGACCTGGTGTCTGCCACTAAATTTAGTTTATCTGGTAAGTAGGTAGCTGATATAGCTGATATCCAAATATCTCTCTGGATACACCATTGCCAAATTGTGTTGGCCAGATTGTCACATGATGTCGATTTGTTTCCACCCATATGGTTGATATATGCTACCAAGGTAGTGTTGTCAATTTGTAGTCTAACATGCTGGTGATATAACCCAGAACAATATGACTTAAGGCCATGGAATGCACTTAACATCTCCAGGTAGTTTATGCCCAGTGTTTGTAATAATGATGCCTCCTGTGCATTCCATCTCCCTCCACAGCTGGAGATGGAATTGGTAGCACCCCAACCAAGTGCACTGGCATCAGTTTGTAGTACAATAGACGGGTTGCTGATAATGATTGGATTGGAACAATGCCTAATGTTATCTTTCCACCATTTTAGTTCCATTATGGCCTCTGTTGCGGTAGCTTCATTGGTCTGTCAAAATGACCACCATTAATTTTGAGTGCTCGTATTTTACCCCTCTGTAAATTTCGATAATGTAAAGGTCCGAAATGGGTGGCTGGAAACGCAGCCACTATTTTGCCAATTATTCTTGCTACCAGTCTGATGGATGGTTTAGTGATGTCAATGATTGTGCTGCAAGCCTCTATTAAGGCTGTAACCTTTTCTTTCGGCAAAGTCACTGACATGTGAACTGAGTTAATGGTGAACCCCAGATAATCCATTGTGGTTGAAGGCGTTAATTTAGATTTAACTGGATGGATGATAAACCCCAGTTTTTCAAATAATTGATTTGTGGCTGTTACTGCTTGTTTAGCCAAATCTAAAGTTCTGCCCACAATAAGTATGTCATCTAGATATGCCATTACCATGTGTTTTTGTTTCCGCAGAAACGCTAGGGCTGGTTTCAAAATTTTAGTGAACAGTCTGGGGCTGATGTTAGCGCATTAGGTAGTGCCCTGTACTGCCAGCGTTGACCCATCCAGTTGAATTTTAAATATCACCTCTTATGGGTACTGTATAGTAAGCATCTTTTAAATTGATGCTTGCCATGTAGTAACCTTTGGAAATCAATCTTGAAATGACCATATTGTACGAAAGTATTCAAATTAGTCAAACCTATGATGATGCGGCAACCACCATCTTTCTTGTTTTTGATAAAGATATTGGACACGATTTCCTGTGATTCGTGTTGGGTTTTCTCAATTACTCCTTTTTTATAAAGCCGCTGTAGTTCACCATGTGCTTTTGATTTTTCTGTGCCTGTAAGCACGAACATTCGGTTCGGTACATGCTGAACTGGAGGGTTATGTTTTTGTATAAATTCTATGGTATAACCCTGGATACTGCTTAAAATATAAGTGTCGGTAGTTAACTTATTCCATGCATCCAGATAGAAGTGTAATCTCCCACCAACCTCCATGCTCTCTTCAATTCGTAAGGAACCAGACCCACCTACCTCCATGGTTACCAGTAGTAGGTTTGTTACTTTTTTGGCATCCTCCATGGACGTTGAGGCGCCGGTGTCTGGGTCTGTAGTTGAGTCGGTGTTGAGGGTTTGCGCATTTTCCAGGAAGGCCGGTCTGGGCCATGGCCTAAAAAAGACCGATGTTGAGTGTTCCTGGCCTTCGAGCTTTCACCAGTTTGTCTTGGCTGACTGGTGGGTGCGTAGGGGTGCTGTTTCTGGCCGAAGTAGTTTTTGGACGTTGCTTTAATGAGCCCCAGGGTTTTAGCCTCTTCGTCAAGTTCTTTTACCTGTTTGGATAAGTCACCTCCAAATAGTAATATTGGTGGGTTGGAGGTTCCAGGTTTGCAGAGGCCTGCAAATTTGGGGTCTAAAGCCGGTTGGATGGCACTCTTCCTAATACTATTTAACTCGTATTGGGAGTTGCAAAATAAAGCCAGTGCATCTTGGTGATCTTGTGTCATGTCTTGTTTGTGCGGGCGAAAGCCGTAATTCCCGCTGTTAGAACTTTCAGAACTTTTTGTATTTTCAAGTCCCTGGCTCTGATTGATGCTCCAACATGTTTCCAAATACACTGGTTGACACTGGGAACATTTAGTGATTTGCAGTTCCCTGGTGGTAGGTGTCTTGCTGTGGTGTCCAATAATGCCTGTCCTTGTAGCTGGTTGAATGACATGTAGTCGATACTTGCAGCTATTTTAGGCTTCAGGTTTTGGCCAGTTTGGTCGGGTTGAATAAACTGGGACACCATATCCAATAGGTTTTCTTGCACCCCATGCACACTAGGGGTATGTTCTGCACACCCCTCTTCAGGGTCAGCCCAGAATTGACCCCCCATACTCCCCTCTGATGAGGGAGAAACACTGTGCAGCCCTACAAGAGGTACTGCTGTAGGATTTACTAGCTGCCCACTGTGACTAGGCTCCCTCTCCCGGAGCCTGCCACTTTGGAGTATTTGCTCCAACAGCCACTCCAACTGGTTCCTATGCTCTCGGGCACAGGCCACTCATGGCTGCACCTGTTCCTCCAGCCGCTCCAACCGGCCCCAATGCTCACGGGCACTGGCTGCTCGCGGCTGTTCAAAGTCAGACTCATCGGAGTCAACGACTCTGTCTGTTTTTTGCTTCGCTTTACCGCCCGGCCGTGGTGTTGATTTGGCCGGTGCGGGAGTGAAGTCGGGCACAGCTTTTCCCATTACGGGAGGTTGGTGTGCCGTTGGCTGCTGCTGGCTGCCCGCAACTTCGCAGTTCTCCCCCGCCAGCTTTTTCGCAGCCTTCTTGTTTCTCGTGGATCTGTCCATGCCTCCACCTGTAAAGTAAGTGGAAAGAACGCAAAGTCTCCTTACCTGCTATTCCCGGCTTTTAAATTCTGCCGCTAAGGGGAACGTCGTTCCCCCTGCTGTGACTCATTGCAATGCGTGTAGCGATATGACACGCATGCGTCCTAGCGGGGTTCTTCACGTAGTCACTCACGTGACTCCGAAATAAAATCCATATTAGGCAGGAAATGGTGTTGGGTAGACTGATGGGACTGAAGGCTGATAAATCCCCAAGGCCTGATGGTCTCCATCCCAGGGCACTTGAAGAAGTAGCTCTAGAAATTGTGGACGCATTGGTGATAATTTTCCAATGTTAATGTTATCCCACTTTTTTTAAAAGGCCGGAGAGCGAAAACAGGGAATTATAGACCAGTTAGCCTGACATTGGTGGTGGGGAAGATGCTGGAGTCAATCATAAAAGATGAAATAGCGGCACATTTGGATATCAGTAACAGGATCGGTCCGATTCAGCATGGATTTACGAAAGAGAAATCATGCTTGACTAATCTTCTGGAATCTTTTGAGGGTGTAACCAGGAAAATGTACATGGGAGAGCCAGTAGATCTAGTGTGCCTGGACTTTCAGAAAGCATTTGATAAGATCCCACATAGGAGATTAGTGGGCAAAATTACGGCACATGGTATTGAGGGTAGAGTGCTGACATGGATAGAAAATTGGTTGGCAGACAGGAAACAAAGAGTAGGGATTAACGGGTCCCTTTCAGAATGGCAGGCAGTGACTAGTGGGGTACTGCAAGGCTCGGTGCTGGGACTGCAGCTATTTACAATATACATCAATGATTTAGATGAAGGGATTCAAAGTAACATTAGCAAATTTGCAGATGACACAAGGCTGGGTGGCAGTGTGAACTGTGAGGAGGATGCTATGAGGATGCAGGGTGACTTGGGACAGATTTGGTGAGTGGGCAAATGCATGGCAGATGCAGTTTAATGTGGATAAATGTGAGGTTATCCACTTTGGTAGCAAAAACAGGAAGGCAGATTATTATCTAAATGGTGTCAAGTTGGGAAAAGGGGAAGTGCAACGGGATCTGGGGGTCCTTGTTCATCAGTCAATGAAAGTAAGCATGCAGGTACAGCAGGCAGTGAAGAAAGCAAATGGCATTATGGCCTTCATAGCAAGAGGAGTTGAGTATAGGAGCAAAGAGGTCCTTCTGCAGTTGTATAGGGTCCTAGTGAGACCACACCTAGAGTATTGTGTGCAGTTTTGGTCCCCTAATTTGAGGAAGGACATTCTTGCTATTGAGGGAGTGTAGCGTAGGTTTACAAGGTTAATTCCCGGGATGGCGGGACTGTCATATGCTGAGAGAATGGAGCGGCTGGGCTTGTATACTCTGGAGTTTAGAAGGATGAGAGGGTATCTTATTGAAACATATAAGATTATTAAGGGTTTGGCACGCTACAGGCAGAAAACATGTTCCCGATGTTGGGGGAGTCCAGAACCAGTGGCCACTGTTTAAGAATTAGGGGTAAGCCATTTAGAACGGAGATGAGGAAACACTTATTCACACAGAGAGTTGTGAGTCTGTGGAATTCTCTGCCTCAGATACTTTCTGGATAGTAAGGATACTTACTATGGATACTTTCAAGAGAGAGCTAGATAGGGCTCTTAAAGATAGCGGGATATGGGAAGGCAGGAATGGGGTACTGATTGGGGATCATGATCAGCCATGATCATTTTGAATGGTGGTGCTGGCTCGAATGGCCGAATGGACTATCCTGCACCTATTGTCTATTGACTAATTGTAAATTACTATTAGACCTGCTCTATCACTCCTTCAGGGAAGTTGTTACTCAGAAGTAGTATCACAAGAAGGGAAATAAAAGGAAAAGAAAAGATGATGACTCTTTGAATTTTGTTTCCATTTGATTAATTATAAGGAAGAATAATATTGTGACAAGTGGCGAGGCATTTAGTAAAGCCTTGTAGAGACAGATTTGACATGCTGTAAGCATTAAACATCGGTGGCTCAGAAACAATGGAATTATTTTTATAATATGTTTACTTGAGGCCATTTAAAAATAATTTGATATTTTTTAAAAAACAGGTCCAAAGCTGCTGAGCAGCCGATGGATGCTGGTTCTGATCAGACAACTATTAGTACAGTGGACCAGGCCTCCCACTGCAGCTTCCCACATCGATAATAATACACTCCGTCAGTCCCCCATACCTGATTTCTATTTCTTTAATTACATTATTTTTTTATTCATACATATTTAATGTTTACCTGATCCAACTATATAAATTCTAATTCTGTCCTTTCCTGTGCTTGGGCTTTCAACTCCCACTCATCTATTAAATGGTTTACAATTTTGAAGCTCATACTGAAAAAATAGTTTTTTTTCAGTGGATGCGGCCTTATCTCTGAGCTTCCCGTGTTTTGTTATATTTACAATACATTTATTTTTCTTAATTTATCATAGGAAGGCATGTCATTTTCCTGTGTCTTTAATGATGGCATCGTACACACCCAGTAATTTGACTTGCATGTCATTTTGTCAGTCAATTCCTTTCCTAACAGCTGCCTTATCCTTTCCACATTGCTCAGAAGCATATGTGTGCATTTGCAGCCATGGAATAGAGCAAAAAGTAGAGGAGATAACCTGTGCACAATAGAGAATAGAGCAGATAAAATAAGCAAAAAATACAGGGAGATTCCAAACATGTCAATAACATTTCCTGCTGCAATCTATCATATTTTATCAGTAATCAAAGCCACCCTTTGTTTTACAAAATCATTAATATATAATAAAATGAACAATTAATCTTCAAATTTCCTTTCTATGTAAATGTTATTGGTCACAAACTAATAGATTTTACACTAGATCATGATACTGCCATTTGTTTTTCAGTTTTAGTTTTAAAAATACAGCGCGGAAACAGGCCCTCCAACCCACCGAGTCCGCACTGACCAGTGATCCCCGCATATTAAGACTACCCTACACACACTAGGGAAATTTACATTTATACCAAGCCAATTAACCTATTAACCTGGACGTTTTTGGAGTGCGGGAGGAAACCGAAGATCTCGGAGAAAACCCATGCAGGTCACGGGGAGAACGTACAAACTCCGTAGGGATCGAACCCGGGTCTCTGGCACTGTAAGGCAGCAGCTCTACCACTAAGCCATCATGCTGCCCTAGTAAATAGAAGTTTGAATCTTTCATATGCAAAACATGTGAAATCTAGACTATTGCAACACAAATTAGTGTTAACATACATATATTGTGAATGTGATACTTCTTACAATTGTATTGATACCTTCTATGTAGCAATGATTTTTAATATTCTCCTTTGATTGAGGGTGAACGAGTCAAGAGGGTTCAGAGTGTTTAATTATCATGTTTACCAACAACAGAACAGTTACATTCTTACTTGCTACAGCTTTATAGACCCATTAATGCAATAACACCCAAATAAATACACTTAATCAATAAAACAATGAATTAATTATCAGTATTCAGTAACCAGACCATAAAGACCAACCGAAGTAGGTAGTGCAACCAAAAGTCCACAGTACATCATGGTTGCTGAGGTAGGAATGTGGTTAGGATTATGCAGTTTTCAACAGTCTGATATTTGCTGGGAAGAAGCTGCTTCTGAACCTGCAGGTCACAATTTTAGGGTTACTGTACTTTCTTCCTGATGGTAGTAACAAAACCAGAGCATGGCCACGGAGGTGTGGGTCTTTAATTATATTTTCTGCCTTTATGAGGCAGCTGGTATCAAAAAATGTATATATACAATGTTTTTTTAAAGTACATGCTATGGTTTCTGATTACCGGTATATCCAAAAGAGAAATTTTTTGTTCTTCTTAACTTTATCGATTCGACAGTCATTATTTAGTTATTGAAATATAACATTGATTGAAAATAGGACTCTTAGTAAGCAAATTGGTTGTGGATAACTTGCCTGCTATGAGATTCTAAATGTATACATGAGCAAGAACAAAAATGTGCAGGTGCAAATTGTGCAATAATGTAGAAGTAAGTCAGTTTAACTCTCTTCATACTGAAGAAACCAAAGGAATATAAATTGTGGTTTCAGTTACCCATGATTTTAAGCATTATACAAGAGTACTGACTGTCTTACCAGTGGTAAATGCCTCCCCAGCCCCCTCAGCCTCTGTTCAAATTCCCAGTAGAAAAAAGATATTGTGGCAAATGGCAACAACTGTGGAAAGAATGAGGGTAAATTACCATTTGTAGCACAGCTGTGTCCACTTCTCATGATTTTATAAAAGTAGGCAATCTTTTAATTTTTTTTCTGGTCTTCTCAAAGGTATTAGGGTAGGGTATTTATCCAAAGACAGTGATTTGTTGTAAGTCTTGCATTTAAACTATTTGCATGTTATTAAGCTGCGTGACTGACTACTGTAAACTCCCTGTGACATTGCTATGCTACACCAAAACTGACCACATGATTCTCCTATCGAGTAGAGTCACAGTATGAAAACTGGATACAGAGAGAACAGTAAGTACTTGCATAAAATAGAACTACCACCCTGTCCTCTCCCTCACCCCATGCTCATCACATTTTTAAAAGAACATGAGATACAGGTAACACACCTGTTAATGAACAGCTATTAATCTACTCAAATAATCAATTTTCCTAGAAATTCTGATCTCCTCTGAGTGACTGTCAGTCTGACCAGGAAATTGCTATTCCCTTTTTCACAAAAGTTTACATGTGCCCTCAGAAAATATTTAGCAGGAAATGATTCTGACCTAAAGCAGTTATTTTTGGTGCTGTGGTAGTTCAGTCAACCTTCAGCACTTGCTGTAATCTGTAGCTTATGTTTCCTTTGCTTACTGGTTTATTGGACAATATGTAAGAGAGCCAACCAGCTTCAGAGTTCTAAGGTTCTAAGGTTATATATCAGAGAGGAGTATCACCCTGACTAATGTTTCGATATTTATTCCCTTTATGGTGTATCTGCAATGGCGGACTGGGTCTAAAAATATTGGTTGCCAGGAGACAAAGGGGGCCCACTTCATCAGGGGCCCACTTGATATAGGGGGCCCACTTCATCAGGGGCCCACTTGCCATCGGGCAAGCTGACACCCTGGCCAGTCCGCCACAGTGTATCTGTACACTGTGAATGGCTCGATTGTAATCATGTATAGTCTCTTCGCTGACTGATTATGCAACAAAAGCTTTTCACTGTTCCTCGGTACATGTGACAATAAACCAAACTAGATATTTAGTTTTCACGTCTTGACCAGCCCATAATGAAATTGCAACTCCTAGTCAAAATGTGATCATAACAAAAAATCGCTCTGATTCAATCCGTGAAAATTACATCCATCCAACAAATTATTTATTAGTAGCCGCTTTCCCAGCTGAACACCTGTTCACAAACCTGTTACATCTTCCTGTATTCCTGAAGGCGTTACTTGTTTTAGGAACATGTTTGTAGCTCATTTTACCTCTATTACATCCTGTGGTAGATCTGCTATAACAGCTGCTTGCAATTGGTTTCAGACTTACTGTTCCTGTGTGTCAGTATAAAATGTGGTCAAACCATCTTCTGTCAAAGCATTTAGTATTACTTCGTGATCCCAGCAGCCGTCAGGTCTATGGCACCTATGCTGCCTGTGAGGCACAGCAGGGGAGGGTGAAGGCAGACAGAGCGATTGTGCTAAGATACTTATCAGATAGGGGGACTGACGGGACATTCTGTGGCCGCAGACAGGATTCTAGGATGATGTGATGACCCCTTGGTGTCAGGATCTCGTATGTCTCGGAGTGGCTGCAGAACATTCTTAAGCCAGAGTTTGTTGTGCATTTCGGCACAAATGACAATAGGTAGGAAAAGGGATGAGACCCTGCAGAGGGGGTGGGATCCAAATCAATAGGGAGGCAGGTATGAGGCTGGTAGTTGAAACAGAAAACAACAAAACAGAAATGGTCTGAAGAAGGTTCCCGACCCGAAACGTCACCCATACGTTTTTTCCAGAGATGCTGCCTGACCCATTGAATTACTCCAGCACTTTGTGTCTATCTTCACTAACAGCAAGGTCAGTAGACAGGACAGGCAGGAGGACAGAGAGTGAGGAAAGACTGTTAGACTAAATTGCACTTATTTCAAGGCTAGTGTCCTGACAGGTAAGTTGGATGAACTCAGCGAATGAACAGGTATTTGAGACTGGGACATTATAGCCATTACGGAAACATGGCTTGGGGAGGAACACGATTGACAGCTTAATGTTCCAGTAAACTGGTGCCACAGGCAAGATAGTGGTGGGGTGGGTGGTGGGGGGGGGGGTGGTGGGGTGTGGGGGGTGGGGGTCATCCAGTGAGGCTATATAGGTGCAGCTGAGAAATAAAAACGGTGATCATCACTTTGCTGGGATTGTTCTATAGGACTCCAAATAGACAATGGTGATTCGAGGGACAAATATGCTGAGATTGCAAACAGCTGTGACAGCGGCCCTCCCTCGGATGCCGTCCTGATCCCTATTAGTGACTGACAGGCCAAGAGAGGCCAATCCCCAGCATCATTGGTAACAGCTGGGTCTAAACAACTGATTTTGCTTTGGCCACTTGAACCTCATCAGCCTACTCCCTATAGACATTCCAGCCAGAGGGAGAGGGGGAAGGAGAAGGTGAAGGAGAGGGAGAGAGAGGTTTCCTTCTTTCCTTTCTTTCCTTCCCTCCCTCCCTGTCACAGGTTTGAGGAAGTCTGAGGCAATGGGCCAAACCTCACGCCACCAGCACCACTTTGTGGTGAAGACTAGAGGCTAGGACTGAGTGGTCAGGGCAAGCCTGAGGCACCACAATCTCTTCAGGGCCTGTCCCACTTGGCGATTTTTTCAGCGACGGCTGGTATCATGACGCGGGGCGATGCAGCGTGGTGATGTACGGTGCGTCGTGATGACGTATGACGCGCGGTGGTTTTTCACGTGTCGCAACATTTATTTTGTCGCCGCTGGATTTTGAAATGTTCAAAATATTTCAACGACGCTGATATGACGCTGGCAAAATCGGCAAGTGGGACAGGCCCTTTCCTGTTCACAAACAACAGCCTTCTCGAGGCAAGAGTGAACTGCAGGAAGAAGCCTGAGATTGCCCCGCCTGCTCTTTCGTAGAACAGGACTGAGCTGCTGTGACAAGCCTGAGATCACCAGCCTCATCGCACGTGTGCTCTAGAGCATGGGGTCCTGGACTTTCTGACCACTGTAAATAAAATAAATCACCAGTTCACCTTATTGTAAATGTTGGCGTAGTTGCTGCCAAATCTGGCGTCCTCCCTGGTGACAGTGTGGATAAAACATTTTACACTTGTTGACTTATTTTGGCATGGGATTGTGGTCTAGTCTTGTGGATACTTTTGATCTCTTAATTTAGAGTACATGTTATTAGTGGGTAGTGGATATTATTCAACACCCACTGCTTGATCTGACAAAGGGTCTTTAATTTGAAACTTCACTGCTTCTTTTTCAACCGATGGTGCTGGTATACTGTTTTGAGCAAATGTTTGTGATTTATTCAGATCTCTAATATCTGTAGTTATTTTTTTTTTCATTGCTCTAGTGTGACTGAAGTTTCCACACAGCCTGAGGTGAATTTATTCTTGGCCTCATCGTTCTGTTCAGCTTACACAAGCACACCATTAGGTTCCAGCTTTGTTCAATCACTTCTCAGCTTGTTAGGGTGTTTGGGATTGGTTTGGCCTTGTATCACCTTGAGCTAAAAACAAAGTTGTGGAGGACCTTTGTGGAGCAGACAGCATCAATGAAGGAAATGGACAGATGCCATTTTAGGGTGGCACACTTTTTCAGACTGAAGGGCCCTGACATGAAATATTGTCTCCGTATGTCCATCCACAGATGCTGCCTGGCCTGTTGAGATCCTCCAGCATTTTCTTTTTTGCTAAAGAACCCTGCACTTGCAGTTCCTTGTGTCTTGTATCGCCTTCCTTGTTGGATTCCAGCACTGGTGGCCTTTAAGTCACTGAATCACCAGTTATCATTCTCCAGCAGCTAAATCACCCTCCCTGCCCAGCCCCATCAGCTTATTCTTTACCATTATTCTTTCTTTGTTTGCTTCCTTCTATCATCCACTTGCCTCTGTCTTCCACCACTCTCCTCCCCATTTGTCTTCACCACTCCTTGCTCCATCTAACATCTTCTTAACACCTCTTCCATCTTTGCTTTATACAAGCCATCTTCCCTCTGCATTCAGTTCAGATGCAGGAAATGTTGACATTTCCTCTCCCTTCACAATTGCTGCTCGATCTGCTGAATTCATCTAACCATTTGTCTTTTTTTTAGCATCTGCAATCTCTTGCTACCTTTCCCTTTGCCACTTAAGAATGTTCTTCTTTGATTCCCATCAAATGCATTTTACTTTTATTTAAGGTAGACAAAAATACTGGAGAAACTCAACGAGTGAGGCAGCATCTATGGAGCGAAGGAAATAGGCGACGATAGTAGGTGGAAATCAACTCTGCTACAAATGTTTTGCAGATTTCCCCTCTCCCTCCCCCTCTCTTTTTTGACAGAGTCAGCACTGACAAAGATCACAGAATTTGTGTATTAGATACTGTGACCTGCGGCCTGGCTGTTCGCTGTGGCAGAAGTTTCATCGTGACACAGGTCCAGTCGCACTATCATGTTACTCCATGGTATGTGGGATGCCATTAGCTGACACCGCTCCATTAAACCACCACTACCCTCCTCCCCCTTTCATTACCGCCCACCTCCTCTCTCTCTTTCCACCCTTCTCCCATGTTTTCTCTCACCGCCGAGGTGGATAGTGTGACTTGCCTTGTGAGGGGTAAAAGTCATAAATGTGTCAACGTGACAGCAGCCGGCAGCCCAGGCAACAGCAGCAGCTACAGCCGCCGCCAAGGGGCTCACGCTAATCGGCCTCCAACATGTCCACGTGCGGGGAAAACAATTGCAGTTTCTTTAAAAATCAGAGTGCCCCGATGCTGCTATTTTATTCAGTGAACGTGTTGTACAAAAATGGGGTGAAAGACTCAGACAATACAGTTTATGTGTGGAGTGGAAGTCCCCGGGGCTCTGAGGAACACGGCCTAATTTATATCTGACACAGAACAATCTATGAAATGTTTACAGCTGCCGTGCATGCACGAGTTCCATGCAAGCAAGAGCAGTCAAATGATCTCCTGAAATGTAAGGCATTGCAGTCAATACTGCCTCCCGCTGTGTGACCGTGTGGCCAAAGTGTGTTAAAGTTACATGCTGTAATTGTTTTGGACTAAACACACTTTTTCTAATATGTCAGAAGAAGGGTCCTGACCCGATTCAAAACGTCACCTCTCCATTTTCTCCGGAGCTGCTGCCTCACCCGCTGAGTTACTTCAGGATTTTGATATAAACCAGCATCTGCAGTTCATTTTTATTACAGAATATTTAGAGCATCTGCACTAGTCCCACCTGCTTGCTTTTGGCCATCTATATAATTAAAACTCAAATCTTGACCACTTCCATTTGGCACTGCATATTGATTTTAGAAAAAACGCTACCACTTACGGCTGTGATTTTTGGCCATCTTATTCAGAGCCCCCTTCCACTGCACAGGACAAGAGGATTGTTCCCATTGATGAAAAATAAAAGACTTATTAATGTTTTTTAAATGTTGAGATTCTCTCTACTGTCAATCATGCCATGAAGGCCACACCCCTTCCGGTGCGAGGGGGGAGGGTTTATAAAACCAGGAAGTGTGGGCGTGCCTCAATTTCTGCAAGATGGCGAAGGAGAGGTCACAGCTTTCGGTCCGAGCTGTGAATAACACTGAACACATGTCTACTAAACTGTGATTGGTTTTACTGACCTGTGAATGCCCTTAATGTGGTTTGAAAATGTCGTTTGAAAATGCAAAGTGGTTAGTTTGAAAATGCAAATGTTGGTTGGTTTGAAAATGCAAAAGTTAGTTGGTTTGTTGGTTCCGGAAGTGGCCACGTTGCCTTGCAGCTGCGGCTCGCCTGCAGTCCGTTTTGTCTTTCTGTTCTTTTGTCCTGTTTCAGTATATTTTCTTTTGTTGGGTTGTGTATGTGTTGGGGGGGGGGGATGAGAAGCTTGTTTTTGGTCTCTTCCTTCGCGGGATGCGACCTTTCTTATTGTATCCCCCGTCTCCATCTCCGTCTGCACTGAGGCCTAATGGCGGAGCTGGCGGCCTCCAACGGGGACCGACCTCGAGGCTCCGGAGGCAGAGGCAGCACTTACTTACCATCGCGAAGCTGGCCGACTTCGGGGCTGTGGCGGCGTTCTGGTGGCCCGACTTCGGGGCTGTGGTGGCGTTGTGGTGGTGGCGGCGGGTGCAGTTACATACCAGGTGACAGACTGGCGGCCAGTTTTTCCGGGGCGCCCAGCAACTGCAGCTTCGTCCGCTGGACTGGAGGGCGCAGCTTCGGCAGCTTCGACCACCCCGGGCCGCGGAGTTTGAACCGGCCCATTCGCGTAGCTCGGATTCAGCCGCGGGACTTGCTTACCATCACCCGGCAGGGTCATAACATCGGAGGCCAGGATCGCCTCAGCACAGGGGGAGAACAAGGAGGGAAGAGACAAGGACTTTGGGACTTTTGCCTTCTATCACAGTGAGGAGGTGTCTGGTGGACTTACTGTGTTTAGTGTGTGTTTTGTTATTTTATTCATGACTGCTAGGTTAAACCATTTCTTTGTACTGTAAATGTGCAATGACAATAAAGTTGAATCTAATTTAATCTAAATGCAAAAGTTAGTTGGTTGGTTTGAAAATGCAAAAGTTGGTTGACGTGTGCCTTATAGAAAAGTGGTGTGCCTTATTTAAAAATGGTGCGCCTTATATCTATATTACTAAAAGTCTGATCTTGACCGCTTTTGGCCTTCTGTGCTGCGATTTCCGAGAGAACGCCACCACGTACGGCCGTCATTTTTGGCCACCTCGATCAGAGCCCACGTCTGCCTTCTTGGACCAGAGTATTTTTCCCATCGATGAAAAATCAGAGAGAAATTAATGTTTTAAAAAAATTCACCATTCTCTCTGCTGCCCCGGCTGGAGGGAGGGGGAGGGACTATAAAACCAGGAAGTGGTGTGCCTCAACCAGTCTCTGCAAGATGGAGCTGTGAATGACACTGAACAAATGTCTACACAGCTGTGAGTACCCTTAATGTGGTTTGAAAATGAAAATATGGTTAGTTTGAAGTAAAAAAGCACTGCCTGCAAATGGTTGTTTGGGGGGGTTTGGGTTGAAGTAAAAAGGCACTCTCTCTCTCTCTCTCACTATCCCTCTCTCTTTCTCCTCTCTCCTCGCTCCCCCCCTGTCCCCCCCTTCTCTCTCTCTCCTCCCTCCTTTCTCTCTCCCTCCCTCCTATCTCCTCCCTCCCTCCCTCCCTCCTCCCTTCTCCCTCCCTCCCTCTCCTCTCCTCTCCCCCCCCTCTCTCCTTTCCCCCCTCCCTCCCCCCTCCTCTCCTCCCCTCTCCCCTCTCTCTCCCCTCTCCTCCCCCCCATCCCTCCCCTCCCTCCCTCCCCTCTCCCCTCCCCCCCTCTCCTCCACCCTCCCTCCCCTCCCTGCTCTCCCTCTCCCCTCCCCCTCCTCTCCTCCTCTCCTCTCCTCCCTCCACTCCTCCCCCCTCTCCCCCCTCCTCCCCTCCTCCCCACCCCACCCTCCCTCCCCTAAACCCCCTCCCCCTCCACACACCCCCTACCCTCTTCCCTCCCCCTCCCTGCTCCCCAGCTCTCCCCCTCGCCCCCCTCTCAGCACCCCCCTCTCTCTCCCCCTCACTCTCACCCTCTCTCTCTCCTCCCCTCAAACCCCACCTTCCCCCCCTCACTCACCCTCCCTCTTCTCCTCCTCTCCACCCCCCTCTCTCTCTTGCCCCTCTTTCTGTGTCTCTGTCTCTCTATCTGTCTCTGCCCCTTCTCTATCTGCCCTCACTCTCTACCCCCCTCCCCCTAGATGTGACTGCAAGTTGGGGGCTATGCGTCAGTAGATAGGGTGGTTATGGGGTAAAAGTAGCAAATTAATAATATTAAAATAATATCAAGGGGGATAATTAGTGCGAGTGTGGGGGTAGGGGGGTAGTAAGTGTATGTGACGCTGCATGCCGCCTCCCCCCCCCCCACAACCGAACGTTGGGGGAACAGACCCAACGGGTCTGCACTTGGTCTAGTATATAATTAAACGTCTAATCTTGACCACTTCCTGTTTGCGCTGTATATTGATTTTAGAAAAATCGCTACCAGGTACGGCTGTGATTTTTGGCCATCTTACTCAGAGTCCCCCTCCGCTCATCAGGTGCCGAGGATTTTTCCCATCGATGAAAAATAAAAGGGATTAGTGTTTAAAAAATGTTGAGATGCTCTCTCCTGTCAATCATGCCATGAAGGCCACGCCCCTTCTGGTGGGAGGGGGTAGACTATAAAACCCAGGAGTGTGGACATGCCTCAGTCTCTGCAAGATGGGGCAGGGAGAGGTCACGATTCTCTGTCCTTGGTGGCCTTGCACCCTGCTTGAAATTGTATGAAACTGCACTTGAATTTGGTGGCCTTGACCCTGCTTGAAATGGTATGAAACTGCACTTGAATTTGGTGTCCTGGCACCCTGCCTGAAGTGGTATGAAATGGCACTTGAGTTTGGTGGCCTTGCACCCTGCCTGAAGTTGTATGAAACTGCACTTGAGTTTGGTGGCCTTGCACCCTGCTTGAAGTGGCAGGAAACTGCACTTGAATTTGGTTGCCTTGCACCCTGCTTGAAATGGAATTTCAAGGAATAGCCGTGAGTCAACTACCAGCCCACCAGCCGTGAGTGAGTGGGCTGCCAGCACACCAGGCTTGAGTGACTGAGCTGCCAGTCCAAGAATCCATTTGGCCCACAATGTCCATACTAGGCCTCTGGAAACCAGTCCCTTCATCCCACACCACCCATACTAACGCTCCAGAACCCCCCCCCCCCCCACTGGCCACCAATATTGGAATTGGTGGAGGTGGAATATTGCGTGGGGGGACCACCCCGCCCGTGTGAACATGGGACCCAACGGGTCCCACTTAGTCTAGTATTTCACTAAACCTACCCTATCCATGCACCTGTCAAAATGTTTCTTAAACATTGTCATAGTACCTGCCTCAACTACCTCCTCTGGCAGCTCGTTCCCCATACAGACCATCCTTTGTGGGGAAAAAAAGGTTACATCTTGGGACCCCATTAAATCTTCACTTTAAACCTAAGACATTTGATTCTCAATTCCCCTACCTGAAACTCTGGGCGTTTATCCGATCTATTCCTCTCATGATTTTGTAGACTTCTATAAGATCCACAACCCCTGCTCTCCATGGAATAAATCCCTAGCCTGCTCAACCTCTCCCTATAGGGAGGTTTCACGGCAGTCGGGTCACGACCCATGACCCGTACTGTTGCTACGCTACTCCAAGTGGAGTACACGCGATGAACTGCAGGTAGGCACTTACCATTGTTTCCAGTGTAGCGGGCCCGTTAAAACCCGCCAAAATTGTCAATTTATGCACTGTAAATAATTATGGAAATCGGGATAAGCGTGAGAGAAATTTAGTCTACTTCAGAATTCCAAAAGTGAGGAGAAATGACGGTAGATAGAAGCGAGAGCTGAAGGGACAACAACAGCCAGAGTGCTTAGCGAACATTGGCTGTTTGCTCACTGCATTTCATCAAGGAAGGCATTATTTGTGTTTTTTCTTGATTCCTTTGGCATCTAACAAGTTTCAGAAGTGATAAATCTGTCTGTAAATTTTTTTAATCGCCCATGGTTCTCAAGTGGGTTTTTACATACAAAAAGAAAATGCATCTGAAGAAAAATTTACAGCCAGATTTATCACCTGAGACTTTTTAGATACCAAAGGAATCGAGAAAAAACACAAATAATGCCTTACTGTTGATGAAATGCAGTGAGCAAACTAGATAATTCCCAATATTTTCAATTCCGATATCTGCACTCCAATGTTTAAGAGGGAACTGCAGATGCTGGAGAATCGAAGGTTACACAAAAAAGCTGGAGAAACTCAGCGGGTGCAGCAGCATCTATGGAGCGAAGGAAATAGGCAACGTTTCGGGCCGAAACCCTTCTTCAGACTGATCGGGGGCGGGAGTGGGTGGGGACAGGAAAGGGAAAAGGAGTAGCCAGAAGGCTGGGGGATGGGAGGAGACAGCAGGGGGGCTGAGGAAGGGGAGGAGACAGCAAGGACTAACAAAATTGGGAGAATTCGATGTTCATGCCCCCGGGGTGCAGACTCCCCAAACGGAATATGAGGTGCTGTTCCTCCAATTTCCGGTGCTGCTCGCTGTGGCCATGGAGGAGACCCAGGACAGAGAGGTCGGAGGCGGAGTGGGAGGGGGAGTTGAAGTGCTGAGCCACCGGGAGGTCAGCTTGGTTATTGCGGACCGAGCGGAGGTGTTCGGCGAAACGATCGCCCAACCTCCGCTTGGTCAATTCTTCCCTTCCCTCTCGGTCCACCCCCTCCCCGGGCACTTTCCCTTGCAACCGCAAGAGATGCAACACTTGTCCCTTTACCTCCCCCCTCGACTCCGTTCAAGGACCCAAGCAATCGTTCCAGGTGCGACAGAGGTTTACCTGCATCTCTTCCAACCTCATCTATTGCGTCCGCTGCTCTAGATGTCAGCAGATCTATATCGGTGAGACCAAGCGGAGGTTGGGCGATCGTTTCGCCGAACACCTCCGCTCGGTCCTTCCTGTCCCCACCCACCCCCGCCCCCGATCAGTCTGAAGAAGGGTTTCGGCCCGAAACGTTGCCTATTTCCTTCGCTCCATAGATGCTGCTGCACCCGCTGAGTTTCTCCAGCTTTTTTGTGTAACCTCTGCACTCCAATGTTCGCCAAGCACTTTAGTTGTTGTTGTCCCTTCAGCTCTCGTTTCTCTTTACCTTCATTTCGCTTCACTTTTGGAATTCTGAAGTTGGGTACATGTCCCTCAGTTACCCCGACTTCCACAATTTTTTACAGCGCAAAAAATCAACATTTTTGCGGTTTTTAACAGGTAGTAAAGTACGCGTTTCTTGCATTAATAACATATACCGGAAGTTACGGATGTCCTCCAGATGAATTGAGCGGCTCCATGCGTCAAGCCCTATGACCCAGTGGCCTTACGTGCAACCCCCCTATAGCTCAGTTCCTCAAATCCTGGTAAATCTGAAGTCTGAAGAAGTCTCCACACAAAATTATTTCTCTCCAGAGATGCTGCCTGTCCTGTTGTTACTCCAGTATTTGTGTCTATCCTGGTAATGCACCCTTTCCAGCTTGACATCTTTCCAATAACATGGTGAGGGGTGACCAAAACTGAACACAATGTGGCCTCACCGCTTTTAATGTGTTTTTTTTTAAGTAAATAGTGTGAGTAAAAGATCAGTTAATGTCTAATGCACCTCCTCCCTCCACCCCCACCTTTCCTTGGGAACTTTCCCTACTGAATTCTAAAACAAGCGGCCCTTGGCAAACAAGCCGCCTGCTAACAAACACACGCCGGCTGGCACACGTGCAGTTCCGGGTCGCGCGCCCGCTGGGCCACGCATAAGATCTTTGGGCCAGACTCAGAGTTCCATTGAGGTGCACGCGCCCGCTGGGGCAGAGTTCCATTGAGGTGCACGCGCCCGCTGGGGCAGAGTTCCATTGAGGTGCACGCGCCCGCTGGGGCAGACGCGCCCGCTGGGGCAGAGTTCCATCGGGGTGCACGCGCCCGCTGTGGCAGAGTTCCATTGAGGTGCACGCGCCCGCTGGGGCAGAGTTCCATCGGGGTGCACGCGCCCGCTGGGGCAGGGTTCCATCGGGGTGCACGCGCCCGCTGGGGCAGGGTTCCATCGGGGTGCACGCGCCCGCTGTGGCAGAGTTCCATTGAGGTGCACGCGCGTGTGTGTCAACGTGTGCATTGTGCCGACGCCTGGGGACAATGGGCTGGGGAGGTGGGCACCCTGTGCGCGTCCCCGGCCACCAGCCCCTGCAGCAGTGGCTCTATCTGGTGGGATTTCTGGTGAGTTTGCACCTGCTTTAAAAAAGAAATCTGATTTTTTATTTGGTTTAATCTCTCCGCTGATCTAACAGCACCGCTATTCACGCGAATAGGAAGTGGGGACTTAAAACTAGGATGTATATTCTTTCCTCCACAGTATTTAGTCTCAGAGATCAATGATTTGGTCCCGGAGATCAGCACTTCTCAAATTATTCACACAGTGAAATCTCCTGCACAATTGTCAGCTTGGAGTTGAATTAATCTCCAAATTTTTATATCCTGTTTGAGATGCAAACGTTTTTTTTAAACATAATTCAATACGCCACAGCTAATTCTGCCTTTTTTTTTAATCTACTATCACTTAATGAACTGTTTTATATAAATGCAATTGATTTTTCTTCATGGTTCTGGAAATACCTTAAGTGTTATTTACACAGTCAATGCTCGAAGATTGTAAGTCTTTATTGAGTCGAAAGAGAAACTTAAAGGACTGCATGCAGGAGGAAGTTTAATCAGCGTTTACATTTTAAGGAGATCTCACAGCAATATTAAGCTTAGGCATGTAAATAAATCTATAAGTAGGATTCCAACAGCAAAAACTGAATGCGTGTGGTCATAAATTAAAATTTCCCTATGATGAAATAGTTATTTAATACATTTCCGTTGAATGGGCAGGAGCTGATAACAAGCTGAAATAGTGGTTTCGTGGGGCAGGAACAGTAAATAAAACACCCAGCAAAACACCATGGAGTGACTCAGCTGGTAAGGCAGCATCTGTGGAGGGAATAGATAAGCTACAGTACATTCTGTGTCAGGACCCTTCTTCAGTCTGATTGTCATAGGGGGAAAAAAGAGGTAAAGATACAAAGCCTGGCAATTGATCTGGTCTCGACCTGAACTATATGTATGGGTAGTTTTTCTGCTATAACGTGTATTTCCTCTCTGCAAATTGGATAGAACACCATCGGTAAATTAGGGGGACACTATTTGTAATCTCCTTTTTCTCATTGACACAATTGTTTTTGTAACGCCATTTTTTGAAACATAACCTTTCTTAGGAACACAACTACCGCATCGTAGCAGAACTACCTGTATAAGAAAATTTTATACGATATGAGGTGACCTTTTTGACAGCTCGTTGCTATCAAAGTCCTTGGAACTAGACATTATTTAATTTTAAGTTGTGTTTAGACTTTAAAGATACAGCATGGAAACAGGTCCTTTGGCTCACCAATCAGTAATCACCTGCACTATCCTACACACTCCGGATAATTTACAATTTTTACCTTAACCAATTAGCCTACAAACCTGTACGTCTTTGGAGTGTGGGAGGAAACCGGAGCACCCGGAGAAATCCCACATGGTCACAGGTAGAATGTACAAGCTCCATACAGACAGCATCTGTGGTCAGGATCGAACCCGGGTCTCTGGTGCTGTAAGTCAGCAACTCTACCGCTGTACCACTGTGTCGTTTGCTCCCAATTGTTTTTGTGAATGGGGTCAGAATTAGATCCTGTCCACTTTTGATACATCACCCAACAGTGGCTTAAAGAGGTATTGAAACTCTATTCAATCTTAATTGAAAAATATACATTTGTATTTATCACGGTGTCTTTGATTAGGTTTATTTATTTTTTGTCTATGTTTTTTTAGGATTTATTTGGTGTGAGTATGGTAGTTCCTTTATTAAGTCGACACATCAAGCTTCTAGGAGGAAGCTCAACGGTGGCAGGACTAATAGGTCAGTGCGTTAACACAGAATTCCTTGACAATGAACATTCAATTGCAGTTATTAATGAAACGTTGTACATGTTGTTTAATTATTTAATTTTCAAAATGTTTATTATTTTAAGATAAATATGGTATTTTACAGATGGCTCAGTGTATAGAGGAGCTACTATCAGTGGTACTTGGCTATTGGGACCACCATTGTTCCATGTTTAATGCCTGGACTAACCATCAGACATAGAAGCAGAATTAGGCCATTCAGCCCATCAAGTCTATTCTGCCATTCAACCATGGCTGTTCTATTTTCCCCCCTCAACCCCATTCCCCTACCTGCAACCTTTGATGTCCTTTTTAATCAAAACCTACCAATTTCTGCCTTAAAAATACCTAATGCCTTGACAGCCTCCACAGCAGTATGTGGTAAAGAATTCCACAGATTTACCATCCTCTGGCTAAAGAAATACCTCCTCATCAACATTTTAACACTAATTTTCCCCATCGTTTTTGGAAAAGGGAATGATAATTGCATCAATACATTAGTTAAAACAATGATAGAACACAGCCACATTTCCTTCCCCTATTTGGTGTACATGTACACAAAAATTATGTACCTATCACAGCACTGAGGTCCACTATAGCAGTCTTCATGTTAAATGGCATGTAAACACTTCGCACTTCGATTCAAGGCAAGAGTAAAACCTTAGATTATTCGCAAGATGATTGTGACACCTATGGTACAACCCGAAAAAAAGGCATTTCTCAGGAAAGGTGACGGGGAATCAGCAATAGCTGACCAGGTGCTCAGGCTTTAAAACCTATACCTGTCACTTCCCATCATCGACTTGCCTCCCAATCATTCACACGGTATTTAACATGCTGCTCAGCTTTATTTTGCACTATATTGGGTTTTTATATTTATTGATGTTTGACTTTTTAATGTTTGTTTATTATATTATCTATTGAGTACTGTGTTTACAAACTTGTTGTGCTGCTGCAAGCAATGATTTCATTGTTCTGTTTTGGCACATATGTCATTAAAACACTCTTTGCTCTTGATTCTGGGTGTCTTGCAACCCAAAAGCAGGCACTGCCTCATCTGCGAACAGCAGTACAAGTTGAAAAAATTGCAATGATTAATAGAGAAAAAATAATTTTAAAAATTGTTAAATTTAATAAGAAATTCTACTGAGGAGAGGACTTGCTGAATATGAGGTGAAAGTCTGTAAGGTGAGTAGGAAGTCAAGAGTCGGGCACAGTAATTCACAGGGTTGGGAGATGGACGTGGCTTATTAAAGGAGGCCCGATGATGCAGATATCCACAGGGTTGATTTGGGCAGGAGAGGCGAGGGGAAGCACATCAGTTCCATCTGGTCCACAAGCCCTAACCCAATTCATCCAGCTCTTCAGGGGAACCCACATTTCAAAGTCCACTTACTTTTAAATATCATAGCACCCCCACACTTTACCCCACTTCTAAGTTCGAGATATGATCAAGCACATATTATTTGGTCAGATTTATACGTTATAGGTTATTACATTAAAAATGAGTGTTATATCTTTATTTCAGGTTCTCTGTATGGACTTCTCCAATTATTTTCCAGCATAGTAATTGTGAGTATCTGTAGCATTGTAGCAGGAATTCAAATTATGATTAGCATGTAAGATAAAATATGAATAAGTTGTTACTTTCATTAGGTATAGGGTTGGGGCTTGACAGAACTTTCCACGCTAAGTAAACTTCAACATTCAATTTGGAGATATATTTATTTGTCTTATATGCAGTATCACCTTAGAAGACATGTTGACAGCCTGGTTCTGTGAGGATATTGGGCTCTATTCGGTCACAAGCTTCAGATGTTGAGACCCGTGGCTTTCCTTTCTCATTTATAATAAAAAAACTAGACTAAGTGGGACCCGTTGGGGCCCGACATCACACGGGAGGGCTGGACACCCAACACAATATTCCACCTCTCCACCAATTCCAATATTGCTGACCAGTGGGGGGGTGGGGGCTTTCTGTTGCGCTAGTATGAGTGTTGGGGGCCGAAGGTACTGATTTCCAGAGGGCTAGTATGGAATTTGTGGGCCAAATGGATTTTTGGGCTGGCAGCACAGTCACTGAGGGCTGGCAGCTCAGTCACTGAGGCCTGGCAGTACAATCACTCGGACCTGGCAGGCTGGCGGCTGAGAAACTGCCAGAAATTCTGCCCACAACAGGTGACAGACTGTAAGAGAGAAGGGGGAAGAGGGTGGACTGAATGGATTATTGGGCTGGCAGTTCAGTCACTTACAGCAGGTGGGCTGGCAGTTCACTAACTCACGGCTCGTGGGCTGGCAGTGAAGTCACTCACGCCTTGTACGCTGGCAGTTCACTCAGTCACCCCACCTACCTTCACCCCCCCCCACTCTGCTCCTTGCCATTCCCCTCCCACCCACACATTCAGTGCATCTCCAAACAATCTCCCCCCATGCACTCTTAGTGGCTCTCCCATAGAGCAGCCATTCCTGCCTATTAGGTTCTATTGTGATGAAGAACACACAGCATTAAAAGTGCAAAAAGATTTTATTAAAGTTTAAAATGTGAATGGCTCTTAAAATTTAAGAACAATTTAACTTTTAAAGATGAGATTTATTACGTTTTTACTTCTTGTGTCTTGTTGCGTCTTGTTGTATTCTGCTGCTCACTGCCTCCTGATGACTATTTCCTGATGATAAAAAGAGACAATTTTAATATAAAGTCAGCGGTCAAATTTTAAGAATGATATTCTGAGAATAGCTCAGAAGTCATCATTCAACGAAGCACGCTATTAATGACAACATTCTTGGGCGATATTCCATTCTTCAGGAAACCTTTGACATTTCCCTTCATATTTCTGTTGAGCTAGTATGTTGGGCCAAAGGTACTGGTTTCCAGAGGGCTAGTATGGAGTTTGTGGGCTGAATGGATTTTTGGGCTGGCAGCTCAGTCACTGAGGCCTGTACTGGCAGGAGGGGGTGGGGGGGCACCAAAATGCGTAGTGTTGCTGAAGACATCTGGAAGAGTTCTGTCCACAACTTCAAAGCGTTCTCTCGTAATCATTGGACATTCATCGCAAACAATGACTTTCACTTGCCTCGTGAAATGTGCCATCTTAGAGTTCTTCTCGATGTTGCAAAATGTATCCTCGGCCACTTGGATGGGTATCTTGAATCGAGAATGTGTAGTTCTTCAACCAGGCAGAAATGTAGCTGCTATGCCAGAGGATACTACAGCAATAGCCACATCACCTTGACCTCTAACGTTTCCTGACATGATGTTGAAAAAGCAGCCGGAAGACAATTTCAGTTGTTAAAGAACACTGAAGATTTTGTGCAAAACATTTTTTTGAGGTGGGGGCTGTCAGGGTGGGGTAGGGGGTGGTAAACATCATGCAGCCAAGGGAGGGGCACAGCTTCAGATGGGGGTTCTCGTGAGCTGATGAGAAATGGGGGGGGGGCTCATGCAGGGGATGAGGGCGGCTTCAGTAGGGGGTGCATCCTACAGCCAGGCGGAGGTGAGGCATGTCAGTGGAGGAGAGGGGGCAGTGAGCGATTTACTCATGACCTGTGGACTCACTCACTGCCTTGGGATTAACTCATGCCCTTTAGACTGACTGACTCTCACGGCTTGTGGACTGACTGATACCCGACTTCTGGAGTCACGTCCGACTTTTCAATATTCAAGATTCAAGATTCAATTTAATTGTCATTTGGACCCCTTGAGGTCCAAACGAAATGCCGTTTCTGCAGCCATACATTACAAACAAATAGACCCAAGACACAACATAATTTACATAAACATCCATCACATCGCTGTGATGGAAGGCCAAAAAACCTTATCTCTCCACTGCACTCTCCCCCCCCCCCCCCACCCCCCCCCCCCCCGATGTCAGAGTCAAAGTCAAAGCCCCCGGCTGGCGATGGCGATTGTTCCGCGGTCATTAAAGCCATGCCGGGTGGTGCGAGGTCGCACACCGGGTCTTGGTGTTAGAGCCCCCGGCGTGCGCTCGCAGAGTCCCGCGGCCATTCCAAGCCGCGCGGGACGGTGCTGTGAGGCCCCGCTCCAGGAGCTCTTCGACCCCGCAACTCGGGCGGGAGAAGTCGCCGTTGCGAGAGCCCTGAAAAGCGGTCTCCCTCCAGGGACCCGCGGGCTCCCGGTGCCGCCGTCCACCAGACCCGCAGTTGCAGCCTCCGAATCTCCGGAGGTCGAGCCGCAGCAGCAGCAGCGCTCCACCACCGCTCCACCCGCTCTGGACTCGGCCAGCTCCGCGACGGTGAGGTGAGTCATCGGCACCAGAGTCCCCGGTCTTCTCCTGTTGGAGGCCGCTCCTCGTTGCAGCCCCAACGACAATGGAGACCCGACAAGAAAAGGTCGGGTCTCCCGTGCAGGGAGAGATTTAAAAGTTACCCCCTCCCTCCCACCCCCTCTCACACACACACCCCAACAAAAAATAACAAAAACTACATAGAAACATAGACAAAAAATAATAAAAACGCGGACGGGCTGCAGAGGCCGCTGCTGACGAGAGTCGCGCCGTCTACCGGATCTGGTAAATACCAGATACAGTTAAATACCAGTTTTTGTAAACTGATAACGGTAACATCTACATTGAGGAACAGCTTCTTCCTGACAGCCATCACGCTATTAAACTTAACAAATAAGCTCTGAACTACGAAATACTATATTATTTCACACACACATATATATTCACACACACACACATATGCACACACACATATTCATACACACACACACACACACATTCACACACACATATTCATACACACACACACACACACACATATTCAAACACACACACACACACACACACACACACACACACACACACACACACATTCACACACACACACACACACACACACACACACACACACATATACACATATTCACAGACAGACTCATTCACGCACACACAAACTCAATGACACACACATTCACACCCACACACACACACACACACACATACACACACACACACACACATAGACTCATACACACACACACACGGACTCACTCACTCACACACACACACACACAGACTCAATCACACACACATACAGACTCATCCCCCACCTCAAGACACTGCCCTATGGGTGGTAAATGTCGTGCAGCCAAGGGCAGCTTCAGGCGGGGGTTGTCGTGAACTGATGAGAAGGGGGTGGGGTGTCCTCATGCAGGGGATGTGGACGGCTTCAGTAGGGGGTGCATCCTATAGCATGGTGGAGGGCAGCATCTTGAGGTGGGGGATGTCAGTGGAGGAGAGGGGGTAGTGAGTGATTTACTCATGACCTGTGGACTCACTCTCTGCCTTGGGATTAACTCATGGCCTTTGGACTGACTCTCACAGCTCGTGGACTGACTGATGCCCGACTTCTGGAGTCACGTCCGACTTTTGTAAATTGAAAACTGTAACATCTACATTGAGGAACAGCTTCATCCTGACAGCCATCACACTATTAAACTTATCAAATAAGCTCTGAACTACGAAATACTATATTATTTCACACACACATATATATTCACATGCACTCACACACATGCACACACTCATATTTGCACACACACACATACACATATAATCATGCACACACACACATTCAGACACACATGTACACACGCACATTCACACACACACATAGACACACGCACATTCACACACACATTCACACGTACATATTCACACACATTCACACGCACATATGCACACATATTCACACGCACATATGCACACATATTCACACGCACACATAGTCACACACATAAATATATATACACACACACACATACACACACACACATATATATTCACGCACACATATAGGGAGGTTTCATGGCAGTCGGGTCACGACCCATGACCCGTACTGTTGCTACGCTACACCAAATGGATTACACGCGATGTACTGCAGGTGGGCGCTTACCATTGTTTCCAACTCCATCTTCCAGGGAGATGCTAACCGCTTTTGTTGTCTCTGTACGGTACACTGACAATGACAATTAAAGTTGAATCTGAATCTGAACGTAGCGGGTCCGTTAAAACCCGCCGAAAATGTCCATTTTTGCGCTGCAAATAATTATGGAAATCGGGATGAGGATGTGAGACATTTAGCCTACTTCAGAATTCCAAAAGTGAGGAGAAATGACGGTAGATAGAAGTGAGAGCTGAAGGGACAACAGACAGAGTGCTTAGCAAACATTGGCCGTTTGCTCACTGTATTCCTTTGGCATCTAAAAAGTTTCAGAAGTGATAAATCTGGCTGTATTTTTATTTTATTTTTTAATTTTTATTAAATCGCCCATGGTTCTCAAGTAGGTTTTTACGTACAAAATGAAAACGCATCTGAAGAAAAATTTACAGCCAGATTTATCACTTCTGAGAATTTTTAGATACCAAAGGAATCAAGAAAAAACACGAATAATGCCTTACTGTTGATGAAATGCAGTGAGCAAACACGATAATTCCAATATTTTCAATTACGATATCTGCACAGCCAATGTTTACCAAGCACTTTAGCTGCTGTTGTCCCTTCAATTCTCGCTTCTCTTTACCTACATTTCATTTCACGTTTGGAATTCTAATGTTGGGTACATGTCTCTCACACTTACCCCAACTTCCACAATTTCTTTCAGAGCACAAATTCAACATTTTGGCGGTTTTTAACAGATAGGAAAGTACGCGTTTCTTGCATTAATAACATATACTGGAAGTGACGGATGTCTTCCAGATGGATTGAGCGGCTCCGTGCGTCAAGTCCTATGACCTTGTGACCTTACGTGCAACCCCCTATTCGCACACATACATATATATATATATTCACACACATTCATATATATTCACACATATATATTCACACACACACATATATATTCACACATACACATATATATTCACACATATATATCCACACATACACACACACACATATTCACACACACATATATATTCACACATACACACACACATATTCACACACACACACACACACACACAAACACACACATTCACACACACACACACACATTCACACACACACTAAAATACACTGTGCAAAACGAATATTCAAATCCTGCTGTAGAGTCTTTTGCTGAAACAAAATGCTGCTTTTAAATAACGTCCAACAAACACAGACTTACCATAGAGAAAGCAGCCGAATATTTGAACGAATCTTCAAATCCTGTTGTAGTCTGTGGATGAAAGGCAATGCAGCTTTGGCTGCAACACAATTGCAGCTTTTGCTGAAACACAATTGCTGCTGTGGCTGCAACAAACAAACACTTACCAGTTCTGTAGAATTATTCAACACCTCCTGCACTCTGTGGGCAGCCGCCATCTTGCCTCCGACCGGAAATGACGTCATCGCCGCCGGCTTGCCGATCGCCGGAAATGACGTCATTGCCGCCATCTTGCAACCACGAAAATCACAAAATGAGCGCCAATTTTAAATTTAAACACAGTAGAAACAAATTTGCAAATGCTTTATAACAATAACAAATGTTTTTTATTTTCAATTCACATTTCAAATACAATGTAGATAGACAAATATACAAATGATTTTTATTTTCAATTCACATTTCAAATACAATGTAGATAGACAAATTTGCAAATGGTTTTTATTTTCAATTCACATTTCAAATACAATGTAGATAGACAAATTTGCAAATGGTTTTTATTTTCAATTCACATTTCAAAAGACAATATAGATAGACAAATTTGCAAATGCTTTTTATTTTCAATGCACAGATCAAACACAATATAGATAGATAAATTTGCAAATGGTTTTTATTTTCAATTCACAGTTCAAACACGATATAGATAGACAAATTTGCAAATGGTTTTTATTTTCGATACACATTTCAAAAGACAATATAGATAGACAAATTTGCAAATGCATTTCATGTTCGATACACATTTCAAAAGACAATATAGGTAGACAAATATACAAACTCTTTCCAACAAAATGCCAAGAAACTTCAGACCATGGTGAATGGTGAACAACATACATATCAATTGGCTGAAAAAGCACATGCAGGGGACTCACCTCGGAGCAGAGCTGCAGCTCAGAGAGCCGTGACCCTTCACTTCGTGGTCCGGAAGAAAGTGATTGAAGCGGGACGCTTCCGGGTTTTATAGTCCCTCCCTCCCCTGCCGCCAGCGGGGGCAGCAGAGAGAATGGGGAATGATGTAAAAACATTAATATCTCGGTCATATTTCATCGACGGGACAAATACTCGGCACACATGCGGCAGACGGGGGCTCTGAGGGAGGTGGCCAAAAATGACGGCCGTAGGTGTTGGCGTTCTCTCGGAAATCGCAGCACAGATCGGGAAAAGCGGTCAAGAACAGAGTTTTAGTAATATAGATATCCAATTTAAAACCAATGTTTTCTTTTAATATCTAAAAGTGATTGAAAGTTGCTTTCAGGTCCAGCATTCACATAGCTTCAAATCATACTATGACCTCATACCTTTCAGAAGTCTATGATGCTTTTGACATTAATTTTGAGTATTGTGGGATTGTGTATGAGGGATTGTGGAAGCAGAGATTGGTTTAACGGCATCATGTTCAGCATGGATATTGTCGGCCAAAGGGCCTGTTCCTGTGCTGAACTGTTCTATGTAAAATAATAATAACGTAGAAGGGTAGTGAAGTAATTTTCACTTGTCAATATTGAAGCACGACGGTTCTTACTGTTCTGGTAATTAGGAAACATTTCCAGCGTAATTAAACTATAAGCACGACCCAAACTCGTAGAGAGTTGGATTGACTGAAATAATTTGGCAGTTCACAATTCCATCCCCCCCCCCCCCCGTCCCCCCCCCCCCCCCCCCCCCGTTTCTTTGCTGGTCCCCTCTCCTTTCACCAACACTCCTCCAAGCAGGGCAGACGACTAAGGAACATTCATCTCACACATGGCAACAATAGCTGTTAAATCATCTGAAAAAACTTGGTATCTACGCTATAACAGACCTTTTCTTTGCTCTTCCACCACTTCACCTCTCTACAACTTAGAATGTTTCCTTTCTTATTTTACCAGTTCTAAAAAAAGATCAGTGACCTCAAAATGTTGATTCAGTGTTTTTTTTCCCATGGATGCTGCCCGACCTGCTAAGTATCTCCAGTATTTTCTGGTTTTATTTCTAATTTCCAGCATCTGTAATTTTCTGTCTTTCAAAAGAGAAAGAGCGATCCTGTTTTGGTTACAACACAAATATTATCAATCATCATATTTTAATCCAATTCCCAACACAGGTACATTCTTCACTAGGGCTCTCAAAACCTCCATTATCGTTACTAAAGCAAAGATATTCTTTGAATTATTTCCAAAGAAAATGTTTATAATGAGCATAATAATTAAGTTGGAACTTATTGCACCTCATGTTATCTTTCTCTGCTGTGTTAGGGAACAACTGTTTAAAACAATGGTTGAAATTTGTCACGTTGAAATGAATCATTTGACAATCTTTAAATAGAACAGAATAGGTTTGCAGTCTAAAATGGGCATTAAACTGATGCTGTGCATACAACTAAAGTATGTCCAAATAGGTTTGAACCTTTAAAGCATTTTATTTTAAAAAACGGTAGGCACCTAATGAAACTTTCTGTTGCTCCATAAAGCAAGGCACAGTAGACATTCCTGGAGTGGGAGAGTTAAAGACTAGAGGGCACAGCTTCAGAATAAAAGGGCAGATGGAATGGAGATGAGGAGGAATTTCAGTTAAACGGTGGTGAATCTGTGGAATTCCTTGTCACAGATGTGGTGGAGGCTAAGTCATTGGGTGGTTTTGAAACATAGGTTGATAGATTCTTGATTAGTGAGGGCCTCAAAGGTTATGGGGAAAAGGCAGGAGAATAGGGTTGAGAGGGACAAAATATATCAACCATTATTGTGTTTTAGAAGGAACTGCAGATGCTGGAAAATCGAAGGTAGACAGAAATGCTGGAGAAACTCAGCGGGTGCGGCAGCATCTATGGAGCGAAGGAAATAGGCAACGTTTCGGTCTGAAGAAGGGTTTTGGAACGAAACGTTGCCTATTTCCTTCGCTCCATAGATGCTGCCGCACCCGCTGAGTTTCTCCAGCATTTTTGTCTACCTTCAACCATGATTGAATGGCTGAGCAGACTTGATGGACTGAATAGACTAATTCTGCTTCTGAGGCTTATGGTCTTGTAGCATTTGGCCAGTATTTTTAACCTGATTGCTATACTGATTGAGATCTACCAATGAGTAAGTCGATTTGGCTGCAAGAGGTGGTACAGCATCCCATGTCTTAGATCCTGGTGATGAGCTTGGAGGGGATGATTGTATTGAACGCCAAGCTATAGTTGATGAACAGCAGCCTGACTTGTGTGCTCCTTTTATCCAGATGGTCCAGAGCAAAGTGGAGAGTCAGTGAGACGGCATCTGCTTTTGACCTATTGTGCCAACAGGCAAATTAAAGTGGATCCATGCCATTTCTGATGCTGTAGTTGATTTGTGCCACAAGGTACCTGTTGAGGAGGTTCATTGTGATTGATGTGCTATCAGACAGCAGTCATTGAGGCAGGTCACCAATGCTCTCCTTGGGCACCAGTGTGTGATGTCCATTTGAAGCATTTGGGAACCTCAGACTGTAGAAGCACGAGGTCAAAGATGTCCTTGGATACTCCAGCCATGTGTCTTTAGTACTCAGTTTGGTATGCTGCTTGGGGTGGATGCTTTGTGTGGACTCAACTTCTTGGAGAATGACATTGACCGTAAGAGACTAAGATCACAAGGTCATCAGTGGCTGTGAGGGCTTGTATATGTGTGCCATTGCTCTTCCTTTCAAAATGTGGCTGGGAGTGATGTGTCATTGCCACATGTGCAACTCGGTTTCGCCTTGATGGCATGCAAGCCCTGCCATAACTGTTGAGCATCTGTCTGTCACTTCAGCTTAGCTCAGATTTGTCTCTTGGAAGCCATCAGGGTGTCATGCTTAGACTTCTTGTATAATACTGGATCGCCAGCCTTAAATAAATGCCACAGAGGATAGACACAAAATGCTGGAATAACTCAGCGGGACAGGCAGCATCTCTGGAGAGAAGGAATGGGTCGAGACTCTTCTTCAGACTGTGTCTGAAGCTCAGTCTGAAGAAAGGTCTCCAACAGTTCCTACACACTTAAACACCCCAGATATAGCCCTCAGCACTTGACAAGCACTTGATGGCTTATTCATGGCCTCGGGTTGGGGAAGACTGGGAATATTTTGTAAGTACACACACTGGTCCACACATTTCTCTATGAGATGGCCACGGTGGCGCAGCGGTAGAGTTGTTGACTTACGGCGCTTGAAGCAGCGACTATGCCGTTTGTACGCTCCCCCCGTGACCTGCGTGGGTTTTCTCCGAAATCTTCGGTTTTCTCCCACACTCCAAAGACGTACAGGTTTGTAGATTAATAGGCTGGTATAAATGTAAATAGTCGATAGCATGTTCCCGATGGTGGTACAGTGATTGTCGAGTGTGTTGGGTCCTCTGGTGTTGATGGAAGATCAGCAGATACTTCTTCAAGATAGCATGATTGAAGTGGGCAGCAATCTTGTGGAAAGCATTGGGATACCTCATTTTGTGCCTGTTAATCACGATGCTCAATTCCTCAAGGGCTTTTTTGAAGTCTGCCTGAGGAGGGATGTTGACTGCAGTCAGGATGAGAAAAGAGGTAGAATGGTTGGCATTTGACTGCTGGATGTTCCAGCTCGGGGGACCATAAATGCAACGAACATCATGCCCGAGCATCATAAAGTTTTATAATGAAGCAGACGCCACCACCACTTCATTTCTCTCTTCTTCTTGTGTATGGCGTGCACAGCCTAAAGTTGTAGGACAACCTGTTCTATTTGATCTTATTCGATTGTGCATGCCAGGTTGATTGCATTCGTTGAAACAGGGCGGACCACGTGAAGGTGGCAATCTCCCACCCCACTTCATTTCCCTGATGCCACCATCACCATGGGGTGGATGGAAAAATAACCCTTGGGTTGAAACTCTGTGTCTGAAGAATTGGGGGTGAGCTATGTCTTTGTGAAGTCCACAGCAGTCCCTCATGTTCCTCTCATACAACAGTCTTGCTCCTAAATTTTCTATCTTGTTGATCCCATCTGCAGCAATTGACGGCATGATGGCACAGCTGGTAGAGTTGCTGCCACGGAGCGCCAGAGACCCGGGTTCGATCCTGACCTTGGGCGCTGCTGTCTCTGTGGAGTTTGCAGGTTCTACCTGCGACTGCGAGTGCTCTGGTTTCCTCCCACATCTCAAGATGTGTGCGTTTGAAGGTCAATTGGGCTCTTAAGTTGCCCCTACTGTGCAGGGAGTGGATGCGAAAGTGGCATAACTTAGTCCTCATGTGAATGGGTGATCGACGGTCGGCATGGACTCAGTGGGCTGAAGGGCCTGGTTCCATGCTTGTATCTCTAAACTACATTGGCCAGAAGGATTTCAGGGAGGATGGAGGTTACATGCACCAATATGTCAATCTTACTGAGAGACCTCGTTGACATCCATTGTTTCTAGCACCATAGCGGCCTCTACTTTGTTTCCGAATGCTGTACCTGTGTGCTGTACTGTGTCTGCTGTGTCCATGGGTGAACTTGAGATTATTAATGCATTTAAATGTTAAAAGGCTTATTGCTGTAGTTGTGGCTGCAGATTTCAGTTTTTAAAGATGTCTATCCTTCCAGGTTTGAACTTGTGTTGTGGAGAATGGGTCCACTGAGTCCATTGTTAGTGCATTCGAATGACTTAAATCGTCCTAGTTACTGCTCCTAATCAATCCGGTTTCCCCGTTCTTTTCCTTGGGAAAGAATAATCTTGCACGTTATTCAGAAGTGCCTTTCTAGCTTGTGTCGGAAGGAACTGCTGAAGCTGGTTTTCACCGAAGGTAAGACACAAAATGCTGGAGTAACTCAGTGGGTCCAGCAGCATCTCTGGCAGCATCTCCTTCTCTCCAGCGATGCTGCCAGATCCGCTGAGTTATGCCAGCATTTTGTGTCGGCCTTTCTAAGTTATTGTTCCCACCATCCCAACAGGCAGTGAATCACAAAATGCTAATTTTCTGAAGTAAAAGGAAACTTTTTCCTCACATACCCTTTGTTTCTATTGCCTAAAACATTTATTCTATGTGTTTATCTGTTTGCTCAATTTAACCAGTACATAAACTCTGTAAAATGTCCTCTTCCCATATTTCCAATAACAACCGCCCCACTTTTCCAGTGTAACTTTATTGCTAAAATCCTTCATTTATGGGAACATTCCATTAAATCTTTTCTGAACAAGATTTTTGCTTGCTCCCTAAAGTGTGTTAATCAAAATTGGACTTAGTTCGGACACAACAAAAGTACTGATATTTGTACAGTTTAAATCTAACTTCCAGACATTTGTAATCTATACCTTTGTTTGTGAATCTAATATTTTTTATTATTACCTGCAGTTCTGACCTCTTTCTCAGAGGTGTTATGTTTTAATGTGCTACACTTGGAGATTGCAAGATTGCAGCTGGCCAGCAGAGGGACATTATCAGATTTTGTGAGCCACTGTCTACTTTTATCAGGAAACCAAGTTTGTGCGTATAGTGAGTAAATGAAACCAGATCAGTAAAAACATTATTCAAGCACAGTAGGCGGAGGGGTGATCTGATAGAGCTGTAGAAAATCGTGAGGGGAATAGATAGGATAAATGTACAACATATTTTACCCATGGTAGAGGAATCAAGAACCAGAGTTTAAGGTGAGTAGGGCAAGATTTAATAGGAACCTGAGGGGCAATCTTTTCCCTCAGAAGAGCTGGGTATATGGAACAACCTGCCAGAGAAGACAGATGAGGCAGGTACTAGAACAGCATTGAAAATACTCTTGGACAGGTACATGGATAGGAAAGGTTTAGAGGAATGTGTGCCAAACTCAAGCAAATGGGACTAGTCTTGTCCGGCATGGAGAAGTTTGGCCAAAAGATTTGTGCCTGTGCTCTGTAACTCGATGTTTAATGATAAACATTAGCAGCAGGAAATATTTTATTTAAAGTGATTTTTTTTCTCCTTAATTCTCCAAATGTGGAGCTGCAGTGGTAAAATACTGGGCAGTAAACGAATATTGCCACCATCAGTTCATACATTGCTTTTTGATAGCAGTCACCAATCAGTAGTAACAAACCTCACAGGAGTTTGTATTTCTGAGAACGAATTGTCGTGTTCTTGATGAATATATTATCACCAATTTCAAATTATAAGCAGTTATATTTCCATTTTTCCTTTTGATTAGGGTTCCTGGAGTGATGTGGTAGGAAGACAAAGCATATTATTGGTCACCCTGATACTCAGTGGATGTAGTTATGGGCTGCTGGGCATCTCAACAAGCATCTTTTTGGTTATACTGGCCAGGATTCCCACAGGTGAGCTTGTAATTTAAACATAAAACATCTTTGCAAACTCTTTCACTATGTGGATTAAAAGGATTTGATGACTTGCCAGATGGATATTTTATTTTTATACTGTGTGTTTCTTTAATAAGCATAGTTGTTTGAAGTTAAATATGCTGCATACCCTGGCTAGACTAGGAGGTCAATGGAATTTTGTTTCACTAGGGTGAAATCTTAATTTTGTACATCAGACAAAACCTCACGTGTCTTGTGTATTTTCATGTGACATTAATTTCATGGACAATGTGCCAATTACAATGAGGTATTCTGTTTTTTGATCTCAAAGTGATAGCTTCTACAAACTGTATTGTACTTTGAATCTGGATCTTCTATTCATGTGTTCGAAATGGTATTTAAATTCATATCCTGACCCAGATACAAGTTTTGACCTCTTTGGAAGAGAAAAGGAAGTTTGACAATGTACCTATTGCAATTTTTCCAGTTTGCACGATTTTCTGATTAGATTGTTTATAACATCAATATTCAGAAGATTAATGAATAAAGTTTTTGTTTAAAGATAATGTTTTTATTGGAAAATTATAGGAATAAAGATGATCGAATATCAATATTTTTATAATTTTGGCAACATTTTCTCTATGCAAAGATTGCAATTTCATTTAAAGTGTTTAGCATGGGTTTTTGATTAAACATGGGAAACAACTTTTAAGTTCCGAAAGAAAAATACATATAGACAGGCATTATACTCTGCCTGCATAATTGATTCTGGCACATTTAGGAATTAACTCAAGTGGGTGATTATAAGACAATTAGCCTGGAATTCACTGCCAGGGGTGTTGGTGCAGGTAGATACAATGCTGGAGGAACTCAGTGGGACAGGCAGCATCTCTGGATAGAAGGAATGGGTGACGTTTCGGGTCGAGACCCTTCTTCTGGCAATAGTAACGTTTAAGTGGCATTTAGATGGATGTGCAGGGGATGGAGGGATATAGACCATGTTCAAGTAGATGAGATTAGTTTAGCACAGACATAATGGGAATGCAATACCATTCTAAGTTTGTTTTTAGTTTTGATATTCTCATATGAACAATCAGGAATGTAGAAACAGTTGTAAAAGCATTTAACCTCTTAAGTCTGTACGATCGGTAAGCGAGACCATGACTAGATTGTATGTTAACTCCAAGCATTCTCTAGCTGTCATGAAGAAATGTCACAACCCAATCACCTATCCATGTTCTCCAGAGATGCTGCCTGACCCGCTGAGTTACTCCAGCACGTTGTGTCCTCTCCTGTCATGTGTTTGCCAGCTGTCTGAAAGGCAACGAATGCTGACTTTGCTATCGATGCCCATAATCCACACACAATTCATTTTTTATTTTCCCTGACTACTGCATTCCGCTGAGCTGTATAGGCAGACACGAGCATAATTCTGCCTTTCCAAATAAATATAAATATCCATGCTTTTGTACAAAATTAATAATTTCATTTACAGTTGTAAACATTGTATCACATGTTGTTGAATTTTGATTCTTATTGTGTTCTGTAATTTGTTAATAATTATGCTGACAGTTAAAGCTCCAATACCTTGTGGGATAACATTAATTACTTCAATTTCTAGTTCCCACTCATTATTCCAGTTTTCGGTTTCAGTTGCCTGACGGGGATCTTTAAGTTGACTTTAATTTCCTGTGCTTAATCACTGCTCTGTTGTTATATTCTACCTTTTTGAGGCATTGTTAATATAAACTACATTAGTAGACATTCCTCTGTCCACTACTTTAGATAGTCTCAAAAATAACTCATTGTTAGTATTATCTACATTTTAGACAGTTTACAGCCAATAAATTCATTTTTTCTCACTTACCCTTTCCTTAAATTGTTTTTTTTTTAAAAACAGTTATTGAACAAACAATTTATTTCTTAAGTAGGACTTTGCTATATGGTGCCTTAATATGAATAATTCTCAAAACAAAGTATTCAGACAACGCAATTTCCTCCTTCGGGTCCCTCAAGAGAAGTCCTTCATGGCATAAAGATTTTAAACATAAAGAAGAGATAAAAATTGCCTCAAATTACTCTGCCATTCGATCATGGCTAATCTATCTCTCCCTCCTACCCCCATTTTCCTGCCTGTTCCCCATAACCCGATACCCGTGGCTCCACGGCCTTCTGTGGCGAAGAATTCCACAGATTCACCACCAAAGGTGAAAAGTACTGAGCTGTTTTGAAAGATAAAGTACACAATCTGTTTCCTTCTCATTTGTCTTGGTTCTTTGGGATTTGTTTTCAAAATCCTTGAAAGGTAGGCCTGATGAAGCCGATTAGTCAGTATCTTGTCTTCTGCACATTATCTTTATGCTGTTTTGAGTTTTCCCTGTTACTATGTCAGTCACAATCCAGTTGCGATTGATTAGAGTGAGTGGCCTGTTTCCAGGCACTTGGCAATTGTGCTCTGAGTTAAGGAAAATGCCTCACCTGCCTAATGGGTGACCCAAAATATGTGCCTTCCCAGCAGCAGGAATCTTAATATTGTTGACATGTCCAGTTCTTTTCATCTTAATGCCAAGGAATGGTTGCCAAGGACACAGTGCTGCCAATAAAGAAACTGCATCTTTGGCAGGAAACATAATTTGAAGACAGGCAAATGCAGCAGCTATGGTGAAGGGTACCTCCAAATAACACTTACTGTTTGGCTGACTAGTCTAGACTCCACTCGGTGCTCATCTTTGATAAACATCCTACTGTGGCAGTACCAAGGGCGGCACAGTAACGTAGAGGTAGAGCTGCTGCCTTACAGCACCAAATACCCAGGTTCAATCCTGACTACGGGTGCCGTCTGTACGGAGTTTGTACATTCTCCGTGTGATAACTTAGAGAATGACATCTAAATCATTCAGGGGTTCAGACGTGTGATAATATGGGTTATGGTTTCCTCCCAAATTCCAAAAAATGTGCAGGTTTGTAGGTTAATTGGCTTCTGAATTGTCCCCAGTGTGAAGGATAGAACTGGTGATCGTTGGTCGGTATGGACTCAGTGGGCTGACAGGCCTGTTTCCTTGCTGCATCAACAAACTAAAACTACTGAACCTGTAGATTTATTCCATCCTACATGTAGTCATATATGAAGTTTTCAAACACAATAGCCTTCTTGGATTGTAAACTACCTTGCTGTGTATTCTGTGCTTCCCAGGTATCTTCAAGCATACACAGACCATCTTAAAAGCTCTTCTATCAGACCTGGTTCCTGACCATGAGCGCCCCCATGTGATGGGAAGGTTCTGTGCAGCTTCCAGTGTCGGATTCATCCTGGGCCCAGTTATCAGCGGGTACCTTGTCGAGTTGGATGGAGGTTTCTACTCAACATGCTTCATTTGCTGTTTAATTTTCTTTGTTAATGCAGGTAGGTATCCCCTGTGTGCAACATGGGTACATTAATTATGTATATTCACAAATACCATCACTTTTATTTACCCTTTATCCTACAGTTGTTGGTTCCAGTAATTCCACTGAGCCATGTTCTCAAAATATCTACATTCATTTATATGAACCTCCATAAGAAGGGTAATGACTAAGAATAGTGGTATTTATATTGGATCTGCCAAACGCTTTTGATAGGGTTGAGGGCATTCCTTAGCTTGTGCTGATTCAACGGCAGATCCTTGTAACATTGTCCTCTCTCGTCAGATGAACTTCGTCTGAACCCCTTGAATGATTTGGATGTCATCCTCTAATAATGATTAAACTAAACATAGTGGGATTTGTTCCTTATTGGTCTCCATTCACAGCGCAAAGCAAATTCAGATAATATAATTAACTTTATAATCTTATTTAGCAACATTCACATTCTGTAATAATTATTTACATATAAATAGTTAAACTGACGTCAGTTTGATAGTCGTCATTTGGTGACTACGTACCACGTACAGGTTTAAACTGGCAGTCTGTGGCCCGGCACCAACTTCTTCTGAATTTGTGGTACAGATCCATACTAATTAACTAATTAGAACTAAGATATAAAATATCTGTACTGGTCTGCAACTAATTAACCTAACAGTGAAATTTCTGCAATCTCAGCTGAGAGTGCTTCTAAATTGCAGAATCTTCAGATTACAGACAGATCACAGAACTCTTGTGATCTATGGAGAATCTAGACTTAAAAAGAACAGGTCTGCTCCTCAGAGAAAAATGATCGGCGACAATTTATTTTCTCTGGATAAACTATAGCAGTCAGGTCCCATGGTATGCTGAAAAGCTTTGTTTTACATGCGTTCCAAACACATCAGATAATACCATGCACAGGTACAATTGTTTCAAACGGGTACAATAGATAGAGCAAAGGGGAAGATAGAGCTCAAAATATATTTCTCAACATTGTAGTGCATCCGTTCCATAGACAAAGCCCCTAATTATGTCCCACAATGGGGTAGAGGTGAATTGAATAGCACCCTAGCTTATGGAAGAACCATTCAGAAGCCTGATGGAGGGCAAGAAGCTGTTCATGAGTCTGGTGGAAGGAGCTTTCAAGCTTCTATAGCTTCTGCCAGAGGGGAGCAGGAGGGAGGAATGACCAGGATGGGACAAGCTTTGATTACGATGGCTGCTTTTCTAAAACAGCATGGAGTGTCGATGGAATCAATGTTGAAGAATTTTGTGTTTGGAGGGAACTAGCACAGAAGAGTTGAGGACAAAATGGAACATACATGAACATATTGAATGGCAGTGCAGTAAGAGTGGAGCAGAAGGACCTAGGAATCTAAAATTGTGATGATGCACGAAACTGCAGATGCTGAAATCTTGAAACAAAACACAAGGTGCTGGAGGGTTTATGAAACAATCTCAATTTGTGAGTCTGCTGTTCTACCAATTGCAGCACTGCCTTCACTTGCTCAAGGTCCAGCATCTTACAACGTGACATCTCCCTGCATTTGAGAGCTACTGTAAATATATTAAATGTTTTATTTAGATGTCGGTGGTGTAGATTTTCTTTCTAATTATGTTTTACTATTTATAGGTGTGGTCTGGCAGTTGCCTTACAAAGAATGGCTCTATATTCCAACAAAGGAATTACACTCAATGACAGAAAACAATTGTGAAAACATGTACACTACTTTGTGTAACGAAAACAGGAAATCTTTTGACACAGCAAGTAATGGAGAGATGAGACTCCAAACATCAGATCCTCTCTGGAATCAGTGCATGTCTGTGTGTCAAAAGATAAAAGGACTAGTTTGTTCTAATCTGTGGGACATCTTTCTGGTAAGGTTTCTGATGGCTCTGGCTAACCTCTTATACTTCAGCAATTTTGGTCTGGCCATTGAAGAAAGATTCAATGTGCCACCAAGACTAATAGGATATCTCATCAGTTATGGCGGAATAATTGGATCTCTGTCGGGTTACATAGCAGGCTCGGTGGCCAGACTGTACAACAATAAAACCTTCTTGCTGCTGTTACATTCCAGCATCCTCACATGCTGCACCATGGTGGTGTACTCCTTTGCAACATCTATCAAGGTCATTGTGCTGTGCACAACTGTTTTCGGGTTTTCAACCACTATCGGCCGCATGTGCATCACTGATGTGGAGCTGGGCAGGATTGGGAAGCAGGCCAGGGGCACGTTGATGGGAGCGGGACAGTCCGTGACTGCTGTTGCTCGGATACTCGCCCCAGTGCTTTCAGGACTTGTCCAGGAAGTGAGTGTATGTGGACCCCCAAGGCTTGGAGCAGGCCTGGCTTTACTGGCCATCTTACACATGATTTCTATTCATTCAAAACAATCCAAAACCACAGAGGCCAAAGTCAAGTTGCAGTAAAGAATCGTCAGATAAACTAACGTTAATTTGAAAGAATACATGGGACAAAGTATTGTGACTATTTTACATGTAACTAATTTTCTGGTCTGTGTTTGCCTTCATTACTAATTTTTGGCTTATTTGTGAGTGACTGCACAAGTGAAGAATAAAGGCATCAAAGTTTGTAAACAGCAAATCTGCTTTTAGGCCCATTTAAATTTGGATGATATTTATTTATTTATGACCCAATGCTGTTTTGAACTTTGACATAGGTGAACTCTGCCTGTGTAAGTAAAAAGGTCAAATGCCACTATTGTCATCATAACCAAATTAATTATATGCTTATCATGGGATATATACTTACGGTACTGCCTCTCCAAACTAAACAATCCTGTATTTTTGTGCAGTCCCAAAGCACATTTTAAACCACTGGTACGTATTTGTGAAGTGTATTCACTGTTATTTTGATAAACAACCTGCCCCTTTGATACTGTTCTCTGCAGCATCACTTACTTTACTCCATACCATTCCCCATGCCTATTATTGCAACATTTAATCTTCACACCTCACCCCATCTATCTGTGTCATAGTCTAGACATCCAAGAACCCACCCAGTCCCTATTCTGGCTCCAATATTGCATCCTCCCAAGCACAAATATTTATCTTGGGCCAATATCACTGTCCCTTGGTTTCATCTCCCAACCCTAAGATAACAACATTCCACCCCAACCTACTTTACTTAACAACTTCAAATTGTACCATTTGTCAGCCTTGTTCAACTTTTTTTTTTAAATACTTCCATGCCATTTCATCCACCTATCTTTCCACTGGTACCAAACCATCCTGTATTCCTTGATAATCCATTAATCTCACATAGCCAAATCCTACTCAGTGGCCCCAAACGATCTAATTCCCAGCTCTTTATCAATGACTCCCTCTCTGCCGACCTCTGCCTATTTGCAACATGTATCCCAAAGACCAATTTAAAAGTTTATTGATTAACCTTATTATTTTTAACCTTTGGCCACCTAACTTTCAGAAATTATTTTAATTTATTTTCTCTTTTAACATTTCCCTTTTAAACTTTTATTTAATTAAGGATTTGATCGTCGTTTCCAATCCCTCGCTTGTTGCACTCTCTCTCCTGTTGCCTGTGGAGTACTTGAGGATATTTTCCTGCATTAACTTGTGGGATGTTTCATTCCTTTAGAGCTGTTATATACCAGTAAATGTAATTTATTAAAACTATTTTTGTTATAATGAATAGAGAAGACAGCTTTTGCTTCCATGCAAGTAAAAGTGACCCTCATGTAGGTTTTGCATTTATTTTCTTTTAGTTTAAGCAAGTTATTTAACGCATCTAAAAATGTTTTAATTTGCACTGTGGTAAATGTGAAACTGATGTATGAAGTTTAAAAATAGCTGGCTAACATTACATTAACAAGTTGCAAATGACTACATTGTTTAAACATCTCCATGGAGTAATCATAAATCAGTGATGGAATGTGCACAAACAGTGGTTAAGGCCAATCATTTTATAATTCTTGTTTTGAATGCTGAACCTGCTGACAGGAACCAACCAAGACTTACTGCTGTGATCATGCCTATTCCAAAAATTAAAAGTTGGCAAATAAAACACTTAAAGATGCAACAACACCTTTAGAAGTAACAGCAAACAAGAAGCAACTTTCTGACTTTCTGATCAGTCAGAATCTTGGCAATTGTGAGGCTCATCCTATTGGAAGACCAGTCAAACAGCATAGCAGACGAATCAGCCAAGATGGAATCAGGCAGATAAAGATCAGCTGGTCTGACTTGTTTAAGAAGGAACTGCAGATGCTGGAAAAATCAAAAGTAGATAAAAATGCAGGAGAAACTCAGCGGGTAAGGCAGAATCTATGGAGCGAAGGAATAGGTGATGTTTTAGGTCGAGACCCTTCTTCAGACCCGAAGCGTCACCTATTCCTTCACTCCATAGATGCTGCCTCACCAACTGAGTTTCTCCAGCATTTTTATCTAGCTGGTCTGACATGGTATGTGGTGGTGAATGACTCACTTTCTAATGCCCAATGAGTACAATGGAAATCTTTGTGTGGCTCTCTAGGTTTAACCACAGAGTGAAGCGTTTCAATATTTTCCAGGACAAACTCCACCGTTGGAAGGAGACAAGCAGAAATTACATGGTAATAGGTCACTTCCGCATTCTCTTTTGCATCCAGACCATACTAACTTGCCATACTTGGCCTTCAGTCAAAATGCTGCAACCACCATGCTATGCTAAGTGAAGTTAAAAAAGGGTTGGTCCAAGCAGTCTACACTGCTGTTAATTATCCTCAAAAATTGTCTCATGATAAATATCCCCTTTCCTCTAATTCCTTCTGGCATATACTTGGTCAATTCTCGATCAGATTCATGCTTTATCGATAATTGTGAATGATTGCCATGCCTTCATACTCCTTTGAGTAAATAACAATGCCTCACTACCCTCAATCTTTTTGTATCCAACTGCTAGACATCATTACCTCAAAGTTACCTGAACGAACATGCACACAGTTCAGTGTCATACAATACAATACAATACAAATTTATTGTCATTTGAGCCCCAGTGAGACTCAAACGAAATGTTGTTTCCACAGCCATACAAACAAAGACAATGTCCTACAGACATACACACAATTAAATTCACACAAACATCCATCACAGTGAACCCAGTGTGATGGAAGGCAAAGTCTTTTCTCTCCCCTGCTCTCAATTTCTCTCCCGATGTCCAAGCCCCCAGGCGGGTGATGATAAGTCCCACGGCCATTTTAGGCCGCGCGGGGCGATTTATGGCCCCGCTCCCGGTCTGAAAGTACAAGGTTGGAACCCCCACGGGCGATGGTGAGTCCCACGGCCATGAAGCCGCGCCAGGTGATGTACGGTCCCGGTCCGGGTCGTTCCAACCCCGCGACACGGGCTGGAGAAGTCGCGTTGCGGGAGCTCCGGGAAGCGGTCTCTCCCCCCGGACCCGCGAGCTCCCGATGTCCCAGTTCACCGGACCTGCGGCTGCGTTGCTGGAGCCTCCGAGCCCCAGGAGTCGAGTCGCAGCAGCGAGTCACTACCGCTCCCCATGCTCCGAGGCCGGCCAGCCCCACGATGGTGAGTAGTCCGCAGCTCCGCAGTCTCCCGAGCCCCCGGGTCGTTCAGGTTGGAGGCCGCTCCACGGTGCTAGGCCCCAACGACAACCGAGACCCGACAGGGAAAAGGTCGGGTCTCCCGGACAGGGAAGAGATTTAAACAGTTTCCCCCTCCCCCCCCCGCCCCCCACATGTACACATTTAAAAACACTATTAAAAAACACCAAACACTACATTTAACTAGACAAAAAATAAAAAAAAAAGACAGACAGGCTGTAGGGGCCGCTGCAACGGGTGAGTCGCGCCGCCAAAAGCAGCTCAGCATGCTCTTTTGGTGAAACCATTATGATGTGTGTACTTCTGCTGCAGGGTGTCAATGCACGGAACATGTTTTGTTGTAGATTGCACTGCTTACTGTGCTACTAATGATTGGTTCTCGGTCCTAGTCTTTCAGTACCACCATTCTGCAACAAAATTTGTGCATTGCACAACTAGTGATTATTTTCCCAGACAGTGATGGCAACACTCAGACATACCATTACTGTCACATCAACCATGAATGGAAAGCTGGAACTCAAGACATGTTTTGTAATTTAATTCTGTAAAGACAATCCATGTAATTCCAGGTTGCTATTCTTAGTTGATCAACCATTATAGTTTACGACACCCTCCTCCCTCTTTCCCCAACATCCTTGGAACATGTGGACACAAGAAATTGCTGATGCTTGTTTGTAAAAAAAGACAAACTGCTGGAGTAACTCAGTGGGTCAGGAGAATACAGATAGGTGACATTTCAGGTTGGGACCCTTCAGATTGATAGTGGTGGGGGTGAAAGGGCAAAGCTGGAAGTGGGAGGGTGGGGGTGGAGAAGAAAGCAGGGGCAGGACAAAGCTTGGCAAGCAATAGGTAGATACAGGCGAGGGTTTTTTGTGATATGTAGATGTATCATTTGCATCTATTTACTATACACAAATACAATAATGCTAAACTCAACTACAATGGGCAGAATACTGTTCTCAGCGTTATAGTGTATCAGTTCTAGAGACAAAGTCCCTATGGCACAATGAGGTGGAGGCAAGTAGGCTGTATTCTAAGCCTGAAAGAGGAAGAAGCTGTTCCAGTCTGGTAGTGTGCACTTTAAAGCTTCTGGATCTTCTGCCTGATGGACATGACTGAGGTGGGACAAATCTTACATTGGCTGCTTTTCCGAGTCAGCGTGAAGTGTAGATGGTGTCAATGGTAGGAAGTCTGGTCTGTGTGATGGACTGGGTTACATCAACACTGCAATTTCTTGTTTTGGGCAGAGCAATTCCCAAACCAAGCAGTGATGCAAACCAACAGTATGCTTTCCATGGTGCACCTGTAGAAGATTGTAAGAGCCATGGGAAACATGCAAAATTTCCTCAGTCTCCTAAGGAAGTAGAAGCATTAGGTGTGCCATCTTGGCTGTTGCTTCAAGGTGTCGGGGATAATCTCAGAAAGCATCCTCTTCACATTGCTCAAGGAACAGGACTTGTTTGGTACACAAGGAACGGGACTTGTTTTGCAAGACCTGTCTGACGAAGGATCTTGTTTCGAAACGACATTCATTACTTCTCTCCAGAGATGCTGCCTGTCCCACTGAGTTATTCCAGCTTTGTGTCTATCTTGTTTTGTAAGAATTTTCATTCTTCAAGATGACATGTCACTATAGGACTCTTTAATCATTTCATCATTGCAAGGAATTCAGGTTATCATTTTTCTAATTATTTCTACTTAAACCTGCTGTCATGCAAACTCAGTTGGAATATTATATCACTGATGATTTAAAAACTAAACATGCAGCTGAAGTCTAAATGTTCCAAAATATGAGGTGTTGCATTTTGGGCACTCTAACAAAGGCATGACCAAAGATCATAGAGCGGAGCAAGATGCGCCACTCAGCGAAAAAAAGCGTAGTATGACATGTGTGATTGTCAACGCCATTTCACCGGGCTGCCCCCACACTGTTTGGCGCCACATCTACAGCTCACTGTTCAGTATAAATTGCTCTAATCACCGATGTACACGACTCAACCTGGTTTTCTTCAGGTTCCCCAACAACAAATAAAGGTGAGGAAATATTATTGTTTTCTGTCGATATTATTCCGTCCTGAAAATGTTATTTTCTGTTCCCATATCAACACTCATTGGGAAACTAGGTTTGTCGGTACTAGATTTTTAAAAAATAGATCTATACTTACCACAATAATAAAGTCATCAATTTTTGTTCTTCTGTACATTTTTGTTTTTGTTCTTGTAAGGCAAGAGTCTCCAAAATATGCTCTGCTCTATGATCTTTGGGCAGGACTATCACAGCAAATGGCAGAGCCCTGGGGAGGGTAGTAAGGCAGAGGGATCTAGAAATGCAGGTACGTAGTTCGTCACACGTAGACAAGGTGGTCAAGGTGGCTTTCAGCCTTCATCAGTCACGGTTGAGTATAGAAGTTGGGATGTTATGCTACAGCTGTACAAAACACTGGTGCAGTCACAGTTGGAGTATTGTGTTCACTTTTGGTCCCCCTGTTACAGGAAAGATGTTGTTACGCTGTAATGATTGCAGTGAAGATTTAGGAGGATGGGTTTTTTTCCCCACACAGAGGATGATGGGTACATGGAAAGACCTGCCAGAGGATGCAGAAACTAATAACATTTTAAAATTTGGACAGGTACATGAATAGGAAAGGTTTAGAGGGAAATGGGAAATGCAGGCAGGTGGGACTAGTGTAGATGGGGCACCTTGGTTGGCATGGGCAAGCTGGGTAGAAGGACTCCTTGCCATGCTGTACAACTATGACTCCAATTGGGACCAAGCAATTGGAGAGATGCAGTAATTGGAGTGTGGAGTGTGGCCTTAGCTATACTAATATTCAAAGATGATACCATATTAACTGTACACTGAACTGAGTAATTATTTCAATACAAGGCAGTTTAATTAAGGTTTAAAATCTAATTGCATATATTCCAATTAGAACCAATACAGCTGATAAAGTAGATATTCCTATAAATAGCAGTGACATTTTCTGTGAACATATTTGCACCAGCAATTTCACAGCAGTTTCAACATGAAGCAGATAAGGATCTTTTTAATTTCTGCCATTACACATTTCCTCACGGATGTTGCAATTATAGAATTTAAAAAATGTCATCCATTAGGAAATCTTGTGTTCTTCACTTGGACATTCATGCTAGGCAAGGCCACAGGTAATAACTGCATTAATCTGTTGGACCCAGCAACAGAAAGAACGAGGGAGAGGCGAGGATGAAAGGAGGAAAAGCAGGTGGGACGGGATGGCCAGAGGAATCATGGAAGAGAGGAGAGAATGGAGAGGGAAGAGAACTATGGAATGGCACAATTTTCCAAAACATAAGTATGTGGAGGGAGGTGGAAAGCACTGGGTCACGTGCAAAGTTAGCCAAAAGTAAAAATTAACCTCAACAATCAGAACAAATTAAAAACCAGCAATCAGCTTTTGAATTTACGAGATAAATAGCAAAGAATAGGCATTATGGAGTGTGCCTGATCTCCTCCCATCAGTTTTGATTGCCGTTTGAGAACTTCTTAAGATGTCAGGTAGACACAAAATGCAGGAGTTACTCAGCGGGACAGGCAGCATCTCTGGAGAAGGAATGGGTGCCGTTTCGGGTGGAGACCCTTCTTCCAACTGATGCCAGACAAGAACCAAGTCGTAGCTTGGCTCCATTGATTGAACATGAACAACAAAACTAGTTGGTTGAATAGAAACCATGGGAATTTTTTTTTCCCCCTCAGCGAAGCCTTAAAATAAAAATGACTTTTGTAATACTAATAGCCATGATACTGCCTGGGGAAATGCCAACGGAAGAGTAATCAATATCGGTAATTTATATGACATGTTACAAACTAGATATGCTCAGTTAAAAACAACATTTCAATTAAAAAAAACATTTCAATTAAAATCAACAGATCAGGCTGACATGGCAATCGTTAGGATTGTTAAGATCCATGAGCAGGGGAAAATGAATTTCTTATCAGAATTGGATTTGTTTTACTAATACAAAATTTTTGAAACATAACTTGTTCCTGCAAGTACTGTAATATCATGAATCAATCAAGCAGTAACTCAGCGGTGCGATCCAACTATTGGTTGGTATCACTTTGGTTTTCTTAGCAAGGGATCGTCGATTTCATGGTCTTCCTCGTGAGTATCTTCTTCTATCCAACTAGCTGGTGCGATTTCAACAAACCCTTGCCGGTTTCTTCCAGTTTCACAGTCTTGGGATTCGGGTTGACTAAATCGTACCCTTGGCATCAGTGCTTGACGTCTTCCACCTTCATCTCGACCAGAGTTAGACCCACTGTCCTCTGCTTTTACTTCATTTGTCCACTCCATTCGGTTTGGGCTCTGACGAGAACCCGAGCCAATTATGGACTGCGATAAGTTCCTTAGCTGCAGAGAATCTGTTTCCGAGCTAATGTCTTCACCCACTGCAAATTAAGAGCACAGTGTATACATTGTACAACATCAATTAAGCAACTTTATTCTTGCATAGATGAAGGAAAGTTGGAAGATCATTAACAAGCTAATTCTATTTTAACACTGCACATAATAAAGCAAAAGCATTAGGAAAAAAGGATGCTGCTGATCTCAGTCAAATACATCTTTCACAATACTCCCTGTGGGAAGTTACAGAAAGTGTGAGGGGATCCATGGCAAAGTGGAGCCACAAATAGCCCTAACCAAAAAGAGGGGTGGGCGAGGCAGGTAGAGGGGTATATAAACAAAAATTTACAGCAGAATCATGCCTTCCCCTTTAGCTGGAAATAAATTGTTCAAACATACCGAGTTGGTCAGGACATTCAAAAAAATGTCCAAGAACAATCCAAGAAGCAAATCAGAAATCCTTACTTAAACCTTGAGGTTTTAAACAATTAAAAAAAATTGTAAAGACTTAGGCTGTTTGTGACCAAAATCACATAGTTAATATCAAACACTAAAGAGTATAGCTTTAAAGTGAAAAGGATAAAGTTTAAAAGAGGAGCAACTTTTTTTTTAATATATAGAGGGTGATGGGTGCTGGGAATGGGCTACCAGGGGTGGTGGTGGAGGCAGATACAATAGAGGTTTTTAAAGAGCGTTTGGATAGGCACATGGATACACAGGGAATGGAGGGACATGGAACCTGTGCAGGCAGATAAGAGTTTGTCTTGGCAACATGTTCGGCACAGACATTGTGGGCCAAAGGGACTGTTGTACTATGATATTCTATGTTCTAGTTGAGATTAGGTTTCACCAAAACCCAGATCATTTCTAGCGATTTCCTTGCACTGTATTCGAGGCCTTTTACAATAGATATCAATATATCGCTAGTCTTCATGGTAACATGCTTATAGCTACCTACAACATTTATGTTACATCGACAAGAGATTCAGGTCCTTCTGAATCAGAGCATTTGCACAATTTCTCAATCAATATTCTTAGAAGGCTTAATTCTGATGTGTGGTGTAACTGCAGCGTAGTCAGTATAAATAAATTTCAGAACAAGAACTCAATGCCTGCAAATTGCTACATCACCCATTTAGCATTTTCCTCGTAACTAATTCTCTGCACAAGTTAATGTTATCCTTAACCCCTTGAGGATTTTTGTAGCGCATTAACAATAGCTTGGAAATTTCAGTTATACCACATTCACTTCTTATATCCTAAAAATGCCTTTAGATTTGTTAACTCGACTTCCCTTTCATAACATCAGTGTCTCCACTTTTTCACACAACTTTCAATTGGCAGTTCCATAGTAACGATTTTCCAAACAACTAGATTGTGGTTCTTGATTTTTTTTAAATCCTCTCTGGATTAGTGTTACATTCATCTGCTTCCAATCCACTGGGGATATTTGCAAGATCATTTCAAATGTAAACAATATCTTGAAAGCCACCTCTTAAAGATCAGGAATGCAGGTCATCGTTTCCATGTGACCTTTTTGGCGTTTAACCGTCTTTACTTTGAGATCCTTGCTCTCACCAGCATGTACTTGTGATGTATTGTTTGCAGGTATAATTTTAATTTCCATCCTCGAGTTGATCCTTGATTTTCTTCAACATAAAGTTGAAGCTCTTTCTTCAACATAAAAAGTAAAAAACTCCTTTGATGGTATAATGACTTGCTAATGTTATCTAGTCTAGCCTATCTATAAATCAGCATAATTTCTAAATGATCACATTTCTGCACCTATTTTATCATCCCACCTCTGTTTCTAGACAAACTTGTTACTCCCAGAATGATCGGTTCTCAACAGAGGTCTGACTTTTGTAATGCTACGCTTACACCTCAATCAGTTCTGGACCCGCCACGGTGTAGAGTGCATCTTCTGTCCCCTCCACCTTTGGACCTTTTTCTATGGGGAAAGAGTCCTCACCTCCCAGTGACGACCCCTTCTCCCATCTACAACATTCCCCCCTCCTCTTGGACACCCCTGCCTCTTCTACCCTCTCTGGAGCTTTTAATTGTCAACTGCTGACACATCAACCACCTTGACTTTTCTATTCCCTTTACCCACACCAATCTCACCCCTTCTGAAGAATGAAGAAAGGTCCAGATCTGAAATATCGCCTATCCGTGTTCTGCAGAGATGATGCCTGACCCGGTGAGTTACTCCAGCACTTTGTGTCCTTGTATTCTCTCTCTCTCTCTCTTTCTGTTCTGATGTAGGATCTCAGACCTGAACCTTTAACTGAATTTCCTTTCACAGAGGCTGCTTGAACTACTGAGTGTTTTCTGTTGTTTATTTAAGAGCTCCAACTTCTACAGGGTTCACCCCCCCCAATTAATTTCTCTACCACCGCATTATATTCCTCCACTGCCTCAGTGGTATTAAAGATTTCTCTATTTGATCGTTTTCTGACGAGATTGTTATAGTACAGCTCGATGGCAGCACAGTGGCACAGCAGTAGAGTTGCTGCGTTACAGCACCAGAGATCAGTTTGATCCTGATTATAGGTGCAGTTTATACGTTTTCCCCGTGATGGCATGGGTTTTTTCCCAGTGCTCAGATTTTCTCCCACACTCCAGAGGCGGACAGGTTTGTAGGTTAGGTAGCTTTGGTGAAAATTGTAAATTGGCCCTAGTGTGTAGGATGGTGCAAATGTACAGGGGTGATTGCTGGTCGGCATGGACTAGGAGGGCCAAAGGGCCCGTTTCCATGCTGTATCTCTAAAGACTAAAGAAAAGTCTAAAGTCTTACCTGTGAAAGCTGTGTTCCTCTTTGGGGCTCTGGAAGAAATTCTGGTACTTTGAGGCTGCGAAAATGGACGGCTCTTTACTGCACCAGACTGAAAAAAAAGGCAAAAACCAGCAAGGGTATGTAACTACAATCCGACAGCTTGGTGGAATCCTTTGACATTTGCAGCAGCAATTAGTTTGAAAACATCCATGGTGTGGAAATTATCCATCATACCTTTTCAATAGGGAAGGAGGGGAGATCAGTACATTGTGGAGAACAATTGTTTGAGGGAAGCAAATGGCAATTACCATGTGATGTGCGCATATGGAAAATCAACATATTTTTTCATTTATGGACTCTAACCACAGCTTAAGTCATGTAAAAGTAAAATATCTGTTCCAATGATGGAGGATTGTGCTTTTCATCAATTACATATAATCATGGCACAAATTATCCTACAAGTAACAAACTTAGTGTAGAATGCACCAACTAAATTCACCGCAATTGGCAAACATCACCACCCTTATATGCATGATGTATTGAGAATAAATGTATTAAAGCTAGTACTACCATCAATTTTAGCAAATGTCCTTTTTAAAAAAAATTAAAGCGCTACACTATAGGTCAAGGATCAAACAAGAGATATTGCAATTCAAATTTGATGTACTGCGGGAAAAGAGGGAGAGAGCATTAGGACATATACCTTCACCGTTTACTCATTTTTAACATGTTGGCAAAGGTTAGATGGACTATTTTATATTCTACTAGACCAAGTGCAGACCCGTTGGGTCTGTTTCCCCAACGGCGTTTGCGGGGGGGGGGGGGGGGGGGGGGCTGCGGCATCACTCACACTAACCACCCCTCAAACACACAGGCGGGGGAGGGGGGGGTGAAAAGAGGGAGACGGGTGTGGGAGAGGGGAGGGTGAGAAGAGGGGAGGGAAGGGAGAGGTGGAGGAGGAGGATACGGGAGAGATTTGGGAGGGAAAGGAGAGAGGGGTAGGGGGGGAGAGAGAGGGGGATGGGGAGAGGGTGTGGGTGAGGGGGGGGGGATGGGGAGGAGGGAGGGAGGGGGAGAGGGGGAAAGTGGGGAGGGAGAGTGGAGGGGGAGGGACGGAGAAGTGGAGAGGGAGGGGTAGGGGTGGGGTAAGGGGAGGGATTGAAGAGGGACAGAGGTGTAGGAGGAAGGTGGCGGAGGAGGAAAAAGAGGGAAGGGGCGGGGAAGAGGGAAGGGGGTGGGGGGAGAAGGGTGAGGAGGGAGATGGGGAGGGGGAGAGAAGTATGGGGGTAGGGGAGAAGAGAAAGAGTGTGGAGGGAGGGGGGAGAGTGGGGAGGAGGGAGAGGAGAGAGGGGTGGGGGAGGGGGAGGGGGGGGAGGGAAGGGGAGTGGGAGAGAGAGGGATGGGGAGGGGGGAGGAGAGGGAGAGGGGTGAAGAGATGGAGAGGGGGAGAAGAGAGGGATGGGGAGGGGAGAGAGGTGTGGGGGAGGGGGGGATGGGGTAGGGGAGGGAGGGGGAAGAATGTGGAGGGAGGGGGATGGGGGTGGGGAGAGAGGGGAATGAGTGGGGAGGGAGATGGGGGGGGGGGGGAGAGAAGTGGAAGAGGGAGGGGGAGGGAGGGAGGGAGAGAGAGGTAGGGGGAGTGGTGGAAGAGGGATAGGGGAAGGAGTGGGTGGAGAGAGAGGGGGGAAGGGAGGGGGAGAAGTGGAAGAGCGGGGAGGGAGGGGTAGGGGGAGTGGTGGAAGAGGGACAGAGGGGGAACGGGGGGGGGGGAGGGAGGGGGAAGAGGGGGGGGGGGGGGGGGGGGGAGGGAAGGGAAACATAGAAATTAGGTGCAGGAGTAGGACAGACATTCGGCCCTGAGCCTGCACCGCCATTCAATATGATCATGGCTGATCATCCAACTCAGTATCCTGTACCTGCCTTCTCTCCATACCCCCCCCCCCCCCCCCCCCCCCAAAAAGAGGGATGGGGGATGGGGGGAGGGGGGGGGAGGAGAGGGGGGGAGGAGAGGGATGGGGTAGGGGGTAGAGGGGAATAGTGCGGATGGAGCACTCCCGGGTTAGATTCCAATCTCGGGTGCTGCCTGTGTCAAGATATACAACTCACTTGCGCACTCCCCCATCCCTCTCTCCCCTCCCCATCCCTCTCTCCCCCCCCCTCCCCCCCCCCCCCTTCTACTGCTCCATCTCCCTCTCTCCCCTCTACCTCTCCTCCCCCTCCCCACTCTTCCACCTCCATCCCCATGAAATATAAGATTAAGGGTTTGGACACGCTAGAGGCAGGAAACATGTTCCCAATGTTGGGGGATTCCAGAACCAGGGGCCACAGTTTAAGAATATGGGATAAGCCATTTAGCATGGAGACGAGGAAACACTTTTTCTCACAGATAGTGGTGAGTCGGTGGAATTCTCTGCTTCAGAGGGCAGTGGAGGCCAGTTCTCTGGATACTTTCAAGAGAGAGCTAGATAGGGCCTTTAAAGGTAGTGGAGTCAAGGGATATGGGGAGAAGGCAGGAACGGGGTACTGATTGGGGATGATCAGCCATGATCACATTGAATGGCGGTGCTGGCTCGAAGGGCCGAATGGCCTACTACTGCACCTATTGTCTATACCTGAAGTACAAAATATACCCAAATTCATACAATTAACCTTTTTTAAAACTTGATATTCAGATTTCCAGTTACTTGGATTCATAATCATACCAACACTAAACAGGAAAATAATTTTACCGTACCAAATAATTTCCAAAATAGTTTTAAAGTAGTTTCAAAATAATTTACAACTTTTGGACATTAGAAAGGGGCCTTTGGCCTACCGAGTCCGTGCTGACCACCGATCACCCCGTGTATTAACACTATCCTACACACTTGGGACAATTTACAAGTTTACGAAAGCCAATTAACCTACAGACCTCCACGTCTTCGTAGTGTCAGGAAACCGGAGCACCCAGGAAAAGCCCACATGGTCACAGGGAGAACGTATAAACTCTGCACAGACAGCTCCCACACGCAGGATCAAACCTGGGTCTCTGGTGCTGTAAGGCAGCAACTCTACTGCTGCGCCACCGTGCTGCCCTGAGTTTCACCACTTTTCAGGGTTCAGATGAATAGCATTTTCAAGGATTCACCTTCCTGGCTCTGGTAGTACTGCGCATACTATCCCGAAGACTCCCGTGTCGCCGGATTAGGATTTCTTTGACCTGATTCTCAGCGGTCTCTCTTGGCAGACTGTGCCTGTTGTATGATGGTGCCTGTAATTTAAAAAAATATATAATGGTCAGAGCAGAAATCTTGGATTTTTTATTGTTATAAATATTGGAGCGCAAGTTGAATGCCAAGTAATTTGCTCAGTACAGACTTCATGTTCTTAGTAGTACTCCTTCCAGATATATATTCAGAAAATGTTAGCATGCCCATGTTTGAAATGAATGGCGGAATGGTGCAGTTGGTAGAGCTGCTACCTCACAGCGCCAGGGTCCCGGGTTAGATTCCAATCTCGGGTGCTGCCTGTGTCAAGATATACAACTCACTTGCGCATTTAATTGGAATGGTGAAAGGGTGTTACTCTTCCTTGATTATGCTGCTGGCCAGCATCAGGAGGAAAAGAAAGGGGAAAATAATATGGGGAGGATTGTCATTGATTAGGAAAGTGGGATCAAAGAGCTGAATGGCCTATTCCTATTTTCTATGCATAGGCGCAGGTTTGAAATACATAGACAATAAAGGCACCAATACCAGCATTGCCTTCAACTGGTGAGCATCAGCAAGTGGTGCAGTGGATGGCATGGAGTGAATTTATAAACTAATGAACATATGGGCCAAACGCAGGCAAATGGGACAAGCCCAGGATGCCAACTTGGTTGACATAGACAAGGTGGCCAAAGAGCCCGTTTCCATGCTGTATAACTATGACTCCACGGCTATGAAACCACATGGAGGCAGGGCTCAGAAACTGCCCAAGGAGCACGATTCACTCATGAGAAGCACTTTTAGACAAGTGAAATGAATAACAGTTATAACACTAATTTTAACTCAAAGTCCATAAGAGATAGGAGCAGAATTAGGGCCATTTAGTCCATCAAGTCTGCTCTGCCATTCAATCATGGCTGATCCATTTCCCCACTCAACCCCATTCTCTGCCTTCTCCCCATTACTCGGCTGTTATCAGGCAACTAAACAGTCCTCTCATCACCTAGAGTTTGGTCCTAACCTGCCATCTACCTCATTGTAGACCTTTGAACTTTATTTAATGAACTTTATTGGACTTCAATGTTATATCATTGTGCTGAATGTTGTATCTTTTATCCATTATCTTTGCACTGTGGACTGCTAGATGGTGCTTGTGTATGGTATTTTTGTTTTGATTGAATAGCTTGGTACACATGACAATAATAAACTAAACTAACATTTGACACTATGAACTCTCACATTTGAAAGGAAAATGTTACAAGGAAATGTTACAAGGAAATATGTAGCAAGTTCAGCAAGACTGACCCAAAACCTTGACCATTCTTTTCACCTACAGATGCTGCTCGACTCCCTGAGCTCCTCCAGCAGATTATTTATTGCAAAGACTGGAATTGGAGCAGTCCCTCGTGTCTGACATACCAGTTTGACCCTGTGTTCAGCAGCCATTGTAGATGGTTAAACTTACTCTCTGTCTGATCCGGTACAGACTCTTAGCCAAGATTTCTTTCATATTCTTCAATTCTTCTGAGGAAAGACTTTGAACCTCTTTGGGTATTTTACCCCTGGAAATTCAGATAAAAATAGAACAAAATTAACTAGAGTTGTACAACATGGAAGGCCTTTCGGCCCAACTTTTGTCCATGCTGGTCAAGATGTCCCATCGATACTAGTCCCACCCGCCCATGTTTGATCCATATCCATCTAAACCTTTCTTATCCATGTACCTGCCCAAATGTCTTTGTGTTAATGTACCCACTTCAACTACCTCCTCTGACAGACAGTTACATATACCCACTGTGTGAACTGGGTTGTGATTCAATTAAAATTAAGTGCAAAAATAATACAGCTGTCAAAGCAAAATACAAACAAATTGGAGACAAAAGAAACTACAGATAGTCAAATTGTTCTGCAAGATACAAAGTACTTGAGGAACTCAGCAGGTCCAGCAGCATCTGGAGAGCTAATGATGTTTCAAGTCGGGCCCATCTCCAATCTTTGAGTATGAAGGAGGGTCTGGACCTGAAATTCTATCCGTCCATTCCATTCCTTCCCTAGATGCTACCTGACCCGTAGAGTTCCTCCAGTACTTTGTATCCAGCAGAGTTTGAAGACACCAAATGTTGGTAATGGAAAAAAGGAGGATCTGGACAGTCAAGAAGTGACATTAGTCTGGACTTCTTTGCTCAGAGCTGCTCAGTTTGAACGCAGAGAGAGGAATTATTCCCTTTTCATTTATTTTCCTTCCAAATAAAAGCATGCTCCAAACAAAAGGGTGTTCATGAAAGCTAAATGAAGCTTAACAGAATAGCAATTTATTCACAAAATATGAAAGAAACCCCAGCTTTATAAGATTGGGAACACTCGGGACCAATTTGCCAAAACATATTTGATTTGGATTCTTAATTGTTTAATTACAACATCTGACATTTTAAAATAATGTAAATGAAGTATTTTACTTACAGCAGAGATGCAGATGATGACACTTTGCTGAGTTCACCCGATTCAGCCATTTGAATGGCATGTTTTAATTCCAGCTTCTTATAAAGAGCAACAATACTATTCTTCGGTTCATTACCCCGAATCAAGAGCTTGGCCAAATAACTGCGATCAAACTTCCTGGCTCTAAAGGTAAAGCCCAAAATCAAATGTGTTACTGGCTGCATGAAATACAACAAGTTACATCATTTACAATCATAAAAGGAGCCGATGTATTTTATAGCAGATGGTGTACAGGGCATCTCATATTCCTTTTAGTGATATTGTGTCCTCTGCCATCTTATCTAAAGGGACCCTTTGGCAGAGAGAGTAATAGTATCGTTTTCTGAGCAGAATGATTCATAGACAAAAGTATTCCAACTACTATAACCCTTTCAAAATAATCCATATAACACTGATGTTTAAGAAAGAAATGCAGATGGAAAAATCTAGACAAAAATGCTGGAGAAACTCAGCGGGTGAGGCAGCATCTATGAAGCGAAGGAATAAGTGAGAGCGGAGCTACGGGATATAGAGGAGACCCTGGTGAGAGCCTCATCTATAGTTGAAGAGGAGAACCCCCGTTCCCTAACAAATTAGGACATCTCCGATGCCCTGGTTTGGAACACCTCATCCTGGGTGCAGATGCGGCGTAGACGGAGGAATTGGGAGTAGGGGATAAGAGTCCTTACAGGAAGCAGGGTGGGAAGAAGTTGTCCAGATACCCATGGGAGTCAGTGGGTTTGTGCAGATGTCAGTCAGTAGTCTGTTACCTGCGATGGAGATAGTGAGGTCTAGAAACGGTAGGGAGATGTCGGAAATGATCCAGGTGTATTTGAGTGCCGGATGGAAGTTAGTGGTGAAATGGATGAAGTCAGTAAGTTCTGCATGGGTGAAGGAGGTAGCACCAAGGCAGTCGTCGATGTAGCAGAGGTAGAGTTTTGTTTGATGTACCTTACAAAGAGGCAGGCATAGCTGGGGCCCATGCGCTTGCACATAGCTATGCCTTGGATTTGGAGGAAATGGGAGGAGTCAAAGGAAAAGTTGTTGAGGGTAAAGACAAGCTCCACTAGGTGGAGGGGAGTACCAGTAGACAGGGATTGGTTGGTTCTGCGGTCGAGGAAGAAACGCAAGGCTTCAACACCCTCCTGGTGTGGGATGGAATGACTGGACATCCATGGTGAAGATGAGGGAATGGTGGCCTGGAAAACAGAAGTCATGGAGGAGACGAAGAGCGTGTGAGGTGTCTTGGACATAAGTCAGGAGGGATTTGACGAGGGAGAATAGGATGGAGTTGAGGTATGTGGAAATAAGTTCGGTGGGACATGAACAAGCAGAAACAATGGGTCTGCCAGGACAGTCAGGTTTGTGTATATTGGGGAGAAGGTAAAATCGGGCCGTGCGGGGCTGGGGAATGATGAGGTGGGAGGCATGGGAGGGCAGGGAGCCAGAAGTGATGAAGCCAGTGATAGCCTTAGAGATAATGGCTTGGTGCTCGTCTGTGGGATCATGGTCAAAGGATAAGTAGGAGGAGGTGTCTGAGAGTTGGCACCTGGCCTCAGACTGGTAGAGATCTGCGCACCAGACTACCACGGCACCTCCCTTGTCGGCAGGTTTGATCACCCAGTCTGGATTGTCGCAGTGAATGGAGGGCTGTATGTACCGGGGGGGGGGGGGGGGGGGGAGAGAAGGGAGAAAGAGTTAGAGTGAGAAATGGGGTGGAGTAAGTTGAGGCGGTTGATGTCCCGCTGGCAGTTTAAAATATACACTGATAGTCACACAGTATAGTCACACGCAGAGTGATCCACACAAACCAACTGAAGAGATGCAAAATCTGTTTGGTTCCTTTTAGGTTTTCAGACTACACACATATGTAGAACAGCACACACATGAACTGCAGCATACCATCATGTCATTCTGAATTGTGTATACAACACAGCTTCTCCTTTAAGGTCAAAGAATGAAAGTTACAATCTTTTTTTTTCTTTTTTTTTTTAATTTCAAAACCGTTTAGCCAATTATCTGGACCATGTATACGAGCTTTATTCAAGCTGAAATGACGTGGTCCCATGAACTTTATTGAGTTTGTCATTCATTCTTCAGAAATGTAATCTTAGAACCAGACGTCACAGTAGTTGTCCTCATGTCCAGCTCTTCACCAGTCTTAAGAAGGGTCACAACCTGAAACGTCACCCACCCATTCATGCCTGACCTGCTGAATTACTCCAACACTTTGTGTTTATCTTTGGTATAAAATAGCATCTGCAGTTCTGTGCTTCTACATTTCATCTGCAGTTCTGTGTTTCTAAACTAGATTTTGATGAATGTTCGGCGGCTACGGACTCACCCGTCTCTACAAAGACTTTATCAGTAACAAGGCATAATTAGAAATTGTTGTGGCATAATCTCCATTTGTGTGAATGAGTGCAACTCCACCAACTTTCACAAGGGTTGACATTGTGAGGAAAAGCAGGTTACTTCTATTTGCATCCCATCCACCATCTTGTTGTTGACCTCTCCGCGGTGAGCCCTGTCAACTGACCTCAGTCAGGTGAACGACAACAAAGAGGCAGCGGCAGCGCCACGGCTTGGCGCCAACCCGGAGAATGCACCCTTTTTAGTGCGGGCACCTACGGATGTCAAACCGGATGGCATCACCCTGCTGTAGACTTCTGCTGCCATCACCAGCACACCACGCATACATCGTCCACAAGATCCATTAGAGCAACTTGCCAAAGCTTCTTCATCAGTACCTCCCAAACCCATGCCACTGACCACCTAGAAAGACAAGGGCAGCAGGTGCATGGGAAAAACCATCATTTCTAAGTTACACCATTCAAACTTGGCAAACCCGACTGTAGAAACACAGAATGCAGATGCTGGTTTACCAAAGAAAGACACAAAATGCCGGAGTAACCGAGTGGGTCAGGTGACATTCCTGGAGAATGTGGATAAGTGACGTTTCAGGACTGAAGAAGGGTCCCGACCAGAAATGTCACCTATCCATGTTCTCCAGAGAAGCTGACAAACCTGACTGGGTAGATTACTTGAAATAGTAAATATTATTAATTAAGAATATTTTTGCTTCATCCCAAGAGCCAAAGTCCTCCTTCAAAGTTCACCTTCATGTGATAATTTCTTGAAACAAAAATTGCAATGCATAATCATTAGCAATTATTTTTCTTTTAGTGTCCCACATTAAACAAAGAACAAAATGTAACACAGTAGCAATAAAAATAGAATCATTAGTTCTACAGATAGTGTTGGTTTATAGTTCTTGCCCTTCAACTTCAGGAAACCCATTCTTCACAATATCACCAGTTATTATAAGGGCTTGCTGGAACTAATATTCAATGATAAAATGGCAAGTCAAAAGAGATGAAAATAAAAAACTGTAGAAGCGGCAATGTAAAATAAAAAATAGAAAATGGTAGAAATTCTCAGGAGAACATGCCACACCTGTGGGAAGAGAAACGAGCAAGTTAACATTTCAGGTTCAAAACCATTTGAGCAGAAATGTTAACTGTTTCACATCGTTTTTTGGTGCTGGGACCGTAACTATTTACAATACACATTGATGATTTAGATAAAGGGATCAAAAGTAACATTAGCAAATTTGTAGAGGACACAAAGCTGGATGGCAGTGTGAACTGTGAGGAGGATGCTATGAGGATGCAGGATCACTTGGACAGGTTGGATGAGTGGGCAGTTGCAGTTTAATGTGTATAACTGTGAGGTTATCCACTTTGGTGGCAAAAAAAAGAAGGCAGAATATTATCTGAATGGTGTCAAGTTGGGAAAAGGCGAAGTACAACGAGATCTGGGGTCCTTGTTCACCAGTCACTGAAAGTAAGCATGCAGGTACAGCGGGCAGTGAAGAAAGCAAATGGCATGCTGGCCTTCATAACAAGAGGATTTGACTATAGGAGCAAAGAGGTCCTTCTGCAGTTGTACAGGGCCCTAGTGAGACCACACCTGGAGTATTGTGTGGAGTTTTGGGTCTCCAAATTTGAGGAAGAACATTTTTGCTATTGAGGGAGTGCAGCGTAGATTCACAAGGTTAATTCCCAGGATGGCTGGACTGTCATATGTTGAAAGAATGGAGCAACTGGGCTTGGATACACTGGAATTTAGAAAGATGAGAGGGGATTTTATTGAAACATAAAGATTATTAAGAGATTGGACACGCTAGAGGCAGGAAACGTGTTCCCGATGTTGGGGGAGGCCAGAACCAGGGGCCAGAGTTCAGGAATAAGGGGTAGGTCATTTAAAAGGAAGACGAGGAAAAATTTTCACCTAGAGTTGTGAATCTGTGAAATTCTCTGCCTCAGAAGGCAGTGGAGGCCGATTCTCTGGATGCTTTCAAGAGAGAATTAGTTAGAGCTCTGAAAGATAGCAGAGTCAAGGGATATGGGGAGAAGGCAGGAACGGGGTACTGATTGTGGATGATCAGCCATGATCAGAGTGAATGGCGATGCTGGCTCAAAGGGTTGAATGGTCTACACCTGCACCCATTGTCTATTATTTTAGCTTCAAGGTAATTATCCTTAACAAGACATGATATTTTACATCAGCTAGAACAGAAGGAAATATTGGTGTCACACCTGTCATTTTGCTAAATGCTCTAAAGGTCTACAAACATTTAGTGCACTTTAGAACTATGATAGCTGTGACTGAGTATATACCTGTAATATTGTCAAAACACACGTTTTATTCCATTCAATATTGGTTTCTTAATTCAAAAGGCAACTTCATTCTTTATAAAGTAAACATTTTCAATGCCTTTGAATATTGACAGAAAACTCTGTGTTCAATTGCCCATCAATACCAATGTGATGATTTCATCAGTCATTTATATTGCTCTTCACTCCATTTGCTTTATTCCAGTAGAGGGAAGCATTACAATACCTTAAAGCACCAGATGCACTGTACTTCTAAACTGTTATTCATTGACTAATATAGTTGAGTAAAAGTAATATGAAAGGAACAAAGCTCTTTAAAAAACAAAAATGCATTTTCATATTGCATGACCTTAAGGACTAGAATACAAGTGGTTAAATAAATTAAACACTTTAAAATAAAAACAATTACGTTGACTCAATCCTAGCGAAATATACTGTATAAAGGGCATTGCAATACTGGCAATTGGTGTATTTTGTTTTAAAAATTAACAGTTCTTTTAATATATACATTACTAGAGCTCCTAAAACAAACATCCAAGGTAGCAGGCATGCTGTGTGTGCATCTGAATGCATGGACATACAATGCTTGAAAAAACGTTGAATGGTATCAGTATTCATTCTAGAGCAGAAGCTTGGAGCTTCAAACATAGATTAAGTGTTCCACCATGCATATAAATCATGACCTCATTGAGATCTAGATCTAGATCTAGATCGAGAGCTAGATAGATATATAGTGACTTATTTGTAACATTAAAAATAGTAATTGAAATGGCATATCAGCTAGTTTCTCACCAGGATGGTCAAAAGATATTGATGACAGTATTTAACAGATTTTAAATCTGGTCATAACAAAATATATATTTTAAAACAGGAATCAAGAGTGTTCTAGTGTCATACATCCCAAAACAGAATGGTGCTTTCTTTCTCTTATCCCTCTCCAATATGATGAGTTCGCCCAAATGGGGCATAGGAACTAACAGAAGCCAAAAGATGCTGGAATCATGAACAAAACAAGAAGTGCTGGAAGATCTCAACATGTCAGACAACATCTGCGGAGGGAATGGACAAACATGTTTTTTTCTAAAAATTTAGCCCTTGTGCTTTCTGTCAGAGTGACTCTGTTAACTGGACAGAGTCATCAGATGGATGTCAATATCTTTGATGACTCTCAGTCTATCCTTGATCGGACTTTGCTGGCTTTACCTTGCACTAAACATTATTCCCTTATTACATATCTATACACTGTAAATGGATCGATTGTAATCATGTATTTTCTTTCTATTGACTGTTTAGCAAGCAACAAAAACTTTTCACTGTACCTTGGTACACGTGACAATAAACTAAACTGAAAATAACTGAACTGAAACATCTTTCATTCAACTCTGGGAGCAAATTTCTCAGCGGGGCCCAAGTTATAAGATCATAAGGAATAGAATTAGGCCATTCCGTCCATCAAGTCTACGCTGCCATTCAATCATGGCTGATCTATCTCTCCCTCCTAACCCCATTCTCCTAGCCTTCTCCCCATAACCTCTGACACCTGTATTAATCCAGAATCTAACTATCTGTCTTAAAAATATCCATCGACTTGGCCTCTACAGCCTTCTGTGGCAAATAATTTCACAAATTCACCACCCTCTGATGAAAGAAATGTCTCCACATTTCCTTCCTAAAAGACCGTCCTTTAATTCTGAGGTTATGATCTCTAGTTCTAGACTCTCCCACTAATGGAAACATCCTCCCCACATCCACTCTATCCAAGCATTTCACTACTGAATGTTTCAATGAGGTCCACCCTCATTCTTCTGAACTCCAGCGAGTACAGGCCTAGTGCTAACAAAAGCTCATTATAGTGTAACCTACTCATTCCTGGGATCATTCTTGTAAACCTCCTCTGGACACCGTCTAGAGCCAGCACACGGTTCCTCAAATATGGTGCCCAAAATTGCTCACAATTTTCCAAATACATATTCCAACTTCTGATTTATGACAGCAACTAGAAGCATAAATGTGTCATACAAATGCAAATGGTTCCAAGGTTAGCATTCAGTTAATGATTCATTTTACAAAAACGTTGTATATATTAAATAAAATAGCTGAATTTATTTGGTATTTATAAAAAATAACAAATGCTGAGTAACAACGAGAGAGGCAGCATCTCTGGAGAACATGGATAGATGAAGCTTCAGATCAGGATCTTTCTTCAGACCGATTGTGGTGGGGAGGAAGAAAACAAAGAGAGGAGAGGAAGGACAAAGCCTGGCACCTGGCAGGTATTAGGTTGATCCAGGTAAGTGGGGGATGATGGTCAAAAGCCAGAGATGAAATAACAGAAGGGGCAAGACTAAAAGATTGAAAAATTCCAAATTGTAAAGCTGGAAGAAGGAATGTAGGTGGAAGTGGAGGGGGTGAAGATTTGGCATTTAGTTTCCTTGAAAGATAATTGGACAAAAACAATCCGTGCAAAACAAGAATGTTTTAAACATGAATTAGAGGCATTTACTTTATCACAACATGGATATGAAGCAATCATTCATACTTGTCTCTTAGGTTGTGGTGACTCCATTGTCCACAGACGTCCACAACTCCAGCCAACACATGGTCAAATAACTAGACATGGAAATGAAATTTTGGATTAAACACTTAATATTTTTCCTGCAAGTTTTTTTCTAAACAACCAGATGAGTTCTCATGCTGGAATAAGCAGGAGTGCTTCAGTTTGTGTCTGGACTGTGATGATCATACTTCAAGGGATGGGGAACCCTAAACATCATTTGACATTCCCTTCCATGCACATCCATTACTTCCAGTGGCAGAAGCAGAGATGTCCAAAGGCTGACTTAACATTGTGTTTTCAGCTTGCACTTTAAGACACAGAAAATTAAATAGACTTCCCTTTTGGTTTGGCTAGTCTTTGACTAGAGAGCGGTACCGAGCTACTACTTATCTCATTGGAAACCCTCATACTACCTTTAATCAGACTTTACAAGTTCACAAGTTATGGGAGTAGAATTAGGCCATTCGCCCATCGAGTCTACTCCGCCATTCAATCATGGATGATCTCTGCCTCCTAATCCCATTTTCCTGCCTTCTCCCCATAACACTTGACACCCATTCTAATCAAGAAGTTGTCTATCTCTGCTTTAAAAATATCCACTAACTCAGCCTTCACCCCTCTGTTGCAATGAGTTCCACAGATTAACTACCCCCTGACTAAAGAAGTTCCTCCTCACCTCCTTTCTGAAAGAGCGCTCTTTAATTCTTAGGCCATAACCTCTGGTTTTAGACACTCCCACCAGTGGAAGTATCCTTTCCACATCCACTCTATCTGTGCCTTTCATTATGCTGTAAGTTTCAATGAGGTCCTCTCTCAACCTTCTAAACTCCAGTGAGAAGAGGCCTAGGGCTCTCAAGTGCTCATCATATGCTAACCCACTCATTCCTGGAATTATTCATAAACCTTCTCTGGACCCTTTCCCAAACATCCTCAGATCTGGTGCAAGGTAGTCTTGCTCAAATTTTCTCTATTTGGGCAAGACTACCTTGCACTAAACATTATTCCCTTTATCTTGCATCTGTATACTTTGGAAGGCTCAATTGTAATAATGTATTGTCTTTCCACTGACCGGTTAGCGGCAATAAAAGCTTTTCAATGCTCCTCGGTACATGTGGTAAACAAAATGCAACACCTCACACTTATCTGTATTAAATTTCAAGAACCATTTCTCAGCTCACCTGCCCAACTTAAAGATCCTGCGAGAAATGAAGTTAGAGGAGACTTCAGTGATATGAAAATTTGAGGCCATAGTGGTTTTGAAACATAGGTAATGTAGAACTTGCAGCACTGCACATTTGGAAGATAATGCGAATCTCAAATGAACCACCCAGGAATAAACAAGTAGGCAGATAAGAGTTGTACAAAGGTATTTGGTATGCTTGCCTTCATGGGCCAAGGAGCAGAGAATAACAGTTGGAATGTCATGCTATAGCAACAGAAATCATTAGGTTAGGGCACATTTGTAATGTTGCATACAGTTTTGCTCACCATAACCTGGGGAAGAAATGGTAGCATTAGAAAGAGTGTAGAAGACATTCGTCAGGATGTTATCTGGATTGGAGGGCAGTGGATAAAAAGAGTTTGGATTGTAGAAAAAGTGAACTACAGATGATAATTTATACCAAAAAAAGGCAGTGCTGGAGTAACTCAGCAGCTCAGGCAGCATCTCTGGAGAAATAGGATAGGTAATATTTTTGGGGTCTCTGGATTGAGTTCAGCGAGGGGGTACAAGGACAGGTGTTGCATCTCCTGCAGTTGCGGAGAAAGTACATCGGGTGGTGGTGGTTTGGGTGGGAATGGACAGGTGAAATAAAAAATTGGAGTGGGCAGTCCCTGTGGAAGGCGGAAATGGGTGGAGATGAAAAGATGCGAGCCCTTAGGTGGTGACGGAAATGTCGGAAGTGTCAGATGTGGAGGCTGGTAGGGTTAAAGGTGAGAACTAGGTGAACTCCAGCTATGATGCAATTGGGGGAGGGGGGAGGTGGAGGGAAGGAGTGCGAGAGCAAAACCACGGGTCAGAGGAGACACATCTGAGGGACTTGTCGTGATTTATTCTCATTGGAACATTGGAGGCCAAGGGGTGAACTTAGAGGCTTATACAATTATGAGGGGCATAGATAGGGCAGAGAGTTAAAAACCTTTTCTATGGATGGAGAGTCGAAAACCAGAGGGCATACATTTAAAGTGAGGGGGGGATTTAATGGAGATTTGAGGGGCGTCTTTCACATGGACACCAATAACCGATACGCAGACTACTTACTCGAATGTGAATCTCTTCACCCACTGTTGGCGGCTGCTTATTTGATTTTTTAACTTCCAAAAATGCAACCAATGGGCGGATAGTCATTCCCTAAGGGGGGAGAGAAAAAGTAATCAACATTCAGAGACATACTTCCAACAAATACAGACACATGTTGATTTGAGAAGCACAAATCATTAAATTTTAAGCAGCAGAAATTCATCCTTCATCTTAATGGCACACAGACTAATCAAAATCCACGGAACTGAATTTCAGAAATGAAGATCAATGCATGTCAGTACATCAAGTGTTAAACATATACAAGAGGGACAGTTCTATCCCAAACGTTCTTATGGCAGAAGTTAAACATTATTTTAAAATCTACTGATGCATCCAATCCTTCAATCTTATGGGTATGGCAGCAACTTACTGGCCTGGTATCCAAAGGACTGGACCGTTGATCCATGAACACAAGCTCAAATTGCAACACTGTTGTGAAATTTAATTTTGAAATAATTTAAAATCAGGAATCGCACAAGTAAGTGCACTGTTGCATCTTTCCCTATTCTGGCTTTTAGGTGGTTCGGGACCCACCAAAGAAATTGCCCTATAACTGCCTTGGGAACAATGAAGAATGAACAAAAATATGTGGCCTTGCCACTGCCGCAGCTGATGAATAAACAAATTAAAAACACAGACTTATGCAACAGAATAGCAGTTGAGTGACAGTAAAACATTACATTGATAATCCTTACATTTTTCTGTGACCTACCACTAAATAGTCATGATTAACATTGATATAATTTCATACTATTTGCATCACTTTGTTGAAAGACACACATTACATAAGAACTGCAAGAATTTAACCAAACCAAATTCAATTAGACCAACAAATTACTTTGCACCTTAACTCCATTTCCACCTTGGTCAGATGACACCTTAAACCTCGTGACCTGGTGTCCAGACAACAACCTTTTTCTCAAAGACAAGACAAATAAGATAGTGATCAACTTCAGGATGCAAACCTGTACACATACAGCTGGTTTGTATTGATGGCATCAAAGTACAGAGGGTCGAAAGCTATAAATTCCTAAAAGTAAATATCACCAGCAACTTGTTCTGGACCTCCCATATCAAAGCAATGGCCAAGAAGCCACACCTGTGCCTCTATTTCCTTAGAAGGCTTAGGAAGTTCAGCATGTCTCCAACAACTCCCAGATGCACCATAGAAAGCATTTTATCAAGATGCATCACAGCATGGTTTGGGAACAGCTCCATCCAAAAGTTGTGAATGCAGCCCAGACTATCACACAAACTAACCTCCCTTCATTTACACATCATGCTGCCTTGGCAAGACTACCAGCGTAATCGAGGGCGAGTCGCACCCTCTTCTCACTCCCTCTTCTCCTCTCCCATCAGGCAAGAGGTACAGAACTGTGAAAACGCATACCACCAGATTCAGGGACAGTTTCTGCCCAGCTGTTATCAGGTTACTGAACCATCCTATCAACTAGAAAGTAGCCCTTAGATACTATCCAACTCATTGGAGACCCTTGGACTATCTTTAATTGGACTTTGCCTTGCACCAAGTGTTATTACCTTTATGATGTATCTGCATGCTATGGATGGTTCAATTGTAATCATGTACAGTCTTTCCACTGACTGGTTAGCACACAACAAAAGTTCATTGTACTTCAGTACATGTCACAATAAACTAAACAATTCATTAGTTGTTCAGACTTGCATAGAACATACACAGGCCCTTTGGCCCACATCAACATACCCAACATGATTCCAAGTGAATCCAATTTCCTTTGCTTGCATGTGATCTGTATCCCTCCATTCCCTGTAAATCCTTGTGCTGATCCAAAAGCCTCTTAACTGTCACTATTGTATCTGCCTCTGTCACTTTCCCAGGCAAATGCATTCCAGCCATCCCCTCTACCCTCAGTGTAAAATAATTTGGAGCTCCAGATTACTGCTACCATTTGAAGGAAATGCTCTTTCCAGCATCACCCTGAAGTTCAAAGTTGCATCATTCCATCCTCTTCTCTTCACTTTTGTCCAAGACCAATAAAACGTCTAGGATGCAGTTTCCAAAGTGAATGAGGTTCTCCACATGGGAATCAAACGGATCTCTGTACAGGATTTACACTACAAGCTCACCTTTATATTCCAACCCTCTTTGTGACAAATGCCAACATGCCATTCACTTTTCTAATTACTTCTGTATTGCTTGTATTTAATGAGACACCAGAAGCTGGAATCTTCCACAAAACACAAAGTGCTGGAGGAACTCAACGCGTCAGACAGTATCTGTGTAAGGAATGGACAGATTATGCAATCATATTCTTGATCTAGCTCGAAGATGGGGGAAATCATTTGGGTATTCAGAGTTATTCACTCCAGGGTACCCAGTCACGAGCAACAAACACTATGCTGTGCAAACTCAGCAGGTTGAGCATCACCTGACGTCTCAAGTCCAAACCTTACACCAGGACTATTTCTATCACAGATGTAACGACCCATTAAGTTCCAGCATCTACACACCTGTTCTCCATGTTCAGCGTCTAGCCAGTTCTTGCAACCAGTACATACATTTTACTTCATCTTTCATGTTTTTGCTATTAGCTAGCTAAGAAATGCTCTTAAGCAAAACCAAAAGTGCTGGAGTAACTTAGTGGGTCTGGCAGCATCTGTGGAGGGAATGAATAGATGTTTTGGATCGGGAACCTTCTCTAAGAAATGCCCGCTACTCCTTCACCCTTTCATTTGTAAATACAGTTGGCCACAGCCCGACACAGATCACTCACATTCCACCCATTACGAGTACATACCTTCTCTGTTTTGTATCTCCTAATCAATTCCCTTCCCAAGTGAGCAGATAATTATTTCAAGAGGACTAGAATACAAAAACAGGGATGTAATGCTGAGGCTCTACGAGTCACTGGTCGGTCCACATTTGGAGTATTGCGAGCAATTCTGGGCCCCATATCCAAGAAAGGATGTGCTGGCACTGGAGAGGGTCCAGAGGTGGTTTATGAGAATGATCTCAGGAATGAGTGGGATAACATATGATGAGCATTTGATGGCACTGGGCCTCTACTCACTGGAGCTTAGAAGGATGAAGGGGATCTCATTGAAACTTACCAAATAGTGAAAGGCCTGGATAGATTGGACGTGGAGAGGATGTTTCCAATAGTGGGAGAGTCTAGGGCCAGAGGTCATAGCCGCAGAAGGGCGTTCTTTTAGGAAGACGAGGAGGAACTTATTTAGTCAGAGTGGTGAATCTGTGGAATTCATTGCCACAGAAGCCTGTGGAAGCAAATTCAATGGATATTTTTAAGGTAGAGATAGATAGATTCTTGCCTGGTCCAGATGTCAGGAGTTATGGGGAGAAAGCAGGAGAATGGGGTTTGGAGGGAGTGTTAGATCAGCCATGGTGGAATGGTGGAGTAGACTTGATGGGCTGAATGGCCAAATTCTGCTCATATCACTTATGAACTTATGATCTCCAAGCACATGAACTGTTGTTTGGTAAAACATTTTACATATCAGGAGTGGAGGTGAAAACTGAACCATGGTGGCATTTAAGAGGCTCTTAGATGGACTCATGTATTCAGGGGATGTTGGGATATGGATCACACGGAGGCAGAAGATATCATCCAAGTTGGCACCATGTTTAGCACATACATTCTGGATGAAAGTTTAATGTTTAATCAATAATGTTTAATTGTTAAAGATTAATGTTTTATGTGTCATTCCTAACTGTCACGGTATGTCATGTTGTCACTTGTGGGCGGAGCACCAAGGCAAATTCCTCGTAATGTGAATGCTTGGCCAATAAACTTATTCATTCATTCATGAAAGGGACTGCTCCTGTGCTGTACAGTTCTAAGTTCTATGGTCAGATTTAAACCATTTCAAATTTACTAATTATCTAGACAACTCTTGCATTATATTCCCCCAAAAGGGGAGAAATATTTAACGGCTGCATAATGCATAAATTCTCCCTCCTCAGAACAGAGACATTGATTAAAGATCGACTTGTATAGTTTTATTGATTATTACCTTGTGCAATATTAACTTGCATTAAAAGAATTAAAGGATAGCTAAAAAAGCCGCTGTCCTTTTGACAGTATCAATTACTGATAATGGCACATATGCCTGCTTCAATAATGTATGCAAATCCCTTCTTCAACCATTTTTGAGTCAAAATAAACACTAAGCAGGACAGAGGCAAGTAAGGAGTAACAGCGAGAGTGGGGAAAATGAATCGTTTCACTTTATCCCTTAGTTTAAGTGATGAATTGTCAACCAGTTCCTAGAGCTTTGCAGTTGAGCTTCACATTGAAACATAGAAAATGGGTGCAGGAATAGCACATTCGGCACTTCGAGCCAGCACTGCCATTCAATTTGATCATGGCTGATCACCCAGAATTAGTTGCCTGGGTTTCAACAACTAAGTTACAGAGATAGGTTGAATAAGTTAGGTCTTTATTCTCTGGAGCGCAGAAGGTTAAGGGGGGACCTGATAGAGGTCTTTAAAATGATGAGAGGGATAGACAGAGTTGATGTGGACAAGCTTTTCCCTTTGAGAATAGGGAAGATTCAAACAAGGGGACATGACTTCAGAATTAAGGGACAGAAGTTTAGGGGTAATATGAGGGGGAACTTCTTTACACAGAGAGTGGTGGTGGTGTGGAATGAGCTCCCAGTGGAAGTGGTGGAGGCAGGTTCATTGGTATCATTTAAAAATAAATTGGATAGGCATATGGATGAGAAGGGAATGGAGGGTTATGGTACGAGTGCAGGCAGGTGGGACTAAGGGGAAAATAAATTTGTTCGGCATGGACTTGTAGGGCCGAGATGGCCTGTTTCCGTGCTGTAATTGTTATATGGTTATATAGTACCCTGTTCAAGTTTTCCCCCCATATCCCTCGCTTCCATTAGCCCCAAGAGCTATATCTAATTCTCTCTTGAAAACATCCAGTGAATTGGCCTCCACTGCCTTCTGTGCAAGTATTGCTTCAGTATTCTCATGATTAAAAAAAGTACCTTCCTTGCCTAATCACCTATCTAATTTGTTGCAGACTATAATTTTCCCGAGATATCCCAATTTGTGAACATGGATTACTCCTGTATTGGTAGCCTTGCCCTGAACCCATTAAACTCCGTACATTACTTTCCTCCTCTAAAAAAGTTTAAAATCGTACATTTTCCAAGACCACAACACTGTAGTTACTAGAAACTTAAAATAAAAAAAACAGAAAATGTTGGGGAAAACTTGGCACATTAAGCTTAATTCATCTGGGTGGGCGGCACGACTCGCGTCGCAGCGGCCTCTGCAGTCCGTCTGTCGTTTTTTGTTTGTTTTTTTTGTTGCGTTTGAATGTTTGAATGTAGTTTAAAGTGCTTTTTTTTAAAAACTGGGTTTGTGTGTGGGGGCGGTGGATGGGGGAAAATTTAAAATCATTCCCCTGCACGGAGAACCCGACCTTTTCCCTGTCGGGTCTCTGTTGACGTTGGGGTCTAGCACCGTGGAGCGGCCTCCAACCGGAACGACCTGGGGCTCCAGTCGCGGAGCCTGTGGACTTACCCACCATTGCGGAGCTGGCCGGCTTCGGAGCGGGAGGAGCTGTGGTGGCGCGCTGCTGCGGCCTGACCCTGGAGATTCAGAGGTTCCAGCCGCAGGTCTGGTGGACAATAATACCGGGAGCCCGCGGGTCCCTGCTGGGAGACCGCTTTTCGAGGCTTCCGCAACGGCGACTTCTCCCGCCCGAGTTGCGGGGTTGAAAATTACCTGGAGCGGGTAATTTTTATGGCCGCGGGACTTGTTGGCGCATGCCGGGGGCTCAAACACCAAGACCCGGAGCAATGCCTTGCATCGCCCGGCGTGGCTTTAATGGCCGCGGGACACTTACCATCCCCCGCCGGGGGCTTTGACTCGGACATCGGGAGGAGAATGAGGATTGTAGGGGAGAGATAAGACTTTGCCTTCCATCGCAGTGAGGAGGAGATTCACTGTGATGGATGTTTGTGTAAATTGTGTTGTGTGTGTATGACTGCAGAAACCAAATTTCGTTTGAACCTCAATGGGGTTCAAATGACAACAAATAAATTGTATTGTATTGTAAGAAAGGTCGTCAAATATGAAACCGTCTCCCTTCACACATGTGGCCACTGAGCATTTTTCTATATTTAATATTCAGTTCTCTTTCTGCAATTTTCCAAAACAGTTGAAATTAATTCAAAGCAAAAGGTTCAAACTGTAGCTGACGATGAAGCTTGCAGACATAATTGAGAATTTGAGGAATTTGAAATATTTGGCCTACTATGTCTTTGTGTATAAACCACACAGACCATTAGGGAGGCTCCATTACATTTTCCTCTGGATGGCATATAACACAATCAAACCCTGTGTTGTAATGATATAGCAATTGCCATAATGCAAAGATATTTGGAAAAAAGTTGTTATTTAGTGAGCACCACCCTGGCCACACACTCATTTCACTCCAGCCATTGGGAAGGTAGTGGGAGAGAAACTAACATATAGGTTCAGGATCAGCTTCTTCCCTCCAACCATTAGGCTATTAAACACTACAATCACTAAATAAGTTCCGAAAAAAATTACCCACCCCTACATAAACTTGAGGACATCGCTTGTCTTCACACTATTGTTTTTTTTTTTTTTAATGTACACACGTATACCTGAATTTTTTTATTATGTTTACAAAGTTCTATGATAACTTATCTGGTGTTGCTACAAACAACAATTTCATTGCTCCGTTTTAGACCACATGACAATGAAATACTCTTGACTATTAATAGAATGTTTAGGACTTTATGCAGAGAGTTGTGGACATCGCCCAGACCAGACCATCATGCAACCAACCTCCCTTCCATGGACTCCATCTGCACTTCACATTACCTTGACCAGGCCGCCAGCATAATCAAGGACCAGTCTCACCCTTGGCATTCCCTCTCCTCCCCCCTCCCATCGGGAAAGAGGTAAAGAAGTTTGAAAATGCACACCTCCAGATTCAGGAACAGTTTCTTCCCAGCTGTTATTAGACAACTGGAATGGTCCTCTCACCAACTAGCGTGCTTTCACCGGCCATATAACCTCATTGAAGACCTTTAAACTACCTTTAATCGTACTTTATCTTGCACTATATATTGTATCCTTGATCCTTATGCCCCTGTCCCACTTAGGAAACCCGAACGGAAACCTCTGGAGACTTTGCGCCCCACCCAAGGTTTCCATGCGGTTCCCAGAGGTTGCAGGTAGTGGAAGCAGGTAGGGAGACTGACAAAAACCTCCGGGAACCGCACGGAAACCTTGGGTGGGGCGCAAAGTCTCCAGAGGTTTCCGTTCAGGTTTCATAAGTGGGACAGGGGCATTAATCTGTACACTGTGGACAGCTTGATTGTAACCGTATGTTCTTTCCTTTGACTAGATAACACTTAACAATAGCATTTCACTGTATCGCTGCACACGTGACAATAATAAACTAAACCACCAAAAAGTATTGGGATTATATCTCTCACCTGAATAAAAACGGTGAAGAATATAATCACAATGGTTGCCGTGATGAACAAATTCTTCCGAGGAAAGACATGAGACGGGAGTAGAAAAACGAGGGAAAAGCAAATGGCTCCACGCAGCCCTCCATAGGCAATGATGAATTGATCCTTGCGGGTGACTAATAGTTTACGGAATTTGTTAATAATCCAAGTCAGTACAAGTACACCTGGGAGGAGAAAAAAAAAAAGTTAAAAACTAGGAACATCCCTACAAGAGATCATATCACCGATTATAGGAGGTATTTTTCATCTTTGAAAATGGATATTAATTCACTGGTATATTCATGCTGATATCAGGCTGATATTTGGATATAGAAAAGACAAAGTGTTTGAATAAGTCAGGTAGATCAAATGTCTTAAATGTTATTGTACTAGCTTCAAATACCTCCTCTGGCAGTTCATTCCATATACCTACCTTCTTCTGTGCGAAAATAGTGCCCCTCTGATTCCTATTAAATCTTCCCTCTCTCACCTTAAACACATGTCCTCTGGTTCATGATTCCCCTACTCTGGGTTAAACAAAAAAAAACTTAGCCTATTCAGCCTATCTTTTCCCCCTCATGATCTTATACACCTCAATAGGATCATCCCTCATCCTCATGCGCTCCAAGGAATAATGTCCTAGCCTGCCCAACCTCTCAATCAATCAATCAATCAATCAATCAATCAACCTTTATTGTCATCTTGCAAGCAACAAGTACAGTGCAAAATGAAAAGACGTTTCCCAGTGAATAGCGGAGCCTCGCACATGAAATTTAAAACACTTCTCACATAATAACACTAAAAAAAAAACAATCCAGTCCCTGATGGAACAGAATAAATAGTTAAAATCAGGTAAAAAAACACAATGTTAAAAACAGTAAACCAATCATAAAAAAATGTCCGGGGCCGCTGATTTGAGTGGCCAGTGCCAGTTATTAAAGTGTCCGTGCCAGCCGCAGAGTCAAGTCAAGTGACTGTGAGTGCAGAGTGACTGTTTAGCAGCCTCACAGCCTGTGGTAGGAAGCTGTTTAGCAGCCTCGTAGTCCGGGCTTTGATGCTTCGATATCTCTTGCCTGATGGCAAGAGATCCAGGTGTGTGTGGAGGGGGTGCAGTTTGTCCTTGGCAATTCTCTGTGCTTTCTTCAGACAGCGGCTCTGGAACAGTTCTTGTACCGAGGGTAGGGAGACGCCAATAATCCTCTCTGCTCCCCTCACTACCCTCTGCAGAGCCTTCCTGTCCGAGCAGTTGCAGGTGCAGTACCACGTATTGATGCAGTACGTGAGTACAGACTCCACCGTGCCCCTGTAGAAAGTCCTGAGGATGTTGGTGGGGAGTGAGGCCTGTTTTAGTTTCCTCAGGAAGTGCAGTCGCTGATGGGCCCGTTTGACGGTCCCAGTGGTGTTCCTGGACCAGGTGAGGTTGTCCGTTATCTGCACACCGAGGAACTTTATGCTCTCCACTCTCTCCACTGCAGTGCCACTAATGTTGAGCGGTGTATGCTCTGGCTGCGCCCTCCTGAAGTCGACAACCATCTCCTTAGTTTTTTCGACATTCAATTCCAGGTTATTTTTGCCGCACCAGTCGTTCTACTTCCTCCCTGTACCTTGTTTCGTCATCTCCACTGATGAGTCCCACCACTGTAGTGTCGTCCGCGAACTTTATGATTTTATTGTCCCTGAATCTGGCAGCACAGTCATGTGTGAGCAGTGTGAACAACAGCGGGCTGAGCACACAGCCTTGAGGGGAGCCGGTGCTCAGCGTGATCGAGCCCGAAGTGTTCTTGCCAACACGGACTGACTGCGGTCTCTCTGTGAGAAAGTCCAAGATCCAGTGACACAGGGTGGTGTTGAGGCCCAGCAGGGTTAGTTTCTCCACAAGTCTCTGTGGGATGATGGTATTAAACGCTGAGCTAAAGTCAATGTACAGGATTCTGGCGTATGTGTTCTTGTGTTCCAGATGCGCGATTACTGTGTGCAGCGTGGTGGAGATGGCATCCTCTGTAGAGCGGTTGGGGCGATCGGCAAACTGTAGGGGGTCTAACGATGAGGGGAGGCTGGCAGTAATGTGGGGTTTCACCAGGCGTTCAAAACACTTCATTATTATTGGGGTCCTGGCAACATCCCCGTAAATCTTCTCTGCACTCTTTCCAGCTTAACAACATCCCCCCTATAGCAGGGTGGCCAAAACCAAATACAATACTCCAAATGCAGCCTCAACATAATATTAAAGAGACATTTGGACAGCTGCATGAATAAGATAAGTTTAGAGGGTTATGGGCCAAATGAGACTAATGGGGCATGTTGGTCAGCATGGGCAATGTAGGCCAAAGGGTTCAATTCCATGCTGTATGACTCAATAACAACATCTTATGCAACAGTAACATAACATTCCAACTACTTTACTCAATACCCTGACTGAGGAAGGCTGATTAGTCAAAAGCCTTCTTGACCACCCTATCTGTGTTGCGATTTTCAAGGAACTATGTTCTTGCACTCCAAGAGCCCACTGCTCTACAACACTCGCCAAAATCTTGTCAAGGACCTGCCCTGGTTTGACTTCCCAAAATTCAACTCGATCCAACATTCTGTTATGGAAAAGTTGTCAAAGCCCCTTCTGATACATAAAACAATTGTTGCCTCGTCAGTTACTGCAAAAATGTCTCCATTAACTTTTTGGGACACTTAATCATTCAGCTGCAATTTGGTATGAACTAGAAGATTTGAAAGAGAACAATACAAATTTGCTGAACACCAGTGAAAATAATTTTACACACTTTCTTTTACAAGTTTATGGATTGATGAAGGTCATTCCCTTTTCTCCCCTCTCCCATCAGGCAAGAGGTACGGAAGAGTGAAAACGCACACCTCCAGATTCTGGGACAGTTTAGTCCCAGCTGTTATCAGGCAACTAAACAATTTTCTCATTAGCTAGAGTGCAATCCTGACCTCCCATCTACCTCACTGATGACCATTGAACTCTTTAATCAGACTTTGCCTTGCACTAAATGTTGTATCCTTTATTTGTGCACCGTGGACGGCTTGATTGTATCCATGCATAGTCTTTTCATGGATGGGATAGCACACAAATAAAAGCTTCTCACTGTACCGAGGTAAACATGACAATAATATACTGAAGTAAACGTAAAACTAAGTGTGTTGAGTCTGCACCCAGATGCAATGTTTTGTGGGGACAACCTATCATATCTTGGAAAGTGGGACATGTTGGATAGCCCACTTAAATTAAATAATCTGGCTTTCCTTCTGTTACTGTAATTTAAATCTGAAAATTCACTTCAGATTGACCCAAATCTCATTAAAAAAAATAAAAAAAAATTCAGCAATTTTTTTGTACTCGCTTATCAGAGCCAGGAAGAACATTACATACTCACTCTATAGTGATAGCGAATATTTACCTAGCGCACGCCACAATAAGCAGAATAATAAAGTGAAGCAAACAAACGCCCAGTTCCATTCATGCTTTTCCGTGATTGTCGATACCCCAAGGAAAATGAAAATGAGAGTCTCACTGACACTGCTCCACATCTTCAAGAAATACTTAATAGTGGTGCTGGACTTCATCGAAATGTTTTCTTCTACGTAGCGCTTCATGCTCATAGAACAGGCTATCAATCTGAAAGAGAAAAGATATATTGGTTCAGTTTTGAACACGAGGGATACACAAGCATCCTAAGTGAAATAAAAGTATGTTGCTTTCCCCCTTTAGCTTAGCTCAGTTTAGAGACAGCGCAAAACTAGGCCCATCGGCTCAGAGTCCATGCCAACCAGCGATCCCTGTACACTCGCACTATCCTACACGCTAGGGACAATTTAACCACGCCAATTAACCTACAAACTGTACGTCTTGGAGTGTGTTAGGAAACCGGAGCACCCAGAGAAAGCCCATGCAGGTAACGGGGAGAACGCACAAACTCAATACCGAGAGCTCCTGTAGCCAGGACCGAACCCGGGTTCGTGGCGCTGTAAGGCCGCAACTCTACTGCAGCGCCACTGTGCTACCTGGCATTGAACAAAATATTTCAGGCCCATTAATTGAATAGTTTAAAAGCACCATTTGGCATTATAGCAATTTATACACCAATGTCATTTTTGCAACCTTGGAAACATCCTTGGTTAAACAGCAACAGTCAAGTATAACCCGAGTAGGTGAATACAAAACATTTCATACCATCAGCAGTGTTTTCCTCCTGCATGCCCACATTTCCTCACCCATCAAATGCTCCATTTTCTGCCCATTCACTAAATCCAAGAGTGTGGGATAGAACGAAGACTACATAAAATATAGAACAGTACATCACAGGAACAGGCCTTTCAGCCTTTTATGTCTGTGCTCACCATATCAAAATAAACAGCACATCTGTCTGTACTTAATCTACAAGTCCCCTTCTTCGACATGCGTCTATCTAAATGTTTCTTAAATGTTACAATCGTATCTATTTCCATCACATTCCTTATGGACCTGTCCCACTTTTTCGGCAACTTTAGGCGGCTGCAGGAGACTATGCAGTCGCTATATGTTCGCGGGTGGTTGCCGGGGAATGTGGCGAGTAGTTCCCACTTTCTCGGAACTAGTCGCGGCTTAATTCTGGGTCGCCGCTAATTTTTCAACATGTTGAAAAACTAGCGGTGACCTGAATTTTGATACCGTGGAGAGTAGCGAGAATTCTAGTACCGTAGGTACAGTGGTAGTGGGTTGCCAGGAGGTTGTAGGTTGCCGTAGTTCTCATAGGTTGTTGCCGGTGCTGGCCGGTGAATTTCATTGGCTCATTGGGACAAAAAAACGTAAAGTCGTTTTCAGAACGAAGGATAACCGACCGGTAATGTTAATGTCTGCCGAGCTTCACAGCAGTGTATCTCTGGCTTCTTAAAAGTTGTCTCCACTCCTCCCCCCCCCCCCCCCCTCTTTTAAAGGACTTAAGTGACCCTTCCTGCACACTGTGCTTTCACCATCTTAATTACAGCGCCAACCTTCCTGTTAATCATGTCCGTTTCACATTGGCTTTGCACCGTGGTGTGCAATAAGATGGACAAGTGGAAATTGCTCTTGAAATATATATTAAAAATTTTCCTTGTTGTTAATTTGCTTGAGGGCTGGAGTAAAGAAGTTGGGATGTAATGTTAAAATTGTACAAGGCATTGGTGAGGCCAATTCTGGAGTATGGTGTAAAATTTTGGTCGCCAAATTATAAGATGTCAACAAAATAGAGAGAGTACAGAGGAGATTTACTAGAATGTTGCCTGGGTTTCAATGACTAAGTTACAGAGAAAGGTTGAACAAGTTAGGTCTTTATTCTTTGGAGCACAGAAGGTTAAGCGGGGGACTTGAAGAGGTCTTTAAAATGATGAGAGGGATAGACAGAGTTGATGTGGATAAGCTTTTCCCATTGAGGGTAGGGAAGATTCAAACAAGAGGACATGACTTGAGAATTAAGGGACAGAAGTTTAGGGGTAACATTCGGGGGAACTTCTTTACTCAGAGAGTGGTAGTTGTGTGGAATGAGCTTCCAGTGGAAGTGGTGGAGGCAGATTCGATTTTATTATTTAAAAATAAATTGGATAGGTATATGGACAGGAAAGGAATGGAGGGTTATGGTCTGAGTGCAGGTATATGGGACTAGGTGAGAGTAAGTGTTTGGCACGGACTAGAAGGGCCAAGATGGCCTGTTTCCGTACTGTAATTGTTGATATGGGGGTGTAAACAAGAAAGAGTTGGAGGGTGAAAATGGCAAAAGGCTGGAGAAAGAGTGCAAGACAAAGTGAGAGAATGTGTGAGGTTAGGGGAAACAAATTGTTTTGATGATAATTGAGTGAAGTATTTTAATGATGAGCTGTATTTCCAAAATTCCCTGACCACCTTGTACAATTTAGAATAAGAACTCCCTTTCTTGTGGAAGGAAAGGAGTGGTCTTTTAAAAAAAAAGTCTTCTGCTCGATTAACTTTAGTCAGTTTTATGATGTTCCAGAGGCCGAGGAGTAATTGGTGACAGGAGGAAATCTTTGTATGGAAGGCTATGAGTAACCTCCGTTAATCTACAGTGATCAGCATTGCCCAACATCATTACAGGAAGGGCACACGCCCGTGGTTAACCACAACCTTTCAGTGGAAAGAGGCTCGAGATGATACATCGCTGTTTGCATTAGGGGCTTGATCATTCATCAATTAAAAGGAACATGTTATGGTGGCGAGGCTTCAAGTGGTACAAAATATTATCAAAAATGTGACATGGCCTTTTAAGGTAGGAGCAACTCACTAGCCATTAAGATAGTTTTCCTCAAAAGCTATCAGACATGCACCATTTCACTTCCCTTTTTTTTTTTTAAAGTGAAACAGAACAATACGACAATGTAAAATTATTGGTTTATGTACACTGGTTAGCTACAAGTCAACTGTAACATGCTTAATTATATCTAATATTTTATCTACTTGCATGTCAAACATGTACATACACTCTCAGACATAATGCAGCTCTGTAGCAATGTTACAAATTTTTTTGATTTAAAAAATCAAGTCTGCAATTTATCCCATCAGATAAAGCATAAAAAGAAGTTTAATGTGACACCCAATTCAGTTTCATATCTTCAGTATTAAAAATGTTATGGCCATTTTCATACTGAAATTAGCATTGTTCCTTATTGCTTTTCCATCGACTTAATTAAAAAGATGTGATCAAGGACAGTCAAAAGCCCATATATTTCTTATAAATTAAGAGAACTGAATGACATTTTCAGTTATAATAGATTGAAGCATTCTGAAACAGATATGAAACAATCTTACTTGGATGACCTGAAATTAAAGCATATAATTAGTTAAGGGCCTGTCCCACGAGCATGCGACTGCAAGCGGCAAGCTCGACCAAACCGGAAGCCGCGCGGAGGTCGAGTGATCCCCGTACAGGGCCTGTCCCACCAGCATGCGACAGCATGCGGCAAGCGCGACCAAACCGGAAACGGGGGCCGCGCGGAGGTAACATAGAAAATAGAAATTAGGTGCAGGAGTAGGTCATTCGGCCCTTCGAGCCTGCACCGCCATTCAATATGATCATGGCTGATCATCCAACTCAGTATCCCGTTCCTGCCTTCTCTCCATACCCCCTGATCCCTTTAGCCACAAGGGCCACATCTAACTCCCTCTTAAATATAGCCAATGAACTGGTCTCAACTACCTTCTGCGGCAGAGAATTCCAGAGATTCACCACTCTCTGTGTGAAAAAGGTTTTCCTCATCTCAGTCCTAAAGGATTTCCCCCTTATTCTTAAACTGTGACCCCTTGTCCTGGACTTCCCCAACATCGGGAACAATCTTCCTGCATCAAGCCTGTCCAACCCCTTAAGAATTTTGGAGTTTCTATAAGATCCCCACTCAATCTTCTAAATTCAAGCGAGTCTATCCAGCCTTTCTTCATATGTTGTCCTGAGTCCTAAGTCCTGACATCCCAGGAATCAGTCTGGTGAACCTTCTCTGTACTCCCTCTATGGCAAGAATGTCTTTCCTCAGATTAGGAGACCAAAACTGTACGCAATACTCCAGGTATGGTCTCACCAAGACCCTGTACAGGTAGAGTGATGCCGTACGAGTTGATGTGAAGTTCGAGCGAAGTCCGCGGGAAGTTTGCGCTAGGCGTACGCCGTCAAGATGCTGCGCACACCCGTCGAGGTGGTGGCTACGGCCTCAATGCGGCTGTGGGCCGGCAGCCCGTTGCTGATTGGAATTTTTGGACAGTGTCAGTTTTTCGGAGCCCCACGCGATGTCGGGACCAGTTCTGCACAACTCCATATGGCTCCGGCGATCGAAGTGGGACCGGCCCCACGAGGCCGTACGGCTCAAGCGACCACGTTAGGTCGCGCTTGCCGCATGCAGTTGCATGCTCGTGGGACAGGCCCCTTTTTTTAAAAAATATTTTTATTATTTTATACAATTTAACAAAACAGAACAAAACAAAAAAAGAGAAAGAAAATAAAGCAAAAAAAAAGCCGCCAGACATAACAGTATTTGTGCAATCCACATGGTGCTACACAGTCAGGCATTGCAAGAGCAGAAGTAAAGGTCACAGGACTACATCACTGCAGATAATATGAAATTATGAAATTATTGGTCTTTGAGATGGTTGATAAATGCTCCCCAAACACTTAAAAAGTTGTTTGGTACCTTGGAGTTGTACAAGCATATCCTTTCCATCTGTATGATTATTATCATTTCTTTGAGCCATTTTTCGAAGCAAGGGGGTGTGGATGATTTCCAGTCTGTTAGGATCATTTTCTTGGCTGCCACCATACCAAGCATCAGTGCTTGTTGTTCTTCAGACATGAAGTACAAAGCAGTCTCTGAGCATCTGGATCAGGGAGAATATCTTTTCCATAGACCCCAGAAAACCACTTAAATATTTCAGACCAGTATCTTTGTATACGAGGACAGAGCCAGAAAATGTGTGTTAAAGAACCATCTGCACCTTTGCATCCGTCACATAATGGAGAAATAGCTGGGTAGATTCGATATAATTTGGTCTTTGAGTAATGGAGTCTATGGATGACTTTAAACTGGATTAGTTTATACCTGACATTGATTGAACAAGTTTGGATTCTGGTCAGACCTTCATTCCAAATGTCGTCAGACACCTCGAAATTCAGCTCAGTAGACCAGGCTTCTTTCAGATGGGTAGTGGATACAGAGGTGGTGAATAGACGCACAAAGCTAGATATTAGATGTTTGGAGTCCGGAGGAAGCTGCAGGAGCTCATAGAGTGGGCAACTGTAGGGCATGGTTTGAAAATTTGGATTTTCATTTTTAACATAGTGCTGTGGCGGCTCCTAAGGGTCGTGCCATTATACTGCCGAACCCCTCGGCACAGGAGTGGCGCAGTCCGGAGGCGGTCCTTAGCCAGAGGGTATAAAAGGCAGGGTTTGGGTGCCATCTTTTCCTGGTTTCGTCTTCCCCTGAACCGGGAGGAATTAAAGTAAAGTGCTTCTCAAACTTCAGACTACTTGCCTCATTTTGAGACCCACGCACTACAGTGCCTAATTTGGAGATAGCGAAAAAAAATGAGTTGGAAAGGTTAAATTTTGATTTCAGCTCATTAAACAAAGCAAACTTTTTGTCAATATATAGATCTCTGAGGGTCGCAAGGCCCTTAAGTTACCTAATTGTAGCTAATTACAAAATTTAATTACTAGATCTAAACATCTATCCATTTTTTAAGAAAAGATTAACATTTTTATATAGCCTGAAGGGCCTGTCCAACCAGCATGAGATTGCATGCGTCTAGCGCGACCAAACGTGGTCCCTTGAGGCGTACGGCCGTGTGGGGACGTACGCCTTGAGTGTCCAAATAACATTCACACAAGAATTCACAATAACATGATTTTTAAATCTCATTGTCATGAATTTATAGGCCAAATGGATGGAATTTTATGTTTAATTCCCGTAAATTAATGGGCATTTTAATCATCTTGCGAGTGGGTTTTTGTGGAACGTGATTGATTGGAACGTTGCGGTTACAGTGAATTTGAACCCCATATCGGCAGGAAAAACATTGCTGGTTGGTATGTGGCCAAAATCACATTATCGCCAAGGAAATTTTGATTAGTCATCCTAAGAAGCAAGTTTATATGTAAAATAAACGACTTACATTTTGTTTTGTCCCCTATGTGAGATCCGTCCCGTTGTAGGCGTTGACGACGTTAGAAATAGCTTTTTTATTTTACTCCAGGGATTAAATTGGCTCACGATTTTTTTTTTAAACTTCCGAGAACGGAAGTCAGAACAATTTTTCTGCATCAGCTAGCAGCTCAAGAAAATCTCGGACAGGCAGGAGAAAACAACATTTTAATCCCGTTTCTCCCCCCCACCCCCTCAAAGGTGCCAAATTCAGGCACACGGCCGGTGGCAGAACTGCAGAGTCACTGAAGGTAGATATTGTAACATTGCTAACAACTTCACTCATCTCTCTATCCTGCAAATCCACTTTGGATTTTCCATTGAATCGTCTCCCAAAACATGTGAGTCTTATCTCTGAGGCAGTCTCCTTTGCTGAGAGAAGGACATAACCATTTCAGTCTTTGGATTCTTTATGACTCCTGGGCCTTATTTCTATGTCCTTGTTATTCCAAAGTATATTGGTATTCTTAATAATTTGATTTTGTGCTACTCTTCTCTGCGACTTTAATTTGGGATGCCTCATCTTGCAGACCCCATCTATACTTTCCTTTCTTTTGTCCCGTCTTTGTCAAAATACCTCAAGGCTGGTCTGTCAAGCTTGGGCAACAGCACATTGAGCAGATAACATCAGTGATCAGCATTAGTCTTGTTGGATACAATACAATACTATTGCTACAATACCATGCATTTTTCTCTTATTTTATCCGGGTTCATATGGAGATGGTTGGAGAAGGTTCATTAAATTTTTAATTAAATTAATTAAAATTTGCAAAGAGTTGAAGACAGACATTATGATAAGGACTCTACAAGCTTCATTACATACATCTCGCAGAATCAGAGCACGAGCAAGACGACGGATCTGCTGTTGGTCTTGCCTTCCATACCTGTACGAGATCTTGGCTGCATTTCAACTTTACTTTCAGACTTTAGAGATACAACGTGGAAACAGGCCATCCTCAGCAAACACCCAGCACTATCCTAAACACACACTGGAAAATTTACAATTCACAGAAACCAGTTAACCTACAAACCAGTACTTTTCTGGAGTGTGGAGGAAACCAGTGCACCTGGAGAAAACCCACCTGGTCACTGGGAGAGCGTACAATCTACATACTGACAGCACCTGTAGTCAGGATTGAACCTGGGTATCTGCCACTGCATGGCAGCAACTCTACTGCTGTGCTGCCCCCAAGACCCTGTTTGTTAAGAGCCTGTGTGGCCGGTCATCTTTGAAAGTCTCTCCACACTTAATGAATATGAAATGTTCTGGCATTAAAGACAACAGCTTTCATTTCTCTAATTACAGCCAGATAACTGCTTACTTCACATTTCCAGTCCCCAATGCCCCTGCTTCTGAAATGCTTTGAAATCTGTCACGTCAGAAGTTTAGAAGTCATAGGAGCAGAATTAGGCCATTCGGCCCATCGAGTCTTATCAATCATGGGTGATCTATCTTTCCCTCTTAACCCCATTCATCCATACCTTTTGATACTCTTACCAATCAAGAACCTATCAATTTCTATTTCACAAATACCCAATGATTTGGCCTCCACAGCCGTCTGTCTATGACAACAAATTCAACAGATTCACAACCCTCTGTCTAAAAAAAAAAAATTCCTCTTCATCTCCTTTCTACAGGTGTGTCCTTTTATTCTGAGCTGCACCTTCTGGTCCTAGACTCTCCCACTAGTGGAAGCATCCTCTCCACATCGACTCTATCAAGGCCTTTCACTTTTTGGTAGTTCAATGAGATTCCACCCCCATCTAGAAGGATGCCAATGAGTATAGGCCCAGAGCCATCAAGCACTCATCAGACATTTACCCAATCATCCTCGTCAATAGAATGATAGGGCAATGAAACAAGCCTTTTGGCCCAATGAGCCCACTCTGACCTTCAACCACCTATTTTACACTAATCATACAATAAATCAATTTCTTAAACTAATTTCCAAGTTCTCTTTCAACTCAACAACATACAGTGGGCCAATTTATGATGGCAAAATGACCTCCCAACTCATGTCTTTGTGATGAAGAGGAAACTTGGCTGAAACCCGTGTGGTTATCGGGGAACGCACTAACACCACACAGACCGAGCCAGAGGTCATAACTGGGCCTGGGTCTCCAGTGTTAAGGGACAAGACCACTATCAGCTGGACCCACTGTCACACTCCCAGGCTGTGGCTTCAATTATCCTGCAACTCCCATTGTTTAATTTTCATTAACTTTGGTGCTCATTCCAACTCCCTTTAGCCAACCTAGTTCATGCCGCCAAGTGATCACACGTACACTAGTTCTAGCTTACACAGCAGAGACAATTTACAGAAGCCAATAAACCTATACATCTTTTGGATGTGGGATCAATCAATCAATCAAGCACTTTATTCATCCCCGAGGGGCAATTTAAAAGGGCGCATTACAGTAGCTTTTTTAAAATGAATCCAGAGTACCTGGTGAAAATCCACGAGGTCATGGGAGAACCTACAAACTCGGTACAGTTTGTGCAATGTCAATATTTTAAATACGGCAAAATGATATTATTCATTTCGATTTAAGGCACAATATAAATCCACTGGGGTCTCGCAAGGCTTACAAATGGATTATTAATTGCTCAGAATAAAAAAATGTTGGGTAAAATACACAATCAAATAAATTTATATTGTCTGCGGTTCTCATTGCATTTTTGCCTTTCAAATGCATTTAAGAAAATATCGTCACTGGAAATACACAAATGGCTATTAAGCAAATGTATCTCTCAGAAGTTAATGATAAATAACAAGCAGGCTCTCAGTTAGAAACATAGAAACATAGAAATTAGGTGCAGGAGTAGGCCATTCGGCCCTTCGAGCCTGCACCGCCATTCAATATGATCATGGCTGATCATCCAACTCAGTATCCCGTACCTGCCTTCTCTCCATACCCCCTAATCCCCTTAGCCACAAGGGCCACATCCAACTCCCTCTTAAATATAGCCAATGAACTGGCCTCAACTACCCTCTGTGGCAGAGAGTTGCAGAGATTCACCACTCTGTGTGAAAAAAGTTCTTCTCATCTCGGTTTTAAAGGATTTCCCCTTATCCTTCAGTTCCTCCACAAATATAGAAGCTTCTATCGTAAACACCTTTGGCCTCAAAACAATTCAAGTCAGAGTTGGTATCAATAGTTTACATCGATATAGACAAAGAGCTGGAGTAATTCAGCGGTTCAGGCAGCATCTCTGGAGAAAAAGGATGGGTGATGTTCCAGGTTGGGACCCTTCTGCAGAACCAACCCGAAATGTGACCCATCCTTCGTCTCCGGAGATGATGCCTGGCCCATTGAGTTACTCCAGCATTTTGTGTCTATCTTCGATATATACCAGCATCTGCAGCGCCTTCCTACACATAAATAGTTTACATGTTAGAAATTAAAATGTTGACATATTTCCTTTACCTATATTAAGCACCCCCCCCGCCCCCCCAAAACATGTTTCATTCCGTTTATTTTTGTAGAAATTGGATTATGAAATAGGCTGTGTGATTCACTCCAGCTGATTCCCTTAACTCTTCCTCATGCCATGGAAACAAATCTTAGTTTAAAAATTGTCAGATCCAATATGCCGTTCCAATATTGAACATTAATGGAGACAAGGGATTGTATGGGATGACTTCCAGCAAGCATTAACTTTGAAAGTCCTCTAGCTGTTTTGACTGTGCATTCTACCGCATTCCAGGGTAATTGTATGGCATGAGGCAGTATTATTGTAGTGACTGATCATATTCAGCATTTGGATCAAAATACTACTCCCGCACGACTATCAAATGATCAACCAAGCATGCAAAATCTGAAAGTTTGCATTCATCCCAAACAACAGAATTATAATAAGTACATAAGAACAACAAAATAGAATTAGGAGCAGCATTAAAGCCCTGTCCCACCGTACAAGTTCATTCCAAGAGATCTCCCGAGTTTAAAAAAAAAAATCAAACTTGTGGTAAACACAGCGAATGAACGTAGCGGGTACGTCAGAGCTCGGGGACATCTCTTAGCGCTAATGGTAGGTAAGCTCGGGAAGACTCGTTTTTTCAACATGATGAAAAATGTCCATGAGAGCCCCGATTACCGACGAGTGGCCATTACCGCAAATCTCCGAGTTTGAATCAGGGCAAACTCAGGAGAACTCTTGGAATGAATTTGTACCTTAGGACAGGGCTTTTATACTTATTTAACAAGAATGCAGCTAATCTGACCCTGGGTAGACAAATGCTGGAGTAACTCAGTGGGTCAGGCAGCATCTCTGGAGAAAGGGAATAGGTGACATTTCAGGTTGAGACTCTTCTTCAGACTTAGAGTCAGAGGAAAGGGAACCAAGAGATATAAACGGTACATAGGACAAATGAAATAAAGATATGCAAAAAGCAACAATGTTCAAGAAAAGGTGTGGGCCACTAATAGTGTAACGCAACAGGATGACAGTGAAACTAGTATGAAGACTGGTGGGGGAGGGAAAAAAAAGAAAGAAAAAAAAGAGAGCGAGAGAGCGAGAGAGAACGAGGGGATGCAAGGGTTACTGGAAGTAAGATAAACCAATATTCACACTGCTGGGTTTAAGCTGCCCAAGCTAAATACGAGGTGCTGTTCCTCCAGTTTGCATTTGGCCTCATTGACAATGGAGGCGGTGCAGGACAGAAAGGTCAGTATGGGAATGGGAAGGGGGGGTTAAAGTGTTTGGTAACTGGGAGAACACACAAGCGAAGTCTGATTTAGTGAAGATGTTCAGCAAAATGTCTGTGCTTGGTCGTACCTTCTGAATTTTGTAATTGGCAGGGCAGTACTCTGCATATCGCCAATTTGGACAATTTAACATGTTATCAAGCCAATTAACCTACAAACCTGTACGTTTTTGGAGTGTGGGAGGAAACCGAAGTTCTCTGAGAAAACCCACGCAGATCACGGGGAGAACATACAAACTCCATACAGGCAGCACCCGTAGTCGGAATCAAACCCAGGTCTCTGGTGCTAACTTTTGCTGCAAGGCAGCAACTCTACCGCTGTGCCACCATGACTGCCACCGTATATCACCGATATACAGGAGTTCCCACCTGGAACAGCGGATGGAGTAGATTAGGTTGGAGGAGCTGTAAGTGAAGCTTGGGGGCGGAGTCCCTACACGGAGTCAAGGGAGGAGGTATAGGGACAGGTGTTACATCTCCTGCACTTGCAGGGGAAGGTACCTGGGAAGAAATGGTTTGGGTGGGGTGGCACGAGTTAATCAGGGAGTACTTGGTCAAGACTCGAGACTGCTTATTTGTCATTTGGAGCAAAAACAGATCAATAATTCTTTTACTTGCAGCAACACAATAGGCCGAGAAAACAGTACTCGTGGATAACATAACAAACATCTTAAATCAGGATCTTATACATCTCTGTGATTACCCCTTATGCTGTTGCACAGCAGTAGAGTTGTGGCCTTACATTGCCAATGACCTGTGTTTGATAACAGGTACTCTCTGTATGGAGTTTGTACGTTCTCTCTGTGGCCTCATGGGTTTCTCCAGGTGCTCGGTTTCTTCCCACATTCAAAAGACATAGGTTTGTAGGTTTATTGGCTTCTGTAAATTGCCCCTTGTGTGTAGGATGTGAAGCTGGGATAACATAGAACTGGTGTACGAGTGATTGTTAATTGGTGCAGACTCAATGGGATGAAAGGCCCACTTCCCTGCTGTATCTGTATCTAAACTCAAAGTCCTAGCCCACTCACCTTCTCCCTAGAGCTTATGCATTAGCTCTAGGGAGAAGGTTTAAACATTAAAAGACATTGCATCTGCCCTCAGTGTGTTACTTTTCTTGGTTATTGCTTATTCTCTGGCTTCATGCTGTTCGAGTCCATTGTCAGCTGATGCTTGGAAAAGCAGGAAACCAGCGAGGTGCTCTACATACACACACACACACTTGCAATGGAAAGGGCAGCTACTGGAAAATATTTAGCAATTCTCCAACCCTATCAAAACTAATACTCACAGGAAACATTCTGATGAATCAGAAGCTCAGATTAGTTCCGATGTGTTCTGGATTAGTTTGCCTTAGGCCACTTTTTAATTATAGTAAACCCAGTACAAGGTCAAACAAGCAGCAAAAGTGATAAGTGGCTAGATAACCCGTTTTAATTACACCAGTTGAATTGTTTCTCAGTGCTCAAGGATTGAAACAAAATGCGGCAGGGCAGGAGATTCCAGTTCCCAAGACTAGATGCGTAGGAAGGAACTGAAGATGCTGGTTTATACAGAAAATAGACACAAAATACTGAAGTCAGCGGGTCACGCAATATCTCTGAAGAAAAGGAATAGGTGATTTTTGGGACGAGTCCCTTCTGCAGACTGAAGAATAGACCCACTGCATGCAACCTGTTCTGATAAATTCAGACTTTCAAATGCTGTAAGTTACTGAAACTGCAGCCTATTCAATTTTCTAAAAAGGGGAAACCATATTTTCATTAGACACCCCTGCCAAACTGCCTAAAACACCAAGTGTGCCCAAAAGAAAAGCGAACAGTTTTACATTTTCACTGCTTAGAGGCATGCCGTATATGTGGAAATTCAGATTCACTGCTTGGACTGAAAGAGAATTATGCACTGATTTTAATTACCATGAGCTCACACGCAGATTAAATTGAGTATTGTAGATCAACTGGTCATATGCAAACAAAAAGCTTTCTTGCTACGGTTGATGAAATGCATGTAAACTTAACCACCTGGTGAGATTAGTGCAGGAACAGTGCCAACTAATTTTCCATTCTATGGTGTAGGACATTGTCAGGCTTATGGGCAACACAAATAGATTTATAACGCAAAAACATAACAAAAACCCATATCTTTCCATAACTGCCAAGTGTCCGTTTTTAAACTTCATTGTATGACCATGTTACTTAAGGTTGGGCAGTGTGGAATAAAAATAAAGTATACACCAAGAACAAGCGCTGCAACAGAATCATTATATTTGAACACAGAATAGATTGTTAGAATTATACAACAAGAAAACAGGTCCTTTGCCCAACTCATCCACGCTGATCAAAATGCCTCTGTATTTCATTCCATCTGTTTATGCCTGGTCCATTTGTTTAAGGTCCATATCCTTCATAACCTTTCCTATCTATGTACCTGTCCAAATGTCTTTTACATCTTGTAATGGTACCTGCCTCTACCACTGTCTGTTTAGATATACAGCATGGACAGAGGCCCTTCAGCTCATCAAGTCCACGCTGACCAGCCATCACCCACACAGTAGTACTACTCTATTCACTAGGTACAATTAACCTACAAACCTGCATGTGTTTGGCATATAGAAGGAAACCAGACTACCCAGAGAAACCTCATGTGGTCACAGGGAGAATGGACGGACAAACTCCATACAGGCAGCACCCATAGTCAGGATCAAACCCGAGTCTCTGGTGCTGCAAGGCAGCAACTCTACCGCTGAGCCACCGTGTCTGCCAACTCATTCCATATATGCACCACAGTCTGTGTGAATAACCATCCCTCAAATCCTGTTTAAATATTTCCCCTCTCACCTGTAGCCTTTAGCTTCTGCCTCCCCTGCCCTGGAGAAAAACAGACCACGTGCCCTATCTATTTAATTTTATAAATCTCTCCAAATTCACCCCTGTGTACTTTACTCCAAATCCATCAAAGCCCTTCTCATATCTTAATTCCTCCAGTCCAGGCAACATTCCCATTAATCTTTTCTACCTTAAATTCATTGCCCATGCCTGGTTTAAATAATTCAATTTGCACTTGTCCAAGCTAAATTCCATCAGCCACTCCCTAACCCAATTTCAATGTTGATCCAAACCATGGGTTAGGTAGTTCTGGCACATTACCTACCATCTCACCTGAAACCAACTTTCACAATCAGATAACATGCACAAAGGCCCCTTAACAATAATAATTTTCTCATTCTGCATTATTTAGAAATACAATTCAGCCTTGTTAAAATGTATTGTGGTATGTTACACAATGGGTTATAAACAGGATTATGGGCACAGCAGCGGAGAGATACATAACTCCGTCCAACACATAGTCCAGCACCTTGGCATAGCTACAATCTGATCAATTTCTGCAGCCATGGGTGACAGTGACGCAGCGGTAGAATTGCTACCTTACAGCGCTGGAGACACATGTTAGATCCTGACTACAGATGCTGTCTGCACAGAGTTTTCACATTCTCCTTGTGACCACCTGGGTTTTCTCTGGGTACTCCGGTTTCCTCCCACGCTCCAAAAAAAGTACGGCTTGTAGGTTAATTGGCTTGTGCAAATTGGTCGTAGGGTGTAAAATAGTGCGAGTGTATGGTGTGATCGCTGGCTGGCGTGAGCTTGATGGAGTGAAGGGCCCATTTTCACGCTGTATCTCTGAAGTTGAAGTAAAGGTGACGTTTCGGATTGAAGAAGAGTTCTGACCCGAAATGTCACCCGTTTCTTTTTTCCAGAGATGCTGCAGGACCTGCTGAATTACTCCTGCATTTTGTATATCTTCAGTATAAACCAGCACCTGCAGTTCCTTCCTAACAACTCATTTGCTATCCAAGCTGCATTGAGAGAAAATGACCAGTAAAACTGATCTTCAATTAACTCAGTAACAAATCATGAGGATACTTACGCCATGATACCAGACATGCGGAACATTTCGGCTGTCAGGTAGGAAAGGTAACTGAACAGGAAGACGAACAGCGGCTCAATTATGCGAACATTCTGAGTGAAGCGGGTGGTGAAAGCTGCAACAAATCCATAGATAATTCCAACCACTATGCCGCCAATGCTCACCACAAAGAATTGGGCAATTGCAGCAAAGATGTCCACAGTTATAATAGTGCGCATCTGGCAGAGCTGCTTGAATGAGTGATACAGAGCCTGAAAAGAAAAACAAAAACACATCACCCAATAGTACACATTCTAGCTAGTGGGCATTCCATCGCCACAGTCAAATCAAAGCAATAGAACACGTGAAAAAATACTTCTCAATGCTTGCACCTTGGGGGCGGCATGGTAGTGTAGCGGTAGAGTTGCTGCCTTACAGCGCCAGAGACCCGGGTTCCATCCTGACTATGGGTGCTGTCTGTATAGAGTTTGTAAGTTCTCCCCGTGACTGCGTGGGTTTTCCCCAGTTTCCTCACACACGTGCAGTTTTGCAGGTTAATTGGCATCGGTAAAGATTGTTAATTGTCCCCAGTGTGTGTTTAGGATAGTGCTAGTGTACCGGGATCACTGGTCGGCGTGGACTCGGTGGGCCAATTGTGCCTGTTTCCGCCCTGTACCACTGAACTAAACCAAACAAAAGCTTCATTTTGCTTTAAATAACTTAATTAATTTTAGGACGAATCAAGTTTGGAATCAAAGGTGGACAAGTTGAGCCTTGTGGAGCCTCTTCCCACCAATCACCTTACCGGCTCTCTTTTCTCCATTAGCATTGCTTCTCCACACTGCCTTGGCGAGGCCACCAGCATAATACAGGACAAGTCTCACACTGATCACCTTCCTCTCCCCTCTACGAAGAGGTACAGAAGTCTGAAAAGTCATACCTCCCGATTCGGGGACCATTTCTTCCCAGCTGTTATCAGCTGCCAGCTAGAATGCAGTTCCTACTTCCCATCTACCTCATTGGAGATCTTTAAAGAATCTTCAAACAGACTTTAGCTTGCACTAAATGGTATACCCTTTATCTGTACACGGTGGACAGCTTGATTGGGAACATGTTTAGTCTTTTCTTTGACTGGATAGCATGCAACAAAAAGCTTTTGTACTACTTCTCGGTACACATGACAAATATAAACTAAACAAAACAAGCTGGAGCCCAAAAGCAAGATGGCATCAGAAACACACACAAGAAAGCCAATGTATACACTCTCAAACACCGTGAAAGATAGCTCCTACCAGATAGTACCTCGAGGTGACATGATGGGACGCAACCAACAGGAGCCATACAATGTCTACAGCATGTAGGCTACCCAGAGATAGATTGTAATTGGCACCCGTCAAGAGACTTTGGCTTCTCCGACAGAAAACACCAGGACTGGTTTGGATAGAGTGGCCATGAAAGCCAGAATTAATTAAATGCAATAGTTTGCCATTGGATTAAAACTGCCAGCATTTGCCACAAAGAGAGATTGGACAGACTTAGATTGTTTTCCTGCAATATCAGAGTTTATGGGGAGACCAGAGAGATTAGTACGAGTGGCATCGATAGGGTAGACAGTCAGAACCTTATTCAAGGTGGAAATGTCCTGGACTAGTGCACATAGTTTTAAGGTCCAAGAGACAAATTTAAGAGAGATGTGGCAGGGCAATATATTAAAAAATATATAATCTCCTCTTCCTGCACACGATCCATATCCTTCCATTCCAGGTACCCACTGCCCTATCTATCTATCTATCTATCTATCTATCTATCTATCTATATATCTATCTATCCACACACACACACACAGTGACTTGCAAAAGTTTTCATACCCCTTGAACTTTTCCACATTTTGTCACGTTACAACCACAAACGTAAATGTATTTTATTGGGATTTTATGTGATAGACCAACACAAAGTGGCACATAATTGTGGTGGAAGGAAAATGATACATGGTTTTCAAATTTTTTTACACATAAAAAACGGAAAAGTGTGGCGTGCAAAAGTATTCAGCCCCCTTTACTCTGATACCCCTAAATAAAATCCAGTGCAACCAATTGCCTTCAGAAGTCACCTAATTAGTAAATAGAGTCCACTTGTGTGTAATCTAATCTCAGTATAAATACAGCTGTTCTGTGAAGGTCTCAGAGGTTTGTTAGAGAACATTAGTGAACAAACAGCATCATGAAGCCCAAGGAACACACCAGACAGGTCAGGGATAAAGTTGTGGAGAAGTTTAAAGTAGGATTAGGTTATAAAAAAATATCCCAAGCTTTGAACATCTCACGGAGCATTGTTCAATCCATCATCCGAAAATGGAAAGAGTATGGCACAACTGCAAACCTACCAAGACATGGCCGTCCACCTAAACTGACAGGCCGGGCAAGGAGAGCATTGATCAGAGAAGCAGCCATGGTAACTCTGGAGGAGCTGCAGAGATCCACAGCTCAGGTGGGAGAATCTGTCCACAGGACAACTATTAGTCGTACACTCCACAAATCGGGCCTTTATGGAAGAGTGGCAAGAAGAAAGCCATTGTTGAAAAAAAGCCATAAGAAGTCCCGTTTGCAGTTTGCCACAAGCCATGTGGGGGACACAGCAAACATGTGTGGAGGAAGGTGCTCTGGTCAGATGAGACCAAAATTGAAGTTTTTGGCCTAAATGCAAAACGCTATGTGTGGCGGAAAACTAACACTGCACATCACCCTGAACACACCATCCCCACTGTGAAACATGGTGGTGGCAGCATCATGCTGTGGGGATGCTTTTCTTCAGCAGGGACAGGGAAGCTAGTCAGAGTTGATGGGAAGATGGATGGAGCCAAATACAGGGCAATCTTGGAAGAAAACCTGTTAGAGTCTGCAAAAGACTTGAGACTGGGGCGGAGGTTCACCTTCCAGCAGGACAACGACCCTAAACACACAGCCAGAGCTACAATGGAATGGTTTAGATCAAAGCATATTCATGTGTTAGAATGGCCCAGTCAAAGTCCAGACTTAAATCCAATTGAGAATCTCTGGCAAGACTTGAAAATTGCTGTTCACAGACGCTCTCCATCCAATCTGACTGAGCTCGAGCTATTTTGCAAAGATGAATGGGAAAAAATTTCAGTCTCTAGATGTGCAAAGCTGGTAGAGACATACCCCAAAAGACTTGCAGCTGTAACTGCAGCAAAAGGTGGTTCTACAAAGCATTGACTCAGGGGGGCTGAAAACTTTTGCACGCCATACTTTTCAGTTTTTTATTTGTAAAAAAATTTGAAAACCATGTATCATTTTCCTTCCACTTCACAATTATGCACCACTTTGTGTTGGTCTATCACATTTACGTTTGTGGTTGTAATGTGACAAAATGTAGAAAAGTTCAAGGGGTATGAAAACTTTTGCAAGCCTCTGTATATATAGGGCAGCGGGTACCTGGAATGCCCTGCCAGGCGTGGTGGCTGATAGCGGTGCTCAAGTGATTTTTAGATGGGCACATGGATAAGCAGGAATGGAAGGATATGGATCATGTGCAGGAAGAGGAGATTAGCTTAAACAGGCATCATATTTGGCAAATACATGGTGGGCTGAACCAAAGATACTAGAGGAGCTCCTCAAGTATCTTTGGGCTGAACAGCCTGTTCCTGCACTATACTTTTCTATGTTTGTTATCTTAAAACTACCACCACGCATCAAGGGAGGAGAAACAGTTCTACTAACACCTGAAGGTGGAAATGCAATACAAAATGCATCACTAGAACAGATGGCGAATGAAAGAACGTAGGTGGATAGAAGCCTATTTATTAATGACTTGGATGAGCCTGTAGATGGCATGATTGGCAAGTTGCAAATGATAACAATATTGGTGGTATGGTTCACAGTGAAGGTGGTTGGCTAAGGTTAGAGAATAATTGGGGGAAAAGGGGAAAGAGTGGTAGATAAAATGTCACTCGGGCAAACCAGGACAGAACAAACACCAGATGTTGAACGAAGGAGACGTTGGAGTACCAGCACATAATTCCCCTAAAGTTGCAACACAGGTAGACTGGGATGTGAAAGTGGTGTATAATATGCTTGCTTTCATTGAATGAAGCATTGAGCACAAGATTTGGGATGTCATTTCAGCTGTTATCAGGCAACTGAATCATCCTACCACAACCAGAGAGCAGTCCTGAACTACTATCTACCTCTTCAGGGACCCTTGGACTATCCTTGATTTGACTTTGCTGGCTTTACCTTGTACTAAATGTTATTCCATTATCATGTATCTTTACACTGTAAATAGATCAATTATAGTCATGTAGTGTCTTTCTGCCGACTGGTTAGCATCCAACAAAAGCTTTTCACTGCACCTCAGTACACGTGACAATAAAACTAGACTGAACATGACATCGGTAGACTGTACTAGTGCAACATAAAGTCCAGTAAAGTCCGATTAAAGATAGTCCAAGAATCTCCAATGAGGTGGTAGTAGCAGCTCAGGATGTTTGAGCTCAGTTCAAAATGATAAATTGGGCTTTATACTCAACACAAGCTAAACAATCATTCTCTATCAACCGGTCCCAAATAATACAAGGGCCTCCATGGATGACAGCCAAGACCCAAGAGTTTAATTAAGGAAAGGTAGCCAATTAGTGCTTATTAGAAATGCCACATGGAACCCCTCAGCTACTACCACCCCACATAACAATAAAAGGTCTAGGGCAAGACCCAAACAAACATATTTCACCTCTGTTACAGTAGATATCAATGATAAAATTAAGTCTCATCTCTTGTGTGCCAATTCGGCCTTCTGCAAACCGAGGAAGAGGAGTGCAAGGATCAAAAACTCAAACCAAACACAAAGTTCATAGCGATGATACAAACAAAGTGTTGGAGCAACTCAGCAAGTCAGGCAGCATCTCTGGAGAAAATGAATGGATAACATTTCGGGTCATAACCCTTCTACAGACTGAAACTAGAGGGGGGAGGGTAAACTGGACATAGGAAAAGGCTAAAACAAATCAAGGCCGGTGGCATTTGTCCAGAGATGGTGCCGGACTGGCTGAGTTACTCCAGCACCGTGTCCATATTCGATATAAACAAACATCTGCGGTTCCTTCCTACATAATGTTCATACCCTCAGGAGCAGCTGTGATCCATGACCTTATCAACATTGCTAAGTATGGACAACCTACAGAAGGCTTTGCAATGCAATGGATAGACACCATCTAAGCCATCTCTACAAATTCTGCCAAACCCACTGGCAGGCTAAGCGAGCCAAATGACATCTAGTCCGAGGGTAATATTTCATGCATCAACGATGTAATAATATTCATTGGTCTCCAAGGGGCATTGGTTGTATTCCTGATGCTGGTCTTCAAAAATAGACCAATTAATCTGAAGGACGAGATTGCCAAGAGGACACAGGAATCAAGTTGGATTTAAAGTCATTATATGCTTATCATTAAATACTTGGAGTCTTTCATGATGCTGACTTTGGGAGAAAGTGCCCTTCTGGTATTCAGCAGTTAAAAGAGGAATCATAAAACTCCAAAACTGAAAATACTCTAATCAATGGGACCCAATAGCTCCACATACATCTGGCAGATGTTAGTTAAACCTTTACCAGGATGAATTTCTACAATTCACTGCATATGCTGGAAAGTTTATGATCTCCAACGACACCTAGAGTGCCAAACAAACAATGGTCTTAAGGTAGTCACAAGATGGTGGAGTAACTCAGCAGATCAGAGAATGGAGCAGCTGGGCTTGTACACTCTGGAGTTCAGAAGGATGAGAGGGTATCTCATTGAAACATACAAGATTGTTATGAGTTTGGACACCATAGAGGCAGGAAACATGTTCCGATGTTGGGGGAGTCCAGAACCAGGGGCCAGTTTAAGAATAAGGAGTAAGCCATTTAGAACGGAGACAAGGAAATACTTTTTCTCACAGAGAGTGGTGAGTGTGGAATTCTCTGCCTCAGAGGGTGGTGGAGGCAGGTTCTCTGTACGCTTTCAAGAGAGAACTAGATAGGGCTCTTAAAAATAGTAGTCAGGGGATATGGGGAGAAGGCAGGAACGGGGTACTGATTGTGGATGATCAGCCATGATCACATTGAATGGCGGTGCTGGCACGAAGGGCTGAATGGCCTACTCCTGCACCTATTGTCCCTTATCATGCAGCACCTCTGGAGAAAATGGATAGGTGACACTTTTGGTCAGGATACTTCCCGACCTGAAACATCACCTATAAATTTTCTCCAGAGACTCACTGAGTTACTCCAGCAGTGTTTCTATTGGGTATAAATCAGCACCTGCAGTTCCTTTTTATTATATTATAAATGGTGTCGAGGTAACAGGTACATGGAAAGGAGGGCTTTGGGCGAGACCTGTATAGTTGGAGCATCTTGGTCAGCATGGGCAAGTTGGGAGGAGGGCCCGTTTCTGTGCTGTATGACCCTCTACAAGAGGTCACAAAGCCCAAGGTTATAAACTAAGGTTCACGTCTGAAGAAGTGAAAATGTAAAATTTCAATTTTTGTAAATAAATTCTTGGTTTAGTTTAAATTAAATTTGCGCTAAAAGCAGTAGACGGGAATATTAATGAGTGGTGTGTTGTAAAAGCATGGAATCACCCTTCAATACAATTGCTGAAGATCTAGTTCATTGTGAATAGTCACCCAGCAACAACACTTGTGTTCACATGCAGCCTCCAAGGCTCACCTTGCCGGACCGACTGAAACAAAACTAAACTATTTTAGTTACAGAGATAGGTTGAATAAGTTAGGTCTTTATTCTCTGGAGCGCAGAAGGTTAAGGGGGGACCTGATAGAGGTCTTTAAAATGATGAGAGGGATAGACAGAGTTGATGTGGACAAGCTTTTCCCTTTGAGAATAGGGAAGATTCAAACAAGAGGACATGACTTCAGAATTAAGGGACAGAAGTTTAGGGGTAATATGAGGGGGAACTTCTTTACGCAGAGAGTGGTGGCGGTGTGGAATGAGCTCCCAGTGGAAGTGGTGGAGGCAGGTTCATTGGTATCATTTAAAAATAAATTGGATAGGCATATGGATGAGAAGGGAATGGAGGGTTATGGTATGAGTGCAGGCAGGTGGGACTAAGGGGAAAAAAAAAAATTTGTTCGGCATGGACTTGTAGGGCCGAGATGGCCTGTTTCCATGCTGTAATTGTTATATGGTTATATGGTTATTTTCTACAGAAAAAGGAAGAATGGAACGAGTTAGTGGTTTCAGATAAATACTGTAAGCATCCCAACAACTGACACTGCTGGCTCTCTCTTAATAACGTTCCTATACTGAGAATCTTCTGCTTTCTGCTCATCAGTGAGAAAAAAAGTTTAGCAATATTTCACCACATCTTACCATTCAACCAAATCTATTCATTCAGTTGGTAACAAATCATTCGAAGCATTTGTGTATAAAGGAATAAACAGAGGTGCACATCACTATTGCATAAACACAATTCAAAGAAAACAACAACAACAAAAATTAGCCGTGCCCTGTACAAAACCTCTTCACAATTCCATTTTTTTCATTGTATTAAAATATGTTGAGACAACAATTACATAAGCTATTAAAATAGTCCTTTTAATTTAAAATTTGTCAGATATTAAATGCATTGCAATAATTAGAAGAAAGGTTTTAGGTTCACATGCATATTAATGCAAACATGATTTGCAGCTTTTAATTTTGAGGGGGGGTTTGTAGGGGTGAAGAAAGCGGTTTGAAAGGAAATGAGGCATAGTTTAAATCTCACCATATAGTCGTGGGTAAAGAACCAGTCATGTGACTTAAGCCCGTTTCATACATTCAAATCATGGCGGTGGGTATGTGGAATGAGCTGCCAGAGGAGGTAGATGAAAGTACTATAATAACATTTGGGCAGGTGGGCCAAAGTGGGCAGGTAAGACCAGTGTAGATGGGGCATCTTGGCCAGCATGGACAAGTTGGGCTGAAGGGCCCATTTCCATGCTGTACAACAACTACTATGTTTTAATTGGTGCTTAAACTTATTTCATCCACATATTCTTGATATTTCCAGCTATCCAAATCTATCAGTTTTAAAAACAAACTGATTCAACTGATCTATACCTTTTGGGATAGCAATTCCCAGATTTCAATTACTCCACCTAACAAAGCTTCCCAAAATCTCTCTCAAATAGTTTACTGTAACTAATTTTAAAATGATGGGCACGTTTTGGATTTCCCCACCAGGAAACAAAAAAGAACATCTACCTGATAAAAAAAAAACTATCAGCATTCACCATAACAAGATTAAATCTGGACTCTAAATAAAATTACACAATTAGTTTCCTGCCTTAAAGCAAATTATCATCCGAATCATGCCACTAGCATGCGTAGCAAAGAGTGCGGTCATATGCTTTGTCAGTAGGAATAAAGGCATAGACCTTTCTAAATGGGGAGAGGATTCAGAAATTGGAGGTGCAAAGGAATTTGGGAGTGCTGGTGCAGGATACCCAAAAGATTAATTTGTAGGCTGAATTAGTAGTAAAGATGGCAAATGCAATGTTAGATATACACAAAATGCTGGAATAATTTAGCAGGTCAGGCAGCATCTCTGGAGAAAATGGATAGGTGACCTAGGAAAAGGTCAGGACTCTTGTCAGCATTTATTTCGAGGGGGCTAGAACATAAAATCAGGGATGTAATGCTGAGGCTTTATAAGGCACTGGTCAGACCTCATTTGGAGTATTGAGAGCAGTTTCAGGCCCTCATATTTGAGGGGGGGAGGGCACCCATAGGAGATTTACAAGTATGATCGCAGTGAGGATTGAGTTAACTCATGGTGAGTGTTTGACAACCCTGGGCCTGTTCTCACTGGAGTTTAGAAGGATGAGAGGGAATCTTACTGAAACTTTGGGCCGGATAAAGTGTATGTGGAGAACACATTTCCACTAGTAGAAGAGCCTGGGACCACAGCCTCATAATACATTTATACAGGAGATGAGAAATAAATTTCTTTAGCCAGAGGGTGATGAATCCGGAATTCATTGAAACAGATGGCTGTGGAAACAGTCTTGGGGTATTTTTAAAGCAGAGGTTGACAGGTTCTTGATGAGTAAGGACATCAAAGTTTACAAGGAGAAGGCAAGAGAATCGGGTTGATGGAACAATTGATCAGCCTTGATTGAATGGTGAAGTAGATTTGATGGGCCAAATGGCTTAATTCTGCTCCTATGACATGAACTCTACATTCCTAATTTCAATATCTCCAGAAGAGGTCAGGATTAGCAAAATAATCTACAAACCTCCAGAGATAACAAGTTTCTCTACCAATAAACAAGCTTTTATCATGATTTATATATATGGAGACTCCAATCCTTCACTGTTCCCCATTTTCTTACATCACGATTTATCATTTGTATCGTCACAACTCTCTACACTGAACTCCATCTACAGCAGGCTTGCTGACCTGTCATATGTGTGGATGCTAACAAATTTCTGCTCCAATCTATAACAATGACAATGCAAACTTAATGTATTAACATATCGATGGAAGAAGGCACATGTTTAACACCTTTAAAAGACAAATGGAGCAAAAGATGACAATGACGACTAAAAAAGTAACAAAGATCAGTCATTTTAATCATTGTGCAAGAAGCCTCTTATGTGAGGACCTCACAAGATAAACCAAGTCTTGGATGGTCCTCAAATAAAAATGAATGTGGATAAATTAGATCTTGGAAGGAAAGAGTTTGCGATAGATTACTTAGTTACAAAGCACAGGACGGGGAGGGAGCGGTGTTAATGGATAGGACAGGTTTAGAAGGACATGGATCAAACGCAGGCAGGTGGGACTAGTGTAGATGGGATATGTTGGTTAGTGTGCGCTAGTTGGGGCAAAGGGCCTGTTTCTACACAGTATGACTATGATCCTCACAGATTGCCATAATATTAAACACATATAAATTAAATTATAGCAGTGACTGAGTTACTTACCACAGTGACAGCATCATTAAGCAGTGACTCTCCAAATACCAAGATATGAAGCTGTTCATTTACATGAATTTCTTCAAAGACAGCCAAAACTGCAACTGGATCTACAGCCGAGATCAAACTTCCAAACACTAAGATTTGCAGGAGTGTAATGTCACTTAATTGAAAAACTTGAATCTGACATATCCCATATAATGACAGGCTGATGCCAGCTATGTTCCATATGGTGCCAATCACAGCATACCATAAGATGGTCCCAATGTTTTCAAAGAAGAGCCTGCCAGGCATAAAGTAACCAGCATCCAAGATAATGGGAGGCAGCAAGTACAGGAAAAAGACATCTGTGCTCATAACAGGAGGAGATCGCTCTTCAGCTCCAAAGATGATTCCTCCCACTAATAGCCCGATAATGATCAGCAAACAGCTCTCTGGCACGTAAGTTGAGAGTTTATGAAAAAGGTGAAATCCTGCAAGAAAGACAGAATACAAAATGTCAGCTCATTAAAAACAGACTAATTAAGGAACAGGACATGCAACCAAACAATATTTAAGCAAGAAAAAAAAATAAAATTTAGATATTTATATTTTCCCCTTTTGGTAAATATATAATGGTGAATATAGTACATGTAGTCATTTAAGCTACCTTAAGCTTGATGGGTGGCTACTAACTTAAGATAATGAGTCAGGCGGTTCCCTATTGTAAAATTTATATACCATGCTTGCAGTTTTTGTATGACAAAAGATTGCAGCAAAAATAAAATTCTCAACCTCTTTCAAAATAAATGGTCAGCACATTATCAGGATTCCCAAGCATGCCCAGTAATGAACCGAGGCACCAAAAGGCACAAACTTAGAAAAGCACCAGAAGTAAAAAGCACATACTCCAAAGAACTATTTTTTAACACCAGTTATTGAAGTGTACTGTGGTCCTAAGTGAGAATAAAGCTACACTATCAATAATTGTGACAGACTACACCCAGAAACCCAAAGAGCTGAACAGACAGGATTAAAATGCTTGGAGCCGTCACACACCGGGGGAGGTTCAGGATTCAGTGGAACAGGACAAAGAACAGTGAACAGACAGGCCTTTCTCTATATATTCAGCTGCTTTGTCATTTTACTGACAGTGAAAAGGGGAAAAGAAAGACAGCCAGCTAGTCGAGTCAGGGTACAAGTGGAGATGGTGCCTGGGTGGGTCAACTTCTATAGGTGCACAGTAGAGAGCATGCTGACTGGTTGCATCGTGGCTTGGTTCGGCAACTTGAGCATCCAGGAGCGGAAAAGATTGCAGAAAGTTGTGACCACTACCCAGTCCATCATCAGCTCTGACCTCCCCACCATCGAAGGGATCTATTGCAGCTGCAGCTTCAAAAAGGCTGCCACCATCATCAAGGACCCATACTCTCTAGAATTTAGGAGATTGAGAGGGGATCTTATAGAAACTTACAAAATTCTTAAGGGGTTGGACAGGCTAGATGCAGGAAGATTGTTCCCGATGTTGGGGAAGTCCAGGACAAGGAGTCACAGCTTAAGGATAAGGGGGATATCCTTTAAAACCGAGATGAGGAGAACCTTTTTCACACAGAGAGTGGTGAATCTCTGGAACTCTCTGCCACAGAGGGTAGTTGAGGCCAGTTCATTGGCTATATTTAAGAGGGAGTTAGATGTGGCCCTTGTGGCCAAGGGGATCAGAGGGTATGGAGAGAAGGCAGGTACGGGATACTGAGTTGATGATCAGCCATGATCACATTGAATGGCGGTGCAGGCTCGAAGGGCCGAATGGCCTACTCCTGCACCTAATTTCTACGTTTCTATCCCGGCCACGCACTAATTTCTCCACTACCATTGGGCAGGAGGTACAGGAGCCTGAAATCTGGTACATCCAGGTTCAGGAACAACTTCTTCCCCACAGCCATCAGGCTATTAAACTCACCATCAAACAGACTCTGAACTATAACAGCCTATTGCACTTTTTCTGTTTACTTACGTTATTGAACTGAACTGTTCTGTATTTATGCTTACAATATTCTGTTGTGCTGCAGCAAGCAAGAATTTCATTGTCCTTTCTGGGACACATGACAATAAACTCTCGACTTGACCAACTGAGAGTCATCCCCATTGAAGAGCGTGGTATGTGGGGGAAATGAGCAGCAGCACAGATAGTTGTGGAACAAACCCCAGGGGCAGGCGATCGTCAAATGAGCATTGAACAAGCTGTCGCAAAAATCTTGGCAACAAAATAACTCAGATGTTTGGGGCAGTAAAGTGCACAGCTTTAAACACATTTAAGAGTTGGTAATGGCAGTTAAAGCAAGGTGGGCCCAAGATAAAGATTGAAGTGATTTTCCGCCCTTGTGAAGGATCTAGGTCACGGAAAGGATTGGGTTGAAATAATAACTAAAGTTGAAAAAATCTGTGCAGATTCCCCCCTCCGCACACAAATTCTCCAAGAACTCGGTGAGCCGCGGGACTGTTTATGCCATCGCCCGGTGAGGAATCGCCTCAGCGCAGAGGGAGAAGAGGAGGGAAGAGACAGTAACCCTAAGATTTTTGCCTCCACCACAGTGAGGAGGTGCTTGGAGTATACACTGTGGTGGATGTTAATTTGTGTTTATTGTTGTTTATTATTGTATGATTGTATGTATGACTGCAGGCATGAAATTTTGTGCAGACCGTAAGGTCTGAATGACAATAAAGGAATTCAATTCAACAAGTTTTATTCTGTATCTCACATTTTTTGGGTAATCATTTGTGAATTCTACAAGGGTGAATCTCCGTTATCCAAATGGCACATTGCCTGCACTGAAGTGTAATTATAATGGTAAGACTACAATTATTAAATAATTCAAGGTATATTAACAATCTAATTTGTGGGGCAATGTCAACAATGGCAAACAAAATCTATGTATGTCTCTTTGTTAACTGAGCTACATATTCCGTTATCTTAATAGTTCAAATAAAACAATTAGCTTTCTATAACAAATACAATAAGAGCAAATAGTACACACAAGAAGGGATGCGGAGTGGGGAGGTGGTGGAATTATTCGGGGAAACAGTTTTTATATCAAGCTTCACGAAATAATCAGAGGCATTCTTTGAGAAGGAACCTCAGGAACTTGAGACAATGATGTAGCTTAAAAATTGCTTTATTTTTACGTTTAAACTTGCAAAGCTATTACTGTGAGCATCTTCACAGCAGCAAATCAGCTTTACAAAAAAGGTTATGTGTCGGAAGGAACTGCAGATGCTGGCTTAAACAGAAGATAGACACAAAAAACTGGTGTAACTCAGCGTGTCAGACAGCATCTCTGGAGGAAATGAATAGGTAACGTTTCGGGTCGAGAAGGGGTCTGAAGAAGGGTCTCGACCTGAAAAGTCACCTATTCCTTTTCTCCAGAGATGCTGCCTGATCCACTGAGTTGCTCCAGCTTTGTGTCCAAAAAAAGGTTACCTTGTTTTATCTGGCAATATAAAAAGTTGTATCAATCGCAATCATGGAATGCTGTCAGACCTGATGAGTATGTGTATGACAAGAACCAGTTAACATTACAGGTCATAGAAACAGACATATAAACATAAAATATAGGTGCAGGAGTAGGCCATTTGGCACTTCAAGCCAGCACCTCCATTCAATATGTTCACGGCTGATCATCCAAAATCAGTATCCAGTTACTGCTATCTCCCCATATCGCCCAATTCAATTAGCTCCAAGAGCTAAATCTCTCTTGAAAACATCCGGTGAACTGGCCTCCACTGCCTTCTGCGAAAAGAGAATTCCACAGATTCACAACAAAGGTCAACGACCTTTCACCAGAACAGTAAAAGAGACGAGATGAAATCCTATCAGTGAGTGGGGCAGAGCTTCTTCAGGACAAGTGCTTCTGGAAAGCAAGAGGCAGAACAATCTCAAACTGGAAAGTTAAACAGATGCTTGAAGCCTGAAAGAAGGCAGAAAATGCTCCCCTCCCCTTTCTCCTCTACTCCCCCACTCCCTCCCCTGTGCCCCACCCAGACGCACACATGTTTCTCCCCTCCCCCGATAGTCCTTCTCTGGCTCCACAATTTACAACGTTTTAATCCTTTTATCTCACACTATTTATTTCATCTCTGGCCTTCATATACCATTTGCCTCCTCTCCTGTGTTCACTCATTACCTGCCAGTGTTTGAACTGCCCCTCCCCTCTTTCAGCTTTCTCCCTCCCCCATCTCCCCACCAAAATCAAAATGTCATCTATCCAGGTTCTCCTGGGATGACACCTGACCTGTCAAGTTACTCCAGCACATTGTATCTTTCTTTTGTAAGCCAGCATCTGCAGTTCCTAGTTTCTCACATGTGGAGATAAAAAGTTATCATTTCTGGTTTATGACCTTTAATAGAAAATCAGCTGAAAAAGTTTGGTAAAGTATTCACAGGTCACCCCTATCTACTTCCTCGTGAATGCTTAGAGTTATACATTTGGACATGGACTGGAGCCAATTAAATCACTGGTGAAATGTGACCTCGAGGAAATGTGATCTGTGCAGCCTTAAGATGACTCAACATCAGTTATGTGCTAAAGTCGTCCGACTTCTTGTTCCATGAAGCAATTCAATTTGTAATGCAGTACATGTCACCAACACAAGGTTTAGCTAATATTCAATTTGAAAAACTTGAAGTATTATTGTTATTTCAGAATACAAATGTCCTCAACTTACTGAGAGTGGCACGGTGGTGCAGCAGTAGAGTTGCTGCCTCAGTGCCAGAGACCCGGGTTCAATCCCAACTACCAGTGTTGCCTGTACGGAGTTTATATGTTCTCCCCATGACTGCATGTGTTTTCCCTGGATAATAATGTAATAATGTTCCGGATTCCTCCCACACTCCAGAGACACAAAGGTTTGTTGGTTAATTGGCTTTGGTTAAAAAAATGTAAAATTATCCCTAGTGTGTAGGATAGTGCAAGGGGATCGCTGGTCAGTGTAGGTTCGGTGGGCCGAAGGGCCTGTTTCCATGCTCTATCTCTAAACCAAACTAAAAGTATAGGTTATGTCCTTCGGACCCTTGCACGTCAGATGTCACGCAAGTTGGAAATGGAAGTGCTACTGCGCAAGTGTAATTTTATTATTCGACGTGGATACCACTTAGGGCTCCCACGCGGAGACTGCATTGAATGTTAAATTTACGCATGGAGACCATGTGGCAGCATCTGTGAGAACAGATTACAAACTACCGCATGTGCACTGTTATCGAGACGTGCAACTCTGAAATAAATTAGTGGGTTTAAAGAATTCCCCACGCAAGTGTGTGTTTACGCAAGTCGCATATCGTGCAAGTTGGGAGTTCCTGTAGTCTCAAACATACTTACTTCAAATAAGATTACAAACATCAGCCATAATATTTCTTCCCAAATTGACTTCTCTTTACCGATTTGCATCCACATTAAAGCACTGCAGTCACAACACATTATACACAAAATATGAGTCACCAAGTCGATGAAGATTTAATGAACTGCCATTAACCATCAGCTCAAAGATCCAATGAAACAATTATTTCAAAACAACTCCCTTAGAGCCATAGAGCCTAATAAATCTTTTTCCTCTCACTATTTATTTTTTATTTTTTATTTGTTTTGGATGGGATTTATATAGCGCCTTTCTAGATACTCAAGGCGCTTTACATCGCATTATTAATTCACTCCTCAGTCACACTCGGTGGTGGTGAGCTACTTCTGTAGCCACAGCTGCCCTGGGGCAGACTGACAGAAGCGTGGCTACTAATCTGCACCTACAGCCCCTCTGACCACCACCAATCCCTCACACACATTCACACGCAGGCAAAGGTGGGTGAAGTGTCTTGCCCAAGGACACAACGACAGTATGCACTCCAAGCGGGATTCGAACCGGCTACCTTCCGGTCGCCAGCCGAACACTTAGCCCATTGCGCCATCTGTCGCCCATATAAACCCTAGTTCTCAATTCCACAATCATGGGGGGGGAAAGTGCCTGCATTCAGGCTTTATTTATACCCCTCATGATTTTAAACATCTCTGTAAAGTCACCAATCTCCTATACTGCAAGGAACAATGTCCAAGCCTGACCAACCTCTCCCACGCCGTGGCAACATTATCGTAAATCTTATAACCTTAACGATTTCCAGCTTAAGGGCATATTATTTATAGCAGGGTGACCAAAACTGAACACAATGAACCAAGTGCAGCTTCACCATTGTCTTGAGCAACTGAAACATAACATCCCTGCTACTACATTCCATGTCCGTGACCTGCAGGTATTTTCTCTGGGTGCTCCAGTTTCCTCCTACACTCCAAAGACAGAGGTTTGTAGGTTAATTAGATTGGTTGGTTAATTGGCTTTGGTAAAAAAAAACTTTAAAAAACACCTGGTGTGCAGGATAGGGTTAGCTGATTGGCGCTGACTCCGTGGGCTGAAGGGCCCGTTTCCACCTTATATCTCTAAACTGAACTAATTCCAAACTTTTCAAAAGTTGGAAATGGAAAAAAGTGTGGGAGAGGATCATAAAAACCAGTGACAGGAGAGTGATCAGTGTCAGGAAGAGTGAGGAGGTGAAAATCTATTTCTCTCCTCCCTCACTTGCAGCATGTGGTTGATTCTTGAGGGCACTGCCTGCAGACATGGTGGAGGCAGATTCCATTGTGGTCTCGACGAGAGGACTTGGTAATAATTATATGGTAGGAATAATTTTGCAAGGCTAGTGAGAAAGAGCCAGTGGGTGGAAGTACAGAATTGTTGTGGTAGAAACCAAGTTTGCCATGAAGCAGATGGTGGGCTGAATGGCCTCTCCCCTGGTGGATGACTGGACAGGGAGGAGATGCAAGTTGATAGCAGGATCAGGAACAAATTGCAGGAATAACTATAATTACTGATGATCAGCAGTTGCAACTTAACTCTAGTAAATAACTGCAGTGGGGTAGCGAGTAGTTGTCATACTAGCAACTCTCAAACCAAAAAACCCCTGAGAAATCTCCGAAACTATGAATTAACAACATTGCGAAACCCCGAGGAGGCAGTTTAAGTTTCTTTTTTGAACGCATCAAGGAGGAACACCCTTTGTTCAGTGTGATGGATTGATGCCAAGTGAAACATAGATAAAGCCTGATCAAGGACATAGTACAGATATATGATGTGAATCCTGTCATAAACATGAGGCTTGGTGGCCCTGGTTTAATCCTCACTTCTTTGTTATCAAAAGATAATGAGTCACTGTTTGAGTAAATTGTAACATGCCCACGCGCACCAGGTCATATCACATTCCATTTCAGGTACAAGCGGTAAGGTTGCTGTCTTACAGTGCCAGTGACCTGGGTTCAATCTTGACTACGGATGCAGTCAGTACATTCTCCCTGTGACCGCATGGGTTTTCTCAGGGAGTTCCGGTTTCCTCCCACATTCCAAAGATAAACAGGTCCGTAGGTTAATTGGCTTCAGTAAAATTGTACGTTGTCCCTAGTGTGCAGGATAATGTTAATGCTGGTTGACGCAGATTTGGAGGGCCATAGAGCCCGTTTCCACACTGCATCTCCAAGTCTCAGCTGAGATGTACAAGTTATGTTCTCCCTCCTTGGCTTCCACATCTCAGGAGGGGAACGGTATCGTTTATCACAAGGGATTAAAACATCACTAGCACACTTGGCCTACATAAAGAAAGAGAAAAAGTGATGGAGTATCTCAGCTGATCAGTCAACATCTGTGAGGATATGAACAAGCCATGTTTCAGGTTGGAATCCCTCTCATGAAGGATTGCCAGAGGCAGAAGAAAGTTGAAAGAGACAGGGCAGGACAAAAGCCAGGCATGTCATAATTGAGACAGGTGAGGGGGTGGGGTGTCAGGTGTCAGGGGTTATGGGGAGAAGGCAATAGATTGGGGTTGAGACGGAATGATAGATCAGCCATGATTGAATGCAGATAGACTTCTTGCTCCAAATAGTCAAATTCTGCTCCTACAACTTGTGCACTTATGAACCAGTGACAGCAAATCATTGACAGAGGGCACCCCTATGCCCAGGAAAGTAATGGCATCTTATTTGACCATACTGTCAACCAAGAGAGAAGTGATGAAGGCCACTTCTCCAGCCTTAAGCTTATCCCATCCCAAGAAAAAAAGAACATCCGAATCAACCGTGAATGACCTTTACAGCAGTACAGCAGTACGTAAACTCTATGCGCACCAGACAGCCAATTGTGGTCAAGTACGTGAATTTAACTCATGAAGAGGCCCACTGCGATATCCTACCCTGGAGAGATACAGCACAGAAACCCTTCATCCCCTCTGTATAATTCTCGGCAGGGATATAAATTGTACCTGTGGTTGGGGGGAGGGGGGGGGAATTAATGCCTTCAAAATGCAGTAACCAAAGTCCCACACCAACGTGCTTTTGCAGATTATGTCTACAATTCAGCATGGTGGCACAGCGTTAGAGTTGCTGACTTACAGCACCAGAGACCCAGGTTTGATCTTGATTAATAGTGCTGTCTGTATGGAGTTTGTACGTTCTCCCTGTGACTGCGTGGGTTTTTTCCTCCCCCGGGAGCTCCAGTTTCCTCCCACACTCCAAAGATGTACAGGTTTGTAGGTTAATTAGCTTCTGTACAGTTCATTATCATGTGTACCGAGGTACAGCAAAAAGCTTTTGTTGCAGTCAGCAGATAGACAATACACAATTACAATTGAGCCATTTACAGTGTAAAGATACATAAGAGAAGAACATTTAGTGCAAAGTAAAACTAGTAAAGTCCGATCAAATATAGTCCAAGCATCATCAATGTATAGAGAAGTGCAGGACTGCACTCTAGTAGGACTGCACTGTAGGATGATTCAGTTGCCTGATAACAGCTGGGAAGAAACTGTCCCCAAATCTAGAAGTATGTGTTTTTCAAACTCCTGTATCTTTTGCCCAATGAGAGAAGGGAGAAGAGAGAATGACCAGGGTATGACTATGGTAAGTTGTAAAATTGTCCCAAGTGTCTAGGATACTATTAGTGATCACTGGTCAGAAGGGCCTGTTTCAGCGCTGTATCTCCAAAGGTCAATGTGCTCAAATCCTCAGTGGAACGTCCAGGTTTTTCTGATCCACAAACAAACGTAAACTGAACTACAGCTGACTCTAGGATACAAGGACAAATTCTGCAGTGCCAACATGATTGTTCTAGTACAGACAAACTATTTAAGCACAAATGGGGAAAAAAGTAACCAAAGTATTAACAGAAAATCTTGACTCACATGAGTTTGTATCTGCGCACCAATTTTAATACAACATTTATCTGGGTTTCTAAGAATAAATGGAATGAAGTATTGCAAAAGTGGAAAATCTCAAATTACAATATCACATGGTTGAAGCTGTGAGAAATAAAAGGTTAATCCTTTGGAGTAGCTATAACTCATGGCGAGGAGATGGGCACATAGCTTAATAAAGAGCTGATAATTGTGAAAGTTATACTACTGAGGAAACAGAAAAATAATTGCAGCATGTGGAATGGCAAGGGAGAACAGGGTTAGAGGGAAATATTGATCAGACATGCTTGAATGACGGAGTGGACTTGATGGGCCAAACAGCCTAACTCTGCTCCTATGACTTATCAATTTACAAGACACATAACAAAGAATACATGAGGAAATAAAGCAGAGCAGCAAATTAAAATGGAACAGAAAACACCAGACCAATAGTGCATGTGCATTAGCAGCCAACAATAAAACCAGGTCGATATCCTGGCCAACTGCTTCCTGACAAAATAGCCAGTCTCCCAAAAATAGACATGCAACATCTCAAAGGTTAATACATTAGAAGGTTGCAAAATGCCCAAGTGAAATTATATATCCTCCTTTGGAAGCATGTACTTGGCCAGATAGTAACATCATGGCAAGGGGTGGATCGCAAGCTGGGTTCTGGAAAAGAAAATGTAAACTCAAACAACAGGCTGATTCTGTTTAAAAGTGGGCAGCAATGCACTTACTCATTGAGTTCTTGCACCAACCATCAGTCTAGCGCACTTCTTCTTAAACTGGTGAATGATTCACACAAGGGTGAATGAAATTATTTTGGGGTGAATTAGTTAATTTATGTTTTTTGCTCATGTGCCAAAAAAATGATATATAAAATTTACACAAAGGAGAATAAGATGAAAACTACCAAAAAAAACAAGAACATTTAGGTGAATGAAATTTTGTTATAAAGACTCATGGGTGAATGACACTGAAATAGTTTAAGCACTGGTCTAGTGCATCACACAAGGTGATCGCGGCCCTAAATACATGGGAATTGCATCCTCTACAATTGAATATAAACGCAAACAAATAAAAAACAAACAAAAACAGCTGAAACCATTGTACTGCAGAAATGAAGCATCAGACTTTCTCTTCATTGAGTGCAGATGAAGGAATGGATCACAATGCCTGGTTCTCACATTATGTTGTAGGTAGGGCAAGTGGTTGAAAATAAATGGCAAACGGAGAGGGTACCATCATGGAAGGTGAAATAGAGGAGATCATATCACTGTTGCGATACGATTCATAACAGTGACCAAACTTTATCTTGCACTAAACGTTTCCCTTTATCATGCATCTGTACACTGGACGGCACAAAGATAGACACAAAATGCTGGAGTAACTCAGTGGATCAGGCAGCATCTCTGGGGAAAAAGGAAAAGGCAATATTTCAGGTCAAACCCTCTTTCAGACAGAGTCAGAGGGGAGGAAAACTAGAGGTATGAAAGGGTTCAGAACAAATCATGAGCCAGCACCAATGACCAAGGAAAAGTAGATTGTAATCATGTATAGTCTTTCCACTGACTGGTTAGCATGCAACAAAAGCTTTTCACTGTACCTCAGTACATGTGACAATAAACTAAATAAACTCAAAGATGCAAGTTAATTTTGCAAATGCCATGAGAACAATGTAACAGAGAAATGGAGAGTCCAGAGAGATAAGTATTGTCCATGCAACAGCATTTGGGGATGGGTAGCAGAGGGAAAGAGAAAGAAAGAAAATGAGGAAAAAAAGAAAAAAAACACTAAGGGTGGAATGTGTGATCGTAGGGACAGAAGAAAATTGGCTGTATAAACAAACTACATTTTGAAGATCAAATCAGTGATAGAATAGAACCCTCTCAAAAGCAAAAGTGAGACCTTGAGAAATAGCTACACAAATGTTGCTAAAATACCAGCACAAAGAGTAAATCTCTGATATTATCGCATTATTATTCAGAAATCCTTCTACTTCTACACAAAGCTCCTTCACTAAATTGGTATGTGATTTGGGTATCTGTAGTGTGGTCAGGGCCAGGGTATACAGATCATATAGCTGACGTTGCGTGAACAAAGCTGGAGTTTGGGGTCCAGAAGGTGGTTAGGTTTGCGGACAAACCTAGGGTCTGAAGGCCTTGTATATTCCCTACTCCCTTTTAATCCTATGGAACATTTCTCTCACTACTGTGTAACCTACACAAGAAGCTAAACAAATGTGTGGTTTGTTATTGATAGGAGTAACATAGAAACATAGAAAATAGGTGCACGAGTAGGCCATTCGGCACTTCGAGCCTGCACCGCCATTCAATATGATCATGGCTGATCATCCAACTCAGTATCCTGTACCTGCCTTCTCTCCATACCCCCTGATCCATTTAGCCACAAGGGCCACATCTAACTCCCTCTTAAATATAGCCAATGAACTGGCCTCAACTACCTTCGGCGGCAGAGAATTCTAGAGATTCACCACTGTGTGTGAAAAATGTTTTCCTCATCTCGGTCCTAAAAGATTTCCCCCTTATCCTTAAACTATGACCCCTTGTCTGGAATCCTTAAACTATGACCCCTTGTTCTGGAATCCTTAAACTATGACCCCTTGTTCTGGACAACCAATAGTCTGGAAAATCTAGAAACAAGGAACAGCAGATGGTTTACAAAAAAAAAAATACACAAAGTGCTGGAGTAACTCAGTAGGTCAGGCATTGGTGGAGAACATGGGTAGGTCATGTTTCGGGTTGGGAAGGAGAGAAAGATTAGGAAGGGGAGGGGATAGGAAGGACAGGTCTAGGTAGAATAAGAGGTGAATTAGCAAATGGGTAATGGGACGATGAAAGCAGGGGGAGAGGATGTTAAAGCTTGGTAGTGGGGGAGTCAGTAAATGTGCAGAAAGGGAGAGTGAACACTGGTGGACTGGTAGGAATGGGAAAGGAACATGAAGGTGTGGGCCATCTGAAATAGGAAAATACAAAATTCATACTATTGAGTTGAAGGATACTCAAAATCAAATACGAGGGTCTGTTCCTTTATTTGCATTTGGCCTCATCATGGCAAAGGTAGAAGACTGACAGATCAGTGTGGGAATGGAAGGGGGTGGGGAGTTAGAAATACAAGCAACCATATGATCAAGGTGACCGTTGCAATCAGAGCACATGTGCTCCACATAACAATTGCCTACATTTATAGTCATTGAGAAAAACAGCATGGAAACAGGCTCTTCAGCCCAACTTGACCATGCCAACCAACTTGCCCCATCTGCACTAGTCCCACCTGCCTGCATTTGGCACATATCCGTCTAAACCTATCCTATCCATATGCCTGCCCAAATGTCTCTTAAACGTTACGTGCCTCAACTACCTCCCCCAGCAGCTCGTTCCATACACCTACCACCCTTTGTGTAAATAAAGTTGCCCCTTAGGTTCCTATTAAATCTTTCCCCCCCCCTCGCCTCACCATCTTAAACTTGGTGCTGCCGATATAAAGGGGGCCACATCAAGAACATTGAATGCAGTAGATGAAGATGGTGGTGCTCTTCAATCCGTCTCACCTGGAAAGGTTATTTTGGTCCTGAATGGAGGTGAGGAAGGAGGTGTGATGATAGGTATTGCACCTCCTACAGTTGCAGGAGAAGTGCCATGGGATAGGGAGCAGTGGATGGGGATGGATCAGGGAATCACTAAGAGAATGGTCCCTGTGGAAAGCAGGAGGGGTGGGGTAAGAGGGGAAGTAGTGACTGGTGGTGGGATTCCATTGCAGCTGGTGAAAATGGCGAAGGATGATATCTTTGTTCTGTCTAGAGTTGGGGATGGGAGATGGAATGAATGAGACCATGCATCAGGAGAAAGAGGAAATGCAAGTGAGGCTCCATCAGCTATGGTACAGATTAAAATGTGTGGCGTGCCAACTTAAATACAGGTGAATTAATGTGTGGAGGAGTTCATTTCTACAGAGAAATTGAAATGGCTGAGGGCTAGAGAACTCTGTAACCGAAGCACGAGCTGGCGGGTCCAGACCCAAAATGTTGTCCATCCATTCCCTCCACAGATACTGCCAGACCCGTCATAGAAACATAGAATTTAGGTGCAGGAGTAGGCCATTCGGCTCTTTGAGCCTGCACCGCCATTCAATATGATCATGGCTGATCATCCAACTCAGTAGCCCGTACCTGCCTTCTCTCCATACCCTCTGATCCCCTTAGCCACAAGGGCCACATATAACTCCCTCTTAAATATAGCCAATGAAATATAGCCAACGTCGAGTTCCTCCAGTACTGTGTTTGGCTTGGGATATAATAGTTTTTGCCTAATAAATGTATTGTCTATTTTCTTGCAATATGACACAAGCAGACATTACCTCCTCTTTCATTTGCCCCAACTTGCCATCATGTCACATCCACACAAGCTCCACCAGCCTGTGTTTGGTCCATATCCCTCTAAACCCATCATACCCATGTACCTGTCTAAATGTTTCACTGTTAGGAATACAGCGCAGAAACAGGCCTTTCTGCCCACTGAGTCTGCACCGACCAGCTAATAAAAATAATTAGAAATTTAAAATAAAAACAAAGTGCAGAAAATACTCAGCATGTCAGGGAGCACCCAAGGAGAGAGAAATGGAAATACCATTACAGGAAAACAGAATTTTTTAGTTTTGCTGCTTATGGAAATGTTGTTTTATCCGTTACAATAATAGACAGAAATAGTCACATTGTGGCTGGCATTCATATGATCAAAATAATACTCTCATTTCTTCCATCAGATGCCTATACCAAAGGAGTCGGCTTCAAGCAAACTATTTTTCCATTAATAGATATAAAAATGCTGGAGCAACTCAGGCATCATCTTTCGAGAGAAAGGATAGGTGACATTCGTGTCGGGACCTCTCTTGCAAAGGTGCTATTCCTCCAAATTCTCTCAATTCCTTCATCTCCACCCATCTGCTCCCAAGATGAGTTTTTCCACCCTCGGACACGAGGTATCCTCATTCTCCATGTAATGTGGGTTCCCCCTTCTATCATAGATCAAGCCCTCAGGTGCATCTCCTCTGTGTCCCATTGTTCTGCTCTCACCCTCTATCCTCCTAAAGAAGGATCCTGACCAAAAACGTCACTTATCCTTTCTCTCCAGGGTTGCTGACTGACCCACTGAATTACTCTAGCACTTTGTGTCTACCTTTGGTATAAACTAGCATCTGCAATTTATTGTTTCTATATTTTTCCATTAATATATGTTTTCACCAAATACTGGTTTTTTGGTAAGGCACACTACACAATCACATATTGAATTCTACATTATGCCCCAACCACATCTCTTAGTTATCTACCATTTGTTCACTGCAGAAGCACTGCAGTTTCTTTACACAACATGTTAACTTTGTATTGTGTCCTTTAACATGCCATAATATCCCTCTCCTCTTTGGCCACTAACAAATCAGATCAATGTTGAATGGGTGAAGAAGGGTCTCAACCTAAAACATCGCCCATTCATTCACTCCAGAGATGCTGCCTGTCCCGTTGAGTTACTCCAGCTTTTTGTGTCAATCTTCGGTTTAAACCAGCATCTGCAGTCCCTTCCTACACAAATCAATGTTGTTTGCCAATATCAACAAATTTTATCTGTTGTTCAGAATTTAAACATCCACATGTTTGCTCCCAAGACCCACACTTTAAAAAAAATGCAAAAGGCCTTATGATATCCATCAATTAGGACGATGTAGTTATTTACAATAAAAAAGGCATTTTAATATAAAAAAAAGGCAAACATTGTTGAAAATGTTTTCCCCGAGACAAGGTGGTAAACGATTGGAAAATAAAATTAGTCTTCATTTCTGCGGCAGGTATTTTTTTTAGATTGTATATTTACCGAAATGGAGAGCCCTTTCCCACTCAATGGAGGGGCTTATCTTTGAAGGGAAAGATACAGAGAGACAAAGCAAACATCCGTGGGTCCCATAACAGCTGATCAATGAAATCTGAATTAAACCGTATTATTTGCATTCCCCAATACGTGTCAATATAATTAAACCAAAATGTAAATCACATAAAACAGTTTTCTACTTTTTTTCCGCATCAGATCATCCCAAGCTTACCAACTTTCGCCAGAGAGGCCAGCACTATCCACAAGGTGATCTCGAAGGGAACCTGTACATGGTAGTAATTCAGAGAGAACACACTGAGTCTCTCATCCTGGCTTGTAGAGGTCGTGGAGCTGTAATAGCGGTTGGAGTCTTGATGCTGTCCACTGCTCACTGTCTCCGGATTACTGAAAGTCGTACTGTTTCCAGTGGCCGCCGCGGCCGCCGGCATAAACACATTTGGAAAACAAGCAAGCAAAATGAAATAAACACGGAGCGATGTACGGCAAGGTTTGCCAGTAATCCTGGGTGATCCTCCGCCCATAGTCATAGGCACTGAAATGAAATCACCTCTTTGCTCTGCCAAGTTAATTACAGAGTGTTATTCAGCATGAGAGCCAGTGTATGGTCTCCACAAATCCTGGCCTAACACAGGCTGTTTGGATAAGTCAGCTCCAGCCTCCTAAACAAGTTGAACAGGTGCAACAAGTTCCGCCCTCCAATCAACGTGATCATTGCTTACTTTTTACAGCTCAGTGTTACCTGACTTCCCTTTTCTGTTTATCGGATCAATCAAGCATTGCAACTGAAACAATCATCCCAGGAATGCAAGGCGACTGCTCTCTGGCTGATGACACAATCTGCAGCAACTTTCACGACTCGGTGGGGGTTATACATCTTTCCCTTCGTTTCCCTGCACCGCATTCCGTTTACAGTTCAGATGAAACGTTGCCCAAACAACCCGTGGCTGCAGCAAGTCCACTGGCTTGGTGCCTACACCCACCGAATACAAGGGAGCATAGCGAGCCCTAGCAAATGTTTCTCGGGCAACAGTAATATCAGGTGACATGTTCAGTCCTGGCGCACGTAAATCTACTGAAAGCAATGAGGGGAAGGCGATTTTCACCGTGGGTTATTAGGATGGGGAAACCGATGGTCAGATTTACATGCAGACAAGGATACATAAAGAATACATAAACGACGCAAAGTGCTGGAGTAACTCCATGGATCAGACAATTTTCCTTTCCCACCCCCTATAACAAGTCTGAAGAAGGGTCCCGACCCGAAACATCACCGATCCATGTTCTCCTGCCCAATATTGTTGGATTACTTTAATGATTTTTGTATGTTGTGATTTACATTTGTCTCTCCAGAGATTCTCCCGATCCATGTTCTCCATGCTGCCTGGCCCGCTGATTTACTTCAGCACTTGGTGTTTTCTGATACGTGTGCTCGATTAATACATTGTGAAAGATGCGTGCGCGTTTGTTTGGAAAGTTGTGTGGCAGTGAATCTTGCATTTCTGCCCCAAAAAAAATGTGAATGGAAATCTGTGAGACGGGAATTTGAATGGTAAATGTTCTGTGGTTCTTTATTATCACATCTACAGACGTACAGTGAAATTGTGTATTTACATACAGTTCATTAAAGTATTTATTGCCAAACCTAAGCGCAATCCCCGATTCATACAAAGTGCATAGAAATAGGCCACTGAGATGGCATGCAAGAGTCACCATGGGCCGGAGGCATTTTCAAAATCGAGTGCGGTCCATGCGCTCCGTTTTCTGGAGCGGCGCCTGATCCTGACGAGCTCCAGGACGTTGCATGGCCTCCACCCATTGCCCCTGTCCGGATCGTCCAGCGAGCCGTCATCCTTATAGAAACTTACAAAATTCTTAAGGGGTTGGACAGGCTAGATGCAGGAAGATGTTCCCGATGTTAGGGAAGTCCAGGACAAGGGGTCACAGCTTAAGGATAAAGGGGAAATCCTTTAAAACCGAGGTGAGAAGAACTTTTTTCACACAGAGAGTGTGGTGAATCTCTGGAACTCTCTGCCACAGAGGGTAGTTGAGGCCAGTTCATTGGCTATCCGGATCGTGGCTAAGGGGATCAGGGGGTATGGAGAGAAGGCAGGTACGGGATACTGAGTTGGATGATCAGCCGATCATATTGAATGGCGGTGCAGGCTCGAAGGGCCGAATGGCCTCCTCGCCCGGCCACTTTCAACCTATGTGACCAGGCGCACCTCCCTCAACGTTACAGCTGACCTGAAGGGGATAGTTCACTCTATTACCGACCCCTACGCTTGCGTCCCCTGTCCTCCCCTCAGTTATGGTCAAAGATCCTATAGCTGCTATAAGATCTTTGGTTCTGGTCATCGGGGAATGAGCAGAGGCCAACCCGCCGTTCCTGCCTTCCAGCCAGCGGTCCATCGCTTAGAAGGGGTATATACAGTAGCACTGGAAAATATACTGTTATCAAATGCACAATTACTGAAAATTAAATAGTTCACGAGAGGTCTTGTCCCCACAGGCATTAATTCGAGTTTAGAATTTAGAAACCGACCATCAACCACCTATAGGGTGATTTCACGAAAGGTCACTGGAGCATAGATCCGCACCCACGTGACCGAAAATCTCAAGTGGAGGACATGCTATACATCCAGTACATGTTAGTGAATGGGGAAACACGCACTTTCACACCCGTTAAAAACATGGAAAACGGCCGATTTTTGAGCTGAAATTTTCTGTGCTAGTCGGGGTGACCGTGAAACACAGCGATCTAAATTTTCAGGCAAAAAAAAATAAAGAAAGTAAGGTAATTACAAGAGGGAACTGAAGGTGCCAATCCAGCGGAAGTGCTTCGCAGACATTTGCCGTGGAGATTTAAAGGTCCAAAATATCGGGAATTATCGCGTTTGCTCGCTGAATTTCATCAAAAGTAAGGCATATTAACGGGTGTGAAAGTGCGTGTTTCCCCATTCACTAACATGTACCGAAGTGACATATGTCCTCCAGTTAAATTTTTCGGTCACATGAGGGGGGATCTACGCTCATTTGACCTTTGGTGAAATCACCCTATACAGTAGCACTGGAAAATATACTGTTATCAAATGCACAATTACTGAAAATTAAATAGTTCACGAGAGGCCTTGTTCCCACATGCATTAATTCGAGTCTAGAATTTAGAAACCGACCATCAACCACCTATTCATGGCTCTTTAAACAAATTATATCTTTAAGGACGGCAGACTGCCTCAGCTGGCAGAGCTGCTGCCACTCAGTGCCAGAGTCCCGTGTTCAATCCTGACCTTGCGTGTTGTCCGTGTGAAGTTTACACATTCTCCCTGTGACCACATGGGTTACCTCCGCCATTCCAAAAGACACTTAGGTTTGTTATTGGCACTTGTACCGAGATACAGTGAATAGGCTGTGTTTGCATGCATGGAAACAGTGCTACCCTTAAAGATGTGACTTGTTTAAAGAGTAAAGATTAGGTGGTTGACGGTTGAAATCAGATAATACTATACATGAGAACAATCAAGCCAGACACAAGTACAAAGAGGCACTCATTTACCCTAGTTCTACTAAAATCCATTTTTTCTTATTCTCCTATATTTTCTTCAACCTCCTCCAGATTCTACAACTCGCCTGTACACAAGACCAACTTTTTGGAATGGGAAAGGAAACTGGAGCACCAGGAGGCAACTCACCACTCACAGGGAGAACGTGCAACCTCCACACAGGCAACATTTGAGATCAGGATTGAACCCGGGTCTCTGATGTTATGCATCAGCAGCTCTACTAACTGGCTACAGTCCTGCCCAATATTGTTGGATTATTTTAAAGATTTTTGTATGTTGTGCTTTACATTTGTCTCTCCTGATTCTCATTTTTTTGTCTCAATCCTTCAACTTGATTGAGAAAGGAGAGATATAATTACTGGTCCTGTTCATTCCAAAACACCTGGCTCCTATCATAGTGGTTTTATCCCAATATGTTCCACAATGTACAACAAAAATAATTTTAAAATCTAAATTGCAAGATCTGACAAGGTTTGAAATGACAATCCAGAGTCCTGAGTTCAAATACCACCAGGGCAACTTAGTTTAGTTTAGAAATACAGCATGTAAACAGGCCCTTTGGCCTACTGGACCCATGCCGTCCATTGATCACTAGCTCTATGTTATCACACTTTCACATCCTATACTCTCAGGTCAATTTACAGAAGCCAATTAACCCCCAAACCTGCACGTCTTTGGAGGAAACCTGAGCACCTGGAGAAAACTCAAGCGGTCACAGAGAGAGAGGGTGCAAACTCCACACAGACAGCACACATTGTCAAGATCAAACCAGGGTCTATGACGCTGTGAGGTCGCAGCGCTACCAGCTGCCACATTCTATGGAGCTATGGAGTTTCAATTCAGTTAACAATTTAGGATTTGCAATAACTACTAGTCCTGGCAAAGATGTCGCTAAATACCCACCTGGTTCAATACTGTCAAATACCCACCTGACAGTGGAGCATCAGGTAGTGCAGCTGCTTCACAGATACAGTAATCTTTGACAGCTGTGGAGGCCAAGGCATTGGGTATTTTTAAGGTGGAGATTGCTATGTTCTTGATTAGTACAGGTGTCAAGGGTAGTGGAGAGAAAATGGCAGCTAGGGCATTGGTACACTCCTCTTGCAGGATGTTGGACGTCAGAGAGACTCCCGGTTCTAATGTTCAATGCACGTTTTTTGATCATTCAGCTCAGTATCTTTAAGGACTCCAGACTCCACAGGATTTAGTAGTTCAAAAAGTGTTCTGCAATTCCCAAGGCACTTCCTCTGGATCCCTATTTTACTCATTTTAACCTTGTTACCACCACTTTTACCTTGCACCCTCATCTCTTTTATTAATTAACCTCTTCCGTCATGAATTTTCCTCCCCTTGTGCCCTTTATTCTCCTTTCTACTTTCTCTGCACTTTAAAAATTGCCTTTATTTTAAGCATTGGCCATTTTGGTTAATCACACGGCCATTTGAAACATTCACCCTCATTTGCCTGAACTCATACGAGTCCGATAACATGTAAACAAGCCCTTTGGCCCAACTTGCCCACACCGACCAAAATGTCCCATCTACGTTAGTCCCATCTACCTGCATTTGTCCCATATCCCTCTAAACCTATCCTATCCATGTATATGATAGATTCGCTGTGATGGCATTTCAGTCTCAGTCACAGAGGCCGACGTCAGGAAATCCTTCAGAGGGGTGACCCCCGAAAAGCACCTGGGCCTGATGGTATACCCGGTCGTGTTCTAAAATTGAATTGAATTGAATTTCCTTTATTGTCATTCAGACCTTACGGTCTGAACGAAATTTCGTGCCTGCAGTCATACATACAATGATACAATAATAACAACAATAAACACAAATTAACTTCCACCACAGTGAGTCCTCCAAACACCTCCTCACTGTGGTGGAGGCAAAAATCTTAGGGTTGCAGTCTCTCCCTCTGCTCCCTCTGCGCTGAGGCGATTCCCCACCGGGCGATGGTATAAACAGTCCCGCAGCTCACCGAACCCCGAGAACGGGCCGGTTCAAACACTGCGGCCCGGGGTGGTCGAAGCCGCCGCACCTCCAGTCCAGCACACGCAGCCGCCGGCCCGCGGCTGAACCCAGGACTCTGGACACCGCCACCAGAACGTCGTCCCAGCCACCGGAGCACCGTCCCAGCCCCCGGACTGGATCGCCCTCACGTGAGTACCGTTCCACCCTCGGGCTGGGCCACTCCGACGGGAGTGCCATTCCTCCCTCGGGCTGGGCCACTCCGACGGGAGTGCCGTTCCTCCCTCGGGCTGGGCCACTCCGACGGGAGTGCCGTTCCTCCCTCGGGCTGGGCCACTCCAGCGGGAGTGCCGTTCCTCCCTCGGGCTGGCCACTCCGACGGGAGTGCCGTTCCTCCCTCGGGCTGGGCCACTCCAGCCCCTCACAATGCCGCTCTCACGGGAGCACCGTTCCATCCCGGGCTGGGCCGGGAGCGAGCCCAGGACGAGTCCTGTCAGCTGCCTCCAGAGTCCCGAGGTCGCCGGCTCCGCTAGGCCTCAGCGTAGACGGAGGCAAAGAAGGGGGATACGACAAAAAGGTTGTATCCTGTGCGGACCAACTGGCGGGAGTTTTTACGGACATTTTCAACCTCTCACTTCTGAGGTCTGAGGTCCCTACCTGCTTTAAAAGGGCATCAATTATACCGGTGCCCAAGAAGAGTAAGGTGACGTGCCTCAATGACTATCGACCAGTGGCACTAACGCCGGTGGTGATGAAGTGCTTTGAGAGGCTGATGATGGAGCAAATCAACTCCTACCTCGACAAAAACCTGGACCCACTGCAGTTCCCTTACCGCCACAACAGATCAACGGTGGATGCGATCTCGCTGGCCCTCCACTCCGCACTGGACCACTTGGACAACAAAAACTCATATGTCAGGCTGTTATTCATCGATTACAGCTCGGCATTCAACACAATCATCCCCTCCAAACTGGTTACCAAACTCGCAGAACTGGGTCTCTGCGCATCCCTCTGCAACTGGATCCTTGACTTCCTCATCCACAGACCACAGTCTGTTCGTATTGGTGGAAATGTGTCAGCCTCGATAACAATCAGCACGGGAGCACCTCAAGGCTGCGTGCTCAGCCCCCTGCTGTACTCACTCTATACCCATGACTGCGTAGCCAACCACAGTGCGAACTCCATCATCAAGTTCGCTGACGACACCACTATTGTGGGGCGTATCACTGATGGGGATGAGTCAGAATATAGAAGGGAGATCGAGCAACTGTCCATATGGTGCCAGCGCAATATCCTGGCCCTCAACAGCAGCAAAACCAAGGAACTGATTGTGGACTTTGGAAGGAGTAGGATGGGGACCCACAGCCCCATTTATATCAACGGGTCGATGGTTGAAAGGGTCAAGAACTTCAAATTCCTGGGCGTGCACATCTCTGAAGATCTTTCCTGGTCCGAGAACACTAACGCAATTATCAAAAAAGCTCATCAGCGCCTCTACTTGCTGAGAAGATTACGGAGAGTCTGTTTGTCAAGCAAGACTCTCTCTAACTTCTACAGGTGCACAGTAGAGAGCATGCTGACCGGTTGCATCGTGGCTTGGTTCTGCAATTTGAGCGCCCTGGAGAGGAAAAGACTACAAAAAGTAGTAAACACTGCCCAGTCCATCATCGGCTCTGACCTTCCTTCCATCGAGGGGATTTATCGCAGTCGCTGCCTCAAAAAGGCTGGCAGTATCATCAAAGACCCACACCATCCTGGCCACACACTCATCTCCTTGCTACCTTCAGGCAGAAGGTACAGGAGCCTGAAGACTGCAACAACCAGGTTCAGGAATAGCTACTTCCCCACAGCCATCAGGCTATTAAACCTGGCTCGGACAAAACTCTGATTATTAATAACCACTTTCTGTTATTTGCACTTTATCAGTTTATTTATTCATGTGTGTATATATTTATATCATGGTATATGGACACATTTATCTGTTTTGTAGTAAATGCCTACTATTTTCTGTGTGCTTAAGCAAAGCAAGAATTTCATTGTCCTATACAGGGACACATGACAATAAACTCACTTGAACTTAAACTTGAACTATATGTCTAAATGTTTCTTAAACTTTGCGATAGTACCTGCCTCAACTACCTCATCCAGAAGGTCATTCCATGTACCCACAACCCTTTGTGTAAAACTGAATTGCTGAGTATTTCCTGTTTCTTCTGCTTTATCAGATTTCCAGCTTCTGCAATATTGTTTTTGTATTGGTGGGTTAGTTAACACATATTATCATTACTAATATTAATATAAGAACTAGACTAAGTGGGGCCCGTTGGGTCCCAGCTTCACACAGGAGGGCTGGTCCCCCACCTCTCCACCAATTCCGATATTGCTGGCCAGTGGGTGGGTGGTGGGGCTTTCTGGAATGCTAGCACGGGTGTTGTGGGCCAAAGGGACTGGTGTCCAGAGGGCTAGTGTGGACATTGTGGGCCAAATGTAATCTTGGGCTTGCAGCTCAGTCACTGAGGCCGGGCAGCTCAGTAACTCAGGACTGGCGGGCTGGCAGCTCAGAAGCCGCCAGAAAATATGCCTAAAACAGGTGACAGACTCTGTGAGAGAGAGAAGGGGGATCGGGACGAGAATCAATTTTAGAAATTTTCATCATTTTTTACAGATCACAGCAATGAAGGAGGAAAGTCTATCCTTGCGTGGATCTCTGGAGCACCAGTATGGGTGTTGTGGGCTGAAGGGACTCGTTTTCAGAGGGCTAGTATGGACATTGTGGACTGAATGGATTCTTGGATTCGCAGTTCAGTGAGTCATGGCTGGTGGGCTGGCAGTTCACTGTCACGGCTGGTGGGCTGGCAGTTCACTTACTCATGGCTGGTGGGCTGGTATTCCAGTCACTCATGGCTGATGTGGTGGCAGTTCACTCAGTCACCCCTTCTCCCTTCACCTCCCCCCTCTCTGCTCCTTGCCATTCCCCTCCCCCACTCATTCAGTCCATCTCCCCCCCCCCCCCCCCCCCCCCACCCCCCACCCATGCATTATTAGTGGCTCTCCAGCACAGCCATTCCTGCCTATTAGGTTCTCATTGTGATGAAGAACACGCAGCCATGGCAAGTGGAAAAAGGATTTATTAATGTTTAAAATGTGAATGACTCCTAAAATATAACAACAATTTGAATGTTAAAGATGAGAATCATTAAGTTCAGTTCATTCATGGTGTGTTCTGTTGCTTACTGCCTCTTGATGCCTCTTTGCTGTTGATAAAAAAACAATTTAAATATAGAGATTGAGCGGTGAAACTTTGACAAAGAAAATCTGAGAATTTACCTCAAAAGTCATAATTCAGTGCAGGCCAAGCAGCAAATCCAATCTCACAGCACTTCAAGCAGAGTGCAGGGCAGGCAGCCAATCCAATCTCACAGCGCTTCAAGCGGAGTGCAGGGCAGGCAGCCAATCCAATCTCACAGCGCTTCAAGCAGAGTGCAGGCCAGGCAGCAAATCCAATCTCACAGCACTTCAAGCAGAGTGCAGGCCAGCAAATCCAATTTCACAGCATTTCAAGCAGAGTGCAGGCCAGCAAATTCACACAGACACACTCACATACACACCCACCACCACACAAACACACACTGACTGACACACCATATATATGACAGTAAACCTTCTTGAATCTACTCAAACGGCTGAGCGCGGCCTCTCCATTGTGGGGCTTCCGCAGTCAGTGGCACTTCTGCAATCAGCATGACCTCTGCCCTTACTGGAAATTACGCAATCAGCATGACCTGTCCACTAAGCGAAAGGCACAAAATGAGCGGGACCTTGTTAGACCTAATAAAGCATTTATTCCTTCCAAGCACATTCGGACCTAACAAAGTATTTATTCCTTCCAAACACAGTTGGACCTAATAAAGCATTTATTCTTTCCAAACACAGCCGGACCTAATAAAGTATTTATTCGTTCCAAACACATTCGGACTTAATAAAGCATTTATTCGTTCCAAGCACAGTCGGACATAATAAAGCATTTATTCCTTCCAATCACAGTCGGACTTAATAATGCATTTATTCAGTCCAAGCACAGTCAGACCAAATAAAGCATTATAGTTTCAAGCACAGGCAGGGCAGCAGGCCAAACAACTCATGGCATTGTCATGAAGGGCTAACAAATCATTTATTACAAGCACATAAAGGGTTAACAAAGCATCATTCATTGTAAACACATTCCTGGCTAACAAATCATTTATTGCAACCACATTAATGGTTAACAAATCATCATTCATTACAAGCACATTATTGGCTAACAAATCATTTATTGCAAGACATAAAGGGCTAACCACATAAAGCACATAACCACATAAAGCACATAACCACATAAACCACATAACCACATAAAGGGCAGACTCACAGTTCAGTAGACTCACAGTTCTGTAGACTCACAGCAGAATGAGAGTTGTGGCCTCTCCCTCGCGATTTTGCAAAGTGACTGACTCACGTCCAGGCATCCGGGGTTTTATGGTCCTGCCCCCCCCCCCCCCCCCCCCCCCCCCCCCCCCCCCAAAGAGGCGTTACCTTCATTGTGGTGATTGACAGGCAAGAGGATCTCAAGGTTTTTTTTAAACACTCATAATTTTTTATCGATGGGAAAAATACTCGGGGCCTGCTCTGCAGAGGAGGACTGCGAGTAAGATGGCCAAAAATCACAGGGATACACAGTAGCTTTTTTTCTAAAATCAATATACAGCGCAGACAGGAAGTGGTCAAGATGAGACTTTTAATTATATAGATGTAATGGCAATGTGCTTTTGTAAGTTGGGTGCTTGTGCTTCTGTATGTTTGAAACTGCAGCTTTTTGTGTCTATCTTTGGTATAAACCAGCATCTGCAGTCCTTCATATACAACTTGTCTATGTTTAGTTTAGCTTAGAGATACGGTGTAGAAACAGGCCCTTTGGCCCACCAAGTCCATGCCGACCAGCGATCCCCACCGACTAACACTATCCTACACACATTAGGGGCACATTTACAATTTACTAAAAGGTAAATCCAGCTGTTGGAATTTTGAGCAAAACAAAAGTGCTGGAGTCAATTTGTCAGGCAGCATCTGTGGAGGGTGTAGAGAGACGACACCTGTTCGGGACCTGTCTTCAGTCTGATGGAGCAGAGGGAGAAAGCTGGAAAAGAGAGGTGGGAATGGGATAAAGCCTGGCAAGTGAAAGGTGGATATGGGTGAGGTGATGGGGGTGATTGGTAGATGAGTGGAATAAGTGACAAAGGTTAGTGATGAAAAGGGGACAAAAGAATGTCAGATGAGGATAGAAGAGAAGGGGTGAAATTTACAGCATAGGCCAGGATTATGGATGGAAATGGGGAGAGGGGAGATCAAAAGAAAAAATGGGATTTGGAGATAGGAGATGACCATACAGCGGATCACCTCCATCATGATGCCACCACCAGTCACATCTTCCTATCCCTATTCCTTTAAGCATTTCGTAGAGACCATTTTCTCCGCAATGCCTTGGTTCACTGTAATGCTAAACCAACAATTGTCTCCAACAATTTGTGGGCGGACCACCAAGGCAAATTCCTTGTATGTGAATACTTGGCAAATAAACTTATACATTCATTCATTCATTCATTCGATTACTTGTCTTTCTAAGCTGGAAATTTACTTTATTTAACAACACAGTGCCAAAGTTCTTATAATGAAGAAAGTTCACTCAAAATATTAACAGCAAATCCAAATGTTTTCATAAACTAAAGAATCTGCATCTGTATAGCTTATAAAATTAAATGATACAATCACAGTTTGTGATTTCTATGTACTTTAATCAGTTTTTGAGTCTGAAGAAGGGTCTCGACCCAAAACGTCACCCATTCCTCCGGAGATGCTGCCTGTCCCGCTGAGTTACTACAGCTTTTTGTGTCTCTCTTATTTGAAACAATATGTAATGTATAACTGAATTAAATGGACAAATAACAAACATGATAGTAACAAATAAATCAAAGTTTAGATTAAATTAAAGGTCCGGATAGGATCGACAGGCAAGAGAGGAGATTGCAAGAGCCTTGAACAAGGGAAGTGCCAGTGAGGGCCGCAATGGTGCAGAAGGGAAGCTCTCGACGAGTACTGTGGAGCTGTGCAAGAGCGGACCCAGCGGCCTGTGCGGTGCTGAATAAGAGGGACCCAGCAGGCGTCCGAGAGTAACGATGGACTTTGCTGCCGATGAGAACAAAGACCCACTGGATCACCTGCGGCCACATGCTGCGGCACGCCTAGTTCACCGCTGCGAAGAAGGGCCTGGCGGGCCATTGCCTGCAGTGGGATGGGGGGAAGCTCGGAAGATCCCAAGATGGGAGAGTCGAGAAGGGAGTCGCTGGCAATGACAGACACGAGGAGTGGGCCTGGAGTAGAGGGTATTGCCTGCAGTGCCTTCAAGCTCGGCTGCAGGAAGCTCCCCCTAGGACAGAGGAGGACAAATGGCAGATTGAGTTTAATCTGAGCAAGTGTGGAGTGTTGCACTTTCGGAGGTCTAATGTAAAGCAAAAATATAAAATGAATGGCATGATCCTTAATGGCATTGATGTACCAAGGAATCTTGGTGTCCAAGCCCATAACTCTCTGAAAGTGGCAACACAAGTAGACAGAGAGGTAAAGGAGAAATATGGTATGCTTGCTTTCATAGGTTGAGGAATTGAGTACAATAGTCAAGAAGGCATGTCGCAGCTTTATGGGAATTGGTTAGGTCACATTCAGAGTATTGTATGGAGTTCTAGTGGCCCATTATAGGTAGTATGTTGAGGCTTTGGAAAAGGTGCAGAGGGGGTTTACCAGAATTATGTTTGGATAAGGGGTATGAAGTTTGGTTTTAGTTTAGAGATTCAGCATGGAAACAGGCCCTTCGGTCCGCCGAGTCCATGCGCACCATTGATCACCCATTCGCACTAGTTATCCCACTACACTACAGAGGCCAATTAACCTACAAACCCACACATCTTTGGGATGTGGGAGGAAAACGGAGCACCCAGAGGAAAATCACGTGGTCACAGGGAAATCGTGCAAACTCCACACAGACTGCACCCAAAGTCAGGATCGAACTGGGGTCTCTGGTGCTGTGAGGTGGCAGCTCTAATGCTGTACCACTGTGCCTAAGAACATGGAGAGACTTGGATTGTTTTCTCTGGAATGCCTTAGGTTGCGGGACCTGATAGAAATATATAAAATTTTGAGAAACGTATATAGGGTTTTCACAGAACATTTTTCCCACGATGTAAACGTCAAACACTAGAGGGCATAGATTTAAAGTGAGAGAGGCTAAGTTTAGAGGGGCTGTGCGGGGCAAGATTTTTTACAGAATGGGTGGTGAGTGCCTGGAATGCACTGCTGAGGTTGGCGGTTGAGGCAGATATGATAGTGGTATTTAAGAGTCTTTTGGATTGGCATATGAACATGGAGGAGCTGGAAGAATATGGATTATATGCAGGCAGATGAGAGTTGCTCTTAGCATCTTTTTTGGCACAAACATTATGGGCCAAAGGAGCTCTTCTTGTGCTGTACTGTTGTAGGTTCGATGTTTTGACGGGTCTTGCATAATTCATTCTTTTTCACTGGCATATAGTACCTGAGCATCTTCCAGAATTTTGAGGATGGAGGAGAAGACTTGTTTCCTTTCCATGTTATCCCTGGCAATACTGCAATGGCCCGTTTGACATTGTCCGGAAGGTGCGATACATCGGGTAGGACATGGAAGTTAATCAAAATCACCTTGGTTCTGAAATTATCGAGCATGCTGTTGACTCCTGTCTGCAGTTCAAACAGCCTCGATCCAGCTGAAGCAAAGTAACTTGGGCTTAGGACAATTATTACTCTTCTGCTTCTCTTTATGCTTGAAATGACATCTTCTGTATAAACTGGAGAAAATAAATAGACATGCTTTAGTAGTAGAAACAAGGAGTTGCAGATGCCCATTAAAAAAACCATGTGCTGGAGTAACTCAGTGGGTCTGGCAGCATCAATGGGGAACATGGATGGATGTCCTATCAAATTGGGACCAATCCACGTTCTCCAGGGATGCTGCCATGTTCTCCATGAGTTACTCCAACACTTTGTGTCTAGTTTTAGTTTAGTTTAGTTTAGAAATACAGCATGGAAACAGGCGTGTCGGCCCATCGAGTCCACTCCGACCACGATCACCCATACACTAGTTCTATTCTGCACTAGGGGACAATTTACAGAAACCAATTAACCTACAAACCTGCACGTCTTTGCAATGTGGGAGGAAACCGGAGCACCTGGAGAAACCCATGCGGTCACAGGGCGAACGTACAAACTCTGTACAGACACCATCCGTAGTCAGGATCAACAGTCTCTGTTGGTGTAAGGTAGCAACTCTACCTCTGCACAACTGTACCATTATATGTGTCTTTAACTCTGTCATCAAATGTTTTAGTGGATAGTTTGTAGAGTTTTGCACTCTGAAGGCATGCATTGCATTTATTTGTCATGTAGGGCATGCAATTAAATTCTGGGGAGTGTCTACTAAACTGAGATAACTCCGTTTATAATGTGCAATATTTACAATTATTCCACTTTGTTATCTTTATGCATATCCAAAATACAACTGATCAAAGTAAATTCTATCACCAAATTCCATTGAGCAACCCGAGAAAAATGTGCAACGCAGATTGTTTCCCACGGTTGTTTTATCCAGTTTCTACAAGTAAATCTATGAATCTTCTGTTACATAATTATCAGTTTAAGGTATAAAAAGATGCAAATGCCTTGGGGCTAATAATTATCCCTTTGCATCATAAGTTAATGACATGCCACATTGCACAATTGGTCTCTAATAAACATGAGATTACTATTAAATTAAACCTACAATGCAAATTAATTGCAAAGTTAGACAAAAAGTGCTGAAGTAACTCATCAAGTCAGACAGCAACTCTGGAAAACATGTATAGGTGATGTTTCAAGTCGGAACTCTTCTTCAGATTCAATGTTAAATATTTTCAGAACAGCGGCATGGTGATGCAACGGTAGAGTTGCTTCTTTATGGCGCCAGAGACCCGGTTTCTCTGGGTGCTCCCACATTCCAAAGACATAGAGGTTTGTAGGTTAAATGACTTTGGTAAAATTGTTAAAATGTCCCCAGTGTGTAGGATAATGCTAGTGTACGGGATAGATGGTTGACACGGACATGGTGGGCTGAAGGGCCTGTTTCCACGCTGTATCTCTAACTAAATAAAACACCAACAGGGACTTTCAAAAGTAATTATGAGAAAAGATCGAAGCCCTGTCAGACACATGCATATATTGAAATATAGAACGTTGGCTCACCTCAAAGACTGTGTTAATGTTTTCCTGATTAGTTCATTCTTTGGAACATACATTCCATTGGGGCCATTAATATGCAGCAGCAGAACAGAGATCAAAATTCAAATTCACACATGCACTGACTACACCGCCCAACATGGACTTCCATCTGTATATATGTATATATGAATTAGCAGAATTTGTGCACCTATTCCCCCCCCCCCCCCCCCCCCTCCCCTTCTGTTTTTTTTGTTTTCTGTCTCTTAATTGTGCTAAATTGTATGTATGCACTGAGTACGAGCAGCTTTCAGTTTCACTGTACATGTATAGTGACAATAAATGGCATATCTATATCTATATCTATCTATATCTATCTATCTATATCTATCTATCTATCTATCTATATCTATATCTATATCTAATGCCCGCAAGTCTTTAGGAGCCACAAGTGACTGGTGGAATCCAGAGCTCAGCCGGGCCCTGACCCAAAACCATGACCACCCTTTTCCATCTACAAATGTTACTCGACCTACAGATGTTCCTCCAGCAAATTCTTTGCTGATTTTAGTCATTAATTGCCCAAAATGTCCATGATCCCAGATATATTTTAATTGAAAAAAATTGAGATATAAACAGAAATTATATATGTTAAGTGTTTTCTCATAAAAGGACACAAAGTGCTGGAGTAACTCAGTAGGTCAGGCAGCATCTCTGGAGAACATGGATAGATGACATTTCGGGTCAGGACCTTTCCGAGTGATTTCTCACAATTGTGTACCTGCAGCTCTGGGTCTGTCTGTTCTACAACGCCCCAAGGCCCTCCATTTACTGTGTGAGTACGGCCTTGTCTTTTGCCTTACAAAGATGCCACTCCTCACATTTATCTTAAACCCCATTTAACATTCCTCAGCACTTTGGCCGAGCTTATCAAAGTCCTGTTCAACGGCGCTTTTATTGTCACAGGTGTGAAGTGCACATGTACAATGAAATGATTTTCTTACAAACAGTCCAGCAGAGTATTAGCAACAGTAGAAGCACTATGTTAACTCACAACCAAACTGGAGACTAAGATGAGCACGTTAGGTACACTGGGTATGAAGGGGTATAGATCACATGCATGCAGATAAGATTAATTTGTTCTTGCATTATGTTCAGTATAGACATCATGGGCTTATTTCTGTGCTGTACTTTTCTATGTCCTATGTTTCCAGTTTTAAATGTGTAGAGCTTCACAGATTTTGATACTACAGTTAATCTGTTTGAGGTATTTTTTTAGTCAAGCTTTTATTCAATGAAATGAGTGCTGACAACAACCTGGCTGCTCAACACCCGGCTTGAGATCTAACTATTCCTTTGGTTTATGTTTCATTCGCAAGAAGAAGAAGAGTGCTGGCATCTCTTCAGTATCTATTCAGCATCATTATATTAATTAACCATACCTGGAGTATTGTGTGCAGTTTTGGTCCCATAATTTGAGGAAGGACATTGAGGGAGTGCAGCGTAGGTTTACAAGGTTAATTCCCGGGATGGCGGGACTGTCATATGCTGAGAGAATGGAGCAGCTGGGCTTGTACACTCTGGAGTTTAGAACGATGAGAGGGGATCTCATTGAAACATATAAGATTGTTAAGGGCTTGGACATGCTAGAGGCAGAAAACATGTTCCCGATGTTGGGAGAGTCCAGAACCAGGGGCCACAGTTTAAGAATAAGGAGTAAGCCATTTAGAACGGAGATGAGGAAACACTTTTATCACAGAGAGTGGTGAGTGTGGAATTCTCTGCCTCAGAGGGCGGTGGAGGCAGGTTCTCTGGATGCTTTCAAGAGAGAGCTAGATACGACTCTTAAAGATAGTGGAGTCAGGAGATATGGGGAGAAGGCAGGAACGGGGTACTGATTCGGGATGATCAGCCACGATCACATTGAATGGCGGTGCTGGCTCGAAGGGCCAAATGGCCTACTCCTGCACCTATTGTCTATTGTCTATTGTTTATTGTCTAATTTAAGATTCAAACTCTAAATTTCCTTGACCTTCAAAGAGGATGTGGTGTCCACAATGCAATGAGAATCTCCAGGTCTTCAGCAACTCAAGCTAAGGTTCTTAAAGGTGGTCATTGTAGGAAATTCCAAGTAGTCCTCAAAATGTCCAATCTTTCTTTGTGGAACCTGAGGGGTTGGGAATGCCGCTTCTGGAAGTGTAAAATAAATCCCTATTTTGTGTTCCACTTGAAATTTTGAGGCTACTCAGCATAGAACACTTCTTAGGCACTAGATTTGCTTTTGCTAGGGTGTAACGTGGAAATATGTGTAAGTTTGAATATTCCTTCCACAAGGTTATGTGTAGGAAAGAACTGCAGATGCTGGTTTAAACTGAAGCTAGACACACAAAGCTGGAGTAACTCAGCGGGGCAGGCAGCATCTCTGGAGAGAAGGAATGGGTGACATGTTGGGTTGAGACCCTTCTTCAGAACCACAAGGTTATGGCAGGAATGCTTGGATATATTACAAGCACATAGATGGACAGATGTCTTCTCAACTCTAAACACATGCCAGGCACTCTTATTTGAGAAGGGCGTCATAACAGACTCGCCCCACACCTCAACCTTAGTACCGCCCCAATTATTTTCTCATACCTCCTCCTCAATTTTTTTTTTCTTATCCCAGTTCCTGGCACCTCTCCTAATTATATTTCAGTCCTTACAACTCCTTTTTTTTTGTTACATGCCCCAAAGATGAGACATCCTTATAGTGTGTGAAGAAAGAAAACCTCTCCCTCATTTCTCATCCATTCTACATCCTCTACCCTCCAATTCTCATCTTTCTGCACTGGCTTTCTGCACTCCAACCCTCCCTCTCCTCCCCAACTATCCCAATCTTCCTTAACTTCCCGGCCACCCACCTGCCACTTGGTCTCGTCTAGAGTGAGGCCAATAACCCGATCACCACCATTTGCTTGTTTCCTACAGGCTGGTCGCCTCCTCCTAGTCCCAGCAGCCACACTGCCCGAGGGAAAGCAATCAAAGTCCTACTGTAGCGACGACAGCCTGAATTGTAACTGCAAATGCCTATATCGATGTATTACCTCTGGAGTTGAGGGAATGGGAAAGTCAGTCTTTAGGTGGGGAGGCATATACTTGATTTAACAATGGAGCTTGTGTGTTTTGGATTCTGCAAGAGGGACAGAATTGTTAAAGTCCAATAAAGATCTGAGCTACGATTCTGCAACTGAGATAAGGAATCAGGATCATTGTTATAAAAACAAGAGGAGTTGATCTTGAATATTGGACTTATAGACTCTGAACCAAACAGGCAAAGATAGAAACAGGAAACTGCAAATGCTAGCTGATACAAAAAGACTCAAAGTGCTGGAGTAACTCAGCAGGTCAGGCAGTATCTCTGGAAAACTTGGACAAATTATGTTTTGGGGTCCCGGACATTTTCTCCAGGGGTGCTGCCTGATCTGCAAAGTTACCCCTGCACCAACATGTTCAAATATCTTTCTTTTACATGCCTTAGGATTAGGCCCTCTCCTCTTTCCACATCCTGTTAATATGTAGGGCGGTAAATGATTGGCACGGTTCTCCACCATAATATTATTTATTATGGCACTTGTCACAACATGGAAATTATTAGCGACAATTTAACCATATAACAAACCATATAACAATTACACCACGGAAACAGGCCATCTCGGCACTACAAGTCCGTGCCGAACAAATTTTTTTTTTCCCTTAGTCCCACCTGCCTGCACTCATACCATAACCCTCCATTCCCTTCTCATCCATATGCCTATCCAATTTATTTTTAAATGATACCAATGAACCTGCCTCCACCACTTCCACTGGAAGCTCATTCCACACCGCTACCACTCTCTGAGTAAAGAAGTTCCCCCTCATATTACCCTTAAACCTTCTGTCCCTTAATTCTGAAATCATGTCCTCTTGTTTGAATCTTCCCTATTCTCAAAGGGAAAAGCTTGTCCACATCAACTCTGTCTATCCCTCTCATCATTTTAAAGACCTCTATCAAGTCCCCCCTTAACCTTCTGTGCTCCAGAGAATAAAGACCTAACTTATTCAACCTATCTCTGTAACTTAGTTGTTGAAACCCAGGCAACATTCTAGTAAATCTCCTCTGTACTCTCTCTATTTTGTTGACATCCTTCCTATAATTGGGCGACCAAAATTGTACACCATACTCCAGATTTGGTCTCACCAATGCCTTGTACAATTTTAACATTACATCCCAGCTTCTATACTCAATGCTCTGATTTATAAAGGCTAGCATACCAAAAGCTTGCTTTACCACCCTATCTATATGAGATTCCACCTTCAAGGAATTATGCACGGTTATACCCAGATCCCTCTGTTCACCTGTATTCTTCAATTCCCTACCATTTACCATGTACGTCCTATTTTGATTTGTCCTGCCAAGGTGTAGCACCTCACATTTATCAGCATTAAACTCCATCTGCCATCTTTCAGCCCATTTTTCCAAATGGCCTAAATCACTCTGTAGACTTTGGAAAACCTCTTCATTATCCACAACACCCCCTATCTTAGTATCATCTGCATACTTACTAATCCAATTTACCACACCTTCATCCAGATCATTGATGTACATGACAAACAACAGAGGACCCAACACAGATCCCTGAGGCACCCCACTAGTCACCTGCCTCCAACCCGATAAACAGCCATCCACCATTACCCTCTGGCTTCTCCCATTCAGCCACTGTTGAATCCATCTTGCTATTCCTGCATTTATACCCAGGTTAAGAACTTTCTTAACCAACCTTCCATGAGGAACCTTGTCAAAGGCCTTACTAAAGTCCATATAGACAACATCCACTGCTTTACCCTCGTCAATTTCCCTAGTAACCTCTTCAAAAAATTCAAGAAGATTAGTCAAACATGACCTTCCAGGCATAAATCCATGTTGACTGTTCCCAATCAGACCCTGTTTATCTAGATGCTTATATATATTATCTCTAAGTATCTTTTCCATTAATTTGCCCACCACTGAAGTCAAACTAACAGGTCTATAATTGCTAGGTTTACTCTTAGAACCCTTTTTAAACAATGGAACAACATGCGCAGTACGCCATGCCTGGAATTTAACATGGTATTTTTAAGTTGTGTTTCACTGAAGCTTTGTACAACTACATGAAAAGTGCAGCCTGTTAAACAGTGAATTCCAGGCATGTCATCAATGGTCCCGTTTTTAAACAATAACACATATCTTTATCTTAATAAACTACTTTTATTTCAGCCAGACATACGGTAATTCACCCAGACCCGAGTCAAAAAACATCCTATGATCATAGCCATTGAGACTCTCAGTAAAAAGCCTAATGATATAAAACGTTTCCTTTTGGAAATGTTCCATATATTTTTTATTCTTCAACACACAGTGTGGTGATAAATCCTGGATGGGGAGAAATAATTTTTCTTTGAGATTTCAGAAGTTGCTATACCTGAAACACATGAATTGCAGCTATTTAAGCTGTGGGATTTGAAGAAATCTTAAATTAAAGGGATGGCAATGATTTGTTATTTTGTGGAGGAGGATAAGTAATGTTAAAAGTGAGGAAAGCAGGAGGCAAGGATGAACCATTTGTCTACTAAGGTTTACCTGGTAAGGGGGCATTGCTGAAGCAATCTTCAAATGCAGTGCTAAGTAGATATAGTTACAGTAATTAAATAAACATTGTAGCTCAAAAGGCCTATTCCTGCACTGTACTATGTTTTGTGAGCTTCAGTGGAAATAGTTTCTTATGGCCACTGCCACGACCATTTCAGGCTGGTGTTAGGATCCTGACTAGAATAGGGGCAGCATATTGGCGCAGCGGTAGATTTACTGCCTTATAGTGCCAGACACCCGGATTCAATCCTGACCACAGGTGCTGTCAGTACAGTTTGTACATGCTGTCTGTACACTCCCTGTGACTGCATGGATTTTGCTATGGTTTCCTTCCACATTCCAAAGACGTATAGGTTTGTTAGTTCATTGACTTACAAATGAAAATTGTAAATTGTCAAAATGAGGTTAAAATGACACCAAACAAATTGTATCATTGTATGTGTAGGATAGTGCTAGTATACAGGGTGATCACTGGTCAGTGTGGATTCGGTGGGCCGAAGGGCCTGTTTCCATGAGGTATCTCTAAACTAATCTAAAAGTGGAATTTCTTGACCATGTTGCATTAAAACTACTCAAAAATGACCAAGAGCACTTACCTCCTCCAGGCAGGATATCTCGCTCAAACAGACACAGCTTGTAACCATGCTGCTTCTCTAACATGCTAGGAAGCAGTTCCAGGGCAAACCTCTCTTCTGTAATAAAATAGCCATCACTCTTAACATCATCTCCTGATGAACACGAACTCGCATACGAAACAAAGGCATCAAATTCTTTCCCATCTTGTCAAAGGAAATGAGTGATGGAGGCAAGAGAAAAATGCTAAATTAGTTTCGGACCATTTTGAACGGCAGATTACAAACAGGAAAAAATATATTGTACATTCCTTCATAAAGACACAGGGTAATTCAACGGCTCAGCATTTCTGGAGAATATGGATAGGTGATGTTTTGGGTCAGGGCCCTTCTTTATAATATATATAAGCATCTGGATAAACAGGGTCTGATTAGGAACAGTCAACATGGATTTGTGCCTGGAAGGTCATGTTTGACTAATCTTCTTGAATTTTTTGAAGATGTTACTCGGGAAATTGATGAGGGTAAAGCAGTGGATGTTGTGTATATGGACTTCAGTAAGGCCTTTGACAAGGTTCCTCATGGAAGGTTGGTTAAGAACGTTCAATGGTTGGGTATTAATGGTGGAGTAGCAAGATGGATTCAACAGTGGCTGAATGCGAGATGCCAGAGAGTAATGGTGGATGGTTGTTTGTCAGGTTGGAGGCCAGTGACTAGTGGGGTGCCACAGGGATCTGTGTTGGGTCCACTGTTGTTTGTCATATACATCAATGATCTGGATGATGGTGTGGTAAATTGGATTAGTAAGTATGCAGATGATACTAAGATAGGTGGGGTTGTGGATAATGGATAAAGTAGATTTTCAAAGTCTACAGAGAGATTTATGCCAGTTGGAAGAGTGGGCTGAAAGATGGCAGATGGCGTTTAATGCTGATAAGTGTGAGGTGCTACATCTTGGCAGGACAAATCAAAATAGGACGTACATGGTAAATGGTAGGGAATTGAAGAATGCAGGTGAACAGAGGGATCTGGGAATAACTGTGCACAGTTCCCTGAAAGTGGAATCTCATGTAGATAGGGTGGTAAAGAAAGCTTTTGGTGTGCTGGCCTTTATAAATCAGAGCATTGAATATAGAAGTTGGGATGTAATGTTAAAAATTGTACAAGGCATTGGTGAGGCCAATTCTGGAGTATGGTGTACAATTTTGGTCGCCTAATTATAGGAAAGATGTCAACAAAATAGAGAGAGTACAGAGGAGATTTACTAGAATCTTGCCTGGGTTTCAGCAACTAAGTTACAGAGAAAGGTTGAACAAGTTAGGGCTTTATTCTTTGAAGTGCAGAAGGTTAAGGGGGGACTTGGTAGAGGTCTTTAATATGATGAGAGGGATAGACAGAGTTGACGTAGATAAGCTTTTCCCACTGAGAGTAGGGAAGATTCAAACAAAGGGACATGACTTGAGAATTAAGGGACAGAAGTTTAGGGGTAACATGAGGGGGAACTTCTTTACTCAGAGAGTGGTAGCTGTGTGGAATGAGCTTCCAGTGAAGGTGGTGGAGGCAGGTTCGTTTTTATCATTTAAAAATAAATTGGATAGTTATATGGACGGGAAAGGAAATGGAGGGTTATGGTCTGAGCGCAGGTATATGGGACTAGGGGAGAATACGTATTCAGCACGGATTAGAAGGGTCGAGATGGCCTGTTTCCGTGCTGTAATTGTTATATGGTTATATGGTTATATGGTTTATATGGTTTAGTCTGACCCTAAACATCACCTATCCTTATTCTCTAGAGATGCTGAGAAGGGTCCCATCGCAAAACATCATCTATCCATGCTCTCTACAGATGCAGCCTGGTCTGCTGCGTTACTCCAGCACCATGTGTCTTTTTTTTGTCAACCAGAATTCCTTGTTTCAACTTTATACATTTCTATAAAATTCATGTAAAGGTTATACCTTTAAATTTACACATACTATGAATGAAATTACATATGGAAAGTAATGCAAATCCGATGGTAACACATCACATCTATCAAATTCTCAGTTCACCACACAACCACTGTGTATTGTGTTTACAGGCATATTATGCTGCTACAAGTAAGAATTTCATTATTTCATTGTTGGTACGTATGGCAATTAAACACTCTTGACTTAACTTTCTTGACTCAACTCCTCCCCAGATTCCACCACCAGGAACAATTTACAGTGGCAAATTCACTTACAAATCTGCACGTCTTTGGTATGCAGGTGGAAACCAGTATCACTGGGGAAACAATCATGGAGAGAACCTGCAAACTCCACATAAAACTCCAACACCAGAGCTGCTGGAACTGTGAAGTATCAGCTCCACCGAGTTAAGTCAAGGTATGCCAAGTCAAGTTTATTGTCATATGCAGAAGTTACAGGAGGTACAGGTACAATGAAAATCTTGCTGCACAACTGTGCCATATTCCATGTATATGGCATAAGTTTAAATAAAACATAACAGTGCTGGAATTTGAAAATACTTTTAAATTATAATCAGGATCTTTGAAAATATAGAGACACAAGAGGCTGCTATTGGAAAATTGAGCAAAAAGCAAAGAGGAATATAATGGGTCAGGCAGCACCCTTCTTCAGACATGAAATAGACTTAAAATACCGATATAAAAATATAATATGTTTTACAATTTAAGCCCATAAATGTAAACATGATAACGCCCAAATGGAGTTGAATTCCATCATACTTAAGAACCTGGAATTGATCTCACCTCCAATAGTTTCATCCTTTGAGTAATAATGTCGGTAAAGGAGAACAATTTCAATCCAAAATTTATATATTCCAACGCATCCAGAAACAATCGACATGAATATTAATGATGTAGATATAGTTATCACTTTTATTTGAAAGATGGTAGACACTGAAATTGTAAAATCAGATTGCAGGAATGTCAATATTTTATTGCATGCAAGGATTGAGTTTCCTTAATTTTTTTTTTTAAACATTATTTCATATGAAGGTCACATCATTGTTTTCAAGGAGACACAAGGAACTGCAGATGCTGGAATCTTGAGCAAACCAGAAAGTTACTCTGGAGTAACTGAACGGGTCAGGCAGCTTCTGTGGAGGAAATGGATAGGTGACATTTCAGTTTGGGATCCTTCTTCAACCTGACCTGAAACGTTGCCTATCCAATTCCTCCATCATTGTTTCCCACCTCTCTGAAACAGAAATTATGGAATGTTCTTCACCATGAGAAATTTAATAATGACAATAGTTCAAAAACTACCCAAAAGCTCCAAATCCCTAGCACAGCTTACATTTTACTCCTCTTTGAATTAGTTCTGTTCTGTTCTGTTCTTAGTTCAGTTTAGTTTAGTTCAGATTAGTTCAGTTCAGTTTACTGTCACGTGGACCAAGGTGCAGTGAAAAGCTGTTTTGCTGTGAGCTATCAAGTCAGAGGAAAGATTATACATGATTACAATCAAGCGGTCCACAGTGTACAGATTCAGGATAAAGAGAATAACATTTAGTGCAAGATAAAGTCCAGTAAAGTCCGATTAAAAATAGTTCGATGGTCTCCAATAAGGTAGATGGTATGTCAGGAATACTCTCACTAGGCACTATTGCATTGAGATTCTACATCCAAATCTCGGTCTGCTGCTGTCTCACATCATTTTCCAGAAACTGCGTGAGATTAAGGTTAAAATCCTACAGGCCTTGACCTTCCGCAGCCGACTCTTACTTCCCCTTTCTCAATTAGTATTTAATCCAAGAGTCTTGAAGTGCAGAAATATGCATTTAACTCCCATGAATTCAGCCAATACTTTAGTCTCAGGGCAAGATAAATAATGTGTAAACAAGTGTTAGGGGATGTTAGACAAGGGACATGTGGATAGCAGCCCTTAATACTTACGTGATCCAGTTTTCAAGAGAAAACCTGTTAATAAGATAATATCCGTTGACACTTTACGGACTTTCAAACCAACCATTGAGTGGGATTTCTGATTTTGCACTCCTGTTTGCCAGTTCAAAACATCATTAAGCTCAAGTGGTAGAGATGCATCATTGCAAGAGATCTCCTCTGACTTTGGTTTGTCGCCCATAATGGTATTCAGGCCCTGCCACAATTGCTTGGCATCCACTAGAATAAACTGGAATCTAGTTTGTTTTGGAAATCTCTCTTGGCATTCCTGATAGCCCGGTTGGGATCACACTTCATAAGTTCATAAGTTATATGAGCAGAATTGGGCCATTCAGCCCATCAAGTTTACTCTACCATTCTATCATGGCTGATGTATCTTTCTTTCTCAACCCCATTCTCCTGCCTTCTCCCCATAATCCATGAAACACTTACCAATCAAGAATCTCTCAATCTCTAACTTGAAACTATCTATTGACTTGGCCTCTCTAGCCGTCCTTGACAATGAATTCCACAGATTCACCATCCTCTGACTAAAGAAAGTCCCCCTCATCTCCTTTCTAAAGATCCGTCCTTTTATTCTGAGACTACGGTCTTGATTCCTAAACTCTCCCACTAGTGGAAACACACAGTCTTCTTGTATAGTGTGTGATTATCAATACATATGATATTAGACTATTTATGTTATATCTTAGATGCCCCTTTAATCATGCATATGTTACACTTTATTTAAGGCTTCTTATAATCTTTGAAAAGTTCAAAGAAGAAAACAAAAGGGCTCCCTATCTCTGAAGATTCTTTCATGTGATAGGTATCTTAGCCGACCTTGAATGCTTCAGTTTCCTCATCCTCTTTGAGCAGTCGTCTGCAACAATGGCACCGAAAGAATGGCAAGATTCTGCCTCAAAGATCACTAGATAATCAAGGGAATATTTTCTCCAGATCAAAATCACATGTACATAATGTGTACATGAGTACTAAATACAGTGTACTAAATCATGAGAGGAATAGGTTGGGTAAACGCTCAAAGTCTTGCCCAGACTAGTAAAGCCGAGAACCAGAGGACAAGGTTTGAGGTGGGGGAGGGGGGTGGGGAGATTTAATAGGAACTGGAGGGGTAATAGTTTCACACAGATGGTGGTGGGTATATGGAACGAGCTGCCGGAGGGGGTAGTTGAGGCAGGTAGTATCGCAATGTTTAAGGAACATTTGGGCAGGTACATGGGTAGGACAGGTTTAGAAGGATATGGGCCAAACGCAGGCAGGTGAAACTAGTGTAGATGGGACATGTTGGCTGGTGTAGGTAAGATCGGTCAAAGGGCCTGTTTCCACGCTGTTTGACTATATTTCTATCAGCAAGAGATGGAATCATTTTGCAGTTGGCCATAACTATAGGACCATTGTAAAAACAAGGAATGTCTGAAAAAGGGTCCTAATGCAAAAGGTTGCCTATCCATCGGTCTGAAGAAGGGTCCAAACCCAAAATGTCGCTTATTCATGTTCTCCAGGAATGCTGCCTGACCCATTGTTACTCCAGCACTTTGGGCCTTTTTTTTAAACTGTTGGATCATTGTGGAGCATTCTCTAGCTATTGGCCACTTACCTTTCTCTTTGAGCCTAATCACACCAGATGAATTTCCCTGGGAATTCTGTGAGAAGCAGGTGAAGTTGGTGTTAAAGTCTTCTTTGGTAACTTTTTTTAGGTTTGCTTCCCGAATGAATGTAAATCCTTCAGCTGTCTTTGTTAAGCTAAACAAGATACATACAAATTAGTTTAATTTAGTGAAACATTATGAGTAGCGCCAGGATGATTAGGCGCTAAAAATCTCTGAATTAGGCAGGCAAAAAGGCACAATAAAATTACCAAAAGGCATAAAAAGGCATTTATTTCCACCACTAAAATATGGTTAAAAATGATAATTATAAAGGTATACTACATTAAATGACCAAAGCTGCCTGGTTGCACATAACTACCAGCATTTTTTCAAATTATCCGGTGTTAAACTATGCCGTCTGTCAGACAGAATATGCTACATTTGTGAAAAACGTCTTTCTACCCCAGCTGAGGTCACTGGTGCAAAGACTTGACCCTTTTCCACGCACCCTTCTCCAGTCACCACTTAACACCCACTTACAGCCGGGTTTCGCCCCGGGGGCGTAAATTTTCTTGTAAATTACGTTAAAACAGCAAAAAAGGCTGATTCACTCAATCGTGAAAAAGGCAGTATCTTCCTGAAATCATCAAAAAAAGGCATGAAAAGGCACATGGCATTTATGGCAAAAATCCTGGCTGGTTATGAGCAATGATATTCATAAAATAACAAAGACAATAAGATAACAAATAACAAAGCCAATGCTCAGAAACGTTTTTGAAGTTGATTTTATTGCACTGACATATCAGTTTCACAAAACATAGTTTCATCATGATAAATCATCTCCTTGCCATTTTACTACATTGACAATCAGTCAGTGTAATAAAATGGCAAGGAGATGATATATAATGTTGAAACTGTACTTTGTGAAACTGATACAATGTTAGCTTAATAATTATCTTAACCGACCCATTATTTTAAGGAACTAACGTCCTTGCTAAAACTCCAGGCACAAGAACTCCATATGATTGATTGTATGAGAATACTCATTCCTAATACGAGTCAGCATAATTAAATTTAGGCGCAAAGCAAGGAAGCTGAAGTAACTGAATGGGCCAGGCAGCATCTCTGTTAGGCAGATGGTTGGACAAAGGCAGAGGTGAAAAGACAGAAGGTGTGAGGGGATAAAAGGATTGAAGTGTTGCTAATTGTGAAGCTAGAGGAAGGAATGTAGGTGGAATGAGAAGGAGAGGGGAGGAAAGACGAGTGGGTTTGGTCATTACCTAAAAAAGAGGGAAAAGAAGGGGATGGGTGGTAGTTACTCCAGTACTTTATTTGTCAACCTGCATCTGCACTTTCTTGTTTCTACAATTACATTTAGTTTAGCTCAGTTTAGTTTAGTTTAGTTTAGAGCTAAAGCAAGGAAACAGGTTCTTCAGCCCACCAGGTCCTTGCTGATCATCGATCACCCATTCACACTAGTTCTATGTTATCCCACCATCTCATCCGCTCCCTGCTCATTGGAGTTAATTACCTACAGAGGATAATTAACCTACAAACCTACACGGCTTTCATATGTTGAAGAGAACCGGAGCACTGGAGGAGTCCATTGGGGTCACAGGGAGAACATCCAAACACCACATAGAAAGTACCCGAGGTCAGGATCAAACCCAGGTCTTTGGCGCTGTGAGGATGCAGCTCTACCAGCTGCATCACTGAAATTACCGATGAACTTTAAATAGATATTCTATTCTCAGTGAGTAAGGAGTTGCAAAGACCATTGATCCCCAGAATGCATGGGAACAGAATGATCACCAGGACAGGTTATATTCAAAATCACCTGGAGTTAACGTGTACTGTAGATGAGTTTTATGTTAAAATTGATGGGCAGCTTGCAAGGGAACTGTGGACATTGAGTCTGAAGAAGGGTCTTGAACCTAAAATGTCACCATTCCTTCTCTCCAGAGATGCTGTCTGTCCCGCTGAGTTACTCCTGCATTTTGGTCTCCTGGACAAATGCAAATGGTTTTGGCACATTGCACTCCGAATCAAAATTGGGACAAATTATATTCAAGTTGAATGTACATTTACACATGGATTAAAAGGCAGCACAGTAGCACATCTGGTAAAGTTGCTGCCTCACAGCGCCTGAGATCCAGGTTTGATCCTGACCTCGGGTACTGCATGTGTGGAGTTTGCATGTCTCCCTGTGAAGGTGTGGGTTTTCTTCAGGTGTTCTGGTTTTCTCCCACATCCCAAAGATCTGCAGGTTTGTAGCTTAATTGGCCTCTGTGAATTACCCCCAGTGTGTAGGGGGAGTGCAGAACTAGTGTGCGAATGGGTGATCAATGGTCGGCGTGGACTCGGTGTGCTGATGAGCCTGTCTCCATGCTGTGAAGTCATGGTATTGCATGATATTTGATATTTTATTTTGGAAACCCCTTGATAATATCTTAAAACATTGTATATTGTATTATTTGAGAAGTTTGTACTTATTCTATTCTAACATGTGTTCAGTATTTAGTAAAGAGGATTGAGCTGCTCAGTGAAACTTGACTAACTTAAACTCACTGTACAGGTTAAAGCTGAACCCAGAGAATACCGTATGTATAAACGACACCTACCTACGTCATGGAAACAGTGCAAAGAACTTAATGAGAAATAGTAACAATAAATTTGGTCATGATTGGAAAATCTTACAGATAAACATGACAGAAATAGCATAGCAGAAACTGTTGCAGAAGATTTTTATGACCTTTAGATTGTACAAACAACTTTGTAGATATTTAAATGTCAATGAATTTTAATTTTAAAACACAGAAATATATTTTCAGAGTACTAATTCAAAATTGACGATCTCTATTTTCTTTAGATAGATAGAGCTCTAGGGGCTAGTGGAATCAAGGGATATAGGGGAGAAGGCAGGCACGGGTTATTGATTGGGGACGACCAGCCATGATCACATTGAATGGCAGTGCTGGCTCGAAGGGCCGAGTGGCCTCCTCCTGCACCTATTTTCTATGTTTCTATGTTTCTATGTTAACATCTTTATCACCAGAAATGTACCAGATCTTGTGTGACCCTGCAATGACTTAATTATCCGATTCACCTTGGCCAGTTTCACTTTAACAATATCAGTGTTCTCTGGTTGCTATATTTTAGGAGCTCACCTTTTGGCATGGGCTTGGGATTGGGGGAAATGGTAGTCTAGCTGAGAGAAATATTAGAATTTTTCATGAAAACTGCAGACGCTGGAACTCTAACATAGAAATAGAGAAAATGGTGGAAATACTCAGCAGGCCAGGAAAGAGAAGCAGAGTTAACATTTCTGGTCAGAAGAACCATATTCGACAACGATACATTGACCTTGTTTCATTTCTCACGGCCAGACCAGCTGAGTATTTTGATTTTTTTTGTTTTCATTTTCGAGAAATACTTATCTTTGCAACAACTTTAAAGCACTTGCAGCAGGTGTAGGGGACACAGTAATTATTTTGTCTCTAACAAGAATTTGGTTTACCACGAGGACCAGTCCACACCTCTTGCTGCCTCGGCAAGGCCAACAGCATAATCTTGGATGACTTGCAGCCCGGCCACTCCCTCTTCTTCTGCCTTCTCCCATCGGGCAAAAGGTATAGAAGTGTAAAAACGCACAGGTCCAGATTCAGGGACAGTTTCTTCACTGCTGTTATCGGGCAACTGAATCATCTTACCCGCAACTAGAAAACAGTCCTGAGCTACTATCTACCTCATTGGAGACCCTCAGACCATCTTTGATCAGACTTTACTGGTGTTTACCTTGTACTAAGCGATATTCATGTTATTCTCTTTATCATGTATCTGTACACTGTGCATGGCTCTATTGTAATCCTGCATTGTGTTTCCGCTGACTGGTTAGCACACAACAAACGCTTTTCACTGTACCTCGGTACACGTGACAATAAACTAAACTCAACTCAACCTCTACTTATTTATACTAAGCTTCAGATTAAAAGACTCTTTAAATAATTGATATTAATGATTATCTTGTCAAGGAGAATGTAGTTTTTGCCTTGCAGAAGACTGCTAAGGCCTGACAATGTGCCCCAGAAATCACTGGAATATGAACTTCCCCGGTGAAAGTACTATTATGTCATCCACTTTAAAACTAAAGGGTTTAAAAATTTCCCCCACCATCAGCAACAAAGTAAAAGTATTTAGCAAGCTTCAAGCAGGAAAAGACCTCAAAACGAATATCACTTTTATTCCCGCGCTTGCAAAGTGACAGGGAGCACAGTTACCATAAGGACACAAGGAAAACGACTTTAGGATTTGACAACAAGCAATGTCCTTTGACATCGCCGCATTACAGATGCAGATGGGGGATAGGAAAAAATAGAACATAGACCAGTACACCCCAGGAAACGGCCCTTTGACCCACAAGGTTTGTGCCGAAAATGTTGCCAAGTTGAACCAATCTCATCTGCCTGTGCATGATCCTTATTCCTCTATACTGTGCACTTCTACGTGCCTTTCTAAAAAGCTTCTTAAATGCCACTATTGTATCTGCCTCCACCACCACCCCTGGCAATGCGTCCCAGGCCCCCATCACTCTCTGTGTAAAAAAGTGCCCAACACATCACCATTAAACATTTCCTCCTCAATTCATAGCTATGCCCTCTAGTGTTGGACATTGTCACTACTAGTTTACCAATTCCCTTATAAACGAAAAATGATGTATTTTATCATTTAATAAGTATTCTGATTCTTAAAATCAAATGCAATCAAGGCCATTTCTGGGATGGACATTGCTATTCCAGAAGTTCAAAAAGTGATCTTTCCTCACAAATCACTCCTGGATGTCTGCTGTGAATTTGATGTCAGATATGCCCCCAAATTATCTGTTACTCCGTGCAACATCTATCGGATCATTGCTAATTAAATTAATCCATATTTTTCCAAGGAATCTCTGCCTTTGGACTCTTCCAGGTTAACCAAGTTTTAATGATACTTATGAATGGCTGGTATCCTACTCTGAGGATAGGTCTGGACCTAAAACTCCCCCTGTCCATTCCCAGTACAGATGCTGCCAGATATGCTGAGATTCTCAGGCACTTTATTTTCCATCCAGGATGTTTACCAGAATGCTGCCTGGAGTAGAGAGGTTCAGCTTTAGGAAGAGGTTGGATAAATCTGGATTACTTTCTCTGCAACGCCAGAGGTTGCTGGGAGACATAGAAACATAGAAACATAGAAAATAGGTGCAGGAGTAGGCCATTCGGCCCTTCGAGCCTGCACTGCCATTCAATATGATCATGGCTGATCATCCAACTCAGTATCCTGTAACTGCCTTCTCTCCATACCCTCTGATCCCTTTAGCCAGAAGGGCCACATCTAACTCCCTCTTAAATATATCCAAAGAACTGGCCTCAACTACCTTCTGTGGCAGAGAATTCTACAGATTCACTACTCTCTGTGTAAAAAATGATTTTCTCATCTCGGTCCTAAAAGACTTCCCCTTTATCCTTAAACTGTAACCCCTTGTTCTGGACTTCCCCAAACATCGGGAATAATCTTCCTGCATCTAGCCTGTCCAACCCCTTGAGAATTTTGTAAGTTTCTATAAGATTCCCCCTCAATCTTCTAAATTCTAGCGAGTACAAGCCGAGTCTATCCAGTCTTTCTTCATATGAAAGTCCTGCCATCCCAGGAATCAGTCTGGTGAACCTTCTCTGTACTCCCTCTATAGCAAGAATGTCTTTCCTCAGATTAGGAGACAAAAACTGTACGCAATACTCCAGGTGTTGTCTCACCAAGACCCTGTACAACTGCAGTAGAACCTCCCTGCTCTTATACTCAAATCCTTTTGCTATGAATGCTAACATACCATTTGCTTTCTTCTCTGCCTGCTGCACCTGCATGCCTACTTTCAATGACTGGTGTACTATGACACCCAGGTCTCGTTGCATCTCCCCTTTTCCTAATCGGCCTTGACTTGATAGGAGTACACTAAAGTATGAGAGGCATAGATAGAATAGACAGTCAGTACCTTTTTCCCAGGGTGGAAATGTCCAACACTAGAGGACATAGCTATAAGGTGAGAGAGGGAATGTTTAAAAGAGATGTGCGGGGCAGGTTTTTTACACAGAGAGTGGTGGGGGCCTGGAACGCATTGCCAGGGTGGTGGTGGTGGAGGCAGATCAGAAAGTGCTTGTTAATCTTTTGGAGAGGCACATGGAAATGCAAGGAATAGAGGGATATAGATCATGTGCAGGCAGATGAGTTTAACGGCGCAAACATTCGACATAGACCTGTGATGTCCTGTTCTATGTTCCTCAAACTCCTGAACGGACCTTAGTTGTATTTGAGACAGCTTATTCTAGACTTTTTGTTTTGACAATTTGTTTGTGTACAAGTTTATCCTTCCAAGATACTGCAAAGAACAGTCATCCTTCCCATTGAGAATCAAGTCTAAATGGAGAAAGCAATGAACATTTTTGTAATCTAATAAATTAAAATAAGTTCCAGAGATTTAAAACTTACAGAACATTTTCTTTCTGGATTCCCATATTTTCCATCTCGCCATCATTTATTAACCATTTTATAACAGGTGAAAAATTCCTTTCATAACCAAAATAAACTTGGCACATTAATTGCACAGGACTACCTGGAATAAAACATATAAATTATTAGAAATGGTATAGGTTGTCATCTCTCAGAAGCCTTTAGAATAATGGCTTTAAAATAATGTAATTGTCCAATATGTCCCGTACAGGTGGCTTAGGGAGTTGGACATATCAACTCACATCCCTCAACCGATTTAAATAGTCCACAGTGGCAGGGAAAGCACATTGGGCAAGCTTGGTCTCCAGATCTCTTTGCTGGGAGACCAGACTTCCCACCATTGATTCCATCTACATTTCGTGCTGCCTTGGAAAAACAGCCAACATAATGAAAGACTTGTCCTATCCCAGTCATTTCTGCCTTTCACTGCTCCCGTCTGGCAGAAGAAAAAAAAGCTTGACAGCACACACCACCAGATATTTTGGTTGCCATATCTGAGAAATCAGACATAACCAGAACTATCCTTAAAGGGCAACATAGTGGTGCAGCAGTAGTGTTGCTGCCCTCCAATGCTGGAGACCAAGCTTTGAACCTGTACTCTGGGTGCTGTCTGTACTGAATTTGTACGTTCTCCCGGTGACCACATGAGTTTTCTCCGGGTGCTTTGGTTTCCTCCCATACAACAAAAACGTGCTGGTTTGTAGGTTAATTGGCTTCTTTAAAAATTGAACATTGTCCCTTGTGAGTAGTATAGTGCTAGTGTATGGGATGGTTGCTGGTCAACATGGATTTGGTGGGCGGAAGGGCCTGTTTCCATGCTGTATCTCTTCGCAACATTCTTTTAAAAAGGGAAATGCATTGATAGAGCATAACACTAAAATAAGAACATCACAATGCCATTTCAAGCATTGCTTATTCCTGATGTTGTTTAACATATTGTTCAGGTCTGGGAGATGGGCAGAAATTTTGTCCTGGCCTCTGCAATTAAAAACTTTCTCAAGAGGACAAATAACTGTGACTCTCGTAGGAACTCTTCTTCCAAAGTTTATCTTATATCTATAGGTGTAAAGGGAAATGTGAATTGGCACACTTCCTGCATAGAAACCATGGATACGTATATAAAATGCTAACATGGAAATCATCTGCAAATATGCATACAAGGAATTGCAGATGCTGTTTTACAAAAAAGACACAAAGTGCTGGAGTAACTCTGGAGAATGTGTTGAAGAAGTGTCCTGTGATGAAACATCACCTATCCATGTTCTCCATGCCTTGCATCCTTTCCCCTCATCTCTATCTCCATCCCTCCCCCACATGTAGTCATCGTACTAATTTTACTGTCACCCTGTTGAGTTCCACTGTCTGTATTAACCTGTTATCACCTATTCCACAGCCAACAATGGACCACTGTGGGCTCCACATTTCCTTGATTAGTGGTGCTTTCTGCATATCTTGCATTCTTTTGTCCTAAGTACCATTTATACCTCTCGTTCCCCTCTTCCCTGACTCACAGTCTGAAGAAGGGTCTCGCCCCGAAACGTCACCTATTCCTTTTCTTCCAAGATGCTGCCTGTCCCATTGAGTTGCTCCAGCAAAGCAAAGGTGAGATTTTTGATTAAAAAGTGTACTGTGAATTGTCATTCTCTCTTTTTAGCTCCTTGTTTCAAACATAAAGTTCCCAGCTATTTTCTAACTACTTGCCTGTTTTGTATGCAGAATTTTAAGCAAAACTCCTTTAATTCTCTGCAATAAGAAGTTATGAGAAGTTATGCCAAAATGCTATACGTTTCTGCACCAATGGCCATCTGAAATATTTCCTTATGAAATGATTTAGCCTCTAATTATATCACATTCTCTTTCAAGTTCCACGATTTTGTTCACTTTAAAGAATGTGTCTATTTTATGTTTATGCTAAATAATTCTCAAGTTTTTTTGAATGCACCAAGTTTTCCAATATAAATATAGATCTCTGGGCTCACACTGTTATTTCACTTGTGACCAACACGGACACGATGGAACTCGATGCTTGCGACAACGAGTGAAAAGTCATCTCTATTATCCCGACTCTCAAGTTTCCACTGATGTATTTGTGGTCTCACCAGTACATATCGAGGGCTTAGACAAACAAGAATCCACGTAATGGCAGGGGTTGCAGGGAAACCTCAGTTGTTACCAGTGGGACAGCTCTGGGTTGGAGAGAGGCGGTAGCAAAAGAGAGGGGGAGACCCTCCATCACATCCAACAGGAGAAAATAATGAAGACCATTGGATTCAGGTGGTTTATCAACACATGGAGAAGGGTCCTCAGCCAAAATGTTGCCTATCTTTATCCTCCAGGATTGCTGCCTGACCCACTGGCTTAGTCCAGCACTCGATGTTCTATGCAAGATTCCAACGTCTGCAGTTCCTTGTGTCTGTCAGCACATGGAACAGGTTGTGCTGTCAGCGATGGCCCACACTCACCGTACCAGCCAGCGTTCACTTCTGATCACCACATTTCAGTGTTGCACCACTTCTCCCACCCCACCCGTACTAGTCTTCACATGACACTGAGCCACGGGCAACAGTTACATGACTTTAGAGTTACAGCGCGGAAACAGGCCCTTCGGCCCACAAGTCCATGCCGACTAGCAACCCCGTACACAAGCACGATCCTACGCACTAGGGACAATTTACAATTTTTACCAAAGCCAATTAACCTACAAACCTTTGGAATGTGGGTGGAAACCGCAGCATCCAGAGAAAACTCATGAAGTCACAAGGAGAACGTAGAAACTCCATGCAGACAAGCACCCGTAGTCAGGATCGAACCCAGATCTCTGGGGCTGTAAGGTAGACAACTCTACTGCTGCACCACTGTGCTGACATACATTTGAGTTCGGGATGGAGGTGTGAATCGTTCCAAGATAGTGTAAACTGAAGATAGACACAAAAAGCTGGAGATAGATACAAAACTGAATGCCTGTGATATTGCTATAATGTTATATATATCAAGAACACTGTGACCTTCCTGTCCACGAGCGACACAGTGATTTAACACACACAGGAGCAAAGATCCTAGAGGAGCAAGATAGACCACTCCTTCGAAATCCAATGGACTGGCGTGTACTACGTGACGGAACGTCACGGCCGCCATTTTTCAATTCGACACACGACTTCCGGTATGCCACCCCCTGTGATCCAAAGCAAAGATTATAGAGCTCCGCTATAATCTTTGATCCAAAGAAAAGATCCTCGAGTATCTTGTAGCGGGAACAGCCCCCTCCTTTGCGTCGTTTCCCTTGCATTGTATTGCTTTAACACACACTGCACAAAATTAAATTTAACGTATACATATTATATATATTTATATGAATGTGTGTCTGTGTGTGAGAGGCAAGTTAGAGATAGTTAAGTTTATTATTATATACACATATGTTAAGTTTATTCTCATGGATCAGAAGCAACTTTGATTTAAATAATCACTATTAATTTATTTGTCTTGTAAGATGATATACATAAACCATAAAGGCAATTATATATATAATTATATAGTAATAATATATATATGCATATATATATTTATACACACATATATATACACATACATATATACACACATACATATATACACATACGTATATACGTATACACATACATATGCACACATACAAATACACACATACATATGGATACATTTATATGCATACATACACACATATAAACATATATATACATACATATATACACACATATACATATACATGCATATGTACACATACATGCATATATATACACATACATATATATTTATACATTTGATTAACATGTAGAGGAACCAACGAGAGAGCAGGCTATTTTAGACTGGGTATTGAGTAACGAGGAAGGGTTAGTTAGCAATCTTGTTGTACGTGCCCCCTTGGGCAAGAGTGACCATAATATGGTTGAGTTCTTCATTAGGCAGGCAGTGACTAGTGGGGTACCGCAAGGCTCAGTGCTGGGACCCCAGCTATTTACAATATATATTAATGATCTGGATGAGGGAATTGAAGGCAATATCTCCAAGTTTGCGGATGACACTAAGCTGGGGGGCAGTGTTAGCTGTGAGGAGGATGCTAGGAGACTGCAAGGTGACTTGGATAGGCTGGGTGAGTGGGCAAATGTTTGGCAGATGCAGTTTAATGCGGATAAATGTGAGGTTATCCATTTTGGTGGCAAAAACGGGAAAGCAGACTATTATCTAAATGGTGGCCGATTGGGAAAGGGGGAGATGCAGCGAGACCTGGGTGTCATGGTACACCAGTCATTGAAGGTAGGCATGCAGGTGCAGCAGGCAGTGAAGAAAGCCAATGGTATGTTAGCTTTCATTGCAAAAGGATTTGAGTCTAGGAGCAGGGAGGTTCTACTGCAGTTGTACAGGGTCTTGGTGAGACCACACCTGGAGTATTGCGTACAGTTTTGGTCTCCAAATCTGAGGAAGGACATTCTTGCCATAGAGGGAGTGCAGAGACGGTTCACCAGACTGATTCCTGGGATGTCAGGACTGTCTTATGAAGAAAGACTGGATAGACTTGGTTTATACTCTCTAGAATTTAGAAGATTGAGGGGGGATCTTATAGAAACTTACAAAATTCTTAAGGGGTTGGACAGGCTAGATGCAGGAAGATTATTCCCGATGTTGGGGAAGTCCAAGACAAGGGGTCACAGCTTAAGGATAAGGGGGAAATCCTTTAAAACCGAGATGAGAAGAACTTTTTTCACACAGAGAGTGTTGAATCTGTGGAACTCTCTGCCACAGAGAGTAGTTGAGGCCACATTTCATTGGCTATATTTAAGAGGGAGTTAGATGTGGCCCTTGTGGCTAAAGGGATCAGGGGGTATGGAGAGAAGGAAGGTACGGGATACTGAGTTGGATGATCAGCCATGATCATATTGAATGGCGGTGCAAGCTCGAAGGGCCGAATGGCCTACTCCTGCACCTAATTTCTATGTTTCTATGTTTCTATTATTTTCCAACGATCAATAGATTTACGATCAGTTCCTGTGGATTGGAGGATAGCTAATGCTATCCCACTTTTCAAGAAAGGAGCGAGAGAGAAAACGGGGAATTACAGACCAGTTAGCCTGACTTTGGTGGTGTGAAAGATGCTGGAGTCAATTATTAAAGATGTAATAATGGAGCATTTGGATAGCAGTAAAAGGATTAGTCCAAGTCAACATGGATTTATGATTTTACAATGCATTTAAGCCTCTCCCATTTTTATGAGATGAATTCCTGGAATATGTAGGAAGTTTATTGTAACCTAGTGCTACTTGCCTGAACAATGGATCATATATCACTTAAATGCAATTGTTTTCAGTTGTGTGGAGAGACCTGTATATTGAAAATGCGTTTTGCCTCTAATATGTCAATTTACCTTAAATGTAGAAGAGCTTATTAAAATCTTCTTACAAAGACCATTATTTTCTATCTATCCTCTTTTGGACCCAAGGCATAGCAGAGCTGCCAACTCTCACGAAGAGGTAAGGGAGGGAGAGATGGAAGGGAGGGAGAGAGGGAAGGGAGGGAGATCGCGAAGAGAGGGGGAGAGAGAGAGAGAGAGAGATCGAGAGAAGAGAGGGGAGCGAGAGATCGAGAGGAGGGGAGAGAGAGAGCGAGAGAAGTGAGGGAGAGAAGGGGGAGAGGGAGAAGGGGGAGAGGGAGAGGGGGGGAGAGAGAAGGGGATAGGGGGGGACAGGGAGAGAAGGGGGGAGGGAGAAGGGGGACAGGGACCCAAGGGGAGAGGGAGAAGGGGGAGAGGGGGAGAGTGGAACGATAGCACATTATAACGCGCAGCCGTCCCATTCCGACCAAAGATTATAGAGCAGAGCTCCACTAGTATCTTTGATTGCGGCCGCCGCCACCGAACCCCCCGACCCACCATTGCACCCAAAGATGATAGAGCAGAGTTATATAATATTTGATTGCACCCTTCTTCACGGCGGGCTTGTGATCTTTGCTTGTGATGTCTTGTATGTATGTGAGTGTTGTTTGCTATGTCCCTATGTTCGAGGAATATAATGGGTAACAGCCGCCCATTCTCGGACTTGAATCTGAGCTCGAAAAATCTCCTGGTCACTGGACCTAATGTGTCCGCGGGCCATATTGTGGAGACTAATCCCTTACAAAACAAAACCAAAAACGTACAGAAGTGTTAAAATTGTCTTTATTATTGTGGTGAGTAAAGAACTATTAAAAATAAGTCTACTAACTTTCTAATGTACCGACAAACCCAGTTTCCCAATGGCCGTTGATGGGAGAACAGAAAATAGCATTTTCACGACAGAATATCGACTGAAAATAATAAAAATATTTTCTCACCTTTCTTTTTTATTGGGGAACCTAAAGAATGACAGGTCGGGTCGTTTAGATTCACGATTAGAATACTTGATAGCAGAGCAGTGAGATTAAATTTAGATAAGGGCGCCCTGACAGTGTGGGGGAAGCCCAATAAAATGCCTCGAAAAATGGCGTCGACGATCACACACGTCATACTACGCGTTTTTCGAGGAGTGGTCTATCTTGCTCCTCTAGGATCTTTGCACAGGAGGTTCATGTTTAAAGATAAACTACAAGGGGCAATGAAGACCTTGGTCCTTCTTGGTGTGAAGACATGTAATACAAAAGGTAAATCTGATCCCACAAAGGAACTACATTCTTCCCAAGAATCCCAAATCTTCTCAAGGTATGTTTGCTTAGAAGTTCTCATCCTCTCTCCGATGAGAGTTCCACATATCTTGGGGGGGATCCAGCATCTGCAGTTCCTTCCTACATATTTTGTCTGTTCCACTGCAAAATCTCCTCAAGGTACGTCTACTTTGAAGAAGTTCTCCTCCTCTCCCTGACGAGAATTCTGCAGTCTGAAGAAGGGTCTTGCCCTGAAACATCACCCTTTCCTTTTCTCCAGAGATACTGCCTGACCCGTTGAGTTACTCCAGCATTTTGCATCTATCAACATTCTTCCCAAACTCTTTCCAGGAAGATCACTAATTCCTCCAGATGTCTGCTGCTCCCATTGGCAGTGTTTGGTTATGGAGTCTAAAGTGTTATCCACTTTACTTTTGAAACATATAAATTTTTGCTGACTTACCAAGCACGACTTCGATTATTTTTACTCCATGCGGGTCAAGGGTAATTGGAGGTTTGTTTGTGTCAGCAACTGAAAGGAATATGAGTATGTTTAGTTTAGTTTAGTTTGCATTAGTTTAGTTTAAAGAAACAGTGCGGAAACAGGCCCTTCGCCCCCTAGAGTCCGCACCGATCTGCGATCTCCGCACATTAACAGCACTCTACACACACCTACACACACTAGGGACAATTTACAATTATACCAAGCCAACTAACCTACAAACCTGTAAGTCTTTGGCGTATGGGAGAATCCCAGAGAAAACCCACATAGGTCACAGGGAGAACGTATAAACTCCGTACAGTCAAGCACTCATTGCCATGATCAAACCCAGATTTCATGCGCTGTAAGGCAGAAACTCTACCGCTGCGCCACCATACCGCCCTTGACAATAATGTTGTAAAATAATCAATTGCAATGCTCTGATGCTATGACATACAGCATGGAAATAGGCCCATTGGCCCATCAATCCACACCAACCATCCATCACCCGTTCACACTAGTTCAATGTGATCTCATTTTGTCATCCACTCCCCACACACTCAGGGTAATTTACAGAGGCCAATTAAAGTACAAGCTCGCATGTCTTTGGGATGTGGGAGGAAAAGGAGCACTCAGGGGAAATCCACACAGTCACAGGGAGAAATTGCATACTCTACACAGATAGCGCCCACTCGAACCTGGGTTTCTGGTGCTGTGAGTTTAGTTTAATTTAGTCTAGTCTAGTCTATTGTCACGTGTACCGAGGTTCAGTGAAAAGCTTTTTATTGCATGTTATCCAATCTTCAGAAAGACTGTACATGTTTACAATTGAGTCGACCACAGCGATAGATACAGGATAATGGGAATAACTTTTAGTGCAAGATAAGAGTCCAGGAAAGTCTGGTTAAAGATAGTCCAAGGGTCTCCAACGTGGTAGATGGTAGATCAGGACTGCTTTCTCATTGTAGATAGGATGGTTCAGTTGCCTGATAACAGCTGGGAAGAAACAGGAGCAGCAGCTTCACCAACTGCTCCACTGTGCTGCCCTTGGACTCTTTTATTGGATGAACGGAATAATGATTGACCTAGGACCAGTTCATTGGGAGGTCTTAAAATGTTTTACCTGCTTGGAAAAGGTGCAGCACAAAGGTCTTGGTATTTTTTTTCTCCTCTCCTATCTTCATGATTCCTACTCAAATAATGAATAAGAGTCTATTATTCTGCACATAAGGCAATCTAAGGAAAGGCTATTTTTTTTTTAAAAAACATGCGCTATAAAACGGTGGTGCCCTAAAGTTTAAAAAAATCTTTAAGTTTACAAAGAAAGTCCTTAACAAAGCAATTCAAGATGATCAGTGCATTTTTCCACTTACCTATAACATTCACAGGAAATGTCCTTTTCACAAGCCATGGGATTTTATTTTCATAGAATTTAAATTGACACGTATAATTGCCAGAATCTTCTTTATATACAGAATTTAAATAAATTTGGTCACTTCTTATCTCGAGCGAAAATCGTTCACGATATTCTTCAACTAATTTCCCGTTCTGAAAAAAATGAAAGCCAATGGTTAAGTTGCCAAAGCCATGGTGTCAGAGCTCAATATAACATTATGTCAGTGATCAGAGTTGGGGGAAGTGCTTGGAGTGCATCTTCCTGACATAACCTAAAATATTTCACTGACTAAATACCATCAGTGTCTCGTAATATTGCTCTTCTACAATTTACATCTCAAATAGCTATTTTTATGTTTTATATTGTTTTATATCGACCCGAAACATCACCCATTCCTTCTCTCTAGAGATGTTGCCTGTCCCGCTGAGTTACTCCAGCTTTTTGCGTCTATCTTTGGTTTAAACCAGCAAACGCAGTTCCTTTTTTTACTGTCAGTCATATTGTGGCCTGGTATTACGTCAGGCTATTTGGGTTTGTAACATGCAGTAGAAGTTTGTTTTATGTTTCCAAGTACATTTTTCAAACCCCCCTTATAAATTAAGACAAGTGGCTTTCCACCACACAGTTGGCATTTTAAAATAAAACTTCAATTGCCTGTTGCGTTAATTCTTAGCAAGAGCACAGCAAACTGCACTTGGAAAAATTAATAATGGCATGAAGCATTTAGTTTTGCTTAGTTTCATTTAGAGATAAAATTATCCCTTTGGCTCGCCAAGTCCGTGCTGACCTGTGAATTCCGCACATTAACACTATCCCGCACACAGTAGGGCCAATTTACAATTTTACCAAGGCAATTAACCTACAAATCTGTACGTCTTTGGAGTGTGGGCGGAAACCGGAGCTCACAAAGAAAACCCACACAGGTCATAGGAAGGACGTACAAACTCTTTTAAATGCTGTTTTATTTAGTCATAGCGTCTTACAACATGGATACAGGCCCTTCGGCCCACCGCGTCCACACTGACCGGTGATCATCCTGTATACTAGCACTATCCTACACATTAGGGATAATTTACAATTTTTTTTCACCAAAGCCAATTAACCTACAAACCTGTACATCTTTGGAGTGTGGGAGGAAACTGGAGCACCCAGGAAAACCCACACAGTCAAGGGAGAACACACAAATTCCATAATGACAACACCCGTAGTCAGGATCGAACCCGGGTCTCTGGCACTGTAAAGGAGCAACTCTAATGCTGTGCCACTGTGCGCCCGTTGATGCTGAAAGGCAGATTAATTAACTCCACTAACATTTCATACCTAATCAAACTAATCCCATTTTGAATTACCAGCAACATTTGCATCACTAAGTGAATGGACATCCATCTTATGTTCTCAGCTGTACTTTTCAATTTGACTCTATTTGGCTTCCATTTTAATTTCTCTCATACTTGCCCCTACAATCCCCAAATGTTACACGTAATCATCGATAATTGATCTCGTAATTCCACTATTTCAGATGCAAAACTCTTAGAATCATAGATCCATACAGCATGGAAACAGGCCCTTCGGCCCAACTTGCCCATGCCGACCAAGAAATCCCATCTACGATTGTCTCACTAGCTGGGGTGGACGATTGCAACCTTCACATGGTCCGCCCTGTTTAGACTAATGCAATCAACTCGACGTGCACAAGCGGAAGATCAAATAGAACAAGTTGTCCTACAACTTTAGGCAGTGCACGCCACACGAAAAAAGAACAAGGCAGTAAAGAAAGCGAATGGTATGTTGGCTTTCATAGCAAAAGGATTTGAGCATAGGAGCAGGGAGGTTCTACTGCAGTTGTACAGGGTCTTGGTGAGACCACACCTGGAGTATTGCGTACAGTTTTGGTCTCCAAATCTGAGGAAGGACATTATTGCCATAGAGGCAGTGCAGAGAAGGTTCACCAGACTGATTCCTGGGATGTCAGGACTGTCTTATGAAGAAAGACTGGATAGACTTGGTTTATACTCTCTAGAATTTAGGAGATTGAGAGGGGATCTTAAAGAAACTTACAAAATTCTTAAGGGGTTGGACAGGCTAGATGCCGGAAGATTGCTCCCGATGTTGGGGAAGTCCAGGACAAGGGGTCACAGCTTAAAGATAAGGGGAAAATCCTTTAAAACCGAGATGAGAAGAACTTTTTTCACACAGAGAGTGGTGAATCTCTGGAACTCTCTGCCACAGAGGGTAGTTGAGGCCAGTTCATTGGCTATATTTAAGAGGGAGTTAGATGTGGCCCTTGTGGCTAAGGGGATCAGAGGGTATGGAGAGAAGGCAGGTGCGGGATACTGAGTTGGATGATCAGCCATGATCATATTGAATGGCGGTGCAGGCTCGAAGGGCCGAATGGCCTACTCCTGCACCTAATTTCTATGTTTCTATGTTTCTATGTCTCACTAGCCCATGTTTGGCCCATATCCCTCTAAACCTTTTCTATCCATGTACCTATCCAAATGTCTTTAAATGTTGCTATAGTACCTGCATCAACTACTTCTGTTAGCAGCTTGTTCCACATACCTAGCACCCTCTGTGTGAAAAGTAGCCCCTTGGATGTTAAATCTTTGCTCTCACCTTAAACTTATGTCCTCAAGTTCTTGCTTCCTCTACTCTGCATAAAAGACTCAATCACGCTATCTATTCACCTCATGATCTTATACACTTACCTGGTACCACTCTACAGGAGACCTTTCTAAAGTATTGAAGTGTTGAATTCCTGGACACGATATCTTATTTGCTGCTTGCTGAATTAGAAAAATCTCACAACTTTGAGTGTCTTCACACTCTGTTTGGTTCAGCTTTTCGACACGCAGCACAGCCACCTTAAGACAAAGTCCACCATATCTGTTTATCATCTTGTCGAACATATATCTGTCAGAACAAATTGTAATGTTGACATTTTCCATTTTGTCACTAAATTAACTGCAAAACCTTAAAGATTCTTCAGTGCCTGGAGAGGTGCACTGTTCATAAATATTAAATCTGTTTCCCTCAGCTACTGTCTCCAGTATTTCCAGCATCTTCTGGTCTTATTTGTTACTTGAGTGTTTGTGGAAATCTGCATTTTCAGAGAACATAACTCGATAAAGGATTTCCCCCCATAAAACACCGATTTCATGTTTATAGGGTTTATTAATATTGGAAAACACAATTGTACCTCTACCTTCACATGAAAAAAACAGGTCGCAAAATTCTTTCTCCTGCATTGCTACTCCAAACATTTAAAGTCATAGGGTCAGAGTCATACAGTGTGGAAAGGCCCTTCGGCCCAACTTGCCCACGCCAACCAACATGCCCCATCTACACTAGTCCCACCAGCCTGCTTTTGGCCCATATCCCTCTAAACATTTTCTATTCCTGTGCCTATCCAAATTTCTTTAATACTAAATTAAACTTAGTATTTATCTCCCGCAGTATATAATCATACCTCATGCTCAGAAAATCGAAGTAATAGATAAACAAACAATAAGTGAATGGTTGAGCGTTAGACAGTGTAGTATTCAAATTTATTCATCTACCTGAGGAAACAGAGGTAAGTGCCAGAATCAGATGTGCGGATTGATGAAGATGAAAAACTTTTTCCTCTCGGACTAAGAACTTCATTCCAGCCCTTAATTTGTTGAGCACAACTTTCATTGCCTTGTCTGTACCATAACAATAGATCATTTGAATAGTTTATGGAATTGTTATCAGTGAGATTATTTAGCTCACATGTCATTTCAAACGGATCTCCAGCAAATGCATAGTAGTACTCCCATGGTGCCCCATTGAAACAATCTAGAGAGAAATAAAGAATTGAAAACAAATGATAATAGTGTCGCCATTCGGTATGATTATGTACAATGATGAAGGATTAATAAAAGCTCTCAATGACGTATTTTAGACATATTAGATTCATTCCTACTTGCTGTACAAGACAGTCAGCCCTATGACTTCCATATAACAAAAAACAAAGTACTGGGGGAACTCAGCAGGTCAGGCAGCAGCTGAAGAGGGAATGGTCAGTTAACATTTAAGGTTGGAACAACCCTTCTTCAGACCTCTTGTGTCTGAAGATAGGTCGTGAACTGCCTATCTATTGTCATCTGTCTATTCCCTCCACAGATGCTGCCTGACCTGTTGAGTTCCTCTGGTAGTTAGTATTTTGCTAATGATTTCAGCATTTGCATTTTTACATCTTCAGAATATTGAACGCCTTTTTAAAAACAGCAGAAAGCAGAATCCATTATACTTCCAATGTTTACAAAAAACATTTGAAATACTATCACTTGAAGGCAATAATTTAAATTTGAGGACATACCTTACAGAATATTTTTGTGAAATATTCCAGCATCCGCAGCTCATTGTATCTCTGATGACTTTTATATACAGTATTACTTGAAGCAAGCATTCCAACCAGTTTATTCAGTATCATGTGTAAGATGCACAACATTTTAGGGAAAGTCACTCTAATTATCTCTTGTGTACTCAACCCAAGTTACTTCACTGAAGTTAGTTACCCACCACATGAAGAAAATGCAATGATGATTTGAACTGTCAACATTGTTTCCTTTCCACACAAGAAGATGCCATTTTAAAAATTATATTCAGATGTCATTACTCATATTCTCCGCTTAAGTAGAAACACCTTTTTATCTGATCCCAGAGAAACTGAGATTTCTAAATTATTTCTTAAAATTTCCAATGATCTAATCTAGTCCCAGGAAGCCAACTGATCCATGAAGTCACCCAGGACAGATGGAGAAGAAACTTCTTCTTTGAGGCTAAGTCTAATTTTTCCCTTGGATTAGTTTAGTTTAGTTTAGAGATACAGCATGGAAGCAGGCCCTTCGACCCACCGTGCCTGCACAGCCAAGCGATTCCAGCATATTAACACTATCCTACACACACTAGGGGCAAGTTACAGTTATACCAAGCCAATTAACCTACAAACCTGTATGTGTTTGATGTATGGGACGAAACTGAATATCTTGGAGAAAACCCACATGGTCACGGGGAAAACATACAAACTCCACACAAACAGTACCCGTAGTCGAGATCCAACCCAGGTCTCTGGCGCTGCAACGCTGTAAGGCAGCATCTTTACCACTGCGCCACCGTGCTGGGCCTGTGGTGGATACATTTTACTGACGATCACCGTTTGAAACCATCAAACATGAAAAAGAAGAAGGACATTGACAAATTTTTGAGGCCACTCAGGATTAGGAAAGATCCACGTAATCCTTTGTTCTCAGAGAGGTTTTGGCCAGCAGAAAGTGGTTCCAGGAGGAACTGAAGAAAATAGATCTCGGCCAGAAGAGTCCTTGAAGTCTATCTACAGCATCAAGACTTATCTGAAGACATATCACAGGATTTGTGAGCACAAATCGATGTATTTCTTTGTATTTGTAGCAGCAAGCTTTAATTTTAAATGGCAAATGTAACAAAGATTCAGAAAGTGTTTTTTTCAATTTGTCTGGAGATCCTAGTCAGAACGACCTTGGATTGTTTTGAATTGTTTGATAAGCGCATTCCAATTGAATTAGCATCATCTTTATGCACCTGGGATGTGAGATGTTCTCTACATTAGCAGTATGTTATGGTTCTGAAATGTTGACAAAACAAAGCCGAAGCTACTAGCAGAGACTTTGGTTCGATTAATTTAAAGACTTGGCAATCTGCCAAGACCTCTTTAAAATCATGCATCCAGAAGAGGAAGAAAGTGCCACACCTGAGGGACCACGAGGTGGTGTTGAAAGATCAGTCAGACAACTTAAAGAAACACAAAAAAAGGAAAACTCAATATGGGAACAAGTTAACAAATCCATTGATAGCTACAGAGACCTTGTGTATCGAGAAGAAACAGATAATACACTAACTGCCTGCTTGAGAGAAACCGAGGAGGAGAGAAACGAATAATGGAACCAGGTTAACAGATTAATTGAGAAACAGAAGAAACTATTGGAATCAGAACAGAACGTGATCAAGGTGAAACCTAATATGAGCCAACTATGGAACCTATACCAGGAGGTTGGCAAGAAACAAGCCATACTGCTGTGTTCACAGCTGTCTTGGGAAGAACGCAGAAGGCATGCTCAGTGGGATGAAGACAAGAAGAAGATATTCAATAGTTTCATGAAAAAGGCAGAGAAGTGGTTATCTGAAATGATGTCACAACTTACGAGCTTAGTAGCTAGAAGTGCGATGCAACAAGGTACCAGAATGGAAGATTAAATTACACAAGATAATATGTCCAATATATCTTCACGAGGATCAAGACATAAATCTGGTTCTTCAGCCAGTTCGGTTTCGAGGGCTTCTGCTCAATTGGGAGTTAAAGCTGAGTTAGCTGCACTCTCAATAGAAGTGGATGCCATGAAGAAAAAACATGAGATAGAGCGGGATCAAGAAGTCATGAGATGACATAGAAAAGAAGAGATGACGTGACAACAAGATGAGATGATGTTGATGAAGCCGAGTTTTAGTTAAAAATATAAGAAGATATTAAATTGGTTTCTGGGCTAGCTTACAGCTTATATTTAGTGTCAAATTAGGCTTGCCTTAGGTTGTGGGTGTGTGTGAGACCATGACTAATGTCTGTGGAATGTGATAAGGGGACAAGAAAACCCTATTTAAGGCAATGTAATTATATTGTTAAGGGAAGGTGGCTGAGCACAGTCAAGTGTCTGTGTTGGTCACTTGACTGGAATTCTCGCTCCCTTCCATCGGCCGATGTTAAGTAAAGTTTTGAACTGGTCTACCAAACAGTTTGTGTGGTGTCTGTTTATTAAGAAGTGAACCTGGTTTAGTAGTTAAGATAAGTAGCTTTTTCAATGTGACAGCTAGATGAGATGAGGCGATGTAAGGAAAAACTGGAATTAGATATAAAGATGTCGGTGGCCAAAGCAAAGAAGGACATACTGGAAAGTGAGGTGTCAAGATGCAGCTCAAGATCGTCGAAGACGATGAGCTCTAGACCAAGAGGAAAAACTGCTCAGAGTGAATTGGCAGTTGAAGTGATTCCACAGTCAAGGTCCACCGGATACCTTGGCTTGGAAAACCTATTGGAACAGAGTAAGATGGGTAAAAGATCATCTCAGCAAATGAGTGCTAGATCGAAACCAACTACCATTGGAGCGTCTGTGGATGCTCGAGACAGACCGATAGTGGACCACACTTTTTCGAGGCCTGGTATACGGGCTCGAGCAACCACTTTGAATCACAAAGGCCTGTTTATCAACCAGTAGATCCAAGCCAAGGATATCAGGATGGGTTATTGGCATAGGTGAAAAATCAAACTGAATTTATAGCTCGACAAAATACCTCTCTCATTCTGCCACCTGCCGAAATTCCTACATATGGTGGAGATCCTTTGCAGTATTAAGCTTTCGTAAAGGCATTAAAAGAAATATTAGAAATGAAAGTTATAGATGAAAAAGAGCGCTTGCGATTTCTGGTGAAATATACGTGGAAGTGTGAAAGAACATGTAGAAAGTTGTCAGAAAGAGCAAGACAACCAAGGCTATAAAAAGTCAAGTCAAGTCACATTTATTTATATGGCACATTTAAAAAACAACTCTCGTTGACCAAAGTGCTTTACAATTTGTTATAAGAATAGTATACACAAGCAAGCTACATACATATATACAAATAGCCCTCGCTCAGAGGACGTCAGGAAAGGCTTGGGAGAACAGATAAGTTTTTAGTCTAGGCTTAAAGGAGTTGATGGAGGGGGCGAGAAGATTACGTAAACAACGTTTTGGTGATGAACAGCGAATTGCTAACACTTACATGGAAAAGGCTTATGCTTGGAAAGAAATTGAACAGGAAGATGCGGAGGCATTGAGTGATTATGCAATATTTCTGAGAAATTGTTGCAGCTCGCTGAAAAATCTCGGCCACATGGAAGCAATAAATCTTCCAAGTAATACTAGAATCATCTTTAACAAACTGCCCAGAAGACTGAGAGAAAAGTGGAGAGACGAAACAGGCAAATTCCTAATTTGAGGAAGGACATTCTTGCTATTGAGGGAGTGCAGCATAGGTTTACAAGGTTAATTCCTGGGATGGCGGGACTGTCATATGCTGAGACAATGGAGCAGCTTGGCTTGTACACTCTGAAGTTTAGAAGGATGAGAGAGGATCTCATTGAAACATATAAGATTGTTAAGGGCTTGGACACGTTTGAGGCAGGAAACATGCGCCCGATGTTGGGGTTGTCCAGAACCAGGGGCCACAGTTTAAGAATAAGGAGTAAGCCATTTAGAACGGAGACGAGGAACACTTTTTTTCACAGAGAGTGGTGAGTCTGTGGAATTCTCTGCCTTAGTGGAGGCAGGTTCTGCGGATGCTTTCAAGAGAGAGCTAGATAGGGCTCTTAAAAATAGCAGTCAGGGGATATGGGGAGAAGGCAGGAACGAGGTACTGATTGGGGATGATCAGCCATGATCACATTCAATGGCTGGCTCGAATGGCCGAATGGCCTACTCCTGCACCTATTGTCTATTTTCTTATCAGGCAGCACCTCTGGTGAAAATGGATAGTTGATGCTTTTGGTCAGGATACTTCCCGACCTGAAACATCACGTACCAATTTTCACCAGAGACTCACTGAGTTACTCCAGCAGTGTTTATATTGGGTATAAATCAGCACCTGCAGTTCCTTTGTATTATATTATAAATGGTGTTGAGGTAACAGGTACATGGAAAGGAGGGATATGGGCGAGACTTGTATAGTTGGAGCATCTTGGTCAGCACGGGCAAGTTGGGAGGAGGGCCCGTTTCTGTGCTGTATGACCCTCTACAAGGGGTCACAAAGCCCAAGGTTATAAACTAAGGTTTACGTCTGAAGAAGTGAAAATGTAAAATTTGAATTTTTGTAAATCAAATTATACATTTTTGGTTTAGTTTAAATTAAATTTGCGCTATAAGCAGTAAACAATATTATGTTTTGGGCTATATACTGGGTATCATGCTCGATTTTAAGGGTTTGGTATGCATGTTACGACTTTGAACTGAAACTACTGTTTTAATAAGATTAATAACCAAGTTATGCTTGCTTCTAGAAGGCGAAAGTGAAGATGGAAGAGTGAATGATGAATTCTGATTGCGGATTGAATGATGATTGAATTCTTTCCTCAGAGAGTTAGCGGATAATATTCCAGTGGATGCTGGAGGCAGGTTTTGGTCCCATTTAAAAATAAATTAGTATAGAAGGGAATGGATTAGGTATGAGTGCACCTGTCACGAGATTTGTTCGGCACGACTTGTAGGGCCGGATGGCCTTCAATTGTCCTGATGATAGTGCAGCTATTTTCTCCCGTTAGTTAGTGATTATTCCCCGCCTGTCACCCAGGGTCAATTGACGAGGAGCCACCAGGGTCCCTTTTTGTTTTTTTATATATGTTAAGCCTTTATGGCTACTTTTTTAATGTTTATTAGTAATTGCCTCGTAATATACTCGGAACAATTAGGGGCCGGTATGTAGTGGCCATTTGGCCTGTTTTGCATGTCATTGAGGATGGCATGTGCCTTTAAATTTTAGACTGTCCAATATATTGTGGGTGGGATTTATGATGTGTTTTTGGGCTTGTTTGGAGCTAAGATGCTTATGCAGAAGTTTAGTTTTTAGTGTAGTTTGGAGAGCGCAGGAAGAAGGCATACCAAACCCTTCGACCATGCGGGCCACATGCAAGCCATGCGAGATCATGCGAGTTTTAAAGGAGATCATACCAGTGTTACGGAGACACGAGGAGTTTTCTAATGTTTAAAGTAACAAGCTGGAGTTCGATGAAGATTGCAGTAACGTCGGAAGAAGTTTAGATGTATTTTACTGTTTTCTATCAACAATAAAGCATTTATTAATGAATGGACTGTGTTTTTGAAGACTTATCTGTGACAAAGCTCTGAAGGTCTCTGTGAGCCAGATCGCATGCGTATCAAAGATATTCCCCTTATCCCTGCTCATCCATTTAGCGGCGAGGGAGTTAGTTTCCCGAAAGATATGAAAATCTGCCGCCACAGGGAGGTCAGTCTGAAGAAGGGTCTTGACCCGAAACATCACCCATTCCTTCTCTCCAGGGATGCTGCCTGACCCGCTCAGTTACTCCAGCATTTTGTATCTATCTTCGGTATTAAACCAGCATCTGTCGGGAGAGTGTGAAACAGAAGCTGGCAAGTGATAGGTGGATCCGGCTGAGGTAGCAACAGGCGCTGGGAGGTGACAAGTGACTGTAGGAAAAGGACTGCACATTGTGGGATCCAAGTTTAAAAAGTGATGAATGCAACTCGGTGAGGGAGGGACGGCAGGCTGCTGAGAATACCAGGGAAAGGGAATAGGGGACCCAGTGGTTTGAGTGAGTTGGTGATGGGCAAATTAAACCAGGTGGGGGAGAGGAAAGAAGGGGTGTTTGAGAGGACCCTGGGTCAATCAGAGGAGAGAGAGAAAGGGATAGAGGAGGAGTGAGTTACCTGAAAGTAGAGAACTTAATGTTCATACTATTTAGTGAAACCTACCCTGGCAGAATATGAGGTGATATCGCTTCAGATGAGATGGTTGATCATGAACTTGGGAAATAGACCCCAAAGATTGTGACCTTCAGGCTGGAATTGCCATTATGTACTTCTGATGGACATAATTCCACTGCTGTAATTATTATTGTGTAATTTAAATGTGTTTGAGTAATGAAAAATAGTGACATTATCTAACCTGAGGCATCCAGAGATTGTAGAATTGTTCCTTCTCCTGATCGTGACGTTGTCAATGTAAAGTATATTATCCAAAAGTTGATTATCATCCTGTTTCAAATAAAAACAGACCACAGAGGAAAATAGAGGATTAAAACATTCTATACAGATTACCTTATCTCATTGATAATAAAATATTAATTCTGAATGGTCCTTCCATAAACCAGGGTACTGTTCGATTCACCTCTCCCCCATTGCGGAAATTGGATTGCATGGTGGCGCAGTGGTAGAGTTGCTGCCTTACAGCGCCAAAGACCCATGTTTGATTCTGACTACGAGTGCTGTCTGTACGGAGTTTGTACGTTCTCCCCGTGACCACGTGGGTTTTCTCTGAGTTTCCTCCCACACACCAAAGACTTACACGTTAGTAGGTTAATTGGCTTCGGTAAAAATAGCAAATTCTCCCTATTGCGTGTAGGATACTGGTAGTGTGCAGGAATCGCTGGACAGCGTGAACTCGGTGGGCTGAAGGGCCTGTTGCCATGCTGTATCTGTAAACTAAACTAAACTAAACTAAACTGATGCATTATAATGCGCTACAAAGTCTCTTCCCTTTTACACTCTCTATGGTCCTTTAGTGTCTACCGATTGTATCTATGTATGGTATATGATCTGTTTGAATAGCATGCAAAATAAAGCTTTTCAGTGTGACAATGATAAACCTAAACCTAAACCAAATTAACTTTTTTTTCCACCAAACTATTACTCATTGTTAATATTTGTTTTTTGTTTTGGCCACTTGCCCTGCTGACCACAAATAAACCTCTGATCACTTTTAAGAATTTTCAAACCAAGATACTGAGAAGAAAAATCACACCAACATTTTTGTTGATCTTCTATATTTAATGTATTCCTCTGCCTCCTCACCACCTCCCTTTCCCATCTCTACCACTGCCATTCCCACATCACTTGCAGGCCCCAATCATGCCAACCAGCCAATATGGTTTCTGCACTTAACACACTGCACAAAAATAGGCAGGCAGGGAATTTAGGCAAAGGAAATGTCCTTCTGAAAGCAGCTTAAGAGGTGCAGTCAATACAGCTGTGAGAGCTGGTGGATTTATAATGGGTATAGGTTATAATTCTCTTTCTGGGACAGAGATAGATATTTTACAAAAGGGACAACAAGTGGTAGGCATGGACCAGATGAAATTGGCAGCAATGGTAATGAAACCTTAAGGGCCTGTCCCACTTCGGCGATTTTTTCAGTGACTACAGGCGACTAGGCTGTCGCCACATGGTCACAGAGTGACGCCTGTATGGTTGTGTGTTGTCTCTTCAAGTTGCCTAAAGAGTCGTAACTTTTTTCTTGGCGCCGCTGGATTTTGAAATGTTCAAAACCTTTCGAGGACTGTGTGCTTGACGTAGCTTGTCTTCTCCTGTCGTAGGTGCTGTCGTAGGTTGTCGCCAGGATGATGCGGGTTGTCGCCAGGTGATGTAGGTTGTCGCTGGGTGATGACATTTGTGAATTCCATTGGCGACTACCTACGTCAACCTGCTTCAATCGGCGACAGGTACCGGCGACTGAATTGTCTTCAGTTGTCACCGACAGAGTCGTAGCTTGTCGCGGGTGGACGTTGGTTGACCGGATGTTGTAGGTTGTCGTATGTGTCGTCGTAGGTTGTCATAGGTGTGGTCGTAGGTGGACGTCCTAAGTCATGAACAATTGGGTGGCCGGTTGTCATAGCTTGAAGTCGACTAGGTGTTAGACTGTCGTAGACACTGTCATAGAAGGGATCCAGTCGCCGTTTTTTCAGCGACCTGCTACGACAGTGACTGTCGCCGGCAGTCAGCGAAAAAATCACCTAAGTGGGACAGGCCCATTGGAAACCTTTGGACAGCACAGTTGCACAGCAGTGGAGTTGCTGTCTGTGCAGAGTTTGTATGTTCTCTCTGAACGCATGGGTTTTTCTCCCGATGCTACGGTTTCCACCCACATTGCAAAGACATGCAGTTTTGTAGGTTAATTGGCTTCTGCAAATTGTCTCTAGTGTGTATGATAGACCTAGTGAACGGGTGATTGCTGCTCAGTGCTGGTGGGTTGAAAGGCCTGTTTCCAAACTGTATCTCTAAAACTCCAAACTCTAAATCTAAAAACTAGAAAACTAAAACTAAAGTCTGTATGAGTATAGGAAGTAGCTGCAATGTCGACAGTTGTCAATGTAATGGAAAAAGGCTTCTTCCATTACATTAGTAGCTGTATTAGTGCTGCCTCCTGCATGATTACAGAATATGAACATTTCATTTCCTAGGTGTAAAATAAGGGTTAAAACTGGCTTTTCAACTAAAATGGAATTGCCTGTTAACAGTTCCTAGGTCGAGGAAGCAGGCTCATTTAGTAAAACAATTAGATGCTTAGGAAAATAATTGTGCTCACTTGGAAGAACCAGTAAATAATGAGGTCTCCGATTATGCAGTTGGAAGGACATATAGTAGTAAGTTAAGACAAACTTTTCTTCCCTGAGACATCCGAGACTAGCTTAGTGCCTCCACAACCCCTGTTGTATCATTAAAGGTTTCCATCATTAAGGAGCATACGTAGTCTTTCAAAAAACAAAACATAGTTGACTGTTTACAGATTATGGAAGAGCCATAGGCTTGATTATATTAGTACATGCTGGGAGCAATATCTTTGGACCTCATCTCAGCAAATGATCCAGAACGGTGCCAGAATCCCCAGACATTACGATACAGCTGTCGTAAGGAGTTCACAGGAAGCTTCTGCGACACACTTTTGCAATTGAAGGACATTTGAGACTCAGAGTTTATTTGCTGCTTTGCTGCTGGTTAGTTGTAGTTTTATTGCAGTTTTAATATTCTTTTAATACATGTTTGTTTCTAATAATTTTACATTGTCTGAGTGTCCTTCCTCCATCATTGGTCCAAATTCTTGAAACCTGCTCATATCTGAAGAAGGGTCTGGAACCGAAACATGTTCTCCAAAGTTGCTGTCTGACATGTTGACACCTTCAGCACTTTGTGTCTTTTTGAGTATTGACCAGCATATTGTTTATAGTTCTTTATTTCTATGTTTCTTCATATCTCATTACTTTTGCTACTCAGTTTCTCATCCCCTTGGATGCTGCTTGATTTGCTAAGTGCTGCCAACATTTTATTTTTGTTTTACCTTTGGTAAAATAATGCTGGTACTGCAAACCAGTGCGCTATTTGATGTGGCTGCAACATTGCTAGGGCCATTGCGACATTGTTAGCTTTATGGCAAAATAAGTTAAAGGCATATTTATATCATGGTTTTAAAAGAAAATTAATAAACTTTTTGGACAAATGAAAGAGTCCACATTATTTATCATATCTCATCATAGTTTCAATATAAGTAATTTTCAATAGATATGAAAAAGAAAAATAGATTTATCAGTTAATTTTACTTCAGAATAACAATGGAAACTGTAATATAATTTTGCCGAAGTGCTACTTATATTAAAATAGATATAACAACAAAGTAAGTAATTAAATGAACAGAAAATATTGAATGACATATTTATTACTTCAATTTGATACAATAAATTGATACAACTGACAACTACACATTTTGAATAAACGATCACTGTAGTCCATGAATTTTGAATATGAGGTTGATTACCTGTTTTCTATGATACAAAATAAAGCTGTTATATACGGATTGTAAGCACGTTAAAATGATCACGAAAATATTTACTCTTTCCATTTGTTTTCCAACTGAGTCACTGACAGATATATTCGCACAATTCTTGTTCCTATAAGTCTACACGTATCTATACCATCACTCGTGCCCACATTTTTAGCCTGTCGCATTTCTCCAGCATTGCACTTCAATGCAACCAGCTTTGTGAATCAACCCATACCTCTGCAGACTTGCCGCTGAGGACGTCATTTCATGCAAATAACACGACTGCAGGCTTCTAAAGGGAAACGGATGAAAATGTTGTGGTTTACCATGTACGCTTATACTTTTCTTTCTAATTCTGTTGCTAATTGTACACATAAATTATTTCACGTACAACTTCTCATGCTTTTTTAGAATAAAAAATGCTGATAAAGAAGCCAAAAATATGAATAGATTCGAATATTTTTAAGCAAATGTAGAAAAAAAGATAACAATTTGTATCTTACATTTATGGTTTCTTGTGGTGCACATTCTGAAAACCCCCCTATTTTTTATTATTTAGGATTCACTAAATTAACGGAATGATAAGAAATACTTTAATTAACCTTCTCAGAATCATTATTGTGATAAAAAGTTTTTAGAAGAATTTAATTTCCTGGTAATCTTTTGAGAAGAATTTGGAATCTTGGTCTCAAGTATCTTCAACAATTAGTTATATTAGTTTTTATTCATCTTGGGGGTGTTCGAGTGAGAAAGCTGACGTGCAAAATTAAGAGGATGCTAAGGATTAAAAAAAATGTAAAATGTTGGTAATGTTGCAAACTAATATTCAACTGGTTTCAAACATGCTGTTGTTTTGGTCAACCTGCTATAGGAAAGATGTTGTTAAGCTGGAAAGAGTGAAGAGAAGATTTATGAAGATGTTGCCAGGAGTTGAGTAGCTGGCTAGTACTTTATTCCTTGGAGCGTAGGAGGCTGAATGAATGAATACATTTATTGGCCAAGTATATTCACATACAAGGAATTTGCCATGGTTCTCCGCCCATAAATGACAACATGACATACATGTCTGAAGAAGGGTCTCGGTCCAAAAAGTTACCTATTTCCTTCGCTCCATAGATGCTGCCTCACCAGCTGAGTATCTCCAGCATTTTTGTCTACCACATGATATACAGTGACAGTTAGGAATGACACATAAAATATTAAACATTAATAATAAAACATTATCGATTAAACATGTGAATTAAATAAAATACCAGAGCAAAAGGAGGCTACAAATATTTGGTTATTGAGTACAGCTACTACTCATGGGGAAAAAAAGCTGTTTTTATGTCTGGCTGTGAATATCCATGCGCCTATCCAAAAGCCTCTTAAATGCCCGAGGGAAGAGATTCAAATAATTTGTGGTCAGTGTGAGAGGGGTCAGAGATGACCTTACCCGTTCGCTTCTTGGCTCTTGCAGTGTACAGTTCGTCAATGGGGGAAAGGTTGCAGCCAATAATCTTTTCAGCTGATCGGATGATTCATTGCAGCCTCCAGATGTCGTGCTTGGTGACTGAGCCAAACCAGACTTTGACAGAGAAGGTGAGGACAGACTCTACGATAGCAGTATAGAATTGGACCATCATTGCCTGTGGCAGATTGTGCTTCCTCAGGAAGTACATCCTCCATTGTGCCTTTTTGACAGTGGAGTTGATGGTAGCCCCCCACTTAAGATCCTTGAAGATGATGGTTCCCAGGAACTTAAAAGATTCCATAGATGTGACTGTGGCGTTGTTGATGGTGAGTGGGGTGAGGGGAGAGGAAGCTCTCCTAAAGTCTACAATCAATTCCACTCTAAAGTCTACAATCAATTCAAGATCATTGAGCTCCAGGTTGGCGCGATGGCACCAGGACGCCAGCTGTATCACTTCCTGTCTGTAGGCAGATTCCCCCCCACCCTGGATCGGTCAAATCAAGGTTTTGTTGTCCGTAAACTTGAGAAACTTGACAGAGGAGGTGCAATCATTGGTGTAGAGAGAGTAGAGGAGAGGGGAGAGTACGCAGCTTTGCAGTGCTCCTATCCTGAGAGTCTGCGGATCCAAGATGTGCTTTCCCATCCTCACATGCTTGATCTTACAGAGGTGCATAAGATCATGAAGAGAATATATAGGGTAGATGCACAAAGTATTTTACCCAGAGCAGGGGAATCGAGAACCAGAAGAAGATTTAAAGTAGAGGGGCAAGATTTAATAGGAACCTGAGAGGCAACATTTTGACACCAAGGGTGGTGGGTATATGAGTTGCCAGGAGAGGTATTGAGGCAAGTGCGAAAACAGCATTTAAAAGTAATTTGGACAGGTACATGGGAAAGGTTTAGAGGCAAATGGGCCAAACGTGGGCATGTGGGACTAGTGTAGATGGGGCATCTTCGTTGGCATGGGCAAGTTGGGCAAAAGGGCCTGTTTCCATGCTGTATGACTCTATCACTGTGACTCTATGCTGCTTAAGGTGCCTGACCATTATTCTAATACATTCTGATTTGGTTCACTAATCTATTTCAGAGAGGATATCTGCCAACCTTATCCATCTGGTCCTGAAATGTTCTCGGAAGCTTTTCAGTTGTATCGTTGGTGTTCTGTAATTGCAGTTCACAAAGGTCGCACCACTACCTTACCAAGGGCAATTAGAGAAGAGGAATAAATGATGCCACCACTACTCAGACTCTCTCGGTCTTCACCCAAACTTTTAACATTCCCCAATTCTCCAATCTTCTGCAATTTAAAGCAGGCATCATTTCTAACTTTTCCTTCTCCTGATGAAAGTTCATTGACGTGAAATGTTAACTAGTTTCTCCCTTCACAAATGGCACTCCGTCTGCTGAGTATTGTCAGGACAATGTGTTTTAAAGCCCGGATATTTAAGCCTGGTGAAGGAGAAAGAAGAATCCCAACCGGAAACGTCCCTGTCCATTTTCTCCAGAGATGCTGACTGACTAGCTGAGTTACACCAGAACATTGTGCCTATCTTTGGTATAAACTAGCAACATTAGAAAACATTTGTGTAATGTATGCCTTCTGATATTGCTGCACATAGAAAACATAGCACAGTACAGCACAGGAACAGACCCTTCGGTCCACATTGTCTGTGCGAAACATGATACCAACCTGATACTTAATCTCCTCTCCCTGCAAACGATCCATATCCCTCCATTCCCTGCATATCCATGCGTCTATCCAAAAGCCTCTTAAATGCCAGCATCTTATCACATGCTCAGCACTTCAGAGTGTGTGTCATGTGTCACTCGGACAAAATTCCAGCAGAAAGTAATCGATTGCTAAAAGCCATGACATTTTTGGTTGAGATCAGTTGTGAAGTGTACAATATCCTCATAAAACACGAGGAAGGTTCCACACTTCAACGTTTGGTGCTATTGAATTTCATTAAAAAGAACTGTGGCACGGTGGAGCAGCGGTAGAGTTGCTGCCTCACAGTGCCAGAGACCCAGGTTCGATCCTGACTATGCGTGCTGTCCGTACGCACGTTCTCACTGTGATTACGTTAGTTTCCTCCGGGTGCTCCCACATTCCAAAGATGTGTAAGTCTGTGGGTTAATTGACTTCTGTAAATTGTCCTTTTTGTGCAGGATAAAACTAGTGTACGGGTGATCGCTGGTCAGTGCGGTCTCGGTGGGCCGAGGGTCCTGTTTCCATGCTGCACCTCTAAACTAAACTAAACTATATTGAGCTACTCCAAGGCATTTTAATTTTAACAGCAATTTAGTTTACACATGCCATCAACGTTAGCTGTGAACTTGCTTTCTCACAGGAAGCATGACATTAGAATTGCTTTTGTTCAGTGACCACAATATTTGAACAATACCTGCTTGAATGGATCCGTTGCTCACCCATAATATTCCAATGAAATCCCCCCATCCTGTTTTTACCATACCTTAGATGTTACATAGTAGCATATTAAAGTTTATGGTCGCTTATTTATGTAATAGTTTTTCTCAGTTCTTTTATAAAACTACTTGTTTCATTTTTAATTCCTTTACCGGACCGGATGGACTGCACCCTGTGATTGTGAAACAGGTGGCTTGAGAGACTGTAGAGACATTAATTTGATATTTTAAGAATCACTGAGTAGTTCCAGACAATAGGAAAATTGCAAATATCGCCTCGCAGAACAAGTAGGGAGCAAAGCAGAATAGTGGAAACTATAGGCTGGTTAGTCTGACTTCAGTGGTTATAAAGGACGAGATTACGGGGTACTTAGAAGTTCATGATAAAACAGGCCAAAGTCAGCATGGTTTTTGTGAAGGGGAGATCTTGCCTGACCAATCTGCTGGAATTCTTTGAAGAGGTAAATAGCAGTCCAGACCAAGGAGGGTCAGTGGACATTCTTTACCTAGGTTTTCAGAAAGCTTTTGATAAGCTGCTACACTTGAGGTTGCTAAGGAAGCTTAGAGCTCATGGTAGACAATAGAACTTTATTTATCCCAGGAGGGAAGTTGATCTGCCCACAGCCATAAAACACAAGAGACATGAAACATGAAATTAAAGTGACGAGTGGAATGGATTGGGGATGCGCAAAGATTGGCGGGGGAGAGTCAGTCAGTCAGTCTACCCCACGACAGAAGGGGTGGATTATACAGTTTGATAGGCACAGGGAAAAATAATCTTCCGTGGCGTTCTGTGTGGCATTTTGGTGGAACCAGTCTAAGGTGCTCCTCAGGTTGACCAGTGTGTCATGGACAGGGTGCGCAGGATGCTCCACAGTTTGAGGAGCAGGGAAAAAGGAAGACCTCCCCTCCTGAGGGCTGAGGGAGACCTACCATGAATCCAACTCCGTCCCATGGATGGAGCCAGCCTTCCTGATGAGTTTGTTAATCCTATTGGCGTCCGCAGCCTTCGCCCTGCTGCCCCAGCACACGGCAGAGAAGAAGATGGCACTGACTGCCACCGATTGGTAGAACATCTGCAGCATCTCATTGAAGATGTTGAAGGAGCGGAGCCTTCTGAAAAAGTACAGCCGGCTCCGTCCCTTCTTGTACAGGGCCTCAGCTCCTGGACCAGTCCAGTTTACTGTCCACCTACACTACAAGGTATTTGCACTCCCTGGTAAACTGCACATCCACACCATTGATGGAGACAGGGGACAGGGGTGTTCCTCCCCTCCTATAGTCTATCCTTAACTCATTAGTCTAGTCGGTGTTGAGCTGCAGGTGATTCAGCCTACGCCATTCAACAAAGTAATTGACTACATCTCTGTATTCAGCTTCCCTCCCCTCACTGATGTAGCCCACAATTGCTGAGTCAACCAAGAACTTCTGCAGGTGGCTGGAGTTATATCTGAAGTCCGAGATGGTGAACAGGAAGGGAGAGAGGACCTTTCCCTGTGGGGCCCCTGTGTTGCTCACTACCATGTCCGAGACATAGTTCTGTCGACTGACATATTGTGGCGCCTTTTCTGGTTGGTTGCCAGAGACTAGCAGAGTTCCACAGGGGTCGGTGCTGGGTCACTACACTTCACGTTGTATAATAATGATTTGGTTGAGGCAATTGATGGCAAGTTTGCAGATGATATGAAAATAGGTGGAGGCGCAGGTAGTGTAGAGAAAACATGGACTCAGCAGAAGGACTTGGACAGGTTGGGAGAATGGTCAGAGAAGTGGCAGATGGAATGTATTGTAGCAAAGTTCGGACTCATGCATTTTGCTAGTAGGAATAAAGGTGTAGACTATTTTCTAAATGGAGAGAGAATACTCAAATCGGAATTGGGAGTGCAGGTGCAGGATTCCCAAAAAGTTAAATTGCAAGTTGAATCGGTAGTTAGGAAGGCAAACACAATGCTAGCATTTATTTCAAGAGGACTAGAATACAAAAACAATGCTGAGGCTCTATAAGGCACTGGTCAGGCCGCATTTTGAGCAAATTTGGGCACCATATCCGAGGAAGGATGTGCTGACTCTGGAGAAAGTCCAGAGGAGGCTTACAAGAATGATCCCAGGAATGATTGGTTAACATATTATGAGCGCTTTGACGGCACTGGGCCTGTATGCGCGGGCGTTTAGAAGGATGAGGTGGACCTCATTAAAACTTACTGAACAGTGAAAGGCTTGGATAGTGTTGATGTGGAGAGGATGTTTCCACTAGTGGGATAGTCCAGGACTAGATGTAATAGCCTCAGAATTAAAGGATGCTCCTTTAGGAATGAGATGATGAGGAATTTCTTTAGTCAGAGAGTGGTAAATCTGTGGAATTCTTTGCCACAGAAGGCTGTGGAAGTTGTTAATGGATATTTTAAAGACATGGATTCTTGAATAGTACGGGTGTCAATGGTTATGAGGAGAAGGCAGGAGAATAGGGTTAAAAGGGAGATATAGATCAACCATGATTGAATGGTGGAATAGATTGCAGGAGAATAAAGAGGAAGAAGATTGAACTTTTTTGACTTCCATCGCAGTGAGGAATGTGGGGAATCCACTGTGGTGGATGTTTATGGTAACTTTTAGGTAGGTGTGTGTTTTTTTTCGTATAGCTGGATCATAATTCACATATCACTGTACCTTAATTGGTACATGTGACTAGAAAAGCCCTTTGAAACCTTCATGGCCTAATTCTGTTCCTATCACATGACCTTATGGAAACCCATATTCCTTGTCTTTGTAACCTATCAGAATTGTAATTTCCATCTTGAACTAACTTACAAAGAACTACCCCAGCATCACTACTACCAGAGGTTGATGAAATGGTGTTTAACCGCGGTGAACTCAGAGACCTTTTATCAAAGCTGGAAGCCATTTACTGTTGCAACATTGCCCAAGGACAATAGCCACAACTGTGCCTCACTCCATTTGCTCATAATTGCTAAATATTAGAGCATTCAGCATCTATTCACTGTTTTTTTATCCCCTCCTCGAAGGCCATGGCTTTGACTCCCACGATGTGCTTATGTACAAGGTCAGGTTCCTGCCTTTAATGGCAGGGGCAGCATGGTGACTCAGTGGTAGAGTTGCTGCCTTACAGCGCCAGTGACTACAGGTGCTGCCTGTATGGAGTTTGTACATTCTCCCCGTTAATTTTTAGTTTAGAGACACAGCACGGAAACAGGCCCTCGGCCCACCGTGTCCGCGCCGACCAGCGATCACCCCATACATTAGCACTATCCTACACACAAGGGACAATTTACAATTTTACCAAGGCCAATTAACCTACAAACCTGTGCGTTTTTGCAGTTTCAAGTCATGTCAACTTTATTTGCCACATACACATACAAGATGTGCAGTGAAATGAAAGTGGCAATGCCTGCGGATTGTGCAAAAACTACAGAACAGAATAGAACAGAATCAGTATTTACATGTTAGAAGAAATGTTGTGGGCAGACGTGTCTGATAAGACTGCATGCTGCAACTTGAACTTTTGATTAAAGATCTGTTGAAAACTCCAGTGGTTGTTTCTCAGACTACTAAAAGAGTAAATTAGTCCCTGGTGAGATAAGAGTTTACAGTCCTAATGGCCTGTGGGAAGAAACTCTGTCTCATCCTCTCGGTTTTCACAGCATGATATCAGAGGCGTTTGCCTGACCGTAGCAGGTGGAACAGTCCATTGCTGGGGTGGTAGGGGTCCCCCATAATGTTGCTGGCTCTGGATCTGCACCTCCTGGCGTATAGGTCCTGCAGTGTAGTTCCCATAGTGCGTTCAGCCGAACGCACTACTTTCTGCAAAGCCTTCCTGTCCTGGGCAGAGCTGTTCCCAAACCAGATTTTGATGTTGCCGGACAAGATGCTGTCTATAGGTATGTTGCAAAACCTACCTGAATCGTCGCTGAGAATCTGCCCCAGCCCGTGTGCGCGATGTTGGCGCTGTTTAGAGGGGGCGGGTTTAAAACGCGATTTTTACTAGGCTGTTCCAATCGAAGATGTTCAGCCTAGTAAATCATTAACGAAAAATCGCTGAAAGACCCCGTCGCAAAAGGTATTATTAGTTTTGTAGGCCTCGAATAATAGTTATAATACTTTTAAAATCACTCTCTCAACCTGCGCCCTCTCGCAGCCCCAGGGTTTTATAAAGCAAACAATTAAAGGTATGTACCTTAATTTTACATTAAAAGGGGCTTCTTAAGACCCCTTTATACAAAGTTTACTATAGCGAGTAGTTCATTTTGGGCTCTTTATATCCTGCAGTATTTTTCTGGGCATTTGAGGGCACAAATCCAGCGCAATGTGAACGTTCTAAACCAGCGCGTTCACAGGAACCCACTAGAAAGCCGATTTAAAATGGACTTGGACACTAATTGGACACTAAATTCCTCCCATTTGGCCTATAAATTGATGTAAATGAGATTTAAAAATCATGTTTTATTGTGAATTATTTGTGAATATTATTTGGACACAGGCTATTAAAAAATGTTAATCATTTATTAAGAAATGGATAGATGTTTAGATCTAGTAATTGAAGTTTGAAATTAGCTACAATTGGGTAACTAACTAATTATATGCTTTAATTTCAGGTCATCCAAGTAAGATTATTTTATATTTGTTTCAGAATGGTTCAATCTATGATAACTGAAAATTTCATTCAGTTCTCTTACTTTTTAAGAAGGTTATGGGCTTTTGACTGTCCATGACCACAGCTTTTTTGTTATGTCCATAGAAAATCAATAGGGAACAAGATGCTAATTTTCGAGTATGAAAATGGCCATAACTTTTTTATTACTTGAGATATGAAAGTGAATTAGGTGTTAAATTAAACTTCTTTTTATGCTTTATCTGATGGGATAAATTGCAGACTTGATTTTTTAAATCTCAAAATTTTGTAACATTGCTACTGTCTACAGCCCCAGAGTAGAAGCACTGAAGGATCCTCAGAAAGACTCTGAATTTCCTCAGCTGCCCGAGGTGGTAAAGGCACAGCCTTGCCTTACTCACCAGTGCGGCAGTGTGTTGTCCATGTCAGATCCTCTGTGATGTGGACTCCCAGGTATTTAAAGCAGCTCACCCTGTCCACAGTGTGGGAGGAAAAGCAAGATCCCACAGAAAACCCACACGGTCACAGGAAGAACGTGCAAACTCCATACAGATCTTGGTCGGCATGAGTGAGTTAGGCCGAAGGTCCGTTTCTATACTTCAGGATTCTATCAAGTTCATGTACATCTGATCATATCAAAGTAGAAAGTGGAGACAGAGGAAAGCCCAGCAGTTTAGTTAATCATTTGGTTTCCTGTCAGTCACATCTTTCTCTCCATCAGCATGAGACAAACAAGTTGACAAAACCCTTAAAGGGGTGAAATCCGAATTCCTTGCCCACACATTGTCATGGAGAAAGTGAGAAACTAGAAAACACAAGGTAAAAACAGGTAGGATTATGAGAGAAGAAACTCTTACATGAAGAAATAAATAGATTTTATGACTGGTGCAACAAAAACTACACATGGAAAACACAGTGAAGGAAAGAGTGGGGATTTCACCAGACAACCTTAGGTGGGTGGGTGAATTTCCCAAGCTGATTGGGTTTGAATATCATCAGACATTTCAATAAATAAAACTGGTATCAATTAAAACATACAAAATAAATTAAAAGAGATTTTACAGAAAAGAAACTCAGTCAAAAAGGGCACACATTTCAGAGAGCTGGAAAATGTTTAAACATAATTCTGCTCTCGTTCCCCCTCCTCTCACCCCAGATGGAATAAATGTAGAGTTTCCATCATCCTCACCTTTCACCCAACCAGCCTCCTCTTCCAACACATCAGCTTTTGATATTTCCATCAACTCCAACGTGATCCCACCACCAGTCACATCTTTCCTCCTCCACCCCTTTCTGCTTTCCGCAGATACCGTTCCCTCCACAACTACTTAGCACAATCATCCCTTCTCACCCAAACCACCCCTTCCCCAGGTACACTACCCTACAACTGCAGATGTGGTAACACCTGTCCCTATATCTCCTCCATCGACTCCATCCACGGACCTCGACTGTCCTTCCAGGTGAGAGAGGTTCATGTACATTTCGTCTAACCTTATCTATTGCATCCAGTGTTCCCAATGTGGCCTCATGTACATCAGTGTAGACTCGGCGTCTGATGTTATGTTCTCTATCAGCAAATTAATATTGTTAACTATATTGACCCTTGCTGAAGACGGCTATTAATTAAAATTTTCTGAAAAAACATGCTAACGATACATGACATACATGTTTGCATTCCTTTTGAACTTATAAATGAACAAATTGAGAGCAGACACACTATAATTTCACCTTTGACAATAATCTCAACTTCATATTCAAGCCTACTCTTGGTAATCTTTTACTCCTTTGCTTATCAAAATATCTGATCCCTGATGATTGCAGTTTCCTGACGTTCTCCCATCCTTCTTGGATTCCTGATTGGCTGCTATTTCTGGGATGTTTATTGTATTCTCTAATATGACTCGGGTGGTTCGGCTTACCTCCACTGACTCTTGCTAACTACTACAGATGCATTGTAGAATCCACCCTATTGGGTTTCATCACAACTCAGGTTTGCAAGAGTTCTGCCCAAGATGGCAAGAAATTTCAGAGAGTTGTGGATGTACCTTAGTCCGCCATACAACCCAGTTTCCCCACCTTTGATTTCATTTATACTTCACACTGCCTTGGGAAAGCAGCCAACATAATCAAGGACCATGTACATTCTGATCATTCGCTCTTCTTCCCTCTCTGTCAGGTTGAAAATGCAAAAGCTTGAGAGCATATACAGGTGCAACCAGATTCAGGAACAGCTTCTTCCCTTCTGTTATCGACTACTAAATGATACTCTCACAACTTAAGGGCGTGGTCCTGATTTCACTACCTATCACATTGCAGCGATTGCATTTTAAAAAATCTTTATATTCTCTGTAACAGTAATGTAATAATGTTCTAATACATTATTCTGTCCTGTTGTATTTTTTTGTTTGTGCTACCTGTTGTCTTTGTGTATGGCTTGACTCTACTCATACATAGTATAATTTGACTGGATATCACACAAAGTTTTTCACTGCATACATGATAATAATAAACCAACAACATTACCAACATTTGCTTTAACGCCACAGATACTAAAATTGGAACGATACAGAGAAGATTACGATGGCATTTTCCTAAGGATGACATGCAAATTATTGAAGCATTGTTTTTTATTAGGGTGGCACATTGGTTCAACTGTAGAGCTGCTGCCTCACAGCGAGAGGGACCCAGATTTGATCCTGACTGTGGTGCTGTCTGTGCGGAGTTTGTACATTCACTCTGTGACCACGTGGGTTTCTCCAGGTGCTCCAGTTTCCTCCCACATTCTAGCATTGTTAAAAAACCTACCATCAGTGGCGCTACAAATCTGCCACTGCTTGTGCATGCAATTCCAGAGGCTTTGGGAAGGGGGGGGGGGGGGTTAAAATGCAGGTTTGTATTGATTGTCGGAAAAGGATTTCCTCGGGCCGCTAGCTGATGAAGAAAAATTGTTCGCGCTTCCGTTCGCGGGTTAAAAAAAAAATTACTGGACCATTGCATTGCTGGATTAAATTTAAACACGACTAAAAAAGCCTTCAACGCATTCAACATCACGGGTCGCAATATAAGGACAAAACAAATGGTATGTCGTGTATATAACATATTATTTTGCTTTTTGGTGTGGCTTTATTTGAATTTTATGATGCGAAAAATGTTATTTAGGCCCACATACGAATCTGCCGTGTCTTGCCTGCTGATATGGGCTTACATCTATGGCAACGGCAACATTCCAATCGATCACATTCCAGAAACATCCACTCTCAAGATGATCAAATGCTTTTTTTTGGACAATCATGTCATAAGAGCATCTAACTCATCTATATTTTGTGTTATTGTCTATCCATGATCGATATTTTCACACTAAATATCAACAGTACAGTTTTAGTCCGATGTATTGTGCAAAAAATATTTTGATTATCTTGAGATTGGACGTTTCTGGATTAATTTATGAATTAAACGTTAAATTCCTTCCATTTGGCATAAAAATTCATGACAAAGTGAGATTTAAAAATCGTTATATTGTGAATTTGTGTGTGAATGGGATCAGTTTGTTATTTGTTATTTGGATACTGAGGCTATTCAAATTGTTTTGTTAGATGTTTAGATCTAGTAATTGAATTTAGATGAATATAATTGATTCGATGAATCTGATTAATATGAATCTTTTGTTGGGTATTTACTATTAGTTTTAGCGTTTAACGTTATCATTTCTACCTTTTTTTTCTAAAACTGCAAATAATAACTTGTTTCTGTTAATGCTGTTCAGTGTTTTTTTTTTCCTTTCCATTTTAAACAGATGTCTCCGAAGAAGAAATGTAAATTTGTCAATCCAAATGCCCAGCAAAAGAGACTGATTTAGACAGCATTCGCAGAGATCAACCGAATTTGGACTACTCCAAATGTGATGATCTACAGGACATTCTTTATGGGAAAGTAGTGGGCAGAAAGGCATGTCATGGGTGGTTTTATCTGATGGGATAAATTACAGGCTTGATTTTTTTAATCTCAAAATTTTGTAACATGCCTACACATTCCAAAGACGTGTGGGTTTGTCGGACGCAGAATTAAAGTACAGGTGTTAGATGGCCTTTGTGGACTCGGTGGGCCTGTTTCCACACTGTATCTCTAAACTAAAGTAAACACAACACCATATTGTTAGGATGATTTGATTCTTTAGGAGATCAAGTTATTGTGCGGATATATTAAGGTATGGTATTGTACATTGCAGATTAGAAGGGAGAGGATTTGTCAAATCTTCATTTTTGTTCCATACTTTTTTAGATTTGTTTAGGTTATTATTGTCACGTGTACTGTGAGAAATATTTTGTTGCATGCTATCCAGTCAGTGAAAAGATCATTGTAGAAGAAAAATAAAACAATTCCAGATACTTAATTATGGTTGGAATTAAATAAGGTAACAAAAGGGTGTGCAGATATGGCAATTGGCATCTCTTGTTGACCAGCTGCAGAGCAAAACAGGTTTCAGACACGCTATCTCCTAGAATGTGTTTATTGTTTGAGAATGCGCAGCGTTGGTGAACAAAACACAACAGCAATAGGTGGGTAGACCACCTGTACCCCCTGTGGCTAGTACCACAGAAACATTGCAGACAATGGGGGGGCTTATGATCTGGCTCTGGGGGGGGGGGGGGGGGGGGGGGGGGGGGGGGGGTTAGGGGGGGGGGGGGTCCAGGGGTGGGGGGCAGTGGTGTGGTGTGGTCTGCTTGAAAGATGAGATAGAATAATGTCAAGATGCCCTTGTATTATGTTTGACTTGTATTAACCATCCGTTGTTGATCAAGATTAACACAAACAAGTATCTTATGACTAATGAAATAATTAATACCCATGTAGTAGACAGTAATAACAGGAGAACATATAGGCAAGGACGAAGTATAATTTCGTATAATTGTATCCAACAAAAAAAGTTGTTTACTGCACTGTATAACTGTCGGCTAATTCGGCTGCAAAGACAGAACTGGTGAGCAGTTAACTGCCTCCATCACTCCATGATATCATGCAATAAGGCCTCTTAAAGCGAAGTCTCCGTTTTCCCTCTGTCAATTTCCTCAACAATTGTACATGATTTCAATCATGCCACAGGGTACAAATACAGGATAAAGGGAATAATGTTTAGTGCAAGATAAAGTCCAGTAAAGTCTGATTAAAGATAGTTTGAAGGTATCCAATGAGGTAGATGGGAGATCAGGACCGCACTGTAGTTGGTGATAGGATGGTTCAGTTGCCTCGTAACAGCTGGGACGAAAGATTGTTGTGCTTGGATTATTGATTAGTCAATCATTTTGTAATTTATTTTCAAGATCTCAACTACCTCCAAAACGATTTATTCTATTGCCATAGACTTAATAGTTCCCCCGAATCAATATCAGTAATAATACTCGATCATCAGATTCCAGTGTCAAAGATAATGTGAAAACATCTTCCACTTCAGTAGAATTGTGTTCTTTTAATGCACTTTGCTGGCATAAGGTATCTTATCCTTTTCCAGAAGTATGAATTCTGTAATAAAGATTCATTTGTCCACTTCACCGTCCTGTTTGATTTCAGAATAAGTTGAAGAGACTGTGGTAAAAATGTAATGTCTCTTATTGGATTATATTCGATAAGAATTGGCTTTATTAACCTCTCAACTAACACCTGATGAAGACCTGACATCAGACCATACATGGAACTCTCATTTTCCAATAGTTCAGCACAGAGGATTATAATCAATGTCCTGGATTTGTTAATGTAGGAAAATATATCATCTGCAAAAGCTGAAAAGAAAAAAAAGTAGATGCTCAAATAAATCACTTAAAAACACAAACATTAACTATTTTACAGATTATTAATCTTTATGCTCAGATATTTTTAATGGCTCATGTTATACTGTTCTTAGCTGGAGACCACGTGGGTTTCCTCAGGGTGTTTTAGTTTCCTCTTGGGTCCCAAAGATTAGTGGGTTTGTTGGTTCATTGGCCTCTGTAATTTGCCCCTCATATGCATGAAGTGGGTGAGAAAGTGGGATAATGTATACATCAAGTGAACTGGTGATCGACGGTCGGTGAATTTCAGTGGGCCGCAGGTCCTGTATCTATGCTGCATCTCTAAACTAAGACTAAACTAATTCAGATTTGTCAAATGTGTTAAATCAAGAATTTATTCTGAAAGGCAAATATAAAATTGCAAATGCTGACATTTAAGGTTGAACCTGAAATACTGAAAATGCTCAATAGACCAGGCAGCACCTGTGGAGAATTCTGATGAAAAATTGTTGACTGAAATGTGAAGTCTGTTTATCTCTCCATAAATGTTTCATGATTTTATCATTCCTGTGACATCCACATACATTGGAGGAATACCTCTGGAACTCAGTTTTGAATTCAACAGTTTCAGGTAATGCTATGGGTGTAGCTACATCACACTGGCTCCAATAGTTAAACAACACACCGCACCTTGAGCTTTCTCAAGGGTAATTAGTGATGGTTAATTAATGCTGGCTTTGCAATGCGCAATTTCCATGAATGAGTTTAAAACAAGACATAATGAAAAGAAAGTGTTCACAATGATGGGCGATGCAATGGAACAGCTGGTAGACTTGCTGCCTCACAGTGCCTCACACCCTGGTTCGATCCTGACTCGGGTGCAGTCTGTGTTGAGTTTGCACGCATTCTCCCTGTGACCACATGGGTTTCCTCTGGGTGCTCCAATTTCCTGCCATAATCCCAAAGACATGCAGGTTTTGAAGGTGAATTGACTTAGGTAAAATTGCCTCTTATGTTTAAAAAGTGGATGTGAAAGTGGGTAACGTAGGACTAGTCTGAATAGGTGTCCAATGTTTAGGTATGTTACAATACTTACCTTCAGCGGCGCTGCAATTTTGCCACTGGCCGTGTGCGCAATGTTGGCGATTTTGGGGGGGGGGGGGGGGGGGGGGGGGGGGGGGTGGTGGTGGTTTAAAACGGGTTTTTTTGCCCGACGACTGGTCCTGAATTATATTTTTATTGCAGTGCAAGATGTTGCTAAAGAATCGTTCCGACTGCCGTTCTGTGTGGTTTTTTTTTTAAATTTGCCCGACAAGTTAATGCTGGAATGATTTTAAACTAAGCTTCTGAAGCCGTCAATGCAGACAACGGGGCCGGATTTTATGTAGGGGACAGGTAAAATAAAGTAGTTTATTTTTATGTATAATAGTGTTTCTTAAGATGTATTTAATTCACATTTTAAGTTGCGAAACGGTGATTTTTTCCCCCCGAAGAACCGGCAGTATATTTGCTGCCGATATGGGGGACTAAATTCACTGCAACCTCAACGTTCCAAATGGTCCCAGTCCAGAAAAGCCCACTCCCACTGAGAAGAAAAGCCCACTCCCACTGAGAGGGGGAGAAGGGCTTAGAAATGCAAGGGGATAGGTTTGGCTGAGTAGCAGCACACACAGTGTCAGAAACAAAGAAATTGATGAAATCTTCACATTCATGTTTGGAGGTGAAACAACGAAAAGATTTAATGAACTAGACTAGATAGTGACTGCTAATAAATGTTTTCATAAAGGTGTACTTTTGAAACTGCAATTAAGTTGAAGAGACACTCCTACCTGCTCCAGGAAGAACATCACGTTCAAAAATACACAACCGATAACCAAATTTTTGTTCTAGAATTGCAGGCAACAATTTCAAAGCAAAATATTCTCCCTCAGCACAGATGAGAGCCTCGTTACTCTTAAGAAGCAGTACATATGCATCATATTCCTTACTATCTGAAAGGCAAATCCAAAGCATCAGGTATTGACCATTATATTCATTGCACTAATTATTACATACTGTTGAATGTTACCTTATATTCCAATGGATGAACTGCGCTGAATGGAAAGCTCCAGTCATGAATATACATATTGTGAAATTCTGCTGGTCTAATGTTTTAGGCTTTCATCTAAAGCTCATTTGAGCAGCATGGTGGTGCAATGGTAGAATTGCTACCTTACTAGGGTTCGATCCCGACTATGGGTGCTGTCTGTACGGAATTTGTATGGTCTCTCCGTGACCAATGGGTATTCCCCGGGTGCTCCGGTTTCCTCCCACACTCCAAAGATGTCCAGGTTTGTAGGTTAATTAGCTTCGGTAAATATTGTAAATTGTCCCTAGTATGTAGTATAGTGTTAGTGTACAGGGATCGCCGGTCGGCATGGACTCGGTGGGCCAAAGGGCCAGTTTCTGCGCTGTATCTCTAAACTAAATTAAACTAAACCAAAGCAGACACCTTGAAAACAATAGGTAAAGACCTGCCCATTTTCACCAAACCTTTGGTCATTGTGTCATTAGGACCACATGTCGTAGTGCTAATTTAAAATGAAATCCAATGTTGGAGGACACATATTGGACTCAAGTTAAATGACTTAAACAGGTTTTTCCAATCAATCAATCAATCAATCAATCAATCAATCAACCTTTATTGTCATCTTGCAAAGCAACAGTTGTACAGTGCAAAATGAGAAGACGTTTCCCAGGGAATACCGGAGCATCGCACATGAAACTTAAAACATTTCACACATAATAACAGTAAAAACAATCCAGTCCCTGATGAAACAGTATAAATAGTTGAAAGCAGGTAAAACAGCAACATTAAAATACAGCAAAAACAATCATTTAAATGTCCAGGACAGCTGATTTGAGTGGCCAGTGCCCGAGTTATTAAAATGTCAGTGCAAAGCCGCAGAATCAGATGACTGTGAGTACAGAGTGACTGTTTAGCAGCCTCACAGCCTGTGGCAGGAAGCTGTTTAGCAGTCTGGTAGTCCGGACTTAATATCTTAGTGACAGGATAGTGTGTCCCTGCTGAGAATATGCAGTCTTTTGAAAATAAACTCATGAAACAACTATACTTCCAATCACTATAATGTTGTAAATTGATTTTGCAGTTGGAAGAGGACCTTCCACCACAGTGAAGAATGCTGTGGTGGGTGTTTATGTTGGATTCTATTGTGTATTGTGTGTTCTTTTTTTCAACTGTGTCGCTGCAGTTGATTACACTGTACCTTGGTTGGTGCATATGCCGAATAAATTTGATTTTGACAGTTCCAGAATGGCAGAGATCACATTGCTACAGGAGGTTGGGGCTTGTGGGGAAGGGGAAAGGTGAAATAAGCTGTGAAGCTTTCTGCAGCGGATCCATCCCTTTGATTCAATGTTTATCTGATCAGTTTTGATGTGGATCAAAATAAGATTTGTATACAAAAGGTTTAGTTCAGAATTTTACCTTGCAGAGTTTCATCCTTGCATGTGAAGTCCCTGATACAAAGGGCAAAGTATATCTTGAATCTGACATAAATCACTGCTACAATAATGATAAGAGCCAAGGTTGTGAACAGTAGCACGCATAATCGACCAGTGACATGCTTGTCTAAGGAAAGTAAATAATATTTGTCATTGGTGTCATAAATACAGAATATCAATCACATATTGTAGCCTCTCTTAATCGCAGGGAACACCAAGTACTACAGTTGCTACAATTATCTCCCACCTATGGAAGGATTCACCTGCTAGAAATGGAATGGCTCAGAATGTTTTCCTGGATGGAAGATATGTGATGTAAGGAGATAAGTAAACTGAGACTATAATCTCTTAAATTTATATATTTGAAAAGTTATCTCATTGATAACTGATAGGATGGATGCAGAGATAATATTTACTCTCGTTGGGTGTCCAAAATCATGTCACAATCTAAAAATTCAGGCTCGGCCATCCAGAACCGAGATGAGACAAAATGTATTTACGTGGAAGACAGTGAATCTTGGAATGGAATGTTCACAAGTCTTGTGAAGGCTTAGTCACTGAATACATTTAAGATGGAGACTGACAGATCTTTAGCAATCAAGGGATATGGGATGAAAGCAGGAAATCCTCTTGATGTAAAAAATAAATAAATAAACAAATAAATAAATAGACAAAAATCACCCATGACTTTATTGAAGGTGGAGCAGACATGAGGGATAGATTGACCTTTTATGACTTTGTACTTTGACTTTGTAACTTTCTTCACGCAGAGAGTTGTGAATCTGGGGAATTTTCTGCCACAGTAGGCAGAGGAGGCCAATTCACTGGATGTTTTCAAGAGAGCATTTAGCCCTTGGGGCTAGCAAAATCAAGGGATATAGGTAAAAAACAGGAAAGAGCTACTGATGTTAGATGATCATATTGAATGGCAGTGTCTGGCTCGAAGGGCCGAATGGCTTATTCCTGCACCTATTTTATATGTTTCTATGCTTGACTATATATGGCAATAAAAATAGACCACGTGATTTTGAAGCATTCATGCATGGTGGAGGTATAATGCAGCCATAGAGTGATACGGTGTGAAAACAGGTCCTTCGGCGCAACTTGCCCACACCCGCCAACATGTCCCAGCTACACTACCTGCTTTTCGTCCATATCCATCCAAACCTGTCCTGCCCATGTATCAGTCTATCTCAGTGGTTCCCAATGTGGGGCGTACGCCCCACAGGGGGGCAATTTGATTTTTAAGGGGGGCAATTGAGCGCGACTGAGGAGGTCTGGGTCCAAATATTCGATTTTTATTTTTTATGTTTATTTTTATGTTTATGTTTAAGTTAAGCTTATGTTTCAGATGTTATTTTGAGTAAATAATTTTTTTGGGGTAAAAAAGGTCTTTATTGTGTAGTTATTACATAATCACCGCTCCATCGCTCTTCATGCACGTCGCACGAAGCGCATGAGGTCATGGGAGAACCTTATTTTTTGAATTGGATTTAGAAATGCGATTCAAAGAGCTTTTGCTAAGTTACCCTTATAATATCTATTTCCTCCTCAAGTTCTCTCAAGGTAAAGCAAGGGGGGGAAGGGGGGGGTGTGACATCAGGATTTTAGAGGTGATTAGGTGGGGCATGGCCAAAGGACATCAAGGTTGGGTTTAACCACTGGTCTAACTGTTTCTTAAATGTTGGGGTTGTCCCTGCCTCAACTACCTCCTCTGGCAGCTTGTTCTATACACCCACCACCCTTTGTGTGGAAAAAATTACCCCTGAAAAAGTTAACTCTTAAAAATACTTCAAACAAAAAACATTGAAATCGTATTTCTACAATGCACTAAAACATGATTTTAATACATCAAATTTCAAAAAAGTTCCTATTTGGGAGGGGGGGGGGAGGGGGGGACTGCCAGATGTGACCGGGTAACTGAGGCCAGTTGTCCATGATGTCTTGATCCCAATGCTCAGCACTTTGTGTTTCAAAGATGGCAAATGTTATTTATTTGTAATTAGCCTAATTTGTAATTAGTTGACCAAACTTTAATTTATTAATCTGGAATATCCAGGGGGATGGGATAAATGTAATATTAAAATGACATGTAAGGTGCCAGGCTCTCTGTCACAACACACAGCCCCGATAACTCATTATTTCAGTTAAATTTTGGGAAGGTAGCACTATTGTCATTTGCCACTCAACTTTTATGTTTGTTTACCTCACTGACTATTTCTAACCACCACCACCCCCCCACCCCCCCCCACCCAAAATTAAAGAAATAAGTACCTTTTTCCAGCAGGATGACGTTACAAACCATTTCAGTTTCTGGACATAATAAACAACAATGAAAAGCTCGATTCAAATGCTCTGTTTTGATTCTTTTGAACACAAGTTGGTTTATCAAATATACTCGATTGTTTTCTGTGATTGATCTAAAGGAAAAAGAAGTGTGAGTTTCATTGTTAAAAATACTGAATGATATTATTCAGGCATTCAAGACCCTGTGTGTAACAGGACTACTCCTGTTTTAAGCTGTAATAGAATAAGGTGTAAGATGGATCGTTATTAAAATTACACATTTACTCTGGATGGAACAGACTTGTTGGGATTTTGGATTAATAACACAAAAAAGAAAATTTACTTCTGTGGATTTTTTTGAATTAATATGAAAATAAATGTTGGTTATTTTCTTCAGTGATTGTCATCCAGCAGGAGCTCTCAATGCAGTAAAAGTTGATATGAAGCAGAAAATTATACGTTCATATGTTGATAAGACATAGGTGCAGAATTAGGCCATTCGGCCCTTTGAGTCTACTCTGCCATTCCCTCTCAACCCAATTCACCTACCTTCTTCTTGTAACCTTTGAGTTATGAGACTGAGAATTAACTGAGCCAATAATTGAACTGTGGAGGATATCATGTCCAATGGTCTATTTTCTCACACAGAAGATGACATAGGATAGAGTATATTTCAATATCAGTACACCTCTTACCTCGTATCTGTTTCATTTGCATCTATCCCAAAATAGTCGCATTCAGATTTCCAATATAACATACAGTCATTGTCTTTGTAGCCAAGAACAGCTTTGCATTCGATTTCTCTCTTATCTCCTAAAACAAATATAGGCTCGTTACTTTAAACTTTGCTTTTGTACAGGTAGTAAAGTAATTTACCCCGTTGTCATTTTTTTCTTTAAAAAATAATCTACGCCCTGATATTGCAAGGAAATGCAGTTGCTGGTTTGCACAAAAAGACGAAACGTGCTGGAGTAACTCAGCACATCAGGCAACATGTCTGGAGAATATGGATCAGTGATGTTTCAGGTCACCTCTCAGGTTCCCATTACAGTATTTTTTTAAACTAATTATTTTAATCGTCGATAAATATGACATTTAAACATTCAGAACTCTTCACTATTCTAAATTGTACATACCCAGTTCAACCTCAATTTTTTCCTCTTTACCAGGATAAACTATTTTTGGTATAAATGGTTCAATATGCTCTGTGGGGAAAAAAAATATGGTAGTTAATAACAGATCTAATGATCTTATTTTTTTTTAATTAAAGGCCATCACACCACATTTATGCAGTAAACATACTAAACTAAACAGCTTCCCAGCTGTTATCAGGCAACTGAATCATCCTACCACAACCAGAGAGCTGTACTGAACTGCTATCTACCTCTTTGATGACCCTTGGACTATCCTTGATTGAACTTTGCTGGCTTTACCTTGCACTAAATGTTATTCCCTTATCATGTATCTACACACTGTAAATGGATCGATTGTAATCATGTATTGTCTTTCTGCTGACTGGTTGGCACACAACAAAAGCTTTTCACTGGACCTCGGTACACGTGACAATAAACTAAACTGATACTGAAATTAATCAAAAGCTTAAAATTCTTCCATTGCAAACTAGCCAAGATAAGGAATCTTGTCCATCCATAAATCCAGGCACAGGCTCCGAACCAAATTGATGGATGGGGAATGTTTACTTCTAATTCTCTTTTACAGGATTAGCATCTAGTGGTGGAACTAGACTTCCCATTGGGTTAAACTAAATGATTCATCTCCACGGGAAGCAATATTGTCTGCAAGACGGCTAATAATTAATTATGCAGCTATTATCCCAGACTAGGTTTAAATTGCTGTCTTTCGAATAGACCCAAATGAAAATCACATCGGATCTCAACTGACAAATATTTCACTGAAAAACTTCCATCATGGGAGGGATCCTTGGATTTGCTGGGAACTCTCTGAATTACTTTTCCTATTTGATAATCACCTCTATTGTGACCCTATCACATAGTTAAATTAGCTACCCTTGGCACTGCTATTGCCGTTTGTTTCTTGTCACATGTACAGAGACACAATGAAAATCTTTGTTTTGTGTGCAATCAGGGCAAATCATACTATACGTGAGTGTACCTGGTAATGCAAAAGAGAAATTAAACAAAGTGCGGAATATGATCATACAGCTGCAGAGAGAGTGTAGGGTACAAAATAAATGCCAAGGTCGCAACGAGATATATTGGGAGATTGGACGTTCAATGTGCAAGAAGCTGTTCCTGAATCTGGTGATACACGTTTTCAAGATTCTTATCTTTTGTCCAAAGAGGGGAGGAAAGGGAATGACTGGGGTAAGAGTTGGCTGTTTCCCTGAGGTAGAGTGAAGTGTAGATGGAGTCGATGGAGGAGAGGCTCGTTTGTTTGATGGACTAGGCTGCCTTCACAACTATGCCATTTCTTGTGGTCTTGGGTAGAATAGTTGGCATATCAAGCTGTGAATTTTATGGCCATAATTAAAATAGGATTGTAAATATAATAATTACTTTTCTTTTAAATTTTGTGACATCAGTAACAAACTGTGTGGATAGATATATTGTTTCTCAGATGATTATTAAAAGGAGAAATGATTAAGAGGTTGTTGGGTTGTACCGTGCCTTTGACTCACAAAGATGGAAACCAAGATACAGACAAGTGTTCAAGTGGGTATGTGGAAAACTGACATAAACTATTGAAATCTTCTTGTCAAACCTTGAGTCGCCACATTGGGCACCTGAGCTTTTGCTTTCATTTTGTATCTGCAATCTGACTTCCTGTCCATTTTCAGCACAATCATTCTTTCAGTTTTCCCCATCTTGGAGAATCCCACCTTGCCACGTGTCCTTGGTTGAGGACAAAAGAAAACTCTCTGAATTCCAATTTTGGACCATGGCTCCACAGACGAACAACAACTCATGTCGAGATGACATAAAAAATGGGCAGCCATGATCACAATGAATGGCGGTGATGGCTCGAAGGGCCGAATGGCCTCCTCCTGCACCTATTTTCTATGTTGAGGTATAAGTGGAAACATAGAAACAGAAAATAGGTGCAGGAGTAGGCCATTCGGCCCTTCGAGCCTGCACCGCCATTCGATATGATCATGGCTGATCATCCCTCAGTATCCCATCCCTGCCTTCTCTCCATACCCCCTGATCCCTTTAGCCACAAGGACCACATCTACTCCCTCTTAAATATAGCCAATGAACTGGCCTCAACTACCTTCTGTGGCATCGAATTCCACAGATACACCACTTTCTGTGTAAAAAATGATTTTCTCATCTCGGTCCTAAAAGACTTCCCTCTTATCCTTAAACTGTGACCCCTAGTTCTGGACTTCCCCAACATCAGGAATAATCTTCCTGCATCCAGCCTGTCCAACCCCTTAAGAATTTTGTAAGTTTCTATAAGATCCCCCGTCAATCTTCTAAATTCTAGTGTGTACAAGCCGAGTCTATCCAGTCTTTCTTCATATAAAAGTCCTGCCATCCCAGGAATCAGTCTGGTGAACCTTCTCTGTACTCCCTCTATGGCAAGAATGTCTTCCCTCAGATTAGGAGACCAAAACTGTACGCAATACTCCAGGTGTGGTCTCACCAAGACCCTGTACAACTGCAGTAGAACCTCCCTGCTCTTATGCTCAAATCCTTTTGCTATGAATGCTAACATACCATTTGCTTTCTTCACTGCCTGCTGCACCTGCATTCCTACTATTAATGACTGGTGTACCATGACACCCAGGTCTCGTTGCATCTCCCCTTTTCCTAATCGGCCACCATTCAGATAATAGTCTACTTTCCTGTTTTTGCCACCAAAGTGGATAACCTCACATTTATCCACATTATACTGCATCTGACATGCATTTGCCCACTCACCCAACCTATCCAAGTCACCTTGCAGCCTCCAAGCATCCTCCTCACAGCTAACACTGCCCCTCCCCCCCAGCTTCGTGTCATCCACAAACTTGGAGATGTTGCATTCAATTCCATCATCCAGATCATTAATATATATTGTAAATAGCTGGGGTCCCAGCACTGAGTCTTGCGGTACCCCACTAGTCACTGCCTGCCATTCTGAAAAGGACCAGTTTACTCCTACTCTTTGCTTCCTGTCTGCCAGCCAGTTCTCTATCCACATCAATACTGAACCCCCAATACCGTGTGCTTTAAGTTTGCACACTAATCTCTTATGTGGGACCTTGTCAAAAGCCTTCTGAAAGTCCAGATATAACACATCCACTGGTTCTCCCTTATCCACTCTACTAGTTACATCCTCGAAAAAAAATCTATAAGATTTGTCAGGCATGATATGATTTACCTTTCATAAATCCATGCTGACTTTGTCTAATGAATTCACCACTTTCCAAATGTGCCAAATGAACATTGCCTTGTGGGATTGAGAACAAGTAGGTGGCGAGGAAGATCTCTGGAATATATGCGACTGGTACTGTTCTATGAAGTGTTGATGAAGTGCTGAATTTTAACTCCACAATTCATGGAAGTCAGCCGGATTGACAAATTTGGTTTCTGGCTCAATGTGGAAATGTTGTGAATAGAGTGCAGGAGTGCAAAGAATTATTGATAATGACTTTTACCTATGTGCAATTTCACTCTTCTTGAAACATTATATTGCACTCCACCATTTTCTAGAGTGAGCACACACAAGTAACATCCAGCATTTGTTTCCTCCACTTTCTGAATGGTATATGTATTCCCTGTGTGAACTTTGTCCTTTCGGTCCTGAAAGTTACAAGAATATAACAGCAGTATTTTCCATTTGCTCTATCAGGGTCACCAACTATTACACACGGTGAAGTCAATCATCTTTCTTTCCATTGACACATAGTGATTAATTACCACAGGAGATGAGTGGTCTAATCTTAAAGATTATCACCGGAACGCTGAAGGCAAATATGTTCTATTAATAGATTTGAACAGTTTTATGAATTGCACTCTGTTGTAATAATCTGTAGAGTTGACTGACATTGGCAGTGGGAGAATTATTCAAGTGCAATTCTGCCTGCACAATTTAGATATTACGGCATGTAAAGAGCCAACTCTTCCATTACGTTGTTTTTGATGGAATGGATTTAGCCTTTTATGCCCTTGTACCACCTAATACAAAAATGTAATCTCATTAAAAATTAGTTAATTCATTCACTATTGTTTGCAAAGTTGACATTACGTAGCATACTGCTGCATTCAGACTTATTTTCAAACTAAAGTGAAGAAACTTAATTCCATCGTTGCCAGATTTTGAATATTGTTGGTGTAAGGAGTATAATTCTTTAAACAATTGGTCAATAGAACAAAAAAGGAAAAGGTAGAATGCAGGTATTTACATTGAACTGTAGCTCATACTCCAATATTACAAATTGCTTAGGGTCCCTTTATGTCTTTTGAATGTGGAAGGAAACCAGAGCTCCTGGAGAAAACCCAGGTGGGTCATGGGGAAAACGCACAAACTCCGTACAGACAGCACCCGTAGTCAGGAATCTAACCCGGGTCTCTGGCACTGTTAAGCCCCTGTCCCACTTACCCAAGTTACTCACGAATTCTCCCGCGTTTTCCCCTTGATTCAAACTCGGGGAATGTTCGTAGCGAGTCCGTAGGAGGCCGTAGGAGTCGGTAGATATTTCGTAGTGACTCGTAATGCCAGCCGTAGGTACTCGGGGCATCGGGTAAGTCGGGACATTTTTCTGCACGTTGAAAAATGTTCACGAGTAATAGAAATAGCCCCGAGTACCTACGGCTGGCATCTCCGAGTTTGAATCAAGGGGAAAACTCGGGAGAATTCATGAGTAACTCGGGAAAGTGGGACAGGGGCTTAAGACAGCAACTCTACCGCTGCGCCACCGTGCCGCCCACTAGCCACTGTGCTGCCCACTTTTGAAGTGTTACTTATTGTTTTAACTAATATCCATAACTCTTCCAATAGATGTGTTTTCAACACAATATTCTTACAGACATTTTTTTAATCTTCATTTGAAGTTAACAGGTTTTTTAGAACTTCTTCACATATCTTATTAATGCAAGTAATTTAGCTATTAAAACTGATATGTAATCTATGGGTATAAATAGGTACATAAAATTAAAAAATGATTTTACCTTCAGCCATGTAACATTATTTTTCTCGCTGTTGTAATCTTCCAGGTTTGGACAAAGCAATGAGAAAAATCTTCCAACAATGCCGATGTATTTATAAAAGTGATCATCGCACAACCCTTCCATCTTGTGCACATTTAAATATGTACTTGCACTACTAATATTATAAGTTCCATTGCTGTCAACAGAAAATCAATGCCATAAATGCAGCAATATTACAATTAATATTGATGTACAACCACAAATACGATAATGTTTAATCTCCAGCCCTTTTTAAGTGTTTTGGATATTTCTGCCTAATCCTGATTCAGATCACATTTGTCAATAGTCACAATGCCTTGGGAGGACTCTCACCAGAATAATTACAGTGGTAAGGTGATCCACAATTAACTTTGCAAGGGCAGTAAGAGGCTAACAATAAATGCTGACCATTCCAGCAATGGGAACATACACAGGAACAAATTAAAAACAAGTACTGTGAAATAAGTTTAATTCAGCTTTGATATGTGGGTGTAGAGGAACAGACCATAGAAGCGATTTAGAGTCATAAGGTCAATGTATTATACAGTTCAGAAACAGGACCTTCAACCCAATTCATCCATGCTGCACAAGATATCCATCTAAGCTAGTCTCATCTGCCCGGAATTTAACCAATACCCTTCTTGACCTTTCCTATCCATGTTGTCCGGCATCGGGAGCCTGCGGGTCCCTGGAGGGAGACCGCTTTTCAGGGCTTCCGCAACGGCGACTTCTCCCGCCCGAGTTGCGGGGTCGAATAGCTCCTGGAGGGGGGCCTTACAACACCGCCCCGCGCGGCTTGGAATGGCCGCGAGACTCTGCGAGCGCACGCCGGGGGCTCTGACACCAAGACCCGGTGTGCGATCTCACACCACCCGGCGTGGCTTTAATGGCCGCGGGACAATCGCCATCACCAGCCGGGGGCTTTGACTTTGACTCTGACATCGGGGGGGGTGGGGGGGGGAGTGCAGTGGAGAGATAAGTTTTTTTGGCCTTCCATCACAGCAATGTGATGGATGTTTATGTAAATTATGTTGTGTCTTGGGTCTATTTGTTTGTAATGTATGGCTGCAGAAACGTCTTTTCGTTTGGACCTCAAGGGGTCCAAATGACAAATAAATTGTATCTTGTATCTTGTATCTTGTCATTGTACCTGCCTCAACCACTTTCTCATGCCAGGCATAATAGTGAAAGACACAAAATGCTGGAGTAACTCAGCGGGACAGGCAACATCTCTGGAGAGAAGGAATGGGTGACTTTTCGGGTCTAGACCATTCTTCAGATGAAGGGACTCAACCCAAAACGTCACCCATTCCTTCTCTCCATATATGCTGCCTGTCCCGCTGACTTACTCCAGTATCTTGTGTCAATTTTAATGAAAATCATTGCCTGGAGTCATTTGGGTGTTATAACAGTTTATATCTTTGGTTTAAACTAACATCTGCAGTTCCTTCCTACACATGACCGTGAAAGAGGTGTGATTGCATATTGTGCCAATTTGAACATCACTGGTGAAGATGTGGTTAGCTAGTTGCAGGAGTCTGATAATATCAAGTTAGGTTTATCAACCTAGCATGAACTCCACTCTGCCCTTACTGGGCAGGTCATGTTGTAAAAGCACTCAGTTCATGAGATGAGAAAGCAAAACAAGATGGAAATGACGGTTAGCCGACATGGAAACTGAGCATATTGGAACTACTCAGTAGGGCAGGAAACACAATTAACCTTTCGCGCCAATGGCATTTCATGTGGGCCAAATGCGGGCAGGAGGGACCAGTATAAATGGGCCTTTATGGTTGGTATTGGCAGGTTGGGCCGAAAGACCCGTTTTCATGCTGTATGACTATGACTCCAAGAACAGCTTTGTCCCAACAACCATCAAGCTCTTGAACACTGCACTCTTATCACTATCTCAGCAACAATGACCGACTATGTATCAGTTGCACAATGGACTTCAGTTTTGCACTATTTGATCTGGTTATCTAGTATTACTAATTATTAATGTATTATATTATTGATTATTGTATATTTTTTCATGCGATTTGAATGAACCTACGAAGCTGCAGAAGGTAAGAATTTAATTGTTCCTCTGTGGTAAATATAAAAACAATCTTGATTCTTAAGAAATTAGGTAATTTGGCCTACCCCACGCAACTTTTCATGCCATTGTACACGTATTCATTACAGAATTTAACCAAAAATATTATTTTAGATCAGATTATATCATGGCTGTTTCACTAGAAATGCTGCACATTCCTTATGTCTCAAAATCCATTACAAACAACATCTATGCACCCTCATATACAATCTAATAAATTCCTGTCTTTGAGGAGTGGCTATCCTAAGTTAAAAAAGTACTAGAATGCAAATTAATTGTTTTCTCTGGAACGCCAGAGGTAATGGGGAGTTCTGAGGTATATAACATTAAGGAGGGACTAGACAGGGTTGACAGTCAGAACCTTTTTTCAACGATGGAAATGCTGAAGACTAGAGGGCATAGCTTTAAGGTGAGAGGGGCAAAGTTGAAAGGAGAAGGGTGTAGAGGATGATGGATGCTGGGAATATGTTGCCAGGGTGGAAGTGGTGGAGTCAAATACAATAGTGGAGTTTAAGAAGCTTTTAGATAGGCACATGGATATGCAGAGAATGAAGGGATATGGATCATGTGCAGATAGATGAAATGTGTTAATCTTGACATCATGTTTAGCACAGATATTGTGTGCAGTAGGGTCTGTTCATGTGCTATGTTCTAGTGCAAAATGTTTGGTGGTCCACCAACATAGGAATAGCATATATGAAAATCGTTATGTGTATGAAGGAACTGCATGCAGATGCTGGTTTAAACTAATTATTTCTCTCCAGAGATGCTTCCTGTCCTGCTGAGTTACTCCAGCATTTTGTGTCTATCTGTATGAAAAACATTACCAAGAGTCATTTGGATGTTATAACAGGTGGCAATGTGAAAAATCTGTACCGTGGATAATCACTTTTATTGCTACTTACAAGACGGAACAAAAGTATTTCCCAGTGTCATTCAATAATGCAGGCCAAAATCCCAATGAGATGTCATCATAGGTAATTCTGGCTGTTTCTCCTGAAAGCTTCTCCTGGCCACCTTCAGGTATATATTTGAACCAGGTGATGTTAAATCCGTGTGTATGAAAGTAGCTCATGGCAAGTAGGGTGGAGGCTTTGCACAGGTTACACTTTATACGGGCGTGCTCCCCTTCAGTAATGACGACTGCTTCATATTTATCTGGAGAACACTTGCCAATTACACCACCTACCAACAAAAGCAACAAAAATCAATCACTTGCAGAATTTACAATGAAACAGCAGTAACAGTGCACAGACTCTGTTACATCGATTTGATCTTTGGAATTTTTACTGAGAGTTCATGCCTTTCAAATATTTTCCTTTAATTCCTTTAAATAAGGGCGGCACGGTGGCGGAGCAGTTAAGTTGCTGCCTTACAGCACCAGAGCCCAGGTTCGATTCTGCCCACAGGTACTGTTTATATGGAGTTTGTACCTTCTCCCTGTGACCGCGTGAGTTTTCTCCCACACTCCCAAGATGTGCAGGTTTGTAGGTTATAGGTAAGGTTGTAGGTAACTGGAGAACCTGGAGAAAACCCACATGGTCACGAGGAGAATATACATACTCCGCACAGACAGCACCCGTAATCAGGATCAAACCCGGGTCTCTGGCGCTGTAAGGCAGCAATTCTACCGCTGTGCCACCCTCTGAGTCTCCTTTCAGAAATAAAATATGTAATATATTAATATTAAGAAATAAAATGTAATAAATAAATATAAAATAAAATAAAATAAATTTAAAAAATAGTTATAGCAGGCTTTAGAAAGTACACCACTGATTTGCTTACCTTGAATTCTTCCCACAACATAATAGAAAGCAAGCAGTGCTAAATATTTCAAGTCCATTCCTATGATCTGAAGACTGTTCAGCACTGCAATGACATTATTAATGTTCATTAAATTATTAAAAACAACAAATTGCAATAACATTCAGAACAACTATGTCAATATTTGAAACTGAATTGAACTTACAAGAAATAAAATGTTCATGTGGCCAAATATTCTGCTCAAAATAGTTTTCTCCAGATCTGATTAAAGCTTAAATACTTAGATACATAGACAATAGGTGCAGGAGAAGGCTATTTGGCCCTTTGAGCCACTCACTGTGATCATGGCTGATCATCCACAATCAGCACCCCGTTTCTGCCTTATCCCCATACCCCTTGATTCTGTTAGCCCAAAGAGCTCTCTTTAGAATGCATCCAGTGAATCGGCCTCAACTGCTTTTTGAGGCAGATAATTCCACAAATTCACAACTTTTGGAGAAACATTTTTCCTCATCTCAGTTCTAAATGGCCTTCCACTTATTCTTAAACTGTGGCTCTGGTTCTGGACTCCCCCAACATCGGGATCATGTTTCTGCATCTAGCGTGTCCAATCCCTTAATAATTTTATATATTTCTATAAGATATCCTCTCATCCTTCTAAATTCCAGTGAATACAAGCCCAGCCGTTCCATTCTTTCATCATACGACAGTCCCGCCATCCCGGGAATTAACCTTGTGAACCTACACTGCACTCCCTTAATAGTAAGAATGTCCTTCCCCAAATTAGGAGTCCAAAACTGTACACAAAATTCCAGGTGTGGTCTCACCAGGGCCCTGTACAACTGCAGAAGTACCTCTTTGCTGCTATACTCAACTCCTCTCATTATGGCCAACATGCCATTAGCTTTCTTCACTGCATGTTGTACCTGCATGCTTACTTTCAGTTACTGATGTACTAGGACACCCAGGTCTCGTTGTACTTCCCCTTTTCCTAACCTGACACCATTCAGATAATAATCTGCCCTTCCGTTCTTGCCACCAAAGTGGATAACCTCACATTTATTCACATTATACTGCATCTGCCATGCATCTGCCCACTCACCCAACCTGTCCAACTCACCCTGCTTCCTCATAGCATCTTCTTCACAGTTCACACTGCCACCCAGCTTCGTGTCATCTGCAAATTTGCTAATGTTACTTTTAATTCCATCTAAATCATTAATGCATATTGTAAATAGCTGCTTTTGTAGCACCGAGCCTTGTGACACCCAACTCGTCGCTGCCTGCCATTCAGAAAGGGACCCGTTAATCCCTACTCATTGTTTCCTGTCTGCCAACCGATTTTCTATCCATGTCAATACCCTACCTGTGTGGAACCTTATCAAAGGCTTTCTGAAAGTCCAGGTATACTACATCCACTGGTTCTCCCTTGTCCATTTTTCTTGTTACGACCTCAAAAAACTCTAGACGATTTGTCAAGCACGATTTCCCCTTCGTAAATCTATGCTGACTTGGACCGATCCTATTACTGCTATCTAAATGTGCCACTATTACATATTTGATAATCGACTCCAGCATCTTCCCCACCACTAATGTCAGGTTAACTGGTCTATAATTCCCTGCTTTCTCTCTCCCGCCTTTCTTGAAAAGTGGGATAACATTAGCTACCCTGCAATCCACAGGAACTGATCCAGAATCTATAGAACATTGGAAAATGATCACCAATGCGTCCACAATTTCTAGAGCCATCAAGGGTCTTGGTGGTCTAAAAGAGTCTGCCTTATAAGTAGTTAAAGAGTTTAAGTTTAACTGAACACATTTGTCTTAACTAATTTTTTCCTCTTCACATACCTAAAGAAGCTTTTTCTATCCTCCTTTATATTCTTGGCTAGCTTACCTTCATACTTCATCTTTTCTCCCTGTATTGCCCTTTTAGTTACCTTCTGTTGATCATTAAAAGTTTCCCAACCCTCTGGCTTCCCGCTTATCTTTGCTATGTTATACGTCTTCTCTTTTATTTTTATACTGTCCTTGGCTTCCCTTGTCAGCCACTTACCCCCCTTAGAGTCTTATCAGCATATCCCACTTTATTTTCCACTTTGATGTATTTACCTATCTTCTTCTGAATACATATATGATGTTTACTTTTCCTCAATTGCTCCATGAAGTTTTCTTCCATGGTGCTTTTCACAATTATTTTTCTGAAACTTTACAGAGGTGGAAGAAGTGTGTTGTTGCTTTATGAGACATATGGCTGATTTGATTTGCTTTTATAAATGAGCCATGTACCTACTCGTATTATGTGGAAAAAGTTGCCCCTCATCTCCCTTTTAAAGGGAGATGAGGGGCAACTTTTCTCATTGTTTCCTATACCTCGGATTTCTCATTGTTACCTATACCTCGGTAAAGAAGCTTCTTCCAGCTTACTTATTCTATTTATTTGTGACCCTCACTCCCGTTTTGCTTTCCCACATTTAGGAATAGAAGAGGAATAGATTGTTTCACCACTCAACAAAAACCTGGCTTGTATGTCAGTCATCTCCCCACAGCTACCTTTTCTCATATCCCTTAAAATTCTTAATTAACAAATATCTATCAGTCCCAGATTTGTAAATAACAATTCAGCTAGCCAACTTCTCTGGCAGAAAGCATTTCCAAATATCTCCTACCTCTTACATGTCATTAAACTGGAAAGAGTGTGAAAAAGATTTACATGGATGTTACTGAGTCCAGGGAGCTTGAGTTATAAGGAGAGGCTGGATAGACTGTTTTTTTTTTTGCCGTGGAGCAGAGAAGGCTGAGGGGTAAGTTTATGCAGGTATATAAATTCACAGTGTCCGTGAAGGTAATGCGAATAGCCTCTGTCATGTCCCCAGGGCTAGGGAATCTGAAACTGGAGGGTATAGCTTTAAAGTGCGAGTAGGACGATTTAAAAGGGAGAAGAGGGGCAACTTTTCCCACAGAATACGAGTAGGTACATGGCTCATTTATAAAAGCAAATCAAATCAGCCATATGTCTCATGAAGCAACAACACACTTCTTCCACCTCTGTAAAGTTTCAGAAAAATAATTGTGAAAAGCACCAGAGACCCAGGTTTGATCCCGACTACGGGTGCTGTCTGTGCGGACTTTGTACATTCTACGTGTGACCATGTGGGTTTCTCCAGATGCTCCAGTTTCCTACCACACTCTAAAGATGTACAGGTTTGTAGGTTAATTGGCTTCTGTGAATTGCTCCTAGTGGTGCTAGTGTTCAAGGGGATTGCTGGTCACCATGGACTTGGTGGGCCACTGTATCTCAAATGTTTAAAGTCTAAATATGGAAATTGCCACATTTCTTCAACATAAATAGATTTACTATTAAAATAACCCAGGGTTGCAATTACAAAACACCTCTTCAGCACTGCAGGATGTCTGAAATTATTTTACAATCAGTGAAATATGGTCACAGTTGTAATATAGGAAATTGGACATATTGAGTGTTTGTAATATTGACCTTAATCTCAACTGCAAAATAAATAGTTGTAACGACTATATTTTTGACAACAATGATACTAGGAAAAATACTGGCTTAAATAATTTGGTTGATTCTCAGTATGGAACAAAAATATTTTAAACATAAGTTAATATGATACTTCAACATTGTACAGACTTTCCATCGTTTAAAAATAATATTTCTTCATGAAACATTTGAGATACATGTACTGTATACAGCATCAGAATGGTCTATATCATTAACTAAACTAAGTTGTACTCAAAAACATCAAGATTGGAGAAAGTTTTCATGGCAGAAAATTACAACATTTATATTTCAGAAATAATTTATTTAAAAATGCATATTGTGAGATATAGTTTGTGCTCACAATCGCTACCCAGAGACTATAGTTATTATTATAATTAAATAATGTCTCAGCTCATGGTTAAAATAATATTACCTGTAGAAATAGTATGCACAAACAATTTTACTGAAATCATCATCGTTCGTTTTAATTACACTGTTGGAAAACTCTTCTACATTGACTATGAACATTATGCAGCTGAACAGAAAGTAGTCCACTTGCCTTAGAGTATAGGAGCAAAGAGCTGATGATAAAACTAAACAAATGCAACTGTGATTAATGGATGGGTCACAAGATCAACAATTCTTGCTTTTCTTTAATCATAGGATATTGAACCCAATTCTGGAAACCACCCACCAATCCAAATGAGAAACCTAACCAGCAGAGATGAGAGATTGCCGTTGGTTATGCTTGGTTTCTTTATATGGAGTCCTAGTGTCATACATTATGGAAACAGGCCCTTCAGCCCGACTTGCCAATGCTGACCTAGATGCTCCATCTGTGCTATTCATCTACGCTCATCTGCCGGCATTTAGCACATCTCCCTCTAACACTTGTCTGAAGAAGGGTCTCGACCCGAAAAGTCACTCATTCCTTCTATCCAAAGATGCTGCCTGTCCCGCTGAGTTACTCCAGCATTTTGTGTCTACCTTCCCTCTAAACCTTTTCTATTCATGTACCAGTCCAAATGTATTTTACATATAGTTATGGTACCTGCCTCAACTACTGTACCTCCTCTGGCAGCTCATTCCATATACACACCACCCTTTGAGTGAAAAAGTTGTCCCTCAAGTTGCCTTAAATCTTTCCCCTCTCGCCTTAAACTTATGTCCTCTAGATCTTGATTCCCCGACTCTTGGCAAAAGACTCCCTGCATTCACCCTATCTATTCTCCCCCCGTGATTTTAAACGCCGGTTTAAATGCAACTTCAATGGCTTTGCTGGTGTAGATATTTGGTTAACTTGCACTTTATATATAGGTCGCAACACAAACCCATCCACACTCAGGATGGGGAACAGGTTGAATTGCCAACATGTGACGGTACTGCCCGCTTATCTCTCGCGTTTACCTCCAGGGTGCGTATGGATTTAACTCTACGACCCGCAAACTCAAGGTGGAGAGCGGATAGACAGTGGGTTAAGTAACAGGCTGAGGTTATCGTTACCATTTAAATGTTCTCAGGTAGTTGTGCTCCGCACCGACCTTCCCAATGCCAGCTTGTGACAAGCAGAGAGGACAGTGCCCATCCGTCCAGCCAGCCCTGTGATCGCCGTCCCATTAGCCGTACATTCGGCGGAACTCAGATCTCGACGCGAGGAGGATGTGGCAGGCGAAACAACCGAGAGGACGCGAGGTTTTTATTGAGCAAGTGGGGAAGGAAGGGGAGGAGGTGCTGGACAATATTGCATTGTTTAAAAAACCCTAGCCCGGGTTTATGGTTGGAATGGCTCCAAGCTGCAGCCTGGGGAAAGCGATGGATTCTCCAGGATGCGCCGTTCAGCGCTTAGCTACAGGCAATGGAAAACTGGCTTCTCTTGCTTAATGTTTCTTCACTGCCGTCTGTTCAAAGTTAAAATTGCAACACATCCAAAAGAACCAATGTGTTTGCAATGTAGCAGTGAGCACTTTTGGCAAGATCCTAATAAGAAAAAGTAATCGCAAAGTGCTGGAGCCACAAATGCAGCCTGACCCGCTGAGTTTCTCCAGCACTTTATGTTTGGCTCAAGATTCCACCATCTGCAATTTCCCTGTGTCTACATTTTACTGCTCCAATGCGAAATCTCCTCAAAGTGTAGAAACAAGGAACAAGACACTAAGTGCTGGAGTAACTGAGCAGGCCAGGCAGCATGTCTGTTCAGGTCGCGACTCCCGAAGAAGGGTCTCAATTCGAAACTTCTGTGTTCTCCAGAGATGCTGCCTGACCTGCTGTTACTCCAGCACTTCTCCGCAAATTATGCTTACCTCGGGAAAAGCTTCCCTCTTCTCTCTGAGAGGAGTTCAGACCCCCCTCTCAGTGCCCCCCCCCCCCCCCCCCCCCCCCCTCCCCCTCCCCCTGTGATTCCTGCTGCATTCCTGCTGTTGGATACTCCACAGATGCTGCCTGACCCACTGAGTTGGTCCAGCACTTTGTGTCTATTTTGTAATGCAGCAATGTAGTTCCTTGTGTCAGCATTATTGGCGATTTTCCAAATTATTCATTGTCCCGACTTGGATGTATGCGTTGTTTCGACTTGGAATTTTCTTGCGAGTCCCTCAGGGTTGAGGATCACTTACTTCCACTTGGGTTCTTTGATTTCCCATATGGTGATGAAGTTGATGTAGGACTCTACATGGATGTAGGTGATGATGCCTGGTGGGATGGTTTGTGAGATAGTACACTCCACCTACCATTAGACAGGGTTTGTGTGCTGTCCTGACACATGCTCAGAGTTCTCAATATGATCCTGGGTCCTCATGAAGCAATGATAGGCCAGAGATTCCCGGGAGTCAGTGGAGATGACGCGTCTCTTCCAAGAAAGACTAGACTTTAGAGATACAGTGCAGAAACAGGCCCCTCGGCTCACCGACTACACATCGACCTGCAATCAATCCGTACACTGGCACTATCCTACACACTAGGAACAATTTACAATTTTTACCAAAGCCAATTAATCTACAACCCGGAACATCTTTGTGGTGTGGGAGGCAACTGGAGCACCCGGAGAAAACCCACAGTCACAGGGAAAACATACAAACTATGTACAGACATCACCTGTAGTCAGGGTCAAACCCGGATCTCTGGCGCTGTAAGTCAGCAACTCTACAACTGCAACACTGTGCCACTTAGAGCATGTGTTCTTATTCTCTGTCTCACTGGTAATCTCCACTCACAACAGAGCTCAAGACAATCTGCTGTCAGCTGGAGATATATAGGGCATATAATGTACATATCAGCACAGTAAGCAAACAGAAACTGCCAAGATCACCAACTGAAGAAAGGAAAGGAAGATATTATCTGTGCTGACTCATATTTAAGTCAGAAGTTGTAGTCATGAGTAGTGTAGACAGGCAGGAGGTGGTGGTTCTGCTTTTTTTCCGTCCCCTTCTTCTCTTCCTCCTCATTTCTTCCCCTTTCAGTGGAACACACAAACCTACAGAGCCAGGAATAGATTTCTTCCCAGCCGCTATCAGGCAACTGAACCATCCTATCACCAAATGCAGAGTAGTCCTGACCTGACATCTATTTTGTTGGAGACCCCCACACTATCTTTTATCGGACTGTACTGGACTTTATCTTGCACTAAACATTTTTCCAGTATCCTATACCTGTACACTGTGGACGGCTTGATTGTTATCGTGTATAGTATTTTCGCTAACTGGATATCACGCAACAAAGTGACAATAATAAACAAAACTAAAATTAAAACAACTAGCAGGAAAGGTTGAGCTCTCTTGTAGGTAGGAAATTTTTAAATATGTTTTTTTTAATTTCAAATTGCACTTGCTAAACTAAATCAATTGTGCTGATTCTTGTATAACTCCAATTTCCAGCTAAAGTCACTCAAAATAACCATATTATACTAATTTATTTTTGTCTTGCAGTCAGCTGGCACTTGTCTATTAAATTCTCATATTTTGATATTCATCGATCTATTTTGCGTTATTTTATCTGAAGCCATTGAAAAGTAGGATAAAGTTAATCTAATGCTTTACTCTTGCCCACACATTGAATGTTTATATTACTGAATTACTAGTAATTGCATTACTAAACAAAACATATATACATGTTCTCTGGAGAGGATTGCTGATCCATTGAGTTACATCAGCACTTTATGACTTTTATTGATGTAAAAAGACTGGACCTTGTAGAACTTCTGAACCCAAGTTTTAGTTCTAAGAAAATATAGCCAACACTTCTGCAAATTCTAATTTACAGAAACAAGACCATGGATTTCACCTAAGCCACAACAATTCAAAATTGCTGTGTATTCCTGATATTGTCATCCCAGCTTCCATATCCAGCCCCTCCTATCACTATGTCCTGGGCCTCCTCCATGGTCAGAGTGAGACCCAGCTCAAATTGGAAGAACAGCGCCTCATATTTTGCTTGGGTGGCTGACACCCCAGCAGTATGAACATTGACTTCTCCAACTTGAAATAGCCCTTGCTTTCCCTTTCTCTCCATCCCCTCCCCTTCCCAGTTCTCCCACCAGTCTAACCATCTCCGACTGCATTCTATCTCCGTCCCACCCACTCCCCTGACATCAGTCTGAGGAAGGGTCTCGACCCGAAACGTCACCCATGCCTTCTCTCCAGAGATGCTGCCTTTCCTGTTGGGTTATTCCAGCATTTTGTGTCTGCCCTCCTATCCCTCTCCAGGGGAAAGTTCCTACCAGCACCCAGTCTATTGAATTGATTTTGATGAAGTCTCCTTATAATATACAAAATTCTATTAAACACAGGCCTAATCAATCCAAACTTTCATTATACCGCAGTCCCTTCATTGGAGGAGTCAGACTAATGGACATACATTGTACTCCCTGCGAGACAAGTATGTTGTTTCTTATTAAATAAAACAAAACCACACACAATAAACCAGGTGACATCTCACCAAAGCCCTGTATAATTGTGGTAAGACATCACAGCCCCTGCAACGAAAACCTCTTGCAATAAGTACTAACACTCTTTGTACTACCCTGCACGCTCTCACTATCTTCATACTACAATCTTTTACCAAAGCCAATTAACCTATAAACCTGCACATCTATGGAGTGTGGGCGGAAACCGGTGCACTCGGAAAAAACGCATGCGGTCATAGGGAGAACGTACAAAATCCTTACAGACAGTACCCATAGTCAGGATCAAACCTGCATCTCTGGTGCTGTAAATCAGCAAATCTACTGCTGCACCACTGTGCCATCCCCACTCTTTCAATCTATCACCATTTCCGTTTTTCTGTTCTTTCCTCCAAAATGAGTACGTTAACATTTATTTCCTTTATGCTGCATCTCCCAGGGTATTTCCCTTTCACTCAACTGGTCCAAATTGCCTTGAAGCTCTTTTTTTACATCCACCTGATAACTCACGATCCCACCCAATATTGCTGCATCAACACATTTGGCAATGTTACATTCAGTTCCCTCATCTAAGTCATTGACAAGCATTGAGAATAGCTGAGACTCGAGCACTGATCCTTGTGATACCCCATTACTTGGTGCTTTGTACACCTCCATTCAACAGCATTATATAAATCACAAAATACTGGTACACAAGTACACCAAGTGATGAGAAGAGAAAGCAGAACGTTATCATGTACTCTGAGGGAAATTGAAGAGAAAAGTAGGGATGGGGACACAAGAGACCACAGATGGTGAAATCTTGAGTGAAAAACAAACTATTGCAGGGTCTCAATGGGTCAGGCAGCATCCCGTGAAGGGAAAAGGACAGATAACATCTAGAGTCAGAACAAATCAATCTGAAGAAGGATCCTGATACAAAATGTCATGAGTGACTCCATCAGTTTGATTTTACACATACTTTAGTAAGGATGTTATGCTGACATCTTCTTCTTCTTTTCATGTCCATCTTGTTACAAATGTTGACCTCACTGTCATCGTCAGTCCTGAAAAGAACGCAAGCTTCCGGCGACAATCAGTGGGAGCCATCATTTGTTGCAATAGATGATGGTGGTAGCAGAATTAGCTCAGGATACTTCCAGTTTCCAGCCCCGTGACGTGGACACTTCTGCTATGGGGCCATGCTGAAGTTAGATAGGGCACACTAAAGCCCCTGTACCCCTGTCCCACTTGGGCGACCTTGCCCGCTACCCATGGTCGTTACAAGGTCGCCACGAGGTCGCAGGAGGTTTTGGTCACTCTCCCTAATGGTCGAAAGTGGTTTCCGCGTGGTCGAGGCTTCATCGAAGTTGCTGCTTTTTTTTTTTCAACATGTTTAAAACCGACCTCGACTAAAAATAGGTTGCCGTTTGGTCGAAGCCAGTGGAGTGGGGTCGCTATTTACTTACAGCAATCGAAGGCAATCTCCTTCGCTGACTGGCCATTGGAGTTTCACAACCTAGAAGACCCACCGGTAGGTAAAATGCCCGCTAAACTTTATTAAACTTCTCCACTCCTTCTCACCACTTCTCTCTCCCCTACCTGCTTCTGTCTCTTTCTCCTTCTCTCCCCTTCTCTCGTTGCATACTCATGTTTCAAATGTATATATTTTTAAGTCATAAGGTCATATAGCACACAAATGGGCACACATTTTGTTTGTTCACACTAATCTTATTTACCTGCATTATCCTTCTTTGCCTTGCCAATTCAAATGTTTGCCAAAATGCCTATTAAATGTCGTGTATATATCTGATTTCATCAGCTCTTCTAGCAGCATGCTCCAAATATGAATCACTTTCTGTGAAAAACGATTTCGCCTCAATTCTATTCCTATCACTTATGACCTTGTGATCTTATGGCTTTATATCCGATCCCTGCCCCTCATAATTTTATATTTCTCTGTCTGGTCATCAGTGACTACAATGAGTCGCCGTACAGGAAGGAAGTGGAGCTGCTTACGGAGTGGTGCAGATCTCACAATCTCACCCTCAATGTGGAAAAGACAAAGGAAATGGTGATTGATTTCAGGAGGGCTGGAAAACACCATCACACTCCGCTGCATATTGATTGTGCTGCTGTGGAGAGGGTCAGCAGTGTGAAGTTCTTGGGACTTCACCTGGCGGATGACTTGACCTCAAACGACCAACACCACAGCAGTCATCAGCGGCTCTACCCCTCCGGAGACTAAGAAAAGCAGGTCTCCCCACTGTTCACCTAACGACCTTCTACAGTCAAGTTAAGTTAAGTCAAGTTTATTCGTCACATACACAGACGAGATGTGCAGTGAAATGAAAAGTGGCAATGCTCACGGACTTTGTGCAAAAAGACAAACAAACAACCAAACAAACTACAAACAGAATGGAACAGAATCACATATTCTTTTACATATTAAATATTGTGGGCGGAAGGAAAAGGGGAAAAAAACAGCAATTTAAAAAAAAAAGCAGTAGAGTGGTACAGTAAAAGTTAGTCCCTGGTGAGATAGGAGTTTACAGTTCTAATGGCCTCTGGGAAGAAACTCCTTCTCAACCTCTCCGGTCTCACAGCATGGCAACGGGGCACCATCGAGAGTACATTGACCTACTCCTGGTTTGGGAGCTGCAAGGCTTATGAGCAAATCAACAGGATTGTGAAGACAGCCAGTAGGATCATTGGTGCCCCAATCCCATTCCTGTTGGAGATCTATCAGAAGCGGAGCATCAGCAGAGCCATCTTCATTATTAAGGACCCCTATCATCCATCACACCACATCTTCTCCATTCTGCCATCTGGGAAGAGGTACAGGAGCATCAGCTGCAAAACCAGCAGGATGTTACACAGCTTCTTTCCACAGGCAATAAGACTGGTTAACGGACTGTGTCCCCTCCCCATACATCATACACCAACACATCTAACCTCGTCCATACTTTGACAGCTAGGCACGTGTCAAAGCAAAGCCACTGTTCGGTCTGAATGTCTTTTATTTCAATTTTTAGGCCTATTTTAGATATGGTAATTTTAATTTTTAAGGCTATATGTATTTGTTCTGTTTTTATTAACTGCACTGATGGGAACTGATTGAGAAACATTTTTTTCGTTTCATCTGTGTATGTAAGTACTCAGTTAAAATGATATAAAGTAAATACTGAATACTGAATTTTGTGTCTATCTTCGGTGTAAACCAGCATCCGTAGTTCCATCTTACTCATTGGAGACATGCCAGACCTCCTCAGTCTTCTAAGATAGTGAAGGCGCGGGTGTGCTTTCTTGGCCATAGCTTCAATGTGGTTGGTCCAGGACAAATTGTTGGCAATGTTTACACCTAAGAATTTGAAACTCTTGACCATCTTCACTTCGGCACCTTTGATGATGTTCGTTACATTGACAATAATAATGTACGGCACTATTGATGGGGCATGAACTTCACCTCCCTGAACAAATAACGTAACAGAACCAAGTGGCAAGTAACAGTCACTCCAACCCGCTAAGTAGGTGTCAAAACCAAAATGCAAGTCTTCCCCTATTTGGTGCTTCAGTGGAACATTTAGAGTATGCAGCAGAAGCCTAACAACAATTAAAGTGTAATGGATTTTAAAGCAATATTTTCTTAGCATAAAGGCCGTGAGTAAAGAAAATACGGAAGATAACTATGTTTGATAAATTTTATTTCAATAGTTATCAGTATCAGTATATCAGTATATCTTTATTGTCATTTCCTGAATACTCACATACCCAGAGGAAACAAAAAAACGTTGCTCAACCAGTGTCCGTTCAGTGTGCAGTACAAATAACAACAAGTAAATAGGAATAAAAAAAACATATATCATGAACAAATTAAATTAAACACTCTACTCTCTACTAAACATCAACAGGCGTTCCGATCGACAGCTGCTGCAGTGTGTCCAGGTTGATGGTTGGTTAGTTATTCATAACTTTAATCAATTACTGAGGTCTTATTTGATAATGCTATATCTACATGACATTTATAGAGGATGCAACTGGGCCAACATATAATTTAAAAAAAAGATGAATTATGAATTTACCTAAACAGACATCTTATAATGCTGTCATAAATTACACTGTTAATCCCACAAACTATTTGGGCAAACTTATCAAAAAATTGGAATTCACTTTTTTTGATGACCAAAGTCATCATCATTGCATGTAGTACCGGGAATGCAGGAGCAAGTAACAAGGTCACAAATTTACTTTAGTAACATTTTTGAAGGGAACCTGAATTCCCAGCGCTGTAGTGTTGCAACATCACTTGGTTTCCACTTGGAAAGTTACATTGAGTCATAACCTACTTGGGTCCCAATGGAAGCGCTCCCAATCCAGCGTAGCTGCCACCACTTTACTGCACGGCAATCAGAGAATGGCCTTAACAACGTACACTCTACTGACCAGCAGCAGCACAGGTGATGGTTGCCATGTTGGAGAGATTCTGAGCAGGGCATGGAGAGCACACCAAGGTTCCAGTGAGGGAACTGAAATGTGAGCAAATCCCACAAATGGTGCGAATGACAATCTATGTACAACAGAGCAAAAGGCAGATAAAACCCCACCCACACCCCACTCCCTATTACATCCCCAGGCCTACCACTCACATGTGTCCCAACACCGGTTGAGCCTATAAATGTGTTGTGGCGCAGTGGAACGACACCGAGTTAGCACTAGCAACTTACAGTGAAAACCACACCAACGCTTGCAGTAGGGTGAACGTACATGGTTTACCCTCTTTATGGTGATAAGAATGTCCAGGACTATGGGGTCACTGTCTCTCATTGTCAGACTGCAAGTGCGATGATGCTGGCGATCTCGGGCTCGGCCAATCAGCTTAGTCTTGGTCTTGAAAGGTGGGAGGTGTGGCGATCTCAGGCTTCTTCCTGTGGTTCACCCTTGCCTCGTGAGCAGTGGCTGACGAGACAGGCTTCTTTCTGGTGGATCAACCCTGGGCATGAAAAGGCAATGCTGGTTGTCTCTGGATTATCCTGGAAGCCAGTCTTAGCAGGGGTGTGTGAGAGACGATTGGGTTAACGTAGGAGGGGTTTTGATAGCTCTGAGCTATACTCACTGGAGTTTAGAACGATGAGGGAGGATTTTATTGAAAAATACCAAATAATGCAAGGCCTAGGTAGAGTGTACACGGAAAGGATGTTTCCAGTAATGAGAGATTCTTGCACCAGAGGGCCCAGCCTCAGAATAAAAGGATGTACCTTTAGATGAGAAGTAATTTATTAGCAAGAGGGTGGTGAATCAATGTAACTGTTCTGTCATCATTCTTTAAATTCTTGGTTTGGACTTCAGTCCAGCTTGCACTAGTTCAATCTTGCCTGCTGTAAGGCAGAGGAGCGATGACAACAAGGGAAATTTACAGTGATAATAACAGGGGGAATGTTGCATGGCATAACAACTACTTAACTATCAACTGACTTAAAATCATAAGGTTTATTGCATTTTTCCACTTTTTGTACAATCTCCTCCATTAAGTATTTCCAAACTTTGAGATTCTTGCATAGAACGCAAAGTGCTAAAGTAACTCAATGTGTCAGGCAGCATCTGTGGAGGACATGGGTAGGTGTCGTATCAGGTTGGTAATCCTTTCATCAGATAACCCGCAAGGAGGGTCCTGACCCAAAATGTCACCTATCCATGTGCTCCATGGAATGGCATAGATAGGCGACTATTACTCCAAAAAGGGTCCCAACCTGAAATGTGAGTCCGAAGAAGGTTCCTGACTGGAAACATCTCCTATCCATGTCCTCCAGAGATGCTGCCTGACCCACTGAGTTACTCCAGCACTTTGTGTTCTACACAAGATTTCAGCATCTGCATTTCATTATGTTCCCATTTTTAGAGGTTAATTTAATTTAGTTTGTTATTGTCATGTGTACCAAGATACAATTAAAAGCTTTTGTTAGCATGCTATCCAATGAAAGAATCTAGCCATCCGCAGTGCAAAGATAAAGATAGATACAGGGCCGGCCTTAGGGGGTGCAGGGCCCAATTGGGAACAGTTTTGGTGAGCCCCAGGTTCCCAGCCAAGGTCTGTCAGCCTAGTTATTCAGTATAAATGATGAAATTGTACACTAAGGATTATACACTGTCTGAATCTCTCCTGCTCCCGTTTGATTGTCAGCACCTCCACTGGCTTCCAACCTTTACCGTAGCAGCTAATTACCATTAAACTGCATTATGTGATTGGACACAATGCCCTTGGAGATAGCGACTGATTGGACAGGAGGAGACCTATTTGTTGATTGGACGGGAAATATAAGGCAGGCTGGTTGGTGATTGGACGCAACCCCCGCAGAAACAGTGATTGATTGGCCGCCAAACAATCAGGCACAAAAAAAATTGACAAATAGGAAAACAAAAATCGCTGGTCGGTGCGAACTCAGTGGACTATCTGGCTGTATATCCAAACTAAACAGTATAACATGCAGGTACATTAATTTAAAATAAAATTCAGTGATTATTTAACATGATTTCTCACTGTGTAAAGCTCAGTATCTGACCAATTTCTGTTTAACACGTTTGGTCTGCCATGAGCATTTTTGTCTCCCAAAACAGTCATGCGATTAGCAAGCGATTGATAAGATTTGATGGGACACCCTGAGCTTTTTTGCACTAGTATTCGGGTTAAGTTATTGAATTTAGTCGTTTCTCATAAGTTCTCATAAAATCTATGAGTATTGTGTTTACATGCCTGTTATGTTGCTGCAAATAAGAATTTAATTGTTCTGTTGTGGGTGCACATGACAATTATACATTCTTGACTCGACTCTTCACTCATGCATTTGTGCAATAGATAACGGGTAACCATTGCACTCTGCGCCAAGTTAAAAAGAGTCAGCAGTTAGTCAGGAAGTGACTATTCGCCTCCAAAGAGCAACCCTTCGATAGGTGGCTTCACTAAATGGTGTGACTCAATATTCCTCCAGCAGTTTTTTTTTGTTTGCTCAAGATCTGCAGTCGCTTGCGATTTAATACTATGTTCCGCTGCGATCTAACTAATGGATGGCCCATGCTGAAGCACACGCAGCATTGAACTGCTAATACGACAATTAGCAAGAATATTGAACAATACAGTAACACATAGCTCAGAGGACACTGGGGTTTAATTTTACAAATGCCATTTTCACAAAGCAATTCACTTTTGGCAACGATACTGGTTTTTAAGAAGACAGACTTTGCACTGACCACTTGAAAATAAATCAGTGGTAACTGGCAATGTAAATATGATGGTGTGCCTGCCACCAAAGCAGCAGGCACCGTGGGAGGAAGGTGGGACAGAGGGAGATGAATGTGGACGGACAGGGGGTGAAACAAAAAGATAAAGAGCTGGTTTCAGTCCATCAGCAGTACAAAACTTGAAACAGCTGGTCACATGGCTAAGAAGCTGAAGTGCTTCAGGCTGCTGTTGGACTGAAACTAGCTCTTTATCTTTTTGTTTCCCCGAATCACTTCAAGCCCAGTCTTAGCGGTAGGGGGATTGGGGGTGGGGGAAAAGTATCTATAGCGTGGGACTTGCCTAAATGATTACCGAGATGGATTATCATTCCACACCAAATTTATTAGACATTTTATGCAAGTATCACAACATTATGCTGGATATGCATCAAAGGACTATGTTAAGTACATGCTTGTAAATTAGTAAAACAAATGTTCTTCCTTAAGTACTGTTGTTTCTGGGATGGGGTGACTGATTACAAATAACATACATTCTATCTTTTGTCATAATGCGGCTGAAACAATGGCATATTTTGTGATATTTATTGAGATAGAAAGATACACATCTGAGTTTGGGCAAAATATTACCTTGCAACATTCTATATATATGCTAGATATTGTGAAATGGAATTCAGAAATTATGGGAGGATTACATAAAACTACAATTCAAAGGTAACGAATACACTGAGTATTCTTATTTCCATCATGAACATACAATAGTGATATAGGATACCAGGTCCTACTACGGTAAACTCACGAGCTACTATGGTATAACTATGTTAAAAAGTATCAAATTTTTCCATCCCGAGTATATTTTACTCATGGACATTTTTCAACATGTTGAAAAATCTTCACGAGTTACCATGTTTTCCGAGTACCTGCCGTTAGCGCTAAGAGACGTCCCGAGCACCGACGTACCCGCACCCGCTATGTTCATTCTATGTGCTTACCACAAGTTTGATTTTTTTTTTTTTACTCGGGAGAGCTCTTGGGTGAACTCGCACTGTGGGACAGGGCTTTGACTCAGCAGGACAGGCAGTGCAGCGACTCTGGAGAGAAGGCCCTTCAGACTGAGCTGAAATCTCGTCGGTGAGAGTACTTGTGATTGTCTGAAGAAGGGTCTCGACCAAAAATGCAACCCTCTCCCTAGAATCCCTACCCGTCCCACTGAGCCACCTTCAACTTCAGAGCTAAACAAAAAACACAGAGTGCTGGAGGAACTCAGCGGGAGAGGGGGAGAGGGGGGGGACACACAACGTGTGTCGGTAGGTGAATGACTAACCTGCACACCAAGAAGAAGCCCCATCTCGTGGTCCAGAGCCCTCAATCATGATGGTGAGTTTTAAGAAATTCTCAATGTGTAACTACTTGCTGTTAACAAGTGCTAACAGTAGTAGTTAACAAATCATTTGTGTCTGATGGCCGTGCAGCGGTTGTTATCCATGTACGTTTAAAAAAAAAAATCCGGATGGCGAATGTTTTAAAAAAAATCTTTATTTAACAAAGCAAATTCGTATTTCCATACTTAATACGGAACATTAGTGCGGGGCCCCCCTTAGGCGCGGGGCCCCAATTGGGAGCAATCGGTCCAATCGGCCCAAGGCCAGCCCTGGATAGATAGAATACCATTTATTGTCATTTAAACATACAACATTCAAACGAGATTAGGTTCCTGCAGTCATAACAGCAAAGAAACAAAAACACATAATTGACACAATTCCACACAAACATCCAGTGAATCTCCAAGCACCTCCTCACTGTGATGGAAAGCAAAAGACTTATTTCTTTCCTGTTCTCTGTTCTTTATTCTTCTTCTCCCGCAGCCAAGCAATCAAACTGCTGTATCGAGCTGATCGAGGCTTTTGATGTTAGAGCCCCTGGCAGACGATGGTAAGTCCCGCGGCCATTTAAGCCACGCCGGGCGATGTAAGGCCCTGCTCCAGGTCGATTTAAACCCCTCGATTCGGGCGGGAGAAGTTGCCGTTGTGGGAACTCCAAAAAGCAGTCTCCCACCAGGGACCCGCAAGCTCCCAATGTTACCATCCACACAGCCTGCAGCCGGAGCCTCCGAAGCTCCGAAGTCGGGTCGCAGCCGCGCGCCACCACAGCGCTCTGAAGTCGGCCAGCTCCGCGATGGTGAGTCCGCAGGCTCTGCGACTGGAGCCCCAGGTCGATTCCGGTTGGAGGCTGCTAGCTTCACTATGTTAAGCTCAAACGACAACGGAGACTCGACAGAGAAAAGGTCGTCCCCCGTGCAGGGAAGAGATCAAATAGTTCCCCCCCCCCCCCCCCCCCCATCTCCCCCCCATATACACAGCTAAAAATAAAACTAAAACCAGAAACATACACCTAACAGGACAAAAAAAAGAGTTGGATTGCAGTGGCCGCTGCCGTGAGGCGCCGCCATCTTGGATAAAGGGATACAAATTTAGTGCAAAGATATAACATTGAAGTCCGATTAAAGAAAGTTCAAAGGTCTTCAATGAGGTGATGAAAAGTCAGGACTGCACACTAGCTGATGAAAGGATTGTTCAGTTGCCCGATAACATTCTTAATTAGATAAACAAAAAGATTTTAATTAACACAAATAAATGCACCAATTTTTTTATTGCCATTTTGTTAAACGCCTCTTTGGCACAGCTGGTAGAATCTTCTCGTACCACTGCAGCACGTATTTTGCCACACGGTGCAATTGCAGATTGATTTAAGCCTGGAAAAGATGTAATGCCTGACTGGACATGCAAAAATAACTTTGATTTTCAAAACCATAAATTATTGATTCCCAGCTTGAACCCGGCGACCTTTAGCTGGCATCAAGTATCGTAGCTTCTTCCAGAAATAAGAATGTTTGAATTCAGATTTATTTCCTCTCCACTTCACTGTTCTTTTTGATTTTAGAAGAAGCTGAAGTGACTCTGGGAATGACTTTATGTTGTTTATAGGCTTGAATTCAATTAGTATTGGTTTTATTTGTCTTTCAACCAATACCTGATGCAGCCCAGTCATCAATTCGTATGTGGATTTGAAATCATCATCCACATAGTCTTTACTGAGAATTATAATTAATCTTCGGCATTTGTTAATATAAAAAAGTATACTTTCTGCAGATGCTGTAAAACAAATTAAGCATTTTGTTACTAAAATATGACATGAAGGGAAGAATTCCTAATATTCTGAACATAACAACATTAACCCAAAAGTTCTTAGCTGTTCCGTAAAGCCAGGTGATAAAGTGCTGATTGTAACATTAGCTCATTTTAAACAGTATTCCGAGTGGAGTAAAACAAACTGCCTTCACCCCTTCTATATATTTCAACAGCAATGGTGATCATCAACAACAGTTTGTAGCTTGTGTATAAATTACTATGATATCGACATGAATGTCATCAATGAAATGAGGAGAAATACACTGATATGTATTCTCATTATATTAATTATATTAATAATCATAATTAAAACAATTGTTTTGCAGGTCTATTGCCAGATGTGATTTAAAAAATCTGTAAATACTACGAATAAAGGTTCAAAGGTCACTTTACTGTCAGGTGTACCCATTAAGGTACAGTGAACCTCAAATTACCATACAGCCATAGCCAAAAAAAAAGCAACAAAACACACAACACTTAAAAGTTAACAAACATCCACCACAGTGGATTCCCCACATTCCTCACTGTGGTGGAAGGCAATAAAGTCTAATCTTCTTCCTCTTTACCTCCTGCTGTCAGGGCAGTTGAAGCCCCCATGTCGGGGCGATCAAAACCCCCGCGTTAAACACATAAAATAGAACAGAATCCATGCTTAGACACATTTTGGCTCAGAACCCTTCTTCAGAAGGACTAAGGGTGTTCTCAATACTTTTCATTGAGCTTGAGGTCGACCTATCTACCCAGGCTTCTTTTTTTGTATTAGCAAAACAAGAATGAACTAATCTTACCTTCTCCGGGGAGAATATCACGTTCAAATATGCATAAGCGATAACCACATTTTTCTTCCAGAATTGCAGGTAACAGCTCAAAAGCAAATTGTTGTTCTTCATTAGCATTAAGGAGGATCTCATCACTCTTAAGGAGTAATATATATGCATCATATTCTTTACGATCTGAGAATTAAGCAGAAGATATTGAGTAATTCGATTTTTATTTTAACGTTAAAGTCGTAGTTGTACAAAACTGGACCTTTGGCCCAACTCATCCATGCAGACCAAGGTGCCTTCCAGAGCTGACCACCTGACTAAGAGTACAGCCTTATTCCAAGGGAAGGCTGCAGAAGGTTGGCTGAGCAATTCTGAGCATTGAATCATCGTACATTGAGATTACTTAGTTTAAGGTTTCTGGGGATCCTTAACATTGGATGAATTCAATTTTGGGACATGTAGTTCAAGCATAAAATCTATGAGGATTGTAATGAAAATTCACCCCAATTGCTGGTAATCAGCACTCAAATTGTACGTATGAGAGTTGTTTTAGTTCAACTGTATCCCAGGCCACAGTGAATGGATGAATTTACAGATATAATGGCAGCCATGACATTAATCAGAACACCTACACAAACAGTACAGCTGTTTTTCAGATTCAACTTTAATTGTCATCGTCAGTGTACAGTACAGAGACAACGAAATGCATTTAGCATCTCCCTGGAAGAGCGACATAGCATATGATTTGAAAAAATATTTACATTAGCATATATACAGACATAGTGTTTTTACCCTGGGCCTCAGCACGAGAATCTGTTGATGAACCTGTTAAAGTCAAAGTCAATTTTATTTGTCACATACACCCGAAAGTGCAGTGAAATCATCCTTGGATTGCTAGTTTCTGCGATATTCTTTGGTGATTTAAAATTGGTTATTGTAGCAACGAAAATTGAATAGATATGTCCAAATGAAGGTGGAATATGGGGGAAACTTAGAGGTGAAAAAAATATAATCAATCATTCATTTTGTACCTTGCATCAGCTTGGAAGTTCACATTAACTTTATGGTCAATGAAACTGGGACAATATACACAAACACTACAATATGAAAATGAGTGGTGGAGTTTTGTGAACATTAAGAACTTTCTCCAAATCTTACCTCCAAGAGTTTCATCTCTACCAGTCAGGTCCCTGAAGCAAAGGGCAATTTGTACATTGAAATGCACACTAACCATTGCCAGAGCGATTAGCACAACAATAATGGAAATTAAATATTTAACAGTTCGCTGCACACTGCTTTTGCCTATGGGAGAAAAGAACGTATTTCAACTTCAATTTTGTTGTTCTGCTGACTTTTTACATATATATTTATAATTATATCTAAGGAAAAAACATTAAATTAAATATCCTTTAAAAACAGTCTTGTTTAGTCTGACCCTATCACAAAATTGTGACTGAATATTTCAATATAGGTTTCAGTGCCACAAAAAGTGTGTAAAATAAAATGTAAATTAAAGCAACAATTCAAGATCGGAGTCATTTCAACTTTACAACACATATTACTTATCTGGATAATGTTTTACTTATCTTTACGTGGTTTTTATGAAGAAGCCCCAGTGACTTTGATAAATTTGACAAATCTATTTTCCTTGAAAGCCACCAACCTAATCCAGACGGGCTCCTAATTTATATGTGCTATCCAATGCCTAATGAGGCCACTAGTTCTGACTGCATTATAACTTTGGAATAAGCAGGAAAGCCCGTGAAGGTCAATGTAACAGAGACTGCGGTCAGAAGCAGAAATCATTTCCCAGTCCTTTTTTAAACTGAGAAAAGTGAGACAGGCCCAAGACCCTGGCGCGATGCAACGTCTCACCTTCAACAGCAGCAGAAGCAGGCAAACGATCGCCGAACTCAGCCTGGGGCTCACGGCCATTGTGGTCCGGATCCGCCCCCACTTCTACTCCCAGAGCGGGGCCAAGAAAATTGAAGATAGACACAAAATGCAGGAGTAACTCAGCGGGACCTGCAGCATCTCTGGAGAGAAGCAATGGGTGACGTTTCGGGTCAAGACCCTTCTTTTCAGACTGAAGAAGTCTCGACAAGAAACGTCACCCATTCCTTCTCTCCAGAGATGCTGTCAACCCTGCTGAGTTACTACAGCTTTGTGTCCATCTTCAAATGATGTCACGCACTCCAGACGGCTGTGCGTACGCATGTAATCACGCCCGGCCTTCGTCTCGGCTCAACGCGACCACGAGGTCGCATAATTTGCATGCCAAGAACACGCAAGTGGGACAGGCCCTTAAGAGTTGGATATAGCTCTAAAAGATCTAAGGGCTAACGGAATCAAGGGATATAGGGAGAAAGCAGGAATGGGGTACTGATTTTGGATGATCAACCATGATCATATTGAATAGGGTTGTAGGGCCAAATGGCCTACTCCTGCACCTATTTTCTGTTTTTAATCAAGGGTTAACCAAGTTTCCAATGTCCAGCTGCTTCCCCTCCCATTAGCAGATAACTAAAACTGTTGGACTGTACCTTTCTCCTGGAGAAAGATGTATCCCATTGTCTCCTGCTCTGATGTTACACGCAAAACACAGTTGAAATATTGATTCAGATGCTCTTTGGTAACTTGGGTAAATACCAATGGTCTTACAATATATATTCCGTTTTCTGTAGTTGTCTCTCTGAAATATGCAAAGAATCTTACTTTGAAAAAGTAATATGATTGAAACATAAAAATAATCATCTCCCCAGAACTAAAGAAACTATATAAACATGAAATCAACAGTAACGTGCATTATTTGCCACAAAAAAAACCCCAAACTTGTGGGAAGTCAGCGGATCCGCTTGTTCCCTTTGCAGGGTGTTGACTCTGGGGGAGGTGGGGCGGGTGAATATTTGTGAGTGGAAATAGGTGCTTGTGGAAATTCTCTGGTTATGATACAATACAAATGTATTTTCCCTGATCTGGGCAATGGAGGTGAAACCTTACAGGAAGCTGTTTGTATTAAACATTTCCAAGATTTGAAACAGGTGTACGAGGACACAAAGACAAAAAGTGTCCTCATGGTCATTGTTTTAGGGAATGACATTCCTGCCTTCGACACTACAGGAAAGATAGGGGCTCGCCGGAGGGGAGTGCTCCGTTTCACTGGCCGGGGGCAGCCGGCAGCCTGAAGTCGCAGCCTGAAGCCACGGTCTGCAGAGTTCCAGCTGCTGCAGCGTCTACAGCCCGGGATCCCTCGTGGGGGACCTGGGGGAAGAAGAAGCCGCCATTGCCGGCCCGTGGATAACTTCTACCGCGGGCCCGGCATGGACTTACCATCCCCCCTGGAGGGGAGCTTCGACCGCCGGCCCTGCAGTCTACGGTGCTTCTGGCTGCGGCGGGGACTTTAAATCTCAACCGCCGGCCTGCGGCCTACACAATCTTGAAGCCGCGGTCTCCGGTGAGGAAAGACCGATCCTGGACTGGACTCTGGTCTTGTCCACGGGGGGGGAAATGGAAGAGGACGGCCAAAGTTTTTTGTGCCTTCATCAGCATTCATCACTGTGGTGGATGTTTATGTTACATGTTGTGTCCTGTTTATGCATTTTATTATTTTGTTAACCCATCTTTATGCTTTGTATGGAACTGATTTTTAAATTATGTAAAGCACTTTGGGGTCAATGAAAATTGACTATAAATGTGCTATATAATTATAAACTTATTATTATAGAAAGGAATTGAAAGAAAGACACAACGGGTTCAAATAAATCAGGGGGTCAGGCAGCGTCCCTGTAGAACATCTATAGGTGATGTTTTAGGTCGGGACCCTCTTCATCATTTTCTGCAGGATGCTACATGACCCGTTGAGTTACTCCAGCATTTTGTGTCTTTCCTTGTTAAACCAACATCTGCAGTTTCTGGTTTCTAAAGCATTGAAATAATTCATTTGGGGAGGAGTAAGATGAGTGTATCTCTAAATTAAACTAAACTAAAAGATATACACAATGTAGATTTTAATTTGACTCCCTCTTGCAAAAATGAATCAAAAATCTTACAATGGATGGCAACCTCTCAAACTGCTTCTGGCACCCATTGGACAGACAATTTAATGTTGAAATTAAGTGACCTTGTTCCAGCTAAAATATGTACTTCCTTCTATTCTTTCCATTCCCCTGACACTGCTTGCATCTTAGTCCCCTTATGTCCCAGGGGCATTAACAGCTAGTCACTGGAAGGGTTGACTGCATCACATCAAGGTTTGCATATCCCCCCCGCCCCCTCCCCCCAGCCCACTTTCTTCTGTCAAAACTTGGAATGATGACAGGAGGAAATGGAGCAGGCACTGAATAATAATGAGCAGATTAATGGCCTATAGCCAGCCATTCAATCCGCATCACAAAAGTGGAGACACAGAAATTAAAATGTAAATCTAAGTAAGGTCTTCCCCCTAGTGTTTACTCAGGGACTGTTTAATTTGAAACACAAAGAAAGGAAATGTACCAAAGACCTATGCAGTCTAGACTTTGTGTGCAGGAAGGAACTAACAATGCTGGTTTACACCAAAGACAGACTTAAAAAGTTGGAGGAACTCATCAGGTCCAGCAGCATCTCTGGAGAAAATGAATAGGTGATGTTTCAGGTCAAGACCTTTCTTCAGGCTGAGAGTCAGGGGAGAGGGGAACTAGAGATATGAACATGTACAAAGAACAAATGCATGAAAGGTAGGCAAAAGGACAAGTCAAAGCAAGCAACGATGATCAAGGAAAGGTGGAACCCATAATGGTCCATTGATACCCACAGCCAACACTTTAGGTCTGTGAGGTATTTTGGATACATTGTACATGGGTAGGGGAGAGGGAACCAAATTTAGTGTTGTGCTAAAAAGCGAAACAATTTACAATTTAATTTGGAAAAAAAAAGATACGGTGCCATTCGGCAAACCATTTTCATTTATTCTATTACATGAAAGAGCAATATGAAGGGGGAAAAAAACAATAACAGTGCAATAAATGGAAAGAAAAGCATACATCACCTGGGAAATATTGCTAAAGGTGTCATTGACAATAAATAACTTTAAGGTACAATGTGCATTAGTATGAAGGCAAATAACAAAAACAGCAAGATCTAACTGCTTACCTCCGGGAATCTTTGCATACTGGCTCCATTCCCTTACAGGTGGTCACATAGGTTTTTCTGAAGAGCCAAGTTAGCATCACGTCCCGTTTACTTTTGGGGCCAGCATAAACTGTGCAATTAATGATTCTTCTTTCTCCTAAATGTTTACGTAATTAGAGAGCAAAACATACCAGCAACAGTTGCATACCTTGTGATGCGCTGCATTTAATTGTTTTACTTAAACATACTTGGTGTACTCTTAAACCCACTTTACTGCTTTACATTCAATTTTGTTAATCCCCCTTGTAATTTATAAAAACATTTTGTGAACATGAAGAATTCATGAGGGTCCTGATGTACTGAGAAGATTTCCTGGAAATTGTGTCAGACTTCATCCCATCTTCCAACAATTTCCCTTTCAGATGCAATTTTGAAATTCAGTGAGAATTAATTCAATTTGTCCACCGTTCTGTCAAACATGGTACTGGTTCAGATGAGTGAAGACAGTGAAAGACTGCTTAATCAGTGAAATAAATGGAAAATGAAATAGATAATAAGTGTATAAGAAGGAACTGCAGATGCTGGAAAATTGAAGGTACACAAAAATGCTGGAGAAACTCAACGGGTGCAGCAGCATCTATGGAGCGAATGAGATAGGCAACGTTTCGGGCTGAAACCCTTCTTCAGACTGCTGAAGAAGGGTTCGCTCCATAGATGCTGCTGCACCCGCTGAGTTTCTCCAGCCTTTTTGTTTACCTTAGATAATAAGTGTAAGTAAGCAGAAGTTGTGTAAGTAAGCAAGCAAGTTGTTTCTGCAGCTAGGGGAGATTGATGAGAATGTGAACTAAAATAATTGGTTTATATACGACTAGTGGAAATGGGTGGTGGATGGCCAGAATAAAAACCAATGAGTTAAAGAGTTTGTTTCTGTGCTGTATCTCTGCAATAACCAGGGAAATATGGGATAAGGAATTATCCATCTAGCTGAGGGTATGTTAAAAGGAGTTTTAAAAAAGCTTCAGTGTTTAAGATCTATACCAGATGTAGAGTAGTATTTTACATGTGGAATGTGTAGATCACTCAATCTGCAGAAGGTTCTTGTCCCAAAACATCACACAGTCCTTCTCTCCAGAAATGCTGCCTGCCCCTCTGAGTTACTCCAGCATTTTGTGTCAATCTTCTAATATTCAGAAGTGTCATTCATACACACAAAGCCCTTAAGCATATTTAAAATTTGAGATTTTGATAATGTGACCACCAGGGGTGCCGGGGAGATGGCCAGCCCTGCCGGCAGTCTGTTCCTTTTTTCACCTTTTTGTTATTTTTAAGCGTCTGTTAAAAGTTTGTTTTTATGTTCTTCGGTTTGTTTTATGTGTGTGTGGGAGGGGGGGAGAGGGGGGAAATCGGGGGGAATCTTTTTATCAAGTTCTTACCTTCCCGGAGATGTGATCAATTTTCGGATCACATTCTCCGGGCTCTGCAGCCTACCATCGCTGGAGCTGGGAGCCGCCTCGGACTGTCGTGAGCCCCACCGCGGGGCGCAGACTTAACATCGGAGCGGATCCCTTGCCTGGGATCGCTCCCAACGCGGCCTGCGGACTTACCATCAAAGGCTCGCAGTCTCGGGAGAGGCCGAGTCGGGAGCTGCAGAAGGTTCGTCCAGCCCCGACGCGAGGCTCGATCGCCCGGCGCGGGGGAGCTGACATCCCCCCGATGCGGGAGCTGATGCCTCGATGGGGAGGGCCCGAATGCCACCGGCTACGGGAGTTAAGACCGTCCCGTCAACGGAGGCCTCGAGGCCCCCGACCGAGGAAGAACAAAAGGAAGAACTTGAACTTTATTTTGCCTTCGACACATTCCTCACAGTGATAGGAGTCACTGTGGTGGATGTTCATGTTAAAATGTGTTTTTGAATCTGTTGCTTTTAACTGATCTGGCCAGTGAAGTCCTCGTATGTTGCAAAACATACTTGGCGAATAAAATCTGATTCTGATAATATTACCTCCCAAAGCATATCAAAATGCTCCAGTACCCGATGCAATTTCTCTCCGGCAGCTGCTCTTTCTTCAAATAATCTTGCCATTTTTAGGACAATTAAGCCTTTCAAGGACTATGAGCAATTTAGAGAAGATGGAAGGCAGTGTTTTTTTCCCCCTATTTTACATTCAAGAGCAAGATTCAAATGAAGGATGGCAAGGTTGCAAATACAAATGGACGTGTAAAAAGTGAAAATATAGGAAAAACTGCCAGCTGAAATGGTAAACCATAGAGGTTGAGAAATTACTACTGCATATACATTAATTGTAGCAAATATAATTTATTGTTACATTTGGGAATGTAGCAAAGTAACTTTTGGGAAATTTGTTTATCAAATGGATCAATGGCATATTCCTGCTTATTTTAGTTCAGTTTAGTTTAGTTTAGAGATACAGCGTGGAAACAAGCTCCAAGGCCTACCAAGTCCACGCTGACCAGCGGTCACCCACACTAGTTCTATCCTACACACTAGGGACAATTTACAGGAACCAATTAACCTGCAAACCTGCACGTCTTTGGAATGCAGGAGGAAAGCAGAGCACCTGGAGAAAACCGATGCAGTCACAGGGAGAACATACAAACTCCATGCAGACCGCACCGTTGTCAGGATCGAACCCGGGTCTCTGGTGCTGTAAGGCATCCACTCTACCACTGCACCACTGTGCTGCCATTTATAATTACTGGGCCGGATCTTACTTGCACAGACCTCCCGTGCTCGGTCAATCCCATACCTAAATGTATTTGCTCTATTCAAAGAGGATCGGCCAGGTTAGACTGAACTATCAAAGTTTCCTGAACCAAGGTCAAAGTAGTGGCAAGGTCTCCAATGCTGTCCTATCTTTTTCTTCTTTCGTATGGCGTGCACAGCCTAAAGTTGTAGGACAACTTGTTCTATTTGATCTTATTTGATTGTGCTCGCCAGGTTGATTGCATTCATTGAAACAGGGCGGACCACGTGAAGGTTGCAATCTCCCACCCCAATGCTGTCCTATGGGAGCTCTATACAAGAAATCTCCCTCCGAGTTTAATAACAAACCTTCAGCACCCCAGAGCTTTGCTGACTATTAAAGATGTAATGTAGAGCGGTCAAATATTTCAACCTAAATTGAGAAGCATTTAAAGGTTATCTGGAGGTAATCACAGTTGTTAATTCTGTGTATCGAGGCTGACATCAAGACTTTACTCAAAGTGCTGTATTAATTCAACGAGTCAGGCAGCATCCCTGGAGAAGATGGGTAGGTGACAATATGGGTCAGGACCCTTCTCCAGGATCTAAAGAAGACTCCCGACCTAAAATGTCACCTATCCATGTTCTCCAGGGATGCAACCTGGAGTTACTCCAGCACTTTGTGTCTTTTTTTGTAAACCAGCATCTGCGCTTCCTTGTTTCTACCTCAAGAATTTGCATTTCCTTTTACCTTCATTCTACCTCATTTCTTCTCTTTGTACTTACCATGACTCATCTGACTATTAACATTGATAGATAGAAATTAATGCAAACTTTACCCACCTAGTGTGACTTCAATGTGTTCTTGATGTGGGTAAACCAATTTTGGTGCAATAGAAGGTTCTGAAAAGAGATTTTTATTTATAAAAAGGATAGAGAAATTAAATTCACGATTTCATTTATTAAGTTCACAATAATAATGAAACCCTGATTTTATGCACCTCTGATGTAATGTCACCTACTTCGTCAAAGAGAAGAAAGAAAGGATAAAGAACAGGATTGACGATGAAAATCAGGGCCAGGAGAAAGATTTTGAGAAGAACAATATTAAGGGCCTGTCCCACATGCATGCGACTACATGCGGCAAGCGCGACCTAAAGGGCCTGTCCCACCAGCATGTGCCTGCATGCGGCAAGCGCGACCTAACGTGGTCGCTTGAGCCGTATGGCCTCGTGGGGCCGGTCCCACTTCGATCGCCGGAGCCGAATGGAGTTGTGCGGAGCTCGTCCCGACATCGCGCGGGGCTCCGAAAAATCGACCGTGTTAAAAAATTCCGCGCGGCAACGGCCTGCCGGCCCGCAGCCGCCTCAATGCCGTACGCACCGCCGTAAGTCGTCGGACTTCGCTCGAACTTCACGTCACTCACTCGACCTCCGTGCGTACGGCGTCGAGGTGGCTGCCGGCTTTGGGTCGCACTTGCCGCATGGAGTCGCATGCTCTTGGGACAGGCCCTTAACTGTCTGAGGGAGATAAACTAATATTGGAATTAAATTGCTTAAAATATGCTATTAATATCAAATAAAAATGTACAATCTATGATAATATTCCCAACATTAATTCCCATGTATCTATTGATGCAAGAGATGAAATTTCACGAAATAGATCGCTGGACATTCGTATGTGCTTGGCCTGGTTCTTTGATTAAAATCATATGTCAAAGTCATTCTAGGAAATTCAGTAATAATTTGAGACCATGGGTCACAGGAACAGTTGCACCTTCTCAGTAGTATAAATGTTACAAGCTCCAAAAGCCTACATAATATGCTGCTAGATTTCCTTCAACCTCATTCGGAGTTGGAGGGAAGACAAGAAACAATAACATATATATAGATAAATGTCACCCAAACTAATCTCAAAATTCCTGGATCTAGGACTTAGAACATAAACTAGTACGGCACAAGTAGTACGACCCTTCAACCCCCAATATCTGCACCAAACGTGGTGTCTAGACCAACTCTTCGATTGAAATACAGCACAAAAACAGGCCCTTCAGCCCAACTAACCAGCTTGCCCCATCTACATGAGTTTCACCTGCCTGCGTTTGGCCCTATCCCTCTAAACCTTTCCTATCCATGTACCAATCTAAATGATTTTCAATGGTTGTTATAGTACATGTCTCAACTACCTCATAGGGCAGCTCGTTCCATGTACTCATCACCCTCTGTGTGAAAAAGTTGCCCCTCCCATCAAATCTTTCCAATTTCATCTTAAACCCATGTCCCTTTGTACTTGAATTCCCTATTCTGGTAGAAGAAAACTGCATTGATCCTATCTATTCCTCTCATGATCTTATACACCTGTATAAGATCCTTTGTTCCAAGGAACAAACTCCTAGAGGGATATAAAGTGCTGCAGTAATTTAGCAGGTCAGGTAGCATCTCTGGAGAACATGGATAGGTGACGTTTCAGGTCAAGACCCTTCTTCAGACTTAAGAAAGTCGAGGTCCGAGCCTGCCCAACATAGAACAAAATCCTAGCCTGCCCAACTGCTCCCTATAGCTCAGGCCCTTAAGTCCTGGCAACATCCTTGTAAATCTTCCCTGCACTCTTTCCAGCCTAATGACATACCTCAATGAAACATGGGCAGGGGTTATGGAAATTCTCAATAGGAGTTCCAACCACAATGCCACCACCTCTACCAGGGAACAACTCCAATGAATAATACAGTCCAAAGAATAATCCAGTTGATGTATTGAAAAAAATCAAAAATCAAAATTTTTAGATAAATTTGATGTTAAGGCTTTGCTAAGTGATTAATATTGGAAAATTGCATTTTTGTTCCTTGTGACTCCCCTAGTTTCCAAATGCTTATAAATCCTACACATTTTTTTGTTTAGTTTTAGTTTAGAGATGCAGCGCGGAAACAGGCTCGGCCCACAGAGTCCACACCGACCAGTGATCCCTGCATAGTAACACTATCCTACACTATGGAAATTTACACTTATTCCAAGCCAATTTACCTACAAACCCATACGTCTTTGGAGTGTGGGAGGAAACCAAAGATCTTGGAGAAAACCAATGCGGTCACGGGAAGAACGTACAAACTCCGCACATATAGCACCTGTAGTCGGGATCGAACCCGGGTCTCTGGCACTGCAAGCAGTGTAAGGAAACAACTCTACCGCTGCGCCAGCGTGCCGCCCTTATCCATCCTTAATGATGGATGGTATACCAAGAGCAATCTAACAATGCTTCTCCAGGTCTAGCATTAATCACAGCACTCGTGCATCAGAGGAACAGCATGCCTAAAATGTCTTTTACAAAATTGCACTTAATTGAGCCACTCCATATAACATTATCTCCTCAATCCCAAGACCCAAGCATTTAATCAAAAAATACCTTTCAATGTCAACTTCAATGTCCTTGTAACATTGTACTGTATTCCACTATGGCCAATGGTGAGTACACAAGTGTAATGTCCAGCATTTTCCTTTTCTAGACTTCCAAAGAGCAGTGATGATCCTGTGTGAACATTCTTCTGACAATCCTGCAGAACACATTAAAACAAATTTAAAATTGATACTTAAACGGACAGTATGGCTATGGGCAATAAAATACTCAATTCCTGTCCCAATTTAACCTTCTGGATTGCAAGTATTTACTGCATTTACAAATGAATTTCATGGTTCCAGTCTCGGCTAATATGGCAATTAAACACCCTTGGATTAATTGAGGGGACAGAAAACCACCAATGTGGTTACCAGTCCGTTTGCCAATACACATAGAGAGCAGCATTTTTAGGAGATGGAGTTTGCAAAACATTAGTAAACAAAAGGGCAAACCTGTGGCACATAGATTTCAATGTGGGCAAATATCTGAACCAGAAAGTATAGAATAGTGTATTTCTAGTGGAGAGTCTAGGACTAGATACAACAGCCTCAGAATAAAAGGATGTACATTTAGAATGGAAATGAGGAGGAATTTATTTAGTCAGTGGTGAATCTGTGGAATTCATTGCCACAGATGGTTGTGGAGGCGAAGTCAATAGATATTTTTAAGGTGGAAATTGAGAGATGCTTGATTAGTAACGGTCAGGGATTATGGGGAGAAGGCAGAAGAATGGAGCTGAGTGGGAAAAACAGATCAGCCATGATTGAATAGCGGAATAGACGATGGGCCAAATGGCCTAATTCTGCTCCTATAACTTGTGAACTTATGTTTCCTAAACAGGTGAAAGAAGCTCCAATGCCCCACTTCGATCATAAAAGAAAAATAGAAAAAAAAAAAGAGAGAGACCGAGAGCGAGAGAAAGCGGTGAGAGAGAGAGATAAGGGGGGGAGAGAGAGAGATAAGGGAGAGAGAGAGAGAGAGAGAGAGAGATAAGGGGGAGAGAGGAACGATGGCACGTTATAACCCACAGTTGTCCCATTCTGACCGCCGCCGAACCCCCCACAGCACCATTGCACCCTTCTTCACGGCGGCCCATTTATGTCTCGGCTCTGACAATTCGAGGGATCTAACCAGTAACAAAACTAAGAGCAGCCCTGGGCCGCCGCATTCCCAGACTCGAATCTGAGCTTGAAAAATCTCGTGATGGGTTGATATGTCTCATGGGCCATATTTTAGAGACGTCTGCCTTACAAGAACAAAAACAAAAATATACAGAAGTACAAAAATTGATAACTTTATTATTGTGATAAGTATAGATCTATTTTTTAAAAAATCTAATAACTTTCTAATGTACCGACAAAGTCTACATTCCCAGTGACCGTTTTTTCGCCGAATGGCTCCGCTCTATGATCTTTGGTCAGCGCCGCCTGCGGTGGAATCCAGTACTGCGCCGCCACTGCTGGAGCTAGTTAACGTGGAGGGAGAGTGAGGTAGCATCAATTATGGGGGCTGAGCCTACGTAATTGACTCTCCTTCTTCCTCAAGCCACGCCCCCTTGCGAGGCAGATGTGATCGCTGCCTCCTCTGGTGCTTTTTCATTGCAGTTTTATGATGGGACCAGAGAGCACAAATTTAATATATTTATCTGTGAAATAAGATACCTGGACTATGGAAGGTGAGGACATGTAACAAAGGGGTTTACAAACATTACATTGGTGACATACATAGAGATAGTAACATTGCCCGCACTCCATGCAGTTTCTGAGGGGTTGCGCATCAGAGGGGAGGCTCAGCTCGTCGCTGCCTCACCTCTCATCTCATCTCACCCTGTATTTGCAGTGGAGCTGCGCAAATTTGGTGATTTTGACTATTAAAAAATGATTAGATTCTTATAGAAATGACATTTGTAACACAGATCAGTGGAAAAATCTTTATATTTATTTTATTTTATTATTATTTTTCTTTGCTTAACAGCGGTTTTCCATTGGGAGTATGACAGGTGAGGCTATGCCTCCCCTGCCCGCACGTCCCTGGTTAAAGGCGAAAGAGGAAAGATTTAATAGGAACTCGAGGGGCCACCTTTAGACACAGGGTGGTTGGTATATGGAAGGAGCTGCCAGTGAAAGTAGTTAAGGCAAGTACAATAACAATATTAAAAAAAAACATTTAGGTATGCATATGGACAGGAAAAGTTTTAAGAGATGGTCAAAATCGGAAAAATGGGACAAACATATATGTGGCATCTTGGTCGGTGTGGACGCATTTCAGCGCTGTATGGCTATATTTCATGCCTTTCCCACTATGTGTGCATCAAAGATTTGCTCGTCATAAATTGATGTTTCTTCCAATAGTTTGTTTCACTTCTCCTCTCTAAAATGCTATTCAAAGCAAGGAATCATTTCCAAAACTGGTTAGTTGATTGACTAAGCATAATCTACTCACCTTATACCATTTCAAATCTTCTATATTATTCTTGTACTCTTCCATGTGTGGACAAGGCAATTCAATTGATGCTCCAATTACTCCACTCCGACTATATTCTATTTCTTCACTGTAACATCCATCACTTACCGGGGTAGCATCCAAAATTGCGTTTGGACCTGTAACATTGTGAGTTCCATTGCTATTAAGCAAAAGAAAGGGTGAAAGTGAGGAACATGATGTAATTAATTGCAATAAAGAAAAAATCCTAATGAAAGCAGTGAGACCAAGGACTGATAAATCCTTTGCCCCCTGATGCCCCACAATTTAAAGTAATGCAAGAAGTGACTGCAGAGATAACAGTTGCACTGGAAGTATCACCAACATTCCTAGATTCTGGAAGGTTTGGGTGTATCAATAAACTGCAATAAAGCAGTGAAAGAGAAGCAGGGAAGCTCAGTCCAACTAGTCTACAATGGTTATCAGGCAATTGCAGGTCTCCATTAGTAGGAAGTAATAATGATGCTTTAGAGATCTATAGGATTGGTTAACTAGAAGGAGAGTTAGTTAAATGGAAGGGAAATTGATTAAATGGAAGGAAATCCCACTTGGCAAATCCATTGGAATTGTTATGTAGAATGTGGAGGAAGGAACTGCAGATGCTGATTTACACCAAAGGTAGACACAAAAAGCTGGAGTAACTCAGCGGATCAGGGAGTATCTCTGGAGGAAAGGAATATGTGAAGTTTTGGGTTGAGACCCTTCTTCAGATTGAGAGTCAGGGGAGAGGGAACAGAGAGAGATATGAAGAGGACATAGAACAAATTAATGAAAGATACGCAAAAAGTCAGACCAAAGCCAGCGACGATGATCAAGGAAAAGAGGAGCCCACAATGTTCCAGTGTTGGCTTGGGGAAGCTGATAACGAGTATTACAAACAGTAAAACTCAGCAGGGTGGATAAAGAGTAACCAATGGAAGAAATACTTTTAGATTTTTTTTCCCCGAAAGGCATTTGATTACCATAAATGTTTTTTTATAGAAATCAAAAGATTAGTTACAAAAACAACAGAGGTTTGGAATAAAGTATTTCTCGGGTTGATAGGCTTTAACTAATGGATTGCTGTGAGGATTTCAGGTCAGGAGCCCTTGTATTGTTCATGACATTGACGACGGAATCAACTGTTGCCTAAGTTTGTTGGCGATGCTAAGCCGTGTGGGAGAGTAAACTGAGGATGTTGCATTAAATCCAGGGATGAGCGAGTGGGAGGGAAAATGCCAGATGGAGTACGATGGGCAAATGTGTGATTATTCAGCTTGGAAGGAAGAAAAGACAACGTGCCAATAAATGCATCCCTCTTTGGAAAATCCAAATGAGTAAAAACCAGTGACATTTCTTTTTCGCTACCTTGGCAATTCCAAATTTCGGAGACGAGAGCACACTGTGCAGCCATACTGTACAATTATCGGGATGCGAGGACTCAGCATGAGGGTAGATTAAGCTGGTTGGCCTCTGTTCTTTGAAACATAAGAAGTGAGACACAAATACTGGAGTAACGCAGTGGGTCAGGCAGCATCTCTGGAGAAAAAGGATGGCTGATGTTTCAGGTCGGGACCCTTCTTCAGACTGAAAGTAGAGGGAAGGGAACTGGAGGTAAGGAAAGGCCAGAACAAAGCTGGGCTGGCGAACAGATGACCAAGAGAGGGTGGAGCCCACAATGGGCAGTTGTTGGCTGAAGTAATTTTAGCATAAAATATTCTCAAGGGGCCTGACAGTTTGGATGGTGAAAGGTTGTTTCCCTTGACTTGAGTGTCAACCACACCCCACCACCGTCTCCATTTCCTGTATTTTACCTGGTAACCTTAATGCTACTTACAAAAGAGAACAAAAATATCTTCCAGTGTCATTGAAAGTTGCAGGCCAAAATCCTAACAAGGGTCCTTGAATAGAAATTCTGGACCCTTTGTTTAAGAGTTCCGAACGGTCAAGTTTAGCATTGTATTTAAACCAAGAGACAGTAAATCCATGTGTTTGAAGGTCACTTGTTTCAATTGGACTGGATCCATTGCACAACCGGCATCTCAAGCGGGCATGTTCCCCTTCAAGGACAAAGATCATCGTCGATTCAAACTGCAGACATCTGTCAATCTCGTATCCTAAACACACAGAATGAATTTTAGAAGCATTTCAATCAAATAAAACAGTTCTTTAACCCATAGGATAAAATGTACTTGCAAGTGGTACAAATGGAATAAGTTAAAAATGAAGAAATAATTACAAAGCACCTTCAATGTAAAACAAATTCTCCAGGTTCTATTAAGGTATAATCAGGTATAACCTGGTGCTGAAACAAATAAGTTATTCGGTTTGGTAACTAACATCTTGGACAATGCAATGTGTTTTTTTCTAAATTTAAACTGCAAATGCTGGAAATCTGAATATAAAACCAGAAAATTCTGTTATGTCAAAGATTTGAAATGTGTAGGAAGGAACTGCAGATACTGGTTTATACCAAAGATAGACACAACGTGCTGGAGTAACTCAGTGGGTCATGTAGCATCTCTGGAGATTGAGTTAGTTGAGTTACTCCAGCACTGTGTGCCTTTCAAAGATCGGAAATGTTAGCTCGGTTTCTATTCCCACAAATGTGAACCGAGTATTTACAGCATTTTCTGTTTTTACCTCAGATGTGTGTTAAAGATTATCTTAAAAGAGGATGGAGCCAGGAAAAATCTAGAGAGGAAATGCTGGTACTTGGAGACTGGACAGTTGAAGTTGCTACTGATAGTTTGGAGACAAATTTACTGAGTAATGCACAACCAACTTGGTGGAAGCAATGGGGATAGAGAAAGGTTTGGCTACAAATAGATTTAATAGAAAGACACAGATATTAAGGTTGAAGCTTTCGCAGATAGGTAAAAAATAGATAAATCATTTACAAAATGCTTCAGTTCCTTGCTCCACACAGCCTTGATCCTTACATCAGTGTGGGCATGCCTTTAATCCAAATATTCCAGCATTATTATTGTCCCACCGTCCCAAGGGAAATAACTGCTTACCTTACCAGCAACACCACTTTCAATGAACAGTAATAAATAATCTTAAGATGATTAGTCTTAGAAAGGATACTCCAAATATCATTACTTATTTTGTTTATTAAAGTCTTGTGCTTTCAATGGTTTTTCTTAAAATTCTAGTTAATAAATGGGGAGTAATTCTTATATGAAAAGCAAAAAATAGCAACAGAACAAAATGATCAAACGTTATGTCCATCCATTGTTCCCCAGCTACCTGTTAGTTACACCTCTAAAAACAGGTTTGCCAAACATAATTTACTTTCATAGTAAAGGGTTGGATTCTGCTCAATAATTTTTGGATTTTCAAAATGCCATACTGCCAAGTCCCTAATAATCAATTTGATCAATTTGCCTGTCATTGATGGCATAGCTAACTGACCCAAGGTTCCCTGTCTGTTCTTCACTTTCTTGAATAGTATGGACACATTACAATCTTGAAGGGACTTAATTCTAGACTTTTCAAAACTATTCCACCCATTAACTCAATAGTCATCATATCTTGCGTTATTCCTTTTATCATGTATCATCTGTACACTGTGGATGGCTCGATTGTAATCAAGTATTGTCTTTCCGCTGACCGGTAAGCACGCAACAAAACTTTTCACTGTATCTTGTAAATATGACAATTAATCATGACAATAAACTAAACCTATAACTTTAAGCCCCCTCGCCGGTAAACTATTAGGTTCGGGTGATTTATTGACTTTTTTGGATTTATTGGCATTAATTTCTCCAGTACAATTCTCTCACTATCAGTAATTTCTAGCATAATTTCTCTTGGCAACTAGATTCTGATTAATGGTATTTTCTGAAATGTGTTTTTTTCCCCCGTTTCAGAAAAAGAAAACTAATAAAAAAAGTGCTTATTTCATGTTTTTGCCATTTCCGCTTTTCGCAGATAATTTCCGCTGTCTTTGCAAATAACCCACAGTTTCGGCAGACTCTTCCATAACTGTCGGAGATTTTATAAACTGTTATTATGTCTCTTGCTAGCTTACTTTCACATTCTATTTTCCCCTCTATCCATTTATTGGAGTGATTTAGTGAATTCCAAAACAACTTCATCCACAGATCTACTCGGCAAAGATGATGAATTATAAATGCTAGCCATTTTTGGACTGGTATTCCTGCGATGATAATATTTCCTGATGCACTTTATATTCGCTGATGAATTATTTCTTTAAATGTTTGCCATTGATTATGTATTGTTATGTCTTACCTTCAGTAATGTCTCCATTTCTCATTTCAGATATGGTGAATATTAGAAAAAATATCCAGGGCAGTGCAAGCATCCTGCAATTCAGATAAAGTCATGAGAACATAGTTTGGCTCACTCCAGTAAACACATGGGTAAACAGAGAAGTGGAGCGGCTGGTAGAGCCATGGTTTTTTTGTGTCTTTGTTCCATCCTGACCTTGGGTGCTGTCTCTGTGGAGTTTGCACATTCTACCTTCGGGTTACTTTAGAGATACAGCATGGAAACTGGCCCTTCAGCCCACTGAGTTCGTACCGACCAGCGATCCCTGTACACTAACGCGATCCTAAACACTAGAGACAATTTACAAACTTTAATGTAGCAAATTAACCTACAAACCTGCTCATCTTGGATTGTGGGAGGACACCGGAGAACCCAGGCAAAATCCACATGGTTATGGGAAGAACACACAAACTCCGTACAGACAGCACAAGTAGTCAGGATCGAACTCGGGTCCCAAGATACGGGACTCAATTATACTGCTGAGCGACTGTGCCGGCCTACTGTGTAACCTAACTGTGCCCACCTCCAGAAGCTCCAATTTCCTCCCACATCCCAAGGACATGTGAGTTGGTAAGGTAATTGGCCATTGTACATTGTAATGAAATTGTAATAAAACCAGCCTCAGGAACAGCTTTGTTATCAGGCTTCTGAACAGTCCTTCCATAAGCTAGGGTACATCAGCCACTTTCAATGGAGATGATGGCTACACTGTGGAGAGCTATATTCTACACTTTGTATCTTCCCCTTTACTCTATCTAGTGTACTTGAGCTACACATGATGCATTTATGTATGGTATAACAAAATGGGATTAATGTAGGAGTAACATAACTGGGTGGTTGATTGACGATGCAGACTCAGTGAGCCAAAGTATCTGTTTCTGTGCTGCAACTCTCTATAATTCCAGAACTTGAAACATGAATAAAACTGTTCAATAGCGAATGCCTGATACAATTATGTAATCAAAATGTAATAACAGGTTTTCAAGATTTTCAAGGACAATAGCAGAGTCGGATTGGTTTAGAAGGATATTGGCCAAATGCAGGCAGGTGGGACTGGTGTAAATGGTATATTTTGGTTAGCATGGGGAAGTAGGGCAGAAGGCCCGTTTCCATGCTGTGTGACTCTGAGCCAAATTCACTGAAACATTACCCAAGTAAAATTGTTACCTGTCATTAAAGAGGGAAGCTATCCTCCAGTCATGTTTAACAAATGTGAATTTGGATGTAGAGGGAAAATGCAAATGTCAAACCCACATCCTTTACCAAAGTTACTTTGTGTTAAGTACTTAGTCGACCGTGATTTTAAATCTATGATTTTGTTAAACTATGGAATTCAATTGTTGCACAAGATTAATTTTCAATTGCTGACAAGAAGCATTCTAAAACACGCAATGATTTATGTTAAAAAGACAAACGAAATATAAATTGCAGTGACAGCAGAAACCACCCAGCGAAATCATGAGGTCTGTGGTACAAACTGTTCCCATGTAGTCTGTGTTATTAGCTAGTCTTAATGACCTACTTATTAGATATGTTCCTATAACAGTAATGCAATATTTGGAAACCCCCCCTTAAAAAGTTGCACTAAACTATCTCGTCCCTGACCCCTCATTCCCTGTTGGAACAACTTTCTTTATAATGCGATTTTCGATAACGCGAGGATTCAGGAGAACCGTGTGTAGTGATGCATTTAGCACCCTAATCATACAAGTCAGTCCACCTAAAAACACCTGTTTATTCCGGGTTGTCATTTTCTTGTGTTTTAACCATATTACCCCTAAACCGCCCCCACCTGCAAGAAGGGCCAGAGGAAGAAGGGTCCCAACCCGAAATGTCACGTATCCATGTTCTCCAGAGATGCTGCCTGACCCGCTGTGTCATCTTTGGAGAATACGGACAAGCTTTTGTTTTATTAAACTGGCACCTGCAGTTCCTTGTGTTTAAAGTATTTAATAGCCTTGAGTATGAAGAAGGCGCCCCATCCGAAGCGTTGCCCGACCAGCTGAGTTCCACCAGCACTTTGTGTTTTCTCCTTATTTTAAGTTAAGCCCCTTCTGCGGAGGAACTCGGCATGAGTGGTGCCTCTTCCCAAGTGAGTCCACCTGGCATTTTAACACTGCCACTGGTGGCTCCACTATATCAGCGGCGCCTCTCTCACTGGCAGCGGTGAATGAAATGTAACAGGTCTTCACCACTGAAGATAACGAACCTTTCGACAATTAACCCGTCCTCGCGGTCGGAAAACGCTGAAGCGATAGACGTTTTGATTAGAAAGCAGGAGAAGTGTAAATTCTTGGTCAAATTAAGATGATAACGAGTGGTCTGCGGGGCGAGATCTCCTGGGACGCGCTACACACTCAAGGGGCAGGCAAGACCAGCAGAGAAGCAACATTTATCTACCCGCTGGCAACTTACACGCTGACCTTACTTACACGCCCATTTCCAGCACAGTACCTGTTACTCGTTCTTTGAAGAAAGGGTCTGAAGAAGGGTCTCGACCCGAAAGGTCATCTATTCCTTTTCTCCTGTGATGCTGCCTGACCCGCTGAATTACTCCAGCTTTTTGTGTCTATTTTCGGTTTAAACCAACATCTGCAGTTCCTTCCTCCACTCGTCCTTTGCTGCTTTCTTTGCTCCAGGAAGGCAGGCGATCCGTGAAATTTGAGGCAGTATCAGATGGACTCACTTAGAGCCATAAATGGGACACCGAGTCCCGTCAGTTTCGGCCGTGGACTGCCCAGGTTTGTTTTCAACGAATCTCTGGACCATTCGTCGCAATTTGGCTACTTTTTAAGAAGCATGAAAGCGCACATTCCGGATTTCCCCCGTCCTTTATGGGAACAAAACAAGTTTCAGTTTTCAAAATGACTCCCATACGCCGGGAGTGTGGGCGTGTAAACTCTCCACTTCTCAAGAGTCGAGAGTATTTGATTGTCACATGTATCGGGAATGGAACTATAACATTCTTACTTGCTCCGCTTTACAACTCAACAAACAAATAATGCAATCAATTATCCGTTTGACCAGGCAACCAGACCATTGCCGTGCAAGTCGGAGTGGGTATTGCAACCCAGAATCATTTATAGCAGTTTGGTGCTGAGGTGGGGTTGTGGTTAGGAGTGTGCAGTGTGGTTCAAGAGCCTAATTGTTAATGGAAAGAACCTGTTCGTCAACACTTCTGAAATTTATTCCTGGCAGTAGCTGCGAGACGAGGGAGTGGTCAGGGTGGTGTGAGTTTTGGGGGCATTTTAGTTGCCTTCTTAAGGCACATCTTATGGCCTATGTTATGTCCATCACTTTCTACAGCCTTCTTTGTTCTTGGGTGTTTGAGTTGCCGAACCAGGCTGTGATGCAACTAGTCAATATACTCTCTTTGCCTATAGAAGTTCGATAGGGTATTTGGTAACATGCCATAACTCCCAAAACGTCCTAGGAAATAGAGGCAATGATGATATTTCTTTGTGATTGCATCAATGTTCAGGGTCCAGGATGCATCTCCAGAGATGAGCATCACCAAGAAGAACATGAAGCCGTTGACTCTCTCCACTGTCCTGCCGATGAAGACTAGTTCATGGACCCAAGGCTTTCCCCTCCTGCCATAAAAGCACAAAAGGCTGGAAATGCTAGCGTCAACAGAAAGACAAATGGGTCAGGGGTAGTTTTTTTCCCAGCTGTTATCAGGTAATTGAAACATTCTACCAACAACCAGAGAGCAGTCCTGAGCGGCTATCTACCTCATTGGAGACTGTCGGACTATCTTTAATCGGGCTTTACAGGACTTTGTCTTGCACTTAATGTTATTTATGTTATTCCCTTTATCACTGTGGATGGCACAATAGTGATAATGTATTATCTTTCAGCTAACTGGTTAGTACGCAACAAAACATTTTCACTGTACCTCGGTACATGTGACTATAAACTAAACTAAACTAAACAAAACATCTTTTGCTATGTGCTAGCAAGAACAGGAATAGGAGATAAATGCTGGGTTGAAGGGATGATGAAGAGAGAGAAGACTTCAGCTTTCTGGATCACAGGGACTATTTGGAGAGCGGGGAGGAGCTGTACCAGTTGAAAGGTTTGCACCTGAACAGGAATGGTTAGACATGTGGATGGGTGTAGTGGTTGCTAGCATTGTAGGTAAGGGTTCAACTAATTTTGCAATGTAAGGGAGAGAATAGATTATAGTAGAGGCTGGGAAACAGACAAATGTAGGAGAAAAACTAAATCTCTTCAGTAGCTAAGAAAATGGAATAGTAAGAGTACAAAAAGTAATAGGATCTTAATATTGTAGTAGGAATTTTCAATTTCATGTTAAATATTAACAACTTCTGTTTGGACCAAAAACAATCCTCAGTGTAATAACAAAAATAAATTATTCTCTAAGGATTTTCATTAATAATAATTCTATTCAAATTAAATCAACAGCACAAAAGGAAATAAAGATCACTATCTGTATACTGAAACATTAGTGGGATACCACAACAGTGGATAAGATAATGGTCTTTCAACAGCTTAATTTGAGATTGCCTGAATACAGTAAAACAATAAGAAATTAAAAGGTTACACAAAAAAGCTGGAGAAACTCAGCGGGTGCAGCAGCATCTATGGAGCGAAGGAAATAGGCAACATTTAGGGCCGAAACCCTTCTTCAGCCTAATTTAAGATTGCCGGAATACAGTAAAACAATAAGAAATTAAAAGGTCCTTCTTCAAATCTGTAAATGGGCGGTTGGCATGAACTTGGTGGGCTGAAGGGCCTGTTCCAAGCTGGATGACTCAAATCGGATTCTTATAAACAGATGCACTAAACCTATGCCACGTAGCAAATTTGCATCAGTTCATGCTTTAGTTACTAAGAAGTTATTTTCAATCTCCTACTCTACAAGGCATATTAAGCACATCCGACATTGCTTAGCTTGTTACTTATTAGCGTTGAAGAGGGCAGGTGAATGGGGTTGAGGGGGAAAGATAGATCAGCCATGATTAAATTGTGGAGGAGACTTGATGGGCCAAATGGCCTAATTCTGCTCCAATGACATGAATTTATGAAGAAACATGTACCTGTGCTAAGGCCTTTTTCTAATTCCCATCATGTCTCCAGTGCTGAATAGAACCTGACTGATAAAGCACACAGCTGGAGCAGTCCATTACCAGGCTCCAAGGTCTCCCACAATTAATTTACCATTGGAGATTAAGGAAGAGAAGCAGCAGCCAGCACGGTTAGATGTGTCCTTTCAACAGTTTGTTGCAAATGCATGGTAGCTCCTGCTTTCCAGTAACAACATATAAAGAATAATACACTCTTGCTGTAAAGGGTTCTCTTGCTCTGAAATCTGCATCTGCCTCAGGAGCACACTGCAACATTACAGTGCTTTACACTGCAACATTACAGTGCTTTATAACATGTCAGCACTTCACCGTACAGGACAGCAGTTCAGGGAAACATTGTATGTCAGCAGTTCAGGGCTACATTATGTCAGACTAGCACCTTCAACATACATTTTTGCATGTCAAAACTTCAGGATTACACAGAGACATGCCACAATACTGCATGTAAATCATGGCAGGCCAGTACTTTAGAAGCTCATTAAAGGATGCCAGCAGGGAAACGGGGAACTGTAGATGCTGGAATCTTGAACAAAACACAAAGTGCTGGAAGGAATCAGTGGGTCAGGCAGCATCTCCGGAGTGAAATAGACAGGCGATATTTCGGTACGGCACCCTTCTTCAAATTGATCTGAAAGTGATGTCAGCATTTTGAACACACATATTGCATGCAAATTTTTCTGGGTCACATTAATATAGGTCAGGATGTTGAAGGCACAATATAACTTAGCAATGAGTTCAAGAGTTCAAGAGAGTTTATTGTCATGTGTCCCTGATAGGACAATGAAATTCTTGCTTTGCTTCAGCACAACAGAACATAATAGGCATTGACTACATAACACGTGAATAAATAAACTGATAAAGTGCAAATAACAGATAATAGGTTATTAATGTTCAGAGTTTTGTCCAAGCCAGGTTTAGTAGCCTGATGGCTGTGGGGAAGTAGCTATTCCTGAACCTGGTCGTTGCAGTCTTCAGGCTCCTGTACCTTCTACCTGAAGGTAGCAGGGAGATGAGAATGTGGCCAGATGGTGTGGGTCTTTGATGATACTGCCAGCCTTTTTGAGGCAGCGACTGCGATAAATCCCCTCAATGGAAGGAAGGTCCTTCCGCCACGATTGGGTCTTCAATGCTTGATGATCAATTGGGTGTCAAGCATCACATTCACAGATCTAACATGTCCCATAATTAGTCTCAGGACCGCACCTCGATTCCATGGCTGCTCCGGGTACCAGATTGGTTACATTGTGCCCCCTAATGTATGTCTTCATAAACTACGTATGCTGGTAACCTGAAATAAACCAGAAAATGGAGGAAAGGATCGTTGACCTAACATGTTAGCTCTGCTTCTTTTTCCACGGACACCTAAGCTGCTGAATATAGACACAAAATGCTGGAATAATGCTGGGTCATGTAAAATCTTTGGATAAAAGGTATAGGTGGTGTTTCGGGTCAAGATCCTTCTCAGACTGAGAGTCAGGGGAGAGGGAAACTAGAGGTATGAAAATGTATAGAACCAGGTACAGAACTGTCTGAACTATCGACTGGTTCCAGCATTTTCTGCATTTATTTGCCAAAATGTCACATCGGTTAGAAGAATAGACTCTGTAATGTAATGCTCACAAGTATGTCAAATAAATAGATTGTGACATCAGTAAGGGTGAAACAATATATATGATGGCAGGATTTCCAATTTGGAGTGTGACACTCCAACTATCACTTTTCAACTTAAGACAAAATAGACAGTAGATGTTGGAAACCAGGACAAAAAAACAAAACTCAGCAGGCCAAGCAGGATCTCAGGAGGCAAAGGGTATAGGTTTGACATTTTGGGGTGTCAGCCTGCATCGGGACTGAGAGGAGGGGCTCATGTTGTCGACCTCCCCGTGGTGAGCCCTGTCAACTGACCTCAGAGCAACGGCAACAAACAAAGACAGCACAGGAATGATGCAACCTGAGTCGCCGCAGCTGGGCACCAACCCAGAGCATGCGGCCTTTTTAGGGCAAGCGCCTACAGATGTCGAACCGGATAGCATCACCCTGCTGCAGCTGAATGCGGAAGGCCTAACTGGCTGCAGCAATAGGTGCAGGAGTAGGCCATTCGGCCCTTCGAGCCAGCACCTGGAGGGAAGAAGAAGAAGGAGAAGGAGAAGAAGAAGAAGAAGAAGAAGAAGAAGAAGAAGAAGAAGAAGAACTGAGAGGTAAGGAGAAAGATTTGTAGTACTTAGCAGCATGTAGATAGGAGAAGGCAGAGGCAGTGATTTGTAGCCAGAAGTTTGCGATGGCTGTCGTGGACTGACATGTGAACCTCTGCTTCATTTAAAAGGATCGGTGGAGGGAGGAGCTGAGGGGACAGGTGGTACACCTTTGGTTGCAGTCAAAGTCTAGGCAACATGGCACGGTGGGTGCCACATGATGAGTGGACCAGTGACCTAAAGAAAGTGGTCCCTTATAGAAAGCAAAAAGTGGTGAGGACAGAGAAGAGGAAGGTGTGACAGGTTGTGGGATTACTTTGGAGTTGACATAAATGGTGGAGTGGGATGCAGTTTGATCTGGAGGCTAGTGGACTGCAAGGGAAGACCCAGAGAATTATATGCGTTTCTGGCTGGAGAGGGAGAGGGTGAGGGTGGGGTGCTCAGTTGGAAGGGCTCCATCAATTAGAGCAGAGTGAAACTTAAGGCTTTATAAGGCACAGGTTGGGTCAGGTTAGGCTGGAATATTGAGAGCAGTATTGGGCCCCAAATCTAAGGAGGGATGAACTGACATTGGAGAGGGTCAAGAGGAGGTTTATGTGAATGATTCTGGGCATGATTGGGTTAATGTATGAGGAATGTTTGGAGGCTTTGGGCCTACTCGTTGTTTAGAAGAATAAGAGGGAATCCCATTGAAACCTACCGAATAATGAAAAGCCTAAATAGAATAGATGTGGAGAGGATGTTTCCAATAGTGCGAGAGTTAGGACTTGTAGGCACAGACTCAGAGTAAAAGAACATACCTATGGAATGGAGATAATAGACAATAGACAATAGGTGCAGGAGTAGGCCATTCGACCCTTCGAGCCAGCACTGCCATTCAAGGTGATCATGGCTGATCGTCCCCAATGAGTACCCCGTTCCTGCCTTCTCCCCATATCCCCTGACTCCTCTATTTTTAAGAGCCCTATCTAGCTCTCTCTTGTAAGCATCCAGAGAACCCGCCTCCACCGCCCTCTGAGGCAGAGAATTCCACACACTCACCACTCTCTGTGAGAAAAAGTGTTTCCTCGTCTCCGTTCTAAATGGCTTACTCCTTATTCTTAAACTGCGGCCCCTGGTTTTGGACTCCCCCAACATCAGGAACATGTTTCCTGCCTCTAGCGTGTCATAGAAACATAGAAACATAGAAATTAGGTGCAGGAGTAGGCCATTCGGCCCTTCGAGCCTGCACCGCCATTCAATATGATCATGGCTGATCATCCAACTCATTATCCCGTACCTGCCTTCTCTCCATACCCCTGATCCCCTTAGCCACAAGGGCCACATCTAACTCCCTCTTAAATATAGCCAATGAACTGGCCTCAACTACCCTCTGTGGCAGAGAGTTCCAGAGATTCACCACTCTCTGTGTGAAAAAAGTTCTTCTCATCTCGGTTTTAAAGGATTTCCCCCTTATCCTTAAGCTGTGACCCCTTGTCCTGGACTTCCCCAACATCGGGAACAATCTTCCTGCATCTAGCCTGTCCAACCCCTTAAGAATTTTGTAAGTTTCTATAAGATCCCCTCTCAATCTTCTAAATTCTAGAGAGTATAAACCAAGTCTATCCAGTCTTTCTTCATAAGACAGTCCTGACCCCAGGAATCAGTCTGGTGAACCGTCTCTGCACTCCCTCTATGGCAATAATGTCCTTCCTCAGATTTGGAGACCAAAACTGTACGCAATACTCCAGGTGTGGTCTCACCAAGACCCTGTACAACTGCAGTAGAACCTCTCTGCTCCTATACTCAAATCCTTTTGCAATGAAAACCAAACCTTTAACAATCTAATATGTTTCAATGAGATCCCATCTCATCCTTCTAAACTCCAGAATGTACAAGCCCAGCTGTTCCATTCTCTCAGCATATGACAGCCCAGCCATCCCGGGAATTAACCTTATATGATGAGGAGGAATAGATGTGAGGAGGAATTTATTTAGCCCGAGGGTGGTGAATCTGTGGAATTCTGTGGAATTCATTGCCACAGACAGTGGTGGAGGCCAAGTCATTGGGTATTTTTAAAGAGGAGATTAAGAGGTTCTTGATTAGTAAGGGGTGAAAGGTTATGGGACGAAGGCAGGAGAATGGGGTTGAGAGGGAATCAGCCATTATTGAATGACATAAGTCTACTCCAATGTCTTATGCTACCAGAAGGAAGAAATGTCATGAACTCGAGAGCAGAAGGTCCCTTCCAAAAACATGTGCAACAGAGGCAGAAATTCAGAAAATGGGATGGCATCCTTATTAGAGGCAGGTAGGAAGAGGTCTTGTTGAAGTAACTAAAGGAGGCAGTCGCTTTATAGAAAATGTCAATGACATCTCTAATTGCATGGACTGAACAAGCCCTTGATTTCCCCCCACGGGGGAAAATGGAGGAAGACTGACCAAACTTTGTGCCTTCCACCACAGTGATGAATGCTGTGGTGGATGTTTGTGTTAAATTTTTTGATTGTGTATTGTGTATTCATTTTTTATTGTACCTCTGCTGGCAAATTCATCTCACTGCACTTTGTGTGCAAGTGACGAATAAAACTTGACTTGACTTCTTGATAAGATCATTTATTTAAATCAAACAAACACTGTGCAATGTATGTGGCAGTATCAGAAAACACAATCTAACCAGTCAAATTACACTGTTGACAAAGCTAATCCAATTTTGATATGTCTAAAATATTATAAATGTAAACATTATTTTGATCCCTTCATGCTTGATAATCTGGTAATGGCACCAAATACTACACATAAAACAGCTGAAAACTAAATAAAAGTTTGCAATATGTTGGAACCTGAACCCAATATTAAAGGTAGACACAAAGTGACACAAAGTGCGGGTGTAACTCAGCGGGCCAGGCAGCATCTCTGGAGAAAAAAGGTGATGATTCGGGTCATGAACCTTCCTCCATTTGGCCTGCCAGAGAACCACCTTGCCCGAGGTAATCTGTTGTCAACCCTGATTTGTCCTGGACTTTTCTTGCCTCTCTTTCACAATGGGGTCTCATCTGCACTAGAGAAACTAAATGAGTGATCACTTTATAGGTCAACTGAGTTCAGTAGCCAGGAGTGAGACCAAGCTTCGGGTTGCCTGACACTTTAATTTTACAAAAACGGACAGAGAGCTAGATTAACTCAGCGGGTCAGGCAGCATCTCTGGAGAATCTCTGGTGACATAGAAACATTGAAAATAGGTGCAGGAGTAGGCCATTCGGCCCTTCGAGCGTACACCGCCATTCAATATGATCATGGCTGATCAATATGATCATGGCTGATGTTTTGGGTCAGGACCTTTCTTCAGACTCCAGGCTCTGAACTTGTAGAGGTGTGCACTTAGGGGTACAAAGGCAAGGCCTCTGCTGAGGACTGAAGGGTCCTGACCCGAAACATCATCTTTTGATGTCGTCCAGAGATGCTGCCTGACCCGCTTAGTTACTCCAGCACTCTGTGTCTATTTTTATAAACCAGTATCTGCAGTTCTTTGCTATCCGCATTTTTCATCCCAGTCCCAATCGACCTATGTGTATGTAGCCCCCCCACAACATCTCACATTCCATCTGGTCAAGCATGTTACAACCTGCAGACACAAGAATCAAACTCTCAAAAGTAACCAGCTCGTTATGTCCATATAAAAACTACCCGTTTCTGCAAGAATTCCACAATAGACAATAGACAATAGGTGCAGGAGTAGGCCATTTGGCCCTTCGAGCAAGCACCGCCATTCAATGTGATCATCGCTGATCATCCCCAATCAGTACCCCGTTCCTGCCTTCTCCCCATATCCCCTGACTCCGGTATCTTTAAGAACCCTATCTAGCTCTCTTGAAAGTTTCCAGAGAACCAGCTTCCACCGCCCTCTGAGGCAGAGAATTCCAGACTCACAATTCTCTGTGAGAAAAAGTGTTTCCTCGTCTCCGTTCTAAATGGCTTACCCCTTATTCTTAAACTGTGGCCCCTGGTTCTGGACTCCCCCAACATCGGGAACATGTTGTTCAAGCAGGAACTGCAGATGCTGGAAGATCGAAGGTACACAAAAATGCTGGAGAAACTCAGCGGGTGCAGCAGCATCTATGGAGCGAAGGAAATAGGCGACGTTTCGGGCTAAAACCCCCCCACCCCCCATAAAAAGACTGATGGGGGGTGGGGGGGAGAAGGAAGGAAAAAGGGAGGATGAGCCCGAGGGCGGGGGAATGGGAAGGGGAGGAGACAGCAAGGTCTAGCAAAATTGGGAAAATTCAACGTTCATGCCATCCGGACGCAAGCAACCCAGGCGGAATATGAAGTGCTGTTCCTCCAATTTCCGGTGTTGCTCACTCTGGCAATGGAGGAGACCCAGGACAGAGAGGTTGGATTGGGAATGGGAGGGGGAGTTGAAGTGCTGAGCCACCGGGAGTTCAGGTAGCTTATTGCGGACTGAGCGGAGGTGTTCGGCGAAACGATCGCCCAACCTCCACTTAGTATTCTCTAACGATTGCCCAACCTCCGCTTAGTATCTCCGAAACAATCCTCTACTCCCAATTCCTCCGCCTACGCCGCATCTGCTCCCAGGATGAGACGTTCCACACCAGGGCGGAAATGTCCTCGTTCTTCAGGGAACGGGGATTCCCCTCCGCCACCATTGATGAGGCTGGCACCAGGGTCTCATCCATACCCCGCAACACTGCTCTCTCTTCCCATCCCCGTACTCACAACAAGGGCAGAGTCCCCCTAATCCTCACCTTTCAACCCACCAGCCGGCAAATACAACAAATAATCCTCTTCCATTTCCGCCACCTCCAACGTGACCCCGCACTTGCCACATCTTCCCATCTCCCCCCATCAGCCATGATCATATTGAATGGCGGTGCAGGCTCGAAGGGCCGAATGGCCTACTCCTGCACCTAATTTCTATGTTTCTATGTTTCTATGTCTGCCTTCCACAAAGACCACTCCCTCCGCAACTTCCTTGTCAATTTTTCCCTTCCCTCCCTGGGCACTTTCCGTTGCAACCGCAAGAAATGCAACACCTGTCCCTTCACCTCCCCCCTCGACTCCATTCAAGGACCCAAGCAGTCGTTCCAGGTGCAACAAAGGTTCACCTGTATCTCCTCCAACCTCATCTACTGCATCCGCTGCTCTAGATGTCAGCTGATTTACATCGGGGAGACTAAGCGGAGGTTGGGCGATCGTTTCGCCGAACACCTCCGCTCAGACCGCAATAACCTACCTGAACTCCCGGTGGCTCAGCACTTCAACTCTCCCTCCCATTCCCAATCCGACCTCTCTGTCCTGGGTCTCCTCCATTGCCAGAGTGAGCAACACCGGAAATTGGAGGAACAGCACCTCATATTCCGCCTGGGTTGCTTGCGTCCGGATGGCATGAACGTTGAATTCTCCCAGTTTTGCTAGCCCTTGCTGTCTCCTCCCATCCCCCCGCCCTCGGGCTCCTCCTCCTTCCTTCTCCCCCCCCACCCCCATCAGTCTGAAGAAGGGTTTTGGCCCGAAACGTCACCTATTTCCTTCGCTCCATAGATGCTGCTGCACCCGCTGAGTTTCTCCAGCATTTTTGTGTACTTTCGGGAACATGTTTCTTGCCTCTAGCATGTCCAAACCCTTAATAAATTTATATGTTTCAATAAGAAACCTGTGATTTTGGCTCAATATTTATCTCTTCATTAGTTCAAACTGACTCTATGGCCATGTCCCATAGCCCTGCTAAGCAGTACATCACACACAACAATGCTTGCTGATCACCATCTAATTCCCCCATTATCCCACTTGACCAGGTCTCAACCAGTCACAGATATTTCCTATGATTTCTCCATCCCACCTTCACCTTCTCTGCAACATCAATTAAAATGATTTTTTTGTCTCTCTCTCTCGCTACAGGTTTTAACAAATGGTTTCAGACCTGGAACATTAACTCTTTCTTTCTGAAGAAGCTGCTAAATTGCGGAGTTTCTCCACATGTCCTCATTGATTAGTTGAAATCGGAAATCTGAAGCCTGAGTTATTTTCATCCACCAGAAGTTTCAAAATGTATCACCACCTTACCTGACATTAAAATAAATTAAGTCTATGGGGTAGAGGTAGCTGCCCACTTGATATAATCTAAACACACCAGTAGAAATCAAAAGTTAATTCTATTGAAAGTGAATGTTCAACAGAATGGTGAAGTTTAATCATCAATAAACAACCTCACCTGGACTGAAACTTTCACTTTTGATTGATTGACCGATTGAAAGATACAGCATGAAAACTGGGCCTTCGACCCATCGAGTTCATGCCAACTATTGATCACCCGTTCGCACTAATTCTGTGTTATCCCACATTCGCATCCACTCCCTACACTTTTGGGGCAATTTATAGAGGCTAATACACCTGCAATCCCATACTTCCTTAGGATGTGGGAAGAAACTGAATCACCCGAAGGAAAGCCATTCGGTCACAGGGAGAACGTGCAAACCCCACATAGACGGCATCTGAGATCAGGATCAAACCTGGGTCTCTGGCACTGTGAGACAGCAGATCTACCACAGTGCCACCCTTTTGTAAGGGTGAAATCATATTCCTTCAATTTTAATCGTTGGAATTTTAAAATAATTTGATCTTTTTAACTTTCTCCTTCCAATTTTTAATCTCTTCAATATCATCTTTCTTTCAGTCTTTTAATTTCAGTTTCTGCACATGATCTAACACCAAATTTAATTTCCACTTCTTGTGGTTTAAGCTGGTTATGACCCCAAGAATATATTTGGTTGAAGTGACACACAATGACTTTCTCAGCTCACACAGAATTCAGAACTTCTGCTTTGACTTTGATAACTGCAAATGGCAGCATGACCAAATATAAATCCAAGAAGCACAAGTAACAAACAGTTGTTGCTGAAAAGGAGATCTTGACCATATTCATATCTGTTGCTTACGAGCTTGACCACTTATGCATGATAGTACCATTATCCATTATCACCTGTGTTACAATTATTTTCTAAATCCTGAATGTTTATGAACAGTAACCCCTATATAAAATCGACATCACTCCAGCCTGACTAACTAAACATGATTTGATTTTTGTCCCTGCCCTGTCAGTCTAACCATGTGGCCACCTTGCCTTTGCTTCCATGTACTATTTCTGATAGAGGCACCTTCTCAGATGCCTATTGATAAGTCACTTATTCTACAGCCTTTTTTCTCTGATATTTCATACTATTGGGATCAAGGACCACTCCTTTTGAAGTCCTTGGCTGATTGTTTCATGAATCCTTCAGTACTTAGTACTTTCCTTTCTTACAGCGACCGAGAGGTTGGTTTTTCATGTATGCCTTAATGTTGAGGAACCTGTTGTACCACCATTCCTTGTTGGTTGATTACCTCAGAATAATTCCTACAACTGAAACAAAATGAAAAAGGACACAAAATGCTGGAGCAACTCAGTGAGTCGGGCAGCATCACTGGAGAACATTTCAGGTAAGGACCCTTATTCAGACTGCCATAATGTGAAGCTATTCTTCCATCGCCACCGCCTCCGGGCCCTTTTCTATGGGAAGGGGTCCTCATCTCCCAGTGATGATGCCTTTTCCCATCTCCAGCATTCTTCTTCATCGTAGACCAACCCTCCTCCACCTGCCAGCCTACTACCCCCTCTGGTATTACTTTTTGGAATTGCTGAAACAAAATGAACTTGCCTGTGACATCATGGTTCAAGCTGCCATCACCTTAAAGTGATTGGACTGATCTCAGACTTTATAGACCTCTGAGAAATTTTCTTTCTTTTAACAAAATTTGAAAAATTAGTATCAGAAGCCTTTATCTCATATTATCTCATTCTCTTTGTGTTTCTCATTGACTATGTTAAGTTCTTCTTCACCTTGTCGTGATGGAGAAGGTTGCATGTGCCAAAGATCCTGAGAGCTAATCCGACTGGAGCTGGTAGGGTGTCCTATGGTTAGCAAGTCAAAGGGAAGGTTCCTGACAAACGAGGCTCAAAAAGACAACCTCAATGGTGAAACAGGCAGAAGATGGTGGCTGGCCAGTGGATGGAGCAACATAACGACTGAGAAAGTGGAAGAAGGTTGCATTAGGGAGAGACTACCAACCATGATGGAATCCATGCCATAGGATCCAGGATTGCCACTGCTGAGGACTGTGTGGTGGTTGTAGTGCAGTCTCCCCATGTTTAGAGATGTCACACACCCAGAGGTACATACCAAAGACTGTGGCTCCAAGATCAGTCCCTTCAGGACTTTCAAGACCCATAGAAGGAGCTTGCCAGGAGACCAACCTTCTTAACTTGGAATGATCGCCTTTGGAGATGATGACCTTTAGTTTATGCCTCTTCACTTGAATAATTAAAGGCACTACCTCCAAGAATCAATTCTCCCAATTGTTGAAAAATGAAGAAACATACTTATTTATTGTCTTTACCAGCTTTCTTTGTCAACTCATAACACATGCAGAAATAAACTGGGCTTGGTGTATCACTCAAAAACAGCGAAGTAGCCAGCTACCATCTTTCGTGGAACAAATGACAAAACAGATCATCTCAAACCATGATCTTTTAAGACAATAAGCGTTTATTTTCTCAGTTCCGCAAGAGCTTTCAGATCATTTTCGTTCGGAGAGCAATAAAGTATGTTTAGGTTAAAGATAGAGCATGAAAACGGGTCCTTCAGCCCATAAAATACATCAAAAGAGAGCAGAAAATCCACCTGATTAAAATGTACCTTTATATATGTAACTGAAATAAACCCGAGAATGACTAAAAAATGCAAAAATAAACTAAAAACTATCCTATCCCGTTGTAATTGGGAATATTAATGTAACGTTGAAAGTTTCTAACAGTGAAGGCTAACATAGAAACATAGAAAAATAGGTGCAGCAGTAGGCCATTCGGCCCTTCGAGCCCGTTCCTGCTTTTCCCCCCATATCCCTTGATTCCTTCAGCCCTATGGAGCATGAAACTAAGTACAAGGCAAGGATTACACCTCTGCATTCATTTTATGGGTTGCTGAATCATACGGAACCCAGCTGCAGGTCTTGTTTCTGGCTGGCATTTTGTATCTCACTTGCTTCCAAAATCTTGAGCAAGCTGCATTAGGTTTACTTGTTTCATATGATTTCCATTTGATGGTGCCATTTTTTTGAATGATATGTCTTATGGATGCTGGAAAGTCATTCAAGCAGTCAAATTTCTCCAACTCAATTAGAATCACTTTAATTTCATCCCGGATTAAAGCCTCAAATAATCCAACTTGGCGTTCAAATCCAGAGTATGCCTGATCATCAGCAGAAGGCTTCTGAGTCAAAATGATTATCAGTCTCCTGCTGCTCCGTATATTATTTTCAATAACTTCAGCAGCAGCTGTAAATATAAACCACGGATAATAGTTACTACAAATAAAAGTAGGCATCCAATTCAAAAATTGTTACTCTTTGATACATTGAAACCTTTGAGGGGGGAGGGGGATAATTTGTCTCTTATCATTTCTATTTATTGGTTGTAAATTCATATGGGTGATCGTTTCCAGGTTCAGTTTCCCATACCCAATTTCATCGCCCACCACCTCTAAAAAATGGTATTACAAATAGTGGCAAACATTAAGCTGATCACAGGCTTCATGCATTCTTTAGACTTTACTTTAGAGGTACAGCGTGGAAACAGGACTTTCAGCCCACCGAGTCTGCATCAACCAGTAATCACCCCGTACACTAGCAATACCCTACACACTAGAGACAATTTACAATTTGTACCAATGCCAATTAATCTACAAACCTGTACGTTTTTGGAGTGTGGGAGGTAACCGGATTACCCAGAGAAAACCCATGGGGTCACAGAGAGAACATACAAATTCCATACAGACATTGGCGGAAAACCCGGGGGGGGCCAGGGGGGACGTGTCCCCTCCATGTTTTCTGAGGTGGGGGACGGTCCCCTTCACGTTACAAGCTTTAAATCTGTGCAGTAATTGACTTATTCTAACGGTAACGGCCCCGTAGTAGAAGCATCCACGTCGCGGGGCTGGGAACTGGAAGCTTCCCAAGCTAATTAGCCGTGTGCTCTAATTCAGCACGCACGGCTGAAGCTTCCAATGCCTCGTGTGTGTGAGTGTGTGCATGCGCGCGCAGCCGCCAAGAAATTGTGTTCCCTCCCCCCCCTGACCCTCGGTCCCCTCCATGTTTTTAAAGCGGTTTCCGTCTATGCGTACAGACACCACCGTAGTCAGGATTGAACCCGAGTGTCTGGCACTGTAAGGCAGCAACTCTACCATTGTGCCACTGTGCTGTCCTTTCAGCAGAAACTGGTCTTAGCCTGAATAGATCTTAAACAGATGACTCTCTGATTTATGAGCTGTTTCCAGGGACACATTCAGAGACAGACATCAAGTGCAGCTGGAAGAAGAACTCCCATCACAGTGAGATATCCTTCAGGGAATTTTACTGACTTGCCCATTCCAGACTGCAGGAATATGTGCTGAGGCCTGGCACTGCCAACATGAAGGTTCTGTGGGGGAGGACCCTTTTACCCAATTGGAACTCAATTCCCAATATTAACTACTTTCTTCTTACCCTGGCCAGGAAGTTCATCTCTGCCATAAATGAATAGTTTGTAGCCATATTTTTCTTCGAGTACTTGCGGTAAAATGTGAAGAGCAAAGTAGCTTGTATTACATTTATCCAAAGAGCCTTTATTCTCAGATCTTGGATAGATTACATATGCGTCAAACATCTTACCATCTGTTGGGATATCAGTAGTAATTAATAAAGATAATAATGGATAGAATAAATATTTGTTCAGAAGGATAAGAATTTATTCAAAAAATCTGTCATTTGAAGCAATACAATTCTTGACCTTCAAAAATGAACCAGAATTATAGAACAAAGCCACTGTATATTATCCTAAACTCACACACAGCCATTAATTAATGTAAATATCAAACCAGTGATGCCAAACACAGATGTGTTAATCCCTAATAGCAAGTGGCACTGTATAACTGGAGCAAAAATTGAATCATTGCCTGAAATCTATAATAAAACCGAGAAAACAAAATAAAACGTAGCTAGTTAGGCAGCAACTGTGCAGAGAAACTGATTCAACAATTTGGGTCAAAGATCATCATCGGAATTCAACGCGAGAAACTAGGCATGTTTTTAATTGCAGATAGGGGGAGACAGAGAGAACAGAGACAACATCTGTGACAGAGTGCAGACAAAAATTGTCAATGGTAACAATTACTTTAAAACCCACAGTTGAAACAAAGTGCTACGGAGATCATTATTTTAACATGTAACATATTAAAATGAAGGCCTAACAACACCTATGGAAATATGGGTTCTATCTGAAGTTGTTAACTCAATATGAAGTCTCCAGATAAGGAGATCATTAGGAATGGAAGTACAATGGAACGAAGAAAGTAATGATCTCAAACTTTGTGTATTTGATGTACATTGCCTGGGAAATTGTCCATATATATGACACGGTTATTCACTGGATAAAATCTACAGTGAACAATAAAGCAAATAAATCAATAATATTGTACTTACCATGAACGATTTGTGAGGGATGCGAATGAATCTCTATACCAAAGGACAATCTCCACCTTGAAAATAACGTATATTGCGAAACAGGCTAGAAATCCAAAGATTAGTGGAATGAAGACTGTAATCACATCATACATCCCATCTGGTGCTAGAAAAGGAAAGAAAGAATTCAATTGTAAGAAACATTGAATAATATGTTATAATTCCTTGCATGGACCAAGAGATTTAGTGGGCAAATATAGAGCATGAGAGCAAAATTTGCAATAAACATAAAAATGCATCGCAAAATGCTTCTTTAAACGTGTGAAAACAAACAGATTACTAAAGAAAAATGTCAGACACTTACAGTCAAAAATGGGAGACAAAGAAATGCTGGTGGAATGGAATAAAACATTTGGCTTTGGCGACATGGAAGAGGCCCAATTCTTAAAATACCAGGGAATTAGGAATGAATAAAAATAATTCAAGTAAATTTCTATTATTAAAGAATTCTAGTCACAGCATCAGTTAAGAAAATGACTGCTGGAGAAATTAATAGGATCTAAAAGCAGTTAATTCCATAGGGCCCATATCCCGAACCCAAGAGTCCTGAACAGAAGATAGACACAAAGTGCTAGAGTAACTCAGTGGGTCAGGCAGCATCTCTGGAGAAAAGGAATAGGTGATGTTTCCGGTTGAGATCCTTCCTCAGACTGAGAGTCAGGGGAGAGGGAAACTAAAGATATGAACAGGTACAGAACAATTGGAGCTAGAACCGATGGCCAAAGAGCCCACAATGGTCCATGTTGGATGTGGAGGAGGTCCTTAAAAGAGGTAGCCACAGAAAATGGATGCATTGGTTGTCATCTCCAAAATGCAACAAATTATGGAATGGTCGCTACAGATGGAAAATTTAACCCCAACATTTTAAATGCAAGGAAAATCAAAAATAGAACGACAGATCAGACAGTCTAACATCAACAGGCAGAAAATTGCTAGTTTATTGCAGTGGAATTTGACAAATTAGACTTATGAAAGAGAAATCGTTTGGGAAATCTGCTGGAGTTTTTTGAGGAAGTTACTGTTGGAATAGATAGATAATATAGCGGTGAATTTGGATTTACCGAATGCCTTTGAATGAAACCCATGTCAGGGGATAGTGTGCAAAATGAAATCACATAGGCTTGATGCAATATAATGTACTAGCCTGGGTTGCAAATTAGTGGACATAGAAAATAAGGATGTATACATCTTATTACAGCATGCCAATTGGCGATTGGTCGGGAACTGCAAGCATCAATACTTGCGCCCCAGCCATTGACAAGATACACCAATGATTTGGATGTAATATTTCTAAGTTTTCCTGAAGTACAAAATAAGGTGGAATCATGAATTGCACCCAGAGAGTCAAGAGTGGGGTCGGAAGCCGCGGCTCTAAACGGCCCAGCAGATGGTGGGAGCGTGGGATGGGTTGGCAGGTCATTCCATTCACACTCAGTTTACATTTTATATTTGTTTTATTTAATGCCCCTGTCCCACTTCGGAAACCTGAACGGAAATCTCTGGAGACTTTGCGCCCCACCCAAGGTTTCCATTTGTCAGTCTACCTACCTGCTTCCACTACTTACAACCTCCGGCAACCACCTGCAACCTCCGGGAACCGCATGGAAACCTTGGGTGGGGCGCAAAGTCTCCAGAGGTTTCCGTTCAGGTTTCCTAAATGGGACAAGGGGCATTAGTTTCTGGCACACCCTGGTGTTTTAGAGACGCAGTTGGGTGTCGTTAGCAGGCCAGGGTTGTATTGTTGTTTCATCATCACGTGACCTCTGCTGGTCCAGAAAAAGAGATAATCAAGAAAGGCTGTAGAACCGAGCGTGCCGGAAAATCAATGTTCAACCAGTACCAGCATTCATCTTGCAGGTTCTGGGTGGGATTAAATCTAATTATGCAAAGCAAAGGAATTCAGCAACAGAAGTTCCTGCCGTTTATCTTATTTGTTGGTCATGCTAATTAGGCAAGGAATACACAATTACCAGCAATAAGAATTCAGCATAACCAATGTGCCAGGGATTTATACAGTATATTCATGACACCATTATGAAGTTGCTTCAAAATCATGCCAGCAGAGAGAATATAATAACATTGTTCATTAAAAAAAATCATCTAATACCATAAAATGTAACAGATTGGATCACTTTTGTTGCCTACTTTGATGGAATGGTATTATAACAATTACTCATTTTAACAAGAAATTGAAGTCACAACAAAAATTGTTGAATAAACCAATTTGAAAATTATAGGTAATGTGACTTCATAGGTAATATAGGTAACCTTGTGTTGTTTCTCATGGAAGGATTAAACAAATTTTCAGTTAATAGCCAAGCCATTTTTCAGACCACGCTAACCCCCACAAGGGGTGCACTGAATAAGTAACAGATCTTAACATTGTCTCAGACTTAAATCTTGCCATACACATAGACTACTTGGTTCACTATAGAAATATGGAAAATTATTCTTATTTCATAATCAAAGTCTTACATTGACGTGCAAGTTTTAGAAAAGTATGTCCATATCCCAGGGCATTGTGTGCTACACAGTCAAATTTGGTTTGAAAGTCTTCTTCAATGATCTTGGAGATAATTAGGGTTCTCCTGATAATAAAAGTAGGACCAGTTCCTTTTTTACGACTGTGAAAACAATACAATAAACGTAAGCATTTTGTCGAGACAAGTTACAACTTTCCACTGCTGTTGGGAATCTACCTTTGCTGTTTCTCATTCCTTAAAAAAAATAAAAATTTGAATTGCATAGGTTGATAGGGTGGGTGAAGAAGCTATGTGACACTTTTTTTTACATTAATTTTATCCTTGTAATATCATTGCTGAGGTGCCCCTTTGTCTTGTCAAACACATTTCCTTGTAACGTTGACCCTACATATGACAAATAAAACTGAACTGACTGAACTGAACTTGCTCTCGTAGGTTGGGCAGGAGAATTAGGAAAAGACACAAAGTGTTGGAGTAACTCTGCGGGTCAGGCTACAGCCCTGGAGAACATGGAAAGGTCAGGATCCTTCTTCAGACAGATTGTGCTGGGGGGAGGAAGGAAACCTACATTTTAATGCAAGCTGTAGTTTAGTGTGAGGGGTTGAACTTTGGGAGGTAAGGGGAAAATATAAAATGAACAGCAAGACCCTTAGCAGCATTGATGTACAGAGGGATCTTGGGTTCCAAGTCTATAACTCCTTGAAAGTGGCAACACAAGTAGATAGAGTGGTAAAGAAGGCATATGGTATGCTTGCCTTCATTGGTCAGGGCATTGAGTCAGGAAGTCATGATGCAGTTATTTAGGTCTTTGGTTAGGCTGTATTTGGAGTTTTGACTGCAGTCTTCATCACCCCATTACAAGAAGGACATGGAGGCATTGGAAATGATGTCGAGGAGGTTTACCAGGATGATGCCTGGTCTGGGGGTATTAGATACAGGGAGAGGTTGGACAGACTTGATGCCTGGTCTGAGGGTATTAGATACAGGGAGAGGTTGGACACTTGCATAGTTTTCTCTGGTGGGCCGAACGGCCTGTTTCCGCATTATATCTCGAAACTAAACTAAAAATTCAAGCAGGAGCTGTGTTTAAACTTTGTACTGGAGTATCTTATTAAGGCATTGCCCAAGCTCCTTCGGAAATGGAATGGAATCACATGAACACATATTGTCAAAGCTCTGATCCCCATTCCAACTACAAAAGCCAGGTAATTTCCAGCAGAGCGATGCAGTCCGAGTGGTCTTTTTCACATCCCATTTACATGTGACCCGGGGCACAAACTACAAGGAAGTTTCTGTCTGCATAGCTACAGAGAGAACAGAAGAAATGTTATCATTTATTTATAACCCTTTCATTATTATGCTGTATGATGGATGTGGAGGAGTAATGGTATAACTCCAGCAATGCTTTTAAAAAAAAATGAAAATGAAATGAATACTGAAATATTCTAACATTTTTCAAGTATTTGCCCTTTTGTCATTCAGCTTTCATTTAAGCATTGAGGTAAAGACTCACAATTTAGGCCCTTGCTTAATTCTTAAATTATCTTTGGGAATATTCATCCAGGAAAGCCCATACATTTGCAGATTACCAGATCCTAAGTGAGCTTCACAGGTCACATTCAGCTCGGAACCTGTCATACAACAAAAAAAAATGCAATGCAGAGAAAAGTTATTACATAAGGCCATTGCTGTATTGTCCACTTTCAAGTTGAAGAGGTATCTCATTAATTAAATATATCTATCACGGCTGAGTGGACAGAGCAGTGGGAGGAAGAGGCAGCAGCGATGGAGTGGAAAGTGGGGTTGAGGTGAAGGGGAAAGATTTACTCGGGATCTGTAGGGTAAACCTTTTCACACAAAGGATGGTTGGTGTATGGAATGTGCTGCCAGAGGAGGTAGTTGAGGCAGGGACTATTGTAACATTTAAGAAACAATTAGACAGGTACTGGTAGAGCCGGTTTAGAGGGATGTGAACCAAACGCAGGCAGGTGAGACTAGTGTAGATGGGACATATTGGTCAGTGTGGGCAAGTTTGGCCGATGGGTCTGTTTCCACACTGTATGACACTGAACAATTGAAAAAATGTATATAGAAGTGTTGTAAGGAATATTTGGTGCAAAAAGCAAAAATCATTGTCGATTAACTTATTTTGTTCTTACCAAGTCTTGCTTGAATTGTGTTGTTTTTAGGATTCATTAACTCTGGCTGTATCAACTTGATGACTGAAATAATCAATTTTAAAGGTTAGGATCACAGCCTGAAATATTCAATGTAAATTTATAGAGAAAGAAAAAAGATTTTGATAAGGCACAGAAATAGTGTACAAAGCAAAAGATTATGGATCATTTTTCCTTTTTCAAAGGGGATAAAACATTCTCAGGGCAAAATTGTACCACCGACAGTGGCATGGAAAGAGAGGAAAATTATATGATTGTACTTAGAAATGTAAGGTTCCTAATATCTTCCTGGAAATGGGACAGTGCAGTTGAAGGAAAAAATGAGCAGACCTGGGAGAGTGAGAGGATTTTATCATCCAGTCACTGGAAACTACCCAACTTCATAGCTTTATATTAAGTGAGTCCTTGTAGGTAATAATTCATTTCATATGCCAAATGTACTTAACTTCTCCCATGTCATTCCCTTTCATGTTCTTCTACATTTAAGTGGCAGTATTGTGCTTATAATATCTATCAGTATATAATCATATAATGTTTCATCCTACATTTGTTTGCAATGGGGCTCTAATGTAGAATATATTGTTCAAAACCTGTATGTTTCGCATACATTTAACAATTGACTTACGTTCTATTTTCAATTCCATTGTCTGTGTTACATTAAACCTTCTGTCCAAGTGCACAAATTCAAGGCTGCATGTGTACATTCCATCATCTTCAGAGTCCGCATTTTTAATTTGCAGTCTATTATTTAACAGGAAGTATTTTTCATTGTCAATTTTAATATGATTACAGTTCTGAAAAAGAAAGCAACACTGTAAGTGTACATTGCCCAATTATTTCCCGCTATCTGTCAACATATATCAACATAGCAGGTAGAAAGCCGGTGCGGGGCTGGAAGGAGCTCCCGTGTGGGTGGCCCGGTGCGGAGCTGAGACGCTCCTGTGTGGGCAGCCCGGCTCCCGGCTGGAAGGCGCTCCCGTGTGGGCGGCCCGGTGCGGGGCTGGAAGGCGCTCCCGTGGGGGCAGCCCGGTGCGGGCTGAGACGCTCCCGTGTGGGCGGCCCAGTGCTGGGCTGAGACGGTGCTCCGGTGGCTGAGGCAGCGTTCTTGCGGCGGTCGACCTGAGCCGGGGCTCGGCCGCGGGCCAGTGGATGACATCGTCAGGAGCTCGCGGGTCACAAGTTGATGCCTGTTTTCCGGAGCTCCCGTGGCAACAGCTGCGTCCGCTGGACTGGAGGGCGGCAGCTTCGACCTCCCCGGGCAACGGAGCTCAGTGAGCCGCGGGGCTGACTTACCATTGCCCGGCGGGGTATCGCCTCAGCGCAGAGGGAGAAGAGGAGGGAAGAGACTGCAGCCCTAAGACTTTTGCCTCCATCACAGTGAGGAGGTGCTTGATGAACTCACTGTGATGGATGGTAATTTGTGTTTATTGTGTGTTGTTTATTATTACATGTATGGCTGCAGGCAACGACATTTCGTTCAGACCGAAACGTCTGAATGACAAATAAAGGATTCAATTCAATTCAATTCAGATGGGACTAGGGGAGAAAAAGTGTTCGGCACGGACTAGAAGGGCCGAGATGGCCTGTTTCCGTGCTGTAATTGTTATATGGTTATATGGTTATATCAAATGTTCTTGATTTTTCTAATTTCAAGTAGCCCTTGCATTCCCTCCCTCCCTCCCTCCCCCACCCCAGTCATCCTACTTGTTCCACTGTTCGCATCCTTGTACCCCTTTGTTATCACCTCTTCCCCAGCACCCCATTATGGGGGCTCCACCCTTCCTTGGTCATCTGTTGCCGACCCTGCTTTGTTTTGGCCTTTTCTTACCTCCAGTTCCCTCCCCTCTACCTTCTGTCTGAAGAAGGGTTCCAATCCAAAACGTCATCCATCCTTTTTCTCCAGAGATGCTCAAACTGCCTGACCCGTTGTGTGATTCAGGCAGTTTGAGCAGCATCTGCAGTTCCTTTGTATGCATATCTATCAATATATTTTGGCCTATAACTTAAAAACCGGTAAAATGTAATCTATTTTCTAACACCTGCACTATTTCCTCCATGATCCTCTTTTTCCCCCCTGAATGAATGAATGAATGAATGAATAAGTTTATTGGCCAAGTATTCACATACAAGAAATTTGCCTTGGTGCTCCGCTCGCAAGTGACAACATGACATACAAATTGAGAATAGGTCAATTGCACTGCTTGTTGAATGAGCATGCGACATAAGATTTTTGCACACTGCAGTGAATATCACAGGTTGGTATTTGTTGAATGTACCGAGAGAAAGAGAAGTTGTGAGCAACACAGGGACTGGTCCCCTCTCCCTTCCTGTTCACCATCTACACCTGCCACCTGCAGAAGTTTTTGGAAGACTCTGCAACTGTGGGCTGCATCAGTGAGGGGATGGAAGCTGAATGCAGAGGTGTAGTCTATGACTTTGTAGAATGGTGTGGGCTAAATCACCTGCAGCTCAACATTGACAAGACTATGGAGTTAGTGGTGGATCAAGAGAAGAGGAACACCCCTGTCCCCATCAATGGTGTGGATGTGCAGTTTACCAAGGAGTACAAATGCCTTGGATTGTACCTGGACAGTAAACTGGACTGGTCCAGGAATGCTGAGTCCCTGCCAAAGAGGGACTGAGCCAGCTCTGCTCCTTCAATGCAAGATGCTGCAGATGTTCTACCCATCGGTGGTAGCCAGTGACATCTTCTTCTCTGCCGTGTGCTGGGGCAGCAGAGTGACGGCTGCGGATGCCAACAGGATTAACAAACTAATCAGGAAGGCTGGCTCTGTCCTGGGGATGGAGTTGGATTCATGGGAGGTGGTCTTGGAGAGGAGGATGCTCCTCAAACTGCGGAGCATCTTGGACAATACTGCACAGTGCTGCTGTCTGGTTTAATGTGAAGAAGATACTTTTGCTTCCAGCAAGGCTGTAAACGAGCTTCCCAAAAGCTGCTCTCGGCTGTGGACGAACTTGGGGACTTTTCCTGCTTCAGCTGGAGGAATCTGCTTCTGCTGCTTATCTTAGACTGTGACTGTCTCTGAGATTTTGTTTTGTGCTGAGCTGCAGGGGTGCCTGGAGCTGGTTTGTGCCACTATCAAGATGGTTGGGGTGCGGTTGAAGGACTGGAGTTACGCAGCGGTGGTATCAGCGGCGGGTACGGGGCCATTGGAGGATGAGCCTCATGTTAACTTGGATTGGGACAGATTCGGGATCTCGGTCCAAACTGGGCCCCTGTGGACCAGGGGAGCAATTGCGAGGGGCGTGAATGACCTTTTCAAGAGGGGTGCTATTGTCTCTTCCGAGCTCGCAGGAGGAAAGGTTGAGATGATACTAAAGACCCGGGAGGATGTGACCCTAGTGTTGGAGAGGGGGCTCTCAGTGGGGGGGGCCCACATACAGGTGGATCCGTGGGTGTCCAGGGTGAGACTGGTTCTCCTGCGGAGTTGCCCCACGTGTATTTGGATGCAAATCTTCTTCCACACCTGTCTAATATTGGGGAGGTGTGGTCTAAGTTCTTTAGGCTAATGCACCATGGGAATGACCCGTATGAAAAAGGTGTCTTTTGCTTCAGAAGGAGGGTTTTCATGAAGGTGCGAGAGGCGCTGAGGGTTGCTTTGAAGTGAAGTATAAGGGACTCTTCAGAACCGTGTTTTGGAGTTGGGGAAAGACACGGTGTCATGCGTGCAGTGAGTCCATAAGGAGTGTCATAACCGCGGGGTCGCTGCTAGAAGTTCTAGCACAACGGCCCAGGAATATACTGCTGGCCCATCCGGGGTGGCTCGTCATGCCTCAGTGGCACGGGGTGGTACTGCTGACTCAGCTGGGGCCGCTAGCTCTGCCTCTGTGATCCGGGGTGGCAGTGATAGCCCATTTGGGACTGCAAGTTCCGCCTTGGAGACCCGGGGCAGTGGTGGCCCCCGCTCCTCACGGCCTGGACCTGTGGTGGTGGTTGATGGTGAGGCGCAGGGGGAGGATGAAGGGGATGAGAAGGTACGGGAGGAGCAGGAGAATGGGAGGAAAAAGAAAAAGCCCATCCAAGTGAGTCAAACGCAAGCGGGTGGGCCCTTGCCTACATCTGAGACCACCCAAGAGGCGCCTGTCAGCTCCAGTGACGTCCAGAATGCACCTGACATGGCCCAGCAAGGAGCTGAGGTGGTTCAGACGGGGGCAGGGAAGGTAAAACGTGCGGGTGGTGAAGTGGCAGCGGGTAGTGTGGAGGTGAAAGACCCTTCCTTTATGGAGATCATCGTACCGCCGCATGTCAAAAGAAGGCATGCGCATGGCGAGGAAGAGCAAGGTCGTGAGTCCAAAGTAAGGGGGATGCCTATTTTCAGACCTTTCACCCCGATATAGTTGGTGGTCACGAACTAGTGTTTTCTGGGCTGGAGGTTGGACCTCTGTTTCAGGGATCTTCTGCGGGTGATACCAGACCAGTTGCTGGGGTTGACTCCTCTGGAGTTGTGGTCTAGGGCCGGAGGGTGTCCCTTCATCTCAGGGGCCCTCCGAGGGAGTTATCTCATCGGGTGTTGAGGTTGGCTCCCCTGGGTGTGTGTCCTCTGGGTCGGAGGAGATCCCCTCGTTTCAGAAGCCTTCTGAGGGTGCTGGCACGCCAGATGATGGGGTTAGCTCCCCTGGTAGTGTGCCCCCTGAGACGGGGGATTAGCAGAGTCAACCCAAAGGGGGAGGCTTGAGGGCATCTTTGTTCCAGTCTGTGCTCCTTATTAGAGCCAGTGGAGGTGCTGTGGGCTGTGCTGCCTCACCAGATGAGTTAGCAGGGGAGAGTCCAAAAACAAGTCAAGATCCTCTGGGTATTGCAAGTGGAGAGGATCTTCTGGGTGCTGTGGAGGTCGGTGCTGTTTCAGGTGACGATGCTCTTTCGGATTCCGGGGGAGCCAGTGCACATCGAGCCCTGGGGGTCCCTCTTGTCTTTTCTTCCTCAGGCCCAGACATGGAGGGTGATGGGAGAATGCAGTCCGGCCTTTCATGGGCAGCTTGTTGCTGTCAGGGGTATCAGGACCCTCCGCTGGCATTGATCCTGGGGGTGGTGTCATGTCAGAGGAGGGGGAAGCGTGACGAGGCCAGCTTGTGCAGTGGGCTGAGTGAATTTTCAGAGAGATGTGGTCCTTCGAACTCTGACAACGACCGTGAGCGCTGTGCAGAAGAGGTTGTTGTTTCAGGTGTGAGTGGCTTGGCTGAGTGCCACAGCTAGAGAGTCAGAGTGTGTCAGAGTCAGTAACGGCGAGAGAGTCAGAGAGAGAGTCACGGCGAGGGAGAGGTTCAGACAGAGAACGAGAGAGATTTATAGAGAGATAGTCATAGTCAAGAGAGTCAGACAGATAATCACAGAGAGAGTTAGAGTGTGTCAGGAGAGTGCAAGAGAGATTGACAGAGCATGACAGTTTCAGAGACAGAGCCTTTTGAATCAATTACAGTGTGGGAGCTCTTTCATATACAATATCCATGTCAGGCATTTGTAACGCAGGGACAGCCTGCATCGCATCTGTTTCTGTTAATATCCACAACGTGATGCAACATTATTGTGGAAGTGCAGACTGCAACTGATTACTTGGTAAGGTTCCCACTTCCTTTAGATTACAATATCTAGGCCACTTCTTGGAATTCATCTCAGAACCTTATTGTATCTTTCATACAGGAAGGAGATAAAGAGCTTAGTAACACGGGGTCAAGACGACAACTTCACAAAAGTTTCATTAAGAAATGACTTTCGAATGACAGTTCTTCCTCCAAATGAAAGTCCCAAAACCCATTTTAAAAATGGAAATTAAAAAAACCTTTAACACTACTGCAGACATGTACCTGCACCTTCCTTCAATGGCAGTGACTCATGCTCCCTTTCATTAGCTTTATGTAAAGTCTTTAAGATACGCTCAGTGATCACTCCTTCTTGGAGGTCCGTACCATTGAACTAATCCAAACAATTGCAGTTGCCGTTTTGTGTCCCTTTCAGTGAGGAGGGACCCGTGCCGTTGAGAGCGAAGATGCTAGAGATGCTTCTGTTTAAGTAGGAACTGCAGATGCTGGAAAATCGAAGGTAGACAAAAATGCTGGAGAAACTCAGTGGGTGCAGCAGCATCTATAGGTGGAAGGAAATAGGCAATGTTTCGGGCCGAAACCCTTCTTCAGACTGATGGAGGGTGGGGGGGGGGGGGGGGGGGGAGAGAGAAGAAGAAAGGAGAAAGGAAGAGGAGGAGGAGGAGGAGGAGGAGGAGCCTGAGGGCTGAGGGAAAGTTGAGTAGGGGAGGAGACAGCAAGGGCTACTGGAAATGGGAGAATTCAATGTTTATGCCACTAGGGTGCAGATTGCCCAAGTGGAATATGAGGTGCTGTTCCTCCAATTTCCGGTGGTGCTCACTCTGGCCATGGAGCAGGCCCAGGACAGAGAGGTCGGATTCGGAATGGGAGGGGGAGTTGAAGTGCTGAGCCACTGGGAGGTCAGGTTGGTTAATGCGGACCAAGCGGAGGTGTTCGGCGAAACGATCGGCAAGCCTACGCTTGGTCTCACCGATGTAGATCAGCTGACATCTAGAGCAGCGGATGCAATAGATGAGGTTGGAGGAGATGCAGGTGAACCTCTGTCACACCTGGAACGACTGCTTGGGTCCTTGAATGGAGTCGACCTAAGCAGTCGTTCCAGGTGCGACAGAGGTTCACCTGCATCTCCTCCAACCTCATGTATTGCATCCGCTGCTTTAGATGTCAGCTGTCTCCTCCCCTTCTCAGCTTTCCCTCAGCCCTCGGGCTCCTCCACTTCCTTTTTTCTTTCTTCTCCCTGCCCCCCACACCCTCCAACAGTCTGAAGAAGGGTTTTGACCAGAAACGTTGCCTATTTCCTTCGCTCCATAGATGCTGCTGCACCCACTGAGTTTCTCCAGCATTTTTGTCTACCATACTTATTCTTCTGTTGTGCTGCTACATCTAAGAATTTAATTGTTCCGTTTTGGGACAGATGATAATAAAATAATCTTTGTGTTTGAGTCTTCAAAGCACAAGTCTGTCTCTGGATGTTTCCTCTGGAATAATTCCATGAAACCCACAACTGTCAGTGAGACTTTGCAAAGCAGTTTCACATTGTTGATAGAATTCACCACAACTCGGCCTTCATTTGTTAAATGCATATCTCAAGCAGTGAATGTTTTCTTGTGGGGTGGGGGGGGGATGCAACAAGGGTACTATCTTCCACTTATCCCCCTCGTCTGTCCAAGTGGAAAAAGTTTTATGCAGATCAATCCCAGTCACAGTAAGAAGGGGTGTTGCCAAGACACATTCCACCTTCTGTTCCAGCAGCATTCACCCACTATGGCCGGCACTCGTTTCTCTCACTACCCTCCCCACCCCACTTCATCCCCTTCCATCTATATCCCTCCCTCTGGCTTTACATTTCACTCCTCTTCTTTCCTCATCTGACACCCTTTTGTGTCCTTTTCATCTTTAGCCTTCGTCACTTATTCCGCACATTAGCCAATCAAGCTCCCCCCCCCCCCCCCCATTCCCCCACGTCCCTCACTTGTATCCACCTATCACTTGCCAGGCCCCACCCCCACCTCTTTTCCACCTGACCATAATCAGCCTGAAGAAGTGTCCTGACTCAAAACGATGCCTATTCATTCCCTCCACAGTTACTGCCTGACCTGCTCAGTTCCTCCAGTGCTTAGTGTTTTGCTCAAGATTCCAGTGTCTGCAATTCCTTCCATTGCCATCAAAACATGATGGGAGGAGGTTAGACATGATGGGAGTTGCTTTCAACAATCAACTCTAACTGCTGTCATTTTGTACCATTTCCTCCATAATAATAAGCAGAATATTTTGTTTTTGGAAAGGAAAATTGACTTTATTCAAACTAAACTAATTAAATACATGGAGCCAACACATTTTATAGCTTGCTTTATCTTTGTTGCTTCACCAATGGACAGCCATAAATGTAAACCATGAAAAAGCAAGCCTCGTCATAGGTCTACACCACCATTGAATCATGGCTGATCTGAAAGCAGTAACAGGATCGGTCAAAGTCAGCATGGATTTATGAAGGGGAAATCATGCTTGACTAATCTGGAATTTTTTGAGGATGTAATAAGTAGAATGGATCAGGGAGAGCCAGTGGATGTGGTGTATCTGGACTTTCAAAAATACTTTGACAAGATCCCACACAAGAGTTTGGTTTGCAAAATTAGAGCACATGGTATGGGGGAAGGGTATTGACATGGATAGAGAATATGTTGGCAGACAAGAAGCAAAGAGTAGGAATTAACGGGTCCTTTTCAGAATGGCAGGTAGTGACTAGTGGGGTACCGCAAGGCACAGTGCTGGGACCCCAGTTATTTACAATATATATTAACGATTTGGACGAGGGAATTAGATGGAGCATCACCAAGTTTGCAGATGACGCAAATCTGTGTGGCAGTTTGAGCTGTGAGGAGGATACAAGGTGACTTGGGTAGGTTGGGTGAGTGGGCAGATGCATGACAGATGTAGTATAATGTGGATAAATGTGGATAAAAATTTGGAGGCTCCGGGCCGCTGAGAGTGTTCGAAGGCCTGAAACATCAGGCCCGTAGCGGCGACTGCGGCCTCAATAGGCCCCGACCACGGGTGAACTGAGGAAGAGAACTGAACTTTGGTGCCTTCCCTCACAGTGGGAAATGTTGATTCTGCTGTGGGGGGATGTTTTTTTATGTTTTATGTTCAATTCTAAAGTGTTGTGTTTATCTTATGTGTGTGCTGCATGGTAACTCAAATTTCACTGCACCAATTGCTGTATGTGACAATAAATGTCCTTTGTCCTTTATCCACTTTGGTGGCAAGAACAAGAAGGCAGATTATTATCTGATTGGTGTCAGATTAGAAAAAGGTGAGGTGCAACGAGACCTGGGTGCCCTTGTACATCAGTCACTGAAAGCAAGCATGCAGGTTCCGCAGGCAGTGAAGAAAGCAAATGGCATGTTGGCCTTCATAGCGAGAGGATTTGAGTATAGGAACAAGGAGGTCCTACTGCAGTTGTACAGGGCCCTGGTGAGACCACACCTGGAGCATTCTGTGCAGTTTTGGTCTCTGAATTTGAGGAAGGACATTCTCGCTATTGAGAGAGTGCAGCGTAGGTTCACCAGGTTAGTTCCCGGGATGGCGGGACTGACATATAATGAAAGAATGGGTTAACTGGGCTTGTATTCATTCACTGGAATTTAGAAGGATGAGAGGGATTCTTATAGAAATATATAAAATTCTTAAAGGATTGGACAGGCTAGCTGCAGAAAAAATGTTCCCCATGTTTGGGGAGTCCAGAACCAGGGGCACATTTTAAGAATAATGATAAGGCCATTTAGGACTGAGATGATGAAAAGCATTTTTACCCAGAGAGTTGTAAATCTGTGGAATTCTCTGCCACCGAAGGCAATGGCTGGCCAATTCACTGGATGTTTTCAAGAGAGAGTTAGATTGATCTCTTAGGGCTAAAGAAATCAAGGGATATGGGGAAAAAGCAGGAATGGGGTACTGATTTTGGATGATCAGTCATGATCAAATTGAATGGCAGTGTTGGCTCGAAGGGCCAAATGGCCTACTCCTGCACCTATTTTCTATGTTTCTATCCCTCCCAACCCTATTCTCCTGCCTTCTTCCCGTAACCTCTGACACCCATACTGATCAAGAATCTATATATGTCTGCCTTAAAAATATCCACTGACTTTGCTTCCACAGCCTTCTGTGTCAAAGAATTCCACAGATTCATCAGCTTCCTCCTCATTTCCTTTCTAAATAAAATCCTTTAATTCTGAGGCTATAACTTCTAGTCCTTGACTCTCCCACTAGTGGTAACATCCTCTCCACATCCACTCTATCCAAGCCTTTCCCTATTCCGTACATTTCAATGATGTCCCCCCCCTCATTCTTCTAAACTCCAGCAAGCACAAGCCCAGTGCTGTTAAACACTCTACACTGCCTGCCGCTCCGCCTATTTTCATATCATCCGCAAACTTGGCTACAAAGCTTTCAATCCTCTCATCCAAATTATTAGTATACCACGTGAAAAGTGGTGTTCCCAACACCGACCCCTGCGGAACTCCGCTAGTCACTGGCAGTCAATCAGAAAAAGCACCCTTTATTGCCATTCTTTGCCTTCTGCCAGCCAGCCAACCTGTATCAATGCTACTATCTGCCCTTTGATACCATGGGCTCTCATCCTTCTTAGTAGCCTCACGTGTGGCACCTCATCAAAAGCTTTCTGAAATTCTAGGTAAACATCATCATTGACTCTCCTTTGTATGTCCTGCTATTTACTTCTTCAAAGAATTCCAGCAGATTTGTCAGGCAAGATAAATCCTTCACAAAACCATGCTGACCAGCCTATTTTATCACGAACTTCTAAGTACACCATAACCTCATCCTTTATAATGGACACTCAAATCTTACCAACAGCCGAAGTCAGCCTATAGTTTCCACTGTTCTGCCTTGCTCCATTCTTGTGCAGCAGGGTAATATTGGCATTTTTCCAATCATCCGGAACCACTCCTATCTCTAGCGATACTTGAAATACAGTACCTCTCTTAATGTCCGCACAATCTCTAAAGCCACCTCTTTCAGAACCCTAGGATGCAGTCCATCCAGTCGAGGTGACTTATCCACCTTCAGCCCTTTCAGCTTCCCAAGCACCTTCTCTCATGTAATAATCACTCCATTAACTTCCACCTCCTGATTCTCTTGAATTTCAGGCATGTTGCTGATGTATTCCACCGTGAAGCCTAATGCAAAAAAAGTTATTCAACTCCTCTGCCATTTGTTTATTCCCCATTATCACTTCTCCTGCATAATGTTTCACCAGTCCTGCTCGTGCCTCTTTCTTACTCTTTATATAACTGAATAAACTCTTGCTATCCTCTTTTATATTATTTCATCTTTTTCACTGTATTGCGTTTTTAGTTGCCTTCTGTTGTTCTTGAAAAGCTTCCCAATCCTCTGGCTTCACACTAATCTTTGCAATGTTATATGCCTTATCTTTTAGTTTTATACTGTCCTTAATTTTCCTTGTCAGCCACGGTCGCCTAATTCTCTCCCTAGAATCTCTATTCCTTTTTGGAATGAAAAGATCCTGCATTTTTCAATTTATTCAGAGAAATTCCTGCCATTGCTGTTCCACCGTCATCCCTGCTAGAGTCCCTTTGCAGTCAACTTTGGCCAGCTACTCCCTCATGCCCCTGTAGTCCCTTTTGCTCAGCCGCAATACCGGCCATTCCAATTTCATCTTTTCCCTCTCAAATTGCAGGTTAAATCTTAACATATTCTGGTCACTACTTCCTAGTGGTTCCTTTACCTTGAGTTTCTTTATCAAATCCGGTTCATTACACAACACTAAATCCAGGATTGTCTTTTCCCTGGTAGGCTTCGCTACAAGCTGCTCTAAGAATCCATCTCAGAAATTCCCTTTCTTGGGGTCCAGTAGCAACCTGATTTTCCCAGTCTACCTTCATATTGAAATCCCCCGTGACTACCATAGCATTGCCTTTCTTACATGCCAATTGTATCTCCTGATATTTCTTGTACCCTATATCCTGGCTATTGTTTGGGGGCCTGTAAATAACTCCCATTAAGGTCTTTTTACCCTTACAATTTCTCAGCTCTACCCACAATGACTCTACAGTCATGTGACATCACTGGCCATTCCAATATATTTACTTATTGAAGACATACATTTCTTTGCAACCCTGGACACAATCTCCCACACTTCTTTCAAACACCTATGCACTCAAACGTTCTGCAAATTTTCATTGAGGCATTATAGAAACATAGAAACATAGAAACATTGAAATTAGGTGCTGGAGTAGGCCATTCGCCCCTTCGAGCCTGCACCGCCATTCAATATGATCATGGCTGATCATCCAACTCAGTATCCCGTACCTGCCTTCTCTCCATACCCCCTGATCCCCTTAACCACAAGGGCCACATCTAACTCCCTCTTAAATATAGCCAATGAACTGGCCTCGACTACCCTCTCGGCAGAGAGTTCCAGAGATTCACCACTCTCTGTGTGAAAAAAGCTCTTCTCATCTCGGTTTTAAAGGATTTCCCCCCCCTTATCCTTAAGCTGTGACCCCTTGTCCTGGACTTCCCCAACATCGGGAGCAATCTTCCTGCATCTAGCCTGTCCAACCCCTTAAGAATTTTGTAAGTTTCTATAAGATCCCCTCTCAATCTCCTAAATTCTAGAGAGTATAAACCAAGTCTATCCAGTCTTTCTTCATAAGACAGTCCTGACATTCCAGGAATCAGTCTGGTGAACCTTCTCTGCACTCCCTCTATGGCAATAATGTCCTTCCTCAGATTTGGAGACCAAAACTGTACGCAATACTCCAGGTGTGGTCTCACCAAGACACTGTACAACTGCAGTAGAACCTCCCTGCTCCTATACTCAAATCCTTTTGCTATGAAAACTAACATACCATTCGCTTTCTTCACTGCCTGCTGCACCTGCATGCCTACTTTCAATGACTGGTGTACCATGACACCCAGGTCTCGCTGCATCTCCCCTTTTCCTAGTCGGCCACCATTTAGATAATAGTCTGCTTTCCTGTTTTTGCCACCAAAATGGATAACCTCACCTTTATCCACATTATACTGCAATATATATTTGTGGTGTTATGTTCCTAATCTGAAACATCACCTATCCGTGTTCAGTAGAGAAGCTGCCTGACCCGTTGAGTTACTCCAGCATTTTGTGTCTTTCTTTGGTAATCCAGCATGGGTAGTTACTTGTTACTACTTCTTAGATTCTAATTGGCAGCTCTGTGCCAGCAGTAGTCTTTGCAAATGTGTTATGTTGCTCCATGAAATCAGATTGTGGGTTGAACAATTAATCAGTGATTAAAAAATGTTTTCAAAAAATATATACCACGTTTTCTGTTCTACCTCGGTATTTTGCACATACCTTGTACCACCGTAAAGTTGTCCACGTATAGTCATCTGTGCAGGGAATATACAGAGTAGCTGGAGATTCTTTCAATGGTTGTTGAAGACAATCATGATGAAAGCACTGGTTCGGGGGCAATTGAAATACTTGTATTTGAAAAACCTCCTTTATACAACTAGTTGCATTCCTGAAATATAAATAGTGATCATAATGATGTAATAACATGTAAAATCGTGATGAAAGGTCAAATCCTGGTGAAAGCTCCCTTTGAATTTCAATGGCAACATCATCTAAACAATATGTTCCTCACTAACAATGAGCCTAGTCATAGAAATATTTTTAAGGCAGAGATTGACAGTGATTATGGGGAGAAGGCAGGAGATCGAGGTTGAGAATAAAGATAGATCAGCCATGATTGAATGGCGGATTAGACTTGATGGGCCTATTGGCCTAATTCTGCTCCTAGAACATAAACTTATGAAATGCCATTGAAACACGGCAAGTACAAAGCTTGGTCTGTGGCACACAGCTCGCCTACAAACTTAACAATGCCTTTCCAGCATTAATAAAACACAAATCCAGAATAGTATTCACTATTTATTGTTCCACTGTCCATTTGACTAGATGAATATTTCCCCAATAGCGCTCAAGATGTTCATCATTATCCAGGGCATATCAATAAAGCCGATGAGCACCCGTTCCACAACTTTAAGCATCCAATGTCAACCACTGACTTCAATATGTGCCATCTACAGGATATTTCCATTAAATGAAGCTTTATCAACAGCACCTACCATACCCACAACCTCAATCATCTAGAAATAATTGTTTTTTAAAGGATTGTGTAGGAAGGAACTGCAGATCCTGGTTTACACTGAATTTAGACACAAAAAGAGAGAGTAACAGCGGGTCAGGCAGCATATTTGGAGAAAAGGAATAGGTGGGGTTTTGGGTTGAGACCCTTCTTCAGACTCATTAGGTGATGTTTCGGTTCGAGACCCTTCTTCAGTCTTGCACATCAGATATGTAAACATTAGATCAATGGAGGTATTTAAAGAGAAAGTAGATACACTTTTGAAAGATTATGCAAATTAAGGCAAAATAGTTCTGACTCAAGGGGATTATAAACTTGGAATAATCAGCCATGATTGGCATGATGTCATTGAATAGTGGGGCAGGCTTGAGGAGAATGGTAGTCACCTCCGGTTCCAATCTTCCTGCTTTCTGATGGGAGAGAAAAGCAAAGCCAATATCACAAGTGGATGATTTTCAGCAGAAATGACAATTTGTGATCTCAACAAAAAAAGTGAGTTACTTGAAATTGTAGCATTTGATGCAGTCTAAAAGACTGAAACGTGCCCAAATCAGCCTCTGAGGTGTTGCTACTGAAACATACATTGGACTTGGTTCTAACAGGGCAGAAGACTACAGACAAGTCAGGATGGAAATGGAATAGAGAATTAAAAGAGTAAGCAGCAGGGACATTTGAGTCACCCCTGGGGACTGAATGCAGATGCTCTGCGGAATTGGTCAAACAATCCAAGTTTGGTTTCTCCGATATATCTGAGACTACAGTGGCCAAGTTATTCACTGCCGTAAGATGCAAAATGAAGTAACTCAGTGGATCTGGCAACATCTCTGAAGAACTTGGATAAGTGAAGTTTCGTGCTGGAAACCTTCTTCAAGAAGGGCTTTCAAGAAGGGCTACAGAGAAGTCAATTGGAATCCTACCTGTGTTCTCCAAGGACGCTGCCTGACCTGCTGAGTTGCTCCAGCATTTTTGTGTCTTCCTTGGTAAACCAAAATGTGCACTTCCTTGTTTCTACATGCTGATGTAGCCTGGAAGCTGGAAAGTCTGTGGACATTTGTACATCTCCGATGGAAATCATGAATCATGACATAGACAGTCCAAAGCACTAGCAGCGAGGTGGGGAGTTAGCACACCAGCTTAACCCCGTCCAATGCTGGACACTGGGGCTCCAGCTGAGAAAAGCAGGTATATCCCAGTATAAGCCATGGCAATGGAGCAGAATAGGAGCCCCATTGATATTCATGATGGGAAAATGGTTGTGTAATACAATGGGCTAAACCTGATGTCTATTTGTTATAAAACTACTTTTGCATATACAGGTATATCATGCTGAAAAATTATTGATACCATTTCCCAACATCTCCCTCCCCTTTTCCATTGTGATGTCTTCATTTGCATTTGGAGAAGAGGAAGAACTAGACTTCCCCTCAGCTGGAAACGGGACCATTTTGAGGTTGTGCTCTAAGAAACCAGAAACAATATCAATCCCAGGAGCCTTTCAGTGAGGCCCGAGTGCCATTCTCCTCACAAACGTCACAGACAATATAAAAATTGGTAAAGCTGCAGACTTTAGAAGTGAGGAAGGCCGTCAAAGGATAAAGCAGGATATAGATTGGCTACAAATATGGATGGAGAAATAGTAGATGTTGTTTAATCCTGGCAAGTGTGAGGTGTGGCATATTAGCAAATCAAAAGAGAAGGAAGAGTATGTAGTTAATGTACAGAGGGATATTTGGGTATAAGTGTTTTGTGTTCTCAGTACCGCTCTCACTGTAAGAAACGTATTCCATCTGACATTAAAGTTATGCCTTCTAGTATTTGACATTTACACTCTAGAAAATAGGGTTCTGACTGGCAAACCTGCCTATGCCTTTCATAATTTAATAAACTTCCATCAAATCTCCCCTCTGCCTCTGACATTACTGAAAAACAATTCACATTTGTCAAATTACTCTTAACAGCCAATATCCTCCAATGCAGGTAGCATCCTGCTAAGCTTTTGCTGCACCCTCTCCAAATCTCCATCTCTTTCCTTTAACGGGGGTGTCCAGAACTGCACATAAAGCTCCAAATGTAACCTCAAGTTGTGTAAAGCTGCAGTATGACTTCCTGACAGATCTACTCAGTGCAATAACTGATGAAGGCAAGCATACCATAGGCTTTATTCTCCTCTACTTCTGTAGCTACTTTCAATACAGAAGTAGAGGAGAATAAAGCCTATGGTATACTTGCCTTCATCAGTTATTGCACTGAGTAGATGTGTCAGGAAGTCATACTGCAGCTTTACACAACTTGAGGTTACATTTGGAGGTTTATGTGCAGTTCTGGTCACCCCCGTTGAAGGAAAGAGATGGAGATTTGGAGAGGGTGCAGCAAAAGCTTAGCAGGATGCTACCTGCATTGGAGGGTATTGGCTGTTAAGAGTAATTCGACAAATGTGAATTGTTTTTTCAGTAATATCAGAGGCAGAGGGGAGATCTGATAGAAGTTTATTAAATTATGAAAGGCATAGGCAGGTTTGCCAGTCAGATCCCTATTTTCTAGAGTGTAAATGTCAGATACTAGAAGGCATAACTTTAATGTCAGATGGAATAAGTTTCTTACAGTGAGAGCGGTACTGAGAACACATTGCCCGGGGGGTGGTTGAAGCAAATGTGATAGTGACATTTAAAAGGTTCTTTTGGGCACATGGTTCTGTATGTGGTGACAGCTGAAGATCAAAACAATTTAGACTTTTAGACTTTAAACATTAGAGATACAACGTGGAAATAGGCCCTTCGGCACACCAAGTACACGCCAAACAGCGATCACCCTGTATAGGAGCCCTATACTAACGACTAGGGCAATTTAAAAAAAAAAAAAAAATGATTCAATTTATTGTCATTGTCAGTTGTACAGTACAGAGACAACGAAATGCACTGTACACTGACAATGACAATAAATTGAATCATTTTTTTTTTTTTTTTTAATTGCCCTAGTCGTTAGTATAGGGCTCCTATACATTTACTTTTACGGAAGCCAATTAACCTACAACCTGTACGTCTTTGGAGTGTGGAGGAAATCAGATCACCCGGAGAAAACCCATGCAGTCGCAGGAAGAACATACTGACCGCTGTAGACAAGATTGAACACGGGTGGCTGATGCTTTATGGCAGCACCTCTACTGCTTTGCTACTGTGCCACACACTTCAGATATATGCAGTTGTTCCCCAGTCATTTACTTGTACAGCATGAGCTCTTACTAATCTAGATCCAGGCAATACTTTTTAATTTTTTTGTTTAACCATTCAGTATGGGTTTTTCCCGCTTGCAGAATAAAGCAAAGTTTACTCACCACAAGTAGCAACTGTAATTGCCAGTGTCGCTCATCAATGCAGGCAAAAACCAAAGGTAAGGATTATTTACATGAACACGTTGTTCTTGATCAGTGCTTATCATCTCAAGATTATTCTTCAAACATTGAAACATAACAGATTCATTGTTTTCTGCTTTCAGCACGTCATCGAAACATTCTAATTTAAATGCCTCCTGCTGAAGAATTTTGCTTTCTATTTCATTGTTCAGATCTTTGCAATCATCTGAAAATGGAAGAAGAAAAACTCTTAATTTAGGAAACTAGGTACTGTATTCTGGGTGCCGGTTAAAATTAATTCTTTATGCAAGTACATTAATCAGCAAATAGATATAATTGAGATAGAGTCAACTTTGTTTTAGTAATGCACTTTCCTTTAGGTTAGAGAATTGATCCTAACAAGGATAACTCTTCAGCTCCCTAATAATACACAGTTCATGAAGACCAATATGACTGAATGTCTTGAATATTTTTTCTACAGATACAGACACAAGGTGTAGCCCAGAGCCTCTGGGAAGAAAGACAGAGTTGCAGTCGGTGCAGACTATTGATAGCCTCGTTACCCAAGCCACGGTTGTCACAGTGAGATGCTAATAATTAATGGCAAGTAATGAACACGACTGGCAAATAAGTATGTGGAGATGTTTTTTGGGGGGATTTCTGCTATAGTCAAGTGTTTAGAGAGTTCATGTTCTTTCCCCAAGCAAATGTCTATATTAATAATCATATAACTGGGTCTGCATGTGAAATGATGAGCAGAAAACATACATTTATACCAAAGGTAGGAGCCCTTCTGTGCATGATCATCATGTCTGGGGTGCTGCCTTTGTCTGCTGAGCTGTGCAGAAGTACTTGAATGGACCTAAACTACAGCCTGCAAGTGCAGAAGTTCATGAACGTGGTCCGGGATCAACTGTTATTAGTCATCTCCACTGAAGGCCGGCAGCGATGATGTTTTAATTCATGGAAGCAGATGATAGGCACCCAAAATATGAACATCATGCTGTATTCTAGCTTTATTCAATATCTATATTCGAAAGATGAAAATACATTTCAGAATTTCAACTCAAAGTTCAGGGAAAGAAAAGTAGTTAACATTTCAGATCCACAATTTTTCATCACATCTTCACTGATGAAACATCGTGGATCTGAAGCTTTAATCTACCAACAGCAGAATACATGACAAAATGGTGCATTCACGTGGTCAGGAATGGAGAACAGGCTCTGGTGAAGAGTGCCACATTAGTTAGGCCCCTATTGGAACAGGAGGGCAATTACAGGCTCATGTTGGGAACTTGGGGAGTGGCGGAGATTTACATAGGTATACAAATTCAGAATAGGGTGTTTTAATTGTATAACACAATAATAAATGATGTAGTGAGTTCCTGTAGAAAAATAGATGTGACATTTCAGGTCTGGACTCTTCTTCAGAATGACATCACCTAGCCATGTGCTGCTGAGATGCTACCTGACCAACTGAGCAACCCCAGTACTGGGGCCTTCTACGAGTTCCTGTGTTTGGTTACTTTTGAGCATTTCCAAAGGGCAACCTATTAATTTTTAACATGAAAAATGGCGTAAGTCAGTATTGTTTGAATCAATTTTGGTACCTATCCATACAAGAAGAAGCAAGAATAGATTACCAAAACTTGGATTATGAGGAGCATGCTAAATAAATTGTGGAAGCTAGGGAGACAGAGAAATAAATGTGAGTTTCGTGTCTTGGACCCTGAAAGTACATCCACTGTGGATTGATGACCTGGGAACGCACGGTTGCCAGAAGTGAAAGAATGTGGAAATAGCCAAGGCTTGCGAGGCTGGAGAAGGCAACACAAATGGTGCACAATGTGAAATCATGAAAGTACAATCAGACTGAGACCCACTAGGAGCAAACGGTCCTAGAGGTGACGATGACTGGAATTCAATTAAAATGCTAACAAAAAAACAACTTTGGAAAGGGATAATTGTATGTGCATAGACAAATGAGAGGTTGCCAAGGGGAATATTGGACTAGTCAACAAAAATAGAATGCTGGAAACACTAGGCAGATCAGGCAGCATCTATAGAAGGTAAAATATGTCAAATTACAGGCGTATATATTTTTTTCTCCTTCCATAGATGCTGCCTGACCTGTACAATGTTCCAGCATTCTTAGTTTCCACTTCAGATTTCTAGCATCTGCAATGTTTAGATTTTCTTTTGCTGTTTGATTAGTCAAGTCTAAAGATTAAAAAGGTATGCTGGGGATTCCTGCCACAACTGAGGTGCGATCAATGTCAGGCACACTGCCTTGTTGATTAAGCTGGTGTATTTAGAGCTTCTTCTCAAGATAACTGCTGTAACAGCTCAACTTGAGACAGCTAGCAGGGAACTACTAGGGAGTTTATGATCAGTACCAAAGACAAAGGCTATAGCCATCCCAATACTAGGTTGGCGGACATTTGTTCTAATTCGATTTAAGGTTTTCAATAGCAAACAATAAGTCCAAGATCTGGTGATGGAACAAGGCTGAGAATCACCTGCAGTTATGTGGAGTGGGGTTTTTTGTATAAAGGATTGTTTGCAGGTGGTAAATAATAGGAGGTTGAGGGTAAATGGGGATGTTCCAATGTTCCAGAAGCACAGTGCATTTTTATTAATTAAGCAATTCAATGTAAACAATTTACCTGGTATGGCCACAATTTGACGGATGTTTGCAGTAAGAATGATAGGCAGTAGGAATGCTATTCCACGTCTGTAAAAAAATGAAAACTTTTAGAAACTTGAAAACATCACGTCTTTCACCATAGACATAAAAAGTAGCAGAACATGGTAAGACTTTGGTAAAGCAATATGGATTTAATCAATGTAACATTTCAGATTGTATAGACTAACTTTCAAAATTATAATGTCATGCAATTTGTTACAGGAAAATAGTTAATCCTGAACCAAGTAGTCTGTGACTTCAGGTTCCTGTACTTCCTGCCTGATAGCAGTGATGAAAAAGATAGCCTGGCCCAGATGGTGAGGATGCTTAATGATAGATGCCACTGTCTTGAGGCAACGCATCATCTAGATGCTATCGATGGTGGGGAGGGTTGTGCCCATGATGGACTGGGCTTCCACCATTCGGTGCAGCCTCTTGCATTCATGTTAGTATAGGATTGCCATACCAGACATTGATGCAACCAGTTAGGACAATCGGGATACTTTCTACAGTGAATCTGTGGACGTTTGTCAGAATATTTGGTGAATGCCGAATCTGTTTAATCTTGGAAAATAAACACATTGGTATTCCTGTTTGTGATTGCATCTACATGTTCAGTTTGTAATGTATATAATGTGCTAGGGGAGACTCAAGGTGGCGTCCTGCAATACAGTAGCTTGTTAGTTTACTCCTGTATCTGAGAGTTCTTTTGAGTCAGTTCCAAGCACCCAAATACACTACAATTGGCGACGAGGATGGGATAGAGTTTGTGAACTCACCCGCGGGACTGTTTTGCAACACGCAGGATTGTTTAACAGTTTAAACAGTAGATACGGAGTTGTGTCGCAGTTGTTTTCGAGCTGGACAAGAGAGGCCTGCAGAGATCCTCTATGCCGGGGACTGCATTTAAAACATCAGCTGTACAAGTCGGCGAGTTTTGTCAGGCTATCTCTATGTTGTGTCTACGTGGCAAGATGCCGTCCTTCGAATTGTTACTCATTTTAGACTGAGTTGTTTTTTGTTTTTTTGTCGAATTCCTCAAGCTGAATAGTCTTTGTACAAGTTTTAGGTGAATTGTTACACCAAAACACACAACAACAGCATGACAAGTATAAAAGAACAAAAAAAGGAAAGAAGAAGGGCTGTGGTGACAGCGGGCAGGCAAGTCAACAGAGCAGCGGTAGTCGACTGGGCAACGAGCCAGTGGCAGCAAAAGTAACGGTGAAGCCCGGAGGAGCCAGCAAAAGCAGCAGCGGAGGTTTGGTGAGGCCAGCAGCAAAAGTATTGGTGGGGACAGCTCGAGAGGTCGAGAAGGCACCGGAGTCCATAGGCCAACAAGCTGGACCAGTGAAATCCTTCAAAGTAAAAGCAGGACTGTTGAATGTAATACATTGTTCATTATTCCTTCACAGTAAAAATGGGACTGTTTGGATGTAATGCATTGGCCACTGTTATTAATAGTAAATCTGTGGGCATAGCAGGAATATGGTTAAAATGTTCTAAATGTCTATTAACATGAAATGTTGGTTAGTAGTATAAATCTATTATTATAAGAATTAGTAATAGTCAGTGGGCTGGATCACTTCATAGTGTGTAGAAGGATTAAGTCCAGTGCAGAATACACAGTGAGAGAACAGAAGATAGTGCACCTGAATAGCAACAGGTAGCATGGCTTTTCAAATTGTAGGAAACATGCCCCAGTTAGATTATGGGTGTAATTTTGAGAAATGGACCGAAGTCTTGGAGGCTTGTTTCATTTCCAATGATATCGCTGCAGAGGAGAAGAAGAGAGCATGGTTCATATTAGGCTTAGGAAGAGAGGGTTATCAGACCTTACGTATGTTACTGCAGCCAGCAAAGCCCACAGATAAAATGTATGAGGAGTGTAAGGAGGCATTAATGGCTCATTTCTCGCCAAAACTTCCAAGGGTATCCAGAGGCAAGGAGCCTGAACTAAAGAAGGCAGAGAGTCCCTCAAAGGACCAAGGTCAGGTGAAAAAGGACAAAGGTCAAGTGCAAAAGGACAAAGGTCAAGTGCTAAGGGACAAAGGGCAAATGCAAAGTGGCAGAAGTCAAAGGCAAAGGGAAATTGTCATCCAAAGGGCAACCCTAGCTATTCAAGCTGCATTCAGGGGTATGAAGGTACAGAGAGAAATCCGGAACAAACAGAAGGCAGCAACGGTAATACAAGCAGCATTTAGAATGCACAGAGTATACCGTCAATACAAGGCAATGAGATTGGCAGCTATAATAGTACAAACCCATTATAGGGCACACCTTCAAATGGAAAGTGATCGCAAAACTTAGATGAAGGTCCGCTGAAGCGTTGTACTGCTTTTACTACCGTGGAATGCTTGTTCGAAGGCAATTGCAGTGGTGTGTATTCAGGCCTTATACCGCGGGATCAAAGCCAGAGTATTCGTTGAGAAAATCAAGGCAGCACGCTGTATTAAGTCATTCATAAGGATGTGCATTACAAGAAAGTATTTCTTGATGCAAAAGGCGGCTGTAGTCACTCTGCAAGCTGCATACCGTGGTTACCGATCAAGGGTACGCTACAGAGCTATGCGACAAGCAGTCATTTTGATCCAGAGATGGTACAAAGCATGCAAATTAGGGCATTCCCAGTTTGTGCAATATCAGTCAATGAGGGATGCAACTATTACCATTCAGACTGCCTACAAGAACATGGTGGTTAGGCAGTGGGTTAAGCAAAAGAGAGCTACTGTAAAAGTGCAGTCAGTTGGTATAGGAAAGACCTAAGGAGACAAATAGATGCACAACAGAAAGGCTTAAACGATACAAAAGGCTTAAAAGATATAGGAAAGACTTCCTCAAACTGATTTATACAGCAGTTGTAGTGCAATCTCACTACCGTGCTTATGTAGTAAGAGATATATACAGAGCGCAAATCAATGTTGCATTGCAAAGACAATATAGATCCTACTTCTTGATGAATAACCAGAAAGGTGATTTAAGAAGACAAATAGATGAACAACAGAAAATGCTTAAACGTTGCAAAGAACGGTTAAACAAATGTGTGACGATGAGCAAAAAGCTGTTAATAGAAAAGTCTAAAGAAGAGAGGCTTGTCGGTCGAGACAAAAGTATGCAGGACCAATTGCGACTAGGGCACTTCACTATAGTCCAGCATGGAGCTTCCTTCACTGAGCAATGGACAAATGTTTATGCATTGCAGAATGTCATTATACAACAAGAGCAAGTAAATACGTAGCGCCAGGAAATTGAGCGACAGAGAGCGACTGAAAAACGAAAACCTGCAGTCATGTGTCAGATCCCACCTACAAATAATGAACAGAAACAGAGGAAATGTTAACTTTAGCAGAATATCAAGAACAGAAAGAAATCTGCAAATTAGATTAGGATATTTTAAAAGGGAAGACGCAGAGATACAGGTAGAGCTAGAGTGATTAGAAAAAGTGTGCAATTCACACAGAAGGGAACGGAAAAGGATAACACATAAAGCAAGGGGTAATGTATTTGGTTTAAGGAAGATGAGTGGAATGAACCGTTATAAGTGCTAAGTTTAGATACGATTATTACAGTTATGAGGATGTAATATAAGATGACTGTAATAATATAATTTTGCAGCAGTGTGTTAATCAATTATATTTTATGTAATAGAAATTGTGTTATTCGCCTCCAAGCTAAAGGGGGAACAGTGTAATGTATATAATGCGCAAGGGGAGACTCAAGGTGGCGTCCTGCAATAAAGTAGCTTGTTAGTTTACTCCTGTATCTGAGAGTTCTTTTGAGTCAGTTCTAAGCACCCAAATACACTACACAGTTCAGGCCAAATCATCTGAAATTTTAACAGCTCACTCTGAAGCCGCTAACTCTCTTCCGAGTGGTGGCGCCATTGAGTGTGGAGCCTCGCCAGCAACTGTCATCCTTTTTGTTATTTTTAGTCTGTCTTAAAGTTTGTTTTTGGAGGTCTTTTAGTCTTTTTATGTGGGGGATGGGAGGAAGAGGGAAACCGTTTTTCTTAGTCACTACTTGGTCGAGGATGCGTCTTTCCTCCGAGCCGCATCTTCGCCCCCTCCTCGCGGCCTACCATCTGGATTAGCGCGGCCTTTCCTGCCAGAGACTGGCCAGAGTTTCAGTAGCGGCGCCGCACTGGATTCCATCGCAGAGCGAGCGATGCCTTACCGGGGTTGCCGTGTTGGAGTGCTGGGACTGCCGACTTTGACACCGTGGAGCTGTGGTCTACAGAGCTTCCAGCTGCGGGCGGTGGAGCTTCCAACCGCAGGCGGCGCTGACTTAGACATCGCAGAGCCTGGGATCCTTGCCGGGGTCGCCAGCGTTGAATCTCCGCCCAGCTCGGCCTGTGGACTTTGGGAGCCGCCGTCTCTGGTAGGAAGCGGCCGATTCGGAGGCTCCAGGCCGCTGAGAGTGTTCTTCCGTTCGAGGGCCTGAAACATCAGGCCACCATTGCGGCGACTGCGGAGGCCTCAACAGGCCCCGACCACGGGTGAACAGAGGAAGAGGACTGAACTTTGTTGCCTTCCCTCACAGTGGGAAACAATGATTCTGCTGTGGGGGGATATTTTTACTGTTTTATGTTAAATTCTAAAGTGTGTTTATCTTATCTGTGTGCTGCATGGTAACTCAAATTTCACTGCACCAATTGGTGTATGTGACAATAAATGTCCTTTGTCCTTTGTTTGTTGCAACACCATTCAACCAGGTGTTCTATCTCACCAGGACCATGATTGAATCAAAGAATTGTTTAGTTGTGGGAGCTAAGGATAATGATCAGAAGTCAGGTTCTCTGACAGACAGAATTATATCATAAGTCGTTGATCACGTTCCTTCTCATTTCAGGTTGGTTTAATACAATATGATAGAACTTTATTTATCCCAGGAGGTAAATTGTCTCAATTGCCAACAATTGCCAACAATCATAAAGCACGTGAAACATAAAATTAAAGTGATGAGTGGAAAGGATTGGCGATGTGCAAATATTGTGTGTGTGTGTGTGTGTGTGTGTGGGGGGGGGGGGGGGGGGGGGGGGGGGGGGGGGAGGGAGTCCGTCTACCCCACGACAGGAGTGGAGGAGTTGTACAGGGAATAAGGATCTGCTGCGGCGTTCTGTACTGCATCTTGGTGGAAGCAATCTGTTGCTGAAGGTACTCCTCAGGTTGACCAGTGTGTCATAGAGGAGGTGAGCTGTATTGAGCAAGATGCTCCCCTCCAAGACCTCCCATGAATCCAACTCTGCCCCCACGTTGATGGATTTTGGGGAGGAAATAGAAGTGGTTTGTACGGGTCTTCTGAATTTAAGTAAGTTTATGAAGAAGCAACCAAAAAGGTTAATGAAGATAAGGCCATTGTCCAAATGGACTTCATCAAGGCCTTTGATAATGTTCCACATGTTGGGCTGCTCTGGAAGGTTACATTAAATGGGATCCAGGGAGATCTCTTAAATTGGATGCAGAATTGACTTCATGGAAGGAAGCTGAGGATGGTGGTGGAATTATGTTTTTTGGACTGGAGACTTTTGTCCAGTGGTGTGCATCAGAGTTCAGTGCTGGGCCCGCTGTTTGTGGTTTATATCAGCAATCTGGATAAGATGGCATAATTAGTAAGCTTGCTGATGACAGGAAAATGGATGGTATCATAGATAGTGAAAATCATTATCAAGAATTAAAGCAGGCACTTGATCAGCTGGATAAGTATGTTTAAGGAATAGCTACTGGAATTTAACACGTGAAATTGCATTTCGCAAAGTCAAACCAGGGCAGCTCCTTCACAGTGAATGGTAGAGCCCTGGGGTGTATTGTAGAGCAGCGGGATCTACGTGTGTACAGCTACATCATTTACTGAAAGTGGCATCACAGGTAGAAAGGATGGTCAAGAAGGCTTTTTATTAGTTTGTCATAGGAGCAGAAGTAAGCTATTCAGCCTATTGAGTTTACTCTGCCATTCAATCATGGCTGATCTACCGTTCCCCCTCAACCCCAAACTCCTGCCTTCTCCCCATAACCTTTGACACCCTCGCCAATCAAGTATTTGTCAATCTACACCTTAAAAATATCTAGTGACTTGGCCTCCGCATCCGTCTGTGGCAACAAATTCCAGATTCACCACCCTGGCAAATGAAATTCCTCCTCATCTTTTAAAGCTGCTTCCTTTTATTCTGAGGCTATGCCCTCTTGTTTTAAACTCTCTCACTGATGTAAACATCCTCTCCACATCCATTCTATCCAGGCCTTTCACTACTTGCCAAAGTCCAATGAGGACCCCTCACTATTCTAAACTCCAGCGAGTACAGGCCCAGTGCCATCAAACACTCATCATATATTAACACAGTCATATCTGGGATCTTCCTCGAAAACCTCTTCTGGATCCTCCTCAACACCAGCACATCCTTCCTCAGATATAACGCCCAAAACTGCTCACAAAATAAGCATAACTGCTTATTCCTTCTACCAAAATGCATGACTGCACACTTTGTTATGCTGTATTTCGTCTGCCCTTTCTTTGCCCACTCCCCCAGCCTGTCCAAGTATTTTTGCAGAGTCCCTGCTTTCTCTACACCACCTGCGGATGATCTTCGTGTCATCCGCAAACTTGGCCACAAAGTCTTTAATTCTCCCATCAAAATTATTGAGATACACAATGTGAAGAGTAGCGGCCCCAGCACCCACTCCTGCTGAACATTGTTAATCACCTGCAGCCAACCAGAAAAAGCTCCCTTTATTGCCTCTCTTTGTCTTCTGCCATCCAGCCAACCTGTTATCCATGCTAGTATCTTCCCTCTGTTACTCAGGGTTCTCATCTTCTTCAACAGACCGCAGTATTCTTTCAAAGGCTTTCTGAAAAGGCAGGTAAACAACTTCCACTGACTCTCCTTTGTCTATTTTGTTATTACATCCTCACAGAATTCCAATAGGTTTGTCAGGCAGGATCACCCCTTCACAAAACCACACTGACATTGGCCTAATTTATCATGTGCTTCTAAGTACTTGGAAACACCCTTTAATATTCTATCTTAATGTCCTTTGAAGTAACCAAGGCTCTCACAACCATTTATTTCTATTCAAACCACTTGGAACAGATCAGTTTCACAATATTTCACCTGAAATGGGAGCCTTCAGTAAGTCTGCAATTTAAACACATGGCATTTACTCGAGTTCCCGTCCCATGCTCGTACTGAAACACAACTATTACTCATTCATTCTCAGGGCAATTGCAGAAACTGGTGTCGATTACATGGAGTAATGTTAGCAAATGCTGAGTGTTTCGCTGAAATTTTCCTGCAAAAATCATGTAAATATTTTGGACTGCTATCTTTTTAATGTTCATTTGTGGGATGCAAGCAGAAGCTTCCACGTGGCGCATCCAGGCAATGCTGACGACAGAAACTGTACCACAGTGACTGACTGAAGTAGTCAATTCTGCAACCACCGACCGTCAACCGTCACTGACCGACCGGAAAGACGTGATATAGAAGATGGCCGGACACGAGGAAGAAGAATGGTCATTTTTATAGGGCCTGTCTCACTGTACGAGGTAATTCAAGAGCTCTCCCGAGTTTAAAAAAAAAATCAAATTCGTGGTTAGCACGTAGAATGTACGTAGTGGGTATGTCGGAGCTCAGGACGTCTCTTAGCGGCTCGTAACGCTAACGGCAGGTACTCGGGAAACACGGTAAGCTCGTGAAGATTTTTCAACATGTTGAAAAACGTCCACGAGAGCCCCGAGTACCTACGAGCGGCTATTACCGTAATTCTCGAAGAAACTCGGGAGAACTCTTGAATTAGCTCATACAGTGTGACAGGCCCTTAAGTTTACTTTCATTTCTCACCCTTCTCTCCCATTTTTCTCAAAAGATTTTGGATGAATAAACTTCCGATGGCGCTATGGTGGCTCATGGCACGCGCTATTCACCTCTGCACCGTCTAACGCCAAAAACCTATTGAAAATTTAAACCGGACAGATCTAAAAATACTCACCGGCAGACGTTCAGCAGTCGCGCAAGTGACGTCATCAGAACACGACCCTGGTACTTTTAATATGCCAGTTAGGCTTCTGCCCAAAAGCCCAAAACTTCAACCAAAAGTTACAGAAGTTACTGAAGGCCACGAAGAAGCCTCAACCTCGATTATGGCACACCCCCGAGAGGAAGCAGCAAGGTAAACTCCGGGTTTGGTGGAGGAGATCCGTTCAGCACTGTGTCATGACCTTTTGGCTGTGAAGGCAGAAATCTGTGGGAAGATTGATAAGATCGATGCCTGTATAGAGGAGGTTAACTCCGACCTGAAAGGGGTAATCGACAGGCTTGAAACCGACATCAGCCGTAAGTTGGAACCTATTCTAGTTACTTCACAAAAACAAAGCAAGGCTATTCGGGAATTGGAGTCTACTGCGGCTTTAAATGTCGAGACAACACACAGGCTGATGGCTGAGGTGGAGCGTATCTCCGGGTTACTATTTAAAGTAACAGAAAAATGTCTAGATTTGTAAGGGTGCTCTAAACGTTAGAACCTAAGGATTGTTGGAGAGAAAGAAGGCAAAGAACTTGGTCAAAATCTTCTAGATTTTACGGCTCAACTACTTCAAGACGTACTCGCTTTGGATGCAAAACCTAAACTTGACCGGGCTCACAGAGCTCTGAGAGCCCGGTCAGACAGCACAGCCCCACCAAGGCATTTGATCCTGAGGGTGCACCACTGCCATGTTCTAGAGGACATTTTGCAGAAATTTGCCAACAACTGAATCCTAACCTTTCAAGGTGAAAACATACGAATCTTTAGAGACTTTCCTGCCAAAAGTCGTTAAGAAAAGAGCACTCTTCTCCAGGTCAAGAGCTATTCTGAGGGATATACCTGACCTCTGATTTGGCCTATTATATCCTGCCAAATTGTGAGTTAAATTAGGGGTAAAGTATTAGCCTATTTAAAATCTATTAATACTGATATAATATTTCTTCAGGAGATGCATCTCAAAAATGGAGCTCACAACAGGCTGAAGGGTAGGTGGATTGGACAATTATATCATTCTACATCTTCTTCCAAAGCAAGAGGAACAGCAATTCTAATTCGTAAAGGTATACCATTCAAACATATATCCACTATAGCTGATAAGGAAGGCAGGTACATTATAATACCCGGGGAATTGTATTCAACTACATTGACCATGGTGAATATTTATGCTCCTAATTTCGATAATCCCCAATTTTTTAATAAAATATTTAATACAATTTCAGACTCTGGTCAGCATAATTTGATAATTGGGGGAGATTTAAACAGGGTATTAGATCAATACTTGGATAAATCTTCACTTCAAAGAAAAAGTACATCAAAATCGAGTGACCTTTTAAACACCTATATAAACAATACAAACATAAGAGATGTATGGAGAATTGCCAATCCGTCTGGAAGACAATACTCTTTTTATTCAGGTGTTCATAAAGTTTATACATGAATTGACTATTTCTTGGTTGACACCAAACTTATTCCTTTTACCTACAACCCAAAATATCACAACATTATTATTTTGGATCACTGTCCTCTCACTTTTTCAGTAAAATTGGAAGGAATGTATAATAAACAACCGTTTTGGAGATTTAATCCACAAATACTAGCTGAGGCAAGGTTGTGACTATTTGAAGCTACAGATTAAAACATTTTTTGAGACAAACGACACCTCCGGTATTTCTCCGTCTTTGCTGTGGGAAACTTTTAAATCCTATGTTAGAGGCTGTATTATAGCATACCAAGCTTTTCAAAACAAGAAAAATAAGGAACAATTGGAATTAGAAAAACAGATAAAAAAGTTAGACCTAGAAAACGCGGCTGATCCAACCATTGCAAAACATAATAAAATAGCTGCACTAAAATTTAAATTAAACCAGATTCTCTCTGCAAAAATTATTAGGGTATCTCAATATACTAAACCAAAAAATGTTGAATTTGGTGATAAACCACACAAGCTAGTAGCACACCAACTCTGCAAATTAGAGAATGACCGTACAATGCACAAAATTAGATTAGAAAAAGGAGATTTGCTTACATTGCCTAAAGATATTAATGAAAGATTCTTACAATTCTACCAAAAACTGTTCATCAAAAACAACAGCCGACCCTGCAAAGATGAAAAGCTTTCTTGAGAATTGCAATCTCCCATTTCTTAATGAGGGGGAACGGGATGAATTAGGTGCAGAGATAACAACAAAAGACATCGTAGAGACATCGTAGAGACTATTAAATAATTGAAAAGTGGAAAAACTCCTGGCCCGGATGAGTTTAGTAATGAATTTTATAAAAAAATTAATGATTTAAATTCTCCACGCTTATGTCCTTTATATTCAAGCATATAATACAATACAATACAATACAATACAATTTATTTTTGTCACTTGAACCTCATAGAGGCTCAAGTGAAATGTTGTTTCTGCAGTCATACATACAAGAAAAAAAAGACCCAAGACACAACACAATTTACACAGACATCCATCACAGCGCATCTCCTCCTCGCTGTGATGGAAGGCAAAAAAACTTATCTCTCCCCTGCACTTCCCTCTCCCCCCGATGTCAGAGTCAAAGTCAGAGCCCAAGTCAGAGCCCCCGGCGGGCGACAACAATTGTCCCGCGGCCATTAACGCCGCGCCGGGTGCTGCAAGGTCGCGCTCCGGGTCTTGATGTTGGAGCCCCGGGCGGGCACTAGCAAAGTCCCGCAGCCGTTGAAGCCATGCCGGGCGATGATGTCAGGCCCCGCTCCAGGTCATCCTCGACCCCGCTACTCGGGCGGGAGAAGTCGCCGTTGCGGAAGCCCCGAAAAGCGGTCTCCCAGCAGGGACCCGCGGGCTCCCGGTGTTACTGTCTACCAGACCTGCGGTTGGAGCCTCCGAATCCCCGGGGTCGGGTCGCAGCAGCACGCCACCACCGCTCCACCCGGTCCGGACTCAGCCAGCTCCACGATGGTGAGTAGCTCCGCAGCTCCGTGACTGGAGCCCCAGGACGTTCCTGCTGGAGGCCGCTCCACGTTGCAACCCCAACGACAACGGAGACCCGACAGGGAAAGGTCGGGTTCTCCGTGCAGGGGAAAGATTTTAAAAGTCCCCCCCCCACCCCCCGCCCCCCACACACACACACACACATACCCCATCAAAAAAATAAAAACTACATTAAAACGGGACAAAAAACCCCCAAAAAAACAGACAGACAGCAGAGGCCGCTGTGACGTGAGTCGCGCCGCCCACCGGTCAACCTGTGGGCGGACCTGTAACTAATAAAGAACAGACTTTACCACAAACGCTGAATCAACTATTACATTAATTCCAAAAAAAGATAAAAATCTCGACGAGCCTGGATCCTATAGGGCAATAGCCCTTTTAAATATGGATCGGAAGATACTAGCTAAGACTTTGGCTTGTAGATTAAGCCTAGTTATCGGTAAACTAATACATCTAGATCAAACTGGGTTTATACCTAAACGACACTCGTTTTATAATTTGTTTTTTTAACATGATATATTCGCAGAGAATGCCAAATGAAGATGATAGATAGATATAATTAGATAGATATAATTTATTGCTACACAAGCAGGGTCGGTGGAAATTTGGGTTGTCAGCAGCAGTACAATAATAAAGAACACGCAACCACAATAAAACTGTAACACAAACATCCACCACAGCATTCATCACTGTGGTGGAAGGCACAAAATTTGGCCAGTCCTCCTCCATTTCCCCCCCGTGGACAGGACCAGAGTCCAGAGTCAGTCCAGGATCGGCTCTTCCTCACCGGAGACCGCGGCTTTAAGATGGTGTAGGTCGACATTTAAAGACTCCGCCGCAGCCAGAAGCACCATAGACTGCAGGGCCGGCGGTTGAAGCTCCCCTCCAGGGGTGATGGTGAGTCCATGCCGGACCCGCGGTAGAAGTTGGCCGCGGGCCGGCAGTGATGGCTTCTTCTTCCCCCGGGTCCCCCACGAGGGACAGCTGGAACTTTGCAGACCGCGGCATCAGGTTGCCGGCAGCCCCAGGCCAGTGAAACGGAGCGCTCCCCTCCAGCGAGCCCCAGTGAGGGCTCACCCGCTCCACAACGAGAGTCCACGCTGCGCCCGCCGCTGAAGCCCCCGGGCGTGTCTCCGGGAAAGGCCGCGCTGATCCTTGATGTTAGGCCACGGGGGAGGCGACCTGAAAAAACTTGCCTCTCCATGGAGGAGGTGACCAAAGCGGTTTCCCCCTTACCCCCCACACCACCCCCCACACAAAACACATGAAGGAACATTAAATAATACTTTAAAACATGCTAAAAAATAAAAAAAAGTTGAAAAAACTGACGCGCTGCTGACATGGCTGCTGCCAGAGCAGCGTCCCCTACAGATCTAACAATTATTTCTCTAGATGCAGAAAAAGCTTTCGACCAAGTGGAATGGACTTATCTTTTCACAGTGTTGGAAAAATTCCAACTGGAAGATAACTTTACTTTATGGGTGAAGCTTTTATACCCTAATCCGACAGATAGAATGCTGACAAATCAAATGCTTTCACCTAAATTTTATTTATCTAGGGGTAACAGACAAGGATGTGCTCTTTCTCCAATGTTATTTGCTTTAGCCATAGAACATCTTGCCGAGAGTATCAGGTCCCATTCAGGCATTTATGGATATAATACCAAATATACCTCCAATAAAATGTCGTTATATGCAGATGATGTACTTTTATACATTACCAATCCCCAAATTAGTATTCCAAATGTTTTAAACATTACAGAACAATTTGGTTCTTTTTCTGGATACAGAATAAATTGGAACAAAAGTGAAATCATGCCAATAAAAGAACAAGACCCTTCTCAACTCCAACAATTTCCTTTCAGAATCGTTACTGAAAAGTTCAGATATCTTGGAATTTATGTGACTAGAAAGTATTCCTCTTTGTTTAAAATAAATTTCCCACCGTTAATTACTAAATTGTATGCCTACATCCAATTTTGGAAAACACTTCCTATCTCCCTTATTGGTAGATTAATGCCATAAAGATGATCTTCCTTCCGCAACTTTTATATTTATTTCAATCAATACCGATATATCTCCCTAAAAGCTTTTTTTTTTAAATTGACTATAGTAGCAATGTTACAAAATTTTGAGATTTTAAAAATCAAGTCTGCAATTTATCCCATCAGATAAAGCATAAAAATAAGTTTAATTTGACACCTAATTCATTTTCATAGCTTCAGTATTAAAAATGTTATGGCCATTTTCATACTCGGAAATTAGCATCTTGTTCCCTATTGATTTTCCATTGACTTAACACAAAAGCTGTGATCAAGGACAGTCAAATGGCCATAACTTTATTAAAAATTAAGAGAACTAAAATACATTTTCAGTTATTACAGATTGAAGCATTCTGAAACAAATATTAAACAATCTTACTTGGATGACCTGAAATTAAAGCATATAATTAGTTAGTTACCCAATTGTAGCTAATTCCAAAATTCAATTACTAGATCTAAACATCTATCCATTTCTTAAGAAAAGATTAACATTTTTAAATAGCCTAAGTGTCCAAAGAACATTCACACAAGAATTCACAATAAAACATGATTTTTAAATCTCATTGACATTAATTTATAGGCCAAATGGAAGGAATTTAGTGTTCAATTGCCGTAACTTAATGGCCATTCAAATCAGCCTGCGAGTGTGTTTTTCTGGAACGCGCTGGTTTGGAACGTTGCCATTGCGGTGGATTTGAAGCCCATGTCAGCATGAAAGATACTGCAGGTTTGAATTGGCCCCCAAGTCACGTACTCACAACTTAAAATTTTGAATAAAGGGATCTTTAGAAGCACTTTTTAATGTAAAAATAAACAACCTACCTTGCCTTGTCCCCTACATAAGATCCGTCCCGTTGTCGGTTTTCGCGGCTTTAGAGGATGATTTTTTAATCTACTATTACAATTAAATAACCCAATTTAGTTTTAAAATAACTGCAGCGAACTAATGTCGCAGCAATTTTTCGTCAGCAACTAGGCAGGCTGAACAACCTCGATTTCAATAGCCTAGAGAAAATCGCATTTTAAACCCGCCCCCCTCTCAAAGGCGCCAAAGTTGCGCACATGGGCAGCAATAGAACTGCAGCGCCACTGAAGGTAAGTTTTGCAACATACCTAACTATTGTCACTAACTGTATTTGGGACTACAAAACCCACATAATACACAAAAGACATTTGTGCAAATCCAAAGAAAATGGAGGATTAGCTCTACATAATTTTATTTTTTACTACTGGGCAACTAATATTAAAAATATAACTTTCTGGTTTGGACGATACATGTCAACATGTAAATTGGTTACAAATGGAGACGGAAGATTGTTTGCCTTTTAGTATAGGCTCGATCCTCCTATCTCCAATACATTTGAATAAGTCAACGTATGAGCAAAATCCGATAATACATAGTACTATCCGTATTTGGAAACAGCTGAAATTCAGTCTTAAATTGAGAAATATGTCTCTCCTTCTTCCTATTGCAAATAATCCCTCGTTTAAACCGTCTACGTTAGATGTGGTGTTTGTTCAATGGAAGAACCTGGGAATTAATACTGTGGAAGACCTCTATAAGAAAGGGACTTTCTCTTCTTTTCAAGAACTACAGGAGAAATATCACTTGAATGCCAATCATTTTTTTAGATACCTTGAAATCCGAGATTACATGAAAACATATACACAAGACTGTCTTCTTATGGGTCCAGATATATTAGACGAATGTTTGAATAGACATGTCGATACAAGTAAGTTGATATCTTACATTTATAACAGTCTTCTAAATATTGACAGCCCACCCTCTGAGATTTATAGGTGAGCATGGGAGGACAAGCTGGGTTTTCCCATTTCGAAAGATATATGGGAGGAAAGCCTACAATACATACATTACTGTTCTTTAAATGCCAGGCATTGCCTGATACAATTTAAAGTATTGCATAGGTTATACTACTCAAAGACCAAATTGAACAAGATCTTCCCAACTGTCTCTCCTCTCTGTGATAAATGTCACTTTCAAGAAGCCACACTAACTCATTCTTTTGTATCCTATATAAAAATACAAAACTTCTAGACGGGAATATTAAATATAATTTCTAAAACACTTAACCCCCCCCCCCCCGCACCACCATAGATGAAGCTCACACCAGGGTCTCATCCATACCCCGTAACACTGCTCTCTCTCCCCATCCCCGCACTCGCAACAAGGGCAGAGTCCCTCTGGTCCTCACCTTTCACCCCACCAGCCGGCAAATACAACACATAATCCTCCGCCATTTCCGCCACCTCCAACGTGACCCCACCACTCGCCACATCTTCCCATCTCCCCCCATGTCTGCCGTCTGCAAAGACCGCTCCCTCCGCAAATCCCTGGTCAATTCTTCCCTTCCCTCCCGTACCACCCCCTCCCCGGGCACTTTCCGTTGCAACCGCAAGAAATGCAACACCTGTCCCTTCACCTCCCCCCTCGACTCCATTCAAGGACCCAAGCAATCGTTCCAGGTGCGACAAAGGTTCACCTGCATCTCCTCCAACCTCATCTACTGCATCCACTGCTCTAGGTGTCAGCTGATTTACATCGGGGAGACTAAGCGTAGGTTGGGCGATCGTTTCGCCGAACACCTCCGCTCAGTCCGCAATAACCAACCTGACCTCCCGGTGGCTCAGCACTTCAACTCCCCCTCCCATTCCCAATCCGACCTCTCTGTCCTGGGTCTCCTCCATTGCCAGAGTGAGCAACAGCGGAAATTGGAGGAACAGCACCTCATATTCTGCCTGGGGACCTTGCGTCCGGATGGCATTAACATTGAATTCTCCCAATTTTGCTAGCCCTTGCTGTCTCCTCCCCTTCCTTAACCCTATAGCTCTCCTCCCACCCACCCATCCGCCCGCCCACGGGCTCCTCCTCCTCCCCTTTTTCTCCCTTCCCCCCCCCAGTCTGAAGAAGGGTTTTGGCCCGAAACGTCGCCTATTTCCTTCGCTCCATAGATGCTGCTACACCCGCTGAGTTTCTCCAGCAATTTTGTGTACCTAAAATCCAATTGGAGTCAGATTCAAAACTATTAATATTAGGAATGTCAGAGGTCTGCCCTAATCTAACGATATCTCAAAGACGCGTCCTTGCCTATGGTTTATAACTGCGAAAGAACTTATACTTAAATTCTGGAAAAAGATAACAGTTCCCACAGTGAAGATGTGGATCACAGAAATGACCTAGACACTACATCTAGAAAAAAAAAAAAAAAGGCTTCTCTTGACTGACAAACCAGATACATTTTCCAAAATATGGTCTCCTTACATTGAATTTCTTCAATTCTTCAATTCTTCAATGGTTGAACATAAACTCAAAACCGAGGCTAGGGTTGGGTGAGCAGGCGTAGGGAAGGGTGTGGGATATATCTCCGCTTCTTTCACTTCTTCGTTAGTTCTGGGGTTTTTCCTTTTTCTTTTTTGTGTCTTTCTCGAAATTCATTCTTTTCTTTTTCTTTTCTTCTTTCTTTCCATTGTTTCCCTTTTTCTATAGACAATAGACAATAGGTGCAGGAGTAGGCCATTCGGTCCTTCGAGCCAGCACTGCCATTCAGTGTCATCATGGCTGATCATCCCCAATCAGTACCCCGTTCCTGCCTTCTCCCCATATCCCCTGACTCCGCTATTTTAAAGAGCCCTATCTAGCTCTCTCTTGAAAGCATCCAGAGAACCTGCCTCCACCGCCCTCTGAGGCAGAGAATTCCACAGACTCACCACTCTCTGTGAGAAAAAGTGTTTCCTCGTCTCCCTTCTAAATGGCTTACTCCTTATTCTTAAACTGTGGCCCCTGGTTCTGGACTCCCCCAAAATCGGGAACATGTTTCCTGCCTCTATGTGTCCAAACCCTTAACAATCTTATATGTTTCAATGAGATCTCCTCTCATCCTTCTAAATTCCACAGTGTACAAGCCCAGCTGCTCCATTCTCTCAGCATATGACAGTCCCGCCATCCCGGTAATTAACCTTGTAATCCTACCCTGCACTCCCTCAATAGCAAGAATGTCCTTCCTCAAATTATGGGACCAAAACTGTACACAATACTCCAGGTGTGGTTTCATTAGGGCTCTGTACAGCTGCAGAAAGACCTCTTTGTTTGAGATTAGTATACAAACTTAAAGTACACGGTATTGGGGTTCAGTATTGTTGTGGATAGAGAACTGGCTGGCAGATAGGAAGCAAAGAGTAAGAGTAAACGGGTCCTTTTCAGAATGGCAGGCGGTGACCAGTGGGGTACCGCAAGGCTCAGTGCTGGGACCCCAGCTATTTACAATATATATTAATGATTTGGACAAGGGAATTGAATGCAACATCTCCAAGTTTGCGGAAGACACGAAGCTGGGGGGCAGTGTTAGCTGTGAGGAGGATGCTAGGAGGCTGCAAGGTGACTTGGATAGACTGGGTGAGTGGGCAAATGCATGGCAGATGCAGTCTAATGTGGATAAATGTGAGGTTATCCACTTTGGTGGCAAAAACAGGAAAGTAGACTATTATCTGAATGGTGGCCGATGAGGAAAAGGGGAGATGCAAGGAGACCTGGGTGTCATGGTACACCAGTCATTAAAAGTAGGCATGCAGGTGCAGCAGGCAGTGAAGAAGGCAAATGGTATGTTAGCTTTCATTGCAAAAGGATTTGAGTATAGGAGCAGGGAGGTTCTACTGCAGCTGTACAGGGTCTTGGTGAGACCACACCTGGAGTATTGCGTACAGTTTTGGTCTCCTAATCCGAGGAAATACATTCTTGCCATAGAGGGAGTACAGAGAAGGTTCACCAGACTGATTCCTGGGATGTCAGGACTTTCATATGAAGAAAGACTGGATAGACTCGGCTTGTACTCGCTAGAATTTAGAAGATTGAGGGGGGATCTTATAGAAGTTACAAAATTCTTAAGGGGTTGAACAGGCTAGATGCAGGAAGATTGTTCCCGATGTTGGGGAAGTCCAGAACAAGGGGTCACAGTTTAAGGATAAGGGGGAAATCTTTTAGGACCGAGATGAGAAAAACATTTTTCACACAGAGAGTGGTGAAGATCTGGAATTCTCTGCCACAGAAAGTAGTTGAGGCCAGTTCATTGGCTATATTTAAGAGGGAGTTAGATGTGGCCCTTGTGGCTAAAGGGATCAGGGGGTATGGGGAGAAGGCAGGTACAGGATACTGAGTTGGATGATCAGCCATGATCATATTGAATGGCGGTGCAGGCTCGGGGCCGAATGGCCTACTCCTGCACCTATTTTCTATGTTTCTTTGCTCCTATATTCGATTCCTCTTGTTATAAAAGCCAACATGCCATTCGCTTTCTTCACTGCTTGCTGTACCTGCATGCTTACTTTCATAGACTGATGTACAAGGACCCCCACATCCCGTTGTACTTCCCCTTTTCCCAACTTGATGCCATTTAAATAGTAATCTGCCTTCCTGTTTTTGCTACCAAAGTGGATAACATCACATTTATCCGCATTAAACTTCATCTGCCATGCATCTGCCCACTCCCCCAACCTGTTCCTTTTTTGTTTTCTTTTCCTTTATCCTATTTAGTTACTAGTTTATAAAATGTTAAAATTGAAGCAGTACGAAAATTGTATAACTGTTATGTCGATTACTTTCTGCTTGTACAATTGCTTCTAATAAAATAAATATTTTTAAAAAAAGATAATGGATGAAAACAATGATTTCCCTCGCGTTTGGTTCCAGAAAGGCATTTGTTATTCTTGCTGTCTGTTCTCTCCATTTAATTTATATTACAGCTTTTACAAACAGATCATCTCACACATGAAGAATGTAAAATGTCAGTCATTTCAACGATTTCCTAAATAAAACAATGACATCCAAATAAAAAACAAATTGTGCCAATTTTTACATATGTTATCTTTTGTTTAAAGTAAGATAGTGATGATTATGTACTTTACCGTCAAGCAGCTACAACTTTACAGATATAGTACAGGAAATGAGGCAGTGCTGTGCTAATGATACTCTGTTCTTAGTTGAGAGATGAATATTGGCCAGTACACTGAGGATCAATCAGCTGGCCTTCATCATAAAATAAAGTGGGGTTTTATACTTGCAAAAAGGGGCTTTGATTCAGCCTCATCTGGAAACAAGCTCGATGGCAATGAGGCACTGTTTCTCACGGTGCTCTCTCAAAAACGTCTGCTCTGCAGATTACAATCCTATAATCATACAATCTTGAACCTAGAACCTTTTTGCATAGGTGAATCTGCAACCAAGTGAGCCAACGTTACACCCTGTGCTTCACAGAGTCTGAGGTGGATATAGTCTATCTAAAGTAGAAACTGCATCCAGGATAGAAGAGGGGACAACTAATGAAAGATCAGGTTTCCTTTCTTTTGTCTTGACCTTGTCTGATCTGCATTTGCCACTTTGCTGTATTTTTGCTTAATCCACAGTGTCATTATTATAATAATACTGATAAATAATTGCTGACATTTGGTCTCAATGCTCTCTAATCTCTATTACGGATGAGGTAGGTGGATGGGAGATAAAGATGTCACTTCCTGAATAATAAGAAAAATGATTCAGTTATTTGTCTCCTGCTACCATTTATTACCTTACCTCTCAAGACAAAGGCAGGATCACTGCATCTAAACTGGAGATCAAATTTTCCTTTACAGGTATGATGGAGGATTTGACAGAGGGAGTGACTACTGATTTCTATTGGTAACTTGGCAAGGTTGACAAAATTCTGCCAAGTCTTTGCCAAATGAACCACTTGTGCCAAATGAACCACTCCGCTGGGGATGGATACACATTCTTGTTGTCCGAGCACGACGTGAGGAGAGCTCTGACATGTGTGAACACTAGGAAAACTGGAGGCCCAGATGGCACATCTGAGCGAGTACTTAAGTCTTGTGCTACTCAGCTAGCTCTGGTGCTCACTACAATATTCAACCTCTCCCTGGCCAAGTCCGTGGTCCCTGCCTGCCTGCTTCAAAAGATCCATCATTGCTCCTCTCACCTTACACCTCTAGTGTTGGACATTTCCACCCTGGGGGAAAAAACTTCCGACTGTTCACCCTATTTATGCCTATCATCATGTTATATTCTTGTCAAATCTCCCTACATTCACCTTTTCCCCATAACTTTTGATGCCCTTATTAATCAATCTCTTCTTTAAAAATACCCAATGTCTTGGCCTCCACTGCCATCTGTGGCAATGATGTCTGAAGAAGGGTCTCGACCCGAAACGTTGCCTATTTCCTTTGCTCCATAGATGCTGCCTCACCCGCTGAGTTTCTCCAGCACTTTTGTCTACAGTGAGGAAGGGAAGGAGTTATACAGTTTGATGGCCACAGGGAAGAAGGATCTCCTGTGGTGTTCTGCACTGCATCTTGGTGGAAGCAGTCTGTTGCTGAAGGTACTCCTCAGCTTGACCAGGGTGTCAGAGAGAGGGCCCAAATCTGCTCACAAAATAAGCATAACTGCTTATTCCTTCTACCAAAATGCATGACTGCACACTTTGCTATGCTGTATTTCAAGTGCCCTTTCTTTGCCCACTCTCCCAGCCTGTCCAAGTCCTTTTGCAGAGTCCCTGCTTTCTCTACACCACCTGCAAATGATCTTCGTGTCATCCACAAACTTGGCCACAAAGTCTTTAATTCTCCCATCCCAATTATTGAGATACACAATGTGAAGAGTAGCGGCCCCAGCGCCCACTCCTGCTGAACGTTGTTAATCACCTGCAGCCAACCAGAAAAAGCTCCCTTTATTGCCTCTCTTTGTCTTCTGCCATCCAGCCAACCTGCTATCCATGCTAGTATCTTCCCTCTGTTACTCAGGGTTCTCATCTTCTTCAACAGACCGCAGCATTCTTTCAAAGGCTTTCTGAAAAACCAGGTAAACAACTTCCACTGACTCTCCTTTGTCTACCTTGTTATTACATCCTCACAGAATTCCAATAGGTTTGTCAGGCAGGATCACCCCTTCACAAAACCACACTGACATTGGCCTAATTTATCATGTGCTTCTAAATACTTGGATACACCCTTTAATATTCTAAATTAATGTATTTTGAAGTAACCAAGGCTCTCATAACCATTTATTTCTATTCAAACCACTGGAAACGGATCAGTTTCACAATATTTGACCTGAAATGGGAGTCTTCAGTAAGTCTGCAATTTAAACACATGGTATTTACTCGAGTTCCCATGCTCTGGTAATGAAACACAATTATTACTCGTTCATTCCCAGGGCAATTGCAGAAAATGGTGTCAATTACATGGAGTAATGTCAGCAAATGCTGAGTGTTTCACTGAAATTTTCCTGCAAAAATCATGTTAATTTTTTGGACTGCTATCTTTTTAATGTTCATTTGTAGGTTTACTGTAATTTCTGATCCTTCTCTCCCATTGTTCTCTAACGCAGTTTCAAAGATTATGGATGAAAACAATGATTTCCCACGCGTTTGGTTCCATAAAAGCTTTTGTTACTCTTGCTGTCTGTTCTCTCTGTTTAATTTATATTATAGCTTTTACAAACAGATCATCTCACACATGAAGAATGTAAAGTGTCAGTCATAAAACATGACATTCAAATAAAAAATAAATTGCGCCTATTTTTATGTATCTTATAATCTTTTGTTTAAAGTAAGATAGTGGTGATTATGTACTTTACCTTTGCTTGACCAGCATGTTGCAATAGGGCAGCATCCTCACACTGGATCCTCCTTGGATTTTGTTTTTCATCAGTAACAAACAGTCGTCAAGCAGCTACAACTTTACAGACATAGTAAAGATACAGGAAATTAGACAGTGCTGTGCTAATGATACTCTGTTCTTAGTTGAGATGAATATTGGCCAGGACACTGGGGATCAATCAGCTGGCTTTCTGAAATAAAGTGGAAGAGTCTTATTCTTGCAGACAGGGGCTTTGATTCAGCTTCTCATCTGGAAACAAGCTCGATGGCAATGAGGCACTGTTTCTCACTGTGCTCTCTCAAAAACTTCTGCGCTGCAGATTACAATCCTATAATCACACAATCTTGAACCTAGAACCTTTTTGCATAGAAGTGAATCTGCAACCAAGTGAGCCAAAGCAACACCCTGCGCTTCACAGTGTCTGAGATGGATAGAGTCTATGTAAAGCAGAAACAACATCCAGGATAGAAGAGAGGACAGCTTATGAAAGATCAGGTTTCCTTTCATTTGTCTTGACCTTGTCTGATCTGCATTTGCCACTTTGCTGGATTTTTGCATAATTCACAGTGTAATTATTATTATAATAATACTGATAAATAATTGCTAACATTTGGTCTCGATGATCTCTAATCTCTATTACGGATGAGGTAGGCGGTTGGGAGATAAAGATGTCTCTTCCTCAATGATAAGAAAAATTATTACCGTAAGACTTCTCAAGGCAAAGGCAGGATCACTGCATCTAAACTGGAGATCAAATTTTCCTATACAGGTATGATGGAGGATTTGACAGAGGGAGTGACTACTGATTTCTATTGGTAATGGGGCTGTCCCACTGTACGAGCTAATTCAAGAGTTCTCCCGAGTTTCCCGATTCGAACTCGGACAATTACGGTAATAGCCGCTCGTAGGTACTCGGGGCTCTCGTGGACATTTTTCAACATGTTGAAAAATCTTCACATGTCTTCACGTGCTTACTGTAGTTCCCGAGTACCTGCCTTTAGTGTTACGAGTTGCTAAAAGTCGTCCCCGAGCTATGACGGACCCGCTACGTACATTCTATGTGCTTACCACGAGTTTGATTTTTTTTAAAACTCAGGAGAGCTCTTGGGTAAAATCGTATAGTGGGACAGGCCCTTTCCTTGGCAAGGTTGACAAAATTCTGCCAAGTTTTTGCCAAATGAACCACTTTATTATGACTGCACAAAAAAGATGACAAACATTCCAAAATGTTTTCCCTCACCTCTTCGGTTGAATTATTTGATGAGGAGAACTCTTAACTGTCAGAAGTATTTGCTGATCCTATATGATCATGGAACATCGACCACAGAGCAGTACAGCATAGGAATGAGCCCTTCAGCCCACATTGTTTGCACTGAACATTATGCCATGTTAAACTGATCTCACCTGCCTGTACATGATCCACATCGCTCAATTCCTTGCAGTACATGTGCCTATCTAAAATTATCTTAAATGCTACTATTATTTCTGCTACTATCATATCTGCCACCGCCATCCCTGGCAATGCATTTAAGCCCCACCACCACACTCTGCGTAATAAACTTGCACTCATCTCCATTAAGCTTTGCCCCTTGCACCTTAGTGCATATGTGCACAAATGCCCTCTAGTGTTGGACATTTCCACCCTGCTGGGGAAAAAGCTTCCGACTGTTTACCCTATCTATGCCTATCATCATTTTATATTCTTCTGTCAAATCTCCCTTCATGCACCTTTTCCCCATAACCTTTGATGCCCTTATTACTCAATCTTTTCTTTAAAAATACCCAGTGTCTTGGCCTCCACTGCCATCTGTGGCAATGATGTTGTCTGAAGAAGGGTCTCGACCCGAAACATCGCCTATTTCCTTTGCTCCATAGATGCTGCTTCACCCGCTGAGTTTCTCCATCGTTTTTGTCTATTGTGAATGTTCATTTCAACATTGACATTTAGAAGTACATAATACATAAAAGATCAGTAAATGCAATTTCTGAATTAAAATTAGTTAACGATGCTCTGCATATAATAGTCGATTATGCAAGATCCCACAAGCACATAAATAGATCACAACCTACCTGGTGCACAGAGTGAACGATTCTCAGCGTTTTCAAATGGTTAACTCATTTGGCAATAAAACAGTATCAACGCTGAAACACCACTGTAAAATTATACATCTGATGTAGAGATAAGGTGTGCTCCAACCAAGACTTTGAATGCAGATTACAAATAATTCATCAGAGCTCATATTGAGGAAGGAGCTTATCTTTGCTTACCTTGTGCAATAAAACTGAAGTTTAACATTTAGATGAGTCATTTACAAACCATTGGGCTTGGAGAGCCCTTTTTTGGTCAAAGCATTACAGATTAAACATGTTACCAGCATTTATTACCCCACAGACATTGTTGGACATGTGTAGCGACATCAGGAGTGTATACAAGTAACGTGGGATACTTTGTAACGTTGTCAGCACCCTTGAACATAAGATCATAAGTGATAGGAGTAAAATTAGGCCAGTTAACTCATAAAGTCTACTCCGCCATTCAATAATGGCTGATCTATCTCTCCCTCCTAACCCAATTCTCCTGCCTTCTCCCCATAACCTCTAACATACGTACTAATGCTTAAATATATCCATTGACCTGGCCTCCACAGCCAAAGAATTCTACAGATTCACCATCCTCTGACTAAAGAAATCCCTCCTCATCTCCTTCCTAAAGGAATGTCCTTTAATTCTGAGGCTATGACCTGTAGTTCTAGACTCTCCCACTAGTGGAAACATCCTATCCACATCCACTCTATCCAAGCCTTTCACTATTCTGTACATTTCAATGAGATCTGCCCCTCATCCTTCTAAAATAAGCCCACTGCCGTCAACCACTCATCATGTTAACCTACTCATTCCTGGGATCATTCTTGTAAACATCCTCTAGATCCCCTCCAGAGCCAGCACATCCTTCCTCAGATATGGTGCCCAAAATTGCTCACAATTTTCCTGACCAGCGCCTTATAGAGCCACAGCATAACATTTTGTTTTTGTATATAAGCTCTCTCTAAATAAATGCTAGTGTTGCGTTTGCTTTCTTTATTACTGATTCGACTTGCAGATTAACTTTTTGGGAATCCTGCACCAGCACTCCCAAGTCTCTTTGCACCTCCGATCTCTGGATTCTCTTCTCATTTAGAAAATAACCTACGCCTTTATTCCTGCTACCAAAATGCATGACTCCACACTTTGCTACACTATATACCATCTGCCACTTTTCTGCCCACTCTCCCAACTTATCCAAGTCCTTCTGCAGAGTCCCTGCTTTCTCTACGCTATTTGCCTCTACACTACTCTACATCTATTTTCGTATCATCTGCAAACTTGGCCACAAGGCCTTCAATCCCCTCATCCAAATCATTAATAGACAGCATTGAAGAGCAGCAGCCCCAGCACTGAGCCAATGAACTGGCCTCGACTACCCTCTGCGGCAGAGAGTTCCAGAGACTCACCACTCTCTGTGTGAAAAAAGTTCTTCTCATCTCGGTTTTAAAGGATTTCCCCCTTATCCTTAAGCTGTGACCCCTTGTCCTGGACTTCCCCAACATCGGGAGCAATCTTCCTGCATCTAGCCTGTCCAACCCCTTAAGAATTTTGTAAGTTTCTATAAGATCCCCCCTCAATCTCCTAAATTCTAGAGAGTATAAACCAAGTTTATCCAGTCTTTCTTCATAAGACAGTCCAGACATCCCAGGAATCAGTCTGGTGAACCTTCTCGGCACTCCCTCTATGGCAATAATGTCCTTCCTCAGATTTGGAGACCAAAACTGTACGCAATACTCCAGGTGTGGTCTCACCAAGACCCTGTACAACTGCAGTAGAACCTCCCTGCTCCTATACTCAAATCCTTTTGCTATGAAAGCTAACATACCATTCGCTTTCTTCACTGCCTGCTGCACCTGCATGCCTACTTTCAATGACTGGTGTACCATGACACCCAGTTCTCACTGCATCTCCCCTTTTCCTAGTCGGCCACCATTTAGATAATAGTCTGTTTTCCTGTTTTTGCCACCAAAATGGATAACCTCACATGTATCCACATTATACTGCATCTGCCAAACATTTGCCCACTCACCCAGCCTATCCAAGTCTCCTAGCATCCTCCTCACAGCTAACACAGCCCCCCAGCTTAGCGTCATCCGCAAACTTGGAGATATTGCCTTCAATTCCCTCATCCAGATCATTAATATGTATTGTAAATAGCTGGGGTCCCAGCACTGAGCCTTGCGGTACCCCACTAGTCACTGCCTGCCATTGTGAAAAGGACCAGTTTACTCCTACTCTTTGCTTCCTGTTTGCCAGCCAGTTCTCTATCCACATCAATACTGAACCCCCAATGCCGTGTGCTTTAAGTTTGTATACTAATCTCTTATGTGGGACCTTGTCCAGCCAACCTGATATCCATACTAGTAGCTTCCCTTTGATACCATAGGCTCTCATCTTCCTTAGCAGCCTCCCATGTGGCACCTTATCAGAGGTTTTCTGAAAATCTAGGTGGCTCTCCAATGTCTGTCCTGCTATTTACTTCCTCAGATGCTCTCTATGTGGAGTTTGCATGTTGTCCCTGTGACCACAATGATTTCCTCTGTGCAGTCTGATTTCCTCCCACATCCCAAAGGCGTTCGGGATTGTAGGTTAATTGGCCTCTGAAAAATTGCTCTTCATGTGTAAGGAGTAGTTGAGTAAGTGGGACAACATGGAACTAGTGTGAATGGGTGTTCGATTGTCAGCATTGGCTCAGTTGGGTGAAGGGCCTGTTTCCATGCTGTATCTCTAAATTAAACTATAGGCATTCCTCAGATCTTGGAGGTAAGCAATCTGCTCCCAGGTGACAACCAGCAAAGCTCTGTTTGGAGCATTCTGAAATTTCACAGAGGTGCTGAGAAGCTCAACTAAAGGGTCTCCAACCTATGCTCTTTTATGCTTGTTAGACACCCCATCACCCGTGAGAGGGTCAGATCACCATGCACTGTGGTGTGCACTACCCACTCACTGGAAATGGGCCTTTGTTTCTGCTAAGCCACAGCACCATTGTTTTAATTACAATTTATTATTCCTTACATCAACATCATGTTTTTCTTAATGTTGGGAAAGTAATTTACACAAGCTAAAAATCACACTTTAATGTTCCTTTAAATTATACCTGAAATGGCTCTGCAGATGACAGATATTTAGCACTGGTAAACAGGATGATGTTCAGGTAGTGGTTTTAGATTTTACATCAAAATGCTCTCCTTTATCAGAACTAGGCATGATAGTATATTACGTTTGAGCATTACTTCCTCTGTCAAACTGCAATAATTTCTGATGACACAAGAAACAGCAAAGTTGGAAATTGAAGATATGCACAAACCGCTGGAGTAACTCAACAGGTCAGGCAACATCTCTGGAGAAAAGGAACAGGTGACGTTTCGGGTTGAGACCCTTCATCAGACTGACCCACTGAGTTACTCCAGAATTTTGTGTCTATCTTCGGTGTAAACCAGCATCTGCAGTTCCTTCCTACATAAGCTGGAAATTGAAATTCATTTCCCCATCACAGATGCTCCCTGGCCCACTGAGTTCTTCCAGCAATTTGAATTTTACAGAATTATTTTCTTGCAGTATTGTGATGTACTGAACAATTAATAGCATTGTAGAATAAATAAATGTTATTCTACCCCCTTGAACAGTTTTAGTCTTTACTTGCATTATTCTATGTGTAAGAGATTATTTGTTTGCCAGAGAAACTACTACCCAGGCAAAGATTGTTTTAATGTAATGAACAGTAAAGGGCCTGTCCCACTTGGATGACATTTTCTGCGACAGCCTGAAAAGAGGTTGTTGCGGCGTGGTCGGGGCGTGACGCGCGGTGTGATGCGCGGTGTCTCCCTGCCGCCCCTGGATTTTGGAATGTTTAAAATCTTCAGGCGACATTCTGCACCGTCACACGCTGACGTATGCTGTCCTGCGGGTGACGCCCGGTCAGGGTTAGGGCTAGGGACCACCGATGGGGAGTGGAGGGGAGAGGGGAGTTCTGTCTACAGTCACTGAATCCTTTCCTGTGAAAAGTTACCAATGGTGATTGGATCTGGAAGTGGACCAATACTTCTGTAAATAAAACTGAACGACTCAGACATCTTTTCATTTGCACAATTGATTTTATTGTATTCATTTTAATATATTAATGTTTAAAATCCATGTATTGAAGGAAGAATATTTTACAGCCCATCTGTGGTCCCTAACCCTAGCCCTCACCCCAACAGCATAAGTAACAGTATGTCTTACAACTTAACGGTTTTTAGGGTGACTACGGGCATCAGTCACTGACACTCGCAGTCTCCCAAAAAATCGCAAAGTGGGATAGGCCCCTAAGGCTTCATGCATGGAGCTAGCTAATGTGACTTAGAATAATGAAAATGCCACATAATTTAAACATTTATCAAACTTACAACCTAATTTTAATTTTAAAGTAAGAACAGCCCTTGATAGTGCATTTTGTTGCTGTGACAATGTAGCCATATCGATTCACATCCATTTGTTTTTGTTTAATATTTCTCGCTTTCATGCAAGCAGCATGTAGCCATATCGATTCACAGATATTTTTTATCCCAATTAACAATAAGTTTTTTGACACCAAATTCACTTTCATATCTTATAAAAAAGTATTTTTCTCTCGCATCTGTTTCATGCAAGCAGCAAAAAAGCTTGATATCCTATTATTTTGAAATGTAAGTGTCAATAACAAATAATTCACAATATAACATGATTTTTATATCTAATTTACATTAATTTATAGGCCAAATGGAAGGAATTTAGTGTTCAATTGCTGTAAATAAATGCCCATTTAAATCGGCTTTCTTAGTGGGTTCTTGCGGGCCCTGGGGCTGCGAGAGGTTGCGGAATTAAACAGTAATTTTAAAACTATTAGAACTATATTATCGACAGAGTTTTAAACGATTTTTCGTTAATGATTTACTAGGCATGTGCGATTAGTACAGCCTAGTAAAAATCGCCTTTAAAACCCGCCCCCTCCAAACAGCGCCAAAATCGCCGACATGGCTGAGGGCAGATTCCTAATGACGATTCAGGTAGGTTTTGTAACATACCTAGAGTCAGTTATTGCTAAATCAATAATATTAAACATTTCAGATAACTATAGAATTTTAAACACAGACAGAGTTTTATAGTTTAAAACAACAAAGATTTAGTCCAGAGCGAATAGATTCCTCCCATTCAGACATTGGATGGATCCCTGTTGTGACTTGGTTGCTAACCGAGTTCCAACATTTGTCAGGGCAAAGATAATTGTTCATTTGTTGAGTGTTAAGACAAACACCTTTGTCTGCTGTGGAGACCAGGATGAAGTTTAAACAATCATGTACAGTCTAGCCCAACAAAATGTGTTTTAATGTTTGGTCAAACTTTACCTTTGTCCCATGCTTTTAGAGGAGCCAATGATTCCAGGATGAAGTTTAAATTCCAGGGGAATCATCTGTACAGTCTGAGATTCTCGATCTATATTGTTCTAACAAAGGGTGTTTTGGTTTATTTCATCTGTACTCTTATATGAACAATTTTTTGGTTTATTTTATATATATCTGATGTTTATACCATCCAATATATTTAATAGAATTTTCAGTATAAGGTATACTGATTATAACGAACAATGAAATGTGCAGCCAAACTTAATAATCAGAATGAAGAAGGGTCCCAACCTGAAACGTTGTCAGTCCATTTCTTCCACAGATGCTGCCTGACCCACTCTTCCAGCACTTTGCTTTTTGTTTATTGATTCAAGTTCAAGTTTACATTTATTGTCACTATACCAATTGGTACAGCGGGATTTGGGTTGCCATACAGCCATACAAATAAAAATAACACAACACACGGAAGAATTTAACATTAACATGCTCACACAGCAGAATCAAAGTTTCCCACTGTGAGGGAAGTTCAGTCCACTTCCTCTATGATCACCCGTGGTTGGGGCCTATTGAGGCCTCCGCAGTCGCCGCAACGGCGGCCCGATGTTCAGGCCCTCTCGCCAGATGATGGAACTCCAGCATCGGAAGAACACTCTCAGCGGCCTGGAGTTCTGAATCGGCCGCTTCCTACCGGAGACCACAGCTCCCGAAGTCCACAGGCCGAGTTGGGCGGAGCTCCACACGGCAATCCTCGGCGAAAGATCACAGGACCCCGCGTTGTTAAAGCTGTGCCGCCCACGGCTGAAAGCTCCGCAGACCACAGCTCCACGGTGTTAAAATCGGCAGTCCCAGCACTCCGGACCTCCACACGGAGACCCCAATAAGGCATCGTCCGTTCTGCGATGGTACTTCGTCACTGCGATGGCAGTGACTAAAAAGGTTTCCCCCTTCCCCCACATAAAAAGACTCAAAGACCTCCATAACAAAACTTTTTGACAGACTAAAAATAAAAAGATGGAAGGACAAACAGCTGCAGGCGAGGCAGCCATACTCAATGGCACCACCCGATCTGGTTCATTAAGTTATTTCACACAAATGAGCTCTGTACGGTTGTTTCTCATTATCGACTTTTAATAGTCACACGGGGTGTATTTAAGGTTTGTGCAAGGTGTCAAATTCATAACATTCTGTAACGTACTCTTCCACAAAACAAAATTATATTTAAAAAAAAATCTAGTTTCTACAAAATGGATCTTATGTAAGATTAAAAGCATATTCGATAGTACATATCCAACATTACAAATCTGCTTTTAGATTGTGCTTAGTAATCTTTAGATATGACAAAATGAGGAATCTGAATCTATTTACTGAAAATGTACAAAACAAAATCTATTTTTTGTACATTATATGCTATATTAAATATAAAGTACAGATGTTGCACAGTTTTAAAATAAAATTATGAACTAAAAAGGTATAACCTTCAAAATCATATGACACTATAAAGTTTTGAAAAAAATTAAAGGGTTTAAATTTCCTTGAAGTTCATAATATTCCAAAATGGAATTCTTCTGACCTCCTAGATCGTAACGGCAAACCCATGTATAAACTAATTCCTGGTGTTTTGTAATACACCTCTTCATTTTACATAATTACCTATGGGAGTAAGTTTAGAAATCTTCAGTCTATACAAAGATGGATTGAGTCCCATTTGGTGCATTTTAAATGAGGTGAATATTTTCCTGTGACTGGGGAGATCTTGATGACATATTATATCTCACTTGTTTCCAAAATTTTGAGTTTGAAGATGGAGATTTTGCAGTCCATTCTTTTTTTGTCCATTTAATGGTTCCTTTCTTTTGTATAATATGTCTCATTGATTCTGAAAAGTCACTATAATCATCGTGATGCTCCAGCTCAATTAGAATAACTTTCACTTCGTCACACAGCAGTGCATCGTGCAATCCAACTTGTTGCTCAAACAGCCATTTATCCACAGACTTTGCCATCAAAATAATCAGTCTTCTGCTTTCTTTGATATTTGTTTTTACTTGTTCAACTAAAGCTACAAAAGTGGAGAAAAGGGTGGAAGGATTAATACAGAATTGACCTTTCAAAAAACGTATTGAATCTTGCAGCCCTGATTCTAACAGAGTACACAGTTTAGAAGCACATTTTATTTGCACTAAAACTGCAATGTCCATCATTTAGAAGTGCAACGACAGTCGGCACACCACCTACACATTCCAATTCAAATATCATTCTGACCGAGAAACAAATGGTGATTATTTCTGGGTCAAAATCATGGAAAACAATCCCAATAGCAGAATCGGAATATCTTCATCACATGGACGATGCCGTTATGCTGTCAGACAGGAGGCATAGATAGGGTAGACAGCCAGAATCCTTTTCCCCAGGGTGGATGAGTCAAAGATTAGGGCGGCATAGTGTCAAGGTGAGAGGGGCAATGTTTAAAGGATGTGTGTGGGTCTAGTATTTTACACAGATTGGCAGGTGCTTGGAACATGCTGCCAGTGGTGGTGGTGGAGTCAAATACATTAGTGGCATTTAAGAGGCATTTGGATAGGCACTTAGATATGCTGGGAATGGAAGGATATGGATTATGTGTAAGCAGAGGTGACTAGTTTAAATTGGCATCATGTTTAACATGGACAATGTGGGGCAAAGGGCCTGTTCCTGTGCAGCATTGTACTATGCTCTGCAGGTTGAATGGACTGCAGGAGTCAGAGGCAGCAATTCACCAGCACCTTCTCAAGAGCAATTAATCTTCTTCTTCTTCTTGCGTAAGGCGTGCACAGCCTAAAGTTGTAGGACAACTTGTTCTATTGGATCTTATTTGATTGTGCACGCCAGGTTGATTGCATTCGTTGAAACAGGGTGGACCACGTGAAGGTTGCAATCTCCCACCACAAGAGCAATTAATATTGAGCAATAAAGGTTAAACTTGCTTGCCATGCCTACAGCAACTGCATGAATAAAATAGGTACAAGTATCTTCACTTGGGGGTGTATTATCTATGGTTAAATATCATGTGGAATTATGCCCATATTCAGAACATCTATGCTTATATTGATTATTAATGCAACATGCAAAGATCTGCGGCGTAGAGCGTTCTCACATGAATGGCGGCAGTGGCGGACAGAAGGAAAGATCGATGACAGTGAGCATTTGGGGCCCGATGTTTTTGGAGTGTCTCTGGGTGGGCTGCAGGAGGCGATCCGAGGCACAGAGACTGAGATGGTCGTCAAAGGTGAAGGACAGCACATTCTCATGCCAATGTCAAGGAGGTATCGCAGTGGTTGATTTAGTAGAGTGGGAACTGGAGGCTCTGGAACAGCTCAGGGCTCCATTAGATCAGGCACCATTCCAAGTGGCCGAGCGGGCGGCATGGACGTGAGCTGCAGCAGCGGTAAATGACATCAACACATCGCCCTGCCAAGCCAATCTCTTCAACACCGACCCAGTGCCGCTACCAGAACATCGGGCCTCTATGACCAAGTTAAGATTCTAACAATGTTTTTTACAAATTCAGACTTAAAGGGTACAAGATGGCACCCAAAACATGGCAACTTTTGTGTACTGACTCAGTGTGGTCTACTATCTTACAATCTTAAACTTAGTACTATGGTGCCTATTGTATGGTATGATTGTCACAGAACTGTATGCAAATAAAGAATTTCACAGTACCTAGACGTGATGATAAAGTTTTATTGAGCCATTGAGCAAACAGTCTTACCTTCTCCAGGAGGATCATCCCTTCCAGGTATGAACAACCTATATCCGCACTGGAATTCCAAAACTCGTGGCAATATATTCATAACAAAGATAAGTACATCAGGACTGTTTGGTGAACAAGTGCTTTGTGGATATATGATATATGCATCATATTTCTTCCCATCTGAAAACAAACAGAGCACCAACATAACTCTCTTGAAAGTGTTTGACTTAATGTACCTTTAAATTAAACTGTATTTGGCTCTGTAATTATAGCTTGAAGTTCATATGCAAATATTCTTAAACAAGGATAAAATTTGCACTTACCATTTTCAGAACTATTTACTACAAAGGTATCACGAAAGCACAGGACAATATCAATCTTGAAAATCTTGTACGTGCAAATGCAGATGAATAAAACACATGCAAACACACCAAATGTAGCTACGATCTCTCGTGTAAAATCAGCAGCTGAACATAAACAAAGAGTAAATTTTAGTAAAATTGACCGTGGATGTGCACAATTTACTTGCTTGGGATTACCACAGAAAGGCAACACAATTGAACAACACTCATTTAAAAAACATTTTACACTATAATTCTGCAAAATGGAAAGAAAAACATTAGACGCAATTTTTTTGGACTGACTGACTCTGTGGTTTGGCAACATACAATGTCAAAAGCATTGGCCTGTATATCGACCTGTATATTTATAACATATACTCCCAACTAGTTATTTTCTGTTAATAAAAGCAGACATTTTCATGTTGAAATAGAATTGATAAGCAGTTCTAAAAATGGTTTATATTATAGTTAGAAAAATTTAAATGACAAAAGTATGTTTTTAAATAAATCTAAATTGATATGCACAATTCAAAGTAATTCTGAGAAATGGAATTTAGGAATATTATATATTCCCAAATCCAATGTATATTACATAACGCCATAGAGATCCGATAAAAATGTTCAAAATGGTGGCAAGCCATTGCATGGAGGTTGTGCAGATGTTTAAAATTTGGTGGAAAAAAGGTTTAAAGAATGTTAATGAAAATTGAGATGGAACAAATTCTGCAAGGTCAGCTTCACACGAAGTGCTTGGAGAGTCAAGTTTATTGCTGTAAAAAAAATTATTATTTGGTCATCAGTTGTACAAAACATTGTGTTGTCCCACCAGTCCTTGGGAAGCCTCTGCCTTTTCAAAAGATGTCAAAAGGAGCAGAGAAAGGGGTAGAGGTATAGGGAAGAAATTCCAAAAGGTGGATCTCAGATGTCCAATGCTACCAGCTTTTCAATCTTAAGGATAAGGAAGAAAAAGGAGATGCACACAGAGAGTGGATCTCTGGAATCTCTGCCAAGAGGGTAGTTGAGGCCAGTTCACTGCTATATTTAAGAGGGAGTTAGATGTTTGCCAAGTATTGGGGGTATGGAGAAAAGGTCAATACTGGATGAAAGCCATGATCTTCTACGGCTCAAGGGCCGAATGTGCATAATTACTATGTTTGCCAAGTATATAAAGCTGTCACAATAACCCAAACTTCTACAATGCATAAGTACAACATTTAAAACTTCCATAACCCAAACCCAATTAAACCTTCGAAATATGATTAACAAAGGCACGTTGAACCATCCCTGCTTCGTGGCCATGGCTGTTTTATTCATGGATCTGGCAATGTAAAATTCTACAACACAAGATGCACAGGTCTTGGTTTCTGGGAGGATGGAATTGTAATCAGATGTGAATTGGTGTTTGGAGTTGGAGATGTGGGTGAATTATCAGGGCAAGAGCAGAATGGGGAGCAGATTTGGATGGGTGGAGGATGGGTACAAGGGGAGTAATGTGAGCTTGAGTGGTGTGTGGGTTTGGCTGGTGTTTAAAGATATGACCAAAAGGGATGCAGATGGACAGTCATAAAACGCAACAAGATACATGAAACATGAAATTAAAGTGACGAGTGGAAACTCCTGGATTGTGGATGTGCAAAACTTGAAGGGTATGGGAAGGAGGGGAGTCACTCTACTCCAGTAGATACAGTTTGATAGACACTGGGCGAAAGGATCTCCTGTGGCGTTCTGTTCTACATCTTGGTGCAACTAGTCTGTTGCTGAAGGTGCTCCTCGGGTTGACATGTGTCATTGGTGGGGGGGGGGGGGGGGGGGGGGGGGGGGTGAGCTGTATTGTCCAAGATGCTCTGCAGTTTGAGGAGCATTCTCCCCTCCCAGACCACCTCCAATGAATCCAATTCCACTCCCAGGATGAAGCCAGGTTTCCTGATGAGCTTGTTGATACTGTTGGCATCCACTGCCTTTGCCCTGCTACACCAGCATTGACGATGGCACTGGCCACCACCGATGGATAGAACATCTGCAGAATCTTACTGCAGTCGATGAAAGAGCGGAGCCTCCTCAGAAAGTACAGACAGCTCTGTCCCTTCTTATCCAGTGCCTCAGCATTCCTGGACCAGTCCAGTTTACTGTCTAGGTCTAGGTCCAGCAAAAATAATCAAGTGGCACCACTGTACATTACTGAATGTCACTGTGATGTCCAGTGTCCCCTGTGCATAGAGCACCATGGAATGAAATTCCTGGACTTTGTGACACAAGCAGTAGATGCCCCTTTCATAGTAATTGTACTGCAAGCCAAGTAAAAATTCAGTGCCGCATAGTCCAATTTCAAGGCCTTCTTTTCTTTTAATGCTCACTGTGAATTCCTAACACAAGCATAAACATGATCTTTAGGACCCAAAATGCAAACTTGATTATCTTCCAGAAGTGTAGAAGTGCATCGCGCAGTCGTGTCAGACTGGATTAATACATCGACGGATATTGTCAATACATTCAATAAGATCAAACAGAAATCACACATCAGAAATACCAAATAGCCCTTTGAACAAATACCTTTGCTTTTCTTAAATATTGTAATGAATTACTTGCCTGTTTTTCTAAAATGAACAGCTGCAATTTGAGCTCCCACACCATTTACTGCGACACATTTAAATACTTTGTTATAATACTCTTCTTTGAAATTGGTTAATATTATATTCAGTTGATGATAGTTGCCTTGGTCGTCATTAGTTTTCCTAATGGAAAAAAGTTTACACGAGTTAGTCAAAAATCCCAACAGCTCCTTTGAACCTTCTTAATGATACTCAATTATGTGTTAATTCAAGCCCAGAAAATTCAGAAATGGATACCTTTTTTCAAGCTGGAAAGATTCGTTGATATAGTCTTCAATAAATTCATTGTTTACTAGCCAATATATCAGTATGACAGAAGACTCACAAAATCCAGCATATGCCACACAGGACAAATTGAAGTTTGAACCTGCACAAATAACATGCAAACATCCTGATTTACCTAATCGTCATAATATTAGAATGAATGCATCTTGATCTATCTAAACAAATATAAATGTTATTGTAAATTTACATTCTGTTAAATAGAAAAAAATATTTCACTGGTGAAAGTGAGGAATTCTACATCTAAAAAGGATCGGATTTTTTAAACTAAGATCATTTGCTAGCGATATTACATATAAGCAACTGCGTGATTTTACTCAAATGTAATTTTTAAAATATTATAATTTATTGTGTTATAATAAATGTTATGCACAAAGTGAACACTGAAAAGGTGATTTCAGCTGGGATACAGCAAAAGCTCATTGTGCAGCAGTAAAGTTGCTGCCTTACTGCGCCAGAGACCCGGGCTCGATTCTGACTATATCCTCACCTTTTAGGACAACAAAAATTCAACTTACCAGGTGATATTTCAATTGTACCATTTTCAGGGTGCATTATTTCTGGACCTACAGTCGCTTTACAGCCTGTGAAAATGAAAATAAAGTATTTTAGAGCAAGATATACAGACTTATTGTTTATTTTATGATTAATGATCTTGCACACAAAATAAAAATTGATGCTGAAATGCTGGCATGAAAGAAGAAAGGTCACATTTATCGTAGTCATTAAGGAGGTGTCGGATGCCATTTGACCCACTGATCTCCATACTAGCTTTTAACCACTTCCACCAATTCACCTATTGATTGTCAAAGTCATACAGCACGAAAACAGGCCCATTGGCCCAACTTGCCCATGCCAACCAAGATGCTCTATCAACGCGTTCCATCTGCCCGCGTTTGGTATAAATCCCACTAAACATTTCCTATCCATGTACCTCTCCAAACGTCTTTTAATTGTTATGCTTCAACTACCTCCTCTGGCAGCTCATTCTATTTACTCACCACTCTCTGTGTGTAAAAGTTGCCCGCAGATTCCTATTGAATCTTTCCCCTCTCACGTTAACCTTATGTCCTCTGGTTCTTGATTCCAGTACTTTGGGAAAAAGACTCTACACATTCACCCGATCTAATCCCCTCATGATTTTGTGCACCTTTATAAGATCACCTGTCAGGCTCCTGCACTCCAAGGAATAAAGTCCTAGCCTACCCAACCTCTCCCTATATCTTAGGTCCTCAAGTTCTGTCAAAATCCTTGGAAATCCTCTGCACAGTTTCCAACTTAATGACATCCTCCCTATTGCAAGGTGACAAAAATTGAATAAAATACTCCAAATATGACCTCACCAATGTCGTGTACAACTGTAAGAAAAAATCCCACCTTCCCATATTAAATATCATGACTGATGAAGATCATTGTACTAAAATCCTCCTTTACCACTTTCCTCTGGTACCACTTTCAGGGAACTATCTACCTGCACTCCCAGGTGCACTCCAAGATCCCCCCCAATGGCATTCACTGTGAAGATCCTGCCCTGTTTTGTTTCCCAAAATGCAACACCTGGCACTTATCTGCATTAAACTCCATTGAACTATTCCTCAGCCCATTTGCCCAGCTAATTAAGATCCTGCTGTAATTTATTTTAACCAGAACATCTACAACATGTGATAGTATCATGTGCAAACGGACTAATCATGTGATAGTATCGATTATCCAAATCATTCATATATAAACCACAAACAGCAGTGGAACTAACACCGATCCCCGAGACACACTAGTTGTCACACGCCTCCAATCTGAATAGCAACATTCCACCATCACCCTCTGCTTACTTCCATGAAGCCAATTCTCATTCAATTGGCTAGCTCTCACTAGATCCCATGTGATTTAACCTTCCAGATCAGCCTACCATGCGGAACCATATCAAAGGCCTCGTTAAAGTCCATGTAGACAATGTCTACAGTCTTGCCTTCATCAACCTTTTTGGTTACCTCTTAAAACAACCCAATCAAATTCATAAGAATAACCTTCCATGTACAAAACCATGCTGATTATCCCTAATCTTGAACTTGAACTTGAACTAATCAGTTTTGTCTATCCAAATGCATATGTATCTTATCAAAGTTTGAGGATAAGAGGGAAGTCTTTTAGGACCGAGATGACAACATTTTGTTTCACACAGAGTGGTGAATCTGTGGAATTCTCTGCCACAGGTGGTTGAGGCCAGTTCATTGGCTATATTTAAGAGGGAGTTAGATGTGGCTAAAGGGATCAGAAGGTATGGAAAGAAGGCTGGTACAGGATAATCAGCCATGATCATATTGAATTGCGGTGCAGGCTCGAAGGGCCGAATGGCCTACTCATGCACCTATTTTCTATGTTTCTATGTTTATCCCTCAGAATCTTCTCCAGTAACTTACCTACCACAAATGTTGGGCTCAGTGATCTGTATTTTCCAGCCTTTATTAAATTGAGGCACAACATTAACCGCACTGCAGTCTTTCGGCACCTCACCTGTGCCTAATGATGATTCATATATCTCTCTTATATCATCACATAGAAACATAGAAACATAGAAACATAGAAATTAGGTGCAGGAGTAGGCCATTCGCCCCTTCGAGCCTGCACCGCCATTTAATATGATCATGGCTGATCATCCAACTCAGTATCCCGTACCTGCCTTTTCTCAATACCCTCTGATCCCCTTGGCCACAAGGGCCACATCTAACTCCCTCTTAAATATAGCCAATGAACTGGCCTCAACTACCCTCTGTGGCAGAGAGTTCCAGAGATTCACCACTCTCTGTGTGAAAAAAGTTCTCCTCATCTCGGTTTTAAAGGATTTCCCCCTTATCCTTAAGCTGTGACCCCTTGTCCTGGACTTCCCCAACATCGGGAACAATCTTCCTGCATCTAGCCTGTCCAACCCCTTAAGAATTTTGTAAGTTTCTATAAGATCCCCTCTCAATCTCCTAAACTCTAGAGAGTATAAACCAAGTCTATCCAGTCTTTCTTCATAAGACAGTCCTGACATCCCAGGAATCAGTCTGGTGAACCTTCTCTGCACTCCCTCTATGGCAATAATGTCCTTCCTCAGATTTGGAGACCAAAACTGCACGCAATACTCCAGGTGTGGTCTCACCAAGACCCTATACAACTGCAGTAGAACCTCCCTGCTCCTATACTCAAATCCTCTTGCTATGAAGGCCAACATGCCATTCGCTTTCTTTACTGCCTGCTGCACCTGCATGCCTACCTTCAATGACTGGTGTACCATGACACCCAGGTCTCGCTGCATCTCCCCGTTTCCCAATCGGCCACCGTTTAGATAATAATCGGCTTTCCTGTTTTTGCCACCAAAATGGATAACCTCACATATGGAAGTCGTGCTGGTTATAGCAAACCATCCTATTCCACTAGATGGTGTTAATGATTGTTTAACAATTAATTTGTTGATCTACAATAATCTCAGCACATTTTAAGGCATTTATACATTCAAACAATTCACCAACATACTTTGTAAAAATAATAACCTTTAAAACATCATTATTATGATTTGCATATTAAATACATAACTGTAAAAAGAGCAGACAGTGAGTAAAATGCAGCAAGTTTTTTACTACAGGTATTTAGTCTGATCTTCTTGTTAATGTCTTCCCAAAGTAACTGTTCCGCATTCTATCAGAAGCATTTATAATAATAAAAAATTAAATCAGCATTCTTCAAAAAATACGATTGTGAAATGTCCATCTCTTGCAAACAGTATTGTTTTACAAATGAAGAATAAAACTCTAAAATAAATTTCGAAGAAAGGCATATGCATTACCGTCCTGCTGAGACGTACCTTTAACATCAAAGTCAATAGTTCTTGATGTTTTATATTGTAAATCATTATGCATAAACTGTAGCTCACAAACATATATTCCTGCATCTGAAGGCTCCACATTGTTTACAGTAAGGTACTCTCTATTCTTGTGGTAGTTGTATTTTGCATCACCATATGAAATAGGATTGCAGTTCTGAAAACAAAAGAATATACAATTACTATTCTATATCCACGTATCCTATAGCCCAGATTTTCCAACTGGAGAAAAGAAATTATAGGTCTGCAACATTCCTATGGCTCCACTCGGTCAGAAAATATCCCCAGATGTTTGCAACCAGCGTAACAGTAGAGCTGCTGACTTACAACACCAGAGATCCAAGTTACACCCTGACCTTGGCTGCGGTCATTGCTTTGTTTGTATATTCTCCCCTCTATTGGCCTCTATAAATTCCCCCTAGTGTGTAGGGAGTGGATGTGAAAGTGTAATAACTAGTGTCTGGGTGATCAATGATTGGCGTGGACTCAATGGGCCGAAGGGTCTGTTTCCATACTCTCTCACTAAACTAAACCTCAGTGTATTAGCAAACTAAATTAAGATTAAGAACTCCAGCAGTTTAAAGGCAACTCGATAAAAATTCAAACTGCATGCTGAAAGATGATGCCAAATCATTTCTAAACTGAATGAGAGCTCCTGCCTGCACAGATGAGGCAGTGAGAGCAGCCAGCGATGGAAGTTAAGATATTGTCCAAATGTTGCCACCTGTTGGTACAACAGTGCAGCTACAACATAAATCAAAGAACTGCAGATGCTAATTAATACATAAAAGAGCACATAGTGCTGGAGTAACTCAGCAGATCAGGCAGCATCTCTGGAGACCATGGATAGACTATGTTTTGTGTCAAAATACTTTTTCAGACAATGTCAGCAGGAAAACGACATGAACATGCCGCCAATGAAAATCAAAACACTGCAGAAGAAATCTGAAATAAAAGCAGAGAGTGCTGGAAATACTCAGCAGGTCAGGCATTAAACTGTGGAGAGATAATGAGTGTTAAAATTTTAGATCAGTAATGTTTTGCCAGAACCATAGTAGTAGGAAAAATAAGTGCAGTTTCTTACTTTTCCTGCTCTCCTAGGCATTTGCTTGAAATATTCATTCTTGTTTCCCTCACTACAAAATTCCCTTTGATCCCAGAATTTGATTTACCAGCTCTAACAAAGTAAAAGGGGATAATTTTACTTTCCAATTCCAAAAACATAGTGAGATTTATTTCCCAATTGCTTTAAGAATTCACTAACGCTCACTCGATTGCGTGGAACTCGTTACACCCATCAACATTTCTGACCCATCAATGTGCATCTGCAGATATTTAGATGAGATCTTTTACATTTTTCCCCATTGTCTCATAGACAATAGGTGCAGGAGTAGGCCATATGGCCCTTCAGGCCAGCACTGCCTTTCAATGTGATCATGGTTGATCATCCACAATCAGTATCCCGTTCCTGCCTTCTCCCCATATCCCCTGACTCTGCTATCTTCAAGAGCCCTATCTAGCTCTCTCTTGAAAGTTTCCAGAGAACCAGGCCTCCACCGCCCTCTGAGGCAGAGAATTCCACACTCACAACTCTGTGTGTGAAAAAGTGTTTCCTCATCTCCGTTCTAAATGGCTTACCCCTTATTCTCACGATGATATACAAGGATTTGGTTGATGTTCACTTCTCCGAACAGACTGATCTTTGTGCCATTACGTGGACTTGATTGCATACACAGAAGCTGTTATCATTTTCACTTTATTTGTATCAATTATAAGAAAAACATAGGAACAATGTACAAATTCTGTACACACAGCACCCAGAGTCATGATCGAACCCGGGTCTCTGGCGCTGCAAGGTAGCAAACCTACACTCATCACAAATCTACTGTTTGGAAAGTAGGAACTTGTTGAAGGTGGGCCTGGGCAGTTTTTTTTTTGGTCCCAATCTATTTTTGTTGTATTCTTGTTCAGCACTTAAGAAATACTTCTAGAAATTATTTTAAATGATACATCATTTCAATCAGTCAATGTCATAAACCAATTAACCACATTACGGATTCCTTACCTTGTACCACTTGAGTGCAAAATCTCTACTTAAATCCACATAGTTGGTGATTTCAGGGCAATGAATTACTTTTGATGTCCTCGAATAAGATGTTGACAAATAGGAAAAGCCATTCTGTGGGCATGATGCACTAGTGGAGTTAGTAATTGTCAATGAAACAGCCTCTTTGATGCAAAATGTAGAATACCTGTGAGTGCACATCAAAATGTTAGATTGGCCTCTGAATGCATATAGAAACATAGAAACATAGAAATTAGGTGCAGGAGTAGGCCATTCGACCCTTCGAGCCTGCACCGCCATTCAATATGATCATGGCTGATCATCCAACTCAGTATCCCGTACCTGCCTTCTCTCCATACCCTCCATACCCATACCCTTAGCCACAAGGGCCACATCTAACTCCCTCTTAAATATAGCCAATGAACTGGCCTCAACTACCCTCTGCGGCAGAGAGTTCCAGAGATTCACCAATCTCTGTGTGAAAAAAGTTCTTCTCATCTCGGTTTTAAAGGATTTCCCCCTTATCCTTAAGCTGTGACCTCACAAATAAAATTGATTTCAATGCTCAAAGCATGCAAGTTGAATAATTGAAGGAGAAAACATGAACAGGCCTAATTTTTCTTTCAACATGAAAACAACATCATGGATTCATAAAACAGTAACCAGAGTACTTTAAGATGGCTAATGTGTGGGACTCCTAATCAAGACTGATTAAGGACCAAGGTGCACATTGCGCACTTCTTTTAAAATAATAATCATACAAGAAAGTAGAGATTACAAGGTCAAAGGGTAACGGGGCATCTGTTTAGCTACCATGAGGGTTAGCTTGAGCTGCCAGATGCTCTGTGCCTATTGGAAGTGCATGATTTACAACTGTGGTTGGACCATTCTGAAGAAAGACGAAATGCTGAAGTGCCTCTGTGAAATCTGTTATGGGTTAGAAGTGTCAACAAACAATAAAGAGAAAAAAAAATGTAGGAAGATCACATGAATCATTGTTCGGCGAACAGTCTAGTTCTACTGTTTCCACTGGCCATTGTATTTAACGTTCTTAAATTAAGTCTTGATCGCTCTGCCGATCTTTGTAGTGTGTTTTAAAGTTTTCTTTAACATTCCTCACTGGACCTGACCCTCTTTTAAAAGGAACCACTCCAAGGCTTCACTAGAGCTGCTGCTGCCAAGGTACAATAATGCAGCTCCCACTGTCATGGATCAATCACCCCCTCTTATGGTGATCCTCCTGCTTATAGGTCTCCCCACAGCTTGATGTAGGCCAGTCCATTACACAGACCAGACTCTGCTCCATTGACGCCATCTACACTTTATGCTGCCTTGGAATAGCATAACATAACTAAAGACTCGTCCCACAATGGTCATTTCTTCTTCTCCCTACTCCCTCACAACAGAAGAGTGATACAGTGTAGAAACAGGCTCTTCAGCCCAACTCTCCCACACCAGCCAACAATCCCCTAGCTACACTAGTCCCACTTGGTCCATATCCCTCCAAACCAATCCTATCCGTGTACCTGTCTAACTGTTTCTTAAACAATGGGATAGTCGTAGCCTCAACTACCTCCTTTGACAGCTTGTTCCATACACCCACCAACCTTTGTGTGAAAAATTACCCCTTCGATTCCTGTTAAATCTTTTTCCCATCACCTTGAACCAAAGTCCTCGATTCCCCTTATCTGGGCAAAACACTGTGCATCTGCCCGATCTATTCCTCTCATGATCATAGAAACCTCTATAAGGTCACCCCTTATCCTCCTGCACTCTGCGGAATAGAGACCCAGCCTACTCAACCTCTCCCTATAACTCACACCCTCTAGTCCTGGCAACATCCTCGTAAATCTTTTCTGAACCCTTTCAAGCTTGACAATACCTTTCCTATAACATTGTGCCCAGAACTGAACACAATAGGTACTGAAGCTTGAATGTTCATACCACCAGACTCAGGGACAGCTTCATCCCCTCGGCTATCAGGCTTTTGAATGGCCCTTTCATAAGTTAGGTTACTGTTCGATCCACCTCTACCCCATTGAGGACATTGAACTTTGTTTAAGGAACTGATGCGCTGCATTGCTGAGAACTATATTTGGCACTCTATATCTTCCTTCCCCTTTACTCTATCCACTGTATTTGATTTGAACTGATTGTGCCTGCGTATATCATAGCTGATCTGTTTCGTTAGCATGCAAATCTAAACATAATCAAAGACCTTTCCCACCCCAGTCATTCCTTCTTCTCCCCACTCGCAACAGGCATAAGATTGAAGGCCTGAACCACCAGACTCAGAAACAGCTACTTCCCTCTATTATCAGGCTTCTGAATGGTCCTTCCATAAACTAGGGTACTGTATGATTCACCGTTATTTCATTGCGGTCATCGGGCTTTGTCAATGGAACTGCTGTGCTACAGTGATGAGAACAATAATCTGCACTCTGTATCTTTCTCTTCACTCTACCCATTGTACTGGAGTTTAATGATTGTACTTATGTATGGTATTATCTGATTTGATTTTATGCAAAACAAAGATTTTACTTCGGAGTCACGTGAGTGACTACGTGAAGAACCCACTCAGCACGCATGCGCGGCATTACGTTTCAGCAGGCAACAGCGGCAGGCGGGAGTTAGGCACGCCCGCTACAACGCTGAAAGGAAGCTTTAGGTAAGTCTTACCTTCAGGCTAACAGCGACTCGCGTCCGTTTGTTGCTCCAGGTGGAGCAAAGCAGCAGACGCAAGCCACCCCCGTTGGACTACGGGGAAGGAGTGTTCCGGTTCACGGAACGGGGAAAGCGCCACCAGGACCGCACACGCTGCGGTCCACGGACAAGGAGCTGCACCGGGGCCAGTCCCGACGCAAGCGACCCCCGTTGGACTTTGGGGAAGGAGTGTTCCGTTCGCCGGAAGGGGGAAAGAAAGACGCCACCAGGACCGCACATGCTGCGGTCCACAGACAGGGAGCTGTGCCGGGTTCCAGTCCAGAGAACAGCGGGAGTCAGGCGCTCCCGCTACAGTTAAAAAACGGACCATCAGGTAAGTCTACTCTGAGGTCGGTTTAACTGACAAAGGAGAGTTCTTTGCTTGTACCAAGAAAAAAGAACAGAACAAGACTCTCCAATAAACCTGTCCCCAGCTCGGCTCCAGCAGACAGGCGTCTCATCAGTGGGGGACAGAGGGCGGTAGGACCGCCAACCCGGCGCTCCGCCATCCCCGACACCGAGCCGAGCCCAGTTCCACTAGCGCCTGAGCAGCGGACTGGATGTCAAGACATCCGGCCGGTGGTATCCGATTCGCCGGACGGGGACGTCTCACCGCCCGCTTACGGCAGAGACAGCCGCCTGAGCCGCATGGAGCGGCTCGTGGAGCATAAGCTCCAGCGAGACTTGCTTATGGGGAGCAGTTTCGCAGAGGGAGTTCAGGCACTCCCTCCACAGTGCCTCATGCACTGGCCATTGCTTCCTCCTCATCCGAGGACAGCTTTGGCGACCAGAGCTGGGCTGGTCAAGAAGAAGGGGCACTGGCTGAACAACATCGGGAGTATGCTTTGAGGTACAGGAACAGGAAGAGCTGCTGGGTGTGGCCGCTACGTGGTTTCACCACGAGCAAGATGGCTTCAGTCTTAACTGATGGCCAGCCTACTACCTGTCTTTTCCAAAAAACCTCTCCAAGTCAGGTAGCCATGAGGCGTTGGTTTTATCACGCCACCCCTAAATTGTATTTACTCAAAGTGCCCGCCATTATTGGGAGATACATTGAGCAGCGCATTTCACCTAAATGTTTTAAAAATGCATTTGATATCCTGACGTCGGCTATCATGTTCACCTGCTCATTCCAGAAGGGCAGGGTAGTATGGCAAAACACCTGACCCTACTGTTCAACGGTATACCCCATAACTTCTCAAGGGTAGTCACAAACCTGCCCTCATCTATGAAATTAACAGGACTATGAGAACGCCGACCTCACAAGCACAGATCCTGCTACTTGGCACTTACCAAATCAGTCCTAAAAAACTGGACAAAGTGTTCAAACTATTCGGCACAAGAGGGCAGAGTCTGGAATGAGCACCACACAGAAGACCAGACAGCAGTACCTCTCCGCGTCCACCAGGGGCGTCTACCTCATGGTACTGGTGAAAGCTCGGGGCCTGCATGCCAAACCCGTAGCATTTTAGGCCACGGCCCAGAGCAGGCCCCATGGAAAATGTGCCACCCCCCAAACAAACATCGTCCCTACAAGAACAAGGAACCAGAAACCGAAGAAAACAACAATGAAGACAGATAAGTATAGTTCCTACCATCACATAGAGGTGAAGGGTTGTACTAACAAGGGGTGGGTGAATCACGCCTGGTTAGGAAGCTATCACTCTTGGTAGTTATATACCAAAAAATAAATACAAGGAGAATAGAATTAATATCTTGCCACCAATTCAGCAAGTACCCCAAGGGGTCTACCCTCCCACGGCAGTGAATGTCGCACCATCATTGATAAACCACTTGAGTATTTCACCAGGTATACCCATTTATGGGATTTGTAACTACTACCATGGATCCAAGGATACTTTATGGTAGACATCGACCTTGGAGATGCATACTATTCAGTACCTTCTCATATAAGTTTCGGATATACCGCAATTACCTGGATGGAGTAACCATGATGAGCATTGCGGCATTTAAGTCAAAGCTATCCAGAATCAACCAGCCCTGACACTTAAGAAACATTCCGTCATGGCATGTCTATATATTAACGACAGACTATCCTTGGATACAGCTTTAGCTGCATTAGCTACTAACTTATTTAGCGGGCACTGCCATATATCCAGATATTTACGTTGACCATCCACAACTTTGTCATCTGGTATTCATTAAGACTATCAGTTATGGTAACATTAACCATCAATCAACTACGTGGCAAAGTAATTGGGATAGTAGCAGCATTACCAGCTACTGAACATTGTACCTTTTCTATGAGCTGAGGTACTAGTGTTCAAAACTATCTCCATACCTGTAATATGGGGGCAAATGGATTAATCTGGAGTGTTATCATGGAATTTATCGGCAGGAAGGATTATGGTTGTACACTTCCACCTGTTTTGAGTAACATCTTATGTGTCCTGATGTGTTACTGAGCTTGTAATACTTAGTGCCAATGTGAATTGACTTAAACGGGTTATATATTAACTTACTTATTTCTAGTGAAGCATTTGCTCAGTAATCCACCAAATTTGCATGTTCGTTTATAAGTTAACAACATCACAGTGGTGGCATATACCAAACCACTTGGGCGGAGAACATCGATATTAGGTGACAATTTATTAACAATTGGTAACCGTATGCCGTCAAACATGTTTGACCATCAGTAACTCACCTATCAGGTGTGCTAAATACTGTAAACATACATTTAAACCAAATATATTTGCTGAAATTACTAAGCAATATGGACACCAGATATCGATTCCTTATATCCAATTAAATCACCACGTACTAACTTACGTCACATGAAACCAATTTCAAGGCAGCGGCAATGGAGACATTCCCGCATATTGAAGGGGTGGGGGGGAATCTAATCTCTATGTTCTCCTTTCCTTCTACCTCTTCAATAGGTACTATGGCTTCATCAGTCGGGTACTACGCAAATTACAGTGGACCAAGTCCACAGGCATGGTTCCCAGTGATCCTCGACATGGTCATTATAAGAATTGCAGAATTGGGAAGACCACTGCTGTGCTTGGATCAGCACCACTATCAACCTGATGACAGCATTCCGTCGCATATCCTAGGGAACATACCTGAGGAGCATCAAGAAATGGGACACTGTTTTCCAAAACAGGAATTACACATTCAACTACAACAAAAAACTACACTGGAGCTCCTGGCAGGTCTTCACCACAATGAAGGAAATGTTCTGTCAGCCTGCTCGACTTGGGTACTGCTCACTGGTGATCAGATACAGGAGAGGTATATTCAATTCATTCCCCAGAAATAGGTACACCCAAATTGGGATGTCAGTGAAATCCTGACATACCTAAGGGGATGATCATCAGCCAGGTTACTCACCCTGGAACAGCCTACCCTGAAGATGGACATGCTGGTGGCCTTACGTCAACAAAGAGCCAGTTCTCCCATCTACTGCAATTGGACAACATGGTTATAACACCAGATAGTGTCACATTCCCATTCAAGGATTGGCCAAACAGAACAGACCAGGAACATCGGGTCCAGTCATGAAATTCCGTGCATACCCACCTGAACCACGTTTTATGTGTCATGACCCACTTAGAGATCTACATCGACACAATAAGGAATACCAAGGGAGAAGAAAAAGCCTTATGGGTCAGCCACAATAAACCTCTTGGTTGGGTGACGAGCTAAACTATCTCTAGTGGCTCAAGCAGGTACTGGGAGTTGCTGGAGTAAATACTAACGTGTATAAATCTTATTCCACCAGGACAGCTTCCACGTCAGTAACTAAGAGGATGGACGAGCCTATGGACCACATCCTGGCTACTGCAGGGTGGTCTAGGGAGTATACGTTCCAAACTTTTATAACAAACCACTGACAGAACCTGTATCGTTTGCAGAAAAAGAATCTGCAAAAAATATATAATTTAAGCCCGGGGGAGCAATTGGTCTTGTTGTTGTTAATAACACCATTATTGTTTTTACAAACAGATTCATGGTTGATTACGATAACATACTTCCTCCCTCGAATGACTTCGGCAGCGAGTGAAGTATGAACTGTTACACGGTTTGAAATCACAGAGCTTTGAAGTCTTCACGTAGTCACTCACGTGACTCCGAAGTAAAATAGTAAGATTAAACGAGAACTTACCAGTTTGAAGTTTGATCTGTATTTTATGAGGAGTTACGATGAGGGATTACGTGCCCTCCGCTCCCACCCTCAATACTATGGATCAAACTGATAAACTGATGTCTCCTTGTCTTACTATGTTTATTTCAATAACTGTGTCTATGTGTGATTCCACACCGCTGCTTTGAAGTATGCCGCGCATGCGTGCTGAGGCGGGCTCTTCACGTAATCCCTCATCGTAACTCCTCATAAAATACAGATCAAACTTCAAACTGGTAAGTTCTCGTTTAATCTTACTATTTTCACTGTACCTCGGCACATGTGACAGTAATAAACCCAAACCTACACAAAGCATAACCTGAAAGTTGACAATTTGGCTGAATTACAATAATCTGATCACTCAATTATTAAAAGTGTAGACTGCCACCCTGTTTGAAATATGAAACATGGATCAAACTTGAAAACCTAATGATAATGAAATAACTTGGTGCACCAAAGAATTCTGATAAATGATGAAATATTTACAATTGGAAATTTAATGAATGAGCCTATAATGGATTAATAATTCTATTGAGAATTATTATAGCGCCAATGTAGGACCATCTAACATTACTTGGTCTGGATGCGAGTATTGAATATCGAGAGAGCTAAGAATCGCTCATTTGAGTAATCTTGGAACCTTACCTCACAACACAGATATAATGATCAGTATCTTCAATTAATGCAGGAAGTAACCAAAGAGAGTCATTGTCCACATGTATCCTTTTCTTCTTGTCTGTTGTTATTTCTTCTGATGTTTTGTTGTGGTACCACATAACGCTGTAATTCTGCATTGCAGGCTTTACATATTCCAATTGAGGGCATTTCAACTCCACTGCTTCTCTTTCCAGAATATGAATGCGGTCAAAATTAACACCTTGGTTCTGGCATGATTCTATAAACAAAATGAGGGGCAACAATCAAAACCATGAGGCAAAAAGTGGATTATTATAGAGCACAAGATCTACCCAATCTTTCCTCTATGCAATTAAAATCAAAACGGAAATATATCTCCTGGGCCAGTCATTCTAATAAGATCCAGATGTTGCAGTCTGCAATAAAGAATGAGAATGCCATTTATTTCGCCTTCAGTGACTCAATTCACTGCTGGGTTACTAATTATAGAATAAGGTTTCGCTTGGGCGGCAGTTGCCGCCTTACAATGTCAGAGACCCGGGTTCGATCCTGACCACGGATGCTGTCTGTACGGAGTTTGTACCTGCATGGGTTTTCTCCGGGATCTTCGGTTTCCTCCCACACTCCAGACGTACAGGTTTGTAGGTTAATTGGCTTGTGTAAATGTAAAAAAACGTAGGGTAGTGCTAATGTGCGGGGATCGTTGATCGGTGCTGGCTCAGTGGGCCGAAGGGCCTGTTTCCGCGCTATAACTCTAAACTAAACTAAACATACATTTCTTTACTCAAGACTATTTTCTTAAAAATACAGTCTAAACAATCCACCATGTAAAATCGGCAAATAAGTAAGAATAGTTCCTCCTCAATAACCATCATCACAGGAGCACCTTAAGATTATATGCTCAGTCCTCACTCTATTCTCTCTGTACTGATGTAGCCAGACACCTCTTCAAAGACTGTTAAAATCACATACAATACCATTGTTGCCGTATGAATAACAGGTAATAATGAGTCAGAGTACAAGAGAGAAATTGATCATCTGATTGAATGGCACCAGAACACTAATCTTGCTCTCAAAGGTTAGCAAGACTAAGGAGCTAATTGTAGATTTCAGCAGGGGAAAGTCAGGAATCCATGAACCTGTCTTTATCGATGGAAGAACGGTGGAGTCAGCTTCAAGCTCCTGGCCATGCATATCACTGAAGATCGTTCCTGGACCCAGAATATTGATGCAATTGTGAAGAAAGCTCATTGATGCTTATGCTAACTTGGAAAATTGCGGAGATTTGGTGTGTTGTCAAATACTCTATCAAACCTCGGCAAGTGCACAGTGAATAGTTGCCTCACGCCCTGGTTTGATGACTCAAACGCACAGGAATGAAGCAGGCTGCAGAAGGTGGTAGACATTGCCCAGTCCATCACTGGTACAGAACCCCCTCCCTATCAAAAGGATCTACAGGAGATGCTGCCTCAAAAAGGCAGCTAATATCATCAAAGACCCACACCACCCTGGCCATGCTCTCAACTCACTACAACTATCAGGAAGAAGGTATTGGAGCCTGAAAACTGGGACTTCCAGATTCAAGAACAACTTCTTCCCAGCAACCACCTCTCTTGAACACTGCAGAACACTAACCACTGCCTCAGCAACTATGATCCCTGTGGGCTTTGGTGCGCAGTTCTCATCACCACACTAGAAGAGAGAGTGCAGAGAAGATTCACTTGGATGTTGCCTGGACTGAAGAATTTAGTTATGGAGAGAGATTTGGGTGAGTTGGGCTTGTTTTCTTCAGGGGCAAAGGAAGCAGAGGATAATCTGATAGAAGTTTACAATATTATTTTAAGGGCAAATAGTGAAAATCTTTTCCCCATGTGAAGGCCATCAAAAACAAGTGAAGAATTAACTGAAATAAGCTATATTGGTTGTATTATAATAACCATATAACCATATAACAATTACAGCACGGAAACAGGCCATCTCGGCCCTACAAGTCCATGCCGAACAACTTTTTTTTCCTTAGTCCCACCTGCCTGCACTCATACCATAACCCTCCATACCATTCCCATCTCATCCATATGCCTATCCAATTTATTTTTAAATGATACCAATGAACCTGCCGACACCACTTCCACTGGAAGCTCATTCCACACCGCTACCACTCTCTGAGTAAAGAAGTTCCCCTTCATGTTACCCCTAAACTTCTGTCCCTTAATTCTGAAGTCATGTCCTCTTGTTTGAATCTTCCCTATTCTCAAAGGGAAAAGCTTGTCCACATCAACTCTGTCTATCCCTCTCATCATTTTAAAGACCTCTATCAAGTCCCCCCTTAACCTTCTGCGCTCCAGAGAATAAAGACCTAACTTATTCAACCTATCTCTGCAACTTAGTTGTTGAAACCCAGGCAACATTCTAGTAAATCTCCTCTGTACTCTCTCTATTTTGTTGACATCCTTCCTATAATTGGGCGACCAAAATTGTACACCATACTCCAGATTTGGTCTCACCAATGCCTTGTACAATTTTAACATTACATCCCAGCTTCTATACTCAATGCTCCAATTTATAAAGGCTAGCATACCAAAAGCTTTCTTTACCACCCTATCTATATGAGATTCCACCTTCAAGGAACTATGCACGGTTATCCCCAGATCCCTCTGTTCAACTGTATTCTTCAATTCCCTACCATTTACCATGTACGTCCTATTTTGATTTGTCCTGCCAAGGTGTAGCACCTCACATTTATCAGCATTAAACTCCATCTGCCATCTTTCAGCCCATTTTTCCAAATGGCCTAAATCTGTAGACTTTGGAAATCCTCTTAATTATCCACAACACCCCCTATCTTGGTATCAGCTGCATACTTACTAATCCAATTTACCACCCCTTCATCCAGATCATTGATGTACATGACAAACAACAAAGGACCCAACACAGATCCCTGAGGTACCCCACTAGTCACCTGCCTCCAACCCGACAAACAGCCACCCACCATTACCCTCTGGCTTCTCCCATTCAGCCACTGTTGAATCCATCTTGCTATTCCAGCATTTATACCCAACAGTTTAACCTTCTTAACCAACCTTCCATGAGGAACCTTGTCAAAGGCCTTACTAAAGTCCATATAGACAACATCCACTGCTTTACCCTCGTCAATTTCCCTAGTAACCTCTTCAAAAAATTCAAGAAGATTAGTCAAACATGACCTTCCAGGCAAAAATCCATGTTGACTGTTCCTAATCAGACCCTGTTTATCCAGATGCTTATATATATTATCTCTAAGTATCTTTTCCATTAATTTGCCCACCACTGAAGTCAAACTAACAGGTCTATAATTGCTAGGTTTTCTCATAGAACCCTTTTTAAACAATGGAACAACATGCGCAGTACGCCAATCCTCGGGGACTATTCCCGGGACTATTCCCTGTATTAGGTTACATAATCTAATTGTTGTTTGTTTGTTTGCAAGTTAGGTTTTCCTTTCTCTACCATCTTGGATGATTTTGCTTTCTTAGATTATGTGTATACTTGGTTTGATGGATGAAAGTTGTTTGGAAGAGTAATGTGTTCTCAAGTGATAGTGAGAAAAATATCCGAAGACTTAACCATAAACATTTTTGATTTGTACTTACCCATACGATTAAGTGAACTGTACACAAAAGAACTATAGTTTAAATAATTAAGCAACAAGTGGTACACTTGGAAATATTTCTTTTAAATGACAAAATCTAAAAATCAACTTTTCAATCACTACTTGTCAAGCGATAGCCATTTATTATGCCATGAGTCGTTTCGTTTTTTTGGTGTTCAAGGACAAGCAACACCCACCAATTCCACTTAATTGATGGTACCCAAGATGCCGCGTGGTGGCAGAAGGCTCCCGGGATACCGTGGAGTCGAGAACCGGTGGCCAGATGGAGGAAGACCTGGCGAGTCGTGACCTGTTGAGGGAAGCTGCAGTGCCCCCCTGTGGTCATGCGCGATGACAGGCCTGGCTCACTGCGGCAAAGAAAGACTTGGTGGGCCACAGATTGCACCATCGCAGAAGCCACCAAGCTTGGCCCCAAAGACCAGAGAGCCGAGGAGGAGGGAGCAGCTGGCGACAATGGATGCAAGTAAGCCGGTAGGAGAGGGACTGGGGTATTGCATCCAGCACCTTCAAGGGTGGCTGCAGGAGGCTCCCTTGGGGAACAGTGGCAGTCAGGTGGGGAGAGGGACATCAGGGGCTTACTTGGACCAGGAGCCGCTTCAATACATCAAGAGCGTGGATCGGACTTTGGACTTTTTGTAAATGGCACCAGAATTTGGCAACTCGTGCATGTGCGATCCATGCAAAAAGAATTTTACTGTGCAGTACAAACGTGACAATGAAGCACCATTGAACACATTGAATAGACGTACAGACGAGTTAGAATTTGATTTTTCTGTGATTAGAGACGTCATTACTCTACAGCCTGGAATTGTTTACATTAAGCAGAATCTCTTGCAGTATGGTTCGACTTACCTGTAGGTAGACTGAATGATGGAGGTGAAGCCAACGTCAATGTGAGGAAGCCGAACAGGAGCACAAGAATTGAAGATGTCATTTTCCTGCAATGATTATTTAAAAAATTTAAAAAATACCCTGATGGGAAAATATTCATAGAATGTTTCATGCAAATCGACTACTTACAGTTTCTCTTGAGGAGAGATTCAACACGTGAATAGTAAAAACCAAAAACAAGGATAAGTTCTGCTTGAGATCTGGCAGCTTCTATGTCTCCACATCAAACCATATGGCATCCCAGGGATTCCACTCGACTGAACTGAAAATTTTCTGTCTCCTTTATCAATAATCATAAAACGACTAAGCAGCTTCAAACAGAATCTGATGCACCAGTTAAATTAAATTGGAGAAGTCTGAACTGCAGACGAAACATAATTTTCTCAGGAAAAATTACTCACTTTGGGAGACTGTAAATTGCAGGTTGTTGAGGATGCAAAACTGAAATTAACTTTTCAGAATATATTATTAAGGAATGTGGGTGCCACAGGCAAGGGAGTATTGAAATCCCTCCTTAATTCTCATTCTGAATCTGATGGTGAGCAGTTTCTGCGAAACCACACCCCACCCTTAGCATACACACATGGACATACAAATACATGCATAAAGTTGCACAAACACACAGTTAAAGACACAGAAACATTTACACACACACACACACACACACACACAAATTCTGCTTTCATTCCATCTACAAGTGTGAAGGTGACACTCAGCATAGTGAGCCAGATCTCAAGCAAAAACTAAACGGAATACAAGAATGAAATAGAGAGTTTAGTAGCATGACGACAAGACCCCAGACAAGACAAGCGTTTGATGGCACTGGGCTGGAGTTTAGAAGAATAAGGGGGGAAGACCTCATTGAAACGTACCGAAAAGTGAAAGGCTTGGATAGAGTGGATGTGGAGAGGATGTCACCACCAGAGGGAGAGTCTAGGACTAGAGGTCATAGCCTCAGAATTAGAAACATAGAAAATAGGTGCAGGAGTAGGCCATTCAATATGATCATGGCTGATCATCCAACTCAGTATCCTGTACCTGCCTTCTCTCCATACCCCCGATCCCTTTAGCCACAAGGGCCACATCTAACTCCCTCTTAAATATAGCCAATGAACTGGCCTCAACTACCTTCTGTGGCAGAGAATTCCAGAGATTCACCACCCTGTGTGTGAAAAAATGTTTTCCTCATCTCGGTCCTAAAAGATTTCCCCCTTATCCTTAAACTGTGACCCCTTGTTCTGGACTTCCCCAACATCAGGAACAATCTTCCTGCATCTAGCCTGTCCAACTCCTTAAGAATTTTGTAAGTTTCTATATGATCCCCCCTCAATCTTCTAAATTCTAGCGAGTACAAACCGAGTCTATCCAGTCTTTCTTCATATGAAAGTCCTGATCCCAGGAATCAGTCTGGTGAACCTTCTCTGTACTCCCTCTATGGTAAGAATGTCCTTCCTCAGATTAGGAGACCAAAACTGTATGCAATACTCCAGGTGTGGTCTCACCAAGACTCTGTACAACTGCAGGAGAACCTCCCTGCTCCTATACTCAAATCCTTTAAAGAATGTTCCTTTAGGAAGGAGACAAAGAGGAATTTATTTAGTCAGCGGGTGGTGAATCTGTGGAATTCTTTGCCACAGAAGGCTGTGGAGTCCAAGTCAATGGATATTTTTAAGGCAGAGATAGATATATTCTTGATTAGTATGGGTGTCAGGGGTCGTGGGGAAAAGTCAGGAGATTGGGGTTAGGAGGGAGAGATAGATCTGCCATGATTGAATGGCAGAGTTGACTTGATGGGTCCAATGGCCTAATTCTGCTCCTATCACATGACCTATGATACCACCTGTCCCTCAAATTCAAAATAAAGCAGTTGGTCTTTGACTTTGAGTTTGGAATATACGGTCCTGTCTACATCAATAGTGCTGAGGTGGAGATGATCAAGACCTTCATGTTCCTTGATGTAAACATCACCAACAACATGTCCTGGTTCAAACACATTTTCACATCAAATATCTCTACTTCCTCAGAAGACTATGGAAATTTGGCATGTCTCAGCTTTTAGCTTTCATACAATATATAAATGGTACGCACTTCAACATGGAAGTGAATGTTGGGAAGGTGAATGGGTTTCAAACAAGTGGGCTGCTTTGACCTAGTATGCGATGAATCTCGAGTGTTGTTGCGGCTGACTCAGGCAAATGGAAAGTAGCCTGTCATAATCTGTAAAGGTAAAAAGATTTATAAGTGTGAGGATACACAAAAATGCTGGAGAAACTCAGCAGATGCAGCAGCATCTATGGAGCGAAGGAAATAGGCAACGTTTTCGGGCCGAAACCCTTCTTCAGACTGATGCGGGGTGGGAGGAAGGAAAAAGGAGGAGGAGGAGCCCGAGGGCTGAGGAAGAGATAGGAAGGGGGAGGAGACAGCAAAGGCTAACAAAATTGGGAGAATTCAATGTTTATGCCCCCAGGATGCAGACTCCCCAAGCGGAACTTGAGGTGCTGTTCCTCCAATTTCCGGTGGTGCTCGCTCTGGCCATGGAGGAGACCCAGGACAGAGAGGTCGGATACGGAATGGGAGGGGGAGTTGAAGTGCTGAGCCACTGGGAGGTCAGGTTGGTTAATGCGGACCGAGCGGAGGTGTTAGGCCAAACGATCGCCAAGCCTCCGCTTGGTCTCATCGATGTAGATCAGCTGACATCTAGAGCAGCAGATGCAATAGATGATGTTGGAGGAGGTGCAGGTGAACCTCTGTCGTACCTGGAACGACTGCTTGGGTCCTTGAATGGAGTAGAGGTGGGAGGTAAAGTGACAAGTGTAGCATCTCTTGCGGTTGCAAGGGAAAGTGTGAGGAAGTGAGACATTCATGGCACAATGCCTAACATTTGACACCTTCACGGCGCAATATTTTTGTGGATCCCCCAGTTAGGTTTCTGGTCAATGGTTATCTTCCCAAAGAATTTTGACAGAGGACAACTCAGCAATATTATTCCACTGACTATCAAGAGTATCACATGATTTGATTCTCGCTAGTTGGGTCGAGTCATTTGATTAGCACTTCAGTGAGATAAATGAAATTTCCCACAGATTGGCCCATAATTTAGTGTTTACCAAGGGTTGCTCCATGCAGGAATGGACAGCTTAATTTGCTAAAGACTAGAGAATGGAATTTCATCATTCATCATCAACGAACATCCATATTTCTGACCTTACAATGGAACTCACTGATGTTGCAACTAAAAATGCTCATTGGGCAAAATGGTGCCGAGGCAGTAGAGCTGCTGCCTTACTGATTCAGATTCAAACTTTATTGTCATTGTGCAGTGTTCAGTACAGAGACAACGAAATGCAGTTAGCATCTCCCTACAAGAGCGACATAGAATTACAGCATCAGAGACCCAGATTCAATGGATGAGGGGGGATCTTATAGAAACATATAAAATTATAAAAGGACTGGACAAGCTAGATGCAGGAAAAATGTTCCCTATGTTGGGCGAGTCCAGAACCAGGGGCCACAGTCTTAGAATAAAGGGGAGGGCATTTAAGGCTGAGGTGAGAAAAAACTTTTTCACCCAGAGAGTTGTGAATTTATGGAATTCCCTGCCACAGAGGGCAGTGGAGGCCAAATCTCTGGATGGATTTAAGAGCGAGTTAGGTAGAGCTCTAGGGGCTAGTGGAGTCAAGGGATATGGGGAGAAGGCAGGCACGGGTTATTGATAGGGGATGATCAGCCATGATCACAATGAATGGCGGTGCTGGCTCGAAAGGCTGAATGGCCTCTTTCCTGCACCTATTTTCTATGTTTCTATTTTTAACCCTGACCTCAGGTGCTGTCTGTATGGAGTTTGTATGTTCTCCCCATGACTGTGGGTTTTCTGCAGCTGCTCCGGTTTCCTCCCACACTCCAAAGACATACAGGTTTGTTTGGTAAAATTGTAAATTGTCCCCAGTGTATGTAGGATTGTGTTAGTGTGTGGGGATTGCTGGTCGGCATGGTCTCGGTGGGCCGAAGGGTTTGTTTTCGCACTGTATCTGTAAACTAGATTGAGGAATACCTCCGGCAGCATTTTGGGCTGAGATAATTTACCTCCAACAAACGCAACCATCCTCATTTGTGTGTGATATTGGCTTCACGACGTGAAGAACTTACCACTGGATTCCCATTGGTATCATATTTTCATGACTTCAATTCTGCAGGAATACATTACTCACCTCAATGCTACATTGATGTCAAATTGAGCTCTGAAGAGTCTGATGAAGTCTGGAGAAAAGTCCAAGCTGAAGATCAATGAGCCTGAGATAAGGATTAGATAAGGATCGATAAGGATTGGTGTGAAAATGTCACTTGATAATGCTAACAAACAAAACTTCCACCATTTACTTTCATATTCAGAGTAAACTGACAGACTTGTAATTGGCTGAATTGGATTCGTCTATTTTTCTATCGGCAGAAGAAACCTGGACAATTTTCTGCCATTTTCATGCAAGGTGTGAATGATAAAATTATTTTCTGACAAATTAATCTAAAATAATTTTAAAGGAAACCTTTATTTGAAACAGTCAGATCGTGCAAAATTATGACACGTACTAATTTCAGACATAGAGGGGGAAAATATCAATTTTTTTAAACATTCCTCAGCATAATTTGCAGCCACATCATCAATTTGCTCAAAGCAGAAACTGAAGTATCAATGAGTCATGCTCTCCAGATGCAAAAATAAAATGTAGATACAGGGACACAAGAGGCTGAAGATCTGCAGCTTAAAACAAACTACTGGAAGAACTCAGCAAATCAAGACAGTCAGAATATTTTTTCCCCAGGGTGGAAATGTCCAACACTGGAGGGCATAAGTATAAGGTGAGAGGGGGAAAGTGGAATGGAGATGTGCGAGGCAATGTGTTTTTTGTACACAAAGAATGATAGGGGCTTGATACGTATTGCCAGGGGTAGTCGTGGAGGTAGATACCAGAACAGGCACGTGCCGTGGGTGATTACTCAGGGTAGGCAGTCAGTCGGCTTTTAAAAAATTGTAATAACCGCGCATGCGCAGATTGTTCTCCTCTCCTCTCTCTGTGCAAAGGCAGAATTTCAGCTGCGTTCATAGACTGTTGTCATTGACGGCTTGAAGCAGCGTCGACAGCACGTGAGCTGCACATACTTCTGCGTGTTACATGTACTGCGGATGAAAGGCACGGGAGAATTATGCCTACTTAAGAGATCGATCTCTTTGGTAGGCATAATTCTCCCGTGCCTTTACTATTTATAATTCATAATTACCATTTTATAATTTTAGTCAGGGTAGGCACTGCCTACCTTGCCTACCCTGATGGCACATGCCTGTACTAGAGTGGTGTTTAAGAGGCTTTCAGATAGGCACATAGAAGTGCCGAGAATAGAGGGACATGGATCATGTACAGGCAGATGAGATCAGTTCAACTTGGTATTATGTTTGGCACAAAAATTGTGACCCTCAATTTTAGATACCCTCCACTGATAAGAGAAGGAGAGCCCATATTTCATAGTGAAATAGCACAGCTCAGTGTCCTTCACATGCTTCGTGACCTATTGAGGGAAGCTGCAGTGCCCCCCTGTGGTCATGCGCGATGACAGGCCTGGCTCACTGCGGCAAAGAAAGACTTGGTGGGCCACAGATTGCACCATCGCAGAAGCCACCAAGCTTGGCCCCAAAGACCGGAGAGCCGAGGAGGAGGGAGCAGCTGGCGACAATGGATGCAAGCAAGCCGGTAGGAGAGGGACTGGGGTATTGCATCCAGCACCTTCAAGGGTGGCTGCAGGAGGCTCCCTTGGGGAACAATGGCAGTCAGGTGGGGAGAGGGACATCAGGGGCTTACTTGGACCAGGAGCCGCTTCAATACATCAAGAGCGTGGATCGGACTTTGGACTTTTTGTAAATGGCACCAGAATTTGGCAACTCGTGCATGTGCGATCCATGCAAAAAGAATTTCACTGTGCAGTACAAACGTGACAATGAAGCACCATTGAACACATTGAATAGACGTACAGACGAGTTAGAATTTGATTTTTCTGTGATTAGAGACGTCATTACTCTACAGCCTGGAATTGTTTACATTAAGCAGAATCTCTTGCAGTATGGTTCGACTTACCTGTAGGTAGACTGAATGATGGAGGTGAAGCCAACGTCAATGTGAGGAAGCCGAACAGGGGCACAAGAATTGAAGATGTCATTTTCCTGCAATGATTATTTAAAAAATTAAAAAAATACCCTGATGGGAAAATATTCATAGAATGTTTCATGCAAATCGACTACTTACAGCTTCTCTTGAGGAGAGATTCAACACGTGAATAGTAAAAACCGAAAACAAGGATAATAAATTCTAATCTGGCAGCTTCTATGTCTCCACATCAAACCATATGGCATCCCAGGGATTCCACTCGACTGAACTGAAAATTTTCTGTCTCCTTTATCAATAATCATAAAACGACTAAGCAGCTTCAAACAGAATCTGATGCATCAGTTAAATTAAATTGGAGAAGTCTGAACTGCAGACGAAACATAATTTTCTCAGGAAAAATTACTCACTTTGGGAGACCGTAAATTGCAGGTTGTTGAGGATGCAAAACTGAAATTAACTTTTCAGAATATATTATTAAGGAATGTGGGTGCCACAGGCAAGGGAGTATTGAAATCCCTCCTTAATTCTCATTCTGAATCTGATGGTGAGCAGTTTCTGTGAAACCACACCCCACCCTTAGCATACACACATGGACATACAAATACATGCATAAAGATGCACAAACACACAGTTAAAGACACAGAAACATTTACACACACACACACACAAATTCTGCTTTCATTCCATCTACAAGTGTGAAGGTGACACTCAGCATAGTGAGCCAGATCTCAAGCAAAAACTAAACGGAATACAAGAATGAAATAGAGAGTTTAGTAGCATGACGACAAGACCCCAGACAAGACAAGCGTTTGATGGCACTGGGCTGGAGTTTAGAAGAATAAGGGGGGAAGACCTCATTGAAACGTACCGAAAAGTGAAAGGCTTGGATAGAGTGGATGTGGAGAGGATGTCACCACCAGTGCGAGAGTCTAGGACTAGAGGTCATAGCCTCAGAATTAGAAACATAGAAAATAGGTGCAGGAGTAGGCCATTCAATATGATCATGGCTGATCATCCAACTCAGTATCCTGTACCTGCCTTCTCTCCATACCCCCCCGATCCCTTTAGCCACAAGGGCCACATCTAACTCCCTCTTAAATATAGCCAATGAACTGGCCTCAACTACCTTCTGTGGCAGAGAATTCCAGAGATTCACCACCCTGTGTGTGAAAAATGTTTTCCTCATCTCGGTCCTAAAAGATTTCCCCCTTATCCTTAAACTGTGACCCCTTGTTCTGGACTTCCCCAACATCAGGAACAATCTTCCTGCATCTAGCCTGTCCAACTCCCTTAAGAATTTTGTAAGTTTCTATATGATCCCCCCTCAATCTTCTAAATTCTAGCGAGTACAAACCGAGTCTATCCAGTCTTTCTTCATATGAAAGTCCTGACATCCCAGGAATCAGTCTGGTGAACCTTCTCTGTACTCCCTCTATGGCAAGAATGTCCTTCCTCAGATTAGGAGACCAAAACTGTATGCAATACTCCAGGTGTGGTCTCACCAAGACTCTGTACAACTGCAGGAGAACCTCCCTGCTCCTATACTCAAATCCTTTAAAGAATGTTCCTTTAGGAAGGAGACAAAGAGGAATTTATTTAGTCAGCGGGTGGTGAATCTGTGGAATTCTTTGCCACAGAAGGCTGTGGAGTCCAAGTCAATGGATATTTTTAAGGCAGAGATAGATATATTCTTGATTAGTATGGATGTCAGGGGTCGTGGGGAAAAGTCAGGAGATTGGGGTTAGGAGGGAGACATAGATCTGCCATGATTGAATGGCAGAGTTGACTTGATGGGTCCAATGGCCTAATTCTGCTCCTATCACATGACCTATGATACCACCTGTCCCTCAAATTCAAAATAAAGCAGTTGGTCTTTGACTTTGAGTTTGGAATATACGGTCCTGTCTGCATCAATAGTGCTGAGGTGGAGATGATCAAGACCTTCATGTTCCTTGATGTAAACATCACCAACAACATGTCCTGGTTCAAACACATTTTCACATCAAATATCTCTACTTCCTCAGAAGACTATGGAAATTTGGCATGTCTCAGCTTTTAGCTTTCATACAATATATAAATGGTACGCACTTCAACATGGAAGTGAATGTTGGGAAGGTGAATGGGTTTCAAACAAGTGGGCTGCTTTGACCTAGTATGCGATGAATCTCGAGTGTTGTTGCGGCTGACTCAGGCAAATGGAAAGTAGCCTGTCATAATCTGTAAAGGTAAAACGATTTATAAGTGTGAGGATACACAAAAATGCTGGAGAAACTCAGCAGATGCAGCAGCATCTATGGAGCGAAGGAAATAGGCAACGTTTTCGGGCCGAAACCCTTCTTCAGACTGATGCGGGGTGGGAGGAAGGAAAAAGAAGGAGGAGGAGCCCGAGGGCTGAGGAAGAGATAGGAAGGGGAGGAGACAGCAAAGGCTAACAAAATTGGGAGAATTCAATGTTTATGCCCCCAGGATGCAGACTCCCCAAGCGGAACTTGAGGTGCTGTTCCTCCAATTTCCGGTGGTGCTCGCTCTGGCCATGGAGGAGACCCAGGACAGAGAGGTCGGATACGGAATGGGAGGGGGAGTTGAAGTGCTGAGCCACTGGGAGGTCAGGTTGGTTAATGCGGACCGAGCGGAGGTGTTAGGCCAAACGATCGCCAAGCCTCCGCTTGGTCTCATCGATGTAGATCAGCTGACATCTAGAGCAGCAGATGCAATAGATGATGTTGGAGGAGGTGCAGGTGAACCTCTGTCGTACCTGGAACGACTACTTGGGTCCTTGAATGGAGTAGAGGTGGGAGGTAAAGTGACAGGTGTAGCATCTCTTGCGGTTGCAAGGGAAAGTGTGAGGAAGTGGGACATTCATGGCACAATGCCTAACATTTGACACCTTCACGGTGCAATATTTTTGTGGATCCCCCAGTTAGGTTTCTGGTCAATGGTTATCTTCCCAAAGAATTTTGACAGAGGACAACTCAGCAATATTATTCCACTGACTATCAAGAGTATCACATGATTTGACTCTCTCTAGTTGGGTCTAGTCATTTGATTAGCACTTCAGTGAGATAAATGAAATTTCCCACAGATTGGCCCATAATTTAGTGTTTACCAAGGGTTGCTCCATGCAGGAATGGACAGCTTAATTTGCTAAAGACTAGAGAATGGAATTTCATCATTCATCATCAATGAACATCCATATTTCTGACCTTACAATGGAAGTCACTGATGTTGCAACTAAAAATGGCTGGAACGAGGGCACAATGAGCGAAACGCTCATTGGGCAAAATGGTGCCGAGGCAGTAGAGCTGCTGCCTTACAGATTCAGATTCAAACTTTATTGTCATTGTGCAGTGTTCAGTACAGAGACAACGAAATGCAGTTAGCATCTCCCTAGAAGAGCGACATAGAATTACAGCATCAGAGACCCAGATTCAATGGATGAGGGGGGGATCTTATAGAAACATGTAAAATTATAAAAGGACTGGACAAGCTAGATGCAGGAAAAATGTTCCCTATGTTGGGCGAGTCCAGAACCAGGGGCCACAGTCTTAGAATAAAGGGGAGGGCATTTAAGGCTGAGGTGAGAAAAAACTTTTTCACCCAGAGAGTTGTGAATTTATGGAATTCCCTGCCACAGAGGGCAGTGGAGGCCAAATCTCTGGATGGATTTAAGAGCGAGTTAGGTAGAGCTCTAGGGGCTAGTGGAGTCAAGGGATATGGGGAGAAGGCAGGCACGGGTTATTGATAGGGGATGATCAGCCATGATCACAATGAATGGCGGTGCTGGCTCGAAGGGCTGAATGGCCTCTTTCCTGCACCTATTTTCTATGTTTCTATTTTTAACCCTGACCTCAGGTGCTGTCTGTATGGAGTTTGTATGTTCTCCCCATGACTGTGGGTTTTCTGCAGCTGCTCCGGTTTCCTCCCACACTCCAAAGACATACAGGTTTGTTTGGTAAAATTGTAAATTGTCCCCAGTGTATGTAGGATAGTGTTAGTGTGTGGGGATTGCTGGTCGGCATGGTCTCGGTGGGCCGAAGGGTTTGTTTTCGCACTGTATCTGTAAACTAGATTGAGGAATACCTCCGGCAGCATTTTGGGCTGAGATAATTTACCTCCAACAAACGCAACCATCCTCATTTGTGTGTGATATTGGCTTCACGACGTGAAGAACTTACTACTGGATTCCCATTGGTATCATATTTTCATGACTTCAATTCTGCAGGAATACATTACTCACCTCAATGCTACATTGATGTCAAATTGAGCTCTCAAGAGTCTGATGAAGTCTGGAGAAAAGTCCAAGCTGAAGATCAATGAGCCTGAGATAAGGATTAGATAAGGATCGATAAGGATTGGTGTGAAAATGTCACTTGATAATGCTAACAAACAAAACTTCCACCATTTACTTTCATATTCAGAGTAAACTGACAGACTTGTAATTGGCTGAATTGGATTCGTCTATTTTTCTATCGGCAGAAGAAACCTGGACAATTTTCTGCCATTTTCATGCAAGGTGTGAATGATAAAATTATTTTCTGACAAATTAATCTAAAATAATTTTAAAGGAAACCTTTATTTGAAACAGTCAGATCGTGCAAAATTATGACACGTACTAATTTCAGATATAGAGGGGGAAAATATCAATTTTTTTAAACATTCCTCAGCATAATTTACAGCCACATCATCAATTTGCTCAAAGCAGAAACTGAAGTATCAATGAGTCATGCTCTCCAGATGCAAAAATAAAATGTAGATACAGAGGCTGAAGATCTGCAGCTTAAAACAAGCTACTGGAAGAACTCAGCAAATCAAGACAGTCAGAATATTTTTTCCCCAGGGTGGAAATGTCCAACACTGGAGGGCATAAGTATAAGGTGAGAGGGGGAAAGTGGAATGGAGATGTGCGAGGCAATGTGTTTTTTGTACACAAAGAATTATAGGGGCTTGATACGTATTGCCAGGGGTAGTAGTGGAGGTAGATACCAGAACAGGCACGTGCCGTGGGTGATTACTCAGGGTAGGCAGTCAGTCGGCTTTTAAAAAACTCATAATAACCGCGCATGCGCAGATTGTTCTCCTCTCCGTAGTCTGTCAGTCGACATAAAAAAATCTTTAAAAACCACGCTTGTGCAGATTGTTCTCTCCAGTAGGCAGTCAGTTGACTTTTATAAAGTAATTTGTCTTCAAAAGCCTTATCTCTTAATAAAGTATTTAAAAACATATAACTCAAAGAAATTTACTTGCCACATTATTTGTACACAAACTCTACTCTTCTCTTTGTCTCTTAAGACACCCTTAAGATAATGACAATCCACGTTTGAAATACCACCAAGAAACTTGCGCTGTGCATGCGCAGTATGCTACGCAGCACATGCACGCAGTCCTCGGTGCAAAGGCAGAATTTCAGCTGCGTTCATAGACTGTTGTCATTGACGGCTTGAAGCAGCGTCGACAGCACGTGAGCTGCACATACTTCTGCGTGTTACATGTACTGCGGATGAAAGGCACGGGAGAATTATGCCTACTTAAGAGATCGATCTCTTTGGTAGGCATAATTCTCCCGTGCCTTTACTATTTATAATTCATAATTACCATTTTATAATTTTAGTCAGGGTACGCACTGCCTACCTTGTCTACCCTGATGGCACATGCCTGTACTAGAGTGGTGTTTAAGAGGCTTTCAGATAGGCACATAGAAGTGCCGAGAATAGAGGGACATGGATCATGTACAGGCAGATGAGATCAGTTCAACTTGGTATTATGTTTGGCACAAAAATTGAGACCCTCAATTTTAGATACCCTCCACTGATAAGAGAAGGAGAGCCCATATTTCATAGTGAAATAGCACAGCTCAGTGTCCTTCACATGCCAGTAATAAAAACTTTGAAAAGCACTCAACATGCCAGTGCACCCAGTGTAGTTAATCCCGGGGCTGGAAATGTATCGCAATACACGTCAATTACAAATGGCGCAATTCTGCCACTCAAAGAACTTTCATCTCCTAAAGAGATAGCTACAAATTGAAATATCTCTCCAGGACTTGAAACAAAGGCAATGTTACAATTTCATTTTGTAAACTCAGAAAGTTACAGGATTCCATCCACAATGATACAAAGTTGCACAGCAGAGATTGATCCCACTCCTAGACCAACTGCTATGATTTTTAGATTTGGACCAGGATTGTTTCTAATATATAATTGAAATTCTAGTTAACTTAAGAGATAAAAGCCGTGAAGAGCCTCTCCAATGAATTTGTGGTCTTGTGCTCCATATTACTGTCAGAAACAAATAATCACCCAATTTAGGTAAACAGTAATCCCGGAGCCCCCTTAATAATCAGGCAAATTGCAGGAGAGTTTGGTTCATTATTTATCATTTACACATTTCAAGTATGTTTATTCTTGTGTTAAGATAGATTCATTTGATATGAAACCTCAGAGGAGATGGAGTGGAGCAGTAAAGTGTGATTGAGTGAAGGATGAGTATGATCTCATTGTATATTTCAGCCGTGAGATTCTGTATGGCCTGCTGGTCATTTTTCTAGTTAACCTCAGGAGATAAAGGAATGGTGACTGAAGAGAGGAACAGAACTTGAAATAATTGGTGTTATTTTGTTAGGGTATTTGTTGATTTAAATTGGACTAATGTGTTGCGACTTTGACTGTAAGGGACCGCATTTCCCATGTGGGACTGGACTTAAAACAATCTTGTTGTCGGGCATTTATACTAAGAATTTCAATTCAGAATGCACATATATTTCCCATCACGTAACTTGATTCAATACATGTAATTACTCTTCCAGTTTATTCGTCATGTGGCTTTTCCTGGCTCATGGCACTCAGAAGACTGCTCTGTAATGTATTGCGACAGTCTTGCAGCAGTTGAGCGGTTGCCTTAAGGGCCTGTCCCACTTGCATGTGATTGGCATGCAAATTATGCAACCAGATGGTCGCATTGAGCCGCGACGGTCCCGCGAAGGTCGTGCACGACTTCATTGGACCGCACAGCCGTCTGGAGCGCGTGACGTCATTTGAAGGCGGACACAAAATGCTGGAGTAACTCAGCGAGACCGGCAGCATCTCTGGAGAGAAGCAATGGGTGATGTTTCGTGTCGAGACTATTCTTCAGTCTGAAAGAAGGGTCTTGACCTGCAACGTCACCCATTGCTTCTCTCCAGAGATGCTGTCGGTCCCGCTGAGTTACTCCTGCATTCTGTGTACGTCTTCAATTTTCTTGGCCCCGCTCTGGGAGTAGAAGTGGGGGTGGATCCGGACCACAACGGCCGTGAGCCCAAGGCTGAGCTCAGCGATTGTTTGCCTGCTTCTGCTGCTGTTAGAGGTGAGATGTTGTGTCGCGCCAGGGTCTTGAGCCTGTCCCACTTTGGCCGTCAGTGACGTGACAGGCCGTTGGCGCGCGAAGATTTTGTTCGCCACAAAGATTTTAGCCCCGCGCGATGTTGCGCACAACTACATACCCCTCCGCGCTTCTCAGTGGGACCGGCCCCGCGCGGCCATACGATGCCCGTGTGCCTCAACGCGCCGGCGAGGTTGCGTAATTTGCGAGCCAAGGATGCATAAGTGGTACAGGCCCTTTAGTACGTGCTATCTACGTGTAGTTTGCATATTCTTCCTGTGGCCACATGGATTTCCCTTGATTTCCTCCCACATGCTAGACGTGATGTTTGCCAGATTACTTGATGATTGTAAATTACCCTCTTGTGTAGCAAAGTGCCAGAACATATGCGGATTTAATGGGTATGTGTGAGTAGGATTCGGGAATATAAATGGATGATTGAGTTGACGCTGACTTAAAACAACTCTGTGAGCTGAATGCCCTCCCGCCATGTTATGAAAATAAAGGAAAGGAAAATGTACTAAAATTGAAAGTTCAATCCACATCATTTTTCATTTGCGAATACTATGCAAAATGAAAGTTTCCAGAGTGAAAGTACATTCAGAGTCAGTGGTTAAGATCAGCATCAGTAGATGTGTTTTTTTTTTCATTCAGAAGATATGATATAAATAGCCATCCCACAGATAGTGCTGATGAATTCAGTTAAAGGTTGTTCTTAACAAATTTTGTGGTGATCTATTGTGTGATTCGCTGACATTGATTTGGGCCACTTATGGCTAGTAATTTTTGGCAGTGATGAAAATATATCATGCTTTTTTCAAATTTGTTGAAAGGTGTTATCATTTATATCCTTCAATTTTTGTAAATGCTGCACTGGAAAATAGAAGACGTTACATCTATATTTCAATTACTTAGTTTTACAAGAAATAAACCGGCTCAATTGTAACACTTGGGCAAGAAGATAATATGTTCAAGTGCTACACCAGTTTTGTACATTTAATTTAATTGAGTTTTGTATCTTGATGCCCTCAATATGTCTTTCATAGGACACCAACGGAGAGACCTTGCAGAGATGCTCTATGCTGCTAACCACATAAAGAAAGGTCATAATTTGGTCATGCACATTGACTATGTTGCTCTCTGATTAAGGCTGACATTTGGCAAGAGAGGAAATTTAGTACAGGCAGAAAGGAAGTCCTTGTTTGTTTTGGCTCCAAAACCTGCACATTATGTAAGCTTGAGACTATAAACATTTAGTCCACTATTTTATTACTAAGTGTGAGTCAGTATTTATTTTAGACAAACATTCAGCCGACTAATAGATAATAAACATAGATAACAAGTTATGGTGAGAAGTTCTAGGCTACTTTATGAGTTAGTTTGTTGACAGGAAGGGTGGCCTGAGTGACCACATCTGCAGAGATGGCTTTATTTCAGATCTTGCTGATGCAGACTCACGGTTGGAAAAAGTATGAATTGTGAATGTTGGGTCTAAACCTTTGCTATATCTTGTGGAAATCGGAACTCTGTAGGTGTGAGTGATGGGGTGTTACAGTGGGTGCACATTTCAGATCTTGCTGATATAGACTTATTGCGTTGCATACACAATTACTCGTAAGGTATTTGATCTTTGGGTCTAACCTCTTGCCACATCTTGTGAAAATCAGAAGAATGTAGGTGTGAGCAATGGTGTATATCCATGCATGCACAATGTTTTTGGCTTGTAGGATATACAGACAATCCAAATAATTATGTGAAATTTGATTTATTTTAGCCATTTATAACCAGACATTCTTAGTTATGTTTTTGAGGACATAAGTGATGGAATTTATAGCAGTTTTCTTTCAGTTCACGTTGTGATCGAGAATTTTGAATGGTCCCCCCATTTCAGGGCACCGTAATGTTTGGGACAGAGCAATGTCATGTAAATGAAAGTAGTCATGTTTAGTATTTTGTTGCATATTCTTTGCATGCAATGACTGCTTGAAGTCTGCAATTCATGGACATCACCAGTTGCTGGGTGTCTTCTCTGATGATGCTCTGCCATGCCTGTATTTAGCTTATGCTTGTTTTGGGGGCTATTCCCCTTCAGTTTTCTCTTCAGCAGAAAAAGGCAATTGGGTTCAGATCGGATGATTGACTTGGCCACTCAAGAAATAACATTTCTTTAGCTGTGAAAAACTCATTTGCTGCTTTCGCAGTGTGTTTGGGATCATTGTCTTGCTGTAGAATGAATCGCTGGCCAATGAGTTTTGAGGCATTTGTTTGAACTTGAGCAGATAGAATGCGTCTATATACTTTAGAATTCATTATGCTACTGCCATCAGCAATTGTATCATCAATGAAGATAGGTGAGCCTGTATCTTCAGCAGCCATACATGCCCAGGCCATAACACCCCCACCACTGTGTTTCACAGATGAGGTGGTATGCTTTGAATCTTGGGCAGTTCCTTCTCACCTCCATACTTTGCTCTTGCCATCGTTACTTGTAAGGTATGTGATCTTTGGGTCTAACCTCTTGCCATATCTTGTGGAAATCAGAAGAATGTAGGTGTGAGCAATGGTGTATATCCATGCATGCACAATGTTTTTGTGCTTGTAGGATATACAGACAATCCAAATCATTATGTGAAATTTGATTTAATTTAGCCACTTATAACCAGACGAGCCCATTATTGCTTTTGATTCTTCAGTCTGAAGAAGCGTTTCGGCCCGAAATGCTGCCTATTTCCTTCTTTCCATAGATGCTGCTGCACCCGCTGAGTTTCTCCAGCACTTTTGTCTACCTTCTATATACAGTGCCCTTCTTAATGTTTGGGACAAAGACCCATCAAGGTACCGCAAGGCTATGTGCTGGGACCCCAGCTATTTACATTATATATTAATGATTTGGACGAGGGAATTGAATGCAACATCTCCAGGTTTGTGGATGACACGAAGCTGGGGGGCAGTGTTAGCTGTGAGGAGGATGCTAGGAGGCTGCAAGGTGACTTGGATAGGTTGGGTGAGTGGGAAAATGCATGGCAGATGCAGTATAATGTTGATAAATGTGAGGTTATCCACTTTGGTGGCAAGAACAGGAAAGTAGACTATTATCTGAATGGTGGCCGATGAGGAAAAGGGGAGATGCAATGAGACCTGGGTGTCATGGTACACCAGTCATTGAAGGTTGGCATGCAGGTGCAGCAGGCAGTGAAGAAATCGAATGGTATGTTAGCATTCATAGCAAAAGAATTTGAGTATAGGAGCAGGGAGGTTCTACGGCAGTTGTACAGGGCCTTGGTGAGACCACACCTGGAGTATTGTGTACAGTTTTGGTCTCCTAATCTGAGGAAAGACATTCTTGCCATAGAGGGAGTACAGAGAAGGTTCACCAGATTGATTCATGGGATGGCAGGACTTTCATATGAAGAAAGACCGGATAGACTCAGCTTGTACTCGCTAGAATTTAGAAGATTGAGGGGGGATCTTATAGAAACTTGCAAAATTCTTAAGGGGTTGGACAGGCTAGATGCAGGAAGATTGTTCCCGATGTTGGGGAAGTCCAGAACAAGGGGTCACAGTTTAAGGATAAGGGGGGAATCTTTTAGGACTGAGATGAGAAAAAACATTTTTCACACAGAGTGGTGAATCTGTGGAATTCTCTGCCACAGAAGGTAGTTGAGGCCAGTTCATTGGTTATATTTAAGAGGGAGTTAGATGTGGCCCTTGTGGCTAAAGGGATCAGGGGGTATGGAAAGAAGGCAGGTACAGGATACTGAGTTGAATGATCAGCCATGATCATATTGAATGGCGGTGCAGGCTCGAAGGGCCGAATGGCCTACTCCTGCACCTATTTTCTATGTTTCTATGTTTCTATCATTTATTTATTTGCCTCTGTCCTCCACAATTTGAGATTTGTAATAGAAAAAAAATCACATATGGTTAAAGTGCACATTGCCAGATTTTACACAAAGAATGATAGGGGCCTGATACGCATTGCCTGGGGTTATAGTGGAGGCAGATATTAGTGGTGTTTAAGAGGCTTTTAGAGAGGTACATAGAAGTGCAGGGAATAGAGGGATATGGATCATGTACAGGCAGATGAGATCAGTTTAACTTAGTATTATGTTTGGTACAAACATTGTTACCCTAAGGGCCCGTTCCTGTGCTCTACTGTTCTATGTTCTATCTGTGTGACGGAAGGAATGGTCGACATTTCAGGTCAAGATCCTGCATCAAGACTGAGAGTGTAGAGGAAGGGTGAGCCGGAGGCTGAATGGTGTTAACAAACAGAAGAGCAAGGGAAAGGAAAGAGGGAGAGCAGTGAGAGGGGGATTTGGACAAGTTCAGACTCAAATGTTACACCTGCATAGACTCCAGGATCTAACAAAATTATGGATGTTGTTTAAACTAGTTGGAGCTTTTCGCTGTCAGAGGAATTATAAGAGAAATAAATCACTCTCTTGAAAAGAGGTGGAGTTAGTGAAAAAAACCCTCAGCTTTTCTGACAGCTGTACATATGACGCAAGGATTGTACATAAAAACTACCAATTCTTTCCCTTTCTAATTACCGAGAATTGCAATATTTCAATTTTAGCTACCCCCTACTGATAAGAGGAGAGCCCATATTTCATAGTGAAATAGCGCAGCTCAGTGTCGTTCACATGCCAGTGCTAAAAACTTTGAAAAGCACTCAACATGCGAGTGCACCCAGTGTAGCTAATTCCGGGGTTGGAAATGTATCGCTATCTCACGTCAATTACAAATGGTGCAATTCTGCCACTCAAAGAACTTTCATCTCCTTAATAGATAACTACAAATTGAAATACCTCTCCAGGACTTGAAACAAAGGCAACGTTACAATTTATTTAGTAAACTCAGAAAGTTACAGGATTCCATCCACAATGATACAAAGTTGCACAGCAGAGATTGATCCCACTCCTAGGCCAACTGCCAGCTATGATTAATAACTGCAACGCATTGTCCTCTGTAAAAAAAGATGCGCGGGTGATGTACGTGTGGAACCTGCCATATGGAATGTATAATCAGGAGTTCCAATATCCCTTCCTATTTGAACATAAGACATAGAAGCTGAATGAGGCAACTTAAACTTCAAACTATCTTCAACGTTTAAGGTTTTCCACCTCAAGTATCATTTCCGTGCCCCATCCTCATAATTCTTGATTTTTCCAAGATCAAAATCTATTGAGTTTGGCCATTTTCATAATTCATAGGAGCAAAAGTAGGTCAATCAGCCCTGAGATTACTCTGTCATTCAATCATGGCTGATCTATCTTTCCCTTTCAACCCCAATGTCCTGCCTTCTCCCCATAATCCTTGACATCCATACTAATTAAGAATGTGTCAATCTCCATCTTAAAAATACCCATGTGCTCTCCACAGCCACCTGTGGCAATGAATTCCACAAGATTCACCACACTCTGACTGAAGAAATCCCTCCTCCTCTCCTTTTTAAAGGTGTGACCCTTCATTCTGAGACTATGCCCCATGGTTGTAGACTCTCCCACTAGTGGAACATCCGCTCCGCATTCACTCTATCCAGGCCTTTCACTATTCGGTATACCCTGACCCAAAATGGTGCTTGTTCATTCCCTCCATGCCTGAACCCAGTTACTCTCCAAGAATGCTGCCTGAAGTTACTCCAGTATTTGGAGTTTTCCTCAAAAATCTGATTTATTTGATTGGATTGATCAATCAGAGATATATTGATCTGTTGTGAACCCACTTCATGCCTTTGCCTCCACAGTTCTGTGTGGTGGAGATTTCCAAAAATTCAGCATCCTTTGAGTAACAACGTTTCTCTTTGTTTCAGTGCTGAAATGCCTATCCCTTATCTTGAAATGTTGTCCAAAATCCATCATACTTTAGCTAATGATAACACCCTCCTCCCATCTACTCGGCCGATCCCTCTATTATACTTTTTTAATGTTGCCATCATTCATTTATCTTCTTCATATTTCAGCCACATCATCTCAGGAAACGCAGACAAATGCAAAGTGCAAGAGGAACTCAATCCATCAGGTAGCATCGCTGGAGAGAATGGACAGACAACGATTCAGGTCAAGACCTGACCTGAAACACCATCTGAACATTCTCTCTATAGATGCTGCCTGACCTGCTGAGTTCATCCAACACTTAGTTTTATTCAAGATTCCAGCATCTGCAGCTTCCTGTCTCTCAGGAAACTCCATGCAGATATAACCTTCAGGCTGACCGCTGGGAAGGAAAAGGCTGTGGTGAGAGACAGGAGCTAAATGATCATGATCATCGACGCTGTTGCTAACATTGTGTGCCCCACCATAGCTAATACTTAAATCCATAAGACTATCAAAACATTATATGGAACCTCCTCCAGCAGCTCATTCGATACAGCTACCACCCTTTGTGTAAACAAGTTGCCCCTCAGGTTCCTATTAAATCTTTACCCCCTCCCCTTAAACCTATATCCTCTGGTTCTTGATCCCCTACTCTGGGTAAAAAGACTGTGCACTTACCCAATCTATTCCTCTCGTGGTCTAATTATGCATCATTCAATTTCACTGATCGTTCTTATGGACCGGTTCTCAGTAAAACTAATATTTGGAAGGGTCCCAAACTTAAATATCACTCATCCTTTTTCTCCAGCGATGCTGCCTGACCCGCTGAGTTACTCCAGCACTTTGTGTCTATCTTCAGTATATACCAGCATCTGCAGTTCCTTTCATCATGAAATACTGTCGTCCTCTCTGTCAGAGTAATGAGTTTGGACACTGTTCAGTTTCTAATTAAAACCATAGCATCAAGTACAATACTTTTGATTTTAATGACATTTGAAAATATCAAGTCAATTATTATTACAGCTATGACCAGACAGTTGCAGGAAGTTGGACTGGTACTTAAAAAAAAAGATATACTGAAGCAATCCTCATACTGAATCTTAAAGGACTGAAAATGATATAATCCCTGATAAGATTTGAAGATCTGGTCAGCGGGGAGCGCTGCGAGCCGGCAGCCCTGCCAGCAGCGTGTTAGTTTTTTCTACTTTTTTTATTTTTTTAGTGTGGCCTAATGTGTGTTTTTGATGTCTCCCTGTGTGTCTGTGTGGGTGTTGGGGGGGGGGGGGGGGGGGGGGGGGGGGGGGGGGGGGGGGGGGGGGGGGGGGGGGGGGGGGGGTGGGGGGGGGGGTCTTCGGTCGCCTCCTTTACGGAGAGGCAACTTTTTCCATGTCGCCTCCCCTATGGCCTAACATCAAGGATCGGTGCAGCCTTTCCTGGAGACGTGCCCGGGGCTTCAGCAGCGGGCGCAGCGGGGACTCTCGTCGCGGAGCGGGCGAGCCCTCGCCGGGGGTCGCCAGAGGGGAGCGCCCCGTTCACTGGCCCGCGGCAGCCTGAAGCCGGTCTGCAGAGCTCCAGCTAGCGCAGCGTCCGCAGCCTGGGGTCCCTCATTGGGGACCCGGGAGAAGAGCTCTGGCCGCTGGCCCTGCAGTCTGCTGTGCTTCTGGCTGTGGTGCGGCAGGGGCTTTAGATCTTCGACCGTCGGCCTGCACCAACCTGAAGCCGCGGTCTCCGGTGGGGAAGCACTGATTCTGGACTTACCTTGTCTACTCATCTGCACGCCTGCAGCGGCGGCTGCGGAGAGTTGAGATCCCAACCATGGGGGAAAATGGAGGAGGACTGGCCAAATTTTGTGCCTTCCACCAAAGTGATGAACGCTGTGGTGGATGTTTGTGTTAAATTTTTATTGTGTTTTTGTGTGTTCTTTATCATAGTACCGCTGTTGGCAAATTCATTTAAATTTAAACAGATATTGATATTGAGATATCCATATTTTCACCATTGATTAGCAAGGCATTTAAGTCTAGAGAGCAGTATTAGTCTGAATTTTATTTTCAATGGAGATGCCAAGATTGAAAAAATGAACAAAGTACAAATGAGAGTAAAGCAAATTTATTGAGCTTGGTAAAACCAAATTCTGTGGTAACACAGCCAGACCACAAAAGTAAATTACTTTTGCATACTTCATTATTTCCATTCCGTTTTACAGTTACTGGAAAGGCCAACTGACCTAAATCTGTTCCCGCATTTCATTGGCAACCAATTTAGGTCAGTTGGCCTTTTGAGCCTGTTTTGCCACCCATGGCTGATCTGTAACCATTCACCTACCTCCATCACAGATTGTACAGTACTTTTGCTGAACAAAAATGATCGTAGAGGATAATGTGAATTATTGAATTAGTGATTCACCAAGCATACAGTGCCCTCCATATTGTTTGGCACAAGGACTCTTAATTTATTTATTTGCCTATACTCCACAATTTGAGATTTGTAATAGAAAACAATCATGTGTAGTTAAAGTGCACATTGTCAGATTCTAATAAAGGCCATTTTTATACATTTTGGTTTCACCATATAGAAATTACAGCAGTGTTAATACATAGTCCCCCCATTTTAGGGCACAATAATATTTGGGACACATGGCTTCACAAGTATTTGAAATTGCTCAGGTGTGTTTAAATGCCACCTTAATGCAGGTATAAGAGAGTCCTCAGCACCTGGACTCTTTTAAGTCAAGACTAAAGATTTATCTATACTCCCAAGCCTTTCCTGACGTCTGAGTGAGGGCTACATGTATATATGTATGTAGTCTGTTTTGTTGTGCTATTCTTATAACAAATGTAAAGCACTTTGGCCAACGAGAGTTGTTTTTTAAATGTGCTATATAAATAAATGTGACTTGACTTGACTAGTCTTTCCTCCAGTCTTTCCATCACCTTTGGAAAATGTTATTGCTGTTTATCAACATGAGGACTAAAGTTGTGCCAATGAAAGTCAAATAAGCCATTATGAGACTGAGAAACAAGAATAGAACTGTTAGAGACATCAGCCAAACCTTATGCTTACCAAAATCAACTGTTTGGAACATCATTAAGAAGAAAGAGAGCACTGGTGAGCTTACTAATCACAAAGGGACTGGCAGGCCAAGGAAGACCTCCACAGCTGATGACAGAAGAAATCTCTCTATAATAACGAAAAATCCCCAAACACTTGTCCGACAGATCAGAAACACTCTTCAGGAGTCAGGTTTGGATTTGTCAATGACCACTGTCTGCAGAAGACTCCATGAACAGAAATACAGAGGTTACACTGCAAGATGCAAACCACTGGTTAGCCGCAAAAATAGGATGGCCAGGATACAGCTTGCCAAGAAGTACTTAAAAGAGCAACCATAGTTCTGGAAAAAAAGTCTTGTGGACAGATGAGACGAAGATTAACTTATATCAGAGTGATGGCAAGAGCAAAGTATGGAGGAGAGAAGGAACTGCCCAAGATTCAAAGCATACCACCTCATCTGTGAAACACGGTGGTGGGGGTGTTATGACCTGGGCATGTATGGCTGCTGATGGTACTGGCTCACTTATCTTCATTGATGATACAACTGCTGATGTTAGTAGCATAATGAATTCTGAAGTGACTGACTGAACTTTATTTATAGAGCACTTTAAAAACAACCACTGTTGCAACGAAGTGCTGTACATGACTAATCATAAACATAAAACAAAACAATAAAAACATTAAAAGACAGTAAAAACAATTAAAAAACAATAGAAACCCTAAAACACGAGCAAAGTCTCATGCAGGGTCGAAAGCCAAGGAATAGAAAAGGGTTTTAAGACTAGTTTTGAAAATGGACAGTGAAGGGGCCTGTCTAATGTGCAAAGGTAGAGTGTTCCATAATGTCGGAGCAGCAACAGAGAAGGCTCTATCCCCTCTGAGCTTCCACTTAGACCTCGGTATCTCCAGGAGCAGCTGATCAGCTGACCTGAGGCACCGAGCAGGAGCGTAGGGATGAAGCAGCTCAGAGAGGTAAGGCGGGGCGAGACCATTTAAAGATTTAGAAACAAATAAAATAATCTTAAAATGAACTCTAAAGTACACAGGCAGCCAGTGGAGGGAGGCCAGAATAGGCGTTATGTGCTCCCGCTTACGTGTTCCAGTTAATGTATAGATGCATCCTATCTGCTCAAGTTCAAACAAATGCCTCAAAACTCATTGGCCGGCGGTTCATTCTACAGCAAGACAATGATCCCAAACAACTGCTAAAGCAACAAAGGAGTTTTTCACAGCTAAAGAAATGTAATTTCTTGAGTGGCCAAGTTAATCACCCGATCTGAACCCAATTGAGCATGCCTTTTTCTGCTGAAGAGAAAACTGAAGGATACTTGGCCCCAAAACAAGCATAAGCTAAATACAGGTATGGCAGAGCATCACCAGAGAAGACACCCAGCAACTGGTGATGTCCATAAATAGCAGACTTCAAACAGTCATTGCATGCAAAGAATATGCAACAAAATACTAAATACTAAAATACTAAACATGGCTACTTTCATTGGTGTGTCCCAAACATAATGATGCCCTGAAATGCAGGGACCGCTCAAAAATTCTCGATCGCAACGTGAACTGAAAAAAAAAACACTATAAATTCCATCATTTGCGTCATCAAAAGCATGACTAAGAATGGTTATAAATGGCTAAAATAAATCAAATTTCACATAATTATTTGGATTGTCTGTATATCCTACAAGCCAAAAACATTGTGCATGCATGGATATGCACCATTGATCACACACTTACATTCTTCTGATTTCCACAAGATACGGCAAGATGTTAGACGCGACTCCGGTGGGCGGTGCGACTCTCGTCAGCAGCGGCCTCTGCAGTCTGTCCGCGTTTATTATTATTTCTGTCTATGTTTTTTATGTAGTTTTGTTTATTTTTTGTTGGGGTGTGTGTGTGGGGGGGGGGGGAGGGGGGGGGGGGGGGGGGGGGGGGACTTTTTAAATCTCTCCCTGCACGGGAGATCCGACCTTTTCTCGTCGGGTTTCCGTTATCGTTGGGGCTGCAACGAGGAGCGGCCTCCAACAGGAAGAGACCGGGGACTCTGATGCCGACGACTCACCGTCGTCGTCGCGGGGGGCTGGCCGAGTCCGGAGCGGGTGGAGCGGTGGGGGAGCGCTGCTGCTCCTGCTGCTGCGGCCCAACCGGAGAGGCGGAGGCTTCAACTGCGGGTCTGTGGACGGCGGCACCGGGAGCCCGCGGGTCCCTGGAGGGAGACCGCTTTTCAGGGCTCTCGCAACGGCGACTTCTCCCGCCCGAGTTGCGGGGTTGAAGAGCTCCTGGAGCGAGGCCTGACATCACCGCCCCGCGCGGCTTGGAATGGCCGCGGGACTCTGCGAGCGCACGCCGGGGGCTCTAACACCAAGACCCGTTGTGCGACCTCGCACCACCCGGCGTGGCTTTAATGGCCGCGGGACAATCGCCATCGCCAGCCGGGGGCTTTGACTTTGGGGGAGGGGGGGGGGGGAGAGTGCAGTGGAGAGATAAGTTTATTTGGCCTTCCATCACAGCAATGTGATGGATGTTTATGTAAATTATGTTGTGTTGTTGTGTCTTGGGTCTATTTGTTTTTAATGTATGGCTGCAGAAACGGCATTTCGTTTGGACCTCAAGGGGTCCAAATGACAATTAAATGTATCTTGTATCTTGTATCTTGTAGACCCAAAGATCACAAACCTTACGAGTAATTGTGTTTTCAACGCAATAAGTCTATATCAGCAAGATCTGAAATGTGCACCCACTGTAACACCCCATCACTCACACCTACAGAGTTCCGATTTCCACAAGATATGGCAAAGGTTTAGACCCAACATTCACAATTCATACTGTTTCCAACTCCGTGAGTTTGCATCAGCAAGATCTGAAATGATGCCATCTCTGCAGATGTGGTCACTCAGGACACCCTTCTCAACAAACATAAAGTAGCCTAGAACTTCTCACCATAACTTGATGTCTATGTTTATTATCTATTAGTTGGCTGAATGTTTGTCTAAAATAAATACTGACTCACACTTAGTAATAAAATAGTGGACTAAATGTTTACAGTCTCAAGATTTTGGAACCAAAACAAACAAGGACTTCCGTTTCTGCCTGTACTAAATTTCCTCTCTTGCCAAATGTCAGCCTTAATCAGAGAGCAACATAGTCAAAGTGCATGACCAAACTATGGCCTTTCTTTATGTGGTTAGCAGCATAGAGCATCTCTGCAAGGTCTCTCCGGTGGTGTCCTATGAAAGACATATTGAGGGCATCAAGATACAAAACTCAATTAAATTAAATGTACAAAATAGGTGTAGCACTTGAACATATTATCTTCTTGCCAAGGTGCAAGTGTTATAATTGAGCCGGTTTATTTCTTGTAAAACTAAGTAATTGAAATATAGATGTAACGTCTTCTATTTTCCAGTGCAGCATTTACAAAAATTGAAGGATATAAATTATAACACCTTTCAACAAATTTGAAAAAAGCATGATATATTTTCATCACATCCAAAAATTACTAGTGGGCCCAAATCAATGTCAGCGAATCACACAATAGATCACCACAACATTTGTTAAGAACAACCTTTAACTGAATGCATCAGCACTATCTGTGGGATAGCTATTTATCATCAGATATCTTCTGAATTTAAAAAAAACTACATATCTACTGATGCTGATCTTAACCACTGACTCTTTCTGAATGTACTTTCACTCTGGAAACATTTTGCATAATATTCGTAAATGAAAAATGATGGGATTGAACGTTCAATTTTTAGTACATTTTCCTTTCCTTTATTTTCAATACATGTTGGGAGGGCATTCAGCTCATAGAGTTGTTTAAGTCAGCGTCAACTCAATCATCCATTTATATTCCCGAATCCTACTCTATCTCGCATACCCATTAAATCGGCATATGTTCTCCTGGCACTTTGCTGCAATAGTCAATTAATCTACCAAACATCACATCTTTAGCATGAGAGAGGAACTCAAGGGGAATCCATGTGGCCACAGGAAGAATATGCAAACCACATGCAGATAGCACGTACTAAAGGGCGACTACAGGCAACTAGGGTGTCGCCACATGGTCGCGGGGTGATGCCTGTATGGGTGTGTTGTCTCCTCAAGTCACCTAAAGGGCCGTAATTTTTTCTTGTCGCCGCTGGAGGACTGTGGGCTTGACGTGGCTTGTCTTCTCCTGTCATAGGTGCTGTTGTAGGTTGTCGCCAGGATAATGCAGGTTGTCGCCAGGTGATGCAGGTTGTCGCTGGGTGATGACGTCGATGAATTCCATTGGCGACTACCTACGTCAACCTGCTTCAACCGGCGACAGGCACTGGCATCAAGAGGAGTCACTTGGAGACTTTTGAAAAAGAAAGTGTGTAGATCCATGTGATCATGCGTATATAGTGCGCAGACATTCACATTTTTTTTGTTAGCAACGGTGAACATCGCAAAATGGCTCCGTGAAGAAGGAAGGCGCAGTTGCTACTGGAAGTAAACTGGGTGATCACATTGTTTCGGCGGCCAACACGACGTGAATTCAGCTGTTGCCGACATGGTCGTTGCTTGTCACGGGTGGACGTAGGTTGACTTCGGTTGTCGCCTGTGTGGTCGTAGGTTGTCGTATGTGTCGTCGTAAGTTGTCATAGGCGTGGTCATAGGTGGACGTCCTACGTCGCGAAGAATTGAGTCGCTGGTTGTCATAGCTTGACGTCAACTAGGTGGTAGGTTGTCGTAGACATTGTTGTCGGGGGTGGGGAGGGTCCAGTAGATGTTTTTTCGGCGACCTGCTACAACTATGCCTGTCGCCGGCAGTCACCAAAGAAAATTGCCTGAGTGGGACAGGCCCTTAATGCAACAGCTCAACTGCTGCAAGACAGTCGCAAGACATTACAAGGCAGTCTTCTGAGTGTCATGAGCCAGGAAAAGCCACATGAGGAATAAACTGGAACTGTACTTACATGTATTGAATCAAGTTATATGATGGGAAATATATGTGCATTCTGAATTGAAATTCCTAGTATAAATGCCCGACAACAAGATTGTTTTAAGTCCAGTCCCACATGGGAAATGCAGTCTCTTACAGTCAAAGTCGCAGCACATTAGTGCAATTTAAATCAACAAATACCCTAACAAAATAACACCAATTATTTCAAGTTCTGTTCCTCTCTTCAGCCACCATTCCTTTATCTCCTGAGGTTAACTGTAAATGACCAGCAGGCCATACAGAATCTCACGGCTGAAATATACAATGAGATCATACTCATCCTTCACTCAATCACACTTTACTGCTCCACTCCATCTCCTCTGAAGTTTCATATCAAATGAATCTATCTTAACACAAGAATACACATACTTGAAATGTGTAAATGATAAATAATGAACCAAACTCTCCTGCAATTTACTTGATTATTATAGGGGCTCCGGGATTACTGTTTACCTAAATTGGGTAGATTATTTGTTTCTGACATAGTAATATGGAGCACAAGACTACAAATCCATTGGAGAGGCTCTTCACGACTTTTATCTCTAAGTTGACTAGAATTTCAATGAATTATCAAAAACTAAATCCTGGTCCAAATCTAAAAAACAGCGTCCTGTTTGTGTAGCAATTTAGATTGCAACCTGTTCTCTTGAGTGTTTTGTGCCTGCCCACTGCATGTCCTTCTCCCTGTGAACTGCAGACTAAGAATACAACCCATTTGGTTCGTATTTGGCTGATCATCAAGGCATGATTCTGTAATTCGTTCTGGAGGAGGTCAGCAATGCAGTTAAAAACAGGAGCAGCCTGTTAATCGAGCTTCCCCATGCTAACTACAGCTCCCCCAATATGTTTACAGTTCCTATAACTTGTTTCAAAGGCAATATATTACATTGACTCAGCAAACAACACAATGCTCGAGGAATGTCAGGAAGGAAACATTCTTGCAAGTATCAGCAAGACCATATTTATTTACAGTGAAGCATCACATAGCTAGATCGGGCTCTTAAAAATAGTTGAGTCAGGGGATATGGGGAGAATGCAGGAACGGGATACTGATTGGGGATGATCAGCCATGATCACATTGAATGGCGGTGCTGGCTCGAATGGCCGAATGGCCTACTCCTGCACATATTGTCTATTTTCTTAGAAGTTTTAAATGTAAATTCACCAGTATTTTCCACGTTTTCTTTGGAAACAAAATATTCAAAATTTTAGCTTAAGATTGGTATTGTGCAATGTTTTAATTGGTGTCAGCAGGATTTCATAAACACAGCTACTAATAAGTAATATCTTGCTTCCCTTTCTCTGATGCATCGTAAGGAAACAAGACTTAAATAAAATAAAATTAAACAGTAACAAAATTAATTGGCTTCATTGTTGACATACTCACCATCTGGTATAATACAATATATCTGTGGGAAAAAGCTTTTCAAATCTGGATCTCATTTCCTCCACAGAAACAGAATTTCCATGTTTACAGATTCAAATAAACATCCTTGATGTTTTTGTTCATGTTCATGTTTTTGTTAAATATTATACAACAACCACATAATATATACCATAGAAGATAACTGAATAGGATTTATTAAAGAGCAAAAGCACTCTCACATGTATAGAGTATATACCATCCAGAAATTGTGTAATTATTAAGAAGGAAACAGAGGCTTTGGAAGGAGTGTATAGTTGTCAGAGTGATGCCTGGATTTCAAGGATGACATAACAGAGTACGTTTTAAATAAACTAGTACTATATTCCCTGGAATATATGTTTAAGAGATTATCTGATCAATGTTTTTCAGATGAAGGAGAATAGAGTTGATGCGGAGAACCCATTTTTGCTGTTTGGAGAGTCGAGAAAAGAAGTCTAAAACAACAGAGCAAATCTTCTATGCATGCAGGAAGACTGCGGAACTTCCAAATTTTGCACTCTGGTCAATTGCAAAATTTAAATCTGGAACTGACAATTTCTTGCTAACCCTCAGTATCAATGTAAACAAGGAAAAGAGGGACCCAGATAACATTAGATCAGAGATCAGCCATGTACAAAGAATGGCAGTAGAGGCTTGATAGGTGAAATGGCCTACTTCTGTGCATATATTCTATTCCAAAGTCAACAAAATTTCTTGGAAATTTTGCAAAGGCACAATCACATTTAAATATTGGATCCAACAGAGCATTTGAACTCATTTTAATTTGTAGTTACATTGCCACCAATGTGAATAGAATAGAAGTTAATTGATAGTCACTCAACTAACACAACTAACCTGGATTCCACTTTATAATCTTTGCTCAGTTAGTGGCCTATTTATACAATGGTGACAGAATTGTAGCTTTTTATATAGTAAATGTTTTGCCAAATCAAAGAAAAGTTCAACACAATAGATCACAGCAAACTGAGAAGATACCTACTACATATTTTCAGCATTCTGGGACTGACCGGAACAGAAAGTCAAGTGCCTATCATATATTAACACAACTTTTACGTTCCCTTAAAGTCAACAGACAAAACAACTGTGACTTCAGTGTACATACCCAACCCAACTGGTTTAACATTGTTATAGGGTGATTTCACTAAAGGTCACTGGAGCGTAGATCCGCACCCACGTGACCAAAATTCTCAAGTGGAGGACACTCGAGGGTTCGGTACATGTTAGTGGATGGGAAAAAACGCATTTTCCCACCCGTTAAAAACATAGAAAACGGCGAGGTTGTGAGCTGCAATTTACTGTGCCAGTCGGGGTGACCGTGAGGCACAGCTACCTAGATTTACAGGAAAAAAAAAAGATAGCAAGTAAGGTAAATTCAAGAGGGAACTGAAGGTGCCAATCCGGCGGAAATGAACAGCCGACATTTGCCGTGGATATTTAAAGGTCCAAAATATCGGGAATTATCGCGTTTGCTCGCTGAATTTATCAAAAGTAAGTTAATAATGCCTTACTTTTGATGAAATTCAGCGAGCAAACGCGATAATTCCCGATATTTTGGACCTTTAAATATCCACGGCAAATGTCGGCTGTTCATTTCCGCCGGATTGGCACCTTCAGTTCCCTCTTGAATTTACCTTACTTGCTATCTTTTTTTTTTCCTGTAAATCTAGGTAGCTGTGCCTCACGGTCACCCCGACTGGCACAGTAAATTGCAGCTCACAACCTCGCCGTTTTCTATGTTTTTAACGGGTGGGAAAATGCGTTTTTTCCCATCCACTAACATGTACCGAACCCTCGAGTGTCCTCCACTTGAGAATTTTGGTCACGTGGGTGCGGATCTACGCTCCAGTGACCTTTAGTGAAATCACCCTATACTGTTGGCTGGAATGGAGGACTATAATTATAAAGGGGATACTGCACGGGCTGGGTTTATTCTCACTGGAATCTAAGAGGTTAGGGATTACCTCGTAAAGGTTTACAAAAGTATAAGAGTCAGAAATAAGATAGTCAGCAATAGCTTTCAAGAGTAGGGGGTGCCTAAAACTAGAGCTCACAGGCTTAAGGTAAGGGGGGAGAAACTTGAATGCGAGAGATAAGATGTTTTCTCCCCCCACAGTTGAATAGTTGATACAATTTGACTTTTAAACAACGTTTAAAACGTTATTTGGACATGTACTTGGATAGCAAATGATTAGAGAAATAGAGCACCTCCTCTTTCCCAGGCTGGGAGCCGATGCCCGCTAGAGCTCCCACAAGGTCTGGCGAAGCTGCCCGTCTCTCTGCCGGGCGAGGTGAGTCCGCGCTCACTCAACATGACTCCTCCATTGGGATATTGCCAATCATAACGTGCTTTTACAAACTGTTTCAAGAATGTTCTCAATAATTAAGCCTCCTTAATAAAATAAAAAAATGTAACAGCCTCTTTGATCATAGGAAATCCCTGCCTGCGGGTCAAAATGAACGTGCAACTTCTTGGGTGGCAGTGTACGTTGTGGTTAGAGTCCTATACTCACTGGAAGTTGGACAATTTTATACTGGACAATTTTTACATTTATCAAGCCAATTAACCTACAAACCTGTAGGTCTTTGGAATGTGGGAGGAGAAACCCCACTAAAGTCACGGGGAGATCGTACAAACTCCGTAATCGGGATCGAACCCGGGTCTCCGGCGCTGCAAGCTATAAGGCAGCAACTCTACCGCTGCGCCACCGTGACCACCGTGCATCACCTTTGGGCAGAGCGCAAGGAGATCAATGCAAAGTGTAAAAGGTGTGTAAGAAGGGTCCCGACCAGAAACGTTACCTATCCGTGTTCTCCAGAGTTGCTGACTGACCCGCTGAGTTCCCCAGCACTTTGTGCATCTTTAGTTTCAATGCAAAGTGTGTGGGGAGGCAGGCGCGCGTGCACCCTCTGGCCAGATCCCGGGGATCCCACCAGGGACCTTCGCTCAACTCTTTCACCACCCGCTGGAAAACGCCAAAACAACCCGCTGTCTATTTTGCTAACACAACGCGCCTCCCATTCACAGCCACTTTGCAAAAAGCACGATGCGGATTCCCTCGGTTCCTCAGAAACACCGGACAACAATTACAATATCGCCCCCTAAACGTTCACTTACCTTGCGCTGCCGGAGCGTTTGTCTCTGCGGGAAAGGGCGAGACTGCAGCCCGGAGCCCCCGTCCGCCGCTGACACGAACGGAGATTTCGCAAGTTTCGTTCCTACGCGTCAGCCGCTGCGCCTCCCCTTTCCCAGGCTGGAAGCCGGAGCTGTCATAGGGTCTGTCGTGGCGAAGCCGCCCGCCTGCCCGCCTGCCCGGGCGAGGTGAGTCCGCCCCCGGTCTGCCCGCTCGCCCCCGGTCTGCCCGCTCGCACTCAACATGACTCATCCATAGGGGTTTCCATCATTGTGCCAATCTTAACATGATTTTACAAACCTTTAATTGCGTTTCACGCGATTTTTCTGCTTGATACTTTTCCCAGTTTGACACAATTACATTTACTTCGGGTTAGAACAGTAAACGCGAGTTAAATAGTCGAAACAAAGGAACTGTAGATAGTAGATAGACAAACACAACGTGCTGGAGTTACTCAGCGGGCCAGGCAGCATCTCTGGAGAAAAAGGATGGGTGAGGTTTCGGGTCGGGACCCTTCTCCATTATTTTTCTCCTGAGATGCTGCGTGACCCGCTGAGTTGCTCCAGCACTGTGTCTATCTCGGTACAAACCAGCATTTGCAGTTCCTTCCTCCACAATGAACTTTCAGATGCTGTTTCCTCAAGGAAAGACACAAAATGTTGGAGTAACTTGGAGTGCTGACAATAGGGTGATTTCACTAAAGGTCACTGGAGCGTAGATCCGCACCCACGTGACCAAAATTCTCAAGTGGAGGACACTCGAGGGTTCGGTACATGTTAGTGGATGGGAAAAAACGCATTTTCCCACCCGTTAAAAACATAGAAAACGGCGAGGTTGTGAGCTGCAATTTACTGTGCCAGTCGGGGTGACCGTGAGGCACAGCGACCTAGATTTACAGGGGGAAAAAAAGATAGCAAGTAAGGTAAATTCAAGAGGGAACTGAAGGTGCCAAACCGGCGGAAATGAACAGCCGACATTTGCTGTGGATATTTAAAGGTCCAAAATATCGGGAATTATCGCGTTTGCTCGCTGAATTTATCAAAAGTAAGTTAATAATGCCTTACTTTTGATAAATTCAGTGAGCAAACGCGATAATTCCCGATATTTTGGACCTTTAAATATCCACGGCAAATGTCGGCTGTTCATTTCCGTTGGTTTGGCACCGTCAGTTCCCTCTTGAATTTACCTTACTTGCTATCTTTTTTTCCCCCTGTAAATCTAGGTAGCTGTGCCTCACGGTCACCCCGACTGGCACAGTAAATTGCAGCTCACAACCTCGCCGTTTTCTATGTTTTTAACGGGTGGGAAAATGCGTTTTTTCCCATCCACTAACATGTACCGAACCCTTGAGTGTCCTCCACTTGAGAATTTTGGTCACGTGGGTGCGGATCTATGCTCCAGTGACCTTTAGTGAAATCACCCTATTGTCCAGGCCATGCATGTTTCTGTTAAGAGTGCAGGGCAAGGCAGGTGGGCTAAAACCCCTGTCCCACCGTACGAGTTCATTCCAAGAGTTCTCCCGAGTTTGCCCTGATTCGAACTCGGAGATTTACGGTAATGGCCACTCTGGGTACTCGGGGCTCTCGTAGATATTTTTCATCATGTTGAAAAATCTTCACGAGTCTTCCCGTGCTTACCTGCCGTTAGCGAGTCTTCCCAAGTACCTGCCGTTAGCGTTACGAGTCGCTAAGAGACGTCCCCGAGCTCCGACGTGCCCGCTACGTACATTCTATGTGCTTACCACGAGTTTGATTTTTTTAAACTCAGGAGAGCTCTTGGAATGAACTCATACCGTGGGACAGGGCCATAAGGAAACTTGGATGATGAAAGAAACCGAGGCTCTGATCAAGAGTAAGGAAGAGGCATGAGACACGTAAAGGCAGCTGGGATCAAGTGTATCCCTGGAGGAATCTCTGATCTTACATACCACACACATCTCCAGATCAGCTCTGATTCTGATCTGGATCTGTGTACGAGATATACAAGATCATGAGAGGGATAGATTGGGAAAATGCTGGAATGAAATATTTGAAATCTTTACAAAATTATTTAAAACAAAACTTCTACCCAGAGCAGAATGGATCATTTTTGGAATATCGGAAGCTAACCCTGAATTAAATATGTTTCAAAAGAACTTACTTAATTATGGGCTAATAATCGGAAAAAAGCTTATACTTAAATTTTGGAAAAATGCTCCAATACCAACAACAAAAATGTGGATTTCAAACATGTTCGAAACATTACACTTGGAAGAGATGAGACTCCTCCTAGCAGGTAAAGCAGATCACTTCCAAAAGACGTGGTCTGCATTTATGGAACTTTTACAAGCTAAGGTGCAATAATAAGTTAAAATATAAAGGCTACCAGGACCGGGTAATGGGGGGTATACAATACATTTTTAATAAAAACATGGTTGGTAGATCCTTTTTTGCGGAGTTTTGTGTTACAATAGAGCAACTGATTTTCCTTTTTTCCTTTTTTTTCCTTTCTTTCTAGGGTCTTAATTATTTTCTTTGCTTCCTTCTCTAATTCCTTCCCTAAGGGGTTCTTTTCTCCCAACACTTTCCTGCACCTTCACGATTCTTGCTTACTTTTCTTACTTCTTTTATTTCTTTCTCTTTTACAGCTCAAAAAATGAAGTGGTACAACATAATGTAATAAGATATATGCGATGTATTAATGTGATTTACTGTACTGCTAATAAAAATAAAATTTAAAAAAAAAGAAAAAAAGATTGGGAAAATGCAGTCTTTTGCCCAGAGTTGGGGAATTAAGAACTCTAGGACTTTGGTTCAAGGTGAGGGGGTGAGGTTTAAGTGGAACCTGGGTTGCAATTTTTTAACACAAAGGGTGGTAGGTGTATTGAACAAGCGGCCAGAAGAGGCAGTTGAGATAGGGTTAAGGGCCATGCGCAGGCAGGTGGGTAGTGTAGATGGGGCTTGTTGGTCGGCGTGGGCAAGTTGGGACAAAGGGCCTGTTTTCACCATAGATGACTCTAAAGCAGTGGGTTAGGCAGGATATCTGGAGATCATGGATAGGTGACATTTCAGTTCGTGAAAGTTCTAAACCATATAACCATATAACAATTACAGCACGGAAACAGGCCATCTCGGCCCTACAAGTCCGTGCCGAACAATTTTTTTTTCCCCTTAGTCCCACCTGCCTGCACTCATACCATAACCCTCCATTCCCTTCTCATCCATATGCCTATCCAATTTATTTTTAAATGATACCAATGAACCTGCCTCCACCACTTCCACTGGAAGCTCATTCCACACCGCTACCACTCTCTGAGTAAAGAAGTTCCCCCTCATATTACCCCTAAACTTCGGTCCCTTAATTCTGAAGTCATGTCCTCTTTGAATCTTCCCTATTCTCAAAGGGAAAAGCTTGTCCACATCAACTCTGTCTATCCCTCTCATCATTTTAAAGACCTCTATCAGGTCCCCCCTTAACCTTCTGCACTCCAGAGAATAAAGACCTAACTTATTCAACCTATCACTGCAACTTAGTTGTTGAAACCCAGGCAACATTCTAGTAAATCTCATCTGTACTCTGGAAGGTTCCCGACCCAAAACATCACTAATCCATGTTTTCCAAAGATGCTGCCAAACTCCGAGTTCATCCAGCACTTTGACTCTGTAAACCAACATTTGCAGTTCCTTGTTTTCACCATCCATAGTCGTTATAATTTCATTACAACATTTGTTCTGGGGGCCTGCCTATGTTGTGGAAACAATACAAGGTGGTAAAATAATAATTTAACTATTGGGAAAGACCTTCATAACAAACCCGTGATATAAGTCACTTGAAATTATTAGGTCTTCCTCATATACAAGTTTCTATTTTAAACAATGTTTTCATTCTCAGTAGTTGAAATGGGCATGTTGCTTAATAACAATTATGTTTGCTTATGATGAAAAAAATATGCAGGATAACACCATGAAACTATTTAAAACTTACAGTGTCTATGTAAAGTCTACTTTAGTAATTATGCAAGTAATATTAGGAATTCCATATTAACAAAATGTAAATGTATGCAATGTTCTGGAAAACTCATATCAAACAAATGATTCATGTTTACCTCAAATAAAACGCAGATCTGTGTCTGAGGTTGTACCATTTTTCAGTTCTGAATCTGCACCTTTACATTTACACTAAATTTCAATAGCTAATAATAATAATAATACATTTTATTTTTGGGCGCCTTTCAGACAACTCAAGGACACCTTACAGAGATTAACAGGAATAAAAAACATATAATCAGAATAAAATAAATAAAAAAGACATCACAGAAACACAAATTAAAAACAATTCAGTTCAAAAACAAAAATTAAACTTCTTTTTATGCTTTATCTGATGGGATAAATTGCAGAATTGATTTTTTAAATCTCACAATTTTGTAACATTGCTAGCAATACTACCTGCCTCAACTACCTCTTCTGGCAGCTCGTTCCATTCACCCACCACCCTTTGTGTGAAAACGTTACCCCACAAGTTCCTATTAAATCTTTCTCCACTCATCTCTGTGAGGTATATGTGGGACAGCACAGAAGAGCAGTAAAGTTGCAGCCATACAGCGCCAGAAACCCGGGTGTGCTCCTGACTACGGGTGCTGTCTATAAAGAGATTGTACGTACTCCCTGTGACTGCATGGCTTTTCTCCAGGTGCTCCAGTTTGCTCCCTCATTCCAGAGACATGCGGGTTTGGAGATTAATTGGCCTCTGTACATTATCCCTATTGTGTAGGAAGTGAAAGTCAAATATCACAGAACTAGTGTACGGGGTGATCGCTGGTCAGCACGCACTTGATGGGCTCAAGGCATGTTTCCACACTATCTCTAAACTAAACTAAACGAAAACTGTCACAACATCAGATATATGTGCTTGAGCAGAATGGTACTCGCAGCAAAACTGTCTGATAACATCTCAACCTTGTTATCATTCAGGAAACCTAGATGTCGTATATACCAAGTATTTAATTGATAAGTGAATCATAACTTTTCAAAGGTCCAATAGTACTTTATTGTCACATGTACCGTGGCACAGTGAAATCTTTTTGGATTCTGCTCAGTACAAGTATCACTGTACAAAAGCATTTAGATATATCTTAGATAAACATCTCAGATGCAATACAAGCATAGAGCAGTAGTACACTGAGAGTATACAGAGTCGCTAGATTTGACATTATTTTCAAATGTCAGTTGTTGCAAATGCAGGGGTCATGGCCTGACCATAAAGGCCCGTTGTCCTAGCGGCGCCGCAGGGTCGGCCTGGCTAAGCATAGATGTCTTCTGCTGCTGCTCCACCACTGCAGGTCGTGTCCGGTCCACGGGCTCGTCCTCTTAGAGCAGCGCCCGGTCCAGCTGAGCCCCATGCTGTTGCAGGTTCTTCAGCGGCCCACTCTAACATCAAGCCAGTGCACTCCCTCCTGCTGCCGGTCTGCTTCCTGGCCCTCCATCCAACTACTTCCTCCCTTGGCAGGAGAGCCGGGCCTTCCTGATGAGTTAACCACAATTCAAGGTCAAATGATCGTTTAATCAAGATAATGAGCATGCACATTCATTTGATTTGTTAAGATTCAATGTGATCCCATGGGTCTCTTGCTGTTTGATTCTGTTCTATTCCAAATACCTTTCCACAGACACCTTACTGCGATCCAGTTCGGATACGATCCCTGTCTCACAACGTGTTGCCAAATTCTCAGTCACTTAATGTAACTAACTATGGGCAGCATAACACATGTAGGTATCTGTCCGAGTGGATATCCATTCTAACAAAGGGTCCCGGCCCAACGTGTCACCTATCATTCCCTCCATAGATGCTGCCAAATCTGCTGAGTTACTCCAGTGCTTTGTGGTTCGTCAAAGATTCCAGCATCTGCAGTGCCTTGTGTCCACATTAGGAGTCAGATTTCTAAGTTTCAGAATAGCAAATATAACTCGAAAATATACAAAATTATGACAGGTCAAGATGAGATACATAAGGGGAGGGGGGGGGGGGTATTCCCACTTGCTATGTGGTCTAAGGGGTCACAATCTCAGGAAAGAGGGCAAGGCACGGAGGTTTGATACAAGGAAGACTTTCTTCACCCAAAGAGAATCTGTGGGATTTGTTAAGGGGCTGTCCCACTTGGGCGATCTAATCCGCGAGTTCTGGCGAGTTTGCCCTCAACTCATACTCGTAGCATGGTCGACACGAGGTCGTAGGAGGTCTTCGTAACTCTCCTTCATGCTCATGAGTGGTCTCCGCATACTCGAGACCTCAGCTAGGTCCCGGCATTTTTTTCAATATGTTAAAAAATGCCCGCGAGTAAAAAAAGGTCGTCATGAAAAAAATCGTTACTTTTTTTACTCATAGGTTTAGTCGTAGTAGGTCGTAGTAGGCCGGCATGTTAGTCATAGGTCGAGGGTAGTTGATGGTAGTTGAATGTAGTCGTAGATAGTCTTCATCATAGTTGAAGGGAGGTCGAAGGAGGTCGTCTTCACTCTCCACTATTCGATGTCCAATTTTCCCGAAGTTAGTTGTAGCCAGTCGTAGCTCGCCTTCAACATAGTCGAAGGAGGTCGTAGGAGGTCTTCTACATAGTCGAAGGAGGTCTTCAACATGTCATTTTTTCAAACCCTTTTAAACTCGCCAATTAGGTCGCCCAAGTGGGACAGCCCCTTTATCAGTGAAGGCAAGTATTTAAAATGACACAATAATGTATCCAGGGTTATGGAGAGAGAGCAGGAATATAGTAATGAAATAGAGGACCATGTTGAATGGTGAAGCAGGCTCAATGAGCCTTACGGCCCTCACCTGTTACTCTGCTTTTTTTTTAGAAATTTGGTAGCATTCTTCATAGATGAAACTGCACCTCTCGGCCATGGTGCTGTCAGAAACACCACGCAAAGATATGCAACCTCTTTACAAAAGGAGGAAAATACTTCATATTGTTCTTGTGTGGACGGCGCGACTTTCGTCAGCAGCGGCCTCTGCAGTCCGTCAGTATTTTTATTATTTTTGTCTCGTTTCTATGTAGTTTTTATTTTTTTATTTTTTTGTCGGGGTATGCGTGTGGGGGGTGTGGGTAACTTTAAAATCTTTCCCCTGCACGGGAGACCCGACCTTTTCTTGTTGGGTCTCCGTTGTCGTTGGGGCTGCAACGTGGAGCGGCCTCCAACAGGAACGACCTGGGGCTCCAGTCGCGGAGCTGTGGTCCTACTCACTGTCGCGGAGCTGGCCGAGTCCGGAGCGGGTGAAGTAATGGTGGAGCGCTGCTGCGACCCGACCCCCGGAGATTCGGAGGCTACAACCGCGGGTCTGGCGGACGGCAACACCGGAAACCCGCGGGTCCCTGGTGGATGACCCCTTTTCGGGGCTTCCGCAGCGACTTCTCCTGCCCGAGTTGCGGGGTTGAAGAGCACCTGGAGCGGGTACTTACCATCGCCCCGTGCGGCTTGGAATGGCCGCAGGACTTTGCGAGCGCCCGCCGGGGCTCTAACACCAAGAACCGGTGCGCGACCTTGCACCACCCGGCGTGGCTTTAATGGCCGCGGGACAATCACCATCACCCGCCGGGGGCTTTGACTTTGACTCTGACATCGGGGGGGGGAGAGTGCAGTGGAGAGATAAGTTTTTTTTTGCCTTCCATCACAGCGATGTGATGGATGTATGTGTAAATTGTGTTGTGTCTCGGGTCTTTTTCGTTTTGTAATGTATGGCTGCAGAAACGACATTTCGTTTGGACCTCAACGGGGTCCAAATGACAAATAAATTGTATTGTATTGTATTGTATTGTATTCTGTAGACATCCACAAGTGAGAGGTTTTCTCTTTTAAAATCTGGTCCATGTTTTTCCAAGTCTAATAGTGATTTCCATCAAAGGCAACCACACAGCCACAGGCCCAATAAGCCAAGCCCATGACTACAGCTCGCTTTCTACTCTTTTCACCAGCAGCAAGCTAGACTTGTTTGCTTACAGACAATCTAAGTACTCATAAACCTGCACCATTGAATTGCTTCAATCTGGCCTACTGTGATAAACATCAGATTCTTGTGGTCTATTTAGTAATCTAAGTTCCTCATTTCTGTTCTCAGGCAAAATACAGCAAAATGAACTAAATTTTTATTGCTAATATTTGTAAATTTCGAAATTCCGATGATGCTGTTGTCTTGAATGAAAAATATAAAGATGTAAAAGAATGATAAGAAACCTATATGCCTGATTAAATGTATGTTTCTTTGCCCACAGGAAGTAATGAATTAAATAAAGACAAATTTTCAGTTTATGCCTAAAAAAGTTATAATTACAAGGCCAATGTACTTCAAATAATGACAACATATGCAATGTATTATCATAGACAGATAGAGATGGATTTTTTACAAAATGTTACATCAAGAAAAGGTTATCTGTTATAACTCTGTAGGTTATCTGTTATAAAGCTGTGTATTGTTTTTTTTTTAAAAAAAGAAAGCAATTTACAAGTAGTTATGATCTAAGTATTTCAGTCAATAGATTACTTTAATACTGCTTATGTAGGAAATGTAGCATACAACCACATAATTCAGATAGACAATAGACAATAGGTGCAGGAGTAGGCCATTCAGTCATTCAAGCCAGTACCACCATTCAATGTGATCATGGCTGATCATCCCCAATCAGTACCCCGTTCCTGCCTTCTCCCAATATCCCCTGACTCTGCTATTTTTAAGAGCCCTATCTAGCTCTCTCTTGAAAGCATCCAGAGAACCTGCCTCCACCGCCCTCTGAGGCAGATAATTCCACCACAGGTGACCAATGCTTCTGTTTTTGGTGTTATAGGTTGAGAGGGACATTTATAAAATCCATGTGCCTTTGAACACTTTAAATCTGGTAAGGCAGAGAAATCCCAGTGCAATCTATTATCTCAAAGCTATAAATATTTTGTTCAAATTTAAATGCAGAACCAATCATTGGTCAACAATTTTTTTGGTGTGTAAGTAACAGGAATTATAAAAACAAATGACCTAAACATCAACTATAATTCAATAGTGTAAAGTACAAGGAGGAAGAGGAATTCTGGAAAAGATATATAGTAAATAGCAAACACCTCAAGAATGTTAATGTACAGAGGGACCTTGAGCTGCAAGTTCATTGCTCCCGAAGAACGATGGTACGGGGGATAGGGTAGCCAAGATGATATTTGGCATGATTGCCTTCCCATGCAGAGGTATGAAGTATAAGAATTGGAATATCATATTGCAGCTGTATAAAACAAAGTCTGAAGAAGGGTCCTGACATGAAACATCACCAATCCACATTCTGAAGAGATGCTGCCTGGCCTGTTGAGTTACCAGCATTTTTGTCTTTTTTTTTGTAAACCAACATCTGCAGTTCCTTGTTTCTTCAAAACATTGGCCAATCTGTGCTTGGAGTGTTGTGTGCAGTTCTGGATGCCACACAACAGGAAATTGATAGTAGATAATGCAGAGGAAATTTGCCAGGATGTTTCCTGGAATGAAGGGATGGTAGTTTTAAAGAAAGATTGGATAGGCTGGGTTTTCTTAGCACCAAAACATAAGTGGCTGAGGGGTAACCTTATGAAGCTTTATAAAATGATAAGGCAAAAACCAGATGGGTAGCAACAGAACATTAATTGGAATAACTTTTAACTGACAACATTACTAATTTATATATGCATTCAGTATACATACAATATACTGTCACTTGAAGAGATTGGGGACTTGTCACTTCCAAATCAGAATTTTGAAGGAAACACCGATGAAATAAAATATATCCAGAACAGTAAAACTGAAGAGTGGGTAACACTGATAGTAGATATATACCAACATGCAAATTGTATCTTCCACCGTACAAACAACAAACATATGTATTGTTCTGATGTCCTTGAATACATATGTTAATTGGCAGAGCGGTGGAGTGGCCTGTGCCTCAGTTTTAGATACTTAGGTTTGATCCTGACCTCAGGTATTAAGAGTATAGCCTTTACATATTCTTCTCTTGTCATCTGGTTTCCACAAGGTGCTGCAGTTTCCTCCCTCATACCAAAAATATGTTCATTGCTAAAATGCAGGTAGGCGGCAAAATAATTCATCAGGGATTAATGTTTGTGAGAATAAGGGTAAATTGCAGGGCTGCAGAGAAATTCTGGAGAAGGGTAATGGGACTGTTGGGATAGTTCTGTTGAGAGCCAGTATGGTTCTAATAGGCTGAATGGACTCTTTCTATGCCATAGAGCATAGAAAGTACAGCAGAAGAACAAGCCCTTTGGCCCACAATGTCTGAGCCAAACATGACATCAAGACCAGCTCTTATCCACCTGTACATAATCCATATCCCTCCATTACCTGCATATCCATATGCCACAATAAGTATGAAATCAACACAATATTCATTCTATGACCTGTTTACACAGTATCCCAGTGACTACAAAATAGATATTAGGGTATCAAAACAAGTTGTTTGATTCAGGTAGAAATCAAATATGTGAAGAGAAAGTTGATGGTGGTTGGTGACACCGGGAGCTCGCGGATCCCTGGTGGGAGGCTGCTTTGCGGGGCACCGGCAGCGGCGACTTCTCCCGCCCGAATTGCGGGGTTGAGAGTGACCTGGAGGGGGGCCCTACAACGCCCGGCGCGGCCTTAATTTGCCGCGGACTAGCGCCCGCCGGGGGCTTTGACCTCGACTTCGGGAGGGAAATGGAGTGCAGGAGAGAGACAAGAACTTTGCCTTCCATCACAGTGAGGAGGAGAGCCACTGTGATGGATGTTTATGTGAAATAGTGTTGGTGTGTGTTTTGGTTCTTTTATTGTATTGTATGGCTGCAGAAACTACATTTCGTTTGAACCTCATGTGAGGTTCAAATGACAAATAAAGGTATTGTATTGTATTGTATTGTGAATATTCGTGCTATGCAGAGCAAAAGCCTTGCTGAACAACCAAGCAGGAATATATGACAAAACATGTTCTTTGAAATGGAGGAAGTGAAGAAAGTAGTGGTTTGCTGCGTGAAACTTGATTAGTAAGTGAACAACATGGAGCAATCCTGTGCTTTTGAAGTGCATAATGACGGGATTATGTGGGCTGAATTAATTAATTTCCCACAATGAGCCCCACAGAAACAAAAATCCCCTTTTTGGTTATGTACGTTAAAAAAGCACAAAAATTAGGTTACGTTTCCAATTAGTATGTGTGGTAGACCATAATGAGCAGCAGAAAGTCATGGAGGGACAAAGCGATCAATGGTAGGTGAATAGTACCCAAGAGTATTACATTAAACTGAAGGATGTATAGAAACAAATATTGAGTGTGGATTGGCATGGTAGAAAGAAGAAAACATCTGTATCATACATCCAACGTTCAGGAAGTATTTCTCCCCTGTTGATCAGTCTCATAATTAAGATATCATGGCTTTTGTTTTATCAATAATGAATATTGCAGGACGTTGATGAAATATGCAGGACCCTGAAGGCAAGATTCCAACATCATTAGAGTAATTGGGGCTCAGATGGGGATGTCCAACCTGGTAATTCAGGTAAACAGAGGAGCACAATGTCTTTCAATGCAATGAATGACGCAAACTCAGTGTTTCTCTGGACATTCCATGGTTTTTCTTTCACAATCATTCAACCAAATTTCATACAGTCTCCAAAGTGTAATTTTCATTCTGATGACACATTGATCAATACCATTCTGAGACTTTGAACAATATCAGAGGGATGTCAGCTAGACATTGGCATGACAGTGCTGTCTTTCTATCACTATCTTATTTCACTGATTCAATCATACTTTATTGTCACATGTACCAAGGTACAACAAAATGCTTTGTTTTGCATACAACCTGGTCAAATTATACAGCAAACCTCACCTTGGCATTACCGAAGTGTCGCCACGTTTCTGGTGCCGATAAAGAAACATAAATTCACCTAACAGTCTTATCTTCTGTCTGCCGCCGCACGTGGTATAGTAACTTAAAAATAGGTACAGGAGTAGGTCATTTGGCCCTTCGAGCCAGCACTGCCATTCAATATGATCATGGTTGATCATCCAAAATCAGTAACCCGTTCCTGTTTTCTCCACATATCCCTTGATTCCGTTAGCCCCAAGAGCTATATCTAACTCGCTCTTGAAAGTATCCAGTGAATTGGCTTCCACTGCCTTCTGTGGCAGAGAATTCCACAGATTCACAACTCCCTGGGTGAAAAGGTTTCTTCTCATCTCAGTCCAGAATGGCCTACCCCTTATCCTTAAACTGTGACCCCAAGGTTCTAGACTCCCTCAACATCAGGAACACCTTTCTGACAGCAGGCGGCCCGCCACTGGGTCCCCCTTCATTCTCAGCGGCTTTCTACCAGGTTCCCCATTCATTCGCGGCAGCCTCCCACTGGGTCTCTCTTTATTCTCAGCGGCGGTATTTGAACCTTATCACAGCCCCCTCAGATGATGTACACTAGCCACAAGCCAGAGAGCCAGCTAGAGATATAAAGCTTACAACAGATCCCCTGATGTTTGCATCAATCTGCAATGACTGGTATAGGAAGTCCACCAGCATCTTCTGCTTCAACCAGCTGGTCAGACTTAAAATGTCACATAATTCATTCCCTGCCCTGTTTCAAATGAAAGTAGAAAGTTTTAGATTAGTAAATGCTTGAGTGGGAAAGTAAGGCAGATGGCTGATATTTACTTCCTGTGACCCTAGCTGTCTGAGTTCCCAATATTTTCCTCTTGAACGTCCTTGAATCTACTATCATCTTCTAGTCATTCCACTCTTAAATACCAACTACCTGTTGCACTTGCGTATGGCTTGATTGTACTCGTGCATCGTATGATTTGACAGGATACCACACAAAATTTCACGGCTTCTCAGCTAATAGCAACATCACACAGGTGTGGGAGGAACAAATAGTAGGTGCTCCACAATAGGCGACACAGAAGAAGATATGAAAAATGGGTGTGAGAACAAAGTAAAATAATTGAACTGTCGACATTTGTAGCAAAATGAAAACAGAAAATGGTGGAAACATTCAGCGGGTCAGGCAGCATCTGTAGAAAGAGAAACAGAGCAAATGTTTACTCTTCATCAGAACAGGGAGAGGGAAATAAACATATCAGTTTTAAATTGTCAGGGGATCAGGTGGAGGCGAGAGTTGCCATGGGGATAACTGTAGATGTAATGATAGGTTATTATGAGCAGCTATGTTAAAGCCCTGTCTCACGGTAGGAGCTGACCCACGAGGTACCCCGAGTGAAAGACTCGTGGTTGTGTACGAGATCCCAAGTGTATGATCAAGAGTTTAACCGAGTTCCCACGGGTATGACAAGTTTGCTGTTTTCTGCGATGTTCCAAGTTCGTCTCCCCAGTTACTAAGTTCCTCTCCCGAGTTACTCTTGAGTACAGACAAAGGATTGTAAAAACTTGTGAAACATATGGTTGTCAGACACACCCAATCCATCAGAGAGTGCTGACCAATATCAGTTAATGCAGCAATGTCACATGACGACTTACAGCAGAAATGGCCAGTTCTGACACACTAAACTTGGATATGAGAATTCGATATTGAGCCCTGAAGGGTGCAATGCGCCCATATGTAAGGTGAGATGCTGTTTTCCAACATTTTCTACTCTATGCAATTTCTTGCAGCCTTGGACAGAGCTGTTCCCAAACCAAGCTGTAATGCAACCCAGCAATATGCTTTCTATGGTGCACCTGGAGAACTTTGTAAGACTCATTGGAAACATTCCAAGTTCCTCATTTTCCTCAGGAGGCAGAGACATTGGTGTGCCATCTTGGCTGTCACATCAATGTGGTTGGTCCACGACAGATCTTCGGTAATATTTATGCCAAGGATCTTAAAACTCCCCACCATTTCCACTTTAGCTCCATTGATGCTGATTGTAGCATATATTCCACCATGTTTACTGAAGACCATATGTAGCTCCTTTGTCTTGCCAATATTGTGGGAGAGGTTATTATCCTAACACCATGTTACTAAATTCTAATTCTCTTTCCTGTACACCGTTTTATCATTGTTCGTGATCTGCCCATCACAGTGGTTTCATCAGCATACCGGAGATTAGGAGGCTGCTACTGCGGGTCTGCGGACGTCGGCACCGGGAGCCCGCGGATCCCTGGAGGGAGACCGCCTTTCTGGGCTCCTGCAAAGGCGACTTCTCCCGCCCGAGTTGCGGGGTTGAAGAGCTCCTGGAGCTACATCACTGCCCCGCGCGCTTTGAAATTTCACTCTGCGAGCGCACGCTGCAGTTTTTAACACCAACATTTCATGTGCGATCTTGCACCACCCATCCGTGGTAATGAATGGCCGTGGGACAATCGCCAGCGCCAACCGGGGGCTTTGACTTTGACTCTGACATTGGGGGTTACCACAAGATTGCAGTGGAGAGATAAGTTTTTTTTTCGCCTTCCATTCACAGCAATGTGATGGATGTGCGACAAAAATGTAAATTAAGTGTTGTGTCTGGGGTCATATTTCTCTGTAATGTATGGCTGCAAACTAACAACCGCTGTTAAACATGGACACAGAAGGGGTCCAAATGACAATTATCAATTGTATTGTATTGTATTGTATTTCATAGGTGTAGATTTATTTGTTGAATTTGGCCACACATGGTGAGTATTGTGCAAGAGATCACAGACAAATAGGTCAGTGAGGGAGCATTGAAGCGATCCTGACTGGAGAGTCAGGATCATCCCTGCAGACTAACTGAAGGTGCAGCTTAAACCTTCATTTTTGAAATTTCATATTTTCAGCATCTGCAGTTTTTTACATTTACATTTCATAGCAGTTTGGCCTTGCATCCGTAGTAATGAAATTGATTCACCGCCAGCAAAAGGGGGAACTGACTGCAACTACCATGCATGTTACCACAATATTTGATTTCAGCGTTTCTTCCTCAACTTTCGACATCACCCTTCTAGAATTCTGTGTTATTGCGCACAAACACATACTAAATCAAGTGATTGAAACGCCAACATCTTTCTTGTCACATGCTAGTAACCACAAACTAACAACCGCTGTTAAACATGACACAGAAAAAGCAAAGATAGGCTGATCAGAGGAAGAAGATATTTCAATGGTTTCAAAGGTCTTTTATTTGTTGCATGTATCAATTAAGGTACAGTGATATGTGAATTACCATACAAAAAAAAAGAAAAAAGCAATGCCACACAACTACTTAAAAGTTAACGTAAATATTGACCACAGCGGATTCCCCACATCCCTCACTGTGATGGAAGGCAAAAAGTCCAATCTTCTTCCTCTTTAATCTCCCACGGTCTGGGCAGTCAAACCATCGAAGCTCCCGCAGCCAGCGGTCGAAACTTCCATGTCGGGGCGGTCGAAGATCTCAAGTCGGGGCGATCTAAACTCCCAAGTCGGGGCGATCTAAACTCCCAAGTCGGGGCGATGGAAACTCCCGTGTAGGGGCAGTCGAAACTCCCGCGGCTTGGAGTTCCTGAAGTCGGCCTCTGACCAGGGACCACGGGCTCCATGATGTTAAGTCTGCAAGCACCCACAGTTATAGGCCGTTTTCACGGGGCGACGACGCAAGATGTAGCCAGAGTGAAGTGGTCGTGGTCTAGCACGATATCACACGATATAACGGGGTCGACAAAGAGTTCCCACGGTACCCTGCAATTCGTTATTTGTGCGAGGGACTTGCCGTCTCCCGAGCTGCTTTCCGTCCGCCTTGAATGACATTGTGAACTGTCAGTGTAATTAATCATCCGGTGGCACAAATGATGTCACTTTAGCAGCACTATAAATATCCTCCCTTGGTTGAATTGGTATATACACACACAAAGCAGAGTTTTACTGTGTATGTGGGAGACACAGATGGAGTGAGCACAGTTACTGAGGCAGAGTCTCTCAGCCTGTGTGAGAGGGAGGGAGGGAGAGAGAGAGAGGCACACACAAGGTGGATGTGAAATCTCACCTGCCTGTTTCAGTGACAGACACCCGCCGCCAGTAAATGAAGACACCCCCATCTGTCTACCCCTCCTCTCCCTCGACTCCCCCACCTTTCCCTCCCAATTCCAGTCCCGTCCCGACCCCCTGGGAAACTGAAGGGAGCAACAATTAACTGCTGCCTGTCCGCTGAGTTAAAGAGTTCCCACGGTAGTAAGACGATGTTAGTTGCGCCCAAGTTTAAATTTCCAACGTGTGTTTCAGAGTAAATAAAAAAACTGTCTGAATCAGCAAGTTAGACACAAAATGCTGGAGTAACTCAGCGGGCCAAGCAGCATCTCTGGAGAAAAGGAATATATTCCATTTTTGGTCAGGACCCTTCTTCGGGATGATTGTATGGGGGAACTGGAAGCAAGAAAAGACTGGGACAAATCAGGGCCAACAACAGATGACCTCAGCAGGGTATTTTGAAGAGGGGTCCCGACCCGAAATGTCGCCTAACCCTTTCCTCCAGAAATGCTGCCTGACCCACTGAATCACTCCAGCACATTATGTCTATATTTGGTTCCCTGATAGGCCAATTGTTGGCTAGGGATAGTGTGATCCCAAGAGGGAACCAGTGTTGCAAACCTTGGACTGGTTAACTGACAATTACTGCATGGGGGAGGGGGGCAGGAGGGGGTGGGCGAGAGAGAGAGAGTGTAAGTTACCTAAAATTAAATAATTCAATGTTCATAGTGAACACGGACACAAAATGTTGGTGTAACTCAGCAGGTAAGTCAGATCTGGGAAGAAAAACATAAAAAGCTGGAGTAAGTCAGCGTGTCAGGCAGCATCTCTGGAGAAAAAGTATAGGTGGCGATTCGAATCGGAACCCTTCTTCAGACATCCTAATCGGAATTGAGTCTGAAGATGTGTCTCGTCCCGAAACATCACCTATTTTTCTCCAGAGATGCTGCTTGACTCGCTGAGTTACTCCAGCTTTTTGTGTCTGTCTTCGTTTTAAACCAGCATGTGCAGTTCACTCCTTTACACGGGTCTCTGGAGAACATTGATTGGTAGCGTTCTGGACCCTGCTTCGGAAAGGCATCGATCGCTGGTCGGCGAGGACTCCGAGCTGTATCTCTCAAAGAAGTACATGTGAAAAATTTCTCACGGACCATAAAAATGCGGGACCTTTCAGTAAAGTCCCTTTTAAAGATTATAGTTATTTTCTTGAATCTCATTAACATAACTCATGAATAAGTTGATGTCCATATGCGGATGCAAATCTTTATTTTTTTAATTCAATCCCACAGAAGACAATTTTTACTTACCTTCTGTCCCCTCTGTCCAGCTTCCGGGTTCACCGTTCGCAGGAGTTTCCACGGTACACGCAAGAGTCAGTACGGATATCGCACTGGCCACTACGTGCATATAATGTTGCAATGTTCAACCACAAGTGTACAAGTCACTCTTGGAGAAATTCAAGCTTGTTTGAATTTTCTCCCGAGTCACCAAGTTACACGAGTACCTGCCGTTAGCGCCATGGTGGTCCACGAATGCCGTACGGTTATCGCAAGAGGTTCCCACGATGTTCAACTCTGGTTAACTCTTGCGTCAAATCGCCCCGTGAAAAAGGGGTTTTAGCAAAGGGATCGTGAGCTCCGCGATAGTAAAGGGCCTGTCCCACTTACGTGTCCTTGGCATGCAAATTACGCGACCTCGTCATCGCGTTGAGGTGCACGGGCATCGTATGGCCGCACGGGGCCGGTCCCACTGAGAAGCGTGGAGGGGTATACAGTTGTGCGCGACATAGCGCGGGGCTCCGAAATTTTTGTAGTGAACAAAATCTTCGCGCACCAACGGCCTGTCGCGTAACTGACAGCCAAAGTGGGACAGGCCCAAGACCCTGGCGCGACACAACGTCTCACCTCAAACAGCAGCAGATGCAGGCAAACGATCGCTGAACTCGGCCTGGGGCTCACAGTGGTTGTGGTCAGGATCTGCCCCCACTTCTACTCCCAGAGCGGGGCCAAGAAAATTGAAGATAGACACAAAATGCTGGAGTAACTCAGCAGGACCAGCAGCATCTCTGGAGAGAAGCTATGGATGACGTTTTGGGTCAAGACTCTTCTTTCAGACTGAAGAAGAGTCTCGACCCGAAACATCACCCATTGCTTCTCTCCAGAGATGCTGCCGGTCCTGCTGAGTTACTCCTGCATTTTGTGTCCGTCTTCAAATGACGTCACGCACTCCAGATGGCTGTGCGGGCGTATGAAATCGTGGGACCGTCGCGCCTCAACGCGACCACGAGGTTGTGTGATTAACGTGCCAAGGACACGTAAGTGGGACAGGGGCTTAAGTCTGCAGGCGACCTCGATGGAGCTCCCAAAATCGGTCTCCAGCAAAGGCCATCAACTCCTCGATGTTAGGCCGCAGTACAGACAGAGATACGATTCGGAAAAAAATCGCATCTCCATCGAGGATGAGATTAGAAAAAGTTTCCCCCAAACCCCCCCCACCCCCACATAAAGGGTTATAATGAACACTAAAAACTTACATTAAACATACAATTAAAACACAAAGAAGGAAAGGACAGAGAGACTGTTGGCAACGCAGCCATTTTTGGCACCACCCGATTATCACTCTGTAACAATGAAATTCAGTACCTGAAGGGATTTTTTAAGAAACCTGTTCAAAGCATATGACATACATTATAACTAGAAGGAACAATTTCTTCCAACTTCATACTAGGATGAAATTTCTGTTCTTGGACTGAAAGGGTTAACAGAGTACGAAATTGAATGATGAATTGTCACGAAGGAATGAGATGCAATTGACCAGCTGCACAATCTCAACCTCTCAAGTGGAAGTAAATCTAAATGAACATTGGTTAGTGAATACCACTACCGCATGGGGTGTGTAGCTGTATTTCACAAGGTCATAAGTTTCCGGAGCACAATTAGGCCATTTGGCCCATCAAATGTACTCCGCCATTCAATCATGGCTGATCTATTTTTCCCACTCAACTGCATTATCCTGCCTTCCCCCCATAACCCCCGACACCCATCCTAATCAAGTACCTAACTATCTCTGCCATATGACAAATGATGAAAAAATGGGTCGACTGGGCTTGTATTCACTGGAATTTAGAAGGATGAGAGGGGATCTGAAAGAAGCATATAAAATTCTTAAAGGATTGGACAGACTAGATGCAGGAAAAATGTTCCGGATGTTGGGGGAGTCCAGAACCAGGGTCACAGTTTAAACATAGAAAAATAGAAAAATAGGTGCGGGTGTAAGTTGTGAATCTGTGGAATTCTCGGCCACAGAAAGCAGTTGAGGGCAATTCATTGGATATTTTCAAGAGAGAGTTAGATTTAGCTTTTAGGACTGAAGCAAGGGCCTCTGAACTTTTCAGCATGAGGGCCACTTTAAATATTTGGCACATTTTTGCGGGCTGTGGGAAAAAATAAAGAAATGTCACACACTCACATGCGCGCACACTTACACACACTGACACACACACGTATAGAAACGCACACGCACACGTGGACTCCCACACAACGAAACACATCGACACAAACACACAGACAGAAACAGACTCACACATACAGGTTCTCTCACCCTATCTCGATCTCTCTCCCTCTCACACACATACATATGCACTGTGATCACTCCCTGAGGCATATTAAGAAAGAGCCACGCATGCATATTGCTGACCCATCGGGCACACACACAGTCGGCTACTGATCCGCCGATCTCCGCAGGGCTGGCAAAAAAGAGAGGGGGAGGGAGGGAGAGAGGGAGAGAGAGAGGGAGGGAGGGGGAGGGAGAGAGGGAGAGAGGGAGAGAGGGGAGGGGGGGAGGGGGGGCCGGAGGGAGGGGAGAGAGAGGGAGAGAGAGAGCGCACAGGGGGGGAGAGGGGCGGAGAGGGAGAGGGTGAGGGAGCAGGCTGAGAGGGAGAGGGGCCGCCAACCAGAGGGAGAGGGCAGGGGGGGGGGATTGCCCTGGCCCTGCCAGCACGTGTCGGCAGCGACCAGGTCAGAGTGGCGCCCCGGAGCAGGAGCTGTTCGTGGGTCACCCTCACTGGGGGAGACGGCTACACACCAATCCTGCCGCCAACCAGCTCCCCACCCCACGCTACCATCCCGCACAACTTGCCTTTGCAACACAGGAGCAGTGGCACGGTGATGCAGCGGTAGAGTCGCTGCCTCACAGCGCCAGACACCTGGGTTCCATCCTGACTACGTGTGCTATTTTTACAGAGTTTGTACCTGTGTTGGGTTTTTTCTGGGTGAGCTCAGGAAGATTGGTTTCAGCTTAAGGATAAAGGGGAAATCCTTTAAAACCGAGATGAGAAGAACTACACCACGGAACTTTGCAGGTTAATTGAATTTAAGTCCCTTGGGTGGGGATGGGGTAGGATAGTGGATACTTGGAGTCAGCCACGATATATTGAATGGGCAGGCTCGAACGCTTCAATGGGTTTCTATGTTTTTAAGGGCCGAAGGGCCTTTTCCGCACTGTATCTCTAAAGTTGCACTACCACAGAACCCGCTAAATAGCCCACCGTAGGGAACGTGTTAAGAGCTTGCTGCAAGCCGGATAAAATCTTGTGGCGGGCCGGATGTGGTGGCTCGAAGGGCCGGGTGGCCTACTCCTGCACCTATTTTTCTATGTTTCTATATTTAAAATATCCATTGACTTGGCCTCCACAGCCTTCTGTGGCAATGCATTCCACAGATTCACCACCCTCTGATTAAAGAAATTCCTCCTCATCTTCTTCCTAAAGGAAAATCCTTTAATTCTGAGGGTATTACCTCTGCTCCTAGACTCTCCCACTAGTGGAAACATCCTCTCCACATTCACTGTATCCAGACCTTTCACTATTCAGTAAGTTTCAATGAAGTCCCCCCTCATTCTAAACTCCACGAGTAGAGGCCCAATGTCGTCAAACGCTCATCATATGTTAACCCACTCATTCCTGGGATCATTCTTGAAAACCTCCACTGAACCCTCTCCATGGCAAGCACAACCTTCCTCAGATATGGGGCCCAGAATTGCTCACAATACTCCAAATGCGGTCTGGGATCTGATATAATAGTGACATTTAAGAGGGTTTTAGATAGGCACATGAATATGCAGGGGATGGAGGGACATGGAGCAAGCACAGGCATTGTGCTTGGTCCATTTGGCATTGTGTTCCGCACAGACATCACGGGCTGAAGGGCCTGTTCCTGAGCTGCACGGTTCTGTGTTCTGAAACTCTCTTTCAGTAGCATCGGAAAATTTTGTCCAAGGTGCACATCTGATTCAATTCTTGTGGTTTTAAATATTGCAACAGATTGATTGTAAGATGCCCGTAAGACTGATTTCATCAGTTGTTGGATTTTTTAAGAAGCCTCATTCATTGACGTAATAAAACTGTAACTAACTTCCACCAGCTGCAGGTGGAAGCAGCTCAGGTCCATTTAATCCACGAAGCACAAGGAAAACAATCAATTCCAAGCCACATAAACTGAGTTCTCCCCTGCCTAAACTGTGCATAAGTTAATATTGACGAGACACAACGAACTGCAGAAGCTGGTTTACCAAAAAAAGACACAAAGTGTTGGAGTAATATTGTAATTGACATGGGTAACAAAATAACTTCATGCTCGTAATCAGATGATAAAGCCATTGGCGAGGTACTGAAGGAAGAAATTCAAATAGACGATAAGACCATTATACATAGGAGCAGAATTGGGTCATACAGCCCATCGAATTCGCACCACCATTCAATCATAGCTGATCTATATTTCCCTCTCCCAATTCCACTTCCTTCTCCCCATAAATGTTGATGCCTTTACTAAACATCCATCACTGCTTTAAATATACCTAATGATTTGGCCTTCACCATTGCATATTTGGCAATGAATTCCACAGGTTTACCACCGTCTGGTAAAATAAATTCCTCCTCATCTCCATGCCCAAGGTACGTACATTTTTTTATTCTGAGGCTGTGCCCTCTGGTCCTACACTTGCCCACTGTGGCAGGTCTGGTCTTTCACATTTCACAATGCACAGTTAGTCTCACCATCATCTTTAAACAGTCTGAGAATGTGTGATAATGCAATGGATGAGTACAGGTGTGTGTCGTGACACAGCCACTAGCACTCCTGTGTGTGTGCCAGAGAATTGTGCAATGAAGCCCCACACTACTACTGGAGTGCTTTAATCCAAGCTCCAATGTCATAAATATCACTTCTTTTGAGAGATATTTGTGCTGTTAGATGGAATTGATTTGCTACAAGTCAAAACTGTTGCTTTGATAAATTTTGACATGAACATTTTGTTTTGTTGACGAGAATTCTTTGTCTAAAAACAAGAATCCTGGCAATTGCAGGAACGTTTACCATTGCTGGTAGACAAAAGTGCTGGAGAAACTCAGCGGGTGCAGCAGCATCTATGGAGCGAAGGAAATATGCAACGTTTCGGGACGAAACCCTTCTTCAGACTCAGGCCCGAAACGTTGCCTATTTCCTTCGCTCCATAGATGCTGCTGCACCCGCTGAGTTTCTCCAGCATTTTTGTGTACCTTCGATTTTCCAGCATCTGCGGTTCCTTCTTAAACAAGTTTACCATTGCTATTGACCTGCAAGAAGACCTTCAGATCTCTCTGCATTGATCTCAATCAGAGGAAACTGTTCAATGAGTACAGGATGTTATCCAAGATATTCTATTAATTTCTAAATGACAAACAACATAATTTAAAAACTAAATGTTGGGCTTGATTTGGCCCACCACCCAGGATCACTGTCTGTAGTTACCAGGGTTGGGCGTAGAGTCCAACAACCTTTCTCCCTGCACTATATGGGTGTCTGATCAGGATTAGTTTTGACAGGAAACAGGTGTGGGCAGAAATTGCATCCTGCCAAAGTTTCCAAGCCACAAAACTTCTTTAAAATTTGTTTAGTTTTGAGATACAGTGCAGAAAGAGGCTACTAAGTCCACGCTGACTAGCAATTAACCCGGACACTACCACTATCCTACACATTAGAGACAATTTACATTTTTGACAAAAGCCAATAACCTACAAACCTGTACGTCTTTGGAGCGTTGGAGGAAACCGGAACACCTAGAGACAACCCACGCGTTCACGGGGGAGCGTACAAACTCTGTACAGACAGCACCCATAATCAGGATCTAACCCGGGTCTCTGGCGCTGTAAGGCAGCAACTCTACCACTGCGCCAATGTTCTGCCCAAGTTATTTTTTTAAACAATTTAAATTGTTTAAAATAATTTACAATAATAAAAACACATAAAAATTGCAGAAATATTAAAATAAAATGAACTACTTTTACAAACCAATTTAATGAGGCTACTTACACAATCTATTAGTCCATCGGTCTCTATTCAAATCATTGAATCCAGCTGTGGAGCAAGTGACAGCTGCAGAACTGCTGTCACAAGCGTAATTCAGCTCCCTCTGCAAATCCTTGGTTCACTCATCATTCCCAAGCAAACCACCCTGGCCCCAGGTACTTTCTCATGCTAACACAGGAGATGTAACACTTGTTCCTGTATCACTCCCTTACATTCATGCAGTCACCCCAGCAGTCCGTCCAGGTGAGACAGAAGCTCATGTGCTCCTCCTCTAACTTCAAATGCTATAAATTGTGCTCCCGATGTGGCCTCCATTACATCGGCAAGTCTAAGTGTAGAGTAGGTGACGGTATCGCCGAACACCTGCACTTGATCCGTGGCCTTGCTATCCTTTTTAAATCCCCTTCCCATTCCCACACTGACCTTCCTGGCCTCGGCCTCCTCCACTGTCAGAGTGAAGTTGCAGACTGGAGGAACATTCTGCTTGGGTAGCTTGCAACATTGAATTCTTCAATTTTAAACAACTTACCAACAAATAACCCCTTCCCTTCCCCCGATCACCCTTCCTCGGACTTCTCTCCTTATTTCATAGCCTTTCCATCTCTAGACTTTGTCCACCCATCTGTCAATCAAAACCCTGTCATCTGGATCCATCAATCACTCGCTTATTTTAGTCCCCGACACAATCTGCCTTAAGAAGGGTCATGAACCAAAACATCACCTATCCATGTTCTCCAGAGATGCTGCCTGACACGCAGCACTTTGAGTCTTTTTTTGTAAACTAGCATCTGCTGTTCATTGGGTCTATATTGAGTATAGGAGTTGGGACATTGTGTTACAGTTGCACAAGACATTGGTGAGATATTTGGAGTATTGGGTTCAGTTTTGGTCACCCTGCTACAGGTAGGATGTCATTAAGCTGGATGTTTCCAGGGCACAAGGGCATGAGCTACAGGGAAAGGTTGGCCATTCTATAGTTTCACTCTTAGGAGTGCAGGAGGATGAAGGTAACATCACCCTTATAAAAACATGAAGAATAGATGGAGTGAGTCTTTTACCCAGGGTAGGGGGGGGGGGGGGGGGGGGTCAAGAAACTGAGAACATTGATTTAACCTAAGAGGAGCAAGTTGTAATAGGAACCCAAGGGAGAAGTATTTTATTCGAAGGATGGTGGGTATATGGAACAAGCTGCCAGAGGGGTTAGTTGAGGCAAGGACAATAACAGCATTTAAAAGATACTTGGATGAGTACATGAATTGGAATGGTTTGGAGGGATCTGGAGGGACCTAATGCAGGCACATGGGGTACCTTAAATTAGGTATCTTGGTTGGCATGGAAGAGTTGGGCCATGGGGCCTGTTTCGGTGCTGTATTGCACTATGCCTCTTCATAAACTTTACTATCAATCACAGATTTCCGGTTTTAGGACAAAATTATTCTTATCACCAAAACAAAATGTTCATGTCAAAGTTTAACAAAGCAACAAAGAGTGAGATGAAGCAAAATTATGTAGAATGACGATTGGACTTTTCTTATATTTATCCACTTTTAAAGTCACCAAATAGTAACACAACATATATAGGAACAGGTAGAATATTGCATGACAAAATATGCTGCAATATTAAGCAAAAATAAACAGGGACATTAAAAGTAACTGCACTCATCCCAGATTCTGCATGTCTGCCATGATTGAACTCAAGAACAATGACCTTTTTGGAGAAGTTATGAAAAAACAGGCCTGACATTGCATATTTTCTGCAGTAATGATCCTGAACAGCTTTGCTGTAGGGAAGAGAAACTGGTTTCTCTGAAGAAAGGAAATGGTTTATGAAATACAGAGTCAAGAAACTTGTCTGGAAATAAACAAAAAGATAGGAGTATGTGTGCAAAGATACAATATTGCTGGCCTTTGTCACTGCAATTGTACTTGCATATTCTTTATTTATGTATATTTTTCTCTGGAGAAAGTCAGTTGACAATGTCAGAAGGCATTACTGATGATTACTAATGATTTTCAACAAGATGTCATACCCTGCCTTTTCATTCCTATTTTGACTCTTCTGAAAGTAATGTAGGTTTTCTCCCCCATTGAATGGTTTTGGTGCATCCCACCAAGATCCCCCACACAGTCCTGGCAACATCCACCCCAAATTAATATTTCAGGTCAGCGACCCATCATCTGACAATGGATCATCGGTTTGCAAAGCAAACTCAATGTCTCTCCACATTTCCAGTATCTGCAGTTTTTCAGTTTTCACTTCTCACATGATATTTGGGAAGACATGCAAAATAGACCAACTATCAATAATAATTCGAAGAAATTCCATGAAAATCTCCCATTTCTAATTTACCACCAAACTTATATATCAGCAAAAAAACCTTCACACCAAAAATACTTGAACATTTTTCATTCGATCGAAGGAGAAAAATGATCAATGCATCACCTTGCATTCACAATTCATTAGCTAATAATATAGCTCAAGTTCAGTGGCAGCGCCATTATTCTGGAGACATCAACCATGCTGATATGCCACTGAAATCCATAATTCTAAGAAGCACAATGTAAACTTTGCTTTTGAAGATCCTGCTCAGGAGATATCAATATAAATGATCTGGTATGTTTACTGAGATAAATAATGTTTCAAATTAGAGAAATTTAGATTGCTTGCATCCATGTGCCAATTGGTTTTCCTAATTTAGTTTAGCAATACGGAGTGGAAACAGGCCCTTCGGCCCACTGAGTCTGTGCCGACCAGCGATCCCTGTACACTAGTACTATCCTGCACACGAGGGCCAATTTTTACCGAAGCCAATTAACCTGCAAACCTGTATGTCTTTGGAGTGTGGGGGGAAACTTGCGCACCTGGGGAAAACGTACAAACTCCGTACAGCCAGCACCCATAGTCAGGATCAAACCCGGATCTTTAGTGCTGTAAGGCAGCAACTCTACCGCTGCGCCCTAATTACATTTCTCAACAGTTTGATAGCTGTTATTTTTAAAATGGGTCAAAATATTTTTGATAATGCTTAAATTATGCCAAAAGTCAGTGAAGCATGATATCTTTTGAAAAGGAATCTGGACTTAAAAATAGAAGTAGCTTTGAGATTATTAATTTTACTTCGGAGTCACGTGAGTGATTCCGTGAAGATCCCAGCCCAGTGTGCAGGTGCGGCATTATCGCACAGCTGTGCAAACTGCGGCCAGCGGGAGTCGGCGCTCCCGCAATCCAAGGACGTGAGGTAAGTACTTACCTTAATCGGGCCTTGTGGTTTTTTGCTCCAGGGGGAGCAAAGCAGCAGAGGAAGCGGCCCCCGTTCGACTCCAGCGAAGGAGCCGACAGTGGAGGGGGATAGGCGCTAACAGGACCGCACACGCTGCGGACCACTGACAGGGAGCTGCGCTATGCCGGTCCGCTGATCAGCTGTTTGGTTAACAGCAGCGGACCGGCGGGAAGTTTAAAAACCCGACCGGCAGCCCTGCAGACTCCTGACAAGGAGAATCACTGCCTGGGAACCGCTACAATGCCGCCTGAAAAACGGCAGGCAGCCTCTACATACAGGTAAGACAAAAATCTTACCAAAATTACAGGTTCTACAGGAACCAACTTCCTCCAACACTGGAACAGGCTGGAGACAGCAAAAACAAGTATGTCTGTCTCCCCAAGCCAGAGGAGATCATGGAGTTACAAAACCTCCAGGGGAAAAAGGGGCACTGGCTGAATGCCAAGGGAGCTGACACTCCTACCCCAGTGCTATTGCACTAGCTATCTCCCTTGTTGAGGGATTGATACAACAATGGAGTTTGAGCTATGCCTCCTCCAATTTATAGCACACCCTTTTGCTCCCTCTTTTGAGGCTAGCTAAGGAGGCCAGGGCTGGGCTGGCTTAAACGCTGGGCAGGCGGACGAGAACAGCAGTATGCCAGGGGAGCAGGATCAGGAAGAGCTACTGGGTGTCGTGGGCCACTACATGGCTCCTCCACGCGACCATCTTCCCAAACAAAGCCCTGCAGGAGTAGGCCTTTCTAGAGGCAAATCCGCAGGCAGCTGGGTCAGCAGACTCGCAGACAAGAGCTAAAAGCAGCGAACTTTGAAGCTCCTAACAGAGGGTCAAGATGTCACCGCCGTTGCTCGTTCTTTCCACGGATCATACTCACCTGGCAGGCGAGACGCCATGATCACCAAGGTGGTTCTCCCAGGATGAGACTATCCCGTTGCACTACGAGTGTGCTGACGCCTAAGATGTTCCCAAATTTGGGATACTCGACTGACATGGAACGAGCAGGACATCGCATCCAACACCCAGCTGGCAGCACCCCTCGGCATCCACCAGCAAATATCGAACAAGGACTGGTGAAAGCCTGGCGACCACTTCACATTACCCCCAAAGTTCTTTTTAGACAGGGGCCCAGAGCGGAGCCGTGGGAAAATGCGCCGCCCCACCGACAGCACCAGCATACCAGCATAACTAAGCCTTCATGAAAAAACAATAAACATGGAGGTAGGTAGTCTGGTTCCTCCCAGTTTACACTAAATAAGGGTGTTCTACTAACTGCGGGGGGGCATTTACACTTGTTGATAAAGCATGGGTGCAGTCACAAATAACTAATATATACTCAACAGTAATAGTGGATATAAACTTGAATTCAAATTGGGCATATTACCACCAGTTCAGCAATGCGCCCAAAGGGCATTTTCTCCCTCTAAGAAAGAGAAGTGAGAAGGTCAAGCTGAACTAGAAAGGCTCATTACTAAATGGATCATGAGAGTAAACATGAACCATTGGAATTTGTATCGAATATATTCACTAAAACTACAAAAGATGGTGAATGTAACATCATCATTGATCTAATATCACTAAATCTATCTGTTGAGTATATACACTTTAAGATGGAGACGGGTTTTTGTCACTGCCAGACATCTGATCTCCAAAGGATACCTTATGGCGAGCATTGATATGGAAGATGCAAACTATCTTATACCCATACACTAGGATCATTGTAGATACCTAAAAAAATTTTACCTGGATAATGGATATCCCGGTTAGGGCAACTATGGAATAGAGCATTCCCAATGGTCTAACCTCAGCCCTAAACTATTATAAATATTAAAAATAGCCATGAAAATATTAAGAAAACAAGCAATGCATTTCGTTGTTTCCAATGCATGTCGTTGTCTCTGTACTATACACTGACAATGACAATTAAAATTGAATTTGAATCTAATCATGGCATATATTGGATGATATCCTCATATTAGGGGAAACAAAGGAATTAGCTGTGGCAGCAGTTCTAGCTACGAAACAGCTCCCTAAAGCACTGAGGTTCATCCCACGCCCAGATAAACCAGTATTGAAGCCGTTAACTACCATGGATTATCTGGGCTTCAATATCAATTCCATCCATATGACTGTTACTCGGCCAAGGTGCTTGGGTCACTATAATCAAATCATGAATGTACCCACTGAAGCTATATCACAATTACAGTGGTGGGCAGACATATGTTTGGCATAGTTTTCAGCCCTATTATTGTCACCAATCCCAACTTGGTTATTAAAAACCGATGCCAGTACTTTAGGCTGGGGAGCAACTAAACTCCATATCCAGCACAGGTAACAGATGGACCAATTCAGAATCATCGTTACTACACACCGGGCACCAACTATTTGGGATTGGTGATCGCCTATTGGGCTAAAAAGCATATGCATTTCAAATGCAGCATGTACATATGCGGTTACGGATTGATAATACTATGGTGGTGGCTTATATCAACCATATGGGGAGCATAAAATCACTATCGTGCAACAAATTGGAAACAGATCTGGCAATGGTGTGTCAAAAGACATTTTAACTATCAGCTGCCTATTTCCTAGGAAGCTAGAACAGTGGGAGACACCACGTCATGGGTAAAAATTTATGATAACATTGAATAGATGTCAAACCCAAAATATCTGCTAAAGGTATTAAGCAGTTTGAAAGCCAGATATCAATTTGGTTGCACAAGACGGAATCACCAGTAACCTATGTATGTGACTTAGGAACCAGATCAGAGGCAGCAGCGATAGATGCCTACACGCTGGAAGGGGGAATTTCTGCTTTGCCTTCCTCCCTTCTGCCTCATCAGTCGGGCACTTCGTAATACAGATGGAATCTGTCTCCGAGATATTGAACGTGCCCGACCGGCCTACACAGCCATGGTTCCCAGTTCATCACGACACGGTGGGCGAGTCACCTATGGATTTCCCTAGTGGACCATGGTTGCTGACTCAACCCAGTATCAGGCACAAGCCACCCATGCCAGAAAAACATCAAACTCCTGGGTACAGGTTTTGAATAGACCTTACCAGGGACTGGGATTATCCAAAGGAACCATTACCACCATGTTGGCATCCCTGCGAACAGTCACCAAGAGCTAACATGGGTAAAATACTGCCACGACGCAGGGACAACATACCAAACTATTGAACCACTGACGTATTGGAGTTCCTGGAACATCTACACCATGACTAAAAGGTGAGTTACAGTGCCGTAAATAGAGCATGGAGCGCCTTGTCTGCTTATCTAAAACAGCATGACAGCAGAGCATGGGATCCCATCCACTGAAGATAAACTTATGAAGGGCAACTATAATAATAAGCCCCAAAAACCCAGGTATACCCATGTATGGGATGTTGGTGTGATATTGACATATCTCAGAGAATGGCACCAGCCAGATCCCTCAGCTTGCTCAATCTATGTTAAAAACGCTCATGCTTATGGCTCTCGTATACGCTCACAGAGTCCAGTCACTCCATAAAACTAGACTGGATAACATGGTGATTACCCCAGACGCATCACGTTCATATTCTAGGTCTGGTAAAAATCTAACTAGCAGGTATATGGGACTAGGCGAGATTATGAGTTCGGCACGGACTAGTAGGGTCGAGATCGCCTGTGTTTTCCGTGCTGTAATCGTTATATGGCTATATGGACCAGGAACGCCCAATTCACTGGTGGGATTCCGGGCCTACCCACCAGAGTCCAGGTTGAGTGTGGTGACCCATCTACTACAATATATAGACACAACCCACAATCTTAGAGGGAGAGGAAAGCCTATGGGTCAACCACAGAAACCCCAAGACGGGGTACGAGCCAAACCACTCCAAGGTGGCTCAAACAGGTACTGAAAGCTGCCGGAATAGATAATAATACATTTTAATCCCATTCCACTAGGGCAGCATTGATATCAGCGACTGAACGAATGGACATCCCGGTTGACCACATTCTCAATACGGCAGAATGGTCAAGGGAACGACGTTCAGAACATTTTTATTGTAAACCGTTGATAAACCTGATTTAATTGCAGAAAGAATATTACAAACTGCAATATTAATTTAAGCTCAGGGGAGCTCTTTATGTTGTTATTGTTAACAAATACCTTTCTGTTTCTTGTGAAAGCAGATCCACTGGTTGATTACGATAACACTTCCTCCCTCAAAAACTTCGGCAGTGAGTGAAATAAAAACTGTTACACGGTTTGAAATCACAGACCTTTGAAGTCTTCACGGAATCACTCACGTGACTCCGAAGTAAAATAGTAAGATTAAACGAGTACTTACCAGTATGAAGTTTGATCTGTATTTTATGAGGAGTTACGGTGAGGTATTACGTGCCCTCCGCTCCCACCCTCAATATATAGATCAAACTAATAAACTGATGTCTCATGATCTTTACTATCTTACTTCAAATATTGTGTCTATCCTGTGATTTCACACCGCTGCTTCGAAGTATGCCGCACCTGCGCACTGGGCTGGGATCTTCACGTAATACCTCACCGTAACTCCTCATAAAATACAGATCAAACTTCATACTGGTAAGTACTCGTTTAATCTTACTATTAAAGACACATCTCAGTGGCATCGATTTTACACTGAAGAGTCTGTTTCTATACTCTGACTCTGTGATCACTGAGCCAATGAACACAGTATGGGCTGCAGCAAAGTCTGCATTGCTGAAAAGAATTGTATTGAAGAGGTTCACGTGTTGTATAAACACTCAGTTTAATATTTAAACGATACAGCTCAATAATTAGTATAAAAGGGCAAGGTGTGTGTTAACGTGTTGACTGTGAAGTGAAGCCTAGCTCAGTTGTCTGCTGCACCCCGTCAACTGCTCACCCAGATCGGCGTTGATTGGTCGGCCCAGTTCACGCCAGGTGCACGCGTAAGCTCGGGCCCGACGATCGACGGTTCGGGACCAAAGTGGCTCAGCGGCATGATGGCGCCACAGTATGCCATTTGCACAAAAAGCATGTGACTGAATGTGTTGCAATGCGTCTGATGTGTTCTTCTCATCTGCATAATAGAGTATGGAAATAATAGATGTATGTGGGGGGTATTAGTGTGGTGATGTATTTGTGAATGAGTGGTAGACCACATGAAACTTAATAAGAATGGTGATTGATAGTGCCAATTAATGTTAATTAGAAGAGATGCTGGAGTAACTCAGTGGGCCAGGCAGTATCTCTGGAGAAAAGGAATAGGTGATGTTTCGGGTCAGACTGACTGTTCTAATGATAATTAGTGTCACAGTGATGGAGTTATCGGATATGAAGCAGAGTGTTGGCGTAGGTGATCCATTTACTTGCTAGCTTTTACAAAACTTTTTACCGCATTGAATCAAGATCTTTGGTTACTTAATTCTACTGTCATTCCTTGACCATAACCTCCCATTGTAGCTTCATTACTGATGTAGAGGGTAACCAGGTTCTCTGCCATGGACAATTCCTGCTGTCCTTTCATAGTTTCTAATATGTTGAGTTATTAATCTGAAAGTCAAGGCGTCTACGACGTTAGTCTGATATAACCCAATAGTAGTAAACTCTCCAGAGTCGACAGATTGACTGGTTGGAAAGATTAAGCACCTCTTCAAGCGATAGAGCCATGGCAGTAATGGTTTGATTTAGCAGATGCTAGGACCTCCAGACCCATGTTATGGATGGATCCCTCACACGTCTCCTCTGTGTGTCCGGCAGTTCTGCTCCTATTCCCCCTTCCCCCACACAGAACAAGGTTAGACTTCCTCTGGCCCTCACCTTTCACCCCACCAGCCTCTGCATCCGATGTATCATCCTCCTACATTTATGACACCTCCAACATGATCCTATCACCTGTCGCATCTTCCCATCCCCACCCCTTTCCACCTTCTGTAGGGACCATCCCTCCACAACTCCTTGGTTCGGTCGACCCTTCCCACACAAACCATCCCCTCCCAAGGTACTTTCCCCTGCAACCACAGGAGCTGGAACATCTGTCTCTATAACTCCTCCCTCACCTCCATTCAGGGACACCAGCAGTCTTTCCAGGTGAGTCAGAGGTTGACGTACACCTCGTCTAACCTCATCTACTGCATCCAGTTTTCTTGACGTGGCCTCCTGTACATTGGCAAGATCTAGTGTAGCCTCATTGACCATTTCACTGAACACTTATGCTCGATCCACCAAGGCCTACAGCATCCCTCCTTGTTACCCATTTTAACCCGGCTTCCCATTCACATACTGATCATTCGGTCCTGGGCCTCCTCCATTGCCAGAGTGTTGCCACATGCAAACTGGGGGAACAACAGCTCATATTCCACGTGGGTAGCTGACTACCCAATGGAATCAACATTGAAATCACCAATTTTAGGTAACTACTAAATAATCCTCTCTCCATTGTTCACCCATTAACATTCCTCCCCCCTTCTTTCCCCTGTGCCTCATCTGGTATCACACATATTTCTCCCCTTCCACCTATATTCCTTTCCTCTGGCTTCACAATTCACAATTCTTCAATCCCTTTGTCTCACACCTTCTGTCATTTCATCTCTGGCATTTGTCCAACCATCTGCCTATCAAACAACTGTCCTCACCCACCTGTGTTGGCCTATTACCTGCCAGGCTTTGTCCCACCCTGCTCTCTTTCAACTTTCTCCACCACCCTCCCCACCCCTACAATCATTCTAAAGAAGGGTCCCAAGCTGAAATGTCACCAATCCATGTTCTATCTGAGATGCTGCCTGACTCATGCACTGTCTTCTTTGGGACACCCAGTGTTAGACTTTGTGAATGTAGGCCATAGCACTCAGTGTAATAGCCTCTGGGTGATTGTACCAAAAACATTAGTCAGGTGTGCATAAATGCCTGAATAAAGTCTTGATGCAGCTCTACAGGACTTTGGTTGGAGCACATTTGGAGTATTGCGTGCAGTTCAGGTCACCCCATTACAGTAAAGATGTGGTAGCTTTGGAGAGGTTTACCAGAATGCTGCCTGGATTAGAGGGTCTCAGCTGCAGGGAGAGGCTGGATGGACTTGGACTATTTTCTCTGGAACATCAGTGGTTGGGGTGAGACATAAGTAAGTTTATTGGCCAAGTATTCACATACAAGGAATTTGCCTTAGTGCTCCGCCCACAAGTAACAACATGACATACATTGACAGTTACGAATGACTCAGGAAACACTGAACATTAATAATAATAAAACATTAATAATAAAACACCATTGATCAAGCATGTGAACCAACAAAATACCAGATCAAAGGGAGGCAACAGATTTTTGGTCGTTGAGTAGAGCAACTACTCGTGGATAAAAACTGTTTTTATGTCTGACTGTGGCAGCTTTGACAATCCGGAGTCACTTTCCAGAGGGAAATGATTCAAAGAGTTTGTGGCCAGGGTGAGAGGAGTCAGAGAAGATCTTGCCCGCTCGTTTCCTGGCCCTTGCAGTGTACAGTTCATCAATGGAGGGAAGGTTGCAGCCAATAATCTGCTCAGCTAATCGGATGATTCGCTGCAGCCTCCAGGTGTCATGCTTGGTGGCTGAGCCAAACCAGACCATGATGGAGAAGGTGAAGACAGACTCTACGATGGCTTTGTAGAATTGGACCATCATTGCCTGTGGCTGATTGTGCTTCCTCAGCTGCCGTAGGACGTACATCCTCTGTTGTGCCTTTTTGACTGTGGAGTCGATGGCAGCCCCCACTTAAGGTCCTTGGAGATGATGGTTCCCAGAAACTTAAAACTCTCCCCAGATGTGACTGTGGTGTTGTTGGTGGTAAGTGGGGTGAGGGGGAGCTCTGCTAAAGTCTACTATCAATTCCACTGTCTTAAGAACATTGAGCTCTAGGTTGTTGCGATTGGACCAGGAGGCCAGCTGTGACACTTCCTGTGTCGGCAGATTCCTCCCCATCCTGGATCAGTCCAATCAGGGTTGTGTCGTCCGCAAGCTTGAGAAGCTTGCAGAGGTGTCTGTGGAGATATAAAATTATGTAAGGCATAGATAGGATAAACAGTCAGAACCTTTTTCCCCCAAGGTGGAACTGTCCAACACTAGAGGCTATAAGGTGAGAGGGGGAAAGTTTAATGGAGATGTTCAGAGTCAGTTTGTTTTTACACAGAGGGTGGTGGGTGGCCTGTGAATGCATTGCCATGTGTAGTAGTGGAAGCAGATATGATAGTGGTGTTTAAGATGCTTTTCGATTGGCACATTTGCAGGGAATGGAGGTATATATGGATCAGTTGCAGGCAGATGAGATAAATTCAGCTAGGTATCATGTCCAACACAACATTGTGGGCTGGAAGGTTCCATTCCTGCACTGTTGGTTCCATGTGCCATAATTCTAGAGAACCTTTTGAGTGTGGTCAAATTTCAAGATCAAACTATTGGCTGCAGCTTAGGTAATTATTTTAAAAAATATTTCCATTTTCTGGCACTGATAGCAGAAAACAGATGAAGGTTGCAGATGATATTATTGCATCTATTTCACAATGGTTTACAAATGGATCAAATACACGTCCTTTCTCACCGTTGCTAAAATTGACCTATTTACTGTTTCCTGTGCAAAATGTTCCCTTCCTTGAATGTCAACACCCAATGTCAGTAATTTTTGGAGTCAGAGAATAATTGAATTGACGTGCTGACCTGACAGTGACTCCGGCTGAGTTGGATGGACTTTCAGAATCAGGCAAAGGATTTAAATGGATATGTTGCATCAGCCTTTAGTCCCATGGTATGCTCTTTTTCCCAGCATTGCAATATATGGCTGATCTGAATGAGACTCTATCTCTGCAGTACTTTAGACTTTTTAAAATTCAGTGCGGAAACAGGCCCTTCATCCCACTGAGCCTGTGCCGATCAGCAATCACCCCGCACAGTAACACCATCCTACACACTAGGAATAATTTACAATTTTACCGAAATCAATTAACCGACAAACCTGTTGTCTTTGAAGTGTGGGAGGATACCTGAACACCCAGAGAAAACCCATGCAGTCACATGGAGAACATGCAAACTCATTAGAGACAGCTCCTGGATCAAACCAGTGTCTCTGGTGCTGTAAGGTAGCAGCTCTATCACTAGGTAGACAAAAATGCTGGAGAAACTCAGTGGGTGAGGCAGCATCTATGGAGAGAAGGAATAGGCGACGTTTCGGGTTGCGACCCTTCTTGCTACATCACTGTGCCACCCCCTTTTAGGATCCAAGAGGGTAATCCATCAGTCGATGGGCCTTAACAGATCCAAAGTAACCTGTTCTCTTGTGGGTGCCATTGTAGAATCCTGGCAAGGTTGTTTTTAGGGCCATTTAACCAATGAAGATCCAGATACCATTTCCATGTTTGTAAATAATGTAAACATTTATCACTTATCCAGGGGTAACAGACAAGGATGCTCCCTTTCACCAATGTTATTTGCTTTAGCCATAGAATACCTTGCTGAGAGTATTAGTACACATTCGGGCATTCGCGGATATAATACTAAATATACCACCAATAAGATTTTGTTATATGCAGATGATGTACTTTTCACATTACTAATTCCCAAGTTAGTATCCCAAATGTACTAAACATTATAGAACAATTTGGTGCCTTTTCAGGTTATAGAATAAATTGGAATAAAAGTGAAATTATGCCAATAAAAGCTCAAGACCCTTCTCAACTCCAAAAATTTCCTTTCAGAATTGTTACCGAAAAGTTTAGATATCTTGGAATTTACCTGTCAAGAAAACACTCTTCTCTATTTAAAACAAATTTCCACCATTAATTACTAAACTATATGCCTACATTCAATTTTTGAAAACATTTCCTATCTCCCTTATGGGTAGAGTAAATACCGTAAAGATGATCTTTCTTGCGCAACTCCTATATTTATTTCAATCAATACCGATATATCTCCCTAAAAGTTAATTTAAAAAATTTGATTCTATTATCACTAACGTTATTTGGGACTACAAAACCCATAGAATACACAAAAGACATTTGTGCAAATCCGAAGAAAATGGAGGATTAGCTCTTCCTAACTTTCTTTTCTACTACTGGGCAACCAACATTAAAAACATAATCTTCTGGTTAGACGATACATGTCAACAGGTAAATTGGTTAAAAATGGAGACGGAAGATTGTTTGCCTTTTAACATAGGCTCGATTCTCCCATCTCCAATACATCTGAATGTCAACGTATGAGCAAAATCCGATAATACACAGTACTCTACGTATCTGGAAACAGTTGAAATTAAGTCTTAAACTGAGACTTGTCTCGCCTTCTTCCTATTGCAAACAATCCCTCGTTTAAACCGTCTACTTTAGATAGGGTGTTTGTTCAATGGAAAAACCTGGGAATTAATACTGTGGAGACCTCTATAAGAAGGGGATTTTCTTTTCTTTTCAAGAACTACAGTAGAAATACCACTTGAACGCAAACAATCTTTTTAGATACCTTCAAATCCGAGATTATGTGAAAACATGCACACAAGATTGTCCTTTTATGGGTCCAGATATATTAGACGATTGTTTGAATAGACATGCCGATACAAGTAAGTTGATATCTTACATTTATAACACTCTCTTAAATGTTGATGCCCCACCTTCTGAGATTTATAGGCGAGCATGGGAGGATGAGTTGGGTTTACCCATTTCAAAAGATATATGGGAGGAAAGCCTACTATACATACATTACTGTTCTTTAAATGTCAGGCATTCCCTGATACAATTCAAAATATTGCATAGGTTATACTATTCAAAGACCCAATTGAATAACATTTTTCCAACTGTCTCCCCTTTCTGTGATAAATGTCATCTCCAAGAAGCTACCTTAACCCATTCCTTTGCATCCTGTATAAAAAAACAAACGTTCTGGATGGGAATATTCAATATCATCTCTAAAACACTTCAAATTCAACTGGAGTCAGATGCAAAACTAATAATTATAGGAATGTCAGAGGACACTCCAAAGGCGTTTCCTTGCCTACGGCTTAATAACCACGAAAAAACATAATCAAATTCTGGAAAAAGATAACAGTTCCCACAGTGAAGATGTGGATCACAGAAATGATTGAGACACTACATTTAGAAAAAATAAGGCTTGTTTTGGCTGATATATCAGACCAATTTTCCAAAACATGGTCTCCTTTCACTGAATTTCTCAACAATAGAATGGTTGAACACAAATTTAAAGCCGATGTTTGGAATGAGGGGGGGGGGGAGGTGGAAGGATATTGGGACATATCTCCTTTTTTTTCTTCTCTCTTTTTTCTCTCTCACTTCTTTGGTACTTCAGGGGTCTTTTCTTCTCTCTTTTTTGTATGTTTCTTCTTTTTCTTCATTCTTTCCTTTTTACTTTTTCTTTCCTGATTCATTTATCAGTTTATAAAATGTTTAAAATGAAGCTGTACGAAAATTGTATAATTGTTATGTTATTCTTGTACAATTGCTTCTAATAAAACAAACATACAAAAAAAAATAAAAATTGAGAAATATAGAAAATAGGTGCCAGAGTAGCCATTCGGCCAGCACCGCCATTCAATATGATCATGGCTGATCATCCTGAATCAGTACACTGTTCCTGCTTTCTCCCCTTATCCTTTGATTGCATTAGCCCTAAGAGCTACATCTAACTTTTTCTTGAAAACATCCAGTGAATTGGTCTCCATTGCCTTCCGTGGCAGAGAATTCCACAGATTCACAACTCACTGGGTAAAAAGGTTTTTCCTCATCTCAGTCCTAAATGACCTACCCCTTGTTCGTAAACTGTGACTCCTGGTTCTGGACTCCCCCAAAATCGGGAACATTTTTCTGTATCTAGCATGTCCAATCCCTTAAGAATGTTATATGTTTCTATAAGATCCCCTCTCATCTAAATTTCAGTGAATACATCATATGTCAGTCCCGCCATCCTGGGAATTAACTTGAACCTATGCTGTACTCCCTCAATAGTAAGAATGTTGTTCCTCAAATTAGGAGACCAAAACTGCACACAATGCTCCAGGTGTGGTCTCACCATGGCCCTGTACCATTGCAGTAGGACCTCCTTGCTCCTATACGCAAACTTGTGCTTCTACAAGGATTACGTCCCTAACCAGCACTATGTGACAATGGTGAAAATATAACAGTGACCTCTTGTGGACAAAGCAAAAACTACTGTTCTGCTTGTGTAGGTGTGTAAAAACTGTCACTCCCTGTATGATGTGTTGCACGGCAAGGTATCACATTTTTGTAATGAGTGGAAATCGAGCACAAATTTCCCAGCTGAAAATGTTGTTAGAGAATAATCTTGCCAATCAATGGAGGGACCAAAAAGAAAACACAAAGTGCTGGAGTAACACAGCAGATCAGGAAGCATCTCTGTGGTCATGGATAGGGGATATTTTGGTTTGGGACTCTTCTTCAGACTCAGACTTGAGTGTCATTCACTTTAATTTAGATTTCTACATTATACTCCAGGGGCCGATTTCCTGCAAACCATCATGAAGTAGCTGGACAAAAACCAAAAGAAGCCAAGATCACAGCCCAAACAAGGTTAATATTTGGACATAGTTTATTTTTCATCCCCTTTGGGAATTGGAGAGAAACTATTTCTGAATTGGTCCAAGAGATTCTTTTCCCAGGAGGTTAGAATACGGCAATGAGCAGAAAATATTGAGAGTTTGTGTTGCTTACTTTGGACATGGCTGAAAGGGATAGAGTTGAGAAAACAACTGGTCTTTTACCAGTTTCTCATAGCATTATCTGGGCTGCACAGAAATATCCACTGAGAAGTGTTCACCAGCTCTGGAATCGACAGAGATAAAAATGCCAATAATAATCAGAAAGTCTTACAGATGGCATGAATGTTTATGTTTTAAACTTTCAACTTTATTACTGACCATCCACCTAATACTGAAAACAGTTATTGATAACGAATAAGCATTTAATGTCAGAGCAATAATATAACGCAGTTACATTGTATTATGAAGCAGTTTAAAAAGATGTATTTTTAAAATGAAGCATTTTTAATTATGAAAAGTAATTTCTACAGAGGTTTTAATTGACAAAGAATTTCCAAAACACAAATACAATTCTTACAATACTAGAAAAAAATGAGTTGCAGACGAACAAGTCAAAATCAGTGACTATTTTTTTAAAAGTAGCTTCTTCTAACTATACCACCTATTTTAGTGTCATCTGAAAACTTACTAATTATGCCTTGTACATTCTCATGTAAATCACTTGATGAAAATTATTTTTTGTTAACTACACAGTCATCTAATATTTTTCTGGTGCATTTGTACTAACTACATCATCTACCTGTGATGATTACGTTGACCAGATTAATTGGATGACATGACTTAATTAAGTTGGTGTGGGCCTTATCTTTTCTTTTACTAACACTGCTTTCCTTATAAGATCACGGTGTAGTTACGATACATGTTTCTTTCAGCAGTTCAGTTTAGTTTAGTTCGGTTTAGTTTAGTAGTGGAACAGGACGGTTCTATTCTTAAGAATATAATAGGTCGATAATGTTTTATTCTCGTGAAATGAGTCAGGAATGTTCCCCATTAATGTCAGGGACGTTTCTCTCGTTAGTGAAGGGAAAGTATACTAAGTAGGTTGCTAATTCACATCAAGCCTCTTGAATTTAGGTCAACGTCTGCTACTGCGTGACCAGCATCTGCTTTGCATCATTAGCCTACGCTGCTGCTAATTGCTTTTGCGTGCAGTTATGTCATAATTCCATGCTGTGTTACAAAACTGAGATCAAAAAGAAGTCTTTTGAGCCTGAAATGTGAATATCCGGCATATTATTGAGTGCTGGGAAATGGCAACATAGAATATAAAAGCAACATTTCCGGAAACGAAATAAATGAATCCTCCAGCCTCCTGTACAACACCGCATCTACAGCGACTGTAATTATATTGGTCAGCATCTTGTGTTTCTGCACTCACCAGCCCGTAACTTACAACTGAATAAACCAAAAGGAAAAGATATGGGTCCTCTTTATTCACAGCAGAAGAAAAAAGCCAAGCAAATCAATTTCTTGGCATGTGCTACCATAAATGAAATTGTGTTTAGTTTAGTTTAGTTTAGAGATACAGCGTGGAATCAGGCTCTTCGGCGCGCCGAGTCCGCACCGACCAGCGATCCCCACTCACTAACACTATGCTACACACACTAGGGACAATTTACATTTACAGCAAGCCAATTAACCTACAAACCTGAACGCCTTTGGAGTGTGGGAGGAAACCGACGATCTCTGAGAAAACCCACACAGTCATGGGGAGAACGTACAAACTCCGTACAGCCAACCACCCATAGTCAGGATCGAACCCAGGTCTCTGGCGCTGTAAGCTAGCAACTCTACTGCTGCACCATCATGCCACCGTGTTCAGACCACATCAATGTATTAAATTAATTCACCTTATGTCATCTATGCAGTCAGAATTACACAACTTCCAGGTAGCACAGCTATTATTTGTGCTAAAATATTTATTGTGCTTTTTTTTGGGAGAGTTGCTTATTTTCAAAGCCATAGTCTCTGATATTAAACACACCAAGCAACTTGCAGGTATCAAGAAGATATCCGAATGTCTTGTCAAAACAATGGACGAACTTCAGGAGCAAATCAAGCTTCAGGGTGCTGAACATAAACATGTTAAGTGTCAGGATTTGTAATATCTGAAACATTGAACAGACAATTAAATTAATTTAAAATAAAAATTATCAAACAAGGCAGAAAAATTGAATGTCATTTTTATCCACCACTTGGGTGGTGACAACGCAGTGCTGATCACAGCTTTATTGTAGAATCGAGAAACAAGGAACTGCAAATGCTGGTTTACAAAAAAAGTGGGATGATAACTCTGTGGGTCAGGCAGCATCTCTGGGGAACATGGATAGGTGGCTGGAGAACATAGTCACTTATGCACATCCCATTGCATAGAAAAAACAAAAGGTTTCAGGAGCCATTCAGCGTGTTGATGATTTTCTAGCAGCATTTGATGGTTGTCTCAGTATGTGTCCCTGGGAACAACCCACAGAGCAAAGAATCCTCTGTGGTGCACTGCATGGAACAAACCTCAACAAGGATCCTTGCAACCTTTTGGCAAACAGTGGACAAAAAAAGTGGACCATCATCTCATCCACACCACAGAGAATGTCTACTGCCAGCTCCTAGCAATGGTCAAACTCACCGTGCTGGCCATGGACAAAGCTAACACCTAGATCTCAGTGCTGAAATGTTCCACCTCACGCTTGGAACAAAGACACTAGGCATTCTTTGCAGTGGAAGTGTCTGATGAATGACTTCCACCAGATACCCAGTGCAACAGTGTTCAGCTTAAGTGGATGGCCTGCCTAAACAGCAGGTAACCTGGCAAAGACAAAATGCTGGTGCAACTCAACTGATCAGGTAGCATCTCTGGAGAACATGGATAGGTGATATTTTGGGTCGGGACCATTCTTCAGACTGATTACAGAGAAGAGGAAAGAAAGCTGCAAGAGTGGAGGGGCAAGACAAAGCTTGGCAGGTATAGAATGCAACACTAACAAGTCTAAGCTTACCTGTAATTTTCAGTTAATGAAAGATAACATAAGTCTGGGGAGACTTGAATTTTAAAAGCTTGTAAATGAGCACGCTGATCAGAATGATACTGGCTACCACAGCAACAGCAATTGCGATCTCCCAATCACCATTTGAAACTGCAAAAAAAAAGATCTATGTTATCAGAAGATAAACCCATGTAAGATGATGAATCTTATGTTTGAAGTGTTTTAGTGTGAACATTTAGTAAGCTTTCCTATAATCCTTTGGCTGTACAGACAAATTTAACATTTTTACGTAAACATAAAAAACATGATCTGTCATTCCCTTCTCAGTCAAATTATAATTACAGGATATGGTCATGTACATTTGAACCGAGACTGAAGTGGTTTCATTTACTGGCAAAGTGAGGTGAAGTTTGATGAGGCAGCAAATAACACACCACTCACGTACATAAATGTTAATGACGATACTTAACCAAATAAAGCTTCTCTAGAGTCTCAATAAAAACCAAATGGCTTTAAAACCAAAGACAGGAATGATATGGGAAAGGTGTAAATTGCTTTACATTTGTAGGGCAAAAAAACGTAATTCATGGTCACCATGCTGGGATGGGCATGAAGGTGGGAGGTTCTGTGTTTCCGATGCGGGGAAGAAAGCCTTCAGTACTCAGGCAAGTGATGCCTTCCCTTCAGTTTTGGGTTGATAATGTGTACCTTCATGTTGACACAGTCAATCAGACACCATTTGGTGTATCGTGTGCAGTCCTGGTCGCCCTGTTACAGGAAATATGTGGGGGCTTTGGAAAGGCAGCAGAGGAAATTTACTACAGAATGCTTTCTGGATTGGAGGGTTTCGGTTATTGAGAGCTTGGATCGACTTGGTTTGGTTTCTCCGGAAAGTTGGAGGTTGAGGAGATACTTGATAGAAGTATTTAAAACTATGATAGGATCAGATAGGGTATACAGTCAGAATTTTTTTCCCCAGGGTGAAAATGTCTCTCACTAGAGGGCATAAGCTACAAGGGGAAATTTTAATGGAGATGTGCGGGGTCGTTTTTTTTTTTTTTTACACAGAGTGGTGGGGGCCTGGAACGCACTGCCAGGGATGGTGATGGAGGCAGATACAATAGTGGCATTTTAGGGGCTTTAGGATCACCTAATGGATGTGCAGGAAATAGAGGGATATGGATTATGGATCATGTACAGGCAGATAAGATCAGTTTAACTTGCTATCAGCTTCGGCACAAACATTGTGGGTTGAAGGCCAGTTCCTGTGCTGTACTGTTCCTTGTTCTATTGTGCATCTTTGGCATTAGGAGGCAGATATTAACGTACAATAAATATATTTCTGATTTCTGGAACCCCATGTCATTTACTGTAAAATATTATTTGTAAGATAGTATTTGCGGACCGAACGGCGCTGCTGTCCATGTGACCATCTTCTAGGGTTCATACGTATGGAGTTACATGTAATAATCTGAAAGGTTGCTGTCATTAAACATTCTGCTACCTCACAGGGCTTGCTCTGTCATCCAGGCATTGAGAACACTCTTTTGTCAGAAATGTCAAAGACCAATGGAGCCTTGTGTAATGAACTAAGTTTTCAACAGAGCACCTCCAGCTCCCATTTCTGAAAACTTTATTCCTTCATTCATACAAGTATTTAAAAATATGAATGATTTAGATATGATTTATATTCCCTCCTCTCACTTCCTGTATTGCCTAACAATGCTTCTTCAATCTGACTGGGTTGACAGACTGCCTGCTCGCAGCCTATGTGCTAGACACCACAAAACCTGTGTAGAATGTCAAACCAAAACCTACATTGGAACAGAGGAAATCTGTACTCTGCAAAACATTGTGAACAATGTTCTTTCCCTCTTAAGTGTGCTCTGAAGTGGTCTCACTGCCTACACACATATATTACAAGCAAACGTGTTATTTCCAAGGTGCTTTTCTCTTCGCCACAAAAGACCAGACACTCCTTTCTATAAAGATTGTGATGACAGCTTGTTCGGATGTAATCTACTAGCTTGGAAACTGTTTCATTCTTCCGCAGTAAAGGTTGCAAAAAAAAAACTCTGAAATAATTTGCTTGTATTGAATAGCTATAGACAGAAAAGCCTCTTCAGAGCAACTTTAGGGCACGAGGGAAATCAGGAAGTCAAAAAGAGGATATGAGATAGCTTTAGCAGATGTGACAAAGGAGAATCCAAAGAGATTCTCCAAGAATATTAAAGGCAAAAGAGTAACCAGGGAGGGAATAGGGCTCCTTAATGATCAATGATGTTGGCCACATTAGGAGCTACAGGAGATGGGCGAGGTCCTAAAAGAATATTTCTTACCTGTATTTACCATGTCAAAGGCAAGGCCTCTATAGGGAACTTAGGGAAGTTAATGGCTGTAGATTCAAGAGAGTTTACAATATAGAAGTGGAGATGCCGCTGGTTTTAAAAGGCAGAAAAAACCCTAGAGCTTGTGGAAATCTGGTGAAGAAATTGGAGGCTTTGGCACAGATATTTCCATCCTCAACAGCCATGGGTGAGATTTTGGAAGACTGTAGGGAGGCTAATGTTATGACCCTATTTTATGAAAGCTTCAAAGGAAAAAGCTGAGAACTACAGACGAGTGAGCCCAACATCAGTGAAGGATAAGTTACTGGAGTGGATTCTGAGAGACAGGATTCACATGCAATAGGCTGGAATAGTATGTAATAGTAAGGATCCATAGTAAGGACTGAGTAGGGACAGTCAGCTTGGGCTTTGTGCATGGGAAATAGTGCCTCCAAATTTGATTGAGGTTTTTTTGAAGAGGTGACCAAGGGTGATTGATGAAGAAAGTTGTGCACATGAACTTTTGCAAGGTCTTTGACAAGGCACCACAAAGTAGGCTGATCTGCAAATGTTAGAGATCACATGGGATCCAGGATGAACTAACTAAATTGGGATGAGCAATCAGAAACATGGGAAACACATCAGCACAATTCAGCCCTTTGCCTTTTATTTTTTCTTCAGGGTCTATGGAATACAGAATATTCAAAGAATACATGTGTGGAAAGAAACTGCAGATGATGGTTTATACTGAAGATAGGCACAAAGTGCTTCTCTGGTTGATGTTTCAGACACTGGGATCTGAAGAAGGCTTCCGGACCGAAACATCACTCATCTTTTTCTCCAGAGATGCTGCTTGACCCATTGAGTCATTAATAGATTACAAGCTGTTTTTGGTCTATTAGCTGAAAAAGAAGCATGAGTTGATTAATATTATTGTATAATTCATTCCAAAATAGAAAAACTCACCCACTGGCTTGATGGAAATAAATCTTATTTGATCCAATTTCTCATTTAACATATTACAAGAAAAGATTACTTCAAAATCCTTTCTTTCAACTTGCGAGAAACTCAGAGTAACTTCGAGGTAAGATTTTTCTTGTCTTTCCCTGACAATTCAAACAAATGTGAATAAGAAACAATTAAAATGTACACATAGTAGGTTTCAGTCAATTGATCTGTCCCATCAACAGGATCACGTTTTGAAGACTCGGGTCAATAGTTATCTTGCGATAAATGACTGTTCACTAATCTGATTCATTACATGCAGTTCAAAGACACAAAATATTAATCCTAACAGAGTCATCCACGGACATTTCTTCAGGCATCATGATCTGAAGAAATATATGGATTATTCTATTCAAGGTATTGGTTCAAGTATGTCTGATGATCTGAAGCATCAACAGGACTCCGTTATAATATTTAAGAAACTCCAAAGTTACAAAGAAAACATTTGTGGCATGGTTACCTTTTCAATGTAGAGTGGATACCCTTTCTCCATAAGGTCATATGGCACTAATTTAATTCTAGAGAATTCAGGTACAAACATGGAAAGAGATAGTACAGTAATTCAACATACAAAATTCAAAACATGGGTAGGTTTCCAATTCCTGCTCAGTTGCCGTTGCCTTCACTATAATATTGGGTCGGAGAGATACTGAGTTGGTGGGATGCTTGACCTGTTCTGTCTGTTAGTGAATCACTGGCTTGAATGCCTCTGGCAAAGCATAAAATTCTGGAGTAACTCAAGAGCTTAGGCAACATCTCCACCTATCACTCACCAGGCTCTGTCTTCCCCCCCCCCCCCCCCCCCCCCCCCCCCCCCCCCCCCCCCCCCCCCCCCCCTCCATCTATTCCAAGTTTCTCTCCCCAGTACCATCAATCTGAATAAGGGGCCCGACCTGAAACATCACCTATCCATGATCTCTCGAGATGATGGCTGACACATTGAATTACTCCAGCACTTTGTGTCTTGCTGAAGGTTCTAGCACCTGCAGTTCTTTGTTTCTCCATCTGACTGCAATGTTTTCTCCTTTTAGATTGTGCATTTATAAGGTCCCAAGGTCATGTGATAGGAGCAGAATTAGGCCTTTTGGCCCATCAAGTCTACTCTCTGCCATTCAATCATGGCTGATCTACTCTCCCTCCTAACCCCATTCTCCTGCCTTCTCCCCATAGACTCTGACACTCGTACTAATCAACTTTGCTGAGAAGGTTTCAAAACGGTGCTATTTGTCAACATTTATCCCATACAGTTTTATAACACAGGACCCGAGCTCACAGGGTGTTAACAAGGTTGAATGCTGGAACAAACATCAGCTACTCAAAAAAGTTATTCCCTAAGTGAAATGTGCACTTTTGTCTTCTTGAACTCATTGATCACCCAGCGCAAGCACCAAATGTTGTTGACCGACACATTCCAACGTTGAGGACCATGTCCTCGGGGAAGCTTGCTGCAGCTACCATAAAGTTTCTATGGGATAGAGACACAGCTTTGGACTCACTGTCACTGTACACTGAGGGTATGGAACAAAGTCATGGAAGAAAATGAGAAGTGTGAGTTATGTAACCAATGAAATTAGTAAAACACAAAGTAATGCAGTAACTCAGTGGGTCAGGCAGAATTTGTGGAGGGAATGGATAGGTGACATTTTGAGTTGGGATCCTTCTTCAAACATGCAATTGAAATGACATAAAATGCTGGAGTAACAGTAGGCAAGATAGCGTCTCTGGAGAACATGGAAAGGTGATGTTTCAGGTTGAGATCCCTCAACACTGTTTTTAATAAATTGTTGAAAGTCTGTCCCCTATAATGGAGGCAGAAAGATCAAGTAAGGGGCGAGAAGTGACAGAGCCTGAAAAGTATATGGAATACAATAGTTTGTACAAAAATATACATCTATATTTGTTCTGGAAAGACAATGTTGGCCATTGTCTAAAGATAATCCTCGTGAAGGTACCCTCGGCATAGTTTTAGATAGGGAACTCCAGGATAAAATTTCAATGAGAACGAGTGAGAATCAACAGGCCTGAAAAACGTTATTTCAAATAGGAAGGGAATCAGTGTTGTTGTCCTTCTCGGTTATAAAGGCTAGCTGAAGTAATGTTGAAGTATTTATGGTGATTTCAAGAGCTTTATGTCAATCAGACCTGCTCCAATTAGAAGACACCAAAGATAGAGGTGAGGCCTATTGAACATAGTTAGTGAACTAATCTAGGATTAATGCTTTAATCTACATGCTTGCAGTGCCACAGATCGCTATTTCATCAACAAACCTGGATACGTGGAGCAAAAGCAAACTGCTGTTGGTGAGTCAACTCAGTGAGTCAGACAGCATCCGCAGAGGTAAATGGACAGTCAACGTGGATGCATTGCTTTCTCTCCCATTTTCTTTACAAAGAGGTTAGTGTACAGGCATGAATATGTCTGTGGACAAAGCCCTGCTTACATTTTTTTTTAAATTATTAATATTTTTTATTAGAAGTAGTGTACAATAATATAAGATATGAATAAAATATTACATTTCATGTACAACTTCTAATTTTAAATTTAATAGTAAAAAAGAAAAGCAAGAAATAGCCGTATAGCCCGAAAGAGAAAACTAGAAGTTCGCAATGCAGCATGAAGTGAATGTTTAGTGTGCCATTTACAATTTCATTGTTATTCTCAGAAAAACATTGAAATGGTAAACCTGCTTCTATATGTATGGAACTAGCTGCTAGAGGAGGTAGTTGAGGGAGATACTGTCACAATGTTTAAGAAACATTTAGGCAGGTACATGGATAGGACAGATTTAGAGGGATATGGGCCAAATACAGGCAGATGGGACTAGTGTAGATGGGACATGTTGGCCGGTGTGGGGAAGTTGGGCCGAACGGCCTGTTTCCACACTGAATTACTCTCTCCATATAGATAGGTCAGCTAGCATCTCCACAAATGCCAGAAACTTTTGTCTTTGTTTAAGTTTCCTGCAAATACAATTTCTTGCTTTGGCACAGTTGCTGGTTATTTTCTTTATTAGGATCTCATGATCATTTGCAATGTTATTATTTCCTACACAACAATTGTACTAGCATTTTAAAGATCATTCATTGAATGATCATTCATTAACTTACAGCCATTTCCTGATGTCCTGAGAGTGTGGAAGTGGTGGGTATGTACAAGTTAATTTCCACAATCAGAAATGCTCTGATTTTTTTTATCCTCCATTGCTTGTTCCCATTTCTCTTCTCTATGGCTTCACTGTGCAATAGGTTGTTTATTTCAAAACAATTTTCTTACTTAACTTATTCTCACGTAGGATCCAAAGCTACGCAACCCCTCATTCAGACATTTTGTCCTCCAGTAAAACTTATGCTTAAAAATATCTCTTTACCCAGTGTAGATCTGAAAACATTGAAGAAAGTAATAGCAATCCAGTAACTATGGATACACTCAAGATCCTCCAGGTACTCTGCACAAGGACATCAGACTTTGTTTTTGCATTATATTGTTTTCTTTAATTTATTGAACAACTTTTTGTTGTTTTGTGTGGTATTTATTAGGTGCTATTGGATACCATATAACCATATAACCATATAACAATTACAGCACGGAAACAGGCCATCTCGGCCCTACAAGTCCATGCCGAACAAATTTTGTTCCCCTTAGTCCCACCTGCCTGCACTCGTACCATAACCCTCCATTCCCTTCTCATCCATATGCCTATCCAATTTATTTTTAAATGATACCAATGAACCTGCCGACACCACTTCCACTGGGAGCTCATTCCACACCGCCACCACTCTCTGCGTAAAGAAGTTCCCCCTCATATTACCCCTAAACTTCTGTCCCTTAATTCTGAAGTCATGTCCTCTTGTTTGAATCTTCCCTATTCTCAAAGGGAAAAGCTTGTCCACATCAACTCTGTCTATCCCTCTCATCATTTTAAAGACCTCTATCAGGTCCCCCCTTAACCTTCTGCGCTCCAGAGAAACCTGTTAAATGCAATCATTAAGCAATATACATGGAGTACGAACTTCACGTCTATAAGTAAAAAAAATTAAGATATTCATTGTAGTAAACACATTTATTTTAAATCATATTAGTTGAAGTATACATACTTTTTATGTTCTTTAACTCTATTGTTTTTGCTATAGTCTTCAATGTAAGTGTGATTCGCCAACCAGTACACCAATATTCCAACTGTATGAAGTTCAGATAATACTATGCAAGTTATCTCTAGTTTTGAACCTGTTAAATGAAACACATATTTAAAAATGATTTGGATAGAAACTAGATAGCATTAAAATAATTGTCAGTTCCATTTGCTTTAGTGCAGTAGTGCTAATCATTTCCTCCATTATTATTTTTTTCTTCAGCATAGTGGTGAGGCGGCTGACCAACTTCCTCTCCAGCAATGGCTACATCGACATGAGACCCTTCTTCAGACTGAGAGCTGGGGAGAGGAAAACTAGAGATATGGTACAAAGAACAAAAGAATGAAAGGTATGCAAAAGGAGAAATCAAAGCCCGCAACAATAATCAAGGAAAGGTGGAGCCCACAATGGTCCATTGTTGGCCGTGGACAAGGTGATAATGAGTGAAACAGTGAAACTAAGCAGGACAACAGTGAAACTAGTAGGACAACTAGGGTGGGGGAGGGACAGAGAGAGGGAATGCAAGGGTTGAAATTAGATAAATCAATATTCATACCACTGGGTTGTAAACTCCCCAAGCAAAATATGAGGTTCTGTTCCTCCAATTTGCGTGTGGCCTCACTCTGAGAGTGGAGGAGGCCCAGGACAAAAAATTCAGTATGAGAATGGGAAGAGGACTGAAAAGGTTTGGCAACCGGGAGATCATGTAGGCCAAGGCAGGTGTTCAGCAAAACAATCAGCCAGTCTGCGCTTGGTCTCACTGATATATAGGAGTGCACACCTCGAATAGCAGATACAGTAGATGAGCTTGGAGGTAGTGCAAGTGAACCTCTGCCTTACCTGAGAGGAGTGTCGGGGTCCTTGGACAGAGTCGAGGGAGGATGTATCGGAGCAGGTGTTGCATCTTCTGCGGTTGCAAGCTAAAGTACCTGGGGAGGAGGTGGTTTGGATGGGAAGGGATGAAATAGCCAGGGAGTTGCGGAGGGAACGGTTTCTGCGGAAAGCAGAAAGGGAGATGGGAAGATGTGACTAATGGTGGGATCCCGTTGGAGGTGGCAAAAATGTTAGAGGAGCATATACTGTGTGGGATGGCTGATGGGGTGAAATGCAAGGACTAGAAGGACTCTGTCCCTGTTGTGACTGGGGGAAGGGGGAGCAAGAACAGAGCTGCAGGGTAACGAGGAGACACATGTGAGGGCCTCATCTATGATGGAAGAGCGGAACCTCCGTTCCTTAAAGAATGAGGACATCTCGGATGTCTTCTTTGTTTAACTTTCAGTTCTTCAAGTTAGCTAATGATAATACCTTGCCGAAGTAAGCTAGGAGGTTGTTCATCACTGAGGACACAGTCAACTGAAATTGTTAAGCATTTGTTGCTATGACAAGTGCAGCACCAGTGCAGAGTACAATGGAAACAATGCTTTTTATACTACACTGTCAGCCAAGCCATGGGTAGCTCAAGACCAGAAATAATGTCAGTAAAGGAAAGTGTTCTGAGGTAGACAGTATTGATATACGTAGTACCAAACACTGTAAACTCCCAAATTAATTAAAATAACCATTCCAATTGTCAGTCATTGAGACAAGTACCAGGCAATTTCTGCTCATCAGTGGAGTTATGGTTGTGACATTTTCTAGCAATACTCAAATTATGCCTCAGTTTTATGACAATACCCATTTCATTGTCATTGTAGGTGGTGTTTTATAAATGACACATTCCAATACGAAGCTTTGTTCTTCTTCATAAGCAATTCCTCATGATCAAAGATCAATTCATCTGGTTCATTGAGTTCTGAGGTGGCTAATGAGACCATGATGTGCAAGGAACCATAGAAATTTCCAAACATAGACTAAAGACCCTTGATGGGGAAGTAATTTGTGAGTACCACTGCTGTTATAATTGACTCCATTGTCCCAACTGCACATTTAAATGCATCACCCACTGCTCTTACAATATTCAATCCCCAGAGAATTCAACCAGAACAAGACAAAACCAAATCACCCCATCTGTCTTATGATGAAAATTTTGAAGGAAATCATACCATCATGGAACACATTTTGAGATGAAAATAATCAGTGCCAGCTATACTCCCACAACTCACGGCTGAGTGCATTTTACAGGGGGGCATGCACATCAGCTAGTAAGGAGAAGAACATGTCCAAGGGCAACGTGAATGCGTGCATGAGGAGGAACTAGAAAGCAGACAGACAATCCCTCCCTCATTCCAGAGCAGAACCAGTACCCCATCAGATTCACTGGGAGATCATGGGGCTCGGGAGTTCCCAATCAGATTCTGGAGCACATCATCCAACACTGTACCTTGTGTTATTTGATAAGCAGCCTATAATGTACTCAAGAGATAGGCATAGAGTGCTGGAGTAACTCAGCCGGTCAGGCGGCATCTCTGGAGAAAATGGATGTGCGATGTTTCTGGATGGAACTCTTCCTCAGACTGAATTGACACTGCCACACTGGAATCACTGGACCGCATACACAATGCACAATTTGATGCTTATTTTTGCTACATCCCTGTGAAGAACAAATACTTACCCGCAACAGCCTCGATAGTATTATTGCATGGATATAAAATCTGCAAGGGCCCTGTGAAAAAATGTTCAATGGAAAATAAAAAATATGATTTCAATATAGTTCAGAAAATTATAATTTATGAAAATTCTAAAGTGGCTTAAAGTTTTTTTTTCCACAATTTTCAAATGTAAAAATGTTGCATATATTTTTTAATTGATTGACTTCAAATTAAGCAAGCAAATATAAATAAAAAAGACAATTAAGAGTTTGAATTTAAATATTCTTAATAACAATGAATAAATGAAACAATTGCAATAACAATAACAACAATCTCAGCACAAAACTATGTTCAGTTCTTCTATGTAACCTTAAGAAATGTTGTCTATGAAAACTCACTGATATTTCAGCACCTCCAGATTATCACATTTTTCATAGTATTCAACCAACTTTTAGTGACCAACTGAAAGGTGACTGGGTACTATGAAAAATCTGATGTTCTGGAGGTGCTGAAATATGGAATGATGATGGACACAAGGAACTGCAGATGCTGGTTTACAAGAAAAGACACAAAGTGCTGGAGTAACTCAGCAGGTCAGGTAACATCTCCAGAAAACATGGATAGGTGTCGTTCTCCAGTCTGAAGAGTGCTGGACCCAAATGTCACCCACCCATGTTCTCCGGAGATGTTACCTGATCTATTAGTCCAGCACAGTGTCTTTTTTATAGAATGATGGATGGTGTTGTGATTGGTAAGTTATGGTGATGTATGTCTGCCTGAATTGCCGTTTCCAGGGGAGGTAACGATTGGACAATCGACAATCTCAACACGACACTATATTCAGTTCTTCGATGTAACCTTAAGAAATGTTGTCCACGAAAACAAAGCCTTTGACTCGCTGAGATTAAAAGGTTTGATTCCAGCGCCACCTAGTGGCTATGATTATTCACTGTAAACAAGAGGGTCAGATTTACAGTTATACAATGTGGCATCACTCAGATTTAAGCAATGATTTTGAACCAAATTCAATATTTTGATAGAAGGTCTATTATCTAAAATTGTATCCTGATATTCACCATAACTGACATAAGGTTACACAGAATTTATGAAATGTAATAAAAATAGAATACTAGAAGTATTTAGCAGTAATTTGGTGTATCAAATGTTATTTGATTTGCAGAAAAAATGATGTCTGTACAGTGGCGCAATGGTAGAGTTGCTGCCTTACAGCATCAGAGACCCAGGCTCGATCGTGACTACGGGTGCTATCAATTCGGATTTTGTACGTTCTCCCTGTGACTGTGTGGTTTTTCCCTGGGTGTTCCAGGTTCCTCCCACACTCCAAAGATGTCTGGGTTTATGGGTTAATTGGCTGCAGTAAACATTGTAAATTGTCCCAAGTGTGTAAGCTAGTGCTGATGTGCAGGGTGATCGCTTGTGGGCTTGGACTCGTTGGGATGAGGAGCCTGTTTCATGCTGTACCTCTAAAGTCAAAAAGTCAGGCAGCATCTGTTGAGAGGATAAATAGAGATAACATTGCACATCAATTACATTTCATCAAAAACTCAAATGACCTTTCATTATGACTGGGAAACGTTGAATAAAGGGCATCAACCTGAACAAGTCATCAACCTGAAACATTACTGTTTCTCACTCCAGGTACGCTTCTTGTTCAGATGGCATTCTAGCATTCTCTGCTTCAGTTCACATTAACAGTATCTGCAATATTTTACTTTTCAATGAAATGACATGCAGGACACAACCTTTTTTTTTTTTTAAAAAGGCTGACTTGTTGGATTAACTACCTGGAAAATAGTTGCTCATAATTACAAATCTATTATAGATGAACATGGCATTTGTTGGAACAGAATAACAAAATGTAATATTTGCCCTGCATTCAAAATCCAAAGTCTTCCCAACTGGACCATTATGATCATCAATTTATCCATAATTGTTCCAAAAGCAAAACGTTGCAGATACAAGTAGTTTAGGGGAAAAAAACAAAAATACTGCAGATAATCAGCAGGTCAGGCAGCATCTGTGGAGAGAGAAATACGTCCTAAGCTAACTTTTATTGAAAATTATTTTCCCTCATGTGAGGGCAGCCTGTCTTTAAATGTCGTTTCAACGTTCCCAGTCATAATGAAAGGTCATTTGAGTTTTTGATGAAATGTAATTGATGTGCAATGTTATCTCTATTTATCCTCTCAACAGATGCTGCCTGACTTTTTGACTTTAGAGGCACAGCGTGAAACAGGCTCCTCATCCCAACGAGTCCAAGCCCACAAGCGATCACCCTGCACATCAGCACTAGCTTACACACTTGGGACAATTTACAATGTTTACTGCAGCCAATTAACCCATAACTTCTAGAAAAGCTAAAAGAAGATATGAGGTTGCTTTGGCAAGTAAGGTGAAAGTCAATCCAAAGGGTTTCTACAGCTATATTAATAGCAAAAGGATAAGGAGGGATAAAATTGGTCCATTGGAGAGACAGAGTGGACAGCTATCTGCAGAGCCAAAAGAGATGGGGGAGATATTGAACAATTTTTTTTCTTCGGTATTCACCAAGGAGAAGGATATTGAATTATGTGAGGTAAGGGAAACTAGTAGAGTAGCTATGGATACTATGAGGTTCAAAGTAAAAGAAGTACTGACACTTTTGAAAAATATAAAAGTGGATAAGTCTCCAGGTCCTGACAGGATATTCCCTAGGACATTGAGGGAAGTTAGTGTAGAAATAGCCGGGGCTATGACAGAAATATTTCAAATGTCATTAGAAACAGGGAATAGTCCCCGAGGATTGGCGTACTGCGCATGTTGTTCCATTGTTTAAAAAGGGTTCTAAGAGTAAACCTAGCAATTATAGACCTGTTAGTTTGACTTCAGTGGTGGGCAAATTAATGGAAAAGATACTTAGAGATAATATATATATAGCATCTAGATAAACAGGGTCTGATTAGGAACAGTCAACATGGATTTGTGCCTGGAAGGTCATGTTTGACTAATCTTCTTGAATTTTTTGAAGAGGTTACTAGGGAAATTGACGAGGGTAAAGCAGTGGATGTTGTCTATATGGACTTTAGTAAGGCCTTTGACAAGGTTCTTCATGGAAGATTGGTTAAGAAGGTTCAACTGTTGGGTATAAATGCAGGAATAGCAAGATGGATTCAACAGTGGCTGAATGGGAGAAGCCAGAGGGTAATGGTGGATGGCTGTTAGTCGGGTTGGAGGCAGGTGACTGGTGGGGTGCCTCAGGGATCTGTGTTGGGTCCTTTGTTGTTTGTCATGTACATCAATGATCTGGATGAAGGTGTGTTAAATTGGATTAGTAAGTATGCAGATGATACCAAGATAGGGGGTGTTGTGGATTTTGAAGAGGATTTCCAAAATCTACAGAGTGATTTAGGCCATTTGGAAAAAAATGGGCTGAAAGATGGCAGTGGAGTTTAATGCTGATAAATGTGAGGTGCTACACCTTGGCAGGACAAGTCAAAATAGGACGTACATGGTAAATGGTAGGGAATTGAAGAATACAGTTGAACAGAGGGACCTGGGTATAACTGTGCATAGTTCCTTGAAGGTGGAATCTCATATAGATAGGGTGGTAAAGAAAGCTTTTGGTATGCTAGCCTTTATAAATCAGAGCATTGAGTATAGAAGCTGGGATGTAATGTTAAAATTGTACAAGGCATTGGTGAGACCAAATCTGGAGTATGGTGTACAATTTTGGTCGCCCAATTATAGGAAGGATGTCAACAAAATAGAGAGAGTACAGAGGAGATTTTACTAGAATGTTGCCTGGGTTTCAACAACTAAGTTACAGAGATAGGTTGAATAAGTTAGGTCTTTATTCTCTGGAGCGCAGAAGGTTAAGGGGGGACCTGATAGAGGTCTTTAAAATGATGAGAGGGATAGACAGAGTTGATGTGGACAAGCTTTTCCCTTTGAGAATAGGGAAGATTCAAACAAGAGGACATGACTTCAGAATTAAGGAACAGAAGTTTAGGGGTAATATGAGGGGGAACTTCTTTACGCAGAGAGTGGTGGCGGTGTGGAATGAGCTCCCAGTGGAAGTGGTGGAGGCAGGTTCATTGGTATCATTTAAAAATAAATTGGATAGGCATATGGATGAGAAGGGAATGGAGGGTTATGGTATGAGTGCAGGCAGGTGGGACTAAGGGGAAAAAAAAATTTGTTCGGCATGGACTTGTAGGGCCGAGATGGCCTGTTTCCGTGCTGTAATTGTTATATGGTTATATGGTTAAATGTGTCAAAACTGTCAGCTTCTAGTTCTGCTTCCCTCTGGTACTGAGTTGCATGCTCTCACTACCCCTTCAGATACAGAACTTTCATCTGAAATCCCTATTGTTTATCTAGTTCCCTGTTCTTTTATTGATGTTATACCCATCCCACATGTGGGAACATTGAATTGAATGTAATACATTTTATTAGCCAAATATGTATACATACAAGGAATTTGCCTTGGTGCTTTGCTCGCAAGTAACAACACGATATACTGTAGCCAATTAAAAATAAAATTATAATTTAAACATGTGAAGAATGTAATAAAATACCAGATCACAAGGAGGCTACAGACTTTTAAGCTGTTGAGTAGAGCTACTGCTCTTGGAAAAAAAAAGCTTTTATGTCTGGCTGTGGCGGCTTTGACAGTCCGGAGTCGCCTTCCAGAGGGAAGTGCTTCAAAGAGTTTGTGGCCAGGGTGAGAGGGGGCAGAGACGATTTTACCTGCTCTCTTCCTAGCCTTTGCAGTGTACAGTTTGTTGATGGGGGGAAGGTTGCAGCCAACAACCTTCCTTGGCTGGTCAAACGATGCGCTGCAACCTCCGGATGTCGTGCTTGGTGGCTGAGCCAAACCAGACCATGGCGGAGAAGGTGAGGACAGACTCTGCGATGGCAGTAAAAAACTGGACCATCATTGCCTGTGGCAGATTGTGTTTTCTCAGCTGCGCAGGAAGTACATCCTCTGTTGGGCCTTTTTGACTGTGGAGTTGATGGTGACCTCCAATTTAAGGTCCCTGGAGAAGATGGTTCCAAGGAACTTAAATGATTCCACAGATGTGACTGTGGTGTTGTTGAGTGGGGCGGGGAGGGGGAGATTCCCTAAAGTCTACTATCAATTTAACTGGCTTAAGAGCATTGAGCTCCAGGTTGTTGCGATGGCACCAGGACGCCAGCTGTGACACTTCCTGTCTGTCGGCAGATTCCTCCCCATCCTGGATCAGTCCAATCAGTGTTGTATCGTCTGCAAACTTGAGAAGCTTGACAGAGGAGTTGCAGTCATTGGTGTAGAGAGAGTAAAGGAGAGGGGAGAGTACGCAGCCTTGCGGTGTTCCTGTGCTGAGCGTTTGCGGGTCGGATATGTGCTTTCCCAACATCACATGCTGCTTCCTGTCTGTCAGGAAGTTGATGATCCACTGACAGAGGAGTTCTGGCAGTCAACTGGGAGAGTTTGGAGTGCAGTAGCTCTGGCATAATGCTGCTGAATGCAAAGCTAATATCCACAAACAAAATCCTTGCATATGTTCCCTGGCGGTCTAGGTGCTGGAGGATGAAGTGCAGGCCAAGGTTGACTGCGTCATCCACTGATCTATTTGCCTGGTGTGCAAACTGCAGGGGGTCCAGAAGGGAATTTGTGATACTTTTCAGGTGGGTCAGCACAAGTCTTTCAATGGTCCTCATGATTAGAGGTCAGTGCGACAGGCCTGTAGTCATTACGACCAGTAATCCTTGGCTTTTTGGGTACGGGAACAATGATGGAGACTTTGAAGCAGGCAGGGACAGTGCAGGTTTGCAGGGGCCGGTTGAAAATGTCTGTGTGGACTTGTGCCAGTTGGTCGGCACAGAGCTTGAGGGTAGAGGGGGAAATATTGGAGATTTCCAACCTTTCTGTCTCCTGAATAGCTTTTCCACCTCCTCAATTGCTATTGTTAGTGATGGAGAAGTGGCCAGATTGACGTTGGGCTGCTAGGAGGGGGTGGGTAGTGGATGAGGGCCCAGCCTTTGCAGACTGGAGTCAGGCTGTTGTGGTGATTGGGGAGGAGTGTGTGGGGGAAAGAGGGAGTACCGGGGTTATGTTTCTGTCTATTGAACCTGCAGTAGAACTCGTTCAGGTCATTGGTCAGCTGACGATTGTCCAAGGAGTGGGGGGGCTGGAGAATTCTTGAAAGCTGAAGAACTGAAGAAGAATCATTAGCTGAGAACTTGCTCCTCAACTTCTCAAGAGTACCTTTCCTTTGCAACTCTCATTCTTCTTCTCAGCTTGTATTTGGCCTGCCTGTAGACGTCTGCATCCCCGCTCCTGTAGGCCTCATCTTTAGACTGGCAGAGCTGTCTGTGAGTTCTGCTGCAAACCAGGCCTTGTTGTTGTTGAACCTGATCCGGGTCCATGTGGGAATGCAACTGTCCTCACAAAAGCTGCCATATGATGTCACAGTGTCTGTATATTCATCAAGGCTTGAGGTTGCTTCCCTGAACACGTTCCAATCAGTGCAGTCAAAGCTGGACTTCAAAGTAGATTTTCAATGCCCTCGCTTGTCCACCTTTTCATTGTTCTGACCACAGGCGGAGCAGATTTTAGTTTCTGCCTGTAGGTCGGAATAAGGTGAACTAAACAATGATCAGAGAGTCCCAGAGCCGCATGGGGAACAGAGCGATATGCATTCCTGATTGGAGTATAAAAATGATCGAGTGTTCTCTCCCCTCTGGTTTGAAGAAACAGATGAGATCCTCTGTGACAGCTTATGAGTCAATGACTGGTCCATGACTTTGTGATCCATAGACCTCAATCTGTAAGGATAGTTGACAATACATCCTCTGCAATAATTCTCAACCGTGCTGCCTCCCAAGGCTGCCTTCACTGCCTCACTATACGTTCAAATTCAGCTACAACTCCATCCATAAGTTTCTGTTGACACCACTGTGGTGGGTCATATCTCAGACAATGACTAGACGGAGTACAAGGAGGTAATAGAGAGCTTAGTAACATGGTATCAAGACCACAACCCCTCCTTCAATATCAACAAAACAAAGGAGTTGGCCATTGACCAGGAAGCAGGGTTGAGTACATGCCCCAGTCTTCATCAATATCACTGAAGTCGAGAATGGCAAGAGCTTCAAATTTCAGGGCACAAATATCCATAACAATTTGTCCTGGCACAAACACATTGACACTGTGGCCAAGAAAGCACACTAATCCTTTTCTTTCCTCAGAAGGCTAAGTAAATGTGTATTACTAATTTCTATAGATGCACCATAAAAATAATCATATCCCAATGCTCCACAGTTTGGTTTGGGAACTGCTCTGCCCAAGACTGCACAAAATTGCAGCCCAGTACATCAGACAAATCAACCCTGCACCGCCGCCCCCCACCCTCCCCATTGAGTCGACAAACACTTCACACCACCTTGGAAAAGCTATTTGGTTTTGCTTCCTTCATATTAATTGGTTACTTATAAATAACACAAGGAGAATTTGAACATTAAAAATGGCAAAACCAGAAACATGTTCAGCATGAGAGAAGGAAATGGCTCAGTTTCTATGAAAATTAAACCAAAAAGGAACTATGAAATACTGTAAATTATCACGAAAGATTAAAGAGTAAAATGTATTTAAATTCCTATAATTAAAAAGAAAACAGAATGGTCAGGACGAAATCAAAGCAAAAAGGTAGAGGCATTAATAAACTAAATACAATATTGTGGATCTGGAATAAGTGTGGAAGAAAATGGAAATGTTTTAAGAAGGCATTTGTGAAGTCAATATTTCAGATCAGTGGTCTATTAGCAAAACAAAATCTCTCTCCCACAAAACACTAATCAAGCTTACAAGGTGGTGACCACTGATCACCATGAATTACATCTGTATATATATTTAAATACAGATAAAGGTAGCCGAGACACTATTACATATAGTTCATAAGTCATTAAAATGGCAGAATGCAAGATTGTCACTTAATTACATATTTAATTTAAAAAGGGAGGTGGAGCTTGCCAAAGAAATGTCTAACTTGTCAGCTTTACATTGATGCCACTCAAATGACAGAACTAAAATAATACTAAAGAAAATGAGGAAACATTTCCAGAGAGCAGGAGTATGAGAGTCAGTTTGGATTTCAAAGCTCTTGTCTGAGTCTCCTGCTATTTCTTCAGGGTAATCAATATGTGGGCAAGAGTAATGTAATCGAATGACTACATCTCGATTTGCAAATCTATATTACTAAAAGTAAGATCTTGACCACTTCCTGTTTTTCTGTTTCATGATTTTAGAAAAAACGCTGCCACTTACAGCTGTGATTTTTGGCCAGCTTACTCAGAGTCCCCCTCCGCTGCGCAGGACAAGAGGATTTTTCCCATTGATGAAACATAAAAGAGTTATTAATGTTTAAAAAATGTTGACATTCTCTCTGCTGCCCCTGCTGGCGGGAGGGGGAGGGACTATAAAACCCGGAAGTGTTGTGCCTTAGTCAGTCTCTGCAAGATGAGGGAAGTCAGAGGGTCACGTCTCTTGGTCTGAGCTGTGAATAACACTGAACACATGTCTACTAAACTGTGAGTGTGGTTTTACTGACCTTGAGTGCCATTAATGTGTTTTGAAAATTGAAAATGTGGTTGGGTTGAAGTAAAAGCACTGCAAATGGTTGGTGGGGGTTTGAGTTGAAGTAAAAGCACTGCAAATGGCTGGTGGCATTTCGGGTTGAAGTAAAAGCACTGCAAATGGCTGGTGGCAGTTTGGGTTGAAGATAAAGCATTACAAATGGCCGGTGGTCTAAACTTGACAACTTCCTGTTTGCACTGTATATTGATTTTAGATAAAACGCTACTACTAACAGCTGTGATTTTTGGCCATCTTACTCAGTCCCCCTCCGCTCATCAAGTGCAGAGGATTCTTCCCATCAATAAAAAATAAAAGTGTTATTAGTGTTTAAAAACGGTTGAGAATCTCTCCCCTGTCAATCACGCCATGAAGGCCACACCTTTTCCGGTGGGAGGGGGGAGAGATTATAAAACCCGGAAGTGCGGGTGTGGCTCAGTCTCTGCATGATGGGGGACGGAGAGGTCACGACTGTCTGAGCTGTGAATCACACTGAATGTCCACTGAACTGTAAATGTGGTGTTTTGTGTGGTTTTATGGTGGTTTCACCCTGCTTGAAATGGTATGAAACTGCATTTGAATGTGGTGACCTTGAACCCATGAATGTGGTGACCTTGCACCCTTGCACATGAAATGGTATGAAACTGCATTTGAATTTGGTGGACTTGCACACTGCTTGAAATGGTATGAAAATGCACTAAAATTTGCTGGCCTTGCACCCTGCTTGAAGTCGTATGAAACAGCACTTGAATTTGGTGGCCTTGCACCCTGCTTGAAATGGTAGGAAAATGGATTTGAATTTGGTGGCCTTGCACCCTGCTTGAAATGGAATTTCAAGGACTAGCCGTGAGTCAACTGCCAGCCCGCCAGTCCGTGAGTGAGTTGCCAGGACATCAGGCTTGAGGGACTGAGCTGCCACCCCACAAATCCATTTGGCCCACAATGTCCATACTAGCCCTCTGGAGACCAGCCCCTTCAGCCCACAACACCAATACCAGCACTCCAGAACCCCCCCCCCCCCCATTGGCCACCAATATTGGAATTAGTGGAGAGGTGGAATATTGCGTTGGGGGACCAGCCCTCCCGTGGGAACATGGGACCCAACGGGTCCCACTCAGTCTAGTAAAATAATAGATTGATATCAAAATGAGAATTCAGTAGACAAGTGCTGGCTGGCTGCGATTAAAATAAAGTAATATAAAATGTGGTTATTTAGAGTGGAATTTGTGGAATTCTCTGCCTCCTTTGGTAGTGGAGGCCGAATCACAGGATGGATTCAAAAGAAAGTTAAGGGCCTGTCCCACTGTATCAGATAATTCAAGAGTTCTCCAGAGTTATACAAGAATCGGTACTGGAACCACAGTTGTTTTATTTTAGCAAACGCAATTTGAGATTGAAAATACAGATTCAAAATTTGTGATGAGCATCTTAGTCTAGAGTTTTGTTTAGAGATACAGCGTGGAAACAGGCTCTTTGGCTCACCAAGTCCACTGTTGCATCCTATACACTAGGGGCAATTTACAGTAGCTAATTAACCCACAATCCTACATGTCTTTGGAAAGTGGGAGGAAACCAGATGATCTGGAGAAAACCCACTTGGTCACAGGGAGAATGTACAGGGAAACATCCACCTAACTTAGATTAGACCCAATACTGTGTAACGCTATGGCCATTATATTACAGGAGATATACTGGCATAGTGCAAGAAACAACAAAAGATATGAGTGTTTCTAGAACTGCAATGTTCGAGATGCCATGTTGTCTTGAATAGAAAAAGCTTGAAATTATGAAATCATTTGCACTAGAGCGGGTGGGGGAAATAAATACTTGAGATTATCAAGGTAAGATAGCAATCAAAAAATCATATAAGGAATTAAAGAGTGGGGAGATGTGGAACTCACTGCTGTGGGAAGTGATTGAAGTATACAAACTAGACAATATAGAAATGAGAGCGCAGGAGAAGAGTCTTATAGTGATTGAAGCAGACGAGGAAGGATGAGGTGAAGCTTGAGTGCAGGGTAAGTGCTGACCAGGAGTGGCCGGGCTGCATGATCTTTGTGTGCTACATGTTCCAAGGAAGGCTTTTCACGAAAGCAAAACATTTCTGAAAAATTCTCTGATCTTTTCAAACTCCAACTTGCTCAACTTAATTTTACAACTTTGCAGAATTTACAACCTTTCTTACTTCAGTTAAATTTGCTTTGAAACATTTTAATGATATGTAATTTAATAGTTTTTTTTGCTACAATGATCACTGGACAACTATTTCCACAGATTATAGCAAAACGTTCAAACCACTATAAACATTTTGAAACTGCCATTATGAAATCTGTACCTTCCTCAATATGAACACGAGCTGATATTATGAGTTACAAACTTTACTTTTACCTGCTCTTCTTTCTTACCTGAAGCATTTCTGCACTGTGCTGCGGAAGCACATATCTTGCTGCTGATAGATGCGCACAAAGAGAGAAATGTAGCCATTAACACAATCATGCTGCAACGGCAACAAAAGGAAATTCAATGTACTCTCCCCAATTTTAGACTCAGAAGCCAGTGAAGAGTTTAACAAAATCGGCTGCACAGGTCAGAGGAAGTAGACTGAAGCAGACACGTCATTCAATTATGCAATATAGAAACCAGCTTTCATCAACTTTGAACTACTGTGATTACAACACAGCAGCTTAAAGAAACATATACATTTATTAAGGGATTTGACACGCTAGATGCAGGAAACATGTTCCCGAAGTTGGGGGAGTCCAGATCCAGGGGCCACAGTCTAAGAATAAGGGGTAGGCCATTTAGGATTGAGATGAGGACCTTTTTTTTTCACACAGAGAGTTGTGAATTTGTGGAATTCTCTGCCTCATTAGGTAGTGGAGGCCGAATCACTGGATGCATTCAAACGAGAGTTAAGGGCCTGTCCCACTGTATGAGATAATTCAAGAGTTCTCCCAAGTTTCCCCTGATTCGAACTCGGAGAATTACGGTTATATAGTCGTTCGTAGGTACTCGGGGCTCTCGTGGACATTTTTCACAGTGCTGAAAAAACTTCATGAGTTTCCATGTTTCCCCGAGTACCTGCAGTTAGCATTAGGAGCCGCTACGAGACATCCACGAGCTCCGATGTAGCCGCTACATACATTCTACGTACTTACCACGAGTTTGATTTTTTTTAAACTCGGGAGAGCTCTTGAATTACCTCGTACAGTAGGACAGGCCCTTTAGATAGAGCTCTTAGGGGCTAGCGGAATCAAGGGGTTTTGGGAGAAGGCAGAAACGGGGTACTGATTGTGGATGATCAGCCATGATCACATTGAATGGCAGTGCTGGTTCGAAGGGCCGAATGGCCTACTCCTGCACCTATTGTCTATGTATGTATCTATGTAACACTTTTGTGGGGTAAAATACATATTTCAGTAATCTGTACAGTTGAGTTTAGGTTATTGTCACGCGTACAGTGAACACCTTAAGCTCTAGGAGCAGAATTAGGCCATTTAGCCCATCAAGTCTACTCCGCCATTCAATAATGGCTGATTTATCTTTTCCTATCATTCTCCTGCCATCTCCTTACCCTTGGCACCCGAACTAATCAAAAATATGTAAATCGCCACCTTAAAAATATTCAGCGGAAATCCATTGTTACAATCGAGCCATCCAGTGGACACATACATGACAAAGGGATTAACGCAAATAACTTACTTGTTCAAGAAGGAACTGTAGAAGCTGGAAGATCGAAGGTACACAAGAATGCTGGAGCGAAGGAAATGGGGGATGGGGGGGGAAACCCTTCTTCAGAATGGGGGGTGGGGGGGGAGTAGGAAGGAAAAAGGGAGGAGGAGGAGACAGGAGGAGCCCGAGGGCGGGGATGGGAGGCGACAGCTCGAGGGTTAAGGAGGGGGAGGAGACAGCAAGGGCTAGCAAAACTGGGAGAATTCAACGTTCATGCCATCCAGACGCAAGCAACCCAGGCGGAATACGAGGTGCTGTTCCTCCAATTTCCGGTGTTGCTCACTCTGGCAATGGAGGAGACCCAGGACAGAGAGGTCAGATTGGGAATGTGAGGGGGAGTTGAAGTGCTGAGCCACTGGGAGTTCAGGTAGGTTATTGCGGACTGAGCGGAGGTGTTCGGCGAAACGATCGCCCAACCTCCGCTTATAACGCAAATAACTTACTTGGTTATCCTGTCCCAGAAGGCAGTTCTTTACGGCTAACTTACCCAGATTTGAAAAATGCATCTTTTTCCTATTGGGGTCAAATTCAAATACTCTCGAATCTTTTTGAAGGAGGCGACTTACTGAAGCAAAACTTGGGAGCTAAATCACTAGATGTAATTTATAGACAATATGGAGTACAAGGCCATCTATTTGGAATCTTATTAAAAAAATTTAGTGTCAAAATATTCCTCGGTAGTTTTCCTCGTGGAACCAGCAGCAGTCTGATCAACCTGAATTAGATAACAAGCAACCTCTGCTGTCTCCTCGTACTGAGCTGCTCCACATTATTCTACATCCATTTAAAGGCTTATGGCACAGTAAATTATGGTTTGCTTATCCTGGTAATGGATATGGAGGATTTTATGGAGAAAGTGTTGATTATATTTTTCCAATGTTGTGAAAGGCCATGTTGCATGCCCAACACCAGACTCCCAAAGCAGACACTCTGTTAATACTATATTCAACTCCCCCTCCCATTCCGAATCTGACCTTTCTGTCCTGGCCCTCCTCCATGGCCGGAGTGAGGACCACCATAAATTGGAGGAGGAGCACCTCATATTCCGCTTGGGCAGTTTGCACCCCAGCGGTATGAACATTGACTTCTCTAATTTCAGGTAGTCCCCACTTTCCCCTCCCCTTCCCAGGTCTCCCTCAGCCCACTGGCTCCACCTCTTCCTTTCTTCTTCCCCCCACCACCCTCAAATCACTGAAGAAGGGTCTTGACCCGAAACATTGCCTATTTCCTTCACTCCATAGATGCTGCCTCGCCCGCTGAGTTTCTCCAGCAATTTTGTCTACCCTGTTATTACTGCTGAGGGATGAGATTACCAGATGGGCTGAGACAACGTTTCAAGGATGTGCTCAAAGCCTCTTCGAAGAAGTGTAACACTCCCCATTATTTCCTGGCCCATGACTGATCGAAAGTGGTGGAAGAACTGCCAGGTGGCGTTGATAACTTAGTCCATCTATTGGGGGGTGCACATATACGTTTATTAAATAGTGGAAGGAGTGCACCACCTCACAAACCCTTCATTTACCCTCCCCATCTAGAGAAGAGTCTGTGGTTCCCACATTGGCCTAATCAGCCACCTCAGATCCCCTGAAACCAGGGGAATTCAGCAGCAGTCATTCTGGATGCATGGGATTGATGACGGAGTCAACTAGGAATCAACCAACAAATGAAGAGCCCTTTCAGCTTCTCCCTCAATCCTCTTCCAATAATATAGCATGCATCTTAGTTTTGTTTTCGATATCCAAAATCACATGCATAGACTTTCCGCTGACTGGATAGCACACAACAAAAGCCTTTCACTGTGCCTCAGTGCACATGGCAATAAACTAAACTGAACCAAATTCAATTTTAATTGCTACGAGAACAGTTTAAATCGAAATTTTGTAATTTTCTATACTAGTTTGTCACTACCTCCTCCAGATATCTCATCACTCTGACCTAGGTATCATTTATAAATTTAACTACCTTGTATTACTTATAAATGTAACTACTTTTGTATATCCCAGAATTAAGAGAAATCCAAATGAGTACTATGGATACCCCACACAATACATTCACAAAATGAGTTGGAGAGATGAACAAAGGAGGTCCATGATTTCCCAGACCTGGACTGTAAAATGCCTGTATGGCTCACATAAGGAATTGAAGGGGAGATAACATGTCACGGTGAGAGGGAACCATGTGTTGGAGAAAACACAGGAAATATTTTGGGTGTTCACCACTATAATAGAAACATAGAAATTAGGTGCAGGAGTAGGCCATTCGGCCCTTCGAGCCTGCACCGCCATTCAATATGATCATGGCTGATCATCTTACTCAGTATCCCGTACCTGCCTTATCTCCATACCCTCTGATCCCCTTAGCCACAAGGGCCACATCTAACTCCCTCTTAAATATAGCCAATGAACTGGCCTCGACTACCCTCTGTGGCAGAGAGTTCCAGAGATTCACCACTCTCTGTGTGAAAAAAAGTTCTTCTCATCTTGGTTTTAAAGGATTTCCCCCTTATCCTTAAGCTGTGACCCCTTGTCCTGGACTTCCCCAACATCGGGAGCAATCTTCCTGCATCTAGCCTGTCCAACCCCTTAAGAATTGTGTAAGTTTCTATAAGATCCCCTCTCAATCTCCTAAATTCTAGAGAGTATAAACCAAGTCTATCCAGTCTTTCTTCATAAATGAATACAAGAGGACGTTTGTCTTGGTGGGCGAGGAGAAACAAGCAGAGCCGCAGTCTCAATCAAACAAGTCCATGTGTTATGAAGGCAAGGACTGAGAAGATGAGAAGGTAGCATAGAGGGATTTCAGGGCAGGGGTGGTGGAGAGGGGGTGTGGTCTCATATTTCAGGAATGATAAGCAGTGGAACTCAATTGTGGCCTGGTCTGATCAGGTGATAAATAGCTGAAAAAAATCTCAACCTTGTGTTGTAAGATCTGTTTTTTGTTTAGAATTGCTTAACTTCTGAATTAATTAAAGAAAAACACAAATCTCAATGCTTTGTATTTAAGGGAGCACAGATGGGGTCAAAAGGAACTATAAGGATGAGACAAGAATGGTTTTGGAGAGCCACAAGCCATCAAGGGGGAAGGTGAGTGTCAATGAACAAATGGGTAGGGGTGGTTCAAAAAGTAGAGGAATCTCCAGAAATGCTTGAGACATCCTCCAGAGATGCTGCCTGAAACTCTGAAATTAGTCGACCACATTACATTTTACTCAGGATTCCAGCATCTGCAGTTCCTTATGTATCTATTTTACCTCAACCAAATCCATTTGGCAACAAGGATATTGTGGGGCGTAGGTCCAGAAATGAAAGCGAGGGGCCAGGTGTTTCGGGAGATACCTTTTATAATGTCCTTCTTGGGATCAGAGAAGTCCGCAAGAGGAAGATGGCACCCAAACCCTTGCCTTTTATCCCTCAAGCTAAGGGCCGCCTCTGGACTCAACCATTCCCGTGCCGAGGGGTTTGATAGTAGAGATGGCCCCACCCTTGGGAGCCACCACAGGACCCCCCCCCCCCCAGAACCGGAGGCACGAAACGCACCCGGCCGGACCGCGTGCGGAAGTCAGCCGACCGAGGGGCTGGCGGAGGCACAGGTGGTGGGACCGGCGGGAGGACAGGTGGAGTGACAGGCGGAGGGAGCATTGACGGGGGGGCGCCCTCGAGGCCGAGGTTGGGCAACCAGCTGGTTAATGTCCAGATGTGCCGGCTTCAACCAGTCAATCGACATGGCCTCCGAACACAAAGGTCGCCTGCCCGTGTTCCAGCACCCGGAACGGGCCCGCGTACGGCTCTGGAGTGGCGTCCCGTAGGCATCATGGCGCAGGAAAACGTAGGGGCAGTCCCGGAGGGCTGATTGCATGTGCGAGCGAAATGTCCCATGGCGGGACGTCGGGACGGGCGCGAGCCTGCCAACTCGCTCGCGAAGGTGCTTTAGGGTGGATGAGGGCATTCCCTGCTACTCCGGCGCTGACAGCACGAACTCCCCGGGCACCGTGAGTGGCGACCCATAAACGAGCTCCACTGATGATGAGGCCAAGTCCTCTTTAGGAGCAGTCCGAACGCCCAGCATGATCCACGGCAACTAGTCCATCCAGTCCGGGCCGGAGAGTCGCGCCTTCAGCGCTGCCTTGAGCTGCCGGTGGAACCTCTCCACCAGGCCGTTAGCTTGCGGGTGATAGGCCGTGGTGTGGTGCAGCCGCACACCCAGCAAGTGAGCAATGGCCGACCACAGCTCGGAGGTGAACTGTGGCCCCCGGTCCAATGAGATGTGCGCCGGCACCCCAAAGAGAGCAATCCAGTGCACGGACAACGCACGAGCGCAAGTAGCCGTTGAGGTGTCGGCCAAGGGTATGGCCTCCGGCCACCGCGTGAAGCGGTCCACCATCGTGAGGAGGTGGGTAATGCTCCGGGACGGTGGGAGAGGCTCCACAATGTCCACGTGGAGGTGGTCGAATCGCCAGTGAGGTAGACCGAACACTTGGAGCTAGATCTTCGCCGACTGGCACGGAATGCAGGTGCGAGCCCAGTGGCCAACCTACTTGCGCAGACCGTCCACATGAACCGAGCGGCCACTAGTGCCATCATCGCCCGGATTGATGGGTGAGCCAGCCCGTGGATAACATCGAAAGCCCTCCGGCTCCAAGGGGCAGGGACGATGGGGCGCGGCTGACCGGACGATACATCGCACAGGATCGGCGCTCCTCCAGGACCGAGAGGGACATCCTCGAGGTGAAGGCCGTAGATGTCAGTCCAGTAGGCGGGCATCTCACCGCCCGTGAGCTGCGCCTCCGCCAGGGCAGAATAGTCAATTCCGGGCGCCACCTCAAACACGGCGTCGATGGCGGTGCGGGACAATGCGTCGGCCACCCGGTTCTCTTTCCCCTCGACGTAGCGGATGGAGGTGGCGTATTCAGAAATGTACGCCAACTGCCGCTGCTGTCATGTGGACCAGGGGTCGGAAATCTTCGCCAGGGCAAAAGTGAGCGGCTTGTGGTCTGTGTAGGCTGTGAACGGGCGGCCCTCCAGGAAGTAGCGGAAGTGGTGTACTGCCAGGTACAGAGTCAGGAGCTCGTGATCGAACGCACAGTACTTAGTCTGAGCACGGTTGAGGCGCCGGCTGAAGAAGGCCAGGGGCCGCCAACCTCCGTCCGTCAGTTGTTCCAGCACGGCACCAACCGCCAACTCCGAGGCGTCCACCGTAAGAGCAGTTGGGGCATCCTCCCGCGGGTGCACCAGCAGTACGGCCCGAGCAAGGGCCTTCTTCGCGCCGTCAAATGCTGCCACCGCCTCATTGGTCCACTCGTTGTCCTAACGCCCGAAGTTGCTACAATGGCCACATGATGTTGGCCGCGGATGGCACAAAACGATGATAAAATGCCATCATCCTGATAAACTCCTGCAGGCCGCACACCGTGTATGGATGGGGAAACCGATGAACCCTGTCCGGCAGGGGAACCGCGCCTTGCGAAGTCACGCGGTGGCCGAGGAAGTCGGTTTTGGTTACCCCAAAACGGCACTTGGCGAGGTTGACAGCCAAGCCATGCTCGCTGAGCCGCTGACAGAGCTGCCGGAGTTGGGTGCAGCACTCCTGCTGCGAGAGGCTGGCCACCGGGATGTCGTCGAGGTAGACAAAAACGAACGCCGCGACACACCCCGTCCATCAACCGTTGGAATGCCTGCACAGCGTTCTTAAGGCCGAACAGCATCCGCATTCATTCATACAGCCCGAACGGCGTGATGATTGCCGTCTTGTGTACATCCTTCGGTTGGACCGGGATCTGGTTATAACCCTGTACCAGATATAGTAGCCCCGACCAAATGGGCGGTGAAGTCCAGGATGTGGGGTACGGGGTATCGGTCTGCGTTTTTTGCGCATTCAGCCGCCGATAATCCCCACATGATCGCCAGCCCCCGCTTGCCTTGGGTACCATGTGGAGTGCTCTTGCGTGGAGAGGTGGGCCGGTAGCTGGTATGAAATGAACCACCCCGCGATGACCGAAACTATGGGGTCAGGATATCCGGGAACACGGTCAAGATCCAAGCGAAGCGGGAATCCACGTACGACAGGGGGCGTCCAACCAGCTCATCCAATCGCAACGTGATCGGCTCCATCGTGGCAGCGTGGACCAAGCGCTGACACCTGACGTCCACCAGGAGGGAATGCGCCCGGAGGAAGTCGGCCCCGAGCAATGGCTGGGAGACATCCGCAATGGTGACCCGCCACGAGGACGGGCGGTTGTCTCCATCATGACGATAATGGAGCATCAGGGGTCACCAATGTGGGGCGTAGGTCCCGAAATGAAAGCGAGGAGCCAGGTGTTTCAGGAGGTACCTTTTATTATGTCCTTCTTGGTATCAGAGAGGTCCGCAAGAGGAAGATGGCACCCAAACCCTTGCCTTTTATTCCTCTAGTTAAGGGCCGCCTCTGGACTCAACCATTCCCGTGCCGAGGGGTTTGATAGTTGGGATGGCCCGACCCTTGGGATCCGCCACAATATGATGTCATACAAAAAAACCACGGACTGATGTAGGTGGCCAAAAAACAATCCCTTCCACAAAACCCCTTTTAAAGCAAAGATCAACTCTTAGCTTTGAACACTGTCAGGTTGTTTATAAATTACTTTGAGCATTTGAAATTCAGAAACACAAAAATATTTAAGGAGTTACGTTAAAAACAAAAAACATTCTTAGGAAATAAATTTAAAAATAGTGTTTAAAAAAAACCTTTTCCACAGGCGACTTGAGGAAAGGATTAACAAAGTTACAGAATATCTCACCAGAAGCATGCAGAAAGGTTATTTAGGATTTTTAATTACTTGAGCTTGCTTTAATTTTTTAATTGCTATTTCTTGAGTTCTCTTTTATTTTTACTCAATTAACTTTCAGAAAAACCTGATGGGGAATAGCAAGCAGTGTGGCACTAAACCACCTGCATTTCACATTGTAAATCCCTCCCATCCAATTGCCTCTGCCAAACACTCCTTGGGTTCCATAGAAAAATTGGAGCTGGACTGACACCACCACAACTTTTGTCGTTTAATCCCATTTGGTTTTTGCTTTATCGCAGACATTTCCTTTGCTCACCTCACCCACTTCAAAAAACAATTTCCTGATTCTCATCAAAGTTCATTGACCTGAAACATTAAATCTTTCCTTCTTTTCACAGGTCCTGCCTGACTTGCTATGTATTTTCAACATTTATTGCTTTTATTGCTCTGGCTCTGTAGATGTTTCCCCTATGTAAAGAAGCATTTGCTAGATAGAACATTTATCCTGATCGTACCTGCACTGTGGCAGGGAGGCCTCAAATGGAAGATAGATTGGCTTTTGGAATGTTAGACCATTAACCTTACGAACATTGTCACTCAGGATATTCGTGCACAGCCTTAACAAGTTAGTTTAGATTAGCTTGGGAGTAGATATTTTCCTCTGAAGTGCAGGACATTGAATTGTCAGGAGGAAGAAAACAAATACTGCACAAGCTTCATAAACCCCATTGTGTTGTGTTATGCACAATGTGCATTAAGTTGATTTTATTCAAGAAAAGATGAACTTCAGGGAAAATACAGGAATTCTCATAATACACAAAGGACATAAGTTAGACCACATTGCAGAAGGGTGTTTGAAGAGGTTTACTTGTAACTGTATTTCCCAATCTGCTTTGCAGTTAGACACAGTATACCTCATTTTATTTTTATATCAGTTTCTTGGTTATCAGCAGAGTTCAGGGTTATCAACATCAAGTGTACTCGTAATATAAAACTAAAAACTAAATCAGATCATTTCAGAAAAAAAAACATAAATAGGTGTGATGCACATTAGTGTAACAAAAACATATTTTGTAAACATTTTCTCGAACGTAACATGCATAAGATAGAGACACTGCAGTCGTACAACAAAGGTTATTTGACTTTAAACAAAGTATTAGAATTTAAAATTATAGGCATTTTCACCTACTCAGAAAGCACTGAAACAATGTGTTGAAATTATTTAAAAAACTAAGAGATAGTGGCATTTTAATACTGTTACACCACCGTGGCACTTCTCATAGATGGGAGTTGCCAATCACAGACTCTGCTGAGAGGAATTGCTTCCAACATCAGGACATTTAACAGTGTTTTCTTTTAAATCCAAAAATATTCTGCTCACAGTAAACCTACTTATGTCAGGAAGTTTCTACAATTACTTTTACAGTTCCAAATGGATGACCTAGGAGTACATTGCAAATTATTCAGTGAACAGGAGCTGCTAGAGAGAAAGATCACAGTGACATGAGTGAATGAAAGATTCCCACGGTACACATTTGATCTCCTTGTACCACACTGAGAAAATTTCATTGCAGAAAGAATAGTCTCCTCTAAGAGAACTAAGCCCTGTAAAGTTTGAGAACCTGTGCACATAACAGCATAAGGCAGCTGTTTATAAAGTACCAAAAAAAGTTTAACATATCATTGGATCAATATAATGCTACTGCGCATTATTACAACAACAGTATAGTATAGTATACACTATAGGTATCTCAAGTAATTGAGTGACAATTCAACAGATTATTACTGTAGACACATTTGTAAATGTCTAACATTTGTAAAATAAAATTCTGTTTACAGCGATATTAAAAAAATCATTCCACAGCTGGAATTTTGGATCTAAATATGGGAAGATATAGTATTGATAAGCAGTTTTACTACATTCTTGAAATTAAGTGTTTTTAGTGCATTGCATCGTAAATCAACCAACTGATCCCTACTACATTTACAGTTTATTTTAATGCAATAGAATAGCTTAGTAAAACTATTTTCAAACTGCTACTTAAATCCAATTCTGCTGAGTAACAAGAATGTTAGTTGTTGCTCTGCACTGAAATGGAGGATCACAATTGTGGCCATTGCTTCAACCACATTTACAGCACCCTCCATAGTGTTTGTGACGAAGACCAATCATTTATTTATTTGCCTCTGTACTTCACAATTTGAGATGTGTAATAGAAAAAAAAATCACATGTGGTTAAAGTGCACATTGTCAGATTTTATTATAGGGTTTAGTTTAGTTTAGAGGTGCAGAGTAGAAACAGGCCCTTTCAGCCAACCGGATCCGCGCCAACCAGCGATCCCCGCACATTAACACTACCCTATACCCACCAGGGACAATTTTTACATTTACCAAGCCAATTAACCTACAGACCTGCACGTCTTTGAAGTGTGGGAGGAAATCGAAGATCCCAGAGAAAACCCACGCTGGTCACGGGGAGAAGGTACAAACTCTGAACAGACAGCACCCGTAGTCGGGATCGAGTCCGGGTCTCCAGCGCTGCATTCGCTGTAAGGCAGCAACTCTACCGCTGCGCCACCGTGCCATGGTATTTTCATACATTTTGGTTTCACCATGTAGAAATTCTAGCTGTGTTTATACATAGTCCCCCTCCACCCATTTCAGGGCACCATAATGTTTGGGACACATGGCTTCACAGACGTTTGTAATGTAGATTTGTGAATGACCACTGACCACAGAAGACTTCATGAACAGAAATACAGAGGCTACACTGCAAGTTGCAAACTATTGGTTAGCCACAAAAATAGCATGGCGGGTTACAGTTTGTCAAGAACCACAGTTCTGGATAAAGGTTTTGTGGACAGATGAGATGAAGATTAACTAATATCAGAGTGATAGCAAGATCAAATTATGGAGGAGAGAAGGAACTGCCCAAGATCCAAAGCACACCACCTAATTTGTGAAACACGGTGGTGGGGGTGTTAGGGCCTGCGCATGTATGACTGCTGAAGGTACTGGCTCACTTATCATTGGTGATACATCTGCTGATGGAGGTAGCATAATGAATTCTGAAGTGTATAGACACATCCTATCTGCTCAAGTTCAAACAAATGCCTCAAAACTCATTGGCCGGCGGTTCATTCTACAGCAAGACAATGATCCCAAACATACTGCTAAAGCAACAAAGGTTTTCAAAGCTAAAAAATGGTAAATTCTTAACTGGCCACGTCAATCACCCGATCTGAACCCAATTGAGCATGCCTTTTATATGATGAAGAGAAAACTGAAGGGGACTAGCCCCCAAAACAAGCATAAGCTAAAGATGGCTGCAAAACAGGCCTGGCAGAGCATCATCAGAGAAGACACCCAGCAACTGGTGATGTCCATGAATTGCAGACTTCAAGCAGTCATTGCATGCAAAAGATATGCAACAAAATACTAAACATGACTACTTTCATTTACATGACATTGCTGTGTCCCCAACATTATGGTGCCCTGAAATGGGGGGGGGGGGGGGGGGGGGGGGGGGGGACTATGTATAAACACAGCTGTAATTTATACATGGTGAAACCAAAATGTATAGCAATAACCTTTATTAAAATATGGCAATGTGCACTTTAACCACATGTGATTTTTTTCTATTACAAATCTCAAATGTTGGAGTACAGAGGCAAATAAATAAATGATGGGTCTTTGTTCTAAACATTATGGAGGGCACTGTAGATCAGATGATTACTTGCCTCCATCTTATGTTCACACGCACAAAGCTGACCATAAATTTGTCTGTTTCTGCTCACAGCTGGTATCTTCCAATTACAAAAAAATCACACTGTTTGCCTACTAAAACGAGCTACAATTTGACCAACAGTTGACAAACGTTTTATCCTAAATTTGGTATTAATAAACTTTAAATTAGACAATGATGCAAGTTTCAGATACAAATAACATTAAAATGACTAAACCACCTCTTTATCCTTTCTTAAACATATGAGGTAGGCAAAATAAATGTTTTAAAGTAGTTTGGGCAATTTATGAGTGCAAGATTTGTTAAACTGCTTTTGCACTACTACAAATAGTCTAACCACGGAGAGGCAGTTTTAATACTGTAACCAAACATCAAGTTTCTGGTCTCCCCATAAATCCGTGCAAACCTCGTCCTTTGCACGAATTTCAATTTACTTTTTTTTTTAAAAAGATTGCGAACACAAGCAAAACCTGATATACAGAAAAAGAGTAAAAACATCTTTCCCTTGCAAAGACCTCCTCCCAATCTGTCATTCACATTTCAATTAAAATTTCAAACTTGCATTTTCTTTCTAAAACATGTCACCTTACGGAAAAAGTTGCTTAGAATGATATACATTGAAAAAAATTCAGCTTCCCCTTATCCGTGATACACAATTCTTTATTGTCTATCAACCAGTTTCCACTTCCCCTTTGCCTGACTACATTGGAACAAACCTCTTGCATTCATTGGACTCTTTTCTGAATTAAAAAGCAGACATCTTAAGCCAAGGGATGTTGTAACTGAGATGAGGTGTTTCTTTTCTATTCTAGACTGGCGGTCACCTGACAGTAAAATTATCACAGCACCAGTAGCATTGCATCCTTGTTTCAGTTCACTTTAATGTCCGTGATAGGTTTGGGCAATGCATTACATCAGTGCAGTTTTTTTTCCTCCAGTTGTTAGTTCATTCAAGGCTTTAAAGATCTTGAGTAGACACTGGCTTCTCTCAAACTATGACTTGCTTTTCTACCAGCTGAGAAGTGAACTCCGACCAAGAGTCATGAAGTAAACCTGGCTGCTTCCACCAGAACGAACTGAAGCAAAAAAGACCTGAAGGGAAAATAGAAGACATGACACATAAGACGAGACTGTACGCATTCAAGTTTAATCACTATTTTAATGCCTTTCCACTCCCCTCAAAAAAAAATCACTTACCTTGTCGTTTCTCTCACAAAGAAATTTTAGTCGTTGTGCTCTTTTATGCATAAATACACCATCCAAATGTCCAGTTTCCACTGACCGGATCTCAATGGCCTTTTCTCCCCAACCCATAATCTGATTGGATCGGATGTAAGCTGATTAAAAAAAAAATCACAATTTCAAAAATTAGGATTTATGAATAAAGCCTGTTTCATAAGGTAACCCTTCACATACTCCCAAGTTATTTCAGCAGATGTCATTTTGGAATAATGTCTTCACATTTACATACCGATTGATGTAGGCATCTCTCCCCACTGTAAAACCACATCTTTAGTAATTCTCCCGTAGGTGTTTACATAGACTCCTTCATCTTCATAACATACCAACAATTCCATTCCATCTGTATTTGGAAGTATAATAATTGCATGTGGTTGGATGCAGTTTTGGATCTGTTGGAAAAGCATTTCCAGTTTATTCCACTACATTCAAGAAGCAAACATGAGTCCAGACATTTTAATTTTATATATTGTGTAACTAAACAGCATTCTGCAATTATATCATAAATTACAATTGGTACAGCATTAGACAGCTTTAGAGCTATAAAAATATCATTGATATTCCAGGACTAAGTTTTCATTTGACATTTGGAATAACAAGTGTTCAAAATTTAAAACAATTAGTCCAAATATATCATTTTGATCTTATTATGAAACAGCGCACTAACTTTTCTATAGTTTCTATGAATGGACAACTATAGTGGAATTCAATAAATTCCATCTTGGTCAAAGATTTATTTTAATTGAAATCAAACTCTGTTCTTATTACCATGCAAGTTAGCAGCTGTGAGAACAATGACATGTCATACAAGTGTTTGAATCTCATATACTGAAAAGCTTTAAAGATTGTTTTCTTTATCTGTAACAAATGAGTGGGCACAATCTTACATGTGTTGGCAGGTAAATATCATAGACTGTCCCAGAGTCCACGTCAACTGCATGATAGCCAGCGCTGGAGCCATAGATCACTTTCAACCTCTGTCCTTCTTCCACAGTGAGGTCTACTAATAATGGCCTGTGTAACAGGTCTGTGAAAGACTGCAAGAACAAATGAAAATCAAAAATTTGGCAAAACACTGCACTGAAAGATACAAAATGCTGCTTTACACAAATAAAGTACTGGAGTAACTCAGCGGATCAGGCAGCATCTCTGGAGAACATGGATAGTTGATGTAGTTGATGTTTTGGGTGGGGAGCTTTCTTCAGACTGATTGTAGTTAGGAGAGGGGGGGGTGAGAGAGCTGGAAGAGGTGTGTTGATGGGATAAAGCCTGGCAAGTGATGTGATAAGTGGATACAAGTAAGGTGGGGGGGGGGGGGGGGACTCTGGCATCGGAGGAGGCCCAGGATAGTAAAGTCAGCATGGGAATGGCAAGTGGAGTTAAAATGGTTAATGACCGGGAGATCCAGTGGATCCAGCGGCAGAGTTTAGTGAAAGGGTGGCCTAGACTATGCTTCGTCTCGCCAATGTAAAGGAGGCCACATCGGGAGCACCGAATGCAGTAGATGATGTTAAAGGAGGTGCATGCAAATCTCTGTCTCACCTGGAAGGCTGCTGGGGTTCCGGAATGGATGCGAGTGAGGAGGCATTGTGACAGGTGTTACATCTCCTGGGAAAGTACCCGGGGAGGGGTGATTTGGTTGGGAAAGGATTAGTGAACCAAAGAATTGCACAGAGGGAGCGATCTCTGCAGAAAGCGGAAAGGGATGAGGATGGGAAGATGTGACTGGTGGTGGGATTGCATAGAAGATGGCAGAAAGGCCAGAGAATTATGTATTGGATGCAAATGCTGGTGGGATGAAAAATAAAGACCAGGGGAACACTATCTGTGTTCCGTCTGGGGGGGGGGGGGGGGGAGGAGAAGAAAAAAACTGCAGGATACAGAGGATACATGCATGAGGGACCCATTTAGACAGCAGAGGGAAACCATGTTTACTAAAGAAGCAGGTCATCTCTAATGTCCTAGAATGAAAACCTCATCTTGGGAGCAGATGCAGCAAAGATGGAGAAATTGAGAGTAGGGGATGGTGTCTTTACCATATGCAGGGTGGGAATAGGTGTCGTCCAGATAACTGGGAGTCAGTGCGATTAAAGTAGACGTCAGTCAATAGTCTGTGATGGAGACAGAGATCAAGAAGGGGGAGAGAGGTGTCAGAGATAGTTAAAGTGAATTTGAGAGTTGGTTGGAAATTGGTGGTAAAGTTAATAAAATCAACATGTTCTGCAAGTGTGGAGGAGGCAGCCCGAATGCAGTCATCGTTGCAACAGAGAAAGAGTTGTGGATAGTGCCAGTGTACATCTGAAACAAGGACTGTTCGACATAACCAACAAAAAGGCCGGCATAGCTTAGAGTCATCGAGTGATACAATGTGGAAACAGGCCCTTTGGCCCAATTTGCCCACACCGGCCAACGTATCCCAGCTACACAAGTCAAGCTTGGACCCATGAGACCCACTTAAAGACAGCTTGAGAAGTCAAACGAGAAGTTGTTGAGGGTGAGGACAAGTTCGGCCTGGAAGAGGAGAGTATTGAGAGAATTGAAGAGTAGTTGGGAAGTAGGTGGGAAGAGACTGGACGAGAGGCCAAGATGTAATCAAGGTATTTGGAGGGAAGAGTTGCGTGGGGTAGGAGCAGGCTGAAACAATGGATCTGCCAGGGTTGTCCTGCCCATGGATTTTTGGAAAGTGATAGAAACAGGCAGTACGGTACTAGGGAACTATAAGTTTGGAGGCTGTGGAGGGGAGATCACGAGAGATGAGAAAAGTAATAGTTTGCACTTTTAAATCAAATTTAAATCAACTTATATAATCCAACTTGCTGCGCCCAATCAATTTTTATGTGCAGAAAACCTCAACGGTGTTTTAAAAGTTCCATCACCAGTGCCCCAAGATTGAAAATCATTCATAATTCAACAGGAAACTGTTAATGCTCTTACACGGATTGATATAGAATTGTCCGCGTGCAACGACAAGTGCCAAGCAGCTTTTTGTCCCATGTAAAAATCTGCTTATTTTTCAAACTGACATGACTGCAGCGTGAAATATATATTTAGTATGTATCAACCTTATTATGATGGAATGATGAACAGTGAAAAAGATTTTGCTTTGAAATTGCCTTCCTTAAAATAGTTTGTCCTTGGGACATGGGAGTCATAGGAAAAGCAGTGTTATTTTTTTGCCTTCATGGAATGAAGAATCAACCATGTAGTCTGAACTGGCATCTTCCCTTTCCGGATAGACAATCGAAACTGAGTTTGCGTTATCATATTGACATTTCCACGGAGGAAGGCCAGCCAGAATACAACATTTCCAGTTTTGTATCCAGTTTATTTAATCATACAAAACGAGAGTCTATATTCATTTAATTTGCTCTAATAACTTTTGAGCCTATAAACGACATTATACATCACATCATTACACGGCTTTATAGGATTTGGACTTTAGGCTGCATTTGTGTAGTTGAGTGCCCTCTTGCAGGAAGGATATAGAGACTTCTGAAAGGGCATAGAAGTGGTTTACTAGAATGATGCCTGGATTAGAGGCCAATAGCCACAGGGAAAGGTTGGTTAGACCTAAATTGTTTTCCCTGGAACATCAGAGGTTGAAAGGAGACCTGACAGAAGTACAGTAAAACCTCGTTATAACGGACCATGGAGGAGGAATGGTGTCCATTATTGCCAATTGTCCACTATAACCAATCATGGGTTATCATTGTGCATATACTAGAAATAAAACAACTACTGATGCTGGATAATACACAAATGGACACAAAGTGCTGGAGTAACACAGCAGGTCATGCAGAATCTCTGGAAAACATGGATAGGTTACGTTTTGGGTCAAGACCATTCTGCAAGCGAGGATCGGTGGTCATTGGTCGTGGCCCGCAGTCAGCCGGAGAGCAGGTAAGAGTCGGCAGTGGCAGCGGCGGGCATGGCCAGGAAATGGCCTGGGGCTCTAGAGAATGTCTTAAACGTTCCCTAGAGCCCTACCATTCACCGTGTTAGGTGCTGCTGCATTAAGATTGAGCAGGATCACTTGGATTTTCAGTCTGTGAGATCAATTACCTGAATATTGGTGTGATATTCCATGTCCACTGAATCCAGTCAGATAGAGAGAATGATAGCAAGAGCAAGGGGGGTATGATGTACTCTTACAGAAGTTACTGGGGGTGCAAAATAAGCAGAGAAGTGCAAAAGATAGACATGAAATATGAAGGACAAACAAATTTTTATTGGAGAGCTCAATGACATTTGAAAACTCACTGTCACAATAGCCACGGGAAAGGTCTCTTAGGATAATACTAGTGATTCTGATAGAAAAGCATATTTTGTTTTTGGTTGCTTCAACAAAATAATTTTATATTGCTGATAGGGTCATTTCAATAAACTCGTGATTTAAGGAACAAAAAATGTTTGATCAGCTTAAATAAAGTATATGCTGCATTAAAGTCACAGTTAGACTCCTGTGCATTGCATTTTCCAAAGAGCTAATTTTCAGATTTAGCTTTCCATTCAAAGGAAACGCATAACCAAGGGGTATTGATAAGTGTGCAGTGGTGAAAGTTTCTGTACAACTTTGTTTCCAAATATTGCAGATAGGTTTAGATAAGTTTAGTTTAGTTCCGTGTCATGTACAGGTGCAGCAGTACATATTTTTGAATTCCTCCAACAAATAGAAGTGGACAATAAGGTGCGCTCAGAACAGGATCGAGTACCAGAAGATGCACTGTGAAACAGGCCACACATGGGATTCAATTCATAGCAACAAGACAAAAGTGGGATCTGACAACAACAGTCCATTAAATTTACTTTAGTTGAGAGACACAGTGTGAAAACAGGCCCTTCGGCACACCGTCCACAACTACAAATGATCACCCCATACACTAGCTCTATCCCACAAATTGGGACAATTTTACAGAAGCGAATTAACCTACAAACCTGCACGTCTTTGGAGTGTGGGAGGAAACCGGAGCACCCAGAGAAAGCCCACGCAGTTACAGGCAGAACATGCAAGGATCGGTGGTCATTGGTCGTGGCCCGCAGAACATGCACCCGTAGTCAGGATCGAACCAGTGTCTCTGGCACTGTAAGGCAGCAGCTTTACCGTTGCACCACTGTGACTAATTGCTTTTAGGTTAATATTACCATCTCAAATGAACATCATTTTCTTTAGCTTTGGAAAGTGAGCCTCGCTGGCACAGCCTGCCACTTACTTTACATCACATGTAGCTCTTGGGAAGGTGATTGTGAGCAACTTTACTGAACACTGAAGTCCATGTCAGGGTATCTTCACCTTGCATCCACGCCAACATATTTCTATCGGGATAATTTGCAACTTGAAGCAGGGTCTGCAGATGGTGCTCATTTTCTGACACCTTCCCCCTTTGTTCTTCAGTATGGAAGTAACTGTTGGTTTAGGAGATGCCACAGTCTGCAGTACTGACTGAAGATCAGTGTCACTCATGTTATAAGACATACTTTGTAGCTACGTCCACTAGTTTAACAGAAAGCTTCTCAGCCCTTTCTCCCTCAGTTATGTATTAAGATGAAGTTGCCTATGCTGTAATGCTAATAAAGTCTTTGGATCTTAATCACTGTGTGTGAACTAAGTTATTCCAACAGCAGGAAAGGACAGACAGGTGGGCAGAGGGGGTGGGGTTGCCCTGTCGGTGAGGAATGAAATTCAGCCCATTGCAAGGGGTGGCATTGAAACAGGAGATGTGGAGTCAGTATGGATAGAACTAAGGAATTGTAAGGGTAAAAATACCCTAATGGGACTAATCTACAGGCCCCCAAACAGTTGCCTGGACATAGGGTTCAAGTTGAATCGGGAGTTAAAATTGGCATGTAGCAAAAGCAATGCTGTAGTTGTTACGGGAGATTTCAACATGCAGGTAGACTTGGAAAATCAGGTTGGCACTGGACGCCAAGAAAGGGACTTTGTAGAGTGCCTTCATGATGGATTCTTAGAACAGCTTGTATTGGAGCCTACCAGGAAGAAGGCAATTCTGGATTTAGTGTTATGTAATGAACCGGATGTGATACTCAAGGTTAATGAGCCATTAGGAGGCAGTGACCATAACATGGTCAGGTTTATTGGAGACCATCTACAATTGGAGGGGAGAAGGGTAGATCGAGGGTCTCAGTGTTATAGTTGAATAAAGGGGACTATGGGGCTATGAGGGAGGAGCTAGCCAAGGTTGACTGGAAAGGTACACTAGCAGGGATGACAGTGGAACAAAATGGCAGGTATTTCTAGGAATAATACAGAAGGTGCAGGATCAGTTCATTCCTAGGAGGAAGAAAGATTCCAAGGGGAGAAAGGGGCGACCATGGCTGACAAGGGACGTCAGGGACGGTATAAAAATAAAAGCGAGGAAGTACAGCGTAGCAAAGATGAGCGAGAAGCAAGAGGATTGGGTAATGTTTAAAGAACAACAGAAGATAACCAAAAATACAATACGGGGAGAAAAGATGAGGTACGAAGGTAAGCTGGCCAAGAATATAAAGCAGGATAGTAAAAGCTTCTTTAGGTATTGTGAAGAGGAAAAAAATAGTTAAGACCAAAGTTGGACCCTTGACAACCGAAAAAGGTGAATTTATTATGGGGAATAAGGAAATGGCAGATGAGTTGAACAGGTACTTTGGATCTGTCTTAACTAAGGAGGGCACAAACAATCTTCCTGATATAGTAGTGGCCAGAGGATCTGGGGTGACGGAGTAACTGAAGGAAAACCAAATTAGGCAGGAAATGGTGTTGGATAGACTGATGGGACTGAAGGCTGATAAATCCCCAGGGCCTGATGGTCGGCATCCCAGGGTACTTAAAGAAGTGGCTCTAGAAATTGTGGATGCATTGGTGATAATTTTCCATTTCTGTGGATGCATTGGTGAGAATTATAGACCAGTTAGCCTGACATCGATGGTAGGGAAGATGCTGGAGTCAATTATAAAAGATGAGATAGCCAAACATTTGGATAGCAGTAACAGGATCGGACCGAGTCAGCATGGATTTATGATGGGGAAATCATGCTTGACTAATCTTCTGGAATGTTTTGAGATGTAACTAGGAAAATGGACAAGGGAAAGCCAGTGGATGTAGTGTGCCTGGACTTTCAGAAAGCATTTGATAAAGTCCCACATGGGAGATTAGTGGGAAAAATTAGGGCACATGATATTGGGGGCAGAGTGCTGACGGATAGAGAAGTGGTTGGCAAACAAAGAGTAGGGATTAACGGGTCCCTTTCAGAATGGCAGGCAGTGACCGCAAGGGTACCGCAAGGCTCGGTGCTGGGACCACAGCAATTTACAATATACAACAATGATTTGGATATAGGGATTCAAAGTAACATTAGCAAATATGCAGATGACACAAAGCTGGGTGGCAGTGTGAACTGTGAGGAGGATGCTATGAGAGTGCAGGGTGACTTGGACAGGTTGGGGGAGTGGGCAGATACATGGCAGATGAAGTTTAATGCGGATAAATGTGAGGTTATCCACTTTGGTACCAAAAACAGGAAGGCAGATTACTATCTAAATGGCATCGTTGGGAAAAGGGGAAGTACAACAGGATCTGGGGGTCCTTGTACATCAATCTATGAAAGTAAGCATGCAGGTACAGCAGGCAGTGAAGAAAGCGAATGGCATGTTGGCCTTTATAACAAGAGGAATCGAATATAGGAGCAAAGAGGTCCTTCTGCAGTTGTACAGAGCCCTTGTGAGACCACACCTGGAGTATTGTGTACAGTTTTGGTTCCCTAATTTGAGGAAGGACATTCTTGCTATTGAGGGAGTGCAGCGTAGGTTTACGAGGTTAATTCCCGGGATGGCGGGATGGTCATATGCTGAGAGAATGGAGTGGCTGGGCTTAGAAGGATGAGAGGGCATCTCATTGAAACATATAAGATTGTTAAGGGTTTGGACACGCTAGAGGCAGGAAACATGTTCCCGATGTTGGGGGTGTCCAGAACTAGGGGCCACAGTTTAAGAATAAGGAGTAAGCCATTTAGAATGGAGACGAGGAAACACTTTTTCTCACAGAGAGCGGTGAGTCTGTGGAATTCTCTTCCTCAGAGAGCGGTGGAGGCGGGTTCTCTGGATGCTTTCAAGAGAGAGCTAGATAGGGTTCTTAAAAATAGCGGAGTCAGGGGATATGGGGAGAAGGCAGGAACGGGGTACTGATTGGGGATGATCAGCCATGATTACATTGAAAGGCGGTGCTGGCTCGAAGGGCCGAATGGCCTACCCCTGCACCTATTTTCTATTGACATGGTGTCAGAAGTGGGATCAAAATAAGCGAGAGTAGGAGCACAAGACATCTGCTGCTTAAGAGTGTCGAACGCCCTCTGCTGTTGTTCATGCCAGTGTCTTTGTGTGTAAGCTGGTGCAACGGGGCTGATATTTCACTGAAGTCCAGAATAAATTTGCTCAAGTAGTTCACCATGCCAAGGAATCTTTGTGGACCGAGCACGTCTGTGGGTGCTGGGAGCTCGTTGATAGCACTGGTTTTCGCCGGATCCATTTTTAGGCCGTCCTTAGTTAACACATGGCCTATGTATTTCACCTCAATTACCCTGAATTCACATTTTTGAGGGTTTAGCTTGAGGTTAAAGGCCTTGGCGCGATTCAGGACCTTTGTCAGATTAACATGGTGTTCTTTGACAGTTCGTCCAGCAACGAGGATGTCATCCACTACAATGGAGCATGGGTAGCCTGCAAACAACTGCTCCATAACTTGTTAAAATACTTCACTAGCAGAGCTTATGCCAAAAGGCATGCAAAGAAATCTGTATCGCCCGAACAGTGGTTAACTTGGATGAGTTGTGTTCCAGCGAAATCTGCCAGAATGAATTCTTGGAATCTAGAACAGTGATTTGGTTGCCACAGCCATCTGCGCTGCAATCTCTTCCACAGTGTGGGATAGTGAGGTTGTTTAATGACTGTGTTTAAGTCCTTAGGGTTGATACAAATCCGTATTTTGTCTTTATTCTTCTTCGTTGCCACGACCGTGGTGGAAACCCAATGCGAGGGGTCAGCGACGGGAGCAATCACGCCTAGAGACACCATTCTGTTGAGTTCATTTTGAACACGGCCCCGCATTGTATGGGGAATCTTGTGTGCTGGACGAACAACTGGGATTATCTCAGGGTTAATGATAGTTGTGTACTTAACAGGCAGCCTGCCCAGCTTGTCATCAAACTAAATTTTGTATTGGGTCAGGTTTTGTTGGCTAAAGTCACAGTTTGTAGCCAGATGACAAACAGAAGGGCTGAAAGAGACGTCCCATGTCTTGACATGCGTTGGCACCCAGCAGAGACGGCACATCCTCATGAACAACATAGAAACTCAGGTTGTGGACACGTGAGTTAAGACAGCAGCGTAACTCAACTTGACCGATAGGGTGCACTGGGCCTCCTGCAAATGGGCAGCCGTAGGAGTGACAGTCTCTGTTTTTCGTAACTTTTTCAACACAGCTAGACAGATCACATTACATCTGGCCCGTGTCAACTTTCGGATAAAAGTTCTTGTCATTAATGAGCAAAGTGACCTTGGGGTCTAGTTGTTTGTGTATTGAGTCAGACAGGGAATGCACATCCAAGTCAAAACCTTTGCTAGCAGCCTGCAAATCCGTGGGAGTTAGTTGAGAGCATTCTGAGAGCAAGTTCTCATGGCCAAGTGAATTAACAGATTGCCTGGTTTGAAGTCACGCGAGCGGCAGCATTTGATGAAATGATTCCTTTTGTTACAAAATTGACACAATTTCCCATACGCAGGGCAATGGTCATGAGCAGCAGCATGCGAACCCCCACAGGTAAAACAATTATCTATTAGTCTTATGATAGAGTTATTGGGCACTTGAGGAGAACAGCGAGAGATTTGATAAGACATGCCGACATTAATTTCAGCAGTGCCCTAAAACTTTTGTATGAGCGTCAGCCATTTCAGCAATGCAACAGCGGTTTTCCGCAGTCTCTAGAGTAAGCTCAGCATCCCGCAGTAACTCGTCGTGTAATTTATCATTGCGGACACCATAGACCAAACGGTCACGGACTAGGTTATCACATCGCATCGACTGGCAATGTGCTTCAAGGCACTGACATACATCTCCACAGGTTCACCCTGTCTCTGGCTTCGGGAAAAGAACAAATGCCTCTCCATGACCAAGTTAGTGCGTAACTCACATTACTGTCGGAATTTGCGTAGTAGGCAATCAGGGTCACTAATAGACTCAGCGGGAGCGATCTGGACGCCAGCCGGATCAAACCTAGCCGGTTCATAATGAAATCTTCTGGCAGCTCAGGCAGCTTCTGTGCCTGCTAGATTAAGAAGAATTGACGCTCGAATACCGGGAGCAGCAGCAGCAGCTCGACACTGACAAACTGCTGCAGTAAATCTTACAGGATTGGAAACATTGCAGCCACAGTGGAGAGTGATAAAGTTGGTTGATGTTTAATGTGTCGAACATGGCACTAATCAATGGATATCATTGGCATTTTGCAATCCAAGTGAATCACACAAATGATTTACAGAATATAATTCATCATAAATATCTATGGTTCCACACTATCATTCTTTTTTCTCCTTTGGCATGAAGGAATAATTGGAAGATTTGCACAAAATTATCAGTATTAGCATGCAATAACTTTTCTAGTCACTTCAGAAACTTTCAGGATTTACTATTTACCTTAAAGGCCATAAATTTGTGGTATGGCTTTGGTGCCCATGCATAGACTTCAACAGAATTCTTCAAAGCAATCACTAAAAACTTGATCCTTTCATACTTTACTGGAAAAGGAAATACATTTTAGCATTGTTATCAACAAAAGTAAAACAGCTTCAGACAATATTACATTAAATAGGGTAAGACCAAATAACTACCTGACTAGTGGAGAAATGTGATCGAACAGATAATCAAGGACCTTTTATTAGGGGACATTGAACCCTGGGTCTGGACACCTCAGCCAGGAGAAATATAATCCTTGCATTTTCAATTTCTTATCATTTATTTTACATTTTTCGTTTTATCAAGCTGGGTCATATTACCTTCCGTCTGCCAGGTTCATGTCCATTCTATCTATATTCCCTCAAAGCCCTGCTATGTCATCCCCATAACTCAAACTTCCATCCAGATTAGAACATCAACCAACTTGGATATATTACACTTGGTCTCCTCATCCAAATTATTACAATAGATTGCGATCAGCTGGGACTCTGGCATTAATTCCCATGGCATTCGACTTATCATGGACATTCAATCAAAATATGAGCTATTCTGTCTTTGGTCGATCCTACTATCTTTAGTTGGTTAAAGGGCCTGTCCCACGATACGAGTTCACCCAAGAGCTCTCCCGAGTTTTAAAAAAAATCAAACTTGTGGTACCTCATCACGAGTATTTTTTTACTTTTGGAAATTTTTCACACTGTTGAAAAAACTTCACGAGTTTCCATGTTTCACCGAGTACCTGCCGTTAGCATTACGAGCCGCTACGAGACATCCACGAGCTCCGACGTACCCGCTACATACATTCTACGTACTTACCACGAGTTTGATTTTTTTTTTAAACTCGGGAGAGCTCTTGGGTGAACTCGCATTGTGGGGCAGGCCCTTAAATGTTTATCCACCCACACCAATATATTATCTCCAAACCCACAGCCTCTCCTTCGGGTTTACTAACCATCTGGGTGGCACTTTATCAAATACATTTTAAAAGGCCAAATGCATCCGTCCGTACCACTGGATCCCCATTATCTGTTGACAATTCTTTAATATTTTCCTTACTACGGACATCAGTGCATTGTTTTCTCTTTCCTTCCATTTGCTACCATCCAATCTTAAGAGCAGTCTGAGAATCTATGGAATTTTGCAAGATGTGTTGTGCTAATTATCTTTGTGATGACAAAATCAAAGTAAGAATTGTAGAAGTTATTGTACTCGAATTTTCTAACACTGGGGTTAATTTTTTAACTTTGGCTTCTTGTGTTAAATGCAGATGAGTATTCAGCGTGCATTGTGCAGAAAACAAAATGCTGGAGTAAGTCAGCCGGTCGGGGAGCATCTCTGGAGAACAATATCCACCCCTCCAGAGATGCTACCTAACCCGTCGAGTTATTCCAGCACTTTGTATTCTATGCAAGATTCCAGTATTTGCAGCTCCTTCTGTCTACAGTGTGCATTGTGCATGGTCCCTGAAATTCAGTCTGATTTTCTTCACTGTAGCACAATTGCATCGTACCATGCGCAGTTACTACTCTGGGATTTGTTTAAGTGTCTAATATTTGGTCAAAGGGGAAGCCAAAGGAAATTGCATTGCATTTTCAACAAGGAAGTTTTATCATTGTTAATTTTTTTTTTTAATGTAAACATTTTCATTTCTCTATTTTTTAATTTCTGTTCCCTGTCTCCAAGGACACATAATTTGTCCTACCACTTTAGCCATTGGCTAGAATTTACATCATGTGTCACACTAATTCGCAAAAGGTGTTTAATAAGAAATATAAAATCTGAAGAATGAAATCCTCTGGAGTATATTCAGGAGTTATGGAATTATGTGGATAATAGGCATTAATTTAAACAAAAAATAGTCTTCAAAAAATGTTCACAAAAAAAGACGCAAAGTTTTGGAGAAACTCAGTTGGTCATGTAGCTATGGAAAACTTGGATAGGTGACGTTTCAGGTCAGGACCCGTAAAGCCTAATAACAAAGTTATTAGGTGTGGGAAAGTCTGCTTCTGTACCATTGTAACAATGCTGGAAAGCCAATAAACAAATCTCCATGATTGAGACATAGAAACATAGGTGCGGGAGTAGGCCATTCAATCCATCGATCCAGCACCGCCATTCAATATGATCATGGCTGATCATCTAAAATCAGTTCCCCATTCCTGCTTTTTCCCCATATCCCTTGATTCCGCTAGCCCTAAGAGCTAAATCTAACTCTCACTTAAAAACATCCAGTGAATTGGCCTCCATTGCCTTCTGTGGCAGTGAATTCCACTGATTCACAACTCCCTGGGTGAAAAAAAAAGTCCTAGTCCTAAATGATCTATCCCTTATTGTTAAACTGTGACCCCTGGTTCTGGACTCCCCCAACATGGGGAACATTTTTCCTGCATCTAGCCTGTCCAATCCCTTTAGAATTTTATATGTTTCTATGATCTTTCTAAATTCCAGTGAATTCAAGCCCAGTCGACCCATTCTTTCATCATATGCCAGTCCCGCTATTCCGGGAATTAGCTTGGTGAACCTACGCTGCACTTCCTCAATAACAATAATGCCCTTCCTCAAATTGGGAGACCAAAATTGCACATGATACTCTGCGGTCTCACCAGGGCACTGTACAACTGCAGTATGACCTCCTTGCTCCTAAACTCAACTCCTCTCGCAATGAAGGCCAACATGCCATTAGCTTTCTTCACTGCCTGCTGTACGTGCCTGCTTACTTTCAGTGGCTGATGTACAAGGTCTACACACCTCCCATTTTCCTAACCTGACACCATTCAGATAATAATCAAAGTGGATTACTAAGGTTATCCACTTTGGTGTGCTTGCCACCAAAGTGGATAACCTCACATTTATCCACATTATACTGCATCTGCCATGCCTCTGCTCTGCACCTGACCACTCACCCAACCTATCCAAGTCACCTTATAGCATCCTCATCACAGTTCACACTGCCACCCAGCTTTGTGTCATCTGCAAACTTGGAGATGTAACATTTAATTCCCTCGTCTAAATCATTAATATATATTGTAAAGAACTGGGGTCCCAGCACCAAGCCTTGTGGCATCCCTTTAAGGTGAGATTAGGGTCAGGTAGCATCAGTAGAGTGAAATCTACAGGTGGGAACCCTTCTTCGAGACTGAAGAGAAGAGATAGCCAGTAGAAAATGTCAGAGCATGGAAACAGGCCTTTCAACTCAACTTGCCCATGCCGACCAAGATGCCCCACCTACACTGGTCCCACCTGCCCACGTTTGTACTTTGTTGAGGCACCTTTGGCAGCGATACAGCCTCAAGTCTTCTTGGGTATGATGCTACAAGCTTGGCACACCTGTATTTGGGTAATTTCTCCCATTCTTCTCTGCAAATCCTCCCATGGGTGGGGAGCGTCTGTGCACAGCTATTTTCAGATCCTTCCAGAGATGTTCGATCGGGTTCAAGTCCGGGCTCTGGTTGGGCCCCTCAAGGACATTCACAGACTTGTCCCAAAGCTACTCCTGCGTTGTCTTGGCTGTGTGCTTAGGGTCATTGTCCTGTTGGAAGGTGAACCTCCGCCCCAGTCTGAGGTCCAGAACATTCTGGAGCAGGTTTTCATCAAGGATCTCTCTGTACTTTGCTCCGTTCATCTTTCCCTTGATCCTGACTAGTCTCCCAGTCTCCTAGTCTGCCATTGAAAAACATTCCCACACCATGATGCTGCCACCACCATGCTTCACCATAGGTATGGTATTGACCAGGTGTTGAGTGGTGCCTGGTTTCCTCCAGACGTGACACTTGGCATTCAGGCCAAAGACTTCAATCTTGGTTTCATCAGACCAGAGATTCTTGTTTCTCATGGTCTGAGAATCCTTTAGATGCCTTTTGGCAAATTCCAAGCGGGCTGTCATGTGCCTTTTACTGAGGAGTGGCTTCCGTCAGGCCACTCTACCATAAAGACCCGATTGGTGGAGTCTTGCAGATATAGTTGTCCTTCTGGAAGGTTCTTCCATCTTCACAGAGGAACTCTGGAGCTCTGTCAGAGTGGCCATCGGGTTCTTGGTCACCTCCCTGACCAAGGTCCTTCCCCCCTGATTGCTCAGTTGGCCAGGCGGCCAACTCTATGAAGAGTCCTGGTGGTTCCAAAGTTCTTCCATTTAAGAATGATGGAGGCCACTCTGCTGTTCGGGACCTGCAATGCTGCAGAAATTGTTTTATACCCTTCCCCAGATCTGTGTCGTGACACAATCCTGTCTCGGTGGTCTACGGACAATTCCTTCGTCTTCATGGCATGGTTTTTGCTCTGACATGCACAGTCAACTGTGGGACCTTATGTAGACAGGTGTGTAACTTTCCAAATCATGTCCAATCAATTTAATTTATCACTTGTGGACTCAGTCAAGTTGTGGAAACATCTCAAGAATAATGAATGGAAACAGGATGAACCTGAGCTCAATTTTGAGTGTCTGAATACTAAATGTGATATTTCAGTTATTTCTTTTAAATTACTTGTTTTCGTTTCTTAATTCTGGAGTATTATATGTGGATTGATGATTTTAAAAAAAATAATAATAATCCATTTTAAAACAAGGCTGTAACATAACAAAATGTGGAAAAAGTGAAGGGGTCTGAATACTTTCTGAATGCACTATAGTCAGGTGTGGGAGAGATTTTGTGTTCAGTATATTAATGAACTAATGGTGAACCTTCTGCCAGACTTCAAATTTATGTGTATCCCAGTAAGTTAAATATCTATAATTTTAACAAATTCTACATCTCCTCTTCAGTTAGGTAAGAAAACTATTCTCAGAAAAACTTTTTATCTAAACGTAAACATTTACCTATTTAAGTCAAGTGCACTCTGCCGTGAACTCAATGCCCAATGTTTTGAAGAAGCCGGTTTGAGACAGCAAGGAAATGATAACTACATCCACTATAATGCTGAGTTTCACCACTTACATGAGTCAGTGAGAGCAAAAACAATGTCAGTGTGGCAACTCTTAATTTTTGTGGTCTCCATCATTTCTTTGTTGGTTAATTCTGATTTTACTGTGAGTGAATGACAAAAGTCTGGTGTTTCGGTTGCAACATGAGCCTACAGATTATGTGTAGAGTACAGGGCATAAGTTGAAATATCATCACAAAGTGTTGAAGCCAATTTTACAAAAGGATGCATATAGTGTGTTCAATTTGATGAAAGATAACTTGCTTGGGATACCAATGTCAAAAATCCTCTTAATATCGCAGGTACAATAATATTACGATTTCTCAGTAGAACACTGAAGGAATAGAATTCATAGTATAGCAGTTTCTTGTTCTTATTATGAGATGCCCTTTGTAACAATTTAGCCATTGCTAATAAATAATAAGCAATGCAGCTATTATATCAAAAAAACATTGAATACTAACATCTGCTGCAGTGTCTTTACAATGATACATTCATGGATATACAATGGCAAGTTTTAGTTCAAGAATAAATATTTTACACATGTATTGTACATAAATAAGTGTGAATATCATAATGTGAAACAGACATTGAAAAGCACCAGATGCAAGTCAAATGTACTGATATTTTGCTACTTTGCCTAGTCTATAGTTTTAAATAATGTTCTTACCAACTTTATAATGTACACATCCTTCTAAATCACCGACTGTTGTCCAGCCTTGCTTTTTCTCTACTTCGGGATCGTTATGCAATATTTTGTTTCTTAACCAAGACAGGTAATATACTCGTAATTTGTTTTTCTTCCCTTTAAATTTAAATAGATAATAAAAGTTATAGATTAGAAAATCAGAATAAGAGTACAACTATTACCATAACATGCTGTTTCGCTTTTCATGTTGAAAAATTGAAGGTGTTTATGTCCATAATCCGATGGGCAACGATCTGGGCATACTGCTTCTGTTGAATCACTCCTGCTACATTTACTATTATATGCCATTTGATAAATTTATTTGGCAATACATTGTTATAAATTATCCTGGCATGCCCTAATACAAGGAAGATAGAAACAACAAACTGCAGATGCTAGTTTACACAAAAGGCCACAAAATGCTGGAGTAAATCAGTGGGTCAGGCAGCATCTCGTAGTACATGGATAAATGCAGTTTCTGGTCAGGACCCTTCTCAAGTCTAAAGAAGGGTCCTGACCCAAAACATCACCTGTCTGTATTCTTCAGAGATGCTGCCCGACCCGCTGAGTTCTTCCAGCATTTTGTGCCTTCTGAATACAAGGAACTTCATTTGAGAGAATAATTTAAAAAAACAAACTGGTATTCTAATTATATTCACTGATGCATGTAGGCCTGGAATTCACATTGAAAAATAAGACATACACATAATTGAAGGAAATCTAGTTGATTCTGTCTGAGATTGCCTGTTCTTTCATAGGGTTTGTTTTTCTGCATCTATTTCCAGTATCATTTCAGAAATGAGCAGACGGTCAAGAAAGGCTGTGGAGGACAAGTCAATGGATATATTTAAGGTGCAGATTGAAGATTCTTGATTAGTAAGGGTGTCGGGGGTTATGGGAAGGAGGCAAGAGAATCGAGTTGAGGGAAAGATAGATCAGCCACGACTGAATGGCGGAGTAGTCTTGATGAAGATCACGCAGTATAAAACCAGCAATGCTGTGAAACAAAATTACATATTCAGCAAAACTTACCATGAAACAGAAAACACCACAAAATGAGTTTGGTATTTCTAGGTTTCAAAGAATATTTACCTGATATTGTTACCAGCACATTCAGGCCTTCAAGCACGTCCATCTGCTGAAACCGCCTCCGATTAATTAGAGGATACACCTTTCCTTGACCGCTTCTGTCCAGCAGCATCAGCCCACTCTCGGTACCCACTAATAAATTTACACCTGAAGAAATGGTTCATAAAAAGTAAAACACCCTTTCTTAGTACAAGGATTTATTTACATTAAAGCTGCAGTTCTGGCCCAGAATCGTCTGTTTTTATTACAGCCATTTCTCACACCTATTCAAATTCAATGCCCTACTCCACTTCAGAGTGAGAATCCCCAACCTCTTACACTTAGGCACATATTTTATGGCATAGAAGGCAGGCATTTGCCCCATGTCAGTTCTCATTGCAATCTCGTCAACACCATCCCCCACATATTTTCCCTGTAATCAAACCTTGCAATTTCAGATTTATTCTACAACATTTTTGCATTGGTGCAAAGTTAAATTACATTGTGGTGGCGTTGCTGTCGTATTAAATTTAAATTACGATTCAAGAAATAACATTGTGAATTTTAACATGCACACACTAAATTTAAGATATAGAATCAAGTAATTGCAGATGCTGATTTATACCCTAGATAGACACAAAGTGCAGGAATAACTCTGCGGGTAGGGCAGCATCACTGGAGAAAAATGATGGGTGACATATCGGGTTGGGACCCTTCTTCAGACTCAGTTATTCCAGCACTATGTGTCTACCTCTCACATTAGGTAGTTACATTTAAGTTACGTTTAAAGTACAAATACAGGCGGAGAGAAAATTGAAAGAACTTGCCCCATAAGGCAGCACAAAGAATCTCTGAGTTGAATCTCTTCTTGTACTTGCGGATTTCTGGTGTATCACTCTGAGGCCTTATATTGGTTGGATTTACGTTGACCACTGAGCCTTTTCTACTGGGATCCTGCCTCATCGATTCTGGTCTAATCTGGTCATTTGAAAAAACAACTAGAAAAACAGAATTTAAAAATCAGTTTGCGACAGATTCAATTCTTATTCCATTCGCATCACCCTCCCTCCATTAACTCTTACATAACTATGATAAATCCAGATCGAACCTATAAACTTTCTCATTCTGTTGATAGCCTTCTGTGTTGTAATTATTTTTAATTACTTCAGATTAATTTCATAAAACTAAAAAGTAAATGTAAGAAACTGAGATAGTTGTTGGCCATTCAGCACCTTATGCTTGTTCCCACATCCAATAACCTTGGCTAATCCTTTAGTCAGTGTCACTTTTCTGCATTAATCCTACATAACTCAATAAAGACAAAAACACAACTGTAGGTGAATTTGGGGCACCTTGAGTTCAAGATGACCTGGCTTTCCCCAATAAACTACTCTTAGTAAATGCCATACTGAAAATAATTGAAAATATTACAAATATTAATTCTGTGGGTTAGCAATGTAATGTGCATTTGAATTAATCAATTTCAATTGTTTTCTTAGTCTCCCAAAGGACCATTGTTCACTAGTTGTCCACGAACCCTAACCCGCTATTTCGATTTTCAGATATATTTACTGAATGAGATAACTTCAAATGTTTTACATTATCTGCTCCTTTACAATTTTAAAAACAGATATCAAATCATGTAGGTAAACAACAAGCAAAATAGCAGAATCATCAACTATTTTCAAAAAATTCTGGGAAAGAAAAAGCATGCTACAGCACTTAAGTTATTAAACAGAAACAAAATGATATATTAAAGTCAGATTAAGCATTTTTAGATAAAATGCTGGAATTTATAGATTCATGGAAAAAGCGTGGAAACAGGCCCTTTGGCCCAACTTGCCCACACCGACTGTAGGACCCATTCATGCTTAGGCTAGTTACTGTTAGCATATTATATTATTATTTTGTCTAGATATTTCTAGCAGTAATATTTTAAACACTTGGGGGTGGACTTTTGATACGTAGATGAACATTACATATATCATACCAGGGGAGGTACGTAGATGAACTTTACATATATACCAGGGGATGGTGTGGGCAGGTCAGACAAGCAGGCACGGGAGAGATAATCCAGTTCTTATCAGATGAGATAGTAAAAACGGAAAGTTACAATTTGTATAAGAATAAAGAGGATCTGGTATGTTCACTTTTTTGTCTACACAACTACTTCAATAAAGAATCACTTAAACTGGAAATAATGAATGGAGGATCAGTTTCTTTTTATCGTCTGCATACAATCACTCTTACCTGCCTGTGTAGTAATGGCACGGAAAGTTGGACATTGGAAAAGTTTGAAATTGCCATTACACCGACCAACATGTCCCATCTACACCAGTCCCACCTGCGGGTGTTTGTCTAATATCTCTCTGAACCTGCCCTATCCATGTACCTGTCCAAATGTTTCTTAAACATTGCAATATTACCTGCCTCAACTATCCCCTCCGGCAGCTTGTTCAATACACCTACCACCCTCTGTATGAAAAAGGTACCCCTGAGGGTATTAAATCTTTCCCCCATCATCTTAAAAAAAAATAAGATTAATTCAGCACTGATTTCTTAAAAATAAAAGTAAGAGAAATAAAAGTTAGCTTTTCAGGCCAATAACATCAGAAAATCGCTGAACAGTTTGATGCAGCAATATGCCAAGTAGTGCATCTTGAATACAAGGGGGTTAATATTCACCTAAATAATTTGTGGAGATGTTGGCCATGGAAAATGTATTTTAACAGAGTGAAGGGAATCATTTTACAGTGCTCCTACTCATCCAGCACCCCTTCCCCCAATTCTGCTCAGGCAGTCTACAAGATATTCCACTTCCAATTCCACTGCTTATCATCCTTTTTAAGATTTCAGTCACTTATTTCCAAAACATGATGCTTCACATAATATGATTGTCAATACACTTTCAACATCAACATCATTCAATTCACAATCAACGTCATACTCTTTTTTAAAAAATCCTGGCCATGCGACATATTCCTACTATGAAAATCATTCTATGATCTCCCACTTACCCATAGATGATATAGTGGTCCCACTTGATGGGGATATTTGCAATAACCTGGGATCTATAAATGGCGTGAAAGATGAGGAAGACTTGTGTTTCTGAAGTGTGTTTCCTGCTGACTGGGTCTAGAACAGAAACATTGAATCGTAAGCAATTAAAATTATCAGCAATTAAACTAGAAACATCATGCAGAATGCATCCCGAAAGATACCTCTGTAAAATATTTGAAATTTGTAAGCTATACTTAGTGACTAGTAATTGATCATAATTGTTTTGCCTGAAAATATTTTGTCTTGTGCTGTGGGTTTCTTTTTATACAATATCTATAGAGTACATCACCTCAAAAAAAATCTTATCATAATAAGATCCACTGTGCTTGAGAAGAATATTGTTAAAGCACACATCTTTAACTACATTTAAATTAAATGAGAGCTAGATGTCCATTAGTTCCAGGAGCAGAATATCTATCTTTCCCTCTCAACCCCATTCTCCTGCCTTCTTCCCATAACCTCTGACACCCTTAAGAATCTATCAATCACTGCCTCAAAAATGACCCATTGACTTGGCCTCCACAGGTGTCTGTGGCAAAGAATTCCACAGATTCACCACCTTCTGACTAAAGAAATTCCTCCTCCCTTTCTAAGGGGGTTCTCTATGGGTGTGAGATTTTCTTAAACACTTTTACATACATAGTAGAAAATGCAAAAAGTGTACTAAACTTCAAATACAGGTATTTTGGGTAGACAGGGCAACAGATTTTTATATTAAAAATTGTCAAATTAATCTTTTTAATTTGTTTCATTTATTAATAAGCCATCTGTTTTGTACAGAAGTAATTAAAAAATCCCTATGCAGTTTAAAATTGTTTTTTAAACGACTTGAGAATTAATTATTTTACACTTTACACAACTACTGCCTTTCAGTTCAATAAAATGTAACATATAATTTTATGTTCATCAGTTTAAATTTATATTGTATAAATCTGAGCAGGTAATCAATTACAGCTTATTTCTGCTACAAGTTCAGCAGCTCACAACATGGTGTTAAATTAAGACCACTGGATGATTAATGAGGTTCACCGCTGCACTTCATTTCCAATGTAAATTATGTAATTTGGTGCAATTAAATTTGTAAGCGTAATTAGACATGATCGGAGATTTGTACAAGGCAACTAGCATTACAGTTTTACTGCTATAAATTTGTCTGCAATAATTTGATAGTTTGAAAGATGAAAAGATGAAACTTTCTTTTGGAAAATGTACTAGGGTATGTTATGCATCAGAAAACCAATAAGAAAAAAATATTTTGGAAAGAAGAATACACCTTTTAGTAATGGCAACTATTGGGCATTTGATAGTTTAAGTTTGCTTTTCTGAATAATGTACACTATGATTTGTTACAGGACACTGGGCTGAACAGAATAAATAATGGTTCAAAGCTCTTCCTTTAAAAGTTACGGCTGTTAAAGATACCATTAAACCACTAGATACCAATAAAGTTGGCGTTTAACAACATTAACACATTGCAAGAGTTAAATATTTGAAAAGCTACCTAGAAAAAGAATGTACTAAATCAAAAAAATATCTGTTTTAAACCATTTTATTTCAATAGCTGACTTTTCAGTGCATTTCAATAATGAAGTGCTAAACTCTGCTTGGCAGGAATATTCTGCTGGAATTTAAACTATTCGACAGGATAGAACTCAAACTATGCATTCACTTGTAGTGAGATTACTGAAATATCCTGGATCGCACAGCTGGAAATATTAAAGTCCTTTTCAAATCTAGCTGTTGCCCCATAATAACGTTATGATCTTGCAATAACCAGTAGCATGATTGGTCAGAGAAGTCATTGCAGCAACTATTTTCATCCTCCTGACTGTTTGTTAAGAAACAATTTGCTATTAACAAAATTACAACAGCCAAATTCAACAGAGTTTGTGTTTAACTTTACTTATGATGCATTGAACTGGTTTTCATTGGAAACTGTAGACTTTCAATTAGTAAATGGTATGGTATTGCTGCAGTCAAATGCAAATACTCTTAAATTACAATGACATTTTATAGCAACTACCAAAATTGAACACGGGTAATTATGCCCCGTGACATCAATCGCTTTGATGTTTAAAATGTTAACAAATGGAATAGCCAAGATTTCACAAGAATAACATAATGTTAAGGGGACAAAAAGAGACAAAGGTTGGGGAAAGGAGGAGAGGGGCTGGAAGAAAGATGAGCTAAAGAGAGGAGCTAAAGGGGAATGGAACCTTCAGAGGAAGGCAATGGAATAAGGAAAGATATGTGTCTGGGCAATCGGGTAGTTCAGAGATACAGCACGGAAACAGGCCCTTCGGCCCACCGAGTCCGCGCCGACCATAGTTTCCCGCATATTTACACTATCCTACACCCACTAGGGACAATTTTTACATTTACCAAGCCAATTAACCTACAAAACATGTACGTCTTTGGAGTGTGGGAGGAAACCGAAGATCTCAAGAGAAAACCCACGCAGGTCACAGGGAGAATGTACAAACTCCGTACAGACAGCACCCGTAGTCGGGATCAAACCCGGGTCTCCGGCGCTGCATTCACTGTAAGGCAGCAACTCTACCGCTGTGCCACCGTAGAAAGCTGGAGCAGGAAAGAGCCAGTCAGATCAAGAGAGGCAGGAATCCAGGGAAAAGGGTGGAAGGGGGGCCAGCCTGAGTGAGAGAAGTAGCAAGTGTACCAGGTTTAGACTAGTGCTGGCAAATGTGCGAAAAGCCATGTGTGAGAGGAACCCCATGTGAAGGAGTTTATGCTGGAAACTACGGTTGCAGGGAAGGGCTGGTGCTATGTATACGCCGGAGTAAAACTGAAAGTAGCTGCGCAACTATGCACTTGAGACAGAAAAAATATATACATTGAAATTAAACATCAATCAACAACATGCTACAAATCCATTTTATGCATGAGAACATTCTGGTGAAATTTAAAAAATTGCCTTTTTTCCACATAACCCTCTGACAACTGTAAGTCTCTCTTTGGAAATATTTACATTTCCAATACATGCAATGAAAAATGTTACACATTTAAATATAAAACATAACAAAACTTAAGTCAGTGGCAAATTAAATTGAGTGTTCAGCATAGAAACATTGTCCAGCCCATCAGGTCTGCCACAAGAGCCTCTTTGCACCGTATTTCAGCTTAGCCTTCAATGTATCATTGTATCATTTGGAGAAGAATTTTGGTATAGTCTACCAGGCCAAATAATTCACAACAATTTCTGGGAGAATTAAAATCTGTGCAATATTAGACCGTAATGGAGAAATGTGACTGCAGTGATCAAAGGGTTAATAATGCTTGTTTCACCCAAACACGCAACTAATCGCAAAAGCACAAAGTATGAAATGACATGGAATGTTAGTAAAATTATAGGAAATGACAGTGATACTTTGATAAAGAAAAACTTGCCAGTTTAATGCTTATAAATGTTAGGATGGTTTCACCAATATGATAAAAAATGGAGTAAGGAATAACTGATCACACTTGCCAAATCACATTTTTTGTGCCAAAAGGGATGATTTTTCTCTTTATACAGAGAAACCAAAATAGGCATTCAACTTGCATACATCTTTTTTTTTTAAACAAATTTGGTGGCCAACAACAATAATTTAACACATAGAGGATGGAGGTTAAACTTTTTCCATCAACATCAAGTTTCGGTGAAGTTGGGAATGGCAGGAGGCATTAAAACAAGATGTGTAAACAAATTTTGATGTCGTTTCACAAGCGATTCAGCTTTGGATTAGACCTGGCAAAATGGAAGTTAATAAAGTATAACCAGATTTCTATCAGCTGCAGCTTTTTGCTTTACTTTTAGAATACAGTAATTACTTCTCAATAATCTTTGCATTCTAAAATAAGATCTAAGCAGAAAATTCAAACCTTAAATCCACTTTTGAAAGTCAAATCAAATAAGAATAACCTTCACAGCACAATGAAGCAAAATCTGTACAAAAAGCAAATCTAAAAACATAAATGGGAGGTAACTATGTAAAATGGTTGGATGGTAGCAGAGAATATGGATAAACAGAATGAACTTTCAGCGGCATGGTGCCTTGAGCATCTGCACTAACGCTTCTGTTTTTTTCATCAGTGACTTGGATAAAAAGTAGGGGGTTTGTATTGTTAAGTCGTCAAGGACACGGGTGGCAGAGCGAGTTGTTTAGAAACAATTTTATAAAGGGACATGAACAGAGAGATTAATTTCATGTAATAAATTGTGATATAATTCACTTTGGATCCAAGAAAGATGATGCAAAATACTCTCTTGACTGCAATATGTAATGAAGTGTAAAGGAGGAGAGCATTTCAGGTGACTGGGCACAAATCTAAAAGCTAGTGACCAGAAGCAAAAATAATTGTTCGTCTTACTGCATGTAGGTGTTCCATAAATTGGGAAAAAGACACGGGACAAATATTCAATTAGTTTTCAGCAATATAATATGGAATGTCACAAATTTGATTTTCAATAAATTAATAATGACCAATAGTAGTCTTTTGGAGAAGGGTTTGGCACTACATGCAGAACATGCCACATAATTTTCCCAAAAATAATTTACGCATTGCAATAGATATTCACACCTTGAGAGATAGGTGGTGAAGGAAATGAATAGAGTCAGGTGTGCTGACCATGGATTATCAAGAAGTGAGGAATGGTGCCAAAGGAAGGGAGAGGTGAGAAAGAGTCAATCTGCCACCTGAATTGGAGCAGAGAGAACATGGGGAGGGACGGAAGGGCGGGAATCAATGGGTGCCATCATGAGGCAATGGACAAAATACACAATGCGACCTTAGCTTCTCACCTGGGACGTCATAAAAAATATTTATTTTAGAAATGTTTTATTGCTTGCATGTTCCCAGGGAAGAGTTTGGTACTTTCTCTTTGGGCAACATTGTAATGAATGGTTCACTACCTTTGAATGCGATATCTTTAAATATTGAGACTAACATATATTACTGACCTGGCATTGAAGTTAGTGGATTTCAAAGGCAGAACAATGAGAGAATACAGTTGAATGACATACTGTAATCAATCTGATATTTTACTGTTAAAATCATTTTGCTCACTAATATTTAGATCTGCGCATCTTATTTGTCGTATCATTACACAAACTCCAATTTTTAAATAAAAGATAATTTACTGAATAATCTGCAATGGTTTTTTTAATTTTTAATAGCTCTGTGCAAATTATTGCCAACCTACTGAAGCGATGATTGCTGAAGAGATGTTTATGGTAATTTCTTTGACCAGGTCCTTAACAAAAAGCACACTGAGACAACTTTGTAAGTCTAATCCAGATCTTTGACCATAAAATAAATCTACATTTGTTTTTACTCAGAGGCATAATATTTGTTTATGGAATGGGAACAGATTGTTTGTTCCATTACAATTTGTTTTAGTAGATCAAACTTTATAATATTCATTAACTGGCAAGTTTGGGGATCCAAAATTTCTACTTAGTAATAGGATTTAGTATCTTCTACAATTGTGGTGTAGAATTGTTACACAGTTTAAGTTAAAGATGAAAAACAATGGAGATTAACTGGAATTCTGTTGTGGCCAACTAATTTACAGGAGTGGCACGGAACAGCCGCTAACTATGGTGTCAAACATACCTCATTAGTAGTAAGCTCGTCCAGGGGCAGCTGAGGGGACATGATAGGAGACTGCTGGCTGGTTGGGGAGGTGGAGGAATGGCTTTGCTGTATGAGATCTGGCAAGAGGTGAATGCGGGATGCAAAGCCATTACTCTCATGGTGGCTGGCACGCTTTAAGTCACCTGCGCTCTGTAGAAAAAACAGGCATACTTGTCTTGCTGAAGAGTTGCTCGAACACCTATCACCCTAGCAGTTAATTGGCAGAAGAGTTAATGTAGCAAAGTTGGATTGTGCAGGTTTCATCTAAGCACAACTATTACTAATAAACAAATGTGGTAAAATTTGACAAAACCATTTTAGTAGATAAATACTACACTCTAGGTAGAACATTAACAATAAGTGCCATCAATTTTTTTAAAAAGCACATTGAATGTATTCCCAATCCTTTTCTTTGGATGTTGATGAGACAGTGTTGTATGATTCACAGTAAAATTGACAGATTTTGCAAGTTTGATGTGATGCACTGTAGGGTACTCAGTATTGTAATATGCCCAGCTTGTAAGAATTAGTGTGATAACATTTACAAATGATATGGAATGTCAACATGCCTCTCACTAAATGTTGCCATTTTTTTAAATGAAAGGCAAACAATGAAGGTAAAAAGCTAGTTAATGCCCGACAGTTGCAAATGTGAGCTTTTAGTTAAAAATAAAATTGAAGTTAGAGTGAAGACACATTAAAGGAGGCTTGCAGACATGTTAGTTTCATTTAGAAACATCTTAAGCTAGTGTCAGACTTGGGAATAAACATATGCATTTCTAGGATTTTGAACTGCAGTCACCTCCTGCCCATCTAATTTATTGTTACGATGGACATTGCAATTCATGCAGGTAAACTGCAGAGATCTAAATGGCCTGTGCTCTGGCTTAAAAAAAAACTGCCTGAAGAACTGATAAAATTATTTTGATTACTGGCTATTAATGTTAAAAATAATGTTTAAAAATTAAGGGTAAATAAGAGCTTATGGGCAAGAGACAGAACTTTCTGTCAGATACATTACCTGTCGAACTATTAAAGTGCCATCTTTAGAGGGAGTAACAGAAGTTTCAGTCAACAGCTCCAGATCATCACGAACTATCATTGTATTCACTGATTCAGTTTCTCCATTGCTCAGCTTTGACGACCTGATAAATAAAAGTCCACAGGTATATGGTATGTAATAGTGGGCAAGGATTGGAAATCCATATAAATTATGGAGAAGGCATAAAATACAAGAGCCTTGGATAGTTTATAAACTAGTCATACTTCCAATGAGTTATTACATGTAAACCATTTCTAACTATTTTAATGAATATATATTTTAATAGGGGCGAGGGACTGGGAGAGTCGAGATGTACAGATGCTCCCTGGGTTATGAAAGCTTGACATGTACATAGGCTGCCTTATGTACAGACTATACATACAAACGAGCATTCGGGGGACCGGTGGGAGGAATTTGCTGGCTATTGTGGGGCTGCAGGCAGTCGATTCAAACTATAGCTGGACCTTTGCCACATCAAACCAAGGAAGAATATTTTCCTGTTAACACGTTGATGTCCATTTTGCAAATCCTATCAAGAAACATGATATCCGAGCCAGCAACTGTGTCCTTTTTAAAATATTCAAAAGATTTAAAACCTCATCTGCAATAAAATCTTTTACAAGATTACCATTATTAGCTGGAAATATGTTCAGGCTATATTTTGTTAATATCATCTTTATTATTAAGAATGGCAAAATGAGATTTAAAATGCTTCCTCAGGCTATCTATTCCTATAGGACAACCCACTTCTGGAGTAATCTGCTGTCGTGTCAGAACTCTATTTGTGGCCGCATTTCCAATTTGTGAATAATTCGGGATACGAACCATTGTCAGGAGTGGACCCCTGGAGTAACTTGGGGAGAACCTGGATGGACAATTTCAAGCCTGTTGAAAAGACTGCTGAATAAAACGCACTTGGGGTCCGTGGTTCTTGTAGCAAAGACTCAGGGTACTAAATAGTTAGGCTAACTTTTGATAAAACGCTGGTTAGGCCTTAGCTGGAAAACAGTGGTAGTTCCAGCAGTAGGTGTCTTGAGTAAGTTATGAGCAAAAAACAAATTGCTGGAGGAACTCACTGCCAGGCAGCACACCTGGATGGCAATGGACAGGTGATGTTTCAGGTCAGGACCCTTCTTGAGACTTGAAGGATCCTGACCTGAAACACTGTCTGTCCATTTCCCTCCACTGATGCTGCCTGGCCTGTCGAGTTCCTCCAGCAGTTTGCTTTCTGTTCAAGATTCCAGAATCTACTGACTCCATTGAGACAGTATTTCCAAAAACAGTATTTCCAAAAATATTACAGGGATTAGGACCTTTAATTCTGTGCATAGATTAAAATAACTAGGTACGTTTTTCTCAGAGCCGAGATGATTAAGGGATTTGATGGGCGTGTTCAAAATGATGAATGATTTTGATTTGATAGATGTTTCCAGTGCTAGAAGGGTTGGTAATCAATGGACATAAAATTTAAGGTGATTTACAGAATCTGAGACGGCATGAGGAAACTTCTGGAAAAGAAAAATAGCAAAGTTATGAGAACTGGATGCAATACTTGAAAGGATGGTGTGGCAATTCATTATTAACTTTCAAAAGAGAATCAATTTTACAAAGGGTCTGCAGATCTACAGGAAGAACGGGGTGATTGATGTTGGTTGGAAGGTTCTGCTAAACAGCCATCACAAAAGAGATGGACTCAACAGCTTTATCCTATGATGTAATTCTCTCAATAACTAATAATTATGAAGATAAATAATGCAGAAATATATTGCATGCACTTCATTACTTTTAACCAGAATTACATACACTGCCCTAGCATCATCCGACATGGGTTCCGTTTCATCAGTTCCTTCTTGGTCCAGGTCCTCATCTTCTTCATCGGTAGTTCCTGATTCATCACTCGACGAAGAATAATCAGTAACTTTCTGAGGAGGCCGGACATCATCGACAGCTCGAAGCTCTTTCGCTAAGGCAGCAAGATCCTGAAACTAAAATAATCAGGTCACTGTTCAAGTATTGTGGTTAAGTGTTTAACATGAAGCAAACAATTGCACATCAAACAGTAGCAAGGCTTCAAATGATGACATTTGCCATAGAAACATAGAAAATAGGTGCAGGAATAAGCCATTCAGCCCTTTGGGCCAGCACCGCCATTCAATATGATCATGGCTGATCATCCATAATCAGTACGTCATTCCTGTTTTTCCCCCATATTCCTTGTTTCCATTAGCCTTAAGAGCTATATAGGCATCCACTGCCTTCTGTGGCAGAGAATTCCACAGATTCACAACTCTCTGGTTGAAAAAGTTTTTCCTCATCTTAGTCCCAAACGGCCTATCCCTTATTCTTAAACAGTGCCCCCTGGTTCTGGACTCCCCCAACATCAGGACCATTTTTCCTGCATCTAGCCTGTCTAATCTCTTTAGAATTTTATAAATGTTTATTAGATATCCTCTCATCCTAAATTCCAGTGAATACAAGCCTAATCAACCCATTCTTTCATCATATGTCAGTCCTCCCATCCCAGGAATTAATCCAGTGAACCTACGCTGCATTTCCTCAATAGCAAGAATGTCATTCCTCAAATTTGGCGAACAAAATTGCACACAATACTCCAGGTGTGGTCTCACCAGGGCCCTGTACAACTGCAGTCGGACCTCCTTGCTCCTATACTCAAATCCTCTCACTATGAATGCCAACATGCCATTAGCTTTCTTCACTGCCTGCAGCACCTGCATACTTACTTTCATTGATTGATGTACAAGAACACCCAGGTCTCGTTGCACCTCCCCTTTTCCTAATCTGACACCATTCAGATAATAATCTGCCCTCTTGTTCTTGCCACCAAACTGGATAACCTCACATTTAACCACATTATACTACATCTGCCCACTCATCCAACCTATCCAAGTTACCCTGCAGCCTCATTGCATCCTCCTCGCAGCTCACACTGCTACCCAGCTTTGTGTCATCAGCAAACTTGGATGTGTTACATTTAATCCCATTGTCTAAATCATTAATATATATTGTAAATAACTGAGGTCCCAGCACTGAGCCTTGCGGCACCACACTAGTTACTGCCTTGCCATTAATTCCTACTCTTTGCTTCCCATCTGCCAACCAGTTCTCTATCCATGTCAATACCCTACCCTCAATACCATGTGCTCTAATTTTGCACACTAATCTCTTGTGTGGGCCATAATCAATACTTAAATAATAATAAGGGATATATATACACAGTGAGATAGGATATCAAAATAGGAATACTTCCCCCAAAAAGATATTAAACATGGAATAAACTGGCAAGGCCATTTAAGATGTAAACAACATTTAAAAATACATTTGGACAGCTCCATAGATAGGAAAGGTGGAAAGGGATATGGACCAAAGCAGGCAGGTGGGTACAGCAGAGATGGAGCATTTTGGTCAGCACGGACAAGTTGGGCCGAAGGGCCTGTTTCCATGCTGTTTGACTACGGCATTAAGATATAAAGGGAAAGCAAAATCTGGACGGGGAGTTAAAGGTGATTTCAGTCAAATGTATCAACAAAAGATCAAATTATTGCAAATTGCACCATGGATTGCAAATTAAAACATTTTAAACATTAGGTAGGTGAATAATTCAAGGAAATCAGATCCAAATTCAAAAATTATTTTAAACCAAAGATGAACATTGACTAAAAATAGTCAAATTGCTATCAACATAAATTAATATTATTGGGTGATAGGGAAAATTACTTGTCAATTGAGAGCTAATTTTTTTAAAACAGGTTTAAAAAAAAAGATTTATTGAACTACATTGTGGGATTCTCTGCCTCAGAGGGCGGTGGAGGCCAGTTCTCTGGATACTTTCAAGAGAGAGCTAGATAGGGCTCTTAAAGATAGCCTCATGTGAGCTGTTATGGTGTCTGTTTATGATGTCTTGTTTATTCTTCTGTACAGCACTTTGGTCAACATTGGCTGTTTTAAAGTGCTTAACAAATAAAGTTGGATTGGATTGGATAGCGGAGTCAGGGGATATGGGGAGAAGGCAGGAACGGGGTACTGATTGGGGATGATCAGCCATGATCACATTGAATGGCGGTGCTGGCTCGAAGGACCAAATGGCCTACACCTACTCCTGCACCTATTGTCTATTGATTACCAACAACGCAGTCCCACAATTCATCTAAACTGAACATTTAGACTTGACACAGCTTTAACTTCAAAGGCACGCTACTCATTCTATCATAGAACATCAGCTGCCCACTCTCCGACTCCAAATCATATAAGTATCGGTAACACTGAGTCTGTAAAAATCAGCAAGCTAAAAGAATAAACAGCAAAAAAAATCCTCTTTTTCCTATTTTGACATTACAAGCCCACTATGCCAATTTGGATAAGATGCATCAAAATGCCCTGTTTCCATGCAGTATAGCACTATGACCAAAAAAAAGGCATCCTCTCAAGACATCAAACAAACTTATGCTTTGCAAAATGTTCGATTTCTGGATTTAGGCTATAGACAGACAACAATTATTTTATACATAAAAGTTGTTAGTATTAATGTATATATTCGTTGTAATATGAAAGAAACAAACTCATATTAGAGTAAGATTAATCAGATTTGTTCAATAAAAAGTTATCGACACATGCACAACCCTAAAAACTCAAACAATAGCATAAAAAAAAATTCCATTAAATCAGCAGGCAAGAAGGAGACAGTTAAAGTAGCATAGCTTACCACTTCACCCTACAATATGCAGCAGCCCAAATGAATGTGATAGAATCATGTGCCATTGGTCATGTCAGTAGGGTACAAAGAGAAAAAAGAAAATGCCTACATAAACAAATACATTTGCATTGCATTCATGTATTTTATATTTACTAGTAGTCACTGTATATAATATATAGAAATATATGTTATTTGCATGTGCGCATAGAACCATTTAAAATTCAGTTTGAGCTAAGGTTTTATGTCATGAAAACAAACATAGTCTAATTAACCCTGCATTTCAATATCAACTTAAAATATAAATAGCGTTCAAAGTTTAGTTGCATTTTAAATGTTAATTTACCGCATTTCCCGGCATCCTAGACGCTATTTTTTACCTTGAAATAAGGCCCGAAAAATTACCTGCATCTTGGAGGCCGAAGGTTAGATTGTTCATAGGCCTATAGCGGGGTGTCAAACTCATTTAAACTCATTTTAGGTCACAGGCAAAATGCGACTTCATGCCCGCTCTGGCATCGGGGAAATCATCCCGTGGGCCAGGTCAGACTCCTTCGCGGACCGGATGTGGCACCTTGGGCCACGAGTTTGACACCCCTGGCCTATAGGAAGTGTTTCAGTACTATACGGCAATCCAATCATATGTTTTGACGAGAAGAGACATGCGTTCGGAAGCGGTTGATTTTTGCCACTTCAAACACCTGGTCTAGGGTGGAGCTCTGTAAATTCTATTTAAATTGTGTAACACTGTAAATTGTTTAACACTGCCCATATTACGGCGTCTGCAAAACCAAGGCGTTCTTATACCATTGGCTATAAGTTGCAAGCTATTGGATATCCGAAAGAATATGGCAACAGGGCTGCTGAGAGACATTTTGGACCACCGCCAACTGAGAAAATGATACGTTATTGGAGGAAGCAAGAGGACTTGTTGATAAGAATTAAACGGAGCCTGCATTGTTCTGCAGCAAAGTGGCCAGAACTCGAGGAAGAAATGAAGAATTGGACAGTTGAGGAGAGAAATGCGGGCAGGTCAATGTCAACAAGGACTATTATTAACAAATCAAAGTTGAGGGCAGCAGCACAAGGTCATGGCAAGTCAAGTTGGTGGTGTAGATTTATGAAGAAAAATGGACTTTCAATGAGAACTAAGACAAAGAATCGCTCAAAAGATGCCTGAAGATTATGAAAACAAAATTATTGCATTTCATAGCTACGTAATCAATGCAAGAAAAGAGACCGACTACGAACTGGGACAAATTGGAAACATGGATGAGGTGCCGTTAACGTTTGATGTGGTATCAAATAGGACAGTGGATATCAAAGGCTCCATATCCATAACTATAAAGACGTCTGGACACAGCAAAATCCGCTACACTGCAGTGCTATCATGTTGTGCGGATGGGATTAAATTACCACCACTACTTATTTTTAAGAGGAAAACCATACCAAAAGACAAAATTCCACCTGGGATTGTTATCCTCGTCCATCCAAAGGGATGGATGGCTGGGGATGGAACAAAGTTATGGTTGGATAAGGTCTGGTCACGGCATCCCAGTGGCCTTCTTAAAAAAACATCCCTACTTGTGTGGGACCAGTTTCGCGCCCACCTAACTACGGCTACTAAAGAAAGGCTAAAGAGAGTGAGGTCGAAAATTGTAGTGATCCCCGGTGGATTAACTTGCCAACTTCAGCCTTTCGACTTCAACAAACCCTTTAAATTGTTTATGAAAAAGGAATTGAATCAGTGGATGAGGAGGAAAGACCATGATCTAACTAAAAACAGGTAGTTTGAAAAGGCCATCCATTGCTCAGGTGTGCGAGTGGGAATTAAAATCGTGGAACCGTGTTAAGACTGAAATTGTCGTCAAAGCTTTTAAAAAACGTGGCATCTGTAACGTGTTAGATGGCTCAGAAGATGACATTCTATTTGATGATAGTGATATTTCGAACAGCAGTGATGACCCTGATGAATTATTATGCTTTGAAGATTCGGGTGACAATAGTGAATTTTTCGGATTTGGAGATTAGAATGTTTTTCGTTTTTGTAATCTTTGTTTCGTGCACAATTAAATGTTATTTTATTCCAAACGCTGTTATTTTTAAATTACCGCACTGGTTTATACATTATCTTTGTTTTGCATTGCGTACCGTGTATAAACAATACGCAATGCAAAACAATATGCAATGCAAATGGCCGCCATCACACCGAATGGAAATGACCGCCACCATGGCAAATGTTTGTTTTTATTTATTTTTCAATATTTAGCAACACAAAATAGGGTGCGCCTTCGACACAGGTGCGTCTTCATCGCCGGGAAACACGGCAGTAAATTTGCATTTATACTCCAAAGAAAACATGCACCAGAAACCAAACACAAAAAATAAAAAGCGCTGTTGAAACCACTAAAAGCAATTAAGTTTTATGGAACTTACAGCTGGTCGGCTTGGCCCTAAATCTTTTTTATCTTCTTGCTTTCTATTCACATTTTCATGACGTTGAGATGGTGAACCCTCAGATTTTGATGAAGCTGTGAAAAAAAAAATTAAATCAAAAGCCTAAGCATTGAAAAACAAAATATCAGACGTCAAATCCCACATAAGAACCATGTAAATTTCAAGTGGCAAAGGCGCAACTTTTTTTGAAGAAAATAAGGCTATTTACCAATTGATGGCTGATAGGGATTATGTAAGGAGAAAGAAAGGACAAGGTAGTCCATGGAAGTGTGCAATATGAAACTGAATGTGAGATGAGGATACAGGAACTCATAATGGTAATTGTGCAACAGTAAATAAAGATAAATTAGGGAAAAGTTTAAGAAAAAAAATAATGGCTCATCATCGAATTTCACAAAACATTTACAGAAAGATACTTGAATCAGCTGCATAGGAATTCATAAATATGACCTAGCTGCCAAATATTCTGGGGCATTCGAACAAAAAACAAAGTGCTGGAAGAACTCAGAAGGTCAAGCAACATTTCTGGAGGAAGTCGGCAGACATTGTTATGGGTTGGAATCCATCTTCCGTCCAAAGCTTAATATGTCCATTTTCCTCCACAGATACTGTCTGACCTGCTGAATCCCTTCAGCAATTTGATTTTTTTTTTTTACTCAAGATTCCAGTATCTAATCTCTTATGTTTCTTTTCTAGGGTATGATGCAATGGAAATACAATATAGAGGAGTGGCAAAAAGTGAGAACATGACTGATAGTAAAGGAAGACATTAGAACAGCATTTGGAAAAAAAAAGAGCCTGGCTCAAAAGATCAGTTCTGGTGAAGATACAGAATATTGGGCACAACAATTGAGAGAAATCAAGAAATAATGGAAACTTGTGACAAAGGTAATGAAATAATAATGGGTGAGTTTTGACTGCATAAAGAGTTGACAAATCAAAATTGAAAAGATAAGTTGAAGGACAACTACATGAAATACAGCAGAATTAGATTCCTAGAACAATACATTGTGGGCCAAAAGGAAAGCAAAAATTTGGATCTGATTATATGTAATGAAACAGGAATCATCTCACAATAAGATATTCTCTGAGATATTTTCTGGTGATCATAACATGATGAATTTCACATTTAGTTTGGTTAATAAACTCAAATAAAAGCAATGACATTGGTAGGTGGATTAAATGGTGCCAATATGATTTTTATGAAAGTGGAACACTATTTAACAAATTTGAGTTATTTGAAGATCCAAACAACATGACAGATAAACTGTATTTGGATTTCCACAAGGCATTTGCAAGTGCAAAGGGATTTGGGAGTGCTGGTGCTGGATTCCCAAAAAGTTAATTTGCAAATCGTATTGGTAGTAAAGAAGGCAAATGCAATGCTTGCATTTATTTTGAGAGGGCTGCAATGCAAAAACAGGAATGTAATGCCGTGGCTTCATAAAGCACTGGTCAGACCGTATTTGGATTAGTGTAACCAGTTTTGGGCCCCATATCTGAGGAAGGATGTGCTGGCGTTGGAGAGGGTCCAGAGGAGACTTACGAGAATTAACCAAGGGATGTTTGGTTAACATATGATGAGCGTTTGATGGCACTGGGCCTGTACTCGCTAGAGTTTAAAAGGATGAGGAGGGACCTCAGTGAAACTCACAGAACAGTGAAAGGCCTGGACAGAGTGGATGTGGAGAGATTATTTCCACCGGTGGGAGAGTCTAGGACCAGAGACCATAGCTCGGAATAAAAGGACGTACCTTTAGAAAGGAAATGAGGAGGAATTTCTTTGGTCAGAGGGTGGTGAATCTGTGGAATTCATTGCTACAGAAGGCTGTGGAGACCATCAATAGATATTTTTAGATTCTTCATTAGTATGGGTATCAGGGGTTATGAGGAGAAGGCAGGAGAATTGTGTTGAGAGGGAAAAAAAGCTCAATCGTGATTGAATGGCGGAGTAGACTTGATGCTCCTACATCTTACAAAACTATGAACATTTGGTACCGTGCCACATAAAAGACTACTGCACAGGGCCTGAGGGATGGGGTAACATTTAATGTATGGAAGATTGAACAACCATCAGAAAACAAAGGGTATGTTTGAAAAGATTATATTGAAATAAGCTATAACATGGCTTTGCTCAGGGATTATCAATTGTACTATTTTATTTATTACTGTAGAGAAGCTGGTTATTCAGCCCATCTAGTCTATGCAGCTCCAGATACAGCATTCCCATCAGTTCCAAGACCTTTTCTACTTTCGTTGTAGCCTTACATTTATTTTATTCTGTCTCACACCCATTAATTTCCCTTTGTTATTCTATTACACACAATGCTGAAGTAATCTTTTGCATATGTGGGAAACAGGAGCATCCAAAGAAAATCTATGTGGTCATGGGGAGATGCACAAACTTCAGAATGAAATTTCATACTTTCACATTTTCACATGTGCCGTCATATCATATGGCACATGATGTGATGGCACAAAATTGGCAATATAAACAGGAAAAGCTAATTGTCCACTTTGACAGGAAATACAGAAAAGCAGAGTATGATTTGATATGTAAGCCTACTAAATGTTGGAATACAGATGTCCTCATTTAGGGAACACATTGTTGGCATGCAGGTCAAGTAATTAAAAGAACAATTGTAATGTATTTTATTGCAAGGGAATGATGGAATAGAAAAGCTTCATTACAATGGGGCTGGACTTGGGAGCCTAGATCTGGGTTACTATAAACAATCTTGCTCTCTCCATTTCAAGAACCACTTCCTTTGGAGGCAGTGCAGCAAAGGTATAGTTGAAAGATTCTTGAGGATGAAGGACATATCTTGTGAAAACCTGTTCAGAATGGTTCCATAATCTCTGAAGTTATTTACGATTCAGAGGTGCACTGATTAAAACATTTAAGAATCCAAACTTGGCTGATGGAGGAAGTGTCTGATGAGGGGATCCAAATGAGGAATGTAGTCCCAGGGTAATAATGAGAGGAGGAGAATATATATATTTTTTTAAATAGGAGGGTTACAGATCTTTAAAATCCTCCAGACTAGAACATCGTGGATGCTGATCCATGAACTAGATTCAAATCTGGACAAATTTTTGGACTAAAGATGAATCAAGATATTTGTGGGATAGAACAGCAAAATATAGTTGGGGCAAAAAAAATTAAATCAATCACACAAACTTGCTGAATAACAGAGGAGGCTGGAGGGGCTGTATGGCCTAAGTCCGTTTCTTATGAAATCATACTTACAATACATTGAATGTGTGCATTTGTTAATTTGAATCTGAACATGAATGTGATCTTGAGGTGGAAATGCAGTCAGTGACAAAACAATGGCACTCACCACCGATGTCAAACAAAGCTGCCCACAAAGGTCTAGCAATCTCTGTGATATGAACTATCCCTTTTCCAGCATTGGCTGCCTTCGGGCATAAGTTCTAGGGGATCCCTAGTGTCCCGAAACATTATCCTCAAGTTGGGCACTGAAGGATTCTCAGATAGTAAAACAGCAAGGAGGAAAAACAAAAGAGCACATTTTTTACTAACATGTTAATGAACATAAAATGAAGATTACAAATATATACTAGATGAAGCTAGCATCGAAAAGAGCAAACATTTAAAAAATAGAATTTGAATGTTATTTTGAAGTTTACATTGAACAAATACAAGCCCCAAACAAAATTTCTTTTTTTTTTAAGTCCAAGAGTTTGTTAAGAAATAATGACAGCTTAATAACCAATTGAAAGCCTGTACCTCGTGACAAACTGCACCATTTACAGATATATACAGTGATATTAAATTTATAAATTTTCTCAAGATCCTGTCAGATCATTGATTTTGGAAGTCAATGCAGGTCAAGATTGTAAAATTGCACATTCCACAGAGCAGGGGTATCACCGATGACAACTTCTGGATTTACATGTTTACAAGTCCACATATGTACTTGACATTTCACTGCCAGCTGCACAACATAACAGAAGCAAACTCCAAAGATTTTGTCTTCATTTCAACCAAATTTGGCCCAACATGTACTACTTCAGCTTGGATTGATTTTTGGTTATTGCAGGACTTGTATCCAACAATGTCAGAGTTAATCTTTAATACAATACAATAAGATGGAATGGCAATTCTCATGGACATTACAGATGATGTTTTAAAATAATTAATTTTCTTTGCAATATTAAATTTGAATGGTACAAGGCTGATAAACATTTAACTACAGACAATTATTTAAACAATCTTATTTTAAACGATAAAGTAAAATAAAGCTTTTTTTGATTTATATGAACAAAATCAACCACCTTAAATTTGTGTATGTTTCAGATATTTTTGGCTTTTTTCAAACCAAAATGGTTTCTGAGGAAAATTGTTTATCAGGAAGGCAATAAGCAATGCAGTGAATAATATAATTGATAGAGTGAAATCTCACATCGTAGCCTGTAACGTTCACCAGATCCAGTTTGGGAGCCGGGATGAGATCCTGGCTGTGAGCCGGAGTTACTGGAGCCCGAGGAGCTGCCACTGCCTGGTCTTGGCACGAGTTTCTCTACCCTCTCCCACAACAGTCTGGGCTCTATGTTGCTGCAGAAAGGGAAAGCAGATAAATATGGAAATATTGCTCTTTGCAACTTCTGTGTGCAAAATCAATGCACATAAATTAAATAAAATTAATCTGAACTGTAGAATTTCATCTTATTAGCACGTTGGAGTGTATAGAAAAAGAAGAATTTTGTGTTTAATCAAAATATTGAAAGAACTTTTATTTTGATAAAAGTTCAATATTGACTAACATTTAATACAGGCTAATGTTAAATTTAATACATAAGCAAACCAGCTGCACCAATTACATATATAAATTAATCATATCCAGAGCAGCATTTCCCTAATTGATGGAACAAAAGTTTCAATTCTGAAATGCAAAATATCTCCCTAACCTTCCTTACTATGCAGATCTCATTATAAACAAGGATGCTAAAATGCACAGTTATTAACATTGTTTCAAATTTCCTTTCACTTTTTAGTTTTCCAATATTGCCAATTATTTCTCCTTTACTTGTGCGAGTCTGGTTGTAAATTGCGTGCAGTTTTAAACTAGTGCCTCGTCATAAGTAAATTCTGTTACCCATTATATCCCAGCAGAGGGCAAAAAGACTTGGTGAAGACAGAAGTTTGACATTAATTTTGAATTCACTTTTACTTCATGTACTAAATTTGTTAAGTCCTACTGAAATAAATAACAGGATATTGTCGATTTATTGTAAAGCAAATCAAACGTGTTAATGCAATCATATCTCTTTGAAAAGCATATTTATGCCTTAATATGCTGATATTATACCCATTTCGTCAAACTTGAGTATCTCTGTGTCTTGAAGTGAGCATTCCGTGATTTATTGCCAGAATTAACAAACCTTGTCCCCATCCAGCTGTCACTGATTAAATATGTGTAACAGTACAAATCCATCTTTTTTTCGAAAAATGTCATGTAAGTGGGGTCTCAGTACCTTGAAGACTGCCTACATGCATTATGTACAGTTTATGCATAAGATCACATTTAATAAGTGAATCATCATATATCTCAAAATCCAAACCTTGTGGAAGTTTTTGGACCACTCTGGCCACTTGACTGACTATTGGCTTGCAATGGAGAATCCCGACGAGACAACACAGGGGATCGAGGCGTTGGTCTCACTGGAACCTTGAATAGAAAAACAGCATGTTACTCATGTCGGAAAAATAACAATGGTAAATCAAATAAATAACATCACATAAATTTAATATGAAATCCAGTCAAAAACTGATATTAAAGTTTAACAAGGCTGTCAATGTTAGAGAAGATGGGGAAATTGGAAGGAGGGATGTGGCAAATTAAAAAAAAGAGAATTGATTAAATATAGTTAAAATATTAAAAATATTGGTTATTTAAAGTTAACATATAGATATTTAAATAAACTTTTTACACACTGCAGCCTAAACAGAAGACAATATGTAGAACACAGATGTTTCATTAGCAACAAACGTCATTTTTAAATTATGCAAATTACTGTTCGTGCCTTAATTGTTTTGATACCAAAATTAAAACACAATTTTATATTGTCCATTATCAATGCTTGATTAAACACTCAACCTTTTTGAACGAGATATGACAGAAACCATCCCAAACTCTCATTGAGGTTTTTAAATCAAATCAAAATTTAGTAGCAATTTATTTTGAGCATTGCTGGTTCTGTTATAGTGGAAGATAGACAGTAACAAATAACTTTGTCTGCATAATGTGTTGCGATGCCCAGGAGGTCAGACTATACGAATAGAATAAGAAAAACTAATGATGTGCAGAAATTGCCAGCTCTAATACAGACAAAAAGAAAGAGCAATTGTTTCTAACTTTACCACCTCATTACTTCTATTATCACATCTAACCTAATGTTTTGCAGCCATGTAAAAATGTTAATCTCTTGCGTGCCTTCTTTGCAGCACACCAGCACCCAGTCCACAGGAGAGACTCTGAAGTTCTAGTCATTAGCCACAAGGGACATACCAGGTGAAAATGCTATAACCCATGGGATCCAAGTCAAGGTGGCAAACAGGATCCAAATGTGGTTTGAGAATGGGAGAGAGTGATGATGGAGAGTTGTTTTTGTGATTGGAAATAAAGTGATTGTTTTGGCATATACATTATGATCAATAAATTTGTAGATGACAAAAAAAGTGCTGCTGAAAGTGAGGAGGATAGTCTTGGGTTACATAATGATACTGATCATCTGGTAAATTACGTGATGCTGTGCGAGATCAAATTTAATATTGGCAAGTACAAGATTATTCATATCTAATAAGGATGGGACCTTCGAGAATATTAAGGAACAGAGACACCTTGGTGTACAATTCCACAGATCCTCAAAGATGTCAGCAATCCTAAATAAGGTAACGGAGGCATTTTCTATACTGGCTTTCATTAGGATATTTTTGAAAAATATTTTAACTTAAACTTCACTTGAAGCGGCAATTTTCTTCTGCTTACACAATTAGAAATGACGTTCACACAAATATCATATGTACAATCTGCACTTTGGATGGGGCAAAGGGAAAATTATTAATTCACAGTACAATTTGACTTTCTATACTTAAAACTCTACCATAAATACCAAAAGCATTTTGAATTTATTAATGGTTGGAAAGTACACTAAGAAAGCTTGAAAATTGAGATTATAAATTCAAAATTGCATCATATTTTTGACCCATGGTGATTTTCAGAAAATGTCTAAGAAATTACAGTTTCTGTCCACTGTCCAATGCAGAGGCTAAACTGTTAACTGGGAGCAAACGTAGTTAGATCAACAGGGGCACCGTATATGCTGTAAAACTATACCTGTGACTCCATGGGCCGGTGTAATGCAACGGGATTAGATTCAAAACTTCCGTTTGAAAATGATTCTGATCTTGAAGGCACTGGGGGTTCCAAAATTTTGCTATTCTGTTTTGATTGTGCTTGAGGTGAGCCTTGGTTATTCTTCTTAAATCTTTCATCAACCTACATGCAAGATTAAAGTTAGGTTCATAACTTGCTACATATACAATTCTATCAAATCGGAATGCAACCATTAAAATAATTGAACATGCACAGAATTTCAATGAAATCGCTGCAAGTACATCGACTAAATTCCTGAGTCACAATGAGCTGCCAAATCCCTGGTATAATTTGAGTGAAGTGACCTGAACAGAGGAAATAATGGGAGCACTGCAATCAATTATTCTATAGTGCTGGATTACAAAGGAAAACTCACGTTCAGCATCCTGTGCTAAAACTGAAAGCATGAACATTATACAAGGACAGGAATGAGCTTGGCGAAGATGCCCTCCACATGCAAAAAGCCCACAGCTGTGACTTCAGTCTCTCAAAATATAGTTGATTTCTTCTGGTATGTTAGCATTCATAGCAAAATGATTTGAGTATAAGAGCAGGGAGGTTCTACTGCAGTTGTACAGGGTCTTGGTGAGACCACACCTGGAGTATTGCGTACAGTTTTGGTCTCCTAATCTGAGGAAGGACATTCTTGCCATAGAGGGAGTACATAGAAAGTTCACCAGACTGATTCCTGGGATGTCAGGACTTTCATATGAAGAAAGACTGGATAGACTCGACTTGTACTCACTAGAATTTAGAAGATTGAGGGGGGATCTTATAGAAACTTACAAAATTCTTGAGGGGTTGGACAGGCTAGATGCAGGAAGATTGTTTCTGATGTTGGGGAAGTCCAGAACAAGGGGTCACAGTTTAAGGATAAAGGGGAAATCTTTTAGGACTGAGATGAGAAAAACATTTTTTACACAGAGAATGGTGAATCTCTGGAATTGTCTGCCACAGAATGTAGTTGAGGCCAGTTCATTGGCTATATTTAAGAGGGAGTTAGATGTGGCCCTTGTGGCTAAAGGGATCAGGGGGTATGGAGAGAAAGTAGGTACAGGATACTGAGTTGGATGATCAGCCGTGATCATATTAAATGGCGGTGCAGGCTCGAAGGGCCGAATGGCCTACTCCTGCACCTATTTTCTATGTTTATGCCCTCTGATGCAAGGTGGAACAAGATGAGGAGAAAGGAACACTTAAGTAAATCAGGCATTGCTTCATGGAAAGGCTTCCTGAACCTGAGACTTGTAGACCCTATGAAATTAACCTGCCAACAATTAGCGACTAGTATCAAGGTTAGGAAATATTTATTCCATCTGACAACAATCCGGCTGATACCAGATTCACACGGCAGACCTAGTGGAGTGACAGATGCACTTTCATGAAAGGGAACAATCGACAAGTTGTCTTTTTGTAACAATTCATTAACTCTTGTGCTAACTATTGTGCACACTGCCAGATCTTTGGATAAAGAATTGTATCATTCAACCAATAATTCTGACTCTACAATCTCTAGATAGGTCTCATTTGGAGAACACGCCACTATAGTATGGGTACAGCAACTGAAAGTAACTTTTGGTGGAACTTGGCATTTTATACATAAAATACATGGCCTCTGCTCCAACAAAATAAAATTATAGATTTCATCACCTCCTTCAAAGACTCCAACAAGAGTCTTCTAGGCGAAGTAAACCAATGCCAGTAACATCCAGAAAAATACTAGAAACCACTAACAAAGCATGGAAGCTACTGTGCAGTACACTTTATTTGTGAAAAGTAGCAAGCTAAAGGAAGAATGACACCGGGCAGCAGACGCACTGGAATGTACTGCCTGAGAGCGGTTGAAGCTGGTTTGTTGGACTGCAGTTAAAAAAACTTAAGGATGAACATGGACATAAAGGACTATAGGGTTGGTTGATGGTTAATAAGGAAGGATGCCCACTGGTAGGCATGGACAAGTTGGGTATAATGTCCTGATTCAATGCTGCACATTTCTATCAATAGAGCAAAGATCTGTACCTCTAACGCCGACCAGAAATTCAACAGTGAATGAAGAACATTCTCTTAATCTCTACATAGAGGTTCCAAAAACATCCCTCCCAAAGGTGTTGCCCATCCTCCTAATGGATAAATCAGACCAATTCATAACGAGTTGGTCTCCATTTGTCGTCTTTTTGGAATCATATGGTGCAACACTATTGTAAAAGCTAACTGTTTCAGGACTGGACGAGGGATGGTCAAGATTAAATAAACAATGATCTCCTTACTTCTTTTCTTTATGTCTTATTCTTTTTTTCCTATTTTCTTTTCTTCAACTTTCTTCATTCATTCGTCTTTTTTCTTTCTCTTCACACACTATATATCTCACGTCTTTCTATCCTTTACTATCTAATTTATTTTTCTTATTCTTATCTTTCTTTATTATAACATAATATGTACATAAAATGTATTATGAAAATATATATTAGGCACTTTGGTGCCATATGATTGTACTTACTTCTAATAAAATAAAATATTTAAAAAAAAAGAAATACTGCACCCAAAAGTTATGCATCAACCTTGCCTCAGTGGGTTTAGTATTGGTACAAACCTGGCATTCGACTGACAATGAGGAAGATTACTTGCGTAGTTCCTGACTACAAAAAAAAGTTAACTCAACCATTAACTACTCTTACAATTGAAGCGACTGGAAGAAATAAATAGTTACACCTGAATTAGATAGGTAGGAAGGAAGGAAAATAAGCTGTGAAGGTGACAGAAGGAAGCAGCACAGAGCCATAACGAGTAGATATGAAAACTAAAGAATGAATGTGGGGAAGTGTAAACAGTTCCATCTCAGCAGAAAAAGTAAAAAGTATTTAAATGGTGAGAGGCTGCAATTAGATCCCTCCAAATCCGAGAGGGATCTAGATGCCCTTGTGGATGATTTGCAAAAGGAGAGGATTCAGGTACAAGAAATAATTAGGAAAGCTAACAGAATAGAGTCATAGAGTGATACAGTGTGGAAACAGTTCCTTCGGCCCAATGTGCCTACACCGACCAAAATGACCCAGCTACACTAGTCCCACATGCCTGCGCTTGGTCCATATCCCTCCAAACTTGTTCTGTCCATGTACCTGTCTAACTGTTTCTTAAATGTTGGGATAGTCCCAGCCTCAACTACCTCCTCTGGCAGCTTGTTCCATTCACCCTCCACCCTTTGTGTGAAAAGGTTACCCCTCAGATTCCTATTAAATATTTTCCCCTTCACCTTGAACCTATGTCCTCTGGTCCTCGATTCCCCTACTCTGCCCAAGAGATTGTGTGCATCCATCCAATCTATTCCTCTCATGATTTTATACACCTCTATAAGATCACCCCTCGGCCTTCTGCGCTCCAAGCAATAGAGACCCAGCCTACTCAACCTTTCCCTATAGCTCACACCCTCTCGTACTGGCAACATCCTCGTAAATCTTCTCTGAACCTTTCAAACTTAACAATAATTTTCCTATAACATGGTGCCTAGAACTGAACATAATACTCTAAATTTGGTCATCAACGTCTTATACAACTGCTACATAACCTTGCAACTTCTATACGCAGATAACATCTGTTGGATTGGACAGTACAGATGTCCTTATTTAAGGACAGATATTAAAGAACATCAGTGATCGATACCTGGATTGGGCAGATTGACTTACGAGGAAAGATTGGATAGGCTGGATTTGTATCTGCTGGAATTTCGAAATGTGATGCTGGGTGGGAGCAGGTTCTTGTTTATGCATTCAACTGCTCAGTGTGGTCTCTGAGCTGTACAGTGTCGAATTCAGGTAGTAAATAATGATTTAAAACTAAATATCTCTTACCAATTGCAAAGCATAGGTTGATAGTTTTAACTTCCTTTGCTGCAGACTACTTTTTAAACAAACGTCAAGTGAAAATTATCTCTTACCTCCCTACTCCTATCTGTTGCTTCAAAATGAGGCTTAGATTCAAGAGCATGGTAGGGTTTAATCCTTTCCTGCTGTCTGTGGTCATGTTGGAGCAACAGAAGGTAAGCTTGCTCTTGCTGTAACTGGCGCTGCAATCTCTCAGCTTGTCGCTGTTCCTCCATCTCCCGCCATTTGTATTCCTTTAAGAAAAGGACATATTATTTAAAAGGCAGCAGGTATATCAACAAGTTTACATACTTCACCAAACAGACATGCAAGTATTTCTAGATGCAGAAATACCCGCACAGGCAATTTATGTATTTCAAAAAGTCAAAAACTTGAAGCAGAATTTACAAATACTGCTAATTCACAGGCCGTTGTGCAAATGTGCTGTTGATTCACAGAAAATATTTGAATGAGAGGTGCCAGCATTCAACCTTGAAATATCGTACCATCAGTCATACATGCATCAGGAAATTCACATCCAATTAATATGCACACATTTCCTGCTGAGGAGAAACTCAGAGCACTCATCAGTGACTAAACACATTGCCAACCATGAAAATGTGCCTCGCTACTAATAGAGTAGATGACATTCATATGAGAGGTTCACATTCAATATTATTTTATATCAATTTGGTCTAGAATTGGTAACATTACAAGAAAACTGATTTTGATTACCAAAAACAAGATGAGAAAACCATTTGTGCTAAACATATGCAAATGTATATTTAGTTTGTCATGTTAAAAAATATTAAACTTACTCCTTGTCAATTAAAAAAATGACCCTAACATAATTTTTATTTACTTCCAATTATTTTGCCATTTTGCAAACCCATAATTTGGTCAAATATGTGGCACACATTAGGAAATGCAACTATGTCAATGAATGGTATTAGATCATGTCCAGATTAATTATACTCTGACCTAAAATTATCAGATTTATATTAGAAAGCAAAGAAATGACAATATTTTGCATCATCTAACAATCGTAGAATCATACAATATGGTAGCAGGTCCTTCAACCTAATGAGTCCATGTTAACCATCAATTGGCCGTTTATACTAATCCAATATTTATTCTCCATATACTGCCATTAACATTTACACACTAAAGACAATTTAAAGTGGCCAAAAAGCCACAATTTCCGGGCAAGGGAGAACAAGGGGAAAGGGTAACTAATTGCATTACCCTTAAAAGTAACAATTAAAAGTTTGTAGCTTTTAATGATTTTAATTTCTACAGAAAGGACTTTATTTAAGGGATTTCATTTAATTCATAGACTATACACAATATCTGTGCCGAACATGATGCCAAGTTAATCTTCTTTGCCTGCATGCGATCCATATTCCTCCATTCCCTGCATATCTATGTGCTTAACCAAAAGCCTCTTAAACACCACTGTCATATCTGTTCCCCCCCCACCATCCTGAGGAGCACATTCCAAACACCCATTGCTCTGTGTAAAAATAGTAAATTGCCCCGCACATCTGCTTTAAACTCTCCTCGTCTATTTATTTGGAGCATTTACAAAGACAGGGGTTGGTGAGGTATAGTCAGTGTGATATTGTACTGGGAGATCCTGCCTCACATATTTCACTTGGGTAGTTTTTGAAGTAACCACACAGGTTGATGAGGGCAGTGCATGGACATGGTTAGTAAGGCCTTTGATGCGACTCAGCATGGTAGTCCCCTCTGGAAGGTTAGTGCCATGGGGTTCAGGGAGAGCTGGTAAACTGGATACAGAATTGGCTCAATGGTAAGAAACAGGGTTCTGGTGGAAGTTTTTTTGTTTGTACTAGAGGTCTATGACTAGCAGTTTGTCTCTGGGATTGGTGGAGGGCCCCATTGCTGTTTGTCATCTATATCAACAAATTGGATGAGTGTCGTCGTGATTTGTAAATTTGCAGATTATACTAAAATAGGTGGTATCATAGATAGTGAAGATGATTTTCAGGAATTACAGCAGGATCTTCATCAGTTGGTCAAAGAATGGAAAATGGAGTTTAATTCACATAAGTGCAGAGTGTTCCGTTTTGGCTCATCAAACTAGGGTAGAAACTTCACAGTGGAAGTTGGGCACAGGGAAGTGTTGTGGAGCAGAGTGATCGAGGAGTATAAGTATGCAGTCCCCTAAAGGTGGCGTCACAGGTAGATGGAGTGGTAAAGAAGGCTTTTGACCATGCTGACCTTGATCATTCAGGGAATTGAGTATGGAAGTTGGGACGTTCTGCTACAGTTGGATCAAGTAATATCATGTTCAGTTTTGGTCACCCTGCTATAGGGAGAAGGTCATAAAGCTGGAAAAAGCGCAGAGATGATATGAGAATGTTTCCGGGACTCTAGGGTTTGAGCTATGGGCAGGTTAAGGCTTTATTCCTTGGAGTGCAGGAGGCTGAGCTGCAGTCTCAGATAGGTGTATAAAACTATGAGGGGGATAGAGTGAAAGCATTGAGTGTTGTTTCCATGTAGGGGAAGTAGGGAAAATCAATATCTAGAAAACAGGTTTATGGTGAAAGGGGAAGGATTTAGTAGGAACTTGATACGCAACCTTTTTGCACAGGGTGGTGGGTATATGGAACGAGCTGCCATGGAAGTGGCGGCGCTGCCTGTCAGCTGCGGCTCGCCTGCAGTCCGTCTGTTTTTTCTTTTTTGGTGTTGTTTTCTTTTGTCTGTTTTAGTTTAGTTTAGTTTATTAGGTTGTGTAAGGGTGGGGGGGTGGGGAGAAAAACATGGTTTTAGTCTCTTCCTTCGGGGGGATGCGACTTTTTCTTGTCGTGTCCCCCGTCTCTGTCTCCGTCTGCGCTGAGGCCTAATGGCGGAGCTGGCGTCCTCGGGGCTGTGGCGGCGTTCCGTCGTTCCTGGCGGCAGCCCCGACTTGGAGCTGTGGCGGCGGCGGCTGGCGTTCTGCGGCGAGACGGCCCGACTTGGAGCTGTGGCGGCGGAGCTGGCGGCCTCGGGGCTGGCCCGATTCCGGAGGCGGTGCGGCTTCGGGGCTGTGGCGGCGGGCCCCGACTTCCTGGAGTGGACGACGTCGTCGGGAGTTCGCAGATCACTGGTTGGTGACCTATTTTCCGGAGCTCCCGCAGTAACAGCTTCGTCCGCTGGACTGAAGGGCGGCAGCTTCGATCACCCTGGGCCGCGGAGTTTGAACTAGCCCGTTTGCGGAGCTGGATTCAGCCGCGGGACTGACTTGCTTGCCCTCGCACGGTGGGATCACATCATTGGAGGCCTGGATCGCCTCAGCGTAGAGGGAGAACATGGAGGGAAGAGACAAAACTTTAAGACTTTTGCCTTCCATCACAGTGAGGACGTGCCTGGTGAACTCACTGTGGTGGATGTTAAATTTGCGTTTATTGTATGTTTTTGTTCTTTTTATTATATGTATGACTGCAAGCACGAAATTTCGTTCAGACCAAAAGATCTGTATGACAATAAAGGTAATTCTGATTCTTCTGATTCTCAGTTGAAGCAGGTACAATTACAAGCTTTAAAAGACATTAGGACAGGTACATTGATAAAAAAGGTTTAAAAGAATATGGGCCAGGCGCTGGCAAATGAGACAAGCTTGGATGGGGCATGATGAATGGAAAGACAAGTTGGGCAGAATGGAATGTTTCCATGCTGTATAAAAGTGACTGACCTTAAAGCTCTGCTCTCTGGACTTTAACATTTCTACCTTGAGAAAAATGTTCTGACTGTCTACCATATCTTGGCCTTGTAATTTTATACCATTCGATTAGCTCTGCTCATTCTCTAGCACTCCAAATAGTGCCTCCATTTTATTGTAAAAAGCATATCAGCATTAAATATATGACTAAAGTTCCTAACACAATTCAGGGACAAACTTGTGCTGTTAAACATTCTCTCATCTTGTCAGACTGCTATATTAAACTCGATGTACAAATCCTCTTGTTAATGTACAAACAATGCAGCTACTAAACCAAGATTGCACACAGGCTGTCAACTATATCAGTAATACAATGGACTGAACAAGTTACCAATAGCATGGCCTGCTCTTGGAGCAATTGCTGCTGCAGAATCTCCAAATGACGTTGCTCCTCTTCCAGCTGACGTCTGATATATTCCTGTTGCAAAATTACACAGCAAATTTTGAGCAATGTACCAGGTTTAAGCTAGAGAGAAAGTAGATACACTTCATTTCTCTTGGAACTATACAAAAATTTAAAACCAGGCTTCAGAGACCTAATACCAGAGACTAATAGCCAAACTAGGCAAATGATCTCCTTTGTGACTTGGCAGATTGGATTCAAAATTAGCCTGTGCATAAATAAAAGGGTAGTGGTGGAGGGCTGTTTCTCTGAATGGAGATCTGTGACCAGTGCTGATATGAGCTAGTCGGATATAGATAAGGGTGCAGCGGGGGTAGTACAGTGGCGCAGCAGTAGAGTTACCGCCTTAAAGTGCCAGAGACCTGGGTACGATCATGACTAAAGGTGGTGTCTGTACATAGTTTGTATGTTCTCTCTGGATTTTCTCTGGATGATCCGGTTTTCCCCCATGCTCTAAAGACGTACAGGTTAATTGGCTTCTGTAAATTGTTCCTGGTGTGTATGATAGTGTACGCTGTATCTCTAAAGTCTAAGATATGAGCAGGGAAATGGGAAAAGGAGTTTAATCTGGGCTACTTTCTACCCCTATCTATCTCGCTTTAATAGTTTATTGGCCCCACCTGCTTCAAGGAAACCTCCATCATTTTAGTTCCCAAGGCAAATAACGTAACTTGTCGGAATGACTACTACCTAACATCAACCATAATGTAGTACTTTGAAAGATTGGTAATAGCTCACATCTGTGCCAATGTTCTGGACAATCTAGATCTCTTCTTTTTGCATACAGGAAGAATAGGTTTGTGGAGGACACCATTTCCCTTGTATTATTCAGCTCTGGGTCAGCTTGATACAATATCATTATAAATATCATATTGTGATAGCACCCTCTCCCTTGGATGGTGCTCAGATTCATTTAACTAGCTGACAGGCCAAGAGAGGCCCATTACCAGCATCATTGATAACAGCTGGGTCCAATCAGCTGATATTGGTTGGCCACTTGAACCTTGCCAGCTACACCCTAGTAAACACAAGCATTGTAGCCAGAGGGTAGAAGGAAGGAGACAAAGTGGGGGGCATCTCCCTGCTAGCTGTGTTCCCCTTTCACAGATTCAAGGAAGACTGAGCCACTGGGATAAATCTGAGACCACCACCATGTGGTCAAGACTGAGTTTCTGATAAGAAACCCTAAATACCCAGCCCCTCTACTGAGGCTAAGACTGACTGACCAGGGCAAGTCTGATATGCCAGAACCTCTTCCTGCCCACAGATGAGGGTTAGCGCCCACACACTCACAGAGGCAAAGACTGGCCGCCAGGATAATCCAAAGGCTGCCAGTGTCGCCTCTTCAAGCCCAAACCAGCAGCCAGAAAGTAACCCGAGGCTGCCAGCGCCTCCTCTCGAGGCAAGGGTGAATGAACTGTGGAAAGAAGCCCAAGATGTCATGCCTCCTCCTTTGAAGATCAGGACTATGCTACCGTGACAAGCCCAAGATCACCAGCATCATCGCACATGCACTCTGACCACAAGGGACAATGCCCCATGTGATCCTAGACTTTACGACTGTAAATAAAATATCATGCGAGTATATATATATATATATACACACACACACATTTTATATATATATATATATATATATATATATATAAAAAATTCATTATGTTACCATAATGTGGATATGTTGGCTAACATAGAACAATATAGCCCGTTCCTCTGCTGTAATGCTCCATGTTCTATTTACTTCCTTTTGTCAAAATGGTGTGTTTCCCTTTCCTATTGAACGCATTTAATATATTGCCAGCCTCTTCCTTCTTCTGCACCACTAAAATGTTAACGCCATAAGCACGAATTGACGGTCAAGAAATTAACCAGCTTAAGTGCAAAATTATTCCAATTCCACTATGAAATCATTGAAGCTCAAACAATTTTGCAGTGAGACATGACTAATTAGAAAGCGGCAAATGCTAATTTGAGTAAGCGGTTTCAGTTCTTGTGAGAATACCTATGTGCTGCACAATCCAAATAACATTGAATTAATTATAATCATTTTGATCAGATTAGCTTTTAGGTGAAAAATGCAGGCAAGATAATACTGACACCACTCAGAGGCTTTTGTTTAAACTACTTTTTAATGTCTGAAATATATTTGTGTTAAGAAAAGATCAAGCAGTTCTGACAGTGGTGCCTGGGAATATAAATCTGTGAACAGTGGTAAATCACAGCTTGCTTTAGAACATCCCGCAGGGCCCACTGTCCAGTGTTTACCAAACGTGAATTCTGGAGAGGAAAGTACTTTGCTGATGTAAGACGCAAGGTTAAAGAATCAAGTAGGCACAGCAGGACAGGGCATACGGTGCAGTTATAAAATGTTGATGTCGCCCAAAATTATTCAGATCTGTGACAAATTCTGGTTCAGGAACAGAAATGCAGCTCAAAGAAAGTCAAGAAATTAACATGTCAATAATATCATAGCATTAAATGCGTGGCTCAAAGATTGGTGCAAGAAAAATTAGATTCAAATCATGGGACATTAGTTTCAGTACTGGAGGAAAAAGTTGTTCCATTGGTTGGGACTTAACTTGAATGAAGGTTTGCAAGAATGATTCGAGGAATGAGTGAGTTAGCATATGATGAGTGCTTGACAGCACTGGGCCTTTGCTCACTGGAGTTTAGAAGGTTGAGGGGGGCCTCATTGAAATAATGAAATGCATAGATAAATTGGATGTGGAAAGGATGTTTCCACAAGGGGGAGAATGTAGGGCCAGAGGTCATAGCCTCAGAATTAAAGGGCACTCTTTTAGAAAGGAGATGAGGAGGAACGTCTTTAGTCAAGGATAGTTAATCTGTGGAATTCATTGCCACAGAGGGCTGTGGAGGCCAAGTCAGTGTAGATTTTTAAGGCAGGGATAGGCAAATTCTTGATTAGAACTGGTGTCAAGAGTTATGGGGAGAAGGCAGGAAAATGGGATTAGGAGGCAGAGATCAGCCATGATTGAATGGCGGAGTAGACTTGATGGGACGAATGGCCTAATTCTACTCCTATAACTTGTGAACTTGAATCGGGCTGGCACCATCACTAATTAATTAAATAACTATGGGATGTATCTTAGATTTTAAACTAAAAAGTAGGGTGGGAAGAATAGCAGGCACCAAAAACAAGAAAATTGGAAATATAAAGAGAAGGAACAAGGACATTTCTCATGATTATGAAATGGATAATGGTAACCAGGTCTGCTCATAAAAGGACAGAACATGACAATGTAAGGGAGTATACCTCTAACACAGCAAGAGGGGGAAATTGTTCAAAAGAAGTATAAGAGAAGCTCCAGATGAATGTAGCACGTGGGTCCATTCAAGGCTAAGACTGGAAAAATTACTTTAGGGAATAAAAAAGAGGAAATGAATTATTTGTTATTGCATGCATAGAAAACGACACAGAAAACCTAACAGAAATAATAGCTCGAAAGTGAAAACGGACAGAAATTGACATGAGCAAAGAAAATTAGCCAGATTAATTGGAATTAAAGTAATGAATTTCAAGTTACAAATGACCAACATCCCAAGGATTTGAAAGCAGTTATGATCGAGATAGTGGATGCAGTGTTTGCCCCATTCCATAATTCCACCGGTCTGAAAATGAAAGCATGTTTGACAAATCAGTTAGAATGTTTATCAAAAGTTTGGATATGAGGACCAATGTAATATATCCAATCTTGCTGATGATACAAAGCTGGATGGTGGGGCATGTTGTCAGGTAGATGCAGAGGGGGGTTAGGAGAGTGCAGATAAATTATGTGAATGAGTTAGGACACGGTAGATGGAATACAATGTAGAAAAATGTAGCATCATCCACATTGGCAGAGAAAAATAGAAATACAAAGTAGCCCATCACTTAAATGGTGACATTAATAAATGCTGGTATTTATGTAGACCAGGGTGAACTTAGTCTGTGAATGACAATGTGTTATCATGCAAGTACAGGAAGCAATTACAAAAGCAAACGGTATGTTGATCTTCAATGCAAAAGGATGAGTACAAGAGTGAGTGGTAAATTCTATTGATTCCCAGTGACACTACACAAGGAATATTGCCTACAGGTCTTGTCTGTCTACGCAAGGGCAAATACAAGCAAATTAAAGGCAATGAAGATTTGTATATTAATGATTTGGACGAGAGGATTGAAGGCTTTGCGGCCAAGTTTGCGGATGATGCGAAAATAGGTGGAAGGGCACGTAGTGCCCAGAAAGCAGGAACTCTGCAGAAGGACTTGGGCAGGTTGGGAGAGTGGGCAGAGAAGTGGCAGATGGAATATAGTGTAGCAAAGTGTGGAGTCATGCATTTTGGTAATAGGAATAAAGGCATAAACTATTTTCTAAATGGGGAGAGAATCCAGAAATCGGAGCTGCAAAGAGACTAGGAAGTCTCTGGTGGTGCAGGATTCCTAAAAAGTTAATCTGCAAGTCGAATCGATAGTAAAGAAAGCTAACTCAATGCTAGCATTTATTTCAAGAGGGCTTGTATACAAAAACAGGGATATAATGCTGAGGCTCCATAAGGCGTTGGTAAGGCCTCATTTGGAATATTGTGAGCAATTCTGGGCACCATATCCGAGGAAGGATGTGCTGGCTCAGGAGCGGGTCCAGAGGAGGTTTACAAGACTGATCCCAGGAATGAGTAGGTTAACCTATGATGTGCGTTTGTCGGCACTGGGCCTGTATTCGCTGGAGTTTAGAAGAATGAGGGGGATCTCATTGAAACATACAGAATAGTTAAAGGCTTGGATAGAGTGGATGTTGCGAGGATGTTTCCACTGGTGGGAGTCTAGGATTAGAGGTCAAAGTCTCAGAATTAAAGGACGTTCTTTTAAGAAGGAGATGAGGAAAATTTAGTCAGAGGGTTGTGAATCTGTGGAATTCTTTGCCACAGAAGGCTGTGGATGTCAAGTCAGTGGATATTTTGAAGGCAGAGATGGATAGATTTTTGATTAGTATAGGTGTCAGAGGTTATGGGGAGAAGGCAGGAGAATGGGGTTGGGAGGGAGAGATAGATCAGCCATGATTGAATGGCGGAGGAGACTTGATGGTCCGAATGGCCTAATTCTACACCTCTCACTTATGAACTATTCCTCAACTCAATTTCTACAACTGGAAGGGGTCTGTTGGCATCAATTTAACACACTAGGCCTAAACTTAAGAAATTTGAATCCTATTGAAACATACAAAACTCTAAGGAGAGCTGCAGTGGCTAGAATCAGGGAGCACAGTCTCAAAATAAGGGTCAGTCATACGGGGCAGACATGATGAAAAGGAGCAATTTCTTCACGGGACTACAATGAATCACTAACATTTTCTGCTCAGAGGGTTGTGAAGAAATGTAGATTACTATGTTCAAGACAAACCAATACACTTTTAAAGAAATCGAGGAATATGGTGTTACTACAGGAAAGTGGCACCCATGTAAGAAACAGCCATGATCTTATGTGACTGAGAGTTGCCAAAAGATTTGTTTCTGCTTATCTAAGATCTTATGCTTATTAATCACTGTTCATCTTTCTTTTTGAGGAGCCAACAACTAATATTATTTTCACTCTATGTTTACACCAGTTTTAAATTTAAGTTGTTTTAACTTGTAAAGGAAACAGCATCTTGACACCCAGTCAATCTCCCTCAGAATTTTGTTCATCTTATATGGGATTGCCTTTCATTTTTCTAAACTCGAGTAAAATCCTTTTAGTTTCTCGTCATAAGACCAATTTCTTCAACCCAAGAATAGATCTACTCAAATGGCGGGATGGCGGGACTGTCATATGCTGAGAGAATGGAGCAGCTGAGCTTGTACACTGTGGAGTTTAGAAGGAGGAGAGGATATATCATTGAAACATATAAGATTGTTAAGGGCTTGGACATGCTAGAGGCAGGAAACATGTTCCCGGTGTTGTGGGAGTCCAGAACCAGGGATCACAGTTTAAGAATAAGGAGTAAGCCGTTTAGAACGAAGATGAGGAAACACGTTTTCTCACAGAGAGTGGCGGGTCTGTGGAATTCTCTGCCTCAGAGGCCGGTTCTCTTGATGCTTTCAAGAGAGAGGTAGATAGGGCTCTTAAAAATAGCGGAGTCAGGGCTTATGGGGAGAAGGCAGGAACGGGGTACTGATTGGCGATGATCAGCCATGATCACATTGAATGGCGGTGCTGGCTCGAAGGGCCAAATGGCCTACTCCTGCACCTATTGTCTATTGTCTATTAATCTATGTTGCTTTGTATCCACCCTTCCTCCAAGGCTGTATACAAGACTCAATATCCATTGCCAACTGCCTTGATAATCTGAGCAAGACTTTCTTACTCTTTTCCACAGGACAATATACCATTTGTCTTTCTATTTGTTTCGTATCTGCTCCATGCTGCAATGTTTCACTATTTAGATGGCTGTAAGTGTTACATGATCAATCAAAATTATTAAAAATTCACCACAGAAGTTTTAACACATGAATTCAGGATGTAACAAATTCATGCTAGGTTGCATTAGGATTTTGAACATGTGTCTGAATTTCACTTTCCAGCAAATCATATGACGACAGAAGAGAAACAAAACATATGGAAACAATCCCCTTTGAGATGGCAGCAAAATGAAGTGAGAAAAAACAAAATTAAAATTATTTGTAAATGGACATTAATCCAAACACCACTATGAACAAGCATGCACAAATTCGTGGTTCCTTGTGTATGAAGTGACAATAAAAATCACCTGTTCTCTCTCCACTCGCCTCTTTTCTTCTTCTGCCCTTCTTCTTTCCTCCTCCTCCTTTTTCCGACGTTCCAATTCATCTAGTCTTCGCTTTTCCTCTTGCTCTCTCCGCCTTTGTTCACGCTCCTGTTGCCTTCGTGATTCTCGTTCCCTTCTCTGTTGCTGCGCAGGTTTAAAAAAATTCTTATTAACAACTGCCAAATTGTTGAATATACCATAAATCAATTCTGCTGTCAATGTTCATTGAGGTTTTTCAGTAGTCTGTTCCATTGGTACCAAGTAATGGGAGACAAATGTAAAAATAAAGTCAATACAATAAAGTGAAACTTGATTAATATTTTGTAAAAATTTTGCAGCTATTTTTTAATCCATATCAACAGCTAAAGCTTTCTAAATATTACGTCAACGAGGGAAAGGGCAGATCCAGGTTGTATTTTTGGATTGTTTCAAATAGAGGCAACCATCACTGGTTGCTTCATAAATGATCTTCCCTCCCTTATCAGCAGCTGTCAGGGTAGATACTGGAAGATATCTGCTCTTAATTTAGTTTAGAGCAAAGGGCCACAGTCTCAGAATATAGTCTCAATCATTTAAGTCCTAGAAAAGAAGAATCTTCAGAACTATTTACTGCAGAAAGCTGTGGGTGTAAAGTAGTTCAATATATTCAAGGCCTTAAACAATATTTTTTAAACAAAGAAAACAAAAAGTGCTGGAGTAACTCAATATGTCTGGAGAACATTGATAGGAGACAATCTTCAGACTGATTGGCGATGGGGGGAAAAAGTTGGAAGAGAGAGTTGCCCCTCCTCTCTTCCAGCTTTCTTTCCTCCCTACAACCAGTCTGAAGAAGGGCCCCAACCCAAAACGTCACCTATCCATGTTCTCCAGAGATGCTGCCAGACCCGTTGAGTTACTCCAGCAGATTGCGCCTTCTTTCTGGAATGGATGTTGGGTTAGTATAGGACAGTTCACTGTACACCATTGAAAGGTACTGAAAGCTGAGGGCAAAATCATCCATACTTGCTCCCAATGGTTTGTTCTTGCAGGGTTAGACGCGAGTCCTCACAAATGATTTCTGAACTTAATTTGCAATTCCTCAGACAAAAAAATTCAGACAGCATACATGATCCCAACAAGATTTGGGCTTGGGTTGGTTGACATCAAGTTCATTTGACACAAATGCCAGGCTTGATAGACTTATACAAAAACTTCTAACCATGTCCTCTTGACATCAATGGGATACCATAGTCAGATCCCCTCCCATCAATACCTTGAGAGGGTTACCGAAAACCTAAATGGACCAGCTATGCCAACAGTGATGTTAAAGAGCAAGTCAGAAGCTGGGTATTCTGCACTAGTTGCTCTCTTTTTGACTTCTTTCAGCTTGTCACACCTAGCAAGTGAATGTCAGGAGCACAAATAAAATGCACTTGGCTAAATTAACCCATCTTATAAAGCTTATCACCATCCAGTGTACAGCAGCTAGTTTTATCAGTAATCCGTTGACTGCTTTAAACTGCTTCCACCACTATACAATGTAGCTGCACTTTCTTTTAGTGGGATGCATAGCAGCAAAACAGTTAGGCATGATTGATAGTAGTTTCTAAACCTTTACCAAGAACAATGGCCATGGAACATCTCCACTTACAAATTCAAACTCATATCAGTCTGAAAAAGGGTCTCGACCCGAAACGTAGCCAATTCCTTCGCTCCATAGATGCTGCCTCACCCACTGAGTTTCTCCAGCATTTTTGTCTACCTTCACTGAGACGTTAAGTTATTTCTTTATCAACGCCAGGTTAAAAGTCCTGGAACTCCCGATTTAACAGCACCACCACAGTCTGCAGCTGTACAAGGTAGCTCACAGGTCACTGAGGAATTAAGTTTCCAGACTTGCCAATGATGCTTAATCCTATTCATATTTTTAAAAATCTTTTAAAAATCACGCACAATGAAAGTTCAAGACTGAGTTATGACTCCCTTTCATCCCTCACATTATTTTCCACATAATGTTATTTCATATTACTGGCTCTTCTTTTCTTGACTATTAATATTCAATATTTTATTTACGTAATCATAACTTTCGGCACTATTTTGTGAAACAATACCAGGTTTGAAAAGCAAAGATAATGCTGTAAAGATATTAAGTCAATGTGGATCATGTCTAGATTAAACCAAATGTGGTTACACATATAATGGGAGACTTCACTTGAAAAGGTGTTGGAGATGAAACAAAGCTGCGAACAATGAAAACTAATAGTACCCATAATTTTAAAAAGTCCTGATGTTACTTTTAAACTGGTGATTGAAGGATAAAACAGATTCATTCCTTAACATCAAGGTGGTGGGAAGGAAAAAAAAATCAAATTCAGTAATAAGTTTTCTGTTAATAAAACTGAAATAAAGACATTGCAAAGAATAAATTGAGGTAACAACTGTTAAAGGCCAACTATAAAATCTGTCAGCAGAAAATTTGATAAGAGTATCCATTTATTTAAGTCAAATATATTGGAAAATAAATATAAAATAATCACTTTGTTTCAAATATGCACATTGTTAAAAGTAAATGAATGGACAATACAATGACATTTGCTAAATCTCTCAGCTCTTTGTTTTTTTCCTCCCAAGCACATGAGGAATCTACAAATGGATAAACTGCAACTACAGCACTGTGCATCATTCCCACTTAAATGAAAAGATTACAAAATGATCTACTCTCTCTAATTCACAGAAGGTATTTGTCAGCCCAGATCACTATTAGGATACTTTGAGGAATATTGCCCATTCAATTCATTACAACTTTATTTTGCTTCTACCTCAATTGAATCCATGTTTTCAAATGCCATTCAATCATCCACCATAAATGTATCAGTGGTGTTTTTATTATGTACACGGGTTTCTACAGTTATTACGAACATACTTGAACAAAAAAATTCTAAAATTGACTTGACTATGAACATTCTAAAGTGTCCAACTTAATGCGGAGAAGCATGGTGAAAACTAAACATAGTACAAATAACCATGTCAGCAGAATTCATTTACTTCCATTTGTTTTTAGTCACAGTTGAGCAGCACAGGAATAGTAGGCTTTTCGGCCCACCCTGGCCTTGCTATATCTCCATTAATCCCATTAGATTGGGGGGCAAAGGGTGGTGGGTGTATGGAACGAGTTGCCGGAGGAGGTAGGTACTATCGCAACGCTTAAGAACAGGTACATAAATTGGACAGGTTCGAGTGGTTTGCTGTCATATGTCCCGAAACAGAATGAAACAATTTAAATAATCCATTTCTCTGTTGATTCAAGTTCAATATCTCTTAAAATAATTACCCTCTCCCATATATAGTTTAAAAATAACATTGATTATTAAAACATTTGTAGATATGCACAAATATAAAGTTTGCCTCACAAAATTATAAATTACAATTTTCATTCAAGCTATTACTAAATGCTTGTTTATTGCCACAATGCACGACATGAATATGAAAGGTATTTCAATATTAGGCATTTCTAATAGATATTTATGCAGATCACCTTCTTCCTGACTATGCAGACTATTGTGGTGGCCACAAATGGACGCACTGTTGGTCTGCTATTGAAACTGCTGGCATTCTTGTGTCATGGCTCATCCGCTACAAAGCAGCTTAGTTCACTTTGGTTCCAGTCTCTATATCTAATACAGCAGCACAGCTGTGTCATAGCAATCCAGGCAAAGCACAGGATTCAAAACTCAACAATTTCAATGGCGATTGAGAAGTAAAGGAGAAAAGTTACCTTTAAGAAATAAATGTTATGCTTAAATGTTTTTATTTATAAGCATTTTCATATTTTAAATGTCAATGTCAGCAACATGAAAAATATTAAAATCAATCAATAGCGCAGCGGTAGAGTTGCTGCCTCACCGCGACAGAGACCCAGGTTCAATGCTGACAAGGGTGCTGTATGTATGGAGTTTGTGTGTTCTCCCTGTAACTTGCCTTGTTTTCTCCAGCAGCTTTAGTTTCCTCCCACACTCCAAAGAAGTGTAGGTCTGTAGGCTAATTGGCTTGGTATAATTGTCCCTAATGTGTGTCGGAGAGTGTTATTGTGCAGGGATCGCTGGTCGGCACGGATTCGGTGGGCCGAAAGGCCTGTTTCTGCATTGTATCTCTAAACTAAACTAAACAAAACAATGACAGTTTCCACATCCATATAATGCTACACCAGTCCTGCTGCTTATTGAATTTTGTTACAGGTATTTGGGGTGGAGCCTCATCAATGTGAGTCCAGGTTGTGGAGGGACAGCAAGGTTAATTTTCCTGTCCCGTGTAAGCACGGGTGGACCATGAGGAGCAATTCCAAGGAGGAGAACTCAGCCAACTAAGTTGACCTTATATATATACTCTTTAAAAAAATACCTCTTCAAGCCTTCGCCTTTGTTCTTTCTGTTGCTCGATTCGTTTTTGGCGCTCTGCAAGGAGCTGTCTTTTATATTCTTCCTGTTCCCGGAGCTGCTGTTCTTGAAGATGTTGTTGCCTGCGCATTGCCTCAGAACGCTCCTTGTTCTCCTGTTGCAATCTCAGGAAGTCACGACGAAGAGTCGATTCTCCAGGCACATTTACAATTGAACTAAAAAAAACCGATATCATATATTTTACTCCATGTTTTTCTCAGAGATAACTGTGAGTAGAAGTAGTTTAAATGAGGAAATTAGAGTGCAAGTGGATTTAGATATAGTTCCATGAGTCACACGAATGACAATGGCTTTTAGAATAGATAAATGCTTAGTTATGCGATCGGAAAGGCACACACATTTTGCAGAGATTGTACTTTCAAATCACGTTTGCAAAAGGGCCAGATTGTGGTTATATTGTTTAAAGTACAGCATCAATAGAATCCTGAAAATTAAACTGGAATGTAGCAATACTTCATTATCTTGCACAACTAAATACCGTGCTTTGTTTCAGTTCATCACTGGGTGCTTTTAAAAGTTACAATTTAAATTATGTATGGGATTAATTGAGATGGGTGAGCAATGCAGATGCATGAGTACAATGTACTTAAGCAAAACAGAAACTTCTCCAAATAGCTCAGGAGGTCAGACAGCATCCATCAGTGGAAATAAAAACAGTCACATTACAGGTGAATGGCCTTTCAGCGACCTTTAAAGATCATCAACCCAAAACTATAATGTGTTCTCTCTTCACGGGTGCTGCCTGACTTTGTAACGGTTTACAACATTTCCCAATTTTATTTCAGATATACAGCAACTGCATATTTTTATTTGCTTTGCAATGGCAATTTATGAAATCATAGGTTTAGGTCTGATTTTGATAATTTGCCATGGACACAGCAATATCACACATTTTCTAAAATCCATTTATTTTTGCCTCACTTGGGAAGACTGTGAATGAGGTGGCTTTAAGGCCATGTACAGGTTCATGTGCGACTAACAAGCAGCAGCTGTCATTGTTGTTTTTCTTCCCTCCATTTTTCTCTTTTGCTTATAAAGAACTTTAATTTCTCAATATTGATTCAACATAATTTTTTATCATCTGATAACTTCTTGATTAGCTCAATGCTTTAAAGTTTACATGTACCCTTCGAACCCAATGCAAAATTATATTCCTTCATGCATCAGGACTTCTTAGGTTCCTCAGAATTTATGAAATGGCACCAAGTTTTGAGTTTGTTGTTTACACTTCTCTCTTGCAGACAGTCACATTAGTTTATGACGAAGTACATCATTACTTTCAATTAGATAGACTTTTCAGATTGTGTTAAGGTCTAATCTGTTATTCATCCTCCATATGAGCATTCATCCTACTTTACCTAATCTTTTCAGCCTATCATTTTATTCTTTGCTGCAAGCACTTTGGTAACTTAGCATTAATTCACTTAAGGGTAATTTACTCAACTATCCATTCATAAATAGTTGAGATGTACTTCTTCCACTGAAAGAGGCTGGCCAGAGAATGGATTGCAACCTTTTTAAGGCAGCCCCTATTTCTAATTTATGGTAACCCTTAGATAGTTGAGCTTATCTTCTAGCACCGAGGCTGGTCATCGAATGAATTCAAGCCCTTTTCAGGCAGTCCCTGTCCCTAATTTATGGTAACCAGAGGACAACAAACAGAACAGAATTCAAAAACATATGCCTCCACCAGAGCACATCAGGCAACAAATACAAGGTCTGGAAAAGCTAAGAAAATAGATCCACTCTGAGACATTGATAGAAAGAAGAGGTAGATTTACTATATCGACTTCTGACTGGCCAGAAAAACATTATTATGCTTGCATAAATTATTGAAGGGATTCTCCAAATACAAATAATTTATTTCAAAATTATGTGCCATTATTTCATTATTTTATTCTCAAAGGGGCAAAACCTTTTTATTCTCTCTTTTTAAATCAATTCATTAAAATGTAAAAAAACTGCACCCAGCCGTTTTTCTAGGTTTTGTTCTGATAGAAAGTTAAACTATTTTCTTGTTCTCTTACAAGGGTATGATGTAAACACCAGGATGCAATCATAGCCTTCAGTCCCTCTCCTGGTCTATTTACAGTCTAAACTTTCCTCAACTGCATGATTAGAACAAATCATCTCCGACATTTATTTTGTGTCCACTTTTTTTGAATTTTCAGATTACTTATGGCGTGACTAAGAAATGTTAGACACCGTTAAGAGCATTTAATTATTGATGATATCATTTGGCTGATCAAATATCAGATTGTCACACAGATTTATGCTCTGTGCCACCAGAGGGAGGCACAGAATAGAGAACAGGCACATTTCCCTTTGGGGAACAGATAGAAGTAGAAAGTGCAGAGGGAATAAACACAAATGTTCACCTTACTAACAGTCATGTTGGAACTACAGGCCCAGCACCTGGGCAATTCTTCTATCTTTATCTCATATCTTTTGTCCTTTCATCACTAGCCTTTGTCCAAGCATCTGTCAATCCAAAACCCCTCTCATCTGCATCCACCTATCACTTGCCACACTGTCCTGCACATTCTTCCTTCCAGTTTTCTTCCTCTTCTCCTCCCCCTATCACCACCACACTCTGAAGAAGGGTCCAAACCCAAAATGTCACCTATCCATGTTCTCCAGAAAGGCTGCCTGACCCAATGAGTTACACCAGTACTTTGTGTCTTCCCTTGAGGGCCTCACTGGTGCTGACCACAGAAAATCACCACTAATCATCTTCCTCTGAGTAGGGCAGCTATTTTATTTTAAGTACAGACACTCCCTGGGTTGGGCAAGGATTCTTGGAACCGTCCGTAACCCCAAGTACTTTGAGTCAAAAATGCTGTCTCAGATTGTGACAGTCACACTGTTGGGTTAATTAGCTACAAAATTGTACAGTTCTGATTTAGTACTGTAGATTCAAAACGTGCCAGATCATGGGAGATATAGTTGTAGATTTTAGTTTCAGAGATACAGCGTGGAAACAGGCCCTTCAGCTCACCGAGTCCATGCTGACCACATGTACACTAGTCCTATGCTACACACTAGTAACAATTTACAGAAGCTAATTAACCTACAAACCTGCACCTATTTGGAAAGTGGGAGGAAACCGGAGTACCCAGAAAAATCCAGGTGGTCATAGGGAGAACATGCAAACTCCCTACAAATAGCACCCGTAATCAGGATCAAACCTGGCTCCCTCCCTCCCTATTAAGGCAACAACTCTACCACAGTGCCACCCACAATGTCCAGATTTACCGAGGTCATGCTGAGTGAGGCTCTCCGGTGAAACTGCCAGGCCACAGATTGTTGGACAAGAGATTCTAAACCTGGATTCACTTTAACCAGAGGGAATGTTGGTTGGGCATTCACTTAACTAGAGAATCATGCACCTGAGAACTACTGTTTTTACAAAAACACCAAAAATATAATAAGTGAAAACTAGGAGCAAAGGAGAATGTAAAGGTATTAATTGTAAAAACAGAATGTAGACACAAAAGCAAAACAAATTAATTGTGAGCTTTCTTGTGACTTAGATTACAACTGTCCAAAAAAATACTTTTAGCAACATTCTATTACCTTGGCTCTCCTTCTTGCTCAGGCAATTCCTCTTCTTCTTCTTCACTTCCACTGTATTCATATTCAGTTTCATCTAAGTCAAGTTGGACATTAGGCATTACAAACATCATTCAAAAACTTCAAGTCACTCGCAAAACAGTGGGAAGGAGATACGTTTATTGATGGCAGGAAAAAAACAAATCCTATCCATTACTAAATAAGCCATCATATGGTCCATTGTAGCTGTGTTAATTGGTAAGAAAGCTAGCCAAACTAAACCAATATTCTCAGTCAATATAAAATGAGCCGAATTCGGAACATCTTCGAGAGAGAAGGTGAACAGCTGACAGTAGTTGTGTACGTAGGCACAAACGACATCGGGAAGAAGAGGAAGGAGGTTCTCCAACATGACTTCAGGAGTTTAGAAGGATGAGAGGGTATCTCATTGAAACATATGATTGTTAAGGGCTTGGACACACTAGAGGCAGGAAACATGTTCCCGATGTTGGGGGAGTCCAGAACCAGGGGCCACAGTTTAAGAATAAGGAGTAAGCCATTTAGAAGAGAGACGAGGAAACACTTTTTCTCACAGAGAGCGGTGAGTCTGTGGAATTCTCTGCCTCAGAGGGTGGTAGAGGCAGGCTCTCTGGATGCTTTCAAGAGAGAGCTAGATAGGGCTCTTAAAAATAGCGGAGTCAGGGGATATGGGGAGAAGGCAGGAATGGGATACTGATTGGGGATGATCAGCCATGATCACATTGAATGACGGTGCTGGCTTGAAGGGCCAAATGGCCTGCTCCTGCACCTATTGTCTATTGTCCATTGTCTAAAACTGCTTCCACCATTTCACCAATGCAATGCAGAACAAGTACATTTGACAAACATTTTCATCCTTTGAACTTCCTGGGTTTTTAACCCTCCTGGCAGTGGAAAAAAGATTATTCCCATTTACTCATGTCATAACTCAGCATACTTTATCTGACTTCCCTCCCTATCATTTTATTGTAAACAACTCCAGCTTCTCCTGTATCTCCACTTTAATGAAATCCTTCTTCAATGTGCAAACTGTGGTGCCCAGAGCTGCCACGTTTTTGTCAGAGCATTTCAGTATTCTAGTACCTGAAGATCAGTATTTTGCTGCGGAAATCAGTATTTTTACGAAGTGCCATTTTGCTGAAAAATGTGTTATTTTTTGTGTGCGGTCATACCCATGTAAGAGTACAAAATGCATAACTTTGCTACCAATGGACATGTCTTCTACGCACCTTACTTGACAGTGCATTCATTGCCATATCTTTGTATACTGCTGTTTGAACGGATGCTTCCTGCATTTAGCACGAGATGATGATGTATAAGCCATTTTGAAAGCCTCCCTCTCCCTCCTACCCTCCCTCTCTCTCCTCCTCCCCCTCCCTCTTTCACTCCCCCTCCCCTTTCCCCCCACCCTCCCTCTTTCCCTCCCACCTTCCCTCTCTCCTTCCTTTTTTCCTCCCCCCTCTCATATTCCCTCCGTCCTTCCCACTCCCTCTCTACTTCTCCTGCCCGAACAGTCTGTGACACATAGCGCTGTGGCCATAGCGCTCTGTGTAAACCCCACAGTGCTATGTGTAAAGTCCACAGCCCTATGTGTAAAGTCCACAGCCCTATGTGTAAAGGCAATAGTGCTCTAGCTGGTAGCCCCATAATTAGAACCCATAGTGTTAAACTGACAACGCTGTTTAAACCTGTAGCGGGACAGGCAGATCAAAGCTTACAAAAATAACCATGCACATCTTGAAATTTAAAATACTAATAGATTTAATCCGCTATAATTTTTATATCTAAATTACTTTTTATATCCTTGCATTTTTTAAGCAGCAAGATGAAACAGGAAGTCAGGCTGATTTTTAAAAAATCCGTATTTTACAAAGCAAATCCATACATCCGTATTCTGACCGCATTTCCGTACAAAATACAGTACTACTTAGCAGCTCTGGGTGCCCAGTACTGCAACAACACAGGATGAAGCTTAATCAATAATTGAGAAAACCTCAACGTAGCTCTCTGCTCTATTTAAAAAGCAATGGATTCTTACTTGTTTTTTAAAGTGCCAACTTTGCGTGCCACTTCAGAGATGCAGCTGTGAACTCCCAGATCTCCATTTTTAAACACAATTTAACTGCAGATTTTACCTTTTAAAATATATCAATATGTCACAAACGGCAAAGAAATTAACTAGTCATAAAATGGTGTTCTTTAAGGCTAATTATTTAACTAAAAAGCTACCAACAAATGCAACCCGCCATTTAATTGCATGATATGTCTGTACTAGTTGTAAGGAATGTCCTACATCACCTTCAAACATGGATTATTGGGAAAAGTCATGTAATGAACCAACTTGGATGGAGACTTGACAATAGGTATTATCTAGGAGCATTTGGATATAAGAACTGAAGCATTCATGGTTTAGGGAGGCTTGCCAAATATGTGACGAGAATATTGTTGTTTTAATTTCTATCATTGCAAGATTGATGAGAATTTTTTTTAAAACTTCATTTATTGAATTATGAATATGGATTTTTAATATTTTGATGCTCCCCTCTTATGGAATGTTGGGATGAAGGAGATTGTCTTGTCCAGATCAAATGAGAATTATATTCCAGTGAACAACATTAATTACTATTTATATTAATTTAACATATTTTGTAGTTATATCAGCATTGTACCACCTACCTTTTTCACCTCTCTTCTTCCTTGTCCTGTCAATGTGATCCTTCAGCTGTATCCGAACTTGCCGTTCATTGGGCTGATCACGGATAAATGGATGTTTTAACAGGTGTTCAGTTGAAGGTCGCAGCACGTAATTCTTCACTAAACAGCTTTCAATAAAGCTAAAAAACTTTTTTGACCTGTAAATATATAATAAAAAGTGAGCTTTACCAAAAAATAGATTTGGAATTTAGTTTGCATGATGTTGACATTACATCAATTTGCATGATGATGACTTTATTTCCATTTAGAACTCTCACTGAAGCACAAAACTGCATCCTTACCAGTTGAACAACATTATGCTGTGTTCCAAATTGCATTCATATTAAATGACAGTTGATTTTTATACACTGCAGGTGTTTATTTTGTATTACAAGGAAGCATACATTCCCATAAAATGTATTTCATATTTGCAAGGGACCGCAAAAGTTCTGTGTACATTTTCTGAGGAAACAACTGCAGCCCAAATGGATTCTCGGACATTTGTAGCATTTCAGTGGTGGCAAGGTGGTGCAACAGTAGAGTTGTAGCCTCACCAGAGACCCGACTTTGATTCTGACTATGGCCGCTATCTGTACTGAGTTTGTACGTTCTCCCAGTGACTGCGTGGGTTTCCATGGGTGCTCCGGTTTCCTCCCACCCTCCAAGGACGTACATGTTTGTAGGTGAATTGGCTTTGGTAAAAATTATAAATTGGCCTTAGTGTGCAGTGAGTGCTCATGTAACAGGGATCGCTAGTCAGCGCGGACAGAAGCAGCAGTACAGTACGCTCGCTAGTAGGCTTAGAATACGTTTTAAAAATATCTAAGCATTAATCTGATTTATTTGGAGTTCCTGTTATTTGACATTATCCGATAACCGTGCGATTCCTGGGAAACCAGTCAACGTAACCAACATAAAGTCTCTGAATGGAGTGGATTATGGGAACAAAAGGAATAGGCAGACCTACTGCAGAACACTTGAATTTTTGGTACATAAATACAGAAACTAACTACATTCCAGTCAAATCTGCAATTAACGCAGGTAGAGAAAATAATGACTACAAAGGATGCAGTTTGTAAAATTTAAAACAATTCATGTTTTTGGGTAGAGAAAGCGGAAACTAAATTTACCACTCAAATTCAAAAGGTTCACGCTCAAAGAAAGAATGAAAATCACACGTTAATTAAAAAATACAAAACACCAGAGGCGATGAAGCAAATGTATTCTATTTTGTTCAGGGAAAAAATAGAATATAATTCCTACTCAAGCATTTAATTTTTATGAAACGGAAACTAGATCACAGCAAAAGACTAGGATTAATTTATGTGACTGGATAAAAACTGCACATTACTGAAATAGATGTGGGCTGGTTCTGCAAAATCCTATGAAAGGATCAGTGCAGTGTCATATGTACAGCCACGGGGGAAGTTAAAGGCGGTCTTCCCGAGCATAAACATTAAGCGGCAAGTATAATATAAAACCTGAAATGACATGCATTTTATCATAAATAATTTCCCGTGACTTATCATTTGGTTTCCTATTTTGATCTTTGGATAAGCCAGTCACACAGCTAAGAAGAAAATGACTGTGCACTGTGAGAACAATGATTATTCTGAAATAAATCTGCCCTGTTACCTACTAGGATCAACATAAGAATAGCTCAAAATCCAGCTAATTGTGAAATTGAATAAATTAAATGTGAAGGATGTAGTTGAATGACTGAATGAGTAGATTTTTCTCACTTCCTTCCACACTTATTTACAATTATTTACTATTGATGTACATTATGGTGTACACAATTCTTATTTTCAAATTCCTATTATTGTCCAGGAAGAGCAGGGGTGTACATTATTTTCATTGATAACATTTATATCCTGTAATATTTTATATAAACCAGTAATCAATGAAAAAAAACATGCTTTTTATTTCCATTGGTCAGCAGGAATACAAGTAATTAACTTCATGTTGACAAAAAAAACAAAGAGAAAGAAGGTAAAACTGGCTTTCAGGCTGGTCTCTTCAAGACAGTAAAGTTTAGGGTCAATTAGGTAACATGAAAAGAATGAGAGTAGCAATGCAGTGGTGATTTCTTTACAGCTATGTGACTACATAAGAAACTGCTAACATGTTATCCTTTTTAAAAATTTGCACTGAATAATTATCTAATTGCAAATCACATCCAAGGTGGTTTGCCCTCTCATGCTGAGACAGAAGGAAACATATTTCGACAGCAGTCTCTCGGTTTTGAGGAAAAGCTTCCACAAACATTCTGCAAAATTATCCATTTAAAGTAATTCACTAAGCCAAATGTTCAATTAATCAAAGCATGAATTTAATTATGGGGCGAGAAGATAAAAGGCGTAAACCCTGCCGCTTTCCATCGTATCTCATGTGCTTTGTTATATTTTTCCAATGACTGACATACAAGAAGATTAAAGAGAAATATCAAATGAATGTTTGGATATACTTTTATTTAACCACTGGATTTATAGGAAATCTTGAATTGGAAAGCAAAAAATGATTTCAATCATAATAAAAAATTTACGCAATCACATAATAAACCAGTCTAATGGAAAAGCTCTGGTGACCGAGCAAGAATGGAAGTGGTTCCAGGGAAGAGGCATTCTTAACTATTCTGGAAGTTCGGAAGTTCAGAATAACCAATTAATGGTTCCCACAGGTTCAGTGCAGAATGAAGTTACCTTTTGATATTAATTTAGAATCCAAAATAAAATTAAGGAGTGTTTATCTTTTTGCAATTCACCCCAGTCCGATTCTGCTTGAAATTGGAGCAATTTTAATTCATCAGCATTTCTCAGATTTATCATTTCATAAGGGGCTTCATCAGGAAAAGAAATTGGATTTTTATCCAATGTTTAGGTACATCAATACAGGACAATTACTTGTAGAAACAAAGAACTGCGGATGCTGGCTTACACAGAAGAACATAAAGTGCTGGAGTAACTCAGTGGGTCAGACAGCATCCTGGAGAAAAAGGATAGGTTTGAAGAAGTATCCCAATGCGAAAAGCCTATCCTTTTTCTCCAGAGATGATGTCTAACCCGCTGAGTTACTCCAGCACGTTGTGTCTATCGAAGGACAATTACCAGATGGAATGTAATTATTATTACTGTAAACTTTATGGACTTTCAATTAAAAAACAATATTTTTTAATTGATGCTTAATTTTCATTGTGGCTTTTCATTCAACACATTTTTTGTTCATGAATAAATATAACCATCAAAACTATGTAGGAAGTAGATTTATTGGTCTATTTTTTTTATACTTGGCAACAATTTCCATCGTGAAATCCCATTTCTATGCAGTTAGATTTCAATATTTGCAAAATGTCAAAACCAAAACTACATATTTAATAACATTTTGCAAATAAAATCAAAAACAAGCATCTAAAATTTACATGGATCACCAAACAGGTGGGGAAAAGACAAAAAAAAATCTAGATTGCAAAGGAAATGTACCATGGTTAAGGCACCAAAAATGAAACCCTGTTATTTAACCCGGTTATTGTGATGATGGTGAATTAATCAAATCAGCATTTTGAATTAATGTTGTGCAGAATTCATTCCCATTCATGGCAGAGTTTCATCTTTGACCACTACAATGAGAAATGATGTACTGAGGAGACCTTGAACCAAATAATGCAATTATCATAGGCAAACATTACCCTATGATGTGAAAGTACTTACCATTTCTTGGACTTCAAACGTGGGGGTGGATTCCTGGGAATGAGGAAGAGTGCTCTCATTGGGTGCATATCGCACAGAGCTAAAAGTGGAAACACACAAGAACAGTTGGCAGCACTATATTAATGCAACTCAAAATGGAAACAAATGCTTCATTCTAGGCTTATCTGTTAATCTTCCCATCTTTCTGCCATCTTCTATCATTTAACTTCTAATTCAAATCCAGCAAAGGCACAATGTTTTTGAGGGAAGGCTGGATTTATGATCCAAAGCTGTGGTGCATAAACAGAGATCGGTATTTTTGGTCTCTTCCCTACCCTGTCAACAATACTTCACTGCCTCGTTCCATCCAGATCACATCTCCTGTGTTTTGTTATATTTTTCCAATGACATTGATATTTCAAAAGACTAAAGAGAAAAAAAGGTTTTTTACTTGAATGGTCCATTCTTAAACCGAGTCACTTGGACCCTGTAGAACTCAGATGATGTACGTGTGTTGTGCACCTTGGGATCAGTGCAGGAGCAGATGTTTCATTGGATTTTCCTTTGACCAATCGCATTAATCATAGTTATACAACACAGAAACAGGCCCTTCGACACCAACCAAGATGCCCCATCTACACTCGTCCCACCTGCTTTCATGTGTGCCCTTATCCCACTAACCATCTCCTATCAATGTACCGGTACAAATTATTTTAACTGGTTTGGTACCTGCCTCAACTACCTCCCCTGGCAACTCATTCCATATATGTGAAATAATTGCCCCTCAGGTTCTTATTAAATCTTTCCCCTCTGACCTTAAACTATGTCCTCTGGTTCTTGATTCTGTAATTGGGGGAAACAACTTGGTGGATTCACCCTATTTATTCCCTGCATGAGACATAAGGAAGTGCAAATGTTGGCATCCTGAGCAAAACACAAAGTGCTGTAATAACTCAGCTGGTCTGGCAACATCAGTGGAGGGAATGGATAGGTGATGTTTCAGATTGTGACCCTTCTTTAGACTGATTGTAGTTGGCTGAGAAAACTGGAAAAGGGAGATGAGGGCAGGGCAAAGCCTGGCAAGTGATAAGACCAAAAAGCTAACACCAGCGATGCAGTTTCTATCGCAATGTTTAAGAAACATTTAAACAGGAACATGAATAGCTTAGGTTTAAAGGGAAATGGGCCAAACACAAGCAGGTGGGACCAGTGTAGATATGTTGGTCGGTGTGGCCAGGTTGGGCTGAAGGGCCTGTTTCCACACTGTATGACTCTATAACCATGAGAAGTAGAACCTTAGGGACTGTGGGCCAGCAGCAAATGAAACCAAACCTTGTAGGGCCGCAAGAATGATGAGTCAAGGTGGGCACCGAAACTGGATATAAAAAGATACAAAATGCTGGAGTAACTCTAGCGGGTCAGGCAGCATTTCAGGAGAACATGGATAGGTATGAATTCAGGTTGGGATCGTTCTTCAGACTGGACACTCAAACCCCTTGGAGCAGTGAGTGGAGGCAGGCCAGACAGGCTGATTCCATGGGCTGATTGACTCCCTCCCCTATGTTGCATATTGTACACTTCATTATCAGAGTTACTGCTTATCGAAAAGAAAGTCTCATTTATGTTTGAGTATGTCTTAGCCAGTAGGCTCAGTTGATTCCACTAAAAATTGTGTCAACACCCCAATGATAATAAACAATGAAACAGAAATATATTCTCCCTCACCTCACCTCACAGCGACTTAAGTTTAAAAATGATTTAGCCTTTAACTGACAATTACATTCAGTCTGGAAAACAATTAAAGTACCCAAATTACAAAGCATGATTTGTTCTTTTTTTAAGCTATTGCCGGGTATATGAAAACATTATTTTAACAAATATCTAATTTAAGCTTTGCAAGTTATCCATGCTATTTTGACACGAGCAAGAAGGTAACAAATGCTAGTCCTATCCAGTAATACGATCTGACAGGAGAGTTTGGCGTATCAAATGAACAATAATGAATCATTCAATTTACTGATTATTTATTCTTTTGTAATTGAACTGAAAAGTTGTTATAGAATAACACATGAAGTGGGTATATTTTTGTATATAAAATATATTTATCATAGAGAATCACATGCTGTAAGCACTCAGCCTTCTGAAAGAGACAAAATTAATGAGTTTGGCTCAAAATGCTAATTCTGTTTCTCTTCCCGCAGAGCTGCTTGACCAGCTGAGTGTTTCCAGCAATTTAATTTTAGATTTCCAGCATCTACAATTCTTTTAATTTTCAAATACCTTCATAGATCTGCAGAGAGAATACAAATGAAAGTGTAATGAATCATAATCAAGTTCCAGGTTAAAAAGCAGATTCACAATATTGTTGTTGCGTGAGGCAGGTCAATGTGGGAGGTTGTTCAACACATCTTAGCTACTGTGATTATATCAGTGTCCAAAATTGAAACTTGAATCTCTTGAATGTTGAATGAAAGCCTGACCCACTGAGTTGCTCCAGCATTGTGTCTATTTTGACTGCTGAAAGTACTTTGTGCCATGTTATTCCTGATATTTGGATAAATTGTTACTTTCACCAATTTTAACAAATACAGATGGTTCTCATTTCCTCAACATGACTGGATATAATGTTATTGATGAACATTATTTCTGCAGGCCTAATTGGTTATTCCAAAGTAAATTGTGCAATTTCAATCAGGTACTAGAGAGTCACTTGAAACGTATTTTGGAAATTGACAAGCAGATAAAAAAGCTGTATTGGAAAAGAAAACTGTTCTGTTTAGCATCCCTGCTGTAATCAGACAACATTGTCTCTCGAGAACAGACGCTGCTTTCACTGCAGGGGGCCATTGAAATTAAGTGACTGCTCCTATTGACACTTGTTCATTATTACTCAATGTAGCATTCAGCCTTTAGTATGTTTAGCTTGTGGTAACAAAAATAAACTTAGTTTAAAAACCTTTATTTTTGAAAATCCAGCGAGGGAAACTTTGTTCCTGTGAGTCTGAAACTCTCCAATCCCCTAAACACTCTTATCACTGACAATGACAATTAAAATTGAATCTGAATCTGAAATTGAATCTGAATCCCCATTGACGATTGTTTTTATAATGCAATGTTTCAAAACATAAGGTTTCTAAGGAATGCAACTATCATATTATAGCAGAACTACCTTTGTATCCTTGCACAAATATCACAAATACGTTGCTTTGAAACAACGGCTTCAGATTTACGTCACCTATGCTCATTTACATCTAATATAACGCTGCATCTGTGGCCATGCTGAAAGACTAGCTTTTGCCTTCATCTCTGATTATTAAATATAAGAGAATTGGCTCCATTCTCTTCTAATTTGAATCCCCTTTCTGTGGTTCAAACAACAAAACTGAACAGCATTCAGTACAAGATATGAACAATGCAGTTTTAGTATAATACTCTGATTTATATGCAATTTATAATATTCTATTTGCTATGCTGATCACTCCATGTGATATGACATTAAGAGATTAATTAAACATCACAAACCCCTTTGCACTTCATCATTTGCTAATTCCCACACCATCAACATTGTATTTGTGTCATCCACTTTTCCTTTATCATTGAATGTTTTAGCAGTTGGCTGTATGCAATTTTCTACAGCAATAATTTGTCCATTTACCAGTCTTGTTCAACTGATGGATTGGATCAATTGGGCTTGTATTCACTGGAATTTAGAAGGATGAGAGACAGGCTAGGTGCAGGAAAAATGTTCCCGATGTTGGGGGAGTCCAAAACCACGGGTCACAGTTTAAGGATAAGGGATAGGCCATTTAGGACTGAGATGTGGAAAAATCTTTTTCTTCCAGAGAGTTGTGAATCTGTGGAATTCTCTGCCACAGAAGGCAATGGAGGCTAATTCACTGTATGTTTTCAAGAGAGAGTTCGATATAGCTCGAGGACAACAGAATCAAGGGATATGGGGAAAAGCAGGAACGGGGTACTGATTTTAGATGATTAGCAATGATCATATTGAAAGGCGGTGCTTGCTCGAAGGGCCGAATGGCCTACTCCTGCACCTATTTTTCTATGTTTCTAACTGCTTTTGCAGTTATTACTGAAAGACTGTTTTGAGAACTTTGCCAAACTCAAAATTTAGAATTCAGACAGGAAGATAAAATGTCATGCCATAGGCTGGCTGGATTCATGTTTTGGCACCATTAATACAACATTTTAATCAAGAAATTGCCCATTTAAATATATGTTACATGTTTCATGATATTACTTACGAGGTGCTCCTTCTGCCATTTCAATAGCCGTGATCCCTAATGACCACAAGTCACTCTGTGAAAACAGTTAATTTTTCATTCTAATGTGGCAAAATATGGCAATGTAACACAATTCTATTTTGATATACGTGAAAATAATGTCAGGTCAAATGACGAATAGAAATCAAAAAGATACAGATTAATTCCTGGAATACAGTGAATGCAATGAAGATTGAGCAAAAGGCTGTCTGCAACATGGGTGCAAGTGCACTGAAAATATTGAAATGTCTTGTAATTGCTTAGTTTAGGTTATTAATGTCATGTACTACGGTATAGTAAAAAGCTTTGGTTTGTGATCTACAGTCAAAAGGATTATACATGGTTACAATCAAGCCTCCCTTAGTGCACAGATGAAGGATTAAGGTGCATGGTCAAGTTTGATAAAATCCGATTAATTATAGTTCAAAGGTTTCCAATGAGATAGATGGGAGGTCAGGACCACACTCCAACTGGTGAGAGGACCATTCAGTTGCCTGGTAACAACTGGGAAGAAACTGTCGCTGAATCTGGAGGTATGTGTTTTCAAACTTCTGGACCTCTTGCCTGATGGGACAAGGGAGAAAAGGGAGTGACCAGGGTAAGACCAATTCATGTTTATGCTGGCAGCCTTACCGAGGCAGCGGGAAGTGTAGATGAAATCAATGGAGGGGAAACGCATGTCATTCTAGTAACTGGTGAAATTCATATAGTATCAAGCACAGAAAAAACCTGCATGATCTCATCCAGAAAATGTTAATGCCAATCAAGAACAATAAAAAAACAAAAAAAAATGGAAAGCCTTCGAAAGAGTGGTTTGTCACAATGATCTGTGGTGTTTTCTTGAATCATTTGAGTATAGACACAAAAGAGTAGTTAATATCTGAAGATATATTTAAACTGGAAGTATGGTAAATTGTGGATAAGAATGCAGAAAGTAAAGAACAGGCAAACAGATGGATGAGAGGCAATCTTATTGAAACAGATAAGATTATTAAGGGTTTGGACACACTAGAGGCAGGAAACATGTTCCCAATGTTGGGGGAGTCCAGAACCAGGGGACAGTGTTTAAGAATAAGTGTTAAGCCATCTGCAACGGAGATGAGGAAAAACCTTTTCACCCAGACAGTTGTGAGTCTGTGGAATTCTCTGCCTCACAGGGCGATGGAGGCTGGTTCTCTGGATGCTTTCAAGAGAGAGTTAGATAGAGCTTTTAGGGATAGAGTTAAGGGATATGGAGAGAAGGCATGAACGGGGTACTGATTGTGGATCACATTGAATGGTGGTGCTGGCTCGAAGGGCCGAATGGCCTACTCCTGCATCTATTGTCTATTGATACAATTTAGTGCAGGGAAGTATGAAACAATACTGAGAAAAAATCTAGAAGTTATTTTTTTAGAAGAAGGTTAGCTATGGTCAACCACATGTATTTCTGTTCAAATTTTAAATGGAAGATATTGTAAGGAAATAGCTCTATGTAAATCTAATGGAATTAGAACACCCATGAAAGGATAGTTATATAAAGATTGTTCCAGTGGGAAAACAAAGTAACGGTTAAGGGGATTCTAACAAAGATATATTAGATTTTGTATAATGCAAGAGGCTTTTGCCCATGTTTGGCAAATTGACATCAGGATATATGAGATTATCTTAAGGGGAATGAGGAACTAAGAAAGTATTATGTAAATTAATTTATTGGAACACGAAATGTGTTGCTGCATATACCTACTGAAGCAGAGATTATAATGCTCTTTAAAAAGAAATTGAATATATTGAAAAAATATGTGATTGAGAAAATATTAGGATATACTGTTAAAAAAACAGCAAGTGAAATAGAAATACATAAACTTCAAGTAAAGCATTTACATCTTCAAGTGCATGGTTTGACTGAGCAGTCATCTGCAGAACAGATCACACTTTTTATTTAAAGATTGGACAGACCTGTTTTGAAGAAGTTATTGTGGCTGAAAATTGAGTTAAAATAATGGTTAGTTCAAAAATAGTCCATGTTAATAAAAAGGGATCAGGTTAACTTTCTTATACTTAAAACAGCAAGGACCACAATTCTGCATGAAGTATACCTCAGCATGTTGCATCAATTAAAACATCAATATGAGGTTATTTTTCCATTTTCCCCGACTTTCCTCTTTTAACCCCTCTGCTCTGCTGTGGGATCAATGTAAATTTCACTTTAAACCATATCATATTTCATCATTAAAAAATGGTGGCTCCAATGAAAGATTTTGCAAAAATATCATTTAAAATAGGTATAAACCCACAATTCGAAAAATTTTGGTAAACCAATTAGCAATTATGCTCCGTTATTTTAATTAGGCATTGAGGGAGTTCAAGTGGAATTGTAAGGATTAAAAAGACAATTTTTGAAAATATATCATGTTTGGATTTGAATGCAAAGTAGAAAAGCATAAATGGAAAATTAAAAAAACTTTTGCAAAACAGTCATTGTAAGTTGATAAGGTATTATCAGAGTGAGGGAAAACAAGGGTGAGAATTTCTTAAGATAGACACAAAAAGCTGGAGTAACTCAGTGGGACAGGCAGCATCTCTGAAGAGAAGGAATGGGTGATTTCAGGTCGAGACCTTTCTTGACCTTCAAGGTATCGCTTCAACTGGATGCCAACACAAGTGGCAAATGATGTTGAGAGAGATTGGCATGGGTTAGGACACAGGCAGCAGAGTTTTAGATGAACACAAGGTCATAAAGCATCATATCATCAGTTGCAAAGAAGCTTGCAAGTTTTACTTTTCAGAGAAAACCTGCGAAAGCAGTAGATTAGAAGGGGGGGTAAAAAAAACTATATTATCGTCCCCAATCACTACACATTTGCTTCCCACAGAGCAGAATGCATGCAGACAAGACAAAATGAGAAGCGAGGCACATCCGAGTGGTGCTACTGGCAGTGGCTGCATCGCCAACAGTCTGCCTGTCCTTTCTTCTGTTTGTTATTTTGGTATGTGTTAAAAAGTATGTTTTAGTGTTCCTTGGTTTGTTTTATGTGGGGGGGTGGTGGGCTGAGGGAAACTTTTTTTCAATCACTTGCATCGACAAGTGATTGAAAATTTCCATATCGCATCTCAATCCCCACTGCGGCCTAACATCGCGGAATTGGCGGCCTTTCCTGGAGACATAATGGGCGCTCCAAGCCGCGGGAGACTGCGGGGCTTTAACATTGCGGATCTTGTGATCCCTTTGCCGGGGATCAAAGTTCCAACCGCGGGGCCTGTGGACTTTAACATCGTGAAGCCCACGGTCTCTGGTAAAAAGTGGCCGATTCAGAAGCTCCATGCCGCGGAGAGAGTTTCAACCACCCCCTACGGGAGTTTCGATCACCCCGATAGGGGGTTCGATTGTCGGCTGCAGGGGCTTTGATCACCCCAACTGCGGATAGTTTGACTGCCCCGAGAGAACAAAGAGGAAGAAGCTTGAACTTTATTGCCTTCCATCACAGTGAGGAATGTGGAATCCACTGTGGTGGATGTTTGTTAACTTTTCTGTGGTTGTGTGTCTTGTTGCTTTTCACTTATTATGGCTATATGGTAACTCAAATTTCACTGTACCTTAAATGATACGTGACAATAAACTGACCTTGAAACCTTGAAGAACCGGCAGATGCTGGAACCTTGCTCAAAGCACCAGGATTTTCCTACCACCCACATTCCCTCCTTCCCAGCTTTATATTTCTCTCCTCTTTTTATCTGTCCTCTTTTCATCTCTAATCTTTGTCACATACTCCACCCTTCAGCCAGTATCTACCCATCACTTGCCAGGCTCTATCCCACCCCCCACCTCTCTTTTCCAGCTTTCGCCCCACTCGTCCATATCACTGATAAAGACTCCCAATCTGAAACATCCCCTATTCATTCTCTCCGCAGATGCTGTCTGACCCGCTGAGTTCCTCCAGCACTTTGTGATTAAATGAGAAGCGAATTTGGCTTGGCCCTGATGTTACCGCAATATTCACCAGAGAGGTCTACTGAGGCTTGTGCTGAACTTATACATATGGCCATATGTGGACACCAACATCTGGACTCGCAGATGAATGGTGATTATTGGATATGCATGATGTTAGAATATTACAGGACAAAAAATTCAAAGCATAGCTAGCATTAGTTTACGTTGGTTTAGAGATACAGTGCAAAAACAGGTCCTTCGGCCTACCCAGTCCACGCCGACCAATGATCCCCAAACACTAACACTATCCTATACATTGGAGAGAATGTACAAACTCCATTTAGACAAGCACGCCTAGTCCGGGTCCCTAGCGCTGTAAGGCAGAATTGTGCCACCCCAATTTCATTTCATTTTTCCCCATTGTTTATCTTTGAGTAAGTAAATGAAACAACCCCATTTTTGGTAAAATTCATGGCATTCAGTAAGCATTTTGCTGATGGTCCACCATGACTGAAAAAAATGTATTTTATCACCTGTTACCTGCAAATAAAAGGATAATTGACTGCATAAAATGATCATCATGTTTTTTTTATAAATAGTGGGTGAATGAATGAGAGAAAATTGAATTTTAAGAATTTTCAAGACAATACCAATTCGGAAAGTGTTGAAATCTAACGTCTTACTCTGTAATCATATGTGGCATCTGGATTCTCATCACAAGCAATGACCTCTGGTGCCATCCAGTAGGGTGTTCCAATGAAGGTGTTCCTTCGACCAACAGTTCTGTCCAATTGTGCACTAACACCAAAATCAACTGTAAAGAAAAAATCAGGGTTCCCCATGATCCATGTAGGTAAAATACAATGAGCATTTTTTTAGAATTAGTCTATTCAATAAGTACACAAAGTTGTTGACAAATTCTACATTTGCATAAATATATAAAATCAATGTTCAATTTCTGAGATGTGTGTGTCAACCTAACTGCAACATGACTAACAAAACCACGGCCAATGTCATAAAAGGTTAGTTCTATTTTCCTTCTGAAAGAGCCAACAAATATATGGATAATTTGAGGAGCTCCTCAGAAATTACTGTCTTCCAAATGCATGCAGTTTAGTTCCATTCAACTGGGCATTTACAACTTGTGGCGTAGATAACTAGAGAACCAACAATTATTCAAGTTTTTTTTTTAAATATATATTTACAAATTTAAGAATGGCCTAACTTTGCTCCTATAACTTATGAACAAGAAATAAGATGACCTCAAAGTGTGTGGATTTCAAATTCAATATAAGATTCCTTTTGAGAATAGGTTCAGATAAATTAAGCTTCAACAAACCATGCTATTTGTTATAAGGCTAACTGATTAAAAAAGTTTCATAATGCCAAATAATTTTGATGAAAATTTTAAATCTGTTATCTTTCCTTCATGTTTTAAATTCAAGAAATAAATGTTCCCTGTAATGTTATTAATAAATGATTGACTTTTTTAATGCACATTTGATCCATTTCAGTAGGCATGATTAATAGTCAAAACAATGGACGGAGTTCCCAGTAGTGATATTGTTCCATCTTAAAATTTCTTCAAAGGCCATTAAATACTTTACACTCACTCTTCCATTATAGGAAAAGTAAATGATGGGTTATTATCAAACCTAGAATTAGGCTGACTTAGACGTACTATTACTATTGAAAAACAGAATGAACAAAAAATATTTTGAGAAAGTATCTAAATTGTCACCAATTCTTATTTATTTCTGCACATTTAAAAAATTGTTTCATCGTATATTCATAGTACGGCAACAAACCAAAAAGAAAAACGCATGACAATTCAAGGGATTACACATCATTCATTACACAGCATTGCATAATTATAGAATTGAAGACTGTGCCAATTTCATAGCAAACTCAAACCCATTACTGCAAGTTGTATACTTGCCTCAAATCTTCAATTTAACTTGCTCCATCCAAGTGTGTACATGAATATTTGGCTTACTGCTAGTGAATTTTCTCTCAGGTGTTGTACCATATATTAAAACATTAATATTCTAAAATTTAAGCTTTCCGTTGTTAATTTCTTACCCAGCTTCACTTCAGCATTTTCTGTAAGCAATACATTCTGGCCTTTGATGTCACGATGAATAACATGATGGACATGAAGATGTGACAATCCCTAAGAAGAATTGAAATAGATGTGCACAATTTATATATTTTTTTAAACAGGATAAAAATCTAACCTGCACTTATGTTCAATTGCTAATTCATTGCTTATTTCATTGCTTTTGTGCATTAACATTTTTAAGAACCTACATACGAAAATAATATAGTACTAAGCCAAAATATTAAATGAACATGAATTGGCACGAATTAGATCTGCAAAGTTCAGGTTGTACCTAAACAATCCAGCCTAAAATCTGAATTTTTACAATTGTTGCACACTTAGTCACAGCATACAATTCTGCCATATTAACTATATTATCTGGAACTACTGGGGTAGGAAAGGATATTATTTCACATGAACAATATGTTTAGCTGAACCTATCTTCAGTGGTGAAATTTTGTATAGGCCACCGCTGCCAAGAAAGGAAGTAAATCAGATCTTGTGTGATGCCTGGAATACTTCTGCATTCTAAATGCATTTCAAGGTCTGAAGGGCAACGCAGATGGCAGTTGGCCCAGACTGTGAATGCTTTTTCTGAGAAAAATCTTGTGAACAAAAGAGCTTAAAAAGTAATTTTGGGTGGCAACACCAATTTGGAAGACACCAAACGACAGAATTGAAGTAATACACAAAATCTGAACATTGTTTTCAAAATACACAATTTAGTTCAAGGACTTTGCCATCAATACATCCAGAGACTTTTGGTTTAAATTATGAATCTGTTATTAATTCTCCAAATTCAACTCCCATATGAATTTGAATACTGGCCAGACCAAAATGCTGAAACAGAATCTCTAAAGGTCCTTTTGATACTAAACCCACTGCATTTATGCAATGGTAATGGATTTTTCCTTGCTTGGATAAGCTCTGCTCTTCTACTTTGATCATAAACACCTGTACTCAACCAGCCTTTGGACTTCATTCAAAAACCTACACTCACCCGAATGATCTCTCTGCAGATGTATGCAATCCAGTCTTCCTTCAGGGAATTTCCTTTTGTGTTTTTTACCAAGTCGGTAATGGATCCTGCACCACAGAACTCCATTACAAGCTATTTGAAAAAAACGTTTTAGAAAAATTAAAGCAAATTACTTCAGTGGCATCAATTAACAACTATTATGATCGAGATGTGACCTCTTATTTCTGTCCTGCACCTCCATAATTGTTATTCAATTCACAAACCACTATTACAAATTATTAATTTCTACTTTACCAAGATCAATACATGCTTTATTTTAAATATAAATGAATGCATACAAGCTTTGCACAAAGAAGATTTACTTGACAATGTGAAATAAAAATCCAGACCTAAAATTTCAAATGTGTCTTATATCACGTCAAGATTAGAGACAAAAAGTAATTTTATAAAGACCACTATTGATTTGGAAGCCCGGGACGCAAACCTATCAGGGGTGGAAGACGTTGCATATAACCAAACAGAATGGTGAAAGCTTGCTGCCCAATGCACTCAACAGTGTGGGAGGAACAAAGTAAATAAGACTATTGATCCTTTGAACAGAGTATTGTCTATACCATCAATAACTTATCTATTTTGAAAATGCACTATATTGTACAGCACACCATACATGGAGCAAGGCCTCTAATGAATGCAAAACACATTGTCATTGATAAAAATGTACCCTACCCTACCTATTTCCTCAGCTATTTTAAGATTATAGTTTTCATGTTATGTAATTTAACAGCATGCAGAAGTCAGACACACCTGCAATCATTTTATAAGTAAATGTTGGTTTGACTCATTTGGTGGCAAGCTTATTTCCACACAGGATTTTGGTCAGGGTCCACTCATATATTTCATTTCATGCAAATTAGAAGCAGGAGTAGGGCATTCAACTCCACCTGGATGAAATGCAATCTCTACTCAACATACCTATCTATCCTTGGCACTCTGTGAACCTCTGCCGCACCTGGAAAGACGGCTTGGGTCCTTGAATGGAGTCAAGGGGGGAGGTAAAGCGACAAGTGTAGCATTTCCTGGAGAGGGTGTTGTTTGGGTGGGAAGGTACAAAATGATCAGGCAGTTACGGAAGGAGCAGTCTCTGTGGAAAGCCGACAGGGGAGCAGATGGGAAGATGTGGCCAACAGTGGGATCCCGTTGGTAGACTAAGCTGGAGAAAATCGGGGAGGGGGGGGGTGTCAAGAAAAAGAAAGGAAGAGGCAGAGACAGTAGGCTGCGGGAGAGCTGGGAATGGGAGGGGAAGGAGGGAGAAAGCAAGGACTACCTGAAATTGGAGAAGTCAATGTTCATAGCGCTGGGGTGTAAACTGCCCATGCAAAATATGAAGTGCTGCTCCTCCAATTTGCGGTGGGCCTCACTCTGGCCATGGAGGAGGCACAGGACAGAAAGGTCGGATTTGGAATGGGAGGAGGAGTTGAAGTGCTGAGCCACTGGAAGATCAGGTTGGTTATTGCAAACTGAGTGTAGGTGTTGTGCGAAGCGATCGTCAAGCCTGCACTTGGTCTCACTGAGGTTGATCATACGCTGAATAAACCAACCAGAATTTTGTTTGGAAGTGGAAAGAAATAATAGAAATTGCATTATTTGCAACGTGTAAAAGGAGATGAAATACCGTATTGTAATTTTGCTGCATGTCATTGTGGTATATATCATGTCTTGATTGGTGAATATGTTTAGTTTGTGACTTTATTTGAAGCAAAAACAATGTGAATGCTTCATTGACCATAATTCTGACTGGTAACTACGCACTTCGTCCGAGCACATTATTGCACGCGTCATGCAAGCCGTCTTAAATGACCACCTAAACTGTCATTTGGTAACCTAAAAAGCTGCCTAGGTTGCCCGGCTGGCAACAGGGAAAAAAAGTTAAACGAGAGCCCTAGGAGATGATCGTTGGTCGGCACATACTCGATGGGCTGAAGGGCCTGTTTCGCACTGTATCTCTAAAACTAAGCTAATCCCTAATTTGTAAATAATGACCGAGTTCCGGCTTCTCTCACAAGAGGAAACATCCTCTCGACAGGGATAATGTTCCAGGATACCGCCAGAAGAGAGAGCTGTTCTGTGTTTTATTGTTACCACATTCTCAACACATTTTGTTTGAAATATTATGTTGGTAGCCCTCCGATAAAGGTTCCTCTGACACTATTAAGAAAACCAAATGTTATCCAAATGCATGGTTATTTCCTCATCCAAATGCACATAGAAAATGAGTCTGAGAATGGTCCCGACCCTAAACTTCCCCTGTCCACTCCCTTCACAGATACTGCCTGACCTGTTTTAATCAAGATTCCAGCATCTGCAGTTCCTTGTCTCTATAGAAAATTAGTTAATAACTTGATCCACCATTGTACATGGAGAATTGATGTTGTGCATTTCCATAAAATGTTTCAGAGTATAATGCCTACAACCGCATTAGTCACTATACTGTTAATGACTTTCCTCTCAATAAAACCTAATTAAGAACATTCTACCACTGTTTTATATGGTGTGTGTGTGTGTGTGTGTGTGTGTGTGTGTGTGTGTGTGTGTGTGTGTGTGTGTGTGTGTGTGTGTGTGTGTGTGTGTGTGTGTGTGTGTGTGTGTGTGTGTGTGTGTGTTATATTGTGACCTTTATTGGAACGAGGTCAACAAATGCAATTAGTGTCATATGTTGCATCGAGTTGCACAGATCACACACAAGGATTTTGTTTTCATCACTCAGATACAATTACATTAGCCAATTAAGTTTTATTATTGTAATCCGTCCACACTGCAATAAACTCAAAAGCTCAGTTGCAGTCTTTAGCTAACTTTTTCACTTTTTATTTCCCATTTACAGAATGTTTGCTTTTCACAATCATAGGCAATCCAGAATCATAGACTAATAGGAACAGCTGCCAATGGTAACAGAAAAACAAGCTGAATGCTTCAAAAGACCAAGTACAAGAACACTGAGCTTGCTTGCCCGCATGAATAGTCTTCTAACAGCAGATCGAAACGCTGCAATTATGGACTTAAGACAGCTTGTCCTTCTGCTTTAGGATTCATCCTAGCAACAGCAGTGGGTTTACATTTACCACAATTGGACATTGTGGAACTAGTGCTGATGCATTCCATGGCGTGAGATGCAAAATGCTTTTATATCAGTCTATGCAGCTGCAAGCGAAAAGTGCTTAAATGCAGTTTCCCTACATCGGAACTCCTCAATCCTCCACTTAATATTCTAAAAGAACGCAGACTCAAGAGTCAAGGTGTGTATTCGCCATGACATGAACCGGAACAATGAAATTCTTACTTGCTGCAGCTTTATCGGTACATGAGATACAACAATATACAGTAAATTACCAGAAACATGCATCAATGCTTACAACTATCTGCAGATGGTCATGTAAAGTAAAGACTTAAATCATTCTGCCAGGTGCTCATCTTGATGCTATCGCTGCAGCAGTTCATAAATGGGAAGCAAAGCACCCTTGCTCCAGTTGGATCAACATTGGTTGGAATTTATAGATGTTACTACAAATATAATTATTGTTGAAGAACAATTTAATGCATTTACCAGAATGAAGCAGCAATTGAATCTCAGAGACTACATGTTCCTCAAACAAAATTCCTTTCACCAGCCTTGGCAGAGTCAGCAGCAAAGTACCATTCTACAAGAATAATGCCCCTGAAAAGAATTCTGCTTGAAGTACATTGAGTACATGGTTTCTATGCATCAGGTGATTTGAGTGAGGCCACTAGATAAAACAATATTACTGATATAAGTGGGCCTGCAGATGATGTCAAAGGGTATGTTTTTAATATTTTGGGTGTTCTCTATGTTATCAGAAATAAACAAGCAGCAATTTGGTCTCCTGAAGAATATGTAGCGAACACGCTTTTTCAAGAGATTGTAGAATAGTAAAAGATTTAGGAAATACGAACTTAGACTAAGTCTTGTAAGTTGTTGTGATTTTACTTCCAAACAAGCCTCATTTCGAAACTGAAAACTATTACACATGATTTCATCTACATTGGAAAAGATATGGAATAAGATTATCATCCATCCCATTCAATGGTTCGCCAATAATGTCCCCGGTTTCACTGGCCAGCCTTGATGTAGTTCAGCCAGCATTTCTTAAACTAAAATATTGCTTTGCAGGTCATGAACATCATTATCATCTTGCACAAAGTATATTGTGCCATGGAGTAAAAGTCATACTGATATATAGCATAGAAATTGGCCCTTTGACCGACCTTGTCCAGGTCAACCACATATGCACGCAGGGTAGTGCCATTTGCCACATATCCCTCTATTCCCTTCGTACCTATGTATCTGTACAAATGTCATTTGAAAGTTATACCTGCATCTGTTTCTATTGCTTCCTCTGGCAACTCATTCCAGATATCAACTGCACTGAGTGAAAAAGTTGCACAGAGGATCCTCTGAAATCTCCGCACTCTCACCCTTAAGTCTATGTCTTCTAGTTTTAGAATCTTCTACTCTGGGCATTCACTTTATCTATGTCCCTCATTTTTCAATACTTCAATAAGGTCACTGCTCAGCCTATTAGAGGCTGAGATGCATCAAGAAATGGCTCCTGCCTATCCAGGCTCTCCGTGCAGCTGAGGCCCACAAGTCGAGATAACATTCTGGTGAATCTTTTGTGCCTGCTTTCCAAATGAATGACCTCATGCTGGCAATGGAGGAGACCCAGAACACAAATGCCAGTGTGGGAATGGGAATGGGAGTTATAATGGCTAGCAACCATGAGGTCGAGCAGGCCTTGATAGACCGAGTGCAAGTGTTCGGTGAAATGTTGCAATATGGAGGAACTTAATTTTGTGTCAATTAAGGAAGAACACTGATTCAAGCTGTATCTGCTTTTTAATTGTATTTAATTTATCACCTTCCAAGCATTGCAATGTACTTGTAATCTTACAATTTCCATTATTACTCCACAAAAAATAACCAAAGAAAAATCTACACTTGCCACAATTTTCTGGAAGAATAATGGCACATCTAATACTAAGAGTGAATTTCAGCATGATAAAAGCTTCCATGAAGCATCACAAAATTAGCATTTTTAAGGGCCCGTCACATTTGGCGATTTTTTCGGCGACTGCTGGCATCGTATCGGTGTAGCCAAAAGATTTTGAACATTTCAAAATCCAGCGGCGACAAAAAAATGTTGTGACACGTGAAAAAACACTGCGAATAAAATCACCAAGTGGGCCAGGCCCTTTATTTACAGAATAATGTGATGAATAATTCCTTCATTTCTTCAAACTCAATGACCAAATCAACTACACTTCAAAGCAATTCATTCACTCAACACGAATCACCAAGATCCTTCAAGCAATATAAATAATAAATATCTGTTTACCCAGAGTTGATCATCGTGTCCAGGCAGACTCTTCTTTATAAAAGCACCATAGTAAGTTGCTATATTCCTGTGGTGAGAATACTTTTTCAACATATTGATCTCCAGTTTGATTTCTTCCTCTTCATCCTGAAAGAAAAATGTACTTCATTAGATAATTGCAAAACACAAAAAAAATTGATTAAAAGGTTTTACAGTGTCTTGAAATTTCTAGATTATGTAAATTGTTAGGTATTTCATTGCAAGATAAATCACTACATTGTCAAATTGGCCTTGGTCTATCTGCCCTGGTGTTTTCCTTCTTCACACTTTGGATCATCAGCTTAAAGCCCTTGTATCACCAGTATATTGGAAAATTCAACTTTTCCTCTCAAATATCATAAAGAATCTTGCACGTCTACTTTAATAAACATGTGGATGTACTCATAATTACATAACAGTGACAGAGCAATACCACCCGTGACATCTCCTTAAAAATATTTTGCGACAATATTTCAAAGTGTTATAATGGTTTCCTAACAATGGAAAAACAAAACAAACGTGTCAAAATATATTGGTGGACTGTTCTTTGAAAGACAGTTCTTTGAAAATAGTCATTCCAAAACATTTTGTCTGGTGGCATTCAGTGGGCAGTAGGTCAAGGGAATAGAAGCTGGAGGTGCTTTAAGAAACAGATACCTGCATGGTTGTTTCACCATTCAGGCTGCTCAATGAGGCTGGCATTCAAACTCTGCCCACTCACCCTTGGAAATTATAAATGATTACCACATGTACAAGATCCAAAGTTAGATACAGTAAACCCTAGCAATAATGGACCTCTATATAATGGATTTTGGTTATTTGCTTATATAGCAGATTCTAAGACTTCCGGCCTCCAACCCCCCACATCGCTGGCACCACGTGACGTACTTCCGGTTGCTGGAGCGATGAGATCAAGCAGTATGAATATCAGACCAGTCCCAGGTGCATAGGGATTAACTTTACTACCCTCACTTGATTATAATGGACAATCGACACTTGTTTTGGATGTGAATAGAAAGCCCCCAGTTAAATGCCCGCTAGAAGATTTTACCAGAACAAATACATGCCCAAAATGTGCATCAAATATTCAACTTGTGATTAGCCAAGCTTTGACTATAAAATGACATTCAGGAACTGAAAGCTTTCCGCAAAGTATGCACAATATCGGGACTAGGATTGCATTGAATCTTATTGTCTTGTCAACAAAGTAGCACACACATACAGTGCCCTCCATAATGTTTCGGACAAAGGCCCATCATTTGTTTATTTGCCTCTGTACTACACAATTTGAGATTTGTAATTTAAAAAATCACATGTGGTTAAAGTGCGCATTGTCAGATTTTATTAAAGGGTATTTTTATACATTTTGGTTTCTCAATGTAGAAATTACAGCTGTGTTTATACATAGTACCACCATTTCAGGTCACTGTAATGTTTTGGACACATGGATGGTGTTTGTAATTGCTCAGTTGTGTTCAATTGCCTCCTTAATGCAGGTATGAGAGACCTCTCAGCACCTAGTCTTTCCTCCAGTCTTTCCATCACCTTTGGAAACTTTTATTGCTGTTTATCAACATGAGGACTAAAGTTGTGCCAATGAAAGTCAAATAAGCCATTATGAGACTGCGAAACAAGAATAGAACTGTTAAGAGACATCAGCCAAACCTTATGCTTACCAAAATCTACTGTTTGGAACATCATTAAGAAGAAAGAGAGCACTGGTGAGCTTACTAATCACAAAGGGAATGGCAGGCCAAGGAAGACCTCCACAGCTGATGACAGAAGAATTCTCTCTATAATAAAGAAAAATCCCCAAACACCTGTCCGACAGATCAGAAACACTCTTCAGGAGTCAGGTTTGGATTTGTCAATGACCACTGTCTGCAGAAGACTCCATGAACAGAAATACAGAGGCTACACTGCAAGATGTTATAAGAGGTTACAGTTTGCCAAGAGGTACTTAAAAGAGCAACCACAGTTCTGGAAAAAGGTCTTGTGGACAGATGAAACGAAGATTAACTTATATCAAAGTGATGGCAAGAGCAAAGTATGGAGGAGAGAAGGAACTGCCCAAGATCCAAAACATACCGCCTCATCTGTGAAACACAGTGGTGGGGGTGTTATGGCCTGGGTATGTATGGCTGCTGAAGGTACTGACTCACTTATCTTCATTGATGGTAGTAGCATAATGAATTCTGAATTGTATAGACACATCCTATCTGCTCAAGTTCAAACAAATGCCTCAACTCTTTGGCTGGTGGTTCATTCTACAGCAAGACAATGATTCCAAACATACTGCTGAAGCAATAAAGGAGTTTTGCAAAGCTAAAAAATGGTCAATTCTTGAGTGGCTAAGTCAATCACCCGATCTGAAGCATTTGAGCATGCCTTTTATATGCTGAACAGAAAACTGAAAGGGACTAGCCCCCAAAACAAGCATAAGTTAAAGATGGCTGCAATACATGCCTGGCAGAGCATCACCAGATAAGACACACAGCAGCAGATGATGTCCATGAATTGCAGACTTCAAGCCGTCATTGCATAAAATATGGACAAAATACTAAACATGATACTAAATACTAAACCATCCGGTAGGCGGCGCGACTCTGGTCAGCAGCGGCCTCTGCAGCCTGTCCGCGTTTTTATTATTTTTGTCTGTGTTTTTATGTAGTTTTTGTTATTTTATGTTGGGGTGTGTGTGTGGGGGGGTGGGGAAACTTTTGAATCTCTCCCTGCACTGGAGACCCGACCTTTTCTCGTCGGGTCTCAGCTGTCGTTGGGGCCGCAACGAGGAGCGGCCTCCAACAGGAAGAAGCCGGGGACTCAGGTGCCGACTCACCTCACCGTCGCGGAGCTGGCCGAGACCGGAGCGGGTGGAGCGGTGGAGGAGCGTTGCCGCTGCCGCTGCTGCTGCTGCTGCTGCTGCTGCTGCTGCTGCTGCCGCCGCTGCTGCTGCTGCTGGGTCGGAGGCTGCTGCTGCGGGTCTGCGGACGGCGGCACCGGGAGCCCGCGGCTCCCTGGAGGGAGACCGCTTTTCGGGGCTCCTGCAACGGCGACTTCTCCCGCCCGAGTTGCGGGGTCGAAGAGCTCCTGGAGCGGGGCCTAGCACCACTGCCCCGCGCGGCTTGGAATGCGGGACTTTGCGAGCACACGCCGGGGGCTCCAACATCAAGACCCGGTGTGCGACCTCGCACCACCCGGCGTGGCTTCAATGGCCGCGGGACAATCGCCATCGCCAGCCGGGGGCTTTGACTTTGACTCTGACATCGGGGGGGGAGAGAGTGCAGTGGAGAGATAAGTTTATTTGGCCTTCCATCACAGCTATGTGATGGATGTTTATGTAAAATGTAATTATGTTGTGTCTGGGGTCTATTTGTGTGTAATGTATGGCTGCAGAAACGGCATTTCATTTGGACCTCCAGGGGTCCAAATGACAATTAAATATACTCTTGATACTCTTGATACATGACTACCTTCATTTACATGGCATTGCTGCGTCCCAAACATTATGGTGCCCTGAAATGAGGGGACTATGTATAAACACAGTTGTAATTTCTACATGGTGAAACCAAAATGTATAAAAATGTCCTTTATTAAAATCTAACAATGTGATTTTTTCCATTACAAATCTCAAATTGTGGAGTACAGAAGCAAATAATAAATGATGGATCTTTGTCCCAAACATTATGTAGGGCACTGTAAATCCTAACAAGCTACAAGACAGGATCTTCGACAGGGAGTAAGAATATTCAGATGTAAAGATACAGCGCCCACCAAGTCCACGCTAACCAGCAATCCTCGGGCACTAGCATGATCCTACACATTAGGGACAATTTTCAATCTTTACCTAGGCTAATTAACCTACAAACCTACACGTCTTTTGAGTGTGGGAGGAATCCGGAACACCCAGGGAAAACCCAAGTGTTCATGGGGCGGACGTACAAACTCCATACAGACAGCACCTGTAGTCAGGATTGAACCTGTGTCTCTGGCGCTGTAAGGCAACAAATCTACAATTACACCACCCCTGCTAATGCAGGCTCTGATTTACCATAATTCTAGGAGGATAAAATTTGTATTCTTTGTGGAAAAGATCTGTGTCAGTAACTAAGTTTATGTTCTTGCCAATATTTGTTCTAAATCTTCAAATATCCCCTTCAAATAATTTATAGAGATAATAATTTAAGATAAAAATATCTGCTCTTTATGTGGTTTATTTTCACATTGCTCATCAATTCTGTTTGTAATTATCCTAACATTAGCTAATGATAACTATCTCCCAACACATATAAACAAAACACCACAATTTATCCATTATGAACCTCTAATTTTGAAGACGTGTTATCATTTAATCTGCAGAGCTTCACTCAAAAGAATCTCAGCTTCAAATCTCTCCAAACTATAACTCCATGCTCATTACCATTTATCAGTCCTATAATGAAGTGCCAACACAAATAGGACTATAATTTAGACTTGATTAAGAACTTGTACATTTTGCATTTGCATTTGATATACAAATACAAAAAATTAATTTTCTTTTTTAATGTCCCTGAACTACTTGCTCTGCCACCTTCAATGACTTATCTGTGTAAATCAAGAAGCTTCAGCTGATCCAGCTCATCTGAAATTCTTGCTTTATAAATTACACAGATCCATCACTTCTAGCTGGCATCTGAGCATAATCACAATGTATTCATCTAAGTGATGAATTGCTCCATTGCACAGACCCCTACAGGCTCTTTGGTGCTGGTCACTAAAATATAGACTGGAGGCAAATTAAGTTTTCACAATACTTGTACTGTTCAATCCACAGAAGTACCAACACAAAACAGGATAACGGGAACACTGGGATGGATACATGTTGCTTCTTACCGTTGAACATTGTACCAGAGTTTAAGGAAACTCAAAACAATCAGCACTTATTATACCCAGTTTTTTGCTATATTTGACTTAACATAATGGTTAAAAGATTGTACCATTTGCCAAATATAGCAAATATCCATTGTAAGTATTATGGTACAAATAGCAACTTAAAATAGGATGGTATTTAAAATTTCCTATCTTTAGGCAATTACAATCTGCAATAAATTACAAACTTTTCCACAATTGAGGAAAACCGTACAGCTTGTAGTTGGAGAGAACAAAAATTGGCTTTTTGGATCAGTAGGGTTGATGTGAATGGGTAACTGATGGTCAACATCAACACCGTGAGCCAAAGAGCCTGTTTCGTTGCAATATGACTATGACAATTTTAAATAGAACTTATTCTGATATTTAAGAGCATAAATGCATTTTCTCAAATGATCTCAAACAATCCCAATAGAATTCTGTGCATTAAAAACTGGTTAAGGTCTTTTTTTTAATTTATGCATTCTGAAGAAACCTGCTGCAGTAAGATTATTTACTTTATTGTTTTACTGCAGCTGCTTACAATGCACACATTACAAGATAATGGGTCTAATTCCAGCACCTACAAATGCTAATTTGTTAAACAGGGATGTTAAGAAATTAATTTCCTAACACATTATTCAACAGTTCAGCTGTTCACGAGAGTACAAAATGATCTAGTTTTAAGTATGGAAAGAACCAATCTGAGCACTTTGTCCTTTGTTTTTACAGACACAGCTCTTTTGTGCACACCTCAAGTGAAAGATTGTGTGCATTTCACCAGATGGCATTGGAGGTAAGTGCCCAATTGACCAATAACATTAACAATTATGATCTTAATCCAAACACACAGGAAGATTGCAGGTTAAATTTTTATACAACTCACTACCTGTCCATGAATTTGCATAACAATTTGGCACTGTCATCACATTAAATAATTTTACTGTCCTAGATTCCAATTCTTGAAAAAAACTTGATGTTTTGTGTTCAGAACCCTCTTCATATTAAAGGCAATTTGTAAAATAGTTTTTTTCTTATGGAATTGTATTTTAGTCCAACCATATATTGATACAGAGCACTATTTTGATTCTATTGAATGAAAGATACAGCATGGAAACAGGCCCTTTGGCCCGCCGAGTCCACACTGACCATTCACCCATTATAAGTTCTATGTTATCCCACTTTCTCATCCACTTTCTGGGGATTCACACACTAAGGGCAGTTTTACAGGGGCCAATTAACCTACACCCCTGCATATCTTTGGGAAGTGGGAGGAGTACCATCTACAAAATATCATGCAGTTATTCACTTTGGCTCCCCTGACTATTTCCAAGTAGCACACCATCCTGCCTTGGGAATATAATTGGTGGCACTTCACTGCCATTAAGTCTATATCCTGGAATGTCCAACTCAACAACGCAGTGGGATTACCTTCACCAGAAGGGTTGCAGCAAATTAAAAATAACAGCTCATTAACACCTTTTCAAGGGCAATCAGAGATGGCCAATATTTGCTGGTGATGCCCAGATTCCAGAATACAATTTAAAAGAATAACAGTAGATGATTTTGTGCTGCAGCGGCTGATGAGGTATGAGGATAGAAATGCTTAAATCCTCAGCCATCTGTCTTCCCCAATACAGGCAACCACCAACCAAACCTGTCATTCCCATTTCATCACCCCTCTGCACCCTTGGATTCCTCACTCATCTAACACCTCGAGCTTGCAGTCTACGGGCCCACACCTCTATGTGCATTTATTAAAAAATCACATGCTTTTGTTTAAATTTGTCCCTAAATGCCTTGAAAAATACTAATCCAGTAATCCTGATTTCCTTCAAACTTCTGCTCTTCCTGTGAGGCTCAACTGAAAATCAACTGCATTTAAAAAAAAAATCTTGCTCCAATTATTATCCATTATCATTATGCCTCTTAATTCCAATTCCGTGTACTTCTGTGCTTATTAGTTCTTGTTACATTAACCAATTAAACATACATAATAATCAGAATGCATGTAGTCTGACAAATCCATTGGAGGTCTCCAAACCACATTTCCTTCACTCCCTATAGTGCATTTTGTTGATATGAGATCATTACGATCTTGCCTCTAAGCCGCTGCAGCAGTATTGCATTACCCTGCCCCAAAAGCAGCAAAATCCATTAGAGGGAGAAGTCAGTGCCGGGAGTGAAGTCTCACCAGACATCTCAAAACACTCAGTGAAACCTCTAATTCTAAATCATTGAGCAGCTCATCAGTCCCATGGTGTACCATGTCTAACTTGACAAGAAAAACCGGCAGCTCAAGGACACATGTGTCAATTTAAAGAATGATTAATAAGGAAGTTTAAAGTTTGAACTTTCATAAAAGTTATTAAGATCCAAATATCATTCCTGTATACCATTTTCCTAGGTGTATATATGTATTTTTAAAAGTGGTGTTGCTTTGATGACAGGATTGGGTTATCATTACTGCATCCTCAATTATCCCTGAATTTCAGTCAGACAAATTTCATTGAGCCTGATATTACAAAAATCAAAAAATAAAGCAGATACTCAGTAGGTCAGAGATCACCTGTGGAGGCAAATGCTTCGGTGACATTTCAGGTCAGGACCCCTCTTCGACCGATCCCGGGAAGATCCCAAACTGAAACATTTCCTGTTCATTTCTCTCTACTGCTGCTTGACCCACTGAGTTCTTTCAGCACTGTTTTTTCCTTAAGTTTCCAACTTCAGCAGTCTCTTCCATCATTCCAAAAACAAAAGCAGATTACGATCAGCAATTTTCTGAACCAGTTGGGCATTTACAGTTGCCATTACTGATATGGCCTTTCATTTTGTGTAATAATCATTTTAATTGCCTAGGTACAGTGGGATTCAAACTCACCTGCACTTCAAAAGACTAGGCCTTCACATAACAGTTCTGGTAATTAAACCATAGGGCTACAATATCCCAAGATAAGAATATCATGTCATTTGACAGAAAGATTCAATGCAAAAGTTGAATTATGTTTTGTAACCATTTGTTTTAAGAAAATTGAAATCCATAATTTTTTATTTGCTGGTTGGGGGAGTTGGGCATTATGCACTCCAGCTCGAATGTTGACAAAAAAAACAAATTAAAATCCATCAGTACACCTATAAAATATCAAGATGCAAGACATCAAGAAGAAAAAATATCAATGAAAGCAGCGGAATTGCTCAAAAGGTCACCACTGATGAATGACTAAACAGTTGCTATGATTTATTTGATGTTCTTAAATGTTACCATTATGAAGCCAATCATAAATTATGGAAGGTAGTCACAAAATGCTGGAGAAACTCAGCGGGTGAGGCAGCATCTATGGAGAGAAGGAATTGGCAATGTTTCGGGTCGAGACCCTTCTTCAGACTGATGTCAGGGGAGGGGGTAGGGCAATGAAAGAAATTGGGCAAAGACAGTGGGACTAGTGGATGGACTGGGAAGGGGGAGGGGAAGGAGAGAGAGAGCAAGGGCTACCTGAAGTTGGAGAAGTCAACGGTCATACTGCTCAGGTGTAAACTACCAAAGCAAAATATGAGGTGCTGTTCCTCTAATTTGCACTGGGCCTCACTGGCAATGGAGGATGCCCAGGACAGAAAGGGCAGATTAAGAATGGGAGGGGGAGTTGAAGTTCAAGGTAGGGTCCTACCGACTGCAAAGGGTGGTGAATGACGCAAAAAGGAGGTACAGGGACAAGATGGAGTCACTGATGGAGCAGAAGGACACCAGACGCCTGTGACAGGGGGCTACGGACTGTAACCAACTACCGGAGCAGCCCCCCCTCAACTGGAAGTGCCGGCACCTCCCATGCTGACATGTACTCTTTCTACGCTCGGTTCAAGATGGGCATCACCCAGGCTTGCAGGCCAACGGCAACACAGCCAGCGTGCTGGCTAACAAAGCTGGAGGGAGGTCCACCGCTGGGGATGTGCACACATTCTCGTTGTACGAGCACGACATGAGGAGGGCTCTGACACGTGTGAGCACGAGGAAAGCTGTAGGCCCAGATGGCATCTGGGGGCAAGTACTCAAGTCTTGTGCTACGCAGCTAGCTCCGGTGCTCACTACAATATTCAATCTCTCCCCTGGCCAAGTCCTTCGGCCCTGCCTGCTTCAAAAGATCAATCATTGTACCTGTACCAAAAAATCCCCAGCTTGTCCGAATGACTAGCGTCCGGTGGCCCTCACCTCGGAAGTCATGAAATCTTAGAGATGCTGGTCAAGAAACACATCTGCGCCTTCCTCCCTCGCAACATGGACCCGCTACAATTCGCATGTCCAAACAGATCCACGGACGATGCGGTCTCCCAGGTTCTGCACACCGCTCTCTCTCATCTTGACAGCCAGAAGGGGGGCTATGTGAGGATACTGTTATAGATTTCTGTTCAGCCTTCAACACGATAGTCCCTACTAAACTTGCTGAGGAGCTGCTGGAATTGGGGCTCAACACCCCCCTGTGTGCCTGGTTCCTGGACTTTCTCACCGCCAGGCCCCAGGTAGTCAAGATGGGGGGGAAATACATCGAAGTCCCTCACCCTGAGCACAGGATCCCCCCACGGTTGCGTCCTCAGCCCCCTACAGTATTCGCTGTACACACATGACTGTGTGGCTAGGTTCAGCTCCAACTCTATAATCAAGTTTGCCGATGACACTGCGGTGGTGGGGTTGATCTCCGATAACAATGAGAAGGCCTACAGGGAGGAGGTGGCTGATCTGGCACTCTGGTGTCAGGATAACAGCCTCCTCTTGAATGTGAAAAAATTCTAAGGACCTGATCGTGGACTTTAGGAAGGCACAACATCTGAGGACGTACACACCATTGAAGATAAATGGGGATACTGTGGATAGGGTGAGCTGCTTTAAATACCTGGGAGTCCACAGCTCAGAGGATATGTGAAAAGAAAGAGATTAGTTAAAACAAATGTAGGTCCCTTGCAGTCAGAAACAGGTGAGTTGATCATGGGGAACCAGGATATGGCGGACCAATTGAATAACTACTTTGGTTCCGTCTTCACTAAGGAAGACATAAATGATCTGCCGGAAATAGCAGGGGCCTGCGGGTCAAAGGAGGTGGAGGAATTGAGTGAAATCCAGGTTAGTCGGGAAGTGGTGTTGGGTAAATTGAATGGATTAAAGGCCGATAAATCCCCAGGGCCAGATAGGCTGCATCCCAGAGTACTTAAGGAAGTAGCTCCAGAAATAGTGGATGCATTAGTAATAATCTTTCAAAACTCTTTAGATTCTGGAGTAGTTCCAGAGGATTGGCGGGTAGCAAACGTAACCTCACTTTTTAAGAAGGGAGGGAGAGAGAATACGGGGAATTACAGACCAGTTAGCCTAACATCAGTAGTGGGGAAACTGCTAGAGTCAGTTATTAAAGATGGGATAGCAGCACATTTGGAAAGTGGTGAAATCATTGGACAAAGTCAGCATGGATTTACGAAAGGTAAATCATGTCTGACGAATCTTATAGAATTTTTCGAGGATGTAACTAGTAGCGTGGATAGGGGAGAACCAGTGGATGTGGTGTATCTGGACTTTCAGAAGGCTTTCGACAAGGTCCCACATAAGAGATTAGTATACAAACTTAAAGCACATGGCATTGGGGGTTCAGTATTGATGTGGATAGAGAACTGGCTGGCAAACAGGAAGCAAAGAGTAGGAGTAAACGGGTCCTTTTCACAATGGCAGGCAGTGACTAGTGGGGTACCGCAAGGCTCAGTACTGGGACCCCAGCTATTTACAATATATATTAATGGTCTGGATGAGGGAATTGAAGGCAATATCTCCAAGTTTGCGGATGACACTAAGCTGGGGGGCAGTGTTAGGTGTGAGGAGGATGCTAGGAGACTGCAAGGTGACTTGGATAGGCTGGGTGAGTGGGCAAATGTTTGGCAGATGCAGTATAATGTGGATAAATGTGAGGTTATCCATTTTGGTGGCAAAAACGGGAAAGCAGATTATTATCTAAATGGTGGCCGATTGGGAAAGGGGGAGATGCAGCGAGACCTGGGTGTCATGGTACACCAGTCATTGAAGGTAGGCATGCAGGTGCAGCAGGCAGTAAAGAAAGCGAATGGTATGTTGGCTTTCATAGCAAGAGGATTTGAGTATAGGAGCAGGGAGGTTCTACTGCAGTTGTACAGGGTCTTGGTGAGACCACGCCTGGAGTATTGCGTGCAGTTTTGGTCTCCAAATCTGAGGAAGGACATTATTGCCATAGAGGGAGTGCAGAGAAGGTTCACCAGACTGATTCCTGAGATGTCAGGACTGTCTTATGAAGAAAGACTGGATAGACTTGGTTTATACTGTCTAGAATTTAGGAGATTGAGAGGGGATCTTATAGAAACTTACAAAATTCTTAAGGGGTTGGACAGGCTAGATGCAGGAAGATTGTTCCCGATGTTGGGGAAGTCCAGGACAAGGGGTCACAGCTTAAGGATAAGGGGGAAATCCTTTAAAACCGAGATGAGGAGAACTTTTTTTCACACTGAGAGTGGTGAATCTCTGGAACTCTCTGCCACAGAGGGTAGTTGAGGCCAGTTCATTGGCTATATTTAAGAGGGAGTTAGATGTGGCCCTTGTGGCCAAGGGGATCAGAGGATATGGAGAGAAGGCAGGTACGGGTTACTGAGTTGGATGATCAGCCATGATCATATTAAATGGCGGTGCAGGCTCGAAGGGCCGAATGGCCTACTCCTGCACCTAATTTCTATGTTTCTATGTTTCTATCTGACATGGACATCACCCGCTGCCACATTGGTGAGTAAGGCAAGGCAGCGCCTTTGCCACCTCAGGCAATTGAGGAAATTCAGAGAGTCTCTGAGTATCCTCCAGTGCTTCTACTCAGCGGTCTGGAAACATCACAATTTGGTTTGGGAACTGCTCATCCCAGGACAAGAAGGCTCTGCAGAGAGTAGTGCGTTCGACTGAACGCACTATGGGAACTACACTTGCCCCCCTGCAGGAACTCTATATCAGAAGGTGCAAATCCAGAGCCAACAAGATCATGGGGGACCCCTTCCACCCCAGCAACAGACTGTTCCAGCTGCTACAGTCAGGCAAACGCCTCTGTTGCCATGCTGTGAAAACAGAGAGGATGAGAAGGAGTTTCTTCCCAGAGGCCATTAGGACTGTAAACTCCTATCTCACCAGGGACTAACTTACTGGACCAATTTACCGTTGTGTGGTGTCTTTTTAAATTGCTGTTTTCCTTTTTTTTTCTCCCACAAATATGTAATTCTGATTCTGTTCCATTCTGATTTGTAGTTTTTTTTGCACAATCAGCAAGCATTGCTTCTTTTCATTTCACTGCACATCTCATATGCATATGTGACGAATAAAGTTGACTTGACTTGAAGTGCTGGGCCACTGGGAGATCAGCTTAGTTAAGATGGACTGAGCGGAGGTGTTCAGAAAAACATCGCCGAGCCTGCACTTGGTCTCGTGGATGTAGAGCACTTGACACCTGGAACAGCGGATGCAGTAGATGAGGTTGGAGGAGGTGCAAGTGAACCTCTGCCTCACCTGGAATGACTGTTTGGGTCCTTGGATGGAGTCAAGGGGGGAGAAAGTGGCAGGTGTTGCATCTCCTGCGGTTGTAAGGGAAAATACCTGGGCAGGGAGTGGTTTGGGTTGGAAGGGATGAGTTGACCAGGGAGTTACGGAGGGAACGGTCTCTGCAGAAAGCAGTGGAGATGGGAAGATATGGCCAGTAGTGGGATCCCTTTGGATGAGGCAAAAATATTGGAGGATTATATGTTGTATGGGACGGCTGATGGGGTCGAAGGTGAAGACAAGGGGGACTCTGTCCTGGTTACGAGAGGGGGGAGGGAGAGTAAGAGCGGAGCGATGGGATATCAAGAAGACCCTAGTGAGAGCCTCATCTATAATGGAAGAGGGGAACCCCCGTTCCCTAAAGAACGAGGATATCTCTAATGCCCTGGTGTGGAAAACCTTGTCCTGGGCAGATGCGGTGTAGACGGAGGTATTGGGAGTAGGGGGATAGAGTCTTTACAGGAAGCAGGGTGGGAAGAAGTGTAGTCAAGATAGCTCTGGTAGTCAGTAGGTTTATAGTAGATGCCGGTCAATAGTCTATTTCCTCTGATGGGGACGGTGAGCTCTAGAAACGGTAGGGAGATGTCGGAGATGGTCCAAGTGAATTTGAGTGAAGGATGGAAATTAGTGGATGCAGTCAACAATGTAGCGGAGGTAGAGTTCGGGGATAGGGCCAGTGTACGCCTGGAACAGGAATTGTTCAACGTACCCTACAAAGAGGCAGGCATAGCTCAGGCCCATACGAGTGCCCATAGCTATGCCTTGGATCTAGAGGAAGTAGAAAGAGTCGAAGCAGTAGTTGTTGACGGTAAGGACCAGCTCTGCTGGGCGGAGGAGAGTATTGGTGGACAGAAATTGGCTGGTTCTGCAGTTGAGGAAGGAACGGAGGGCTTTAAGACCCTCCTGGTGGGGGATGGAGGTGTTGAGCGACTGGACATCCATAGTAAAGATGAGGGAGTGGGGGCCTGAAAAACGGAAGTAATTGAAGTTGCAACATGACTGCAACAAGAGCGTGTGAGGTGTATTGGATGTAGGGATTGGACCAGGGGGGAGATTATGGAGTCGAGGTAAGTGGAAATTAATTTGGTAGGCCATGAACAAGCAGAAACAGGTTCTGCCAGGACAGTTCTGTTTGGATTTTGGGAGAGAAAATAAAATCGAACCTTGCGGGGCTGGGAAACGATAAGGTTGGAGGCTTTAGAGGGCAGAGAGCCCCCTAATTAAGAACTAATTTAAGAACTAAGATTTTAATTAAGAACTTGAAATATAAAAATATTTGGCAGTTATTTCTTTTGAAGTAAATGATTACAAACATTGCAAACAAAAACAATTTTCTCTGTGCTCTTGCACTTATTTTCATTCTTCATCGAGTTTCTGCAGTTTAGACAATAGACAATAGGTGCAGGAGGAGGCCATTCGGCCCTTCGAGCCAGCATCGCCATTCAATGTGATCATGGCTGATCATCCCCAATCAGTACCCCGTTCCTGACTTTTCCCCATATCCCCTGACTCTGCTATTTTTAAGAGACCTATCTAGCTCTCTCTTGAAAGCATCCAGAGAACCTGTCTCCACCGAGGCAGAGAATTCCACGGACTGGTATTAAATCTGTAACATTCCAAAATAAACGTGATATTCCAACATACGATCAAGAATAGTCTGTGGCAAACAACAATAATTGCCAATCCCTCAGGTCACAAAACATTGCAACGGTAGAATGCACAAGGTGGGTAATTTTACATGGTTTCAATCCCATCACACAGCTGCCTTTATTGTTTTGTAGCCCTATCTGAGTCATGATCACATTTGCTCCCTGATATTTGTACTGTAGGTGTCTATTCATTCACATGAATTATGACATATCTAGCAAGAGAAACAAAGCGTTGCTTAACAAAACTGAAAACCTAACAAATAACTAAAAATCCTCAATGGCACCGTAACACCTAAATGAAAGTTAAAAGGTTAGCATTCACGCTACATCATACCACTGACTAAAATTGTCATCCATGCTGCTTAAAATATCTAACCTTATCGCCCCCAGCCAAACCAGATGTGGTGGTAACATAAAAGCAACTGAACGCAGCTTTGAAGAAATTGCCTATAGAATCTCGCCATGTGGAGAGAATTACATTTAATTTTACCTAAAAATCAGGTGGTGCTAAATTGCTCACATTTGAATTTCTTATGTAACATGTGCCCCCAGGGAAGTTATAGAGCTAAACATAAACTAACAACATCTGATTGTTTTCCATTACTGTTTTCCATTACCATTAAGTTCCAAAGGTATTCCCTTTGAATAGGTTGATGAGAATACCCCCGAAAAATATCTGAATTTAGCTATCCGCCCCCACCCAGAATTGCACACCTCTAATATTGCTGGTCTGTAAAGTTAAAACATATTTCCTACTTAATTAAATATGCTCCAGGACCTAGGTTTTGAAGTCTGTACACCATAGCAGGGTCCGATGCCTTTCAAACAGCAACAGTTAAGCTCTGGATGCACAGAAAACAAGATATTCTCTTCAACTGGACAGCCATTTTGAAGAAGGGATCCAACCCGAAATATCAACTATTCATGTTCTCGAGAGACGCTGCCTGACCCACTGAGTTACTCCTACAATGTGTGTCTTTTATATTTTAATCTCTCGTTAATAACTACAGTAAATAATTCTGTGTAGGAAATCATCTCTTTGTACCCTACATGAAGCAAACATATATATTATTCAAAACAATCTAAATCAATAGGGAACAGCAAATTTAATCTGAAAAGCATGCTGATTCGGAGATGCATCTGACAGATTTGTTCAGGTGTCAGAAATCGCATTTGAAGCCCTCACCAAATCACTCAAGGCTTTAACCTCTGCCACAATTTGACAAAATACTTTCGACACACTTACTTGCACATTTTATGCACGCTGCACCCCCAATAAAATATACATGCTCAATAAAATATTGTACCTTAATTTTTATTCTCAATCCCATTAAAATTTATGGATAGGGTTTACAATATATACAATTTAATTCAGCTTTCTTCGATATGCTCATTCTTCGATGGCCACATAATTTTCTCTTTGGGTCCTCTCCAAGTTATGATCACCCAACCTACAAAAGAGTATGTGGGAAATTGTTGGGATGGATGGCGATGGATTTGCTGGCTGCTGACATCTTCTGCTCATTGGGAACAAGACATCGCCATGTGCCTTGTCTTCCCACCCGCCACATAGCCACAATTGGGGGCTGGGTTGAGCCGAGCAGACCTGGGATAGCTGAGCAAACCCCTCACTCATTGAGTCAGGGATGCTGGCTCGTGGCCACTGTTCCTGTGCTTGCTCACTCTCCAGTGATAGGCAGTTCTGTGATACTAGGACTTCCCAATAGCTTGGGCAATCACCGTTCCTCGGAATGGAACCCTGCTATAACCTTGAGGGAGGGAGAATTCTATGGGTAAGACTGAATGTCAGTGGGATTTAAGTAATGGCACATCCTAGGAGGAGGCACAGCTAACTAACTCTTGAGAAGCATTCCAACTGCAAACATTTCAAAATCCCAGCTCCATGTCTGCACAACTAATTTTCAGCGTGGTGCACTCTACAGCAATCAGGAATAAGGAATTAGTTCACTATCCCCAGATGCACGAAAGCCAATTGTAGAATGTCGTCGGTTGCTCCAAGATTAATTAGCTTTAATCAAAATCTGAAATTGAAAAATGTTTTGCTCTCAGCACCTCTGACAATTGCTCTTCCTTGATTACAGGTTGTAGTTTACCAGTGTGACTTTTAGCAAAAATCAAACAAAAGCAACGTGCACTTTTAAATTTCAGACATCTTAACTCGAGATTTTGTAGCATATTGGAACGACTTTCATTGTTACCATATGGAGAAACATGGCTGCCAAATTGTATAGCACTGCCACATCAATAGATTGCAAGTCTATTTAATAATATACATTAACGAATGAACATGGAAAACTAATTTTCACACTACACAAGAAAGCAAGAGGCTGCAGATTGGTGAACACAGCCCTACCCATCACCAGCAGCTCTCCCCACCAGTCAACGTATCAACATGAGGCACTACCTCAGGACGCAACATTTATCATCAAAGTTCCCCACCATCTGGGCTATGCCCCCTTCTCCTGTAACCGTTGGGCAGAAGGGGGTCAGATACCAGCAGGTTCAAGAACAGCGACTTTCCTACAGGGACAGCACAGTGGTGCAGCTGGTAGAGCTGCTACTTACAGCGCCAGAAGCCTTGGTTCAATCCTGACCTTCGGGTGCAGTCTGCATATTCCCTGGTGACTGTGTGAACTTCAGTTTTCTCACACGTCCCAAAGACGTGTGGGTTAATTGGCTTCTGTGAATTGCCCCTGGTGTGTAGGGAGTGGATGGGAAAGTAGGATAACATAGAACTAATACAAACAGGTGATTGGTGGTCGGCATGGACTTGAAGGGGTGAAGTGCCTGTTTTCATTCTTATGACTTAACTATCAGGTTCTTGAACTAACCTGCACAACCATATTCCGACATTGACAACAGTTCACTGAGAACTATGTCTCACGATTATAGACTTTTTTCCCCTAATTGAGTTTCGGACTAATATCCTTTTTTGTAGTTTTTCTCTTTTTACTTTCTTGCTGGATGTCTAATTCACAAATAATTTATGTCTGATTTGTGCATTGTCTGAGTGATGTTCAGACAACGCACAAAAACAAGATGTTCACTGTACATACGCCTTATTGTAATTGTGTGTATCTGACAAAAACGACATGAAATGTACTATGGGGTCTATTACATGTAACTGAAGGGTGGCGGCAGGGGGGGGGTCTAAAATTTAACAGGTTAAATGGGACAAATTTTGTATTGGCATCTGCTGTTAATTAGACGACTTTTCACCATTGGGTTTTTCAACATTCGGCATGACATGTTGATGAAAGTGGGAGGTGACAACATCACATCACAGAACAAACTAAACAAACTGGTCAATCTACTATATCCTTTAGCGAGGATTGTGAAATTTAAGTACAATGACCAAGGTGCAGATAAATACAATTTTGCCTTTCCACTGTTGGGAGCATCAAATATAAATAAGTGATAATTCATTCGGCTCTTAGGCCTCTGTTTCTCATTTCCACAGATGCTGTCTGACCTGCTGAGTCTTCCCAGGGTTTTCTGTTTTTATTTCAGAATTATTACATTTGCACTTTTCATTATTTCCATGAAAAGTAATAAAAGTGGATGCTGATCAATATTTTGTCCATTTCAGCAACGTGCCTTAACTTCAGTTTGCAAAAATGAGCATGTAACTGGATTACAAAAGAATGTGCTTATTTCTGTTAGGCTATACCGTGCCAGAATTCCATTGTGAAACCATTATTTTTCCTCTAAATTTCGCGCATTTTTTTAATAGCATCTTAAAACAATTCCAATTATGGTGCTAATTTATTACTTCATTCTCTTCACATATTTTTCATTTCACATTGTAAACGCACAAACCATGCAAGCCAACTAAACTGTTCACAATTAAATAACTCAGTAGAAATCACATTCCAATAGTTAGAGACCGAAAAGAAAATATTCATTCACAAAGTCCAGCAAATTTGGTCATCCCTTCATACTGGTATGGCTTCTCCAAGCAATAGCAATATAAATCAATTGTATAAAATTGAATGTTTACATTGGCTGCGTTATATATATTATATGTATTATATATTAGACATAGGCGAGAAAAGGCAAAAAATTAATTTGGGAAACTCTAATGGCTAGTTTTCACGGGGCGACTTGACGCAAGATGTAGCCAGAGTGGAGTGGTCGTGGTCTAGCACGATATCACACGATATAACGGGGGTAGAGTAAAGAGTTCCCACGGTACTCGGCAATTCTGTCATTTGTGCGAGTGACTTGTCCGTCTCCCGATCTTTCCCGAATCAACATCGTGGACTGTAGTGTAGTTAATCACGTGGCACAAATGATGTTACTTTGTTGTCACACACTCTATTCGTTTTTTTCACCCGAGCTCTTTAATGAGCTGAAGAATAATCTGTGTTTTTTTAGACAAATGTTGTTTGGTGTGATGCACCTTCTCTCAATATGTGCAAGAAGTCGTCTTTTTATTTTGTCAAATATGAATAAAGACTGTGTCTCACATTGACCGTGATGATTGTGTTATTTTATGATCTACTGAGAGGTGAAACTTTCAGTCTGAAGAAACTTTCAGCCCGAAACGCCACCCGTTCCTTCTATCCAGAGATGCTGCCTGTCCCGCTGAGTTGCTCCAAGCAACTGGTGTCTATCTTCAAAGGACTGACCAGGACTGCCTCTCTCTCTCTCTCTCTCTCTCTCTCTCTCTCCCCTCTCTCTCTCTCTCTCTCCCCCTCCCTCTCTCACAGGCATGAATGGATGAACTCCGCGGGCCAGGCAGCATCTACGGAGAGAAATGGACAGCGACCCATTCTTCAGGCTGCCTTATGTCTCTTCCACCCCCCCCTCACCCCAACTCCCACCCACACACGCGAATGCTGGAGAAACTCAGCGGGTGCAGCGGGGCCGAAACGTTGTCTATTTCCTTCGTTCCATAGATGCTGCTGCACCCGCTGAGTTTCTGCAGCATTCGCGTGTGTGGTGGGGGTTGTTGGGGGGGGGGGGGGGGGGGGGGGGGGGGGGAGACATAAGGCAGCCTGAAGAATGGGTCGTCTGTCCATTTCCCAAATGCTGTCTGGCCCGCGGAGTTCCTCCATTCATGCCTGTGTGAGAGGGAGGGAGGGAGAGAGAGAGAGAGAGAGAGGCAGTCCTGGTCAGTCCTTTGAAGATAGACACCAGTTGCTTGGAGCAACTCAGCGGGACAGGCAGCATCTCTGGAGAGAAGGAACGGGTGGCGTTTCGGGTCGAGAGCCTTCTTCACACTCTCCCTCCCTCACTCTCACACAGGCATGAATGGAGGAACTCCGCGGGCCAGGCAGCATTTACGTTCCTTCTCTCCAGAGCGGCTGCCTGTCCCGCTGAGTTGCTCCAAGCAACTGGTGTCTATCTTCAAAGGACTGACCAGGACTGCCTCTCTCTCTCTCTCTCTCTCTCTCTCTCTCTCTCTCTCCCCCTCTCCTCTCTCTCTCTCACACAGGCATGAATGGATGAACTCCGCGGGCCAGACAGCATCTACGGAGAGAAATGGACAGCGACCCATTCTTCAGGCTGCCTTATGTCTCCCCCCCCCCCCCCCCCCCCCCACCCCAACTCCCACCTACACACACGAATGCTGGAGAAACTCAGCGGGTGCAGCGGGGCCGAAACGTTGTCTATTTCCTTCGTTCCATAGATGCCTGGCCCGCGGAGTTCCTCCAGTTAGAAACTGCTTTCAGACAAAAAGAGACACACTGACATTAATGAAATGCTTAGCTAGTTTTATTAGATTTGTATGTAAATAGCAAACTGGCTGGATTCACTCTATCCAACCTCCGGGTTCACCGTTGGCAGGAGTTCCCACGGTGACCGCAAGAGTTACTACGGATATCGCACGGGACACTTCGTTCATAAAATGTTGCAATGCTCAACCACAAGTGCACAAGACACTCTTGGACAAATTCAAACATGTTTGAATTTTCTCCCGAGTACCCAAGGTACACGATTAGCTGCCGTTAGCGCCACGGTGGTCCACGAATGCCGTATTGTTACCGCACGAGGTTCCCACGATGTCAAACTCTGGTTACCTCTTGCGTCAAGTCGCACCGTGAAAAGGGGGTTTCAAACAACTGTTTTGCCAACATTGTTCTAATAGCTGTCTTAGTACTACTTCCATTTTAGTGTTTCCAAGATTGGGCAGCAATCTGCCCTGCACCTTAACAGCAGAGGCATTGATAGAAATGTGCAGAATTGCAGATAACCACTCTGACGGCCGTTCTGTGTATTTTTTTTTTAATTGCCCGACAAGTTCAGCACTGGAGTAATTTTTAAATCAGCCTCTAAAGCCGTCAACGCCGACAACGGGTAAAGGAAAGCTGGTTATTTTATGTATAAAAGTGCTCCTTAAGATGCCTTTAATTTAAATTTTACGTTGCGAAAAGGTGATTTTTTTTCCCCTCATACGAACCGGCAGTATTTTTCCTGCCGATATGGGGTTTAAATTCACCGCAACCGCAACGTTCCAATTGATCGCGTTCCAGAAAACACACTCGCAAGATGATTTAAATGGACATTAATTTAAGGTATTAAACATTAAATTCCTTCCATTTGGCCTATAAATCCATGGCAATGAGATTTAAAAATTATGTTATATTTTGAATTCTTGTGTAAACGTTATTTGGACACTTAGGCTATTTAAAAATGTTAATCTATTCTTAAGAAATTGATAGATGTTTAGATCTAGTAATTGAATTTTGTAATTAGCTACAATTAGGTAACTAACTAATTATATGCTTTAATTTCAAGTCATCTAAGTAAGATTGTTTCATAATTGTTTCAGAATGTTTCAATCTATAATAACTGAAAAGTTATTTCAGTTCTCTTCATTTTTAAGAAAGTTATGGCCATTTGACTGTCCACGGTCACAGCTTTTGTGTTAAGTCAATGGAAAAGCAAGATGCTAATTTCCGAGTATGAAAATGGCCATAACTTATTTAATACTGAAGATATGAAAGTGAATTAGGGGTCAAATTAAACTCCTTTTTATGCTTTATCTGATGGGATAAATTACAGACTTGATTTTTAAAATCTCAAAATTTTGTAACATTGCTACACTCTGGCTTCACGATTTTCCAGCTCTTCATGCTTAAAACCCAATTGATATATTTACTTTTGGTAACATAGACATACCTGGCACCAGATTGTACAATATGCAATACTCTGAGATAAAAACAAAAAATACTGAAAACACTTGGAAATGCCAAATGTTTTCAGAATTTTTGGTTTTATTTTCCATTTATACCATTTGAAATTTGTTTTTCAAATATACTAATAAGCTCTTGTCCAACAGGTACATATATTTTCTCAAGATTCATCATTGGACGTATTTCACTAAAAGGTGGTAGTGATGGGAAATGAGGGGCAATCTCAACTCTTCAGAGCTATTTATATAATGCCTAACAAAATCACAGTACACTGTTACTCCTCTTAGCACTAGTCGTGAGAGTGCTCAATCATGGTCCTGGAGTCCAAACACTCACAGGTACATACCACCCGGCACCGCTCCCATACCGTGTTCTCTCAAAGGGTGGTGAATCACTGGAATACTCTGCCCTTGGGTGTTGGAGGGCAAATCAATAAACAAATTTAAGGTGGAGATAAATAAATGTGGGAAAGTAAGTAATTGAGGGTAAATGGGGAACTGGCATAGAAGAGACCAGCAAAGATTAGCCGCGATTATACTGAATGGTAGGAAGGCTCGAGGGGGCCTGCTTGCCAACTCCTGTTCTTATTCCTATGTTCTTGACCTTCTCTCAGCATGCAGCTCGCTGTGTTGAGAACCTAAGCAATCCACACCTCTCATTTCAACCACCAACTCCAGTCCGCATTGTCATGCAGAGATGAGATCCATTTGGCAGTTTCATTGTTGCAAGAATACCAGCAAAGTGCTGAGCCTTCAACCGCATACTCCACACAACAGCTGTGAGGGAATAGATTTGTGCCAGATTCCGAGTACACCAGTATTGTCAGTAATATATCCCTCTACATAAAATGCGGCGACTGCCCCTTTTAACTCTATTCCATTAACGGAATTGCCCCTGAGTAATGCATCCTGAGTAGTAAGCAAAGTGCCAGTGTACTTATGGTGAGAGAATGTTCAGACTGTTTAGGTAAGTGTATGAAAAAGGTCAACAGATTAAGCGGAGGTTGGGCGATCATTTCGCCGAACACCTCCGCTCAGTCCGCAATAACCTACCTGAACTCCCGGTGGCTCAGCACTTCAACTCCCCCTCCCATTCCCAATCCGACCTCTGTCCCGGGTCTCCTCCATTGCCAGAGTGAGCAACACCGGAAATTGGAGGAACAGCACCTCATATTCCGCCTGGGTTGCTTGCGTCCGGATGGCATGAACGTTGAATTCTCCCAATTTTGCTAGCCCTTGCTGTCTCCTCCCTTTCCTTAACCCTCAAGCTGCCTCCTCCCATCCCCCCGCCCTCGGGCTCCTCCTCCTCCCTTTTTCCTTCCTTCTCCCCCCCCCCCCCACCCCCCATCAGTCTGAAGAAGGGTTTTGGCCCGAAACGTCGCCAATTTCCTTCGCTCCATAGATGCTGCTGCACTCGCTGAGTTTCTCCAGCATTTTTGTGTACCTTTGATCTTTCAGCATCTGCAGTTCCTTCTTGAACAACAGATTATCTTGATGAGTATACTATTTCACACATGTAGATGGCTCAAGATCCACTCACAGTATGTGAATTGATGGACTGACATACTAGTTCTTTCCACATCAAAATTAATGTTCTCTAACATTTTGTCTCAAGATAATGTGCTAGGATAGATTCACACTAAAAGAGAATTTTCACCTTTATGAGCAGGCTTAGGTTTCAAATCCTGAATATACAATTCCTCCAAATTCTACAGCTATAAGTAAGACAAAAGAGAGAATGTTGATGTTTGATATATTCTATAAACGAGATACTATCTATATTCCCCATTGATTTTCCTTTACCCCGATCCATTTTGTAAATAAAGTAACAAAAGAATAGCCAAAGTGCTGCATCATTACAGTTGAATTAAATAATAGCGTGGAGTAAATAGCTTCCCCAACTATCTTCAAGCTTGCTCATGGTGTTGCAAAATGAAAAACTTCCAAAAAAGGGTTATCCTGAGATGAAAGGCAATGATTGATAAAGTAAAACAAAGCAAAGATCAATACTTGCAGGTAACATTTATATTAAAGCACGATGTCAAGGAACTAGATTTAAAAGTGCCTTCATCAAAGCAAAGCCTTTTTACTTGTTATTATTTATATTATGATTTATGATTGTGAAGCATCATTTTTCAGCAATTTTTCACTGCAATGAATATTTGCAGCAAAATTGTGGGCAAGGGTGATGGATTTTTTCCAGTTTTGTCATTGATCACATTTCTTTGAGATTGAAACGCAAGGTTTCTCTTTGTTGTGAAATATGTCTTCAGAGAAAGGTGGGGCACAGAGAGGAACACCACAGCTGTGTTGGGTTATTAAGTTGCACCCAACCTTTTTTTTTAAGTCACCTTATCCATTCCGGGTTTGGTCCAAAGCATGTAAATGTTAACTTTGTCAGACAACACATTTATGGTATGTACACAAATGTTGTAACAGCACATTTGTAAACCAGATGGGATGAAATTAAACTTTAAATGTAGGCTTAGTTTGAGTGTCGGATAGGATTGATTGGATAAAATGGATACGGGAATTTGTTCAATTTGATGGAAGGCTCATGTTTTGACAACATTTGCCAAGTTGCTCATGGTACAATAGGGTTAATGATTCTGCTTAAGTATAATCTGCTGAAGTACCTAACAATTTTGTAATTATTGTAAGGGAAATAATGATTGGAGAGGTGCCTCAGATGCTATTTATTGCAATATGACTTGCTTTGAAATTGTTGATTGGAGCTATCTTGAAGCAGATATATCACTCAAAAACAAAACTTTCACCCCAAATGTGCACTGTGTGCAACGCATGATAGGTTAAATTACATGAAGAAAATTAAATTGATCGATTATAAGGAATCCGAATTGATCACGTAAAAAAACATACTATAATTTAGTGATTTAGGAATCAAATTAATGTGATTTAGAAAGAAATTAATATAAAAATAAAATCAATAGGATTAACCTATTTAAAATATATTCAATTCACTGTTACTGTTCTACTTGTAATACATTGCAGTTTACTTGGATAAAAAGAGTATATTAGATTTTATGTTTAAGAAAGAACTGCAGATGCTGGAAAAATCAAAGGTAGACAAAAATGCTGGAGAAACTCAGCGGGTGAGGCAGCATTTATGGAGCGAAGGAAAATATGACGTTTATGTGCTGTTTTAATGTTGTGAAATGTCAGGCATGGATGAAAAACAAAGGCAAATAGTTTTTAAAATATTTCTAAACTGTATTCTTATATGAAATGTAGGAGTGTATTTTTTTTGCAATGTTTTCCATGTCTGCAGCGTTTAGTGAGCAAATTGCTTGTAATATATTGAAGAGATGAAATAATTCATATGGGGAATATGAATCAAATTAAGATAATATAATGAAACGCAATGATCAGAAGTAATAGCTACATACAAGAGTATGTATAGGTTGCAACTGAATCATCCTACCACAACTGAGAGCAGTCCTGAACTATTATCCACCTCATTGGTGACCCTCGGACTATGTTTGATCGGACTTTACTGGCTTTATCTTACACTAAACGTTATTCCCTATCATGTATCTATACACTGTGACTGGCCCGATTGTAATCATTTATTGTCGTTCTGCTGACTGATCAGCACGCAACAAAAACTTTTTACTGTAGCTCGGTACACGTGACAATAAACTAAACAGAATTGGAAGTCTAGAATGAAGATCTAGAAGAGATGAAGATAGCAAATTATAATAAGTTCCAAGTAATAGAAGATTACAGTATATAAAAAGTGTCTAATTAAACATATGACAATAGGCAGGAATGCTGAGCTGAGGAACTGGTGCCGAGAGGTGAAGGTAAACTCATTCAGACCATAGAGGGAAAAGAAATGGTGAAGAAGCTTAATCTTGAATACCTCCAAACTACTTCTAGAGGGACCAATGAATAATAGCCACCACTGTTGCCCAAGTAAAAAGTCATAACAGTTAAATCCAAAGTACTATTAAAATAGTAAAAATAAATAATCTTAAAAACTGAAAATGAACATTGAATTACATTTTAATGTAATCGAACTTTTATGACAATGAGGAAAAACATAAAAATGCTGGAGGAACCCAACTGGTCAGGCAGCATCTGCGGAGGGAATGGTCAGACGTGTTTCGTGTCACGAGTCTGAAGAAGGTTCCTGACCTGAAACATCATCTGTCCATACCCTCCCCAGATGCTGCCTGACCTGCTGAATTCCTCTCACACTTTGTGTTTTGCTCAAGATTACAGCGTCTACAGTCTCTTGTGTACCATGATACTGGGCCTTGATAGCAGAGAAGCTTAAACCTTACCCTAACTGTGCACATAATACTATCTGTACCGTTCAAATGCTATTATTTTTTCATTCATTTCTCTTCTTCTGTATGATACTTACATTTTCTGCTATTATATTTTAACAATGTGCTTATTTTTTCGATTTAGTTTTGTAGCAATGAGCACCCAGAGAGAAGTGCATACAGGATCATACCTGGAAAACAGAGGGTTGGAGAATAAGTGCAGGGTTCTAACAGGAAGACAAGATATAGGTCACCCTTGTCATATATTCTCATTTGCCTAATATCAAGTAACAAATTTTTACACAGAGAGTGGTGAATCTCTGGAATTCTCTGCCACAGAAGGTAGTTGAGGCCAGTTCATTGGCTATATTTAAGAGGAAGTTAGATGTGGCCCTTGTGGATAAAGGGATCAGGGGGTATGGAGAGAATGCAGGTACAGGATACCGAGTTGGATGATCAGCCATGATCCTATTGAATGGCGGTGCAGGCTCGAAGGGCCGAATGGCCTACTCCTACTCCTGCACCTATTTTCTATGAAAATCTGAATTTGAACAGAATGTTTGACCTTCCAAGGTAATATGAGATTGTACAACATCAATGAAATTACAAGTAGATGTGATAGCTGCAAGGTTTGATGATATTTTGGCCTTTGCTATCCCTTTTCACAAAAATAAAAGATGGAGAAAGGTCAGAAAGTGAAGAATATACCATGATCCTTTCATGAGCTTAGGAGGAGTGCAGCTATTTATTGGTATTTTCAAACAAAATTACTTTCTTAATGAAGTTATACTTGAATTATTGAAAATTCAGGTTAACTACATCCAACTTTTTTCAAACCTCTTTTACCAAAAAGAAACATTTATAGATGTTTTGCAAAGTATTCAATGCAAATTTTACTGAAATTACTCAATTACTTAAATAAATACAAAAAAAACCCACAAATACTTGGATAAAAAATACTTCAATATGTTTAAAATTACGAGTAACACTGCCTGCTTCCAATCAAGCAAAGCAGTGCATCAATTTAAATTTTTGAACAGAGTAGATATAGACAAACGGGAACCAAACAAAAAGAACTTTAAAGATATTTTATACACATCCGGTAAAGTCAGTACAAATGTTGGTCACATTAATGCAATGCTTGCTTGGAGGTTACAAGTAAACTGATCTCATTCACCCATCTGCCTTCCAGATGAGCTCTCTTTTCAACTGACATCCCTAAAATAAATAGTTGCTTTCCCCATTCTAAACTGAAGAATAGACAATAGATTTGAATGAGGACTCTGAGGTGATTGAAACGTGGATAAAATTATTAAATCAAAAACCTAGCTTGACAACTGTAAATGTAAATGCTGCCAGGAACCCAAAAGTAATCAAACTTAAAATAAATACAAAAAAACTGGAGAAAATCAGCGGGACAGGCAGCATCTCTGGAGAGAAGGAATGGGTGACATTATGGGTCGAGGCTCTTCTTCAGACCCAAAACGTCACCCATTCCTTCTCTCCAGAGATGCTGCCTGTCCTGCTGAGTTACTCCAGCTTTTTGTGTCTATCTTCGGTTTAATCCAGCATCTGCAGTTCCTTCTTACCCAGTAATTAAACTTGCTGGACATCGATTTCTGCTGTGGCATATAACCGCTTGAGAATCTGAAACATCTGAAAATTTTCCATTGTTTTAAGAATATGTCTGGATTAATTGAAAACTACTTTTAAATTTATTTTTATAGATTTAGAGATACAGTGTGGGAACACGACCTTTTAGCCCACTGTCCATGCCAACCATCAATCAACCATACACTAGTTCTAGGCAATCCTATCCTACACACAAGGGGCAATTTACAGAAGTTAATTAACCTGCAAATATGCACGTCTTTGGAATGTGTGAGGAAACCGGAGCACCCGGGGAAAACCCACGTGGTCACAGGGAGAACAAACAAACTCTGTACAGACAGCACCCATAGTCAGAGTCAAAGCTGGGTCTCTGCTTTTGTGAGGCATGAACTCTATCGCTGCACCACTGTGCCGTATTTTTGCTGGTGTAAATAGTGTTCATCTCTGCAATCCATTTAGCTAAAGCCCGTCAGGACTGATTGCTGAGAGGATAAACCGACCCAGAGAATGCCCACCTCTTCTACCATTCCACTGTATAAACCTCACTGTATTATTTACGACATGTGTGAATGGTAAGCCTTTAAACTAGAGACATCAGTTGTGGAACGGATACCATAGTCTATTATCACGAGTGTGACTCAAGTATGACTTGAATCCAAATGTGACCTGATTAAACAGTCAGTGTGTGGGTTAAGGGTTGATTAATCCTAACTAATACATTTATTCCTAACTGATGCAGTTACAACCTTTTTAAACGAATCAGCATGGTTGACAAATAGTATCAATGAATGTTGTCTAGTGGATTTGAAATTCTCCAAATGAATCTACCAGTTTCGATTATCAGCAAAGCTGAGGTGAATGTAATTGAAGGTAAGTGTGATAGGACAGTTACCAATTGAAAAACAGGAGGCAGGAGATAAGAATAATAATGGAAATGTACTAGGATTATTAGAATGTGCCAAGAAATATTTAACCATCTCTGCTGAGCAAGCAATGTTTCACCATATACAACAGCGACTTGGGTTAAGGAGAACCCACTACCTGCTCCCTCGACCCTCTCCCCTGCTGAATGAATGAATGAATGAATCTCTTTATTGTCATTGCACATGGTACAACGAAATTTAAAAGTCAATCCCATGGTGTGATTCACAAGAGCAATTTTAAATATATAAGAAAAGGTAAAATTATATACATATTAAAAACAAATACAGATAAATAACAATAGCAGCTGAGGTAGAACCATTCAGTTGAATGTGAGTGTTATTTCTTATTTTGCATTGTTAAGTTCACGTATGGCTATGGGGTAAAGCTGTCTCTGAGTCTGTTTGTGCGAGTTTTGAAAGACCTGTACCGTCTGCCAGAGGGCAGTAGGTGGAACAGTTTGTGTCCAGGGTGGGAAGGGTCCTTCAGGATGTTGGCTGCCCTGCCAAGGCAGCGAGAGCTGAAGATGTCCTTCAGGGACGGCAGTGGGCAGCCAGTGATTTTTTGTGCGGTGTTGATGACCCGTTGAAGGGCTCTCCTGTCCGCTGCAGAGCAGCTGGCATACCATGTGGTTATACAGTACGCCAGCACACTCTCGATGGAGCAGCGGTAGGGCACCAGCAGCTTCTCCTCCAGGTTGTTTTTCCTGAGGATCCTCAGAAAGTAGAGTCGCTGCTGGGCCTTCTTGACTGCTGTGGTGGTGTTTGTAGTCCAGGAGAGATCCTCCGTAATTTGTGTGCCCAGGAGTCTGAAGTCTGATACCCTTTCCACACAGTCCCCATTGATGAATAGGGGTTTGGGGGCTGCACTGTTCTTACGGAAGTCTATGATAATTTCCTTTGTTTTTGTGGTGTTTAGGATGAGGTTGTTGTCTGAACACCACGCTGCCAGTCTTTGGACTTCCTCCCTGTAGGCTGTCTCATTTCCTCCTGAGATACGTCCAACCACAGTCGTGTCGTCCGCAAACTTGACGATGGTGTTGGTGGAGTGGGCGGGGGCACAATCGTGGGTGTAGAGGGCGTAGAGGAGGGGGCTCAACACACAGCCCTGTGGGGAGCTGGTGCTGAGTGTGATGGGGGTGGAGAGGTGATGGCCCAGTCTGACGGTGGTTACACCAATCTTAAAGAAACCTGGTCTTGATCCCTCCTCTCTCATTAACTACTGCCCAATCTCAAACCTCCCCTTTCTTTCAAAAACCCTGGAGTGTATAGTTGCGTCGCAACTTCATTCCCACCTCCCTGCGTATAACCAACTTGAACCCATCCAATCTGGCTTTCGCCTCCTCCATAGCACAGAAACTGCTCTCCTCAAAGTCCTCAACGACCTCCTCACCTCTGCTGACACTTGTTCCCTCAACATCCTCATCCTCCTCGACCTGAGCGTAGCCTTCGATACAGTGAACCATAACATCCTGCTCACCAGACTCGAGGACCTCGGCATTGAAGGCTCTGCACTCAGCTGGCTCCGTTCCTACCTTTCCAACAGATCCCACTTCATCTCTCTCCACAACCACACCTCTGCTACAGCCACAGTCACTCAAGGCGTTCCCCAAGGCTCTGAACTCGGCCCCCTCCTCTTCATCATCTACATCCTCCCCCTTGGTCAGATACTCCGCCACTTCAACCTGAACTTCCACTGTTACGCCGATGACACCCAGATCTACCTCGGCACCAAATCCCCCCACAACCCCCCTCTCCCATATCAACTCCTGTTTGGCAGCTATAAAAACCTGGATGCAACATAACTTCCTCAAACTCAACAGCGATAAGACAGAATTCCTCCTCATAAGCTCCAAAGCCACACTCAGCAAAATCAGTAACCCCACTCTCATCATCGACGGCACCACTGTCTCCCCATCTCCCCAGGCCCGCAACCTTGGCATGATCTTTGACTCCACCCTCTCCCTTGAGCCTCACATCCGCCATGTCATTAAAACCTCCCTTTCATCTCCGCAACATCGCCAAACTCAGACCATCTCTCACACGTCCCGCTGCTGAAAGACTCATCCATGCCTTCATCTCCTCCCGACTGGACTATTGCAACTCACGTCTCCTTGGCATCAGCTCCACCTACATCAACCGACTCCAACTGGTCCAGAACGCAGCCGCCCGACTCATCACCCACACCAAATCCTGGCATCACATCACTACAGTCCTCAAACAACTTCACTGGCTTCCCATCTCCCACCGGATCACCTACAAAATCCTGATCCTCACCTACAAAGCCCTCCACCATCTGGCCCCCCCATATCTCACTGACCTCCTCTCCCCCTACCAACCCTCATGGTCCCTCAGATCCACATCAGCCGGTCTCCTCTCCATCCACATGTCCAACCTCCGCAGTTTTGGGGACAGAGCCTTCTCCAGGGCAGTTCCCAGGCTCTGGAACTCCCTCTCCCAACTGATCCGCAATTCCGTGTCCCTCACCATCTTCCAGTCCCGCCTCAAGACCCATCTCTTCACCTCTGCCTATCCTTAGCCCCACGTCTCCCTCCCTTTTCATCTGTGCATTAATTGCCTCATATTGTGTTTTGAATTGTATTCTGTCTTTACTTTGTGTACTAGTCATGTCTCTACTATTTATTTCATTCCCCTTACATGTTTTTCCTCTACATGCTAAATTTTTGTAAGGTGTCCTTGAGACTCTTGAAAGGCGCCCATAAATAAAATTTATTATTATTATTATTATTATTATACATTTCCCTCCATTTTTTAAAAATATAAAGAGGACATTGACCCAAATTTGGTTGAGCAGCTCCACATCCATGGGGATAAATTCACTGCTCCACAAATTCCCAATTCAGAGCTACAGAGATCTCCTGGACCAAGTTGATGATGAGCATCTGCATCTGGAGGACCTCACAAAATAATCGGGTTTCGGAGTTAAGCCAGAGCAGTCAATATTAATTGGGGAATAAAACATTGGACAGGTTATCAGAAAAAAACACCCAGCCGTTCTTTGAAATAATGCCATAGGATCGTTAAAATCCAGCCAAAATGATAAAGTTATATCTTCCGATTAACCAATACAGAGCAAGAGCCCTCTGAGCACAGGCTCAATTACGAGTAAAAGAAATCAAGGTAATTGATTTGAAACATCAATACATTGTTCTCTCCAGAGTTGGTGTTAAAGCTGTTACAAATGTTATCCAAATATATCCACCACTTGTGATAAATGTCTAGCCCAAAAGGCAACTATAACACACTCCTTAGTTTCCTAAACTTTATAGATTTTGGAATGATATTTTTGAAATATTTACAAAATTATTCAAGACAAGAATGGAACCTAATACTGAAATGATTATATTTGGCGTAATGGAAGATGGGAATAAATTGAACACATCTCAAAATCTATTCCTTAACTATGGTTTAATAATAGCAAAAAAATTAATACTTAAATTTTGGAAGGGTACATCAATACCAACGCTTAAAATGTGGATTGCAAGTATGTTGGACACAGCTCATCTTGAGGAAATGCGATTCCTCCTAATGGATAAATCAGACCAATTCATAACGAGTTGGTCTCCATTCGTCGGTTTTTTTGGAATCATATGGTGCAACACAATTGTAAAATAACTGTTTCAGGTCTGGACGAGGGTTGGTCAAGATTATAAATAATGATCTCCTTTCCTTTTTTATTTTATCTTCTTTTCTCTATTTTCTCTCTCAACTTTCTTCATTTACTCGTTTTCTTTCTTCACACACTATATATTTCACATCTTTCTATCCTTTACTATCTAACTTATTTTTCTTATTCTAATCTTTTTTCAATGTAACAAAAAAAAAAAAGTTGTACATAAAATGTATTATGAAAATATATATTAGGCACTTTGGTGCCATATGACTGTACTTACTTCTAATAAAATAAAAATAAAAAAAATAAAAAATAAAAAAAGCTGTTACGTACTGTTACATACGAGCTGGTCATAGACTGCCATAAACAGGGCTGGAAGGCAAGGTATATGCCCATCGAGGTTGGCTGCAGAGATTTTGCAGGGCAATCGCTCTACAAAGCCTTGAGTGCGCTGAGCTTCAACGGAATGGAGAGGAGAAGAGCCATCAAGAACACCACAGAGGCAGCGGAGAAGGCCTCAAGTTGGCTCTGGATCAGGAGAGGAGGTCCATGGGGAGGAGCGAATGCCACCTCAACACGTCATGGTCTGATCAACCACGGCTGGGTCGCCCGGGTGAGGGTGTCTGATGTTGAAAGACCCGAAACACCCAATGACCCCAGGTTACATCACTGATATGTCCAGGAGCATCAATAGATGGGGGTTTTTAATCAATTACGTATTTCCAGCAATTTTTTTTGTTTCCAGAATAAATTTGCCAAATTTTCTTTTGGTATAACTGAGTCGTTGACATTTTGTAAAGTATTGATAACTGTTTGTTTTTAATCCACAAATCTACTGAAATATGAAAGATATGGAAGGTACAATCAGCTATACCTATTGGCAGAAATTGCTTTTCTGCATAGAAACATAGAAATTAGGTGCAGGAGTAGGCCATTCGGCCCTTCGAGCCTGCACCGCCATTCAATATGATCATGGCTGATCATCCAATTCAGTATCCCGTACCTGCCTTCTCTCCATACCCTCTGATCCCCTTGGCCACAAGGGCCACATCTAACTCCCTCTTAAATATAGCCAATGAACTGGCCTCAACTACCCTCTGTGGCAGAGAGTTCCAGGGATTCACCACTCTCTGTGTGAAAAAAGTTCTCCTCATCTCGGTTCTAAAGGATTTTCCCCTTATCCTTAAGCTGTGACCCCTTGTCCTGGACTTCCCCAACATCGGGAACAATCTTCCTGCATCTAGCCTGTCCAACCCCTTAAGAATTTTGTAAGTTTCTATAAGATCCCCTCTCAATCTCCTAAATTCTAGAGAGTATAAACCAAGTCTATCCAGTCTTTCTTCATAAGACAGTCCTGACATCCCAGGAATCAGTCTGGTGAACCTTCTCTGCACTCCCTCTATGGCAATAATGTCCTTCCTCAGATTTGGAGACCAAAACTGCACGCAATACTCCAGGTGTGGTCTCACCAAGACCCTGTACAACTGCAGTAGAACCTCCCTGCTCCTATACTCAAATCCTCTTGCTATGAAAGCCAACATACCATTTGCTTTCTTTACTGCCTGCTGCACCTGCATGCCTACCTTCAATGACTGGTGTACCATGACACCCAGGTCTCGCTGTATCTCCCCCTTTCCCAATCGGCCACCATTTAGATAATAATCTGCTTTCCCGTTTTTGCCACCAAAATGGATAACCTCACATTTATCCACATTATACTGCATCTGCCAAACATTTGCCCATTCACCCAGCCTATCCAAGTCACCTTGCAGTCTCCTAGCATCCTCCTCACACCTAACACTGCCCCCCAGCTTAGTGTCATCCGCAAACTTGGAGATATTGCCTTCAATTCCCTCATCCAGATCATTAATATATATTGTAAATAGCTGGGGTCCCAGTACTGAGCCTTGCGGTACCCCACTAGTCACTGCCTGCCATTGTGAAAAGGACCCGTTTACTCCTACTCTTTGCTTCCTGTTTGCCAGCCAGTTCTCTATCCACATTAATACTGAACCCCCAATGCCATGTGCTTTAAGTTTGTATACTAATCTCTTATGTGGGACCTTGTCGAAAGCCTTCTGGAAGTCCAGATACACCACATCCACTGGTTCTCCCCTATCCACGCTACTAGTTACATCCTCGAAAAATTCTATAAGATTCGTCAGACATGATTTACCTTTCGTAAATCCATGCTGACTTTGTCCAATGATTTCACCACTTTCCAAATGTGCTGCTATCCCATCTTTAATAACTGACTCTAGCAGTTTCCCCACTACCGCATCTAATCCGAAACACAACAACGTTTTACAGATTAAGCTATTTCAATTTAAAATGTGAGGATATATTTCTGATAGTAATATACAAGTACATGCATTACTATAGAAAATAAACATTGGTAGAATAATGTGAGATTGTACACCACAACAAAGATTACAACAGAATTTATAGCATATTTTTAAGAACAGATTTCAATTATTTTTCCTGTCATAGCATTAATAGTTATTGTATTAGAATTGATAGCACAGAAACAGGACATTTGTATTGACTGATCTTTACCATTATACTTGATCCATTTCAGCCTCTTTGCGTTTAATTCAGAAACACAAGAAATTGCAGATGCTAGAATCTTAAGCAAAGCGAAGTGCTGGAAGAACTCAGCGGGTGAGGCAGGTCAGATACAGGGATGCACTATTGTTTGCATGCTATCCAATGAAATGAAATCACACTAAAAGCAGGTACAATCAAGCCATACCCAAGAACGCAATGAAGATGGGTTGAAAGATCGAGCTTCCCCCATAAATTATGGGAAGACCATTCTATTAACGGCATGAAGAAGCTGTTCATGAATCTGGTGGTACATGCATTCAAGATTTTGTATTCTCTGCCCGATGGGAGAGGGAAGAAGAGGGAATGGCCGAGGTGAATAACAGTCCTTTGACAGACATCTGTCACTTTGTTCACCGCCTCTGAGGTTAGAAGGTACGGTGAAGGGTGGACCGCTGGAGAGAGGAGCGGCAGAGTGGACAAAGCAAAGGGAAGAGGTGGCGGCAGTGGAGGGGGAAGTGGACTAAGCAACGGCTAACATGAAGCCACTGCTGGAGAGAGGGGAGAGAGCCTCAAGGTGACCGAGCGCCAAATGACGGTGGTGGCGGCCTGAAGAAAGTGGTGTCCCCAGTGGCTACAACGAGAGCGGTGACAACCGGAATGGTGCATCAACAGGTGAAGAAGGGCTCAATGGTGCACCTTGTGGAAGATGCCAGCAACTGGGCCCGGGAGTTGCTCTCTACTCTCTCTCGTTCTCACTCTCCTTCCCAGTGTCACACTAACAGTGGCTGAAAATAGAAGAGCAGCGAGCCCAGGTAATGTTGTTGCATCTATGAAGTGGATGGGAAGTCCTTGCCATCCTCCTGTTGCAATAACAGGTCATTCAGGAAACGGGACCACCTATTGTGAATTGGTTACCTAAGTGGGATTTTACACAACTCGCTTATTACGCAAGGCGGGGAGTATCTGTACATATAACAGAGTAATATTGATAACACAAAGTCCTCAAACTATTATTCAAAAATCAAACTGCAAAGGTCTTGAATAGCAGGAGAGAAATGTGGATGATTTGGCGTCTTACACTAAATGTGGAACTTTAATCTCTTGCTAATCAACTAAGAACTTGTGAGGAATAGACCACTTAGATCTTTTAGACCTAACTCCACACAGCTACTCAATATTTCTTAATAATATAAAAAAAATTGTAACAATTAACATCTGACCTAGCATCAACTGCAGTTTACAGAAGTGAGTTCCAACACATTGCAGAACTGAACCAATTCCCACTCCGTATTTACCAGAGTGAGTAATATGTTCAGCTAGATTCCAGCCCGAAGCAATGAAGTTTAAAATTCACCCTGTGTTTCACACATTTTGGTACCTAAATGACTTCTTTGAAATTACAACCAAAATTATTTAAGTGCAATTAAAGACAGATGGAAAACATTTGTGTTTTTGGAAGTAAACACTAAAGTATTGCCGCAATACGTCATTATTTTCTGAAACTTATTTGTCCATTCCAGGCTCTTACAAAAAACAGCTGCAAGTACTGAACCAAGTTAAGGATAGTTGCTCATCGAATAACCTTATTGATACAGCCTATTGTTGAGTTGAGCTCTTAAAGAGAGCTTAGCCAGAAATACAAATAATCAATGCAACAGTTCTATAAAGAATTGTTTGCTGATTTGGAAAGTTGGAACAATATTGAACACATCAACTTACACAAGTGTGTATTGATTTGGGAGGGAAATACAAAACAAATTCCAATTTTAATTATTTTAGTGGTATTAATAAAACTCTCTCCATTATGTCAAAATACAAGATTGTAGTTAGAATTTATAATTGCATTTTATCAACCAAAAATACCTGCATGTAAAAGTGCAAAGCAAAATTGAATCCTTGGTGGAAATAATTTTAGGTTGAAGCCCACCAAATCTTAGATTAAATCAAAATACAATAAATGCATTAAAAAAAAATCATGGGAATCAGCCATCTCTGGAATTGGTGCATTCATCTCTGAACTATTGATACAATGAATAATGATAGCTAGCCATCAGGAAAGCAGACGTCCATTTTTAAAAGAGGGAATTGAACGGTCCCATTGAAGAAAAGTCAAATAATTGTAACTCTTTGATCATACCTTTGATGCCACTCTACCTTATACTTGCAATTTTGAAGTACACTTCTTTTTAATTATAGCTGCAATTATAGTGAGCATCAAATGGCATTTGTATGCCAATCTGCTCTGTGCTGTCAGTATTTTATAAATGTCTTCCAATTTTTGTCTTTAAACACATTATGAATAATTCACTTGCAGCTGAAGCAACTCTGCTGATTAACCAATTGCTGCAATGAACTCTGGTACCCTGCAGTCCACAGTAACTGCAAATATTCCAGAAACACTCAGGCTAATGGGTTAGACAGGGCTGCCAACTCTCACGCATTGAGCGCGAGAATCACGCATTTCGCCAAATTCTCACGCTCTCACGCTGATCACAAATTTCTCACATTCTGTCGTGAGAAATTCTGTGATCAACGAAAATTTAAAAATCATATCAACTGCATGGGCCACGGGTGTTTGAGAGCAGGGGCTGGGGGAGGGATGGAAGTAGAATCAGAATCAGAATGCTTTATTGTCATTGCATGTGTCACATACAACGAGATTACTGTGTCTCTCCATTTAAAAGAACTTCAAACATTCACATACTCATACATTTTACACTCCCTCCCTCCCCAAACCCACCCATGGATTCACATTTACATAAATTAACACTGTCTCCCACCCCCCCTCCTTCCCCATAACCCGCTCCCGAGACAGAAGCAGCGGCAGGGCCAGATGCGGATGGGGAGCCGTGGCTGGCGAGTGTTTGCCGGGCTGGCAAGTTGCTCGCTGCAGCTCCGGCCATGGAGCAGCCCCATTGCAAGAGTCCCGGGCCGTCGAAGACGTCGGAAGCATTGCGCCGCTGCCGTGAGAGTCTCTGTGCCAAATTCGCCCAGGTGACCGGCATGGATCAGGCTGCGGTTCGGTGCATTATGGAGGACAACAATGGCTGCTGGAAGTAAGTACCAAGCACTGGATAAAAACTGGATGGAAGATAGTGGCCTACAAATGAGGGTGGTTGGAGAAAGCACCCTGCTTGCCTGCTAGATTTTCACTTACTGTAACTGCAGGAAAAATGTTCCCGATGTTGGGGGAGTTCAGAACCAGGGGTCACAGTTTAAGAATAAAGGGTAGGCCAGTTAGGACTGAGATGAGGACAAACTTTCTTCATGCAGAGAGTTGCGAGTCTGGGGAACTCTCTGCCACAAATGGCAGTAGAGGCCAATTCACTGGATGTTTTCAAGAGATAGTTACATTTAGCTCTTGGGGCTAGCGAAATCAAGATATATCTGGAAAAACAGGAAAGAGGTACTGATTTTAGATGAACAGCCATGATCATATTGAATGGCAGTGCTGGCTCGAAGGGCCGAATGGCCTATTCCTGCACCTATTTTCTGTGTTTCTATGCTTGAGTATATGGCAATAAAACTCGACCACTTGATTTTGAAGCATTAATGCATGGTGGAGGTATAATGGCGTGATAGAGTGATAAAGTGTGAAAACAGGCCCTTCAGCGCAACTTGCCCACACCCGTCAATGTGTCCCAGCTTCAATGCTTCAAATAAAAAACATTGAAATCATACTTCTACAATGCACTAAAACATGATTTTAATACATCAAATTTCAAGAAGTCCCTACCGTGAGAGTAATTGGGAATGGGTTCCTATTAAATCTTTCCTCTCTCATCTTAAACCTATGTCCTCTGGTTCTCAATTCCCATACTCTGGGTAAAAAACTCTGCATTTACTCTACATCTGCTTCTATCATAATTCAAGATTCAAGAGAGTTTATTGTCATGTGTCTCAGATAGAATAATGGAATTCTTGCTTTGCTTCAGCACAACAGAATATGGTAGGCATGAATACAGAACAGAGTGTCCATATACCATTATATAAATATATACACACATTAATAAATAAACAGATAAAGTGCAAATAAACAGATAATGGGCTATTAAGGTTCAGTTTTGTTTGAGTTGAGTTTAATAGCCTGATGGCTGTGGGGAAGTAGCTATTACTGAACCTGGACTTTGCAGTCTTCAGGCTCCTGTACCTTCTACCTGGTGGTAGCGGGGAGATGAGTGGGTGGCCAGCATGGTGTTGGTCCTTGATGAAGCTGCCAGCCTTTTTGAGGCAGCGACTGCGATAAATTCCCTCGGTGGTAGGGAGGTCAGAGCTGATAGAAACATAGAAATTAGGTGCAGGAGTAGGCCATTCGGCCCTTCGAGCCTGCACCGCCATTCAATATGATCATGGCTGATCATCCAACTCAGTATCCCGTAACTGCCTTCTCTCCATACCCTCTGATCCCCTTAGCCACAAGGGCCACATCTAACTCCCTCTTAAATATAGCCAATGAACTGGCCTCGACTACCCTCTGTGGCAGAGAGTTCCAGAGATTCACCACTCTCTGTGTGAAAAAAGTTCTTCTCATCTCGGTTTTAAAGGATTTCCCCCTTATCCTTAAGCTGTGACCCCTTGTCCTGATGATGGATTGGGCAGTGTTTATTACATTTTGTAGTCTTTTCTGCTCCTGGGCACATTGTGGATAAAGTTTATGAAAAAGGAAGAAAATAAACAGGAAATAGGAAAGATCCTAGGGAAGATTGGAGAAGTAGAAAATCAAAGAACTACAGAAGCTGAAATGTGAAATTGGACAGAAAATACTGGAAGTACTCAACTTGTCAGAGAGTATCAGCGAAAATGGGAAGCAGAGCTCAAGGTCATTGAGGATCTCAAAGAAAAACGTTAATATTAAGTTGCAGAAAGGGTGGGGAAAGATAGACAGATGCCTCTGATGGGGTAAGGCCAGACTTGCCGCAGGGGTAAATTACAAAAAGGTCATCCAGTCAAAGGCTTAACAGGCACAGACAGAACGAACTTGAACAAAAGGGAATTTTAAAAAAGCAAATAGATTAGGCTGCTTAAAGAGCAATTACACAAAGAAATGTAAAAGTTCTGATACGCAGATCTGTAGGATGTGACTGAAAGTCAAGCAATGTTAAGGGAGTGAAAAAAAACTGAGCTAAACTGGGCTGACCAGTTCTGACACAGATTGAGAATACAAGTTAACTAAAGTTTATAGAATTCAAAATCAAAGCAAAAATAATAAAATATAATAAATAAAAAAACAAGAGTGACAAGTGAAAAGAACAAAACTGGACAGTTCTAATTAATCATCAATTCCCACAAGGGACAATAGATGTGTCTCAAAACTGGAAGAAAGGTGACAGCAAATTTAACAGAAAATAAGAGAAACAAAGTATCTAGCAAGATAAGAATGCAGAAGCAATGAAAAGACACCAATGTATGAGCAGGTTCCCATGCAATTCAACTACGAGATCATTTATGCTCACTTAAAAAAAAATAATAATAATCCCACACCGCACGGCTCTCAGTAATCCACTACAGCAATGGATAATCAAGTTATGACTCAAAACTGGGTCCAACTAAGAATCCATTTTAGGTCATTCAACTAAGGGATTGTTTAAAAAAAAAATCTGTTGCTTATTTTGAGTAATATTCACATCCTAAGTACATTCGAAGTAATTCATTACCAAAGAACAGCTTTCAGGGTATTAATTTAAAATATAGAAATGTGCTAACTACAAGTAGATATACGATAAATAACTACTGCTTACTGAGCTTCATGTATCCAACCAGCGATTGGATTACATTAACATTACCCTACACACACTGGGAACAATTTACACTTATACCAGGCCAATTAACCTACAACCCTATATGTCTTTGGAGTGTGGGAGGAAACCAAAGATCTTCAGAAAACCAAGCGGTCATGGGGAGAACGTACAAACTCCATACAGACAGCACCATAGTCGGGATCAAACCCGGGTCTCTAGCGCTGCAAGTGCTGTGAGGCAGTAACTCTACCACTGCGCCACCTGCTCAACTCTCTAGTTCTATCAGCAGATTGTTTGCTGCTCCAGATTCCAGCATCTGCAGTCTCTTGTGTCTCCAACTCAATCCAAATCCCAGCTAGTTGTACGGTAAGGAACTGCAGATTCTGGGTAACATAGAAACATAAAAAATAGGTGCAAAAGTAGGCTATTTGGCCATTCGAGCCAGCACTGCCATTCAATATGACCATGGCTGATCATCCAAAATCAGTACTCCATTCTGGCATATCCTTTGATTCCCTTAACCCCAAGAGCTAAACCTCTCTCTTGAAAACATCCAATGAATTGGCCTCCACTGCCTTTTGTGGCAGATAATTCCACAGATTCACAACTCTCTGGGTGAAAAACTTTTTCCCTCGTCAGTCCTAAATGGCCTACCTCTTATTCTTAAACTGTGACCTCTGGTTCTGGACAAAAAATAACATGCACAAATTGCTGGGGAAACTCAGCTGGTCCAGCAGCATCTCTGGAGAATAGGCTTGTTTTACACACCTTCATATTATAACCATATAACAATTACAGCACGGAAACGGGCCATCTCGACCCTTCTAGTCCGTGCCGACCATGTATTCTCCCCTAGTCCCATATACCTGCGTTCAGACCATAACCCTCCATTCCTTTCCCGTCCATATAACTATCCAATTTATTTTTAAATAATAAAAACTAACCTGCCTCCACCACCTTCACTGGAAGCTCATTCCACACAGCCACCACTCTCTGAGTAAAGAAGTTCCCCCTCATGTTACCCCTAAACTTTTGTCCCTTAATTCTCAAGTCATGTCCCCTTGTTTGAATCTTCCCTACTCTCAGTGGGAAAAGATTATCCACGTCAACTCTGTCTATCCCTCTCATCATTTTAAAAACCTCTATCAAGTCCCCCCTTAACCTTCTGCGCTCCAAAGAATAAAGCCCTAACTTGTTCAACCTTTCTCTGTAACTTAGTTGCTGTAACCCAGGCAACATTCTAGTAAATCTCCCCTGTACTGTCTCTATTTTGTTGACATCCTTCCTATAATTAGGCGACCAAAATTGTACACCATACTCCAGAATTGGCCTCACCAATGCCTTGTACAATTTTAACATTGCATCCCAACTTCTATACTCAATGCTCTGATTTATAAAGGCCAGCACACCACACCACCACCACCCTTTACCACCCTATCTACATGAGATTCCAATTTACCACACCATCATCCAGATCATTGATGTACATGACAAAAGTGGACCCAACACAGATCCCTGTGGCACCCCACTAGTCACTGGCCTCCAACCTGACAAACAACCAACCATTACTCTCTGGCATCTCCCATTCAGCCACTGTTGAATCCATCTTGCTACTCCACCATTAATACCCAACAATTGAACCTTCTTAACCAACCTTCCGTGAGGAACCTTGTCAAAGGCCTTACTCAAATCCATATATACAACATCCACTGCTTTACCCTCATCAATTTCCCGAGTAACCTCTTCAGAAAATTCAAGAAGATTAGTCAAACATGACCTTCCAGGCACAAATCCATGTTGACTGTTCCTAATCAGACCCTGTTTATCCAGATGCTTATATATATTATCTCTAAGTATCCTTTCCATTAATTTGCTCACCACTGACGTCAAACTAACAGGTCTATAATTGCTAGGTTTACTCTTAGAACCCTTTTTAAACAATGGAACAACATGCGCAGTACGCCAATCCTCTGGCACCATTCCCGTTTCTAATGACATTTGAAATATTTCTGTCATAGCCCCTGCTATTTCTACACTAACTTCCCTCAATGTCAATGTCCTAGGGAATATCCTGTCCGGACCTGGAGACTTATCCACTTTTATATTTCTCAAAAGTGTCAGTACTTCCTCTTCTTTGATCCTCATAGTTTCCATAGCTACTCTACTTGTTTCCCTTACCTCACATAATTCAATATCCTTCTCCTTGGTGAATACCGAAGAAAAGAAATTTGTTCAATATCTCCCCCATCTCTTTTGGCTCTGCAGATAGCTGTCCACTCTGACTCTCTAATGGACCAACTTTATCCCTCGTTATCCTTTTGCTATTAATATAGCTCTAGAAACCCTTTGGATTTACTTTCACCTTACTTGCCAAAGCAACCTCATATCTTCTTTTAGCTTTTCTAATTTCTTTCTTAAGATTCTTTTTACATTCTTTATACTCCTCAAGCACCTCATTTACTTATGCTGCCTATTTGTACTATAACATTCTACAACAAGTACATTCTTGATTCCAAGATTATTTGTAGATAAATAATTTCTGTAAAGTAACCTAACCCCATCCACCTTTCCAAATTATTCAATATACAGATATGTTTATTTTATAGCTGCAATGAACATCTGTACTCTTCAGTCACGTTAGGGCAACACAGTGGTGCAGCAGTAGAATTGCTGCCTTAAAGCACCAAAGACCTGGGTTCGATCCTGATTATGTGTGTTGTGTGTACGGAGTATGTAGGTTCTCCTTGTGACCGTGTGGGTTTTCTCCGGGTGCTCTGGTTTCTTCCCACACTCCAAAGACATGCAGGTTTATAGGTTAATTGGCTTTTTGGAAAATTTGTAAATTGTCTCTGGTATGAAGGATAGTGCCAGCATATGGGGTGATCGCTGGTCGGCGCCGATTCAGTTAGCCAAAGGGCTTGTTTCTACACTGTATCTCTAAAGTCACTTGTGTCAATGTTTAAAAAGTAGAATTTTACTAATTATCCCAAATCAACTGAACTGACCTGGCGTTACATCATGCCAAGTGCAGAATTATTTCCAGTGTATAGAAATTTCCATGCTGAACATCTTTTAAAGTGCATTCGGACGACAGATAGCACAATGGGCTAAGAGTTCGGCTGGCGACCGGAGGGTAGCCGGTTCAAATCCCGCTTGGAGTGCATACTGTCGTTGTGTCCTTGGGCAAGACACTTCACCCATCTTTGCCTGTAATGGAATGTTACGGCGGCAGGCGCGGGCACACCGCGACGCCCTGTGTCTCCCTTTCAAGGGAGATGCTAAAAATGCATTTCGTTGTCTCTGTACTGTACACTGACAATGACAATAAATTGAATCATTTCATTTCATTGAACAAATTATATAATCAGTTATTTAAATTACCCCCTTATCTGAATAAAGGCATTTCCTGAACTGTAAATTGTGCCTGAATACACATTACTTTAAACGATGAATGCCAGTAATTTTTTTTAATCATGTTAGCTTGGAAGCATTATTGATGCCAAGAGTGACAGGAAGTTATTGATCTAAACAGTTAATGCTGAATCAACCCTAAGTTTATGACCATATTCTTACTCATGCTAATTCATGCATATCTCTTTAACCCTGCAAGGATATAACTATTGTTCTCATCAAAAGCCACATGAAACTAGTTCAAGTGTGAAGGAAAACCTATGCTACGGAAAATTCTGTATTTTGAAACTACCAAATGCAATATTTTCTCAATCAATAAAGCTAAATGAATTTAAAATTTATAATAATTTAAAATTTGTGATTTGCATTAACAAAATAAAACGTTTTAAACAAATGTCTGGTTATCTATAAAACAAATAATGAAATAATTAACTGGAATCACTTTAACATGTATACATGATGAATCACATTAACCACAAAAGCCCCAGAACATTTGATTACTGTATGTCTCAACTATTCCTGGTCCAATGAAATCCACATTCTCACAACGTTCTGGATAAAAATGTTTTTCCCTAAATTTCCCACTTAATTTCTTAATAGAGACGTTGATAGTGATAGCATGCTGCATGGAAACAGTTCCTTCAACTTAACTCATGCCTCACCTAAACTCATCCCATTTGCCCACTTTTGGCCTTATCCCTCCAAACCTTTCCTATCCATGTAACTGTCCGAATGCCTTTTAAATATTATTGTAACTGCCTCAACTGCCTTCTCCAGCAGCTCATTCCATATTCCCACCACCCTCTGAGTGAAACAGAAGCCTCTCATGTTTCTATTAGAACTTTCTTCCTTACCTTAAATCTATGTCCTTTGGTTCTTGGTTCCCTACCCTGGGCCAAAGACTGTGCATCATCCCATAAATTACTCTCGTGAATTTATACACCTCTGTAAGTTCATCCCTTAGCCTCCTGTACTTCAAGGAATTAAGTCTTAGTTTGCCCAATCTCTCCCCATACCTCAGACCCTTACATCCCAACAAAATCCACATAAATCGTCTCTGTACCCTTTCCGGCTTAATGACATCCTTCCTCTTGCAGGGTGACCAAATGCAGCCTCAGCTATGTCTTGTACAACTGTAACGGTGTGCAAACTTCTATATTCAATAACTTGACCGATGAGCGCCAATGTTCAAAAAGTCACCTTTACGATCCTAACTACCTGTGACACCACTTTCGGAACTGTGTATTTGTTCATAGATCCCTCCACTCTATACTCTATACGGCCCAACGGTTCACTTTGAAGGTCCTGCCATGGTGACTTCCAAAAATGCAACACCTCACACTTATATGCATTAAACTCCATTAGCCATTCTTCAGCCCACATGATCCTGCTGTAATCTTCCATTGGTCGCCATAACTTAAACAAGTAAGGAACAAGTAGGAAGATGTTGACTGCATCCATTTTATGATATCACCCCTCAACCATTTGGACAAATAAGCTGCATTCTGCCAAACCATTCAGGATAATTTGCATGTCTAGTAACTCTTTGCAATTCTTTCAGTATCTCTATGGTGACAAAAACTGAACACAGTACCCCAAGGCTCAAAAACAAGGTTAACATAGCATTGAGCCATTCCAATTGTTTACTTATATGAAAATCAATAGTTCATCAGTTTGATTCATTCTGGTTAACAATTTTGCATTTACACAACCAGAACCTGTTTCTCTACCTATTTTTTAGTGCTTTCTAATAAATGAGTTATTTCTTTATTTTGAAATATTTTTAATAACCATATAATAACCATATAACAATTACAGCACGGAAACAGGCCATCTCGACCCTTCTAGTCCGTGCCGAACACATAATCTCCCCTAGTCCCATATACCTGCGCTCAGGCCATAACCCTCCATTCCCTTCCCATCCATATAACTATCCAATTTATTTTTAAATGATAAAAAACGAACCTGCCTCCACCACCTTCACTGGAAGCTCATTCCACACAGCTACCACTCTGAGTAAAGAAGTTCCCCCTCATGTTACCCCTAAACTTCAGTCCCTTAATTCTCATGTCATGTCCCCTTGTTTGAATCTTCCCTACTCTCAGTGGGAAAAGCTTTTCCACGTCAACTCTGTCTATCCCTCTCATCATTTTAAAAACCTCTATCAAGTCCCCCCTTAACCTTCTGCACTCCAAAGAATAAAGCCCTAACTTGTTCAACCTTTCTCTGTAACTTAGTTGCTGAAACCCAGGCAACATTCTAGTAAATCTCCTCTGTACTCTCTCTATATTGTTGACATCCTTCCTATAATTAGGCGACCAAAATTGTACACCATACTCCAGAATTGGCCTCACCAATGCCTTGTACAATTTTAACATTACATCCCAACTTCTATACTCATGGGATATCCAATTGGATGTCGCAGTTCTCAATTGTTATTACCTCTCACGATTTCCTATTACCATTTCAAAATCTAAAAATTAAATATAAATGGTAAGCAACCATGTCCCCAGGACAAATCCTGTGGGATCTTTCCACCTTCTGCCACTCTGATTATTTAACATTAACTAATATGCAGGGAATGGGACTGTTGGCATCAATTTGATGGACTAAATGGCCATCTCCCATTTCATGACAAATTGGGAAAATTCCATCCTTTGTTTATCTTTCTTCCATCTGATAACCCATTGTTCTATCTATTCTATCTCATATGTTGATATCCTTTCCTATTATTTAGTACATTATCTCAAGAGGTTGTGAAACCTTGATATGAACCATATTATTTTTGCCTTCATCATTATTACATCTACAAAATACTTTAATTGGATCAATATTTTTTTTATTACTGAAATTAACTTTTCAGAATTATATAGTTTAGAATTTAGTTTAGAAAAACAACGTGGAATCAGGCCGTTTGGCCCACCAGGTCTGCGGCCAGTAGCAGTCTCAATACACTAATTCTATTCTATACATGAGGGACAATTTACTGAAGCCAAGTATCCTACTAACCTGCATGTCTTTGGAATGTGTGAGGAAACCGGAGCATCCGGAGAAACCCCATGCGGTCAAAGGGAGAAGGTACAATCTCGGGTCTCTGGCACTGTAAGGCAGCAACTCTACCGCTGCACCACTGTGCCGCCCACTCTGAATTTTCTCCAATGAGGATCCATTACTTGTTCTTTTAGCAAATAGGCTGGCTGTTAGAGATCCCTGAATATATGTTTTTTTGTCCTTAAAATTAGGTGTATAAGGAATGTATAATAACTACATTTCCATTAACATTCAATAAAATGTCACAGAAGTATCATTATACATTATATAACGTAGTACCGTAAACTAACAAATAGTACAGAAATAAAACAGTTGGAATAAATGTGTTTTTGGAATGGCAGAACTATCCAACAAGAATCAGTCTTTGCTTGTCAACTATTTCTGGCTTGGATAAAAGAACAGCGTAATGTATCCAAGTCTGCCAGCAATCCCAACCAAGCTTGGCAAGAACGCAAGCTGCAAGATGTAAAAGTGTGCTCTAAGATGAAGACGAGTTAAAAGGGAAATATGTTGGCACATGAAATATAATGTGATTAAGTGAAAAGTGATCCATTTCGTTAAAAGAATGGAAAAGTAGATTTTTTTTTTAAATCTTGGAAACCAGCAAGTATTTGCAATCAAAGGAATTTGTGTTCCTGGTAAATGAATTACATAAAGCAAATCTACAGCAATATATTAAAATAGCAAAAATCTTTGGAATTCAACTGCAAACTCCTACAGCATGGAAACAGGCCCTTCAGTCCAACTTGCCCATGCCGACCAAGATGCCCCACCAAAGTTAGTCCCATTCGACCACACTTGGCCCATATCCTGCTAAACTCTTCTGATCCATGTACCTTAAACATTGTTCAAGAGCAAAGGATGCTCAGCCATTAATTATCCAAAAGATTGAGATAGATTTTCTGAGCATCCAAGGTATCGGAGAAAATAGGGACAAGGTGAGATAGTAGTGTACAACTTTGCCCATTAACTTAGTGAATGGCAACAGTAACCTGATAGCATAATGTGACTATGAAGGGTCTCGACCCAAAACGTCACCCATTCCTTCTCCCAGAGATGCTGCCTGTCCCGCTGAGTTAATCCAACTAATGTGACTTATCCTTGCTCCTGTTTCACATATGTTTGTATGGAAGATGCGACGGAGATAGATTATGCAAGACTGTGGAGAAATGTGAGGTAACTACAGATTTGTAATCAATTATACTGAGGGTCAGGGAGCCAACATGCCTGTATGGCCAGACTTGTTGCCCAAATAGAACGACACCAGACAAGAAGAGCAGAGTTCTGGTTGCATTGAAAACATGGAAATCAGGAAAGAAAGACATTGGCGTAACAAACCTATAAGTACGGAAGTGTGGAAAAGCTTCTACAGCTCTCAGAACATTGCAGACAATGGTTCAAAAAGCTCATCCAAACTAAACATAAGAAAATACTGTGTGGAATTGTTCACATTTGACACATGGCTGATGAAGAGAAATTACGCAAGGGAGCTCAAATTATGACAAAGGCCAAAATAGTCATCGTTCAAATGTTCGATTAAAAACAATTTTGACTCATCAACAGATAGTCTGAACCAAGATGACTTACGGTAGAATTTGAGTCATCAGCACATCCATGGAACATGACGCTATTAGTTTGATGATGTCACCACAGGACAGATCATCGGAAAAGAAGCAGCAAGGATTGAAACTCAAGCTCTCCAAGACATTACACAAAGGATCCGATTTAATGAATCCTCTGTGGTAGAGCTGCTTATTCTCAATCCTATAGAGATCCACAATAGTAGAGCTGCTGCCTCACTGCACCAGAGGCCCAAGTGCGATCCAAACTTCAGCTGCTGTGTGTGTGAATTCTGTGTGTTCTCCCTGTGACAGCATGCATTTCCTCGCACATCCCAAAGTCATACGGGTTAATCAGCCTCTGTAAATTGCCCTTTGTGTGCAGGGAGTACACATGGTACCAGTAATTAATGCTTGGTGTGGACTCAGTGAGCCTATTTCCTTGCCGTTTCAATCAATTCAAGCAATCCAGAAGAAATTATACAGAAATACTCTTCCAGTCATTGAACATTCAACCCCTCTCTTCAGCTACCCCGTTTATTCCACTGGACAATTCTATAAACATCTCAATCATAAATTTCACTCTTCTTTACCCATCTTTATTTCCCTATAAAAAGCAAAGAGCTGCTGAATTTCTCTTACTCATGGATTGCAATCATGTTGTGCTCATCAACATAGGCCGGCACAGTGGTAGAGTTGCCGTGTTACAGCTCCAGCGGCCCGGGTTCGATTGACCTAGGATTGTAGCTGGATGTTCTCCCTGTGAACACATCGTTTTTTTCTGGGTACTCTGATTTCCTCCCACACTCCAAAGACGTACAGGTTTGTAGGTTAATCATTTTTTCTAACTTGTTAATAGTCCCTATTGTGTAGAAAACTGTTATGGCAAGAGGTGATCGTTAATCAGCATGGACTCGTTGGGCCGAAGGGCCTGTTTTCGTGCTGTGTCTCTCAAGTCTAATATTCCTATCACAAAGTCCTCATCCTCTTGACTGTCGTTCTGTCTGGTGTATGAATGCTCATACACCAGACGGCTTTGCAAAGAAAAAAAACAACTAACCTTCCAAGTTGATAAATTTTTAAAGTTAGAAGTTGGAAATAACAAAAATTTTCAAGATCCATAGAAAGGAAAGCAGGAAAAAACAAAAATAGAGGAAACCCTGCGATGTGATAAAGCAGGATAAATTAAGTGACAACGTGAGAAAACAAATGGGAAGTGTTAATGGGATAAGAAAACAGTGTATCTGGTAAAGATAAAAAATAATCAGGATATGAAATTGTGCATCTCAATGTGGTTCGGAAAGTTAGAATGTGCCTAATGAAAAGATGAGCTGCTATTCTCAGCTTATGTTGAGATTGATTAGAGCAAAGTAGGAGACAGAAAATCAAGTGGTCAGTGGTTTTGAAGAATCAAAATAGCAAGATATGGAAGTTCAGGGTAACACTTAAAGATTCTAAGATGTTCAATAAAACAGTCTAGTGTTCTTAAGATCATTCCTAAGCAGAGTTCACTTCATTAACAACAAGTAGATTATAAAAAGTTGAAAGAAGTAAGCAAATCAATGTCACGCTGGAGTGGTTGCTTTGGGCTGTTGACATTGAGGTGGTGAAGAGCAGATACCGCATCTCCTGCGACTGCACGGACAGCTGATATGCTATCTGAGCACAGCTGAGCACTATCTTGATTTTTTTTTTCCCTTATCGAGAGTTGGTCTTAATCATTACTATCAGGACACAAAGTCAGGTTTCATGCCCTTAATGAAAAATTATTTAATCATTTTAATTCCTTGATTGCCACCATGCTTGACTATTTAACTGACACGTACTACACGGATCAAATCTTTGCCCAAGTCTCAGTGCCAAATAAAGCAATCCCGTTTTCATACTGAAACTTATGCACCTTGAGGCATCCCCATCCTTGGAAACTATTAGTCTCAACCGAAATGGTCACATCACTATTTAGATCACATTTTCACACCAATATCATTGTAAGCCTCAATCCATCGCAGATGATGCATGTTTACACACATGATTTTAATGATCGATTTAAAAGTCTATCAAATGCCACCATCCATCAAAAACTAGCTTGTTCCAATCGACATTCTTTTTCTCTGTCCCTCCCCTGCTCTTAACTTGATTTCTATTCGTGAATTTCAAAACGCTCATTGCAAATCCCTCCATGGCCTTAACTTACCTCTACTCCTATAACTTCACTTGGTAAATGTGAACGTACTGTTCTGACCTAATCTTACAATTCAACATTCAATATTTTGGCCAGATACGATGGAAATCTCTCCCAAAACCTTTCCTCTTTCTTCTGAAGGCAATTATTCAATGATGCTTTCAGCCAGCACATATAACTCTTCCCCCAACCTTTAATGGCTTATTTTTCCACTGTGAAATATTCTGGGACTTTGGGTGTATTGATGCTGCCCAAAAATGGTAAATTATCATTCTCTTCATAGTTGGGGTCAGAGCACAGTAGTTTAATATCATCCTTCAAGCTTAAAGGAAAGAAAAGGATAAAAGTAATATGTTTTCCTGCCAGTAACATTTTCTAGTCATGTAGATCACAGTAATGACCATGAAAAAATAGCCAGAAATTCAAGGAACCTATTATAATGAAATATTTCCTGTCAGTTGAGATGTCAGAAACTGCCTACAAAATTTGTCAGCTCATCATTTTGGTTGGCACTGAAAGGAAAATTGTTACGGTACGTAATGCAGAGGTCTATTTTATTGAATACAAACACATTACATTGGAGACAATTTAAAAGTTAATTTTCTTCAACTGAATATTCAAAACAAGCCATTTAAAACCACTTTGTGTGGTTTTGAACCTCTTTCAAAACTACACAATTCACAACAAAAAAAGCTTAACTGACCTGCTATTTTACAAAATAATAATAGTCAACAATTCCCACTACTCAGTCTAAAATTTCACTACAGCCAAGCACATCTTGGATCTCTTACACGTGGATCCTTGCTGTGTGCATACAGACATCTACATGTTCTAAATCATTACAACCATCTTGGTGCCTATAAAGCATTTGGGCCATGGACGAAATTCCATAGATAAAAGCACGCAATCAAATATAATATTGAAATGTTGATTTACCCCACTGCATGTTAGCACCATCAGCAGAAAACTATCATTTGGATTACTCAATAGATAGATAGATCTGCAGTTTCTAGGTTGCTTAATGGCCACTAAGCATTAGTGGAGCATGAACTCACCAGCAGCAGTCAATGATAAACTACGTGTTTTGTAAAACATTTTAATCAGACTTCCACTGCCATTGAAACATGGATGCAAATCAATAAACTAGCGGAATTATTATATCACAGAATGTGGACTCACCTCCGTAACATCCATAACTTTAATGGCTGCCAGCTGGCCTGTTTTGACATGGCGACCCAAAGAAAGAAAAACAAGATATCAGATCGTTGAAATTTTTTTTTTTCAATTAGATCGGCTACCTGTGAATTGAAACTTAACTTTTGCTTATTCAAATGGCAAATCTGCTGTGTAAGAAAACTGTTTTGAAAAGCAAAGAATATTTAAAGCCAATAAAAGCTAATTTTTACCTAACACCAAGGCAAGGAAAACTATGCAGGTCATGTGAGACCTCTGCTGCATTGCACACTATTTTTCCTATCTTCAATAATTCTACTTTCAATTCTCTTTCATATCAATAATATTCTGTTCCCTGTTTACTGGACCATAAAAAGCTACTAATAAAATCATTCTGTCAATAAAACTTCAAACTACCCTCTGACCTGCTGCTGGCACAACTTTGTGTGAACAAAACCTTGTCACTCTACGGCATAAATCTTCTCTCCCCTGCTCTTGTGACTGCAAAACATGTTGAAATCCCTCCATGGCCTTAACTTACCTCTACTCCTATAACTTCACTTGGTAAATGTGAACGTACTGTTCTGACCTAATCTTACAATTCAACATTCAATATTTTGGCCAGATACGATGGAAATCTCTCCCAAAACCTTTCCTCTTTCTTCTGAAGGCAATTATTCAATGATGCTTTCAGCCAGCACATATAACTCTTTCCCCAACCTTTAATGGCTTATTTTTCCACTGTGAAATATTCTGGGACTTTGGGTGTATTGATGCTGCCCAAAAATGGTAAATTATCATTCTCTTCATAGTTGGGGTCAGAGCACAGTAGTTTAATATCATCCTTCAAGCTTAAAGGAAAGAAAAGGATAAAAGTAATATGTTTTCCTGCCAGTAACATTTTCTAGTCATGTAGATCACAGTAATGACCATGAAAAAATAAGCCAGGAATTCAAGGAACTATTATAATCAAGAAATATTTCCTGTCAGTTGAGATGTCAGAAACTGCCTACAAAATTTGTCAGCTCATCATTTTTGGTTGGCACTGAAAGGAAAATTGTTACGGTACGTAATGCAGAGGTCTATTTTATTGAATACAAACACATTACATTGGAGACAATTTAAAAGTTAATTTCCTTCAACTGAATATTCAAAACAGTCTAAAACAAACCATGATAAACCACTTTGTGTGGAACGCTCTTTATAAACTACACAATTCACAACAAAATATTGAAAGCTTAACTGACCTGCTATTTTACAAAATAATAATAGTCAACAATTCACACTACTCAGTCTAAAATTACACTACAGCCAAGGCAAATCTTGGATCTCTTACACGTGGATCCTTGCTGTGTGCATACAGACATCTACATGTTCTAAAATACATTACCACCATCTTGGTGCCTATAAAGCATTTGGGCCATGGACGAAATTCCATAGATAAATGCAAGTAATTTGGATCAAATATATTGTGAATTTACCCACTGCATTTAGCACCATCGCAGAAAATATCAATTTAGATGTAATAAGAATAGATGCTGCAGTTATACATTTGCTTAATGAGCCACTAAGGTGCTTAGTGGAGCATGAACTCACCAGCAGTCAATGATAAACTACGTGTTTTGTAAAACATTTTAATCAGACTTCCACTATGCCATTGAAACATGGATGCACAATCAATAACTAGCGGAATTATTATATCAAAAAGAATGTGGACTCACCTCCGTAACATCCATAACTTTAATGGCTGCCAGCTGGCCTGTTTTGACATGGCGACCCTAAAGAAAGAAACAAGATATCAGATCGTTGAAATTTTTTTTTAAATTAGATCGTTTGTTGAATTTGAACTTATTTTTATTCAAAGTAAAATGCTGTGTAAGAAAACTGTTTTAAAAAGCAAAGAATATTTAAAAGCCAATAAAAGCTAATTTGGTACTAACACAAGGCAAGGAAAACTATGCAGGTCATGTGAGACCTGCTGCATTGCACACTATTTTTGTCTTCAGGTATGGGACACTTCATAATTCCTACATTTCAATTCTCTTTCATAAGGTTTAAATATGCAAATCCAATATTCTTTCCCTGACAGACTGGACCATAAACTACCTTGAACAAAATTTATACATCAATAACATTCTAACCTGCCATTATAAGCAATAAATATACATACTCTCACACTCATTGTGTGTGAACAAATGGAAATTTATACAATAGCAAATAAAAAATAGCACGTCATAAAATTCTCCTGCTCCTCCTGTGGTGGGCTGCAACATGTTGAAAATCCAGCGGCGACCAGAACAAGGTACCTTTGGGTGACTACTCACGACTGTACAGGCTTCACCCCATGACATGCCAGGGTGTGAGTAATCACCTCAGTCACCCAAAGAATCATAGCGTCTTTCTGGTTGCGACTGAATTTTCAACATGTTGCAAATTTTCGCTGACCTGCAACGACCTGTGACGGGTGCCGGCAGTCGCATAAGTGGGACAGTCCCTTAACAGTATACTACATTAAATGACCAAAGTCGCCTGGTTGCACATAATTACGAGCATTTTTTTTCAAATTATCTGGTGGTAAATTCAGACAGACATATGCTTCAGTTGTGAAAAACCTCTTTCTACTCCAGCTGAGGTCACTGGTGCATACCCGAACAAGCTACAGACTCTATATTCATGTCGATATCTTGTGCATTACAACTACATTTGAGAACTTTAGCTATGTTTTCTATTTCTTCAAGATCTTTGTTAGTTAAAATCACTCTCACATTTTCCTTGCATGTCTTTACCTACATCGCCAAGAACTTTACGAATATCGTCAGTTACTTTGTTGAAAACCTGCAAGTTATTCACTAATGTTTCGCCACATATCTCAAGGGAAGTGATAGCTTGTGGGAAGTTTGCAAAATTGGAAGCAATAAACACAAGATTGCGGTGGAGGGACTTTTTCTGCATGATTTCACTGACGATAACATAGAAAACGTCATTGTAATCACGGTACAACTAGAGAAAATAGCACGACCTTTCAGCAAATCGGCAAAAAAAGGCTGATTTAGGCACTAGATCGTGAAAAATACATTATCCTGGTGGAATCATCTAAAAAGGCATAAAAAGACACATGGCATTTATGGCAAACTCCTGGCTCTAATAATAACACGTGCAGAGAATCTGGTGTGAATTCCTGCCCTTGTCGCTGGTACACTGGGAATTTCCAATGGTGTTCCCATGATATTCAGATGGTTAAATTGTTCTCATTTCGCGATCCCTTTGCCAGAGGTGGGCCTCGGTGCTCCAATTGTGGATGCTTGCGGACATAACATCACGGAGCCCGTAGTCTCTGGTCAGAGACCGACTTTAGGAACTCCAAGCCGCGGGAATTTCGATCGACCCGACGCGGGGCTTCGACCGCCCTGATGGATGATTCGACTGCCCCGACCGTGGGAGAATAAAGAGGAAGAAGATTGGACTTTTTTTGCCTTCCATCACAGTGAGAAATGTGGGCAATCCGCTGTGGTGGATGTTTATGTTAAATGTTATGTAGGTGTGTCTTGTTGCTTTTTTTCCCTTATGGCTGAATGGTAATTTGCATGTCACTGTACCTTAATTGGTACATGTGACAATAAGAAACCTCTGAACTCTCTACCCATTAACAGTGCAAATACCTTTGTAAGAAGCATGCCAATGGTTCAAGTTTGGTTTAATAAGATGAACAACTTATATGGAAGAAACTGCGAGCCACAGAATTCTGCAGTTCATGAAATTTAGAGGTCTGCTTAGATAACTGTAGCAATGGAGACAGCGAAAATAGGTATTTCACTAGCACTGAAGCTTGAAAGCAGATGGTGATGGAAGTGCAGCACAAAGGTTGCATACTCTGGTTTTTCAAGCTAGATGTTGTGGAAGGAGAATGGCCAGAAGTATGGAATCATTTAGATTAAATTTGATGGATTCTATCAAATTTAAACTTTAAAATATTCAAGTTAACTCGCATCATGGCAGGCAAGCAGTCTATCAAAATGGTCAATAGCATGTTAGTTTAGTTTCGTCTAGTTTAGAGATACAATTTGAAAACAGGCCCTTTGGCCCATTCTGACTGGCAATCCTCATACATAGCACTATCCTACACACTAGGGACAATTAATAATTTTTTACCAAAGCCTGTATGTGTGGAAGGAAACGGGAACACTCAGGGAAAACCCATGCAGTCGCAGGGAGAACGCACCACCTCCATACAGACAGCACCTGTAGTGAGGATCAAACCCGGGTCTCTGGCGCTGTAAGGCAGTAACTTTACCGCCGAGACATCATGCCACTAACTTGAGAAATTCTTGAGAAATAATCACAAACACACAACATATTCAATCCATAAGGATTCTACAAACGGGAGAAAGATCTGCAGGTAAATTCTAAAAGAAAAGAGACATTTGTACTGTCAGAATTCAAACACTCTTCAGTTTTTGTGGGAACACTCAGATGAAAGAGAATTATTTTTAAAGAATAATTATTATATTTCCTCACTTCACCAAGCAACCAAATTCCTTAAATCTTTTGCATTAAAAAAAGATCAATCTAGACAGACAGGCAGGGGCCTTGCTATTTGGGACCATACAATCATGATCTTAAAATTTTAAAAAGATTCCCTACATCGTGGAAGATACTTTGCATTTATGAAATATGTCACTTCAAACAATTCTTTAAGTAGCTCACATGAAACTCCATCCTATTCATCCAAATAGCAAGATAACTATCTAAACCCGTAGGCAGTCATTCCAGTTTAAAACAAGATATCCTTAATCTTGCACACCAATTAAATACTGCTTCTTTGAAAACAAAGAGAATTACATTCTATCACATAAAATAAGCATCTGGTGAAGGTGTCCCAAAATACATTGCCGACTGCTTTGGGGCCACCTCCTGCACCTACACACAACTGACTGACTTCATCCACTTCACCACCAACTTCCATCCGGCACTCCAATACACCTGGACCATTTCCGACACTTCCCTACCATTCCTTGACCTCACCATCTCCATCGCAGGGAACAGACGTCTGACCGACATACACTACAAACCAACTGACTCACATGGCTATCTGGATTACACATCTTCCCACCCTGCCCCCTGTAAAGACTCCATCCCCTACTCCCAATTCCTCCGCCTACGCCGCATCTGTTCCCAGGATGAGACATTCCATACCAGGGCATCGGAAATGTCCTCGTTCTTCAGGGAACGGGGATTTCCCTCCGCCACCATAGATGAGGCTCGCACCAGGGTCTCATCCATACCCCGCAACACTGCTCTCTCTCCCCATCCCCGCACTCGCAACAAGGGCAGTCTTTCTCGCCTTTCACCCCACCAGCCGGCAAATACAACACATAATCCTCCTCCATTTCCGCCACCTCCAACGTGACCCCACCACTCGCCACATCTTCCCATCTCCCCCTATGTCTGCCTTCCGCAAAGACCGCTCCCTCCGCAACACCCTTGTCAATTCTTCCCTTCCCTCCCACCGCCTCCCCGGGCACCTTCCGTTGCAACCGCAAGAAATGCAACACCTGTCCCTTCACCTCCCCCCTCGACTCCATTCAAGGTCCCAAGCAGTCGTTCCAGATGCGACAAAGGTTCACCTGTATCTCCTCCAACCTCATCTGCTGCATCCGCTGCTCTAGATGTCAGCTGATTTACATCGGGGAGACTAAGCGGAGGTTGGGCGATCATTTCGCCGAACACCTCCACTCAGTCCGCAATAACCTACCTGAACTCCCGGTGGCTCAGCACTTCAACTCCCCCTCCCATTCTCAATCCAACCTCTCTGTCCTGGGTCTCCTCCATTGCCAGAGTGAGCAACACCGGAAATTGGAGGAACAGCACCGCATATTCCGCCTGGGCAGCTTGCGTCCTGATGGCATGAACGTTGAATTCTCCCAATTTTGCTAGCCCTTGCTGTCTCCTCCCCTTCCTTAACCCTCGAGCTGTCTCCTCCCATCCCCCCGCCCTCGGGCTCCTCCTCCTCCCTTTTTTCTTCCTTCTCCCCCCCCACACCCCCATCAGTCTGAAGAAGGGTTTTGGCCCGAAACGTCGCCTATTTCCTTCGCTCCATATATGCTGCTTCACCCGCTGAGTTTCTCCAGCAATTTTGTGTACCTACCAAAATACTAAGGCTGGGAGGGAAGAACCTGGAAGAAAAGTGCAAGGTTACAGACCTAAGCTTAGGTATGATTTAAAGATGACCAGACTCCATGGGTGTACCAAACTAACTTTTCTGTACATAGATTCTAGTTTTATTTTAGACAGAGCATGAAAACATGCCATCAGCCTGTCGTGTCCACACCGACCAGCGATCGATCATCTGTTCACGCTAGTTCTATGTTATCCCACTTTCTCATCCACTCCCTACACATTTTTACAGAGGCCAAATAACCTATAAACCCACACGTCTTCAGGGATGTGGGAAGAAACTGAAGCACCTGGAGGAAATCCAGGTGGTCAGAGAGAATGTGGTCACTCCACACTGACAGCACCTAAAGTCAGTATCAAACCCGGGTCTCTGGTGCTGTGAGGCAGCAGCTCTACCAGCTATGTGCCACAGTTTCTCTCTGCTGCTCAAATCACAAGGCAAAAATAAATTTAAATTAGATCACCTGATTGCAAAAATCAAAATTTAAAATACAGAATTAAGTTTTGGGGGAATAGGATAGGGAAATAGTAACAAATAGGATGAAAATGTAATCTTCCACTACGCAGCTGAGATCTATTAACCCAGCACAAACTAACCCAAACCTTACCACAGATCTTTCTTCTCCTGAACGATATACAATGCATCATTTTTACCCACTTGGCAGATAAAATTTCAGAGATATAATGTGCAAACTGTGTATTACAATTTCAATTTCCAACAATTGCCACACCAAGTGGCCCACATCTCATTTCCTGATGATGATGATGATTAAAGAGTCATTGAGAGCAGTTACAAATTTCCATAAAGAAAACAAACTACATTCCTCACTTTCTGTTTAAGTATTATTTTCCCCAGATGATGCAGCACTTCTACTTATCAACATATTGTTTATGCTGGGAGAAGCAACTTTTCAAATAATCATTTTGCTTGGATAAAGCATGATTCTTTGCAAATAAATATAGAGTAATAGTTCCAGATACAACAACCCTGTTCTTTTCACTTCAAAATGCACTTTCAGATATTTAAGAAATTTCATACATATAAACCCACTCCACATATATTAAATAGACACTTAACTAGTTTGAAAATATATTTTAAAAGCAATTAAAATGATCACCCTTCTATCTCTTCCGGCTGCTGCAAGTATTTATTTAGGTTTGACAATAAGATCTAATTCCAGAAGGGATAGATCTACTTTGACATGCAATTTTTATGATTGCAGAAAAAACAACTCCAAGCATACATTTTTATTACAAGTTTTTCAAATGGCAGGATTCTCCTCTGCATATCTAACTTCTCCTCCCCCGCCCCAATCCAGAGGGAATTCCAGAACATGAGTTTGCTGGAACAAAGCATTTTCTGGTGAGCACAGTTGAGAGTTTGCGCTGGTCCTTCATATTCAATTACTTGTGCAGGACTGATTGTGCAAGGGTGAGTGAGGCCAATGGGGATTCCAGGATGTCAGTAAATGCGTCATTTAACCAATGAGATACAGAGCAAGAATGGGGGGAAAAAATTGTATGACTTAAGTCTTACTAATTGCAAACAGAAAAAAAGTGCCATGGATAAAATATAACGCAGAATATGGATTTCACAACTTCAACTATTTGCTTTCTGAACTACATTTGTTGACTGTCTGTCACATGGTAGACACAAGGAACTACATATGCTGATTTACAAAACAAAAGAAAGTGTTGGAGTACCTCAGCCGGTCTTGCAGCATCTCTGGAAATCACGGATAGGCAACATTTTGGGTCAGTACCATTTTTCAGACCAATTGTAGGAGGGGTGAGAAAGCTGGAAGGGAGGTGGGGGCAGGACACAGCGTGACAATTGATAACTATATTTTGGGCGAGGGTGGTATTCAATGGCAGATGGGTGGACAAAAGACAAAGATGGGAAGAAGGCAACAGGGTGAGAGATAGAAAAAGTGAGAAATGTGAAGTTGGAGGAAGGGATATAGGTCGAAGGGGAAAGGGGTGCTGTGGGCTAGTTACCTAAAAGGTTGGAGGCTTAGGTAACTAATTTTACCTCTAATGTTCATGCTGTTGGGTTGTAGACCACCCAAACAGAATAAAATGCGCGGTTCCTCCAGTTTACGTGTGGCCTCAGTCTGCCTGTGTAGGAGGCCCAGGTCAGTTGGGTCGGTGTGGGAACAAGAGGAGGAGTTAAAATGGTTAGCAACCAGGAGATCCAGTAGGCCTTGGCGGACTGAGCACAAGTGTTCATCTAAAAAGTTGTCTAGTCTATGCTTGGTTTCACCGATGTAAAGGATCCCACATAACAAGATGAATCGAATTTGGCTTAATAACAAGAGGAATCGAATATAGGAGCAAAGAGTCCCTCCTGCAGTTGTACAGAGCTCTAGTGAGACCACACCTGGAGTATTGTGTGCAGTTTTGGTCTCCTAATTTGAGGAAGGACATTCTTGCTATTGAGGGAGAGCAGCGTAGGTTTACAATGTTAATTCCCGGGATGGCGGGACTGTCATATGCTGACAGAATACGGCAGCTGGGCTTGTACACTCTAGAGTTTAGAAGGATGAGAGGGGATCTCATTGAAACATATAAGATTGTTAAGGGTGTGGACACGAGGCAGGAAACATGTTCCCGATGTTGGGGGAGTCCAGAACCAGGGGCCACAGTTTAAGAATGAGTAAGCCATTTAGAACGGAGACGAGGAAACACTTTTTCTCACAGAGAGTTGTGAGTCTGTGGAATTCTCTGCCTCAGAGGGCGGTGGAGGCAGGTTCTCTGGATGCTTTCAAGAGAGAGCTAGATAGGGCTCTTAAAAATAGTGGAGTCAGGGAATATGGGGAGAAGACAGGAACGGGGTACTGATTGGGGATGATCAGCCATGATCAGATTGAATGGCGGTGCTGGCTCGAAGGGCCGAATGGCCTATCCCTGCACCTATTGTCTATTGCCTATTGCCTATTATCGAGAGCATCGAATGAGGAAAAATGAGGCTAGAGGAGGTGCATATGTCTCACCTGGAAGGGCTGCTGGGGTCCCTGGATGAATGTGAGGAAGGTGGTCTAGGGACAGATGTTACATCTCCTACAGTTAAAGGCAAAATAACCTAAGGAGGGGGTTGTTACAGTGGGAAAGGATGAGTGAACCAAAGAGTTGCGTAGGGAATGAGCTCTGCAGAAGGCAGAAAGGGCTGGGCATGTGAAAATGTGACTGGTGGTGGGATCACAATGAAGGAACTGTCAGAAAATTGTGTGTTGGAAGCAGAGGCTGGGATGAAAGGTAAAGACTAGGGGAACTCTATCCTTGTTCTGTTGGGGGGGGGGGGGGGGGGGGGGGGGGGGGCAGTGAGAGCAGGACACAGGTCCCAGAGAAGACATGAGTGAGGAATGGAAAGGAAACAAAGGAAACAAAGGAAAAAGGAAACCATATTTACTAAACAAAGAGGGAATCTCTCATGTCAGAGAATGGAAGGCCTCATCTTGCGAGCAAATGTGGCAGAGATGGGGAAATTGAGAGCGTTTGCAAGAGGCAGGGTGGGAGGAGGTGGCAGTGGGACACGGTGGGTTTATATTTAATGTTAGTCAATAGTCTGTCTGCTGTGATGGAGACAGAGATCAAGAAAGGGGAGAGAGGTGTCAGAGACAGTCCAGGTGAATTTGAAGGCAGAATGGAAGTTAGTGGCAATAGAGTTCTGCATGGGTGGAAGAGGTAGCCCCGATACAGTCGATGTAACGGAAAACAAATGATGCCAGTGTACATTTGGAACAAGGACTGTTTGACGTCAACAACAAAAAGGAATGCATGGCTGGGGTCAATTCTAGTTCCCATAGCTTCGTCGTTAACAAAGAAAGTGAAATAAGTCAAGAGCTAAGTTGCGGAGTGTGCGGCAGAGGGAGGCACAGGTACCTTCCCCTGCAACCGCAGAAAATGCAACACCTGCCACTATACCTCCTCCATTGACTCTATGCAGGGACCCCGACAGTCCTTTCAGGTTAGGCAGAGGTTCACTTGTACCTCCTCCAACCTCATCTACTGTAACCGTTGTTCAAGATGTGGACTCTTATTCATCGGCGAGACCAAACGCAGACTGGGCGATCGTTTCGCGGAACACCTTCACTCAGCCCGCGTTAACCAACCTGATCTCCCGGTTGTTGGACACTTTAATTCTCCTTCCCATTCCTACACTGACCTTTCTGTCCTCGGTCTCCTCCATTGTCAGAGTGAGGCTAAACGCAAATTGGAGGATCAGCATCTCATATTTCGCTTGGGCAGCTTACAGCCCAATGGTATGAATATTGATTTCTCTCACTTCAGGTAGTCCCGACATTCCCTCTCTCTCTCTATCCCTCCCCCACCAGTCGCACTAGCTTCTCATTTTCACCCTACAAACAGCTTACCTTTAAACAGCTCAATGGCCAGTTTCCTTTATCATGGCCACTTTTTGCATATCTTTCATTCATTGTTCTTTATCTCTCCACATCACCGTCTATATCTCTTGTTTCACTTATCCCATAACCAGTCTGAAGAAGGGTCTCGGCCCAAAACATCACCCATTCCTTCTCTCCAGAGATGCCGCTGAGTTACTCCAGCTTTTTGTGTCTGTCTTGTGAGGTGATCAATTCACGTCGATTATGCTACTCTCCTCCACCTGGCAGAACTTGTCCCGACCCTCAACATCTCCTCTTTTGTTACTCCAGGTTAAAGGTGCAGCCAAATAACTCACATGAGCCCCAGCTATGCCTGTTCTTCGGAGATGCTGCCTGACCCACCGAGTTATTCCAGCGCTTTGTATCTTTACTTGAAGAATACAATAAGAGGATTTCAGTATAGGAGTAAAGAGGTTCTTCTGCAGTTGTATAGGGCTCTGGTGAGACCACATCTGGAGTATTGTGTACAGATTTGATCTCCTAATTTGAGGATGGACATCCTTGTGATTGAGGCAGTGCAGCGTAGGTTCACGAGATTGATCCCTGGGATGGCGGGACTGTCATATGAGGAAAGATTGAAAAGACTAGGCTTGTATTCACTAGAGTTTAGAAGTATGAGGGGGTATCTTATAGAAACATATAAAATTATAAAAGGACTGGACAAGTTAGATGCAGGAAAAATGTTCCCAATGTTGGGCGAGTCCAGAAACTGGGGCCACAGTCTTAGAATAAAGGGGAGGCCATTTATGACTGAGATGAGAAAAAACTTTTTCACCCAGAGAGTTGTGAATTTATGGAATTCCCTGCCACAGAGGGCAATGGAGGCCAAATCACTGGATAGATTTAAGAGAGAGTTAGAGCTCTAGGGGCTAGTGGAGTCAAGGGATATGGGGAGAAAGCAGGCATGGGTTATTGATAGGGGACGATCAGCCATGGTCACAATGAATGGCGGTGCTGGCTCGAAGGGCCGAATGGCCTCCTACTGCACCTATTTTCTATGTTTCTAATTTGTCTTTGTTATTTGCATCTACATCACAATTCCAGCAATTTGATGAAATTCAGATGATGCCGAGCAGGAGGTACTGTGTACCCCTGGCGAACAACCCTGTGCACACTGTCCAACAATCTGTGATGCTTTGCAATTTAAGGCACCCTCTTCCTTGTGCAAAATGTCTCGATATTTTTCTGATGTAAATAGCAGGACAAGCATTTATCCCACCATTACGAATTCTATCCCCATAAAGCAGCAGCACATTGTTCACTTTAAATTGATTATGTATCCCTGAAATCGCTCCACGAGCAACATTTGCCATTTGGGCAGCCAGCTTTACTCCACCCTCTGGCACTATTCCATTATAAACTTCTGTCCGGTCTTTCAAAATCCTTAAGACTCTCATCTGTTCCCACACTTTTACCTCTTTCTGATCACCACCCATCATTTTCCAATAATACATTACAAGTCTGACAAGTAGCAGCAGGAATTACAATGAGGCTGCATTGTATTAAGTGTTACATTCATGATATAAGCTTTCAGGTGATGCAAAAAGGGTAAAACATACATCATTTGTTGCACCCCACCTCCAACAAACTTCCCATGGAAATGAAGCTAATCTTCGGAACTATGGGAAGCTGTTCACTCTGCAGAATGAAGGTCTCCAGAATGGTGTCTACACTCCAGAGTGAAGGCCAACAGACCACTTGTTGAACCAAAATTATGCACTGGCAAATAACTCGCCTCCCAGCTCACTTAAGACTCCACTGTCTACAAGCAATGTGATGGAAAACAATACCCTTGCATGCACACAAAGCAGCTCAATACCACTCAATACTCAATCAGGACAAGAAGGCTCTGCAGAGAGTAGTGTGTTCGGCCGAACGTACTATGGGAACTTCACTTGCCCCCCTGCAGGAACTATACATCAGGAGGTGCAACTCCAGAGCCAACAATATCATGAGAGACCCCTTCCACCCCTGCAACGGACTGTTCCAGCTGCTACGGTCAGGCAAACGCCTCCGTTGCCATACGGTGAGAACGGAGAAGTTGAGAAGGAGTTTCTTCCCATAGGCCATTTGGACTGTAAACGCCTATCTCACCAGGGACTAACTCTACTGAACGTTTTTCCTTCCATTATTTATTATGTAAAAGAATATGTGTGTTATGATTGTGTTTATAGTTTGTTTGGTTGTTTGGTTGTTTGTCTTTTGCACAAAAGTCCGCGAGAATTGGCACTTTCATTTCACTGCACATCTCGTATGTGTATGTGACAAATAAACTTGACTTGACTTGACTACCAAGGAAGACAAAGCAGTCCACTTGATTGCAAACTGATCCACTATTAAATATTAATTCTTTCCAACAACAGCGCAGCATGGTTTCAGAATTCACAATGCATTGCTACAACATACCATGGTCTTTACAAAGGCAACTCCCAAAACCACAACTTCAATCATTTTGGGAAAAAAAAGTCTAACAGTTGCAATTAAGTCTGCAATTTGCCCTCCAGGCTACCAACTAACCGTGAAAATATATCTGCTTTCTTCATTGTTGTTGGGTTAAAATCCTGGAGTTACCTAACATCACCAGAAACGTGGCCACATGCCCAAGGATGTGAGATTTGAATTAACAGCTCATAACTATCCTTTAAAACCACAGTGAAAGTTCGTGGGACACCAGTTTCTTCCACAACCCAAACTAAAGAAGGAAATCTACTGTATTAACATTAATGGTCCCAATACCCACACACTGGGCAAACCAGATACTAAACAGAATGATATGCTAGAGATGGAGCATCATCACAACCCTTGTAGTCTAGTGCAAATGCAGCCACCACCAAACAATAAACGCAATTAAATATATAGACATCAGCCCTTAACAATAATATTAGATTTTTATGCAACAAATCCCCGACAGAGACCAAAATTCAAATGTCTTTTTTGTTATTTCAGGAAATAATATCTCTCAAATGGTCAAAAAACTGCTTAAGCATTTGCAATAAAATGACACCACCTAGGGCTGCATAATTTGATCCAGTGCCGATAAACGTCACGAACTGCAGTCTTTTGCATATTTGTGCACATCACCTGGGAGTTGTCTGCAAACCACAAACTACTCTGTGGTATGTGCCACCATTGCTGAAACAAAGAAATGATCTTCAAGCAGCACCAGCTGCTGAAAGTATCGAGGCAGCTCTTGGCGTGGGAGTGCTGGGATGTACACAGAAGAATGCATCCAACACCACAAGAAACTGCGGAGAGTTGTGGATTCAGCGAGACCATCACGCAAACCAGCTTCCTTTCCATTAACTCCATCTACATTTCACGTTGCCTCGGCGGGGCTACCAGCATAATCAAGGATCAGTCTCACGCTGGTCAAGCAAGAGATACAGAAGTTTGAAAACGCACCCCTCCGATTCAGGGACTATTTCTTCCCAGCTGTTATCAGGCAAATGAATGGTCCTCTCACCAGCTCGAGTGTGGTACTAATCTCCCATCTACCTCATTGGAGACCTTTGAACTATCTTGAATGAGACAATCTCGCACTAAATGCTGTACCCTATATCTTTTAGCTGTGCACTGTGGATGGCTTGAGTGTTACCATGTATAGTCTTTTCTCTAAATGGATAGCACGCATACAAAGGCTTTTCACTGTACCTAGTTAAATGTGACAATAACTGAACTAAACCTCCATTCCCCACTGGACATCACAATAGCAGAGGTGAACATCCAAAGAATCAATAAGCTCACAGAAGTAGCCCAAGCCAAATCCATCAGTAACAGAATCCTGCACAATGATTCATGTATAATACGTTAAAATCAAACACCTGTGGGCCTGCTTTTTTACTTATGGAAAACACTTTCTACATTGAAACATGTGGCCAAATGTGGCAATAACACAATTAAATATGCATCACAACCTGTGCTCCTTGTGTCCTTTGTTTAAGAAGGAACTGCAGATGCTGGAAAATCGAAGGTCTGAAGAAGGGTTTCGATCTGAAACGTTGCCTATTTCTTTTGCTCCATAGATGCTGCTGCACCCGCTGAGTTTCTCCAGCATATTTGTGTACCTCCTTGTGTCCTTCGGCACTAGGCACAATACATATAGTCTGCAAAATTGGGCAAATCCAAGTTTCATTGTCTGCTAAGATCAAAAACTTTCCTCCACTGATTTCACCCTCATTTCAATCACCTACTGCATAAAACTTATGCCTAACATTGAAAACATTTCTGTATCAATGTTACATTCTACATCTAACACAATCAAGCGTTATCTAACTGAACATTGTGCAGGAAATTAATCTTGTCTCATGCATATTTATGCTATGGCATAAGTTTCTGAAAAAATACATAACCACACTCCTTAGACACTTTAACAAATCATCCTTTAGATACACCAGGGCCTCTACATAAACAAAACAAACGCAAACACATCAAAAGGCAATGGTTCACTGCACAAGATGGACCCTCAAAATTAAAAAAAGTATGATCCTTTCATGTTTGGAAACAAATTATTTTTGGAATTGTATTCTACCTTGTAGAGCATCAACGTCTTACTAGAATACTCTAAAAAACCATCAGACAATAGTCCCAAACCATTAGAAAATTTTATATTCGAAGAGCATAAAATATATTGCTTTCTCTTGCTGAATATATTCACAGTATATTGTTGATATGAATATCAAATCATCCAAAGATTTAAGCTGGTATTTTCATAATTTATCCTATATCTCAAACACCAAAAACAACTACTGAACTACTGTACCTAAATTACATTAGCGACTAACAAACTGAGTTCAAAACATAAATCAAGTACATATATTTGCATATTTCAAAACGAGAAACTAGTTTTCAAGGGAGTAATTAAGCCAATTTACATCATTATTCAAAAACGGCATTCCATTAAAGATAATTAATGTAACATAAACAGATTGGAATGAGAATCCGAGTGCACAATGTACAGTTTAATCAATACCAGGGCACAGATAAGAGTTTTGATGCATGTCTGCTTGAGTGCTGGTGAAAATGAGATTTCAGCAAGATTAAATATTGTTAGCTCATCTACATTCTAAGCAAACCACTCCATTTGCAAAATAAAGCTGAAAAATAAAAGCTCTGAGTTTTTCACAGGTGCATCTGTTTCTGGTCTTTTTAAACAATGTCGTGTGTATTCAGTTGTGGCATTTCTTCTAAGCACAGTAGTCGAGTGTTCTATGGAAGGATTTAAATAGTACAGACGCATACATTCAATGTCAGAATACAGTGCATCTTTGTCAAGAAGGATGCCACTGCAAACTTTCTTATTTGCTATTTCAGCAAGTGTGATCCGACATTACTGGCCAAAAAGGGACAGAATTTTGCTTTTAATCGTGATTATGATCAAAACAAAGCAAAATCAACAAAATGAAATGCCATTTAATGAAATGCTCTCGGAGCAAAAATGTTCCAGAGCATTTCACAGATATGAAGCCAAATAAAAGATTGATGTCGAGACACACACAAAAGCCCACGGGGGTCAAAGGGCAAAAGGCTTGGTCGAAAATGATACTCTTAAAGGAGCTGCTTAAAGAAAGACAGAGGCAAGAAGAGGTTGCAAGGTTTGTGTGAAGGGTGGTATTTGGGAGCCTTGGCAATTGATGGCACAGTTTCCAACAGTGAGAACTAATTTAAGAGAAGCTCTGGAGGCCAGAAGAGAGCGGGAGTAATGCAAATATATCAGATGGCTATAATGCTGGGACTCACCTCCCATTTTATTCACATTGGGCAGCTTACAACCCAAAGGTATGAACGCTGATTTCACCAATTTCAAGTAACTCCTGCATTCCTTGCACCCCCTCCCCCCTCCACCTCCCCTCCCTTGCCCTCACTGTTCTCATCCTTGTATCCCTGTCGTTAGCACATCTTCCGGAGCCAACAACGGGCCATTATGGACTCCATCCTTCCTCAGGCCGTGAATAAGCAGAACTTGGTAAAATGAGAAAACATGGCTGAAATTTGTATTCCTATGAACCCCATCGCTAACATGTTAAAGAGAGAACTGCAGATGCTGGAAAAATCAAAGATAGACAAAAATGCTGGAGAAACTCAGCGGGTGAGGCAGCATCAATGGAGCGAAGGAATAGGTGACGTTTCGGGTCGAGACCCTTCTTCAGGCTGATGTTGGGGGGGGGGGGGGGGGGGCAGGAAAATAAAGGAAGGCGGAGACAATAGGCTGTGAGAAAGCTGGGAAGGGGAGGGAAGGAAGGAGAAAGCAATGACCACCTGAAATTGGAGAAGTCAATGTTCATACCACTGGGGTGCTAACATCCTAAGCTTACAACATTTTTCATTTACAGGAAGATTTTAATCTTAGATTCAACCCATTATTTTTCTGAAAGTATATGCAATTCTTTTTTACCACTTTATTCTGCCTGGCTCCTGCCAGAAGAGGTAGAGACAAAATGCTGGAGTTACACGGCGGGACAGGCAGCATTTCGGAAGAGAAGGATTGGGTGATGTTTTGGGTCGAGACCCTTGTTCAGACTGTCAGGGGAAAGGGAGTTGAGAGATATGGATGGGTAAAGTGTGAAAATGACAGGTCAAAACAGATGATGATAAGGAAATGTAGAATGGTTCATTGTTAGCTGAATAGAAGGAGGCATACCATCAGTAAAATGAATCAGAAGGACAATGAAACTATTCTGAGAACTAGGGTGAGGGAGGAATGGAGAGAGAGGGAAAGTAAGGGTTACTGGAATTTAGAGAAATCAATATTCATACCACTGGGTTGGAAGAGGTAGACATGTTCAACTGTTACATGCATCTATAATTGAATCCTGGTTTACTCACTATTTGCCCCAGTGGCTCATCACTTAATATGTGAATAATGCTTCTGTGCAGTACAAGGACAACATTATCTCTCTGCTAATACTCACATGGAACAAAGACAAAACATTTTAATATGACAGATAAAATATTACACTGTGACCCACAAAAATAAGCCTCAAGTGTTTAAGAACATGTGGAATGATTAAGTATTACCAGGACTATACCTTACAGGGCTGTCCCACTGCAGCGACCTAATCTGCGAGTTAAAGAGTGTCTTCGACCTTCAAGCTCGAGGGCACTCGCCTGAAAAACCTCGAGCTGGATCGACCGTCAGCGGTGAAACCGCGAGCTGGATCGACCGACTGCACGCGCACACACACACACATCGCAAAGGCGGGGGCCAGGGAAAATGGGGGAGCTCTGTCTGAAATTCACACCCGCGATGAAGAGGAAGGTAAAAGACGTCTGCACAGTGTACGGTAAGTCCTTGAGAGAGCGCGGGGAGGGGAGGGGAGAGAGGGGGAGAGGGGGGAGAAGGGGAGAGGTGAAGGTGGGGAAAAGGAGTGGAGAAACTTTTAAGAAGTATAATAAAGCTTAGCAGGCATTTAATTTACCGGTCGGTTTTCCTTGGTCCTGAAAACTCCAATGAGCCAATCAAAATGCCCGGTCAGCGAAGGAGATTGCCTACGGCTGCCCTCGACTACCTGTCACTACATAGCGACCCCACTACACTGCACTACGAGTTCAAAAGAACCATGTCGACCAATTTTTACTTGTGGAAAATATTTCAACATGCTGAAAAAATTTCCGCGACCTAGCTGAGGCCGCGAGTATGCAGGAACTTCCCTCGAGCATGAAAAGAGAGTTCCAGTGACCTCATAGGACCTCCTAGGACCACATGTCGACCATGCTGCGAGTATGTCGAGGGCAAACTCTTCTAAACTCACAGATTAGGTCGCCGCAGTGGGACAGCCCCTTAAAGTTGATAACCAATAAATAACCTTTCTTGCTGTATAGAGAATTATATTTCAAATTACTGCAAACTAAAATGAGATACAATTTCTCTTCTACAATAGCAAGTTTCTTTGTGGTGGTACAGATACATAAAAAATAGGTGCAGGAGGAGTCCAGTTGTTTCAACCAAGTAAAATCTTAAAAATCCTTCTTTGCTCAACTGCTTTTGAAAGGGAAAATAATTATGCACTTTAGTCCAATGAATACTAAAACTTAATTAGCTTCACATCCAAGATAATAATGCATTTAACTGGCATTTTAAATTCTCACATTTACTGTGCATCAAATGGTGTGCAATTTAACTCTACATGCAGAGAAATGGTGTATCATGTTATGGAAGCACGTTTTCTGGAGGCAACATAGAAGACGGCTGGAAAATAACCTGCATAGCAAGAAAACACAGTGACTCTGGTATTCCATGAACAAGATTACCAAGTTTTAAAAATCCACGAGTGTAATGAAGGTACTAAACACATTCAATGCAAGGTTGCTGCACAGTGGAGCTGCGGTAGAGTTGCTGCCTTACAGTGCTCTGTTCCTACAGAGAAATCAAAAGTTTCAACATCTCATTTGTTAATTTCTATGCTACTCTCACATTCACAAGGACCAGTCGTGACTCTTCCTTTCCTTAATTTGTGTCCAACCTCATCTTTCTCACAGAGGGTGCATTACATTCAACATATAACTCACCCGGAGAAAACCCACGTGGTCACAGGAAGAACATATGAACTCCATCGTTGGCAATTGTTGGTCAGCTCGGACTTAGTGGGCCGAAAGCCCTGTTTCTATGCTGTATCTCTAAACTGAACCGAACTAAACTAACACACAAGCTCCCACAAACAGTGACATGATTAAGACCATTTAATTTTATTTAAGACATAACTGATCCTGTTCGATCCAGTCTCTGAGTGCTGTCTGTGCAGAGTTTGTATGTTCTCTCTGTGCCCGCGTGGGTTTTCTCTGGGTGCTCCGGTTTCCTCCCACACTCCATAGACATGGAGGTTTGTAGATTAATTGCCTTCTGTAAATTGTCCCAAGTGTGTAGGATAGTGCCCGTGTACGGGTGATCGTTGGTTCGAGCGGGCTTGGTGGGCTGAATGGCGTTTCTGCGCTGTATCTCTAAAATGACTAAAGTGAAGATTAAATGCCAGGAATATGCTCCCACTCTATTTCACTGCAGTGCCAAGTTTGAATGTATCGTACCAGTACTGTGTAGTGTTCATTTGTTTACTGAAAAAAGAAAGTACTTGAAATAGATATGGAGTAGTTCAAATGATGCCGGGTTTGTTGTATGAGCAGAGTGTAGATTGGGACTGCATCCTTAGAGATTAGAAGGTTAGGAGATCTTATCAAAACTGACCAAATTCCCAAAAGGCTTGAGAAGCTAAATGCAAGGAGATGTTTCCCCTCACAGAGTCAAAGAAAAAGGGTCAAGTGTCAAGAGTGTTTTATTGTCATATGTCCCAGATAGGACAATGAAATTCTTACTTGCTGCAGCACAACAGAATATGTAAACATAGTACATAACTGGAGAAAAAAAGTTTAGTGTGTATATGTATATACACATGCACACATACACAATAAATAAACAAATATAATGCAAAAATAATAATAGTCTGTTGTAGTTCAGAGCTTATTTGTTGTCATGTTTAATAGCCTGATGGCTGTAGGGAAGAAGCTGTTCCTGGATGTTACAGATTTCAGGCTCCTGTACCTTCTTCCCAATGGCAATGGTGAAATGAGTGTGTAGCCAGGATTGTATGGATCTTTGATGATGTTGGCTGCCTTTTTGAGGCAGCAACTTCGATAGGTCCCTTCGATGGTGGGGAGGTCAGAGCCGGTGATGGACTGGGCAGTGTTCACAACTTTTTGCAGTCTTTTCCGCTCCTGGACGTTCAAGTTGCTGAACCAGGCCACGATGCAACCAGTTAGTATGCTCTCTACTGTGCACCTGGAGAAGTTCAAGAGAATCCTCTTTGACATACCGAATATCCGTAATCTTCTCAGGAAGTAGAGGCGCTGATGTGCCTTCTTTATAATTGCATTAGTGTGCTGGGTCCAGGAAAGTTCATCGGAAATTTGAAGTTTTTGACTCTCTCCGCCATCGTCCCATTAATATGAACAGGATTGTGGGTAAGTTTGAAAGTAACAGATAGGCCCCAGAAGACTGAGACAAGGAGAAATGTGTTCATTTAGAGTGTAGTGAACCTTTGTGATTTCTTTCCGCAGACAGCTGTGGAAGCTCAGACAGTGTATTCCTTTCAAATAGAGAATGATCGATTTCTATACAAGGGAATCAAAGGATATGGGAATGGTGGAGCAGACTTGGCAGGAGTGTCTATTCCCGCTGCTACAACTTATGCTCTTAGACAAAATGGAGCTGTTCTGAAAATACAGCACTACCACTACTCCACTGCAATATCAACTCAGATTTCTGTGTACGACACTCTGGACCCAGAACATTCTCACCACAAAATTAGGGTGCTCGCAGGTGACAGATGTAAAAGTAGTTTGAGGGGAAATCCAGGGTACCACATTTCCCAAGTTCATAAGTTACAGGAGCAGAAGTAGGCCATTCAGCCCATCAAGTGTACTCCACCATTCAATCATGGCTGATGTATCTTTCCCTCTGAACCCTATTCTCCTGCCTACACCCCGTAACCCTTGATACCTTTATTAATCAAGAATCTATCAATCTACACCTTAAAAAAACCATTGATTTGACCTCCAGAGCCATATGTGGCAATGAATTCTACAGATTCACCAACCTCTGACTAAAGAAATTCCTCATCTAAAGGAGATCTCGACCTGAAATGTCACCCATTCCTTTGCTCCAGAGATGCTGCCTGTCCCAGAGTTACTCCAGTTGGAAACTGAGTATCTTAGCTCTAAATGCGAACCTCGGGGGATGGTTCTATTGAAGTCTTTAATTGCCTCAGAGCAAATTTTAAATGCTACTTTTAAATAAACTGAGAGTTGCACAACAGAGGATCTTATAGTTAGCCCAAGCAAAATCTAATTCCCACCCCTCCCCCCAGAAAATAGATGCAGCAGCTCTGAAAGATTGGAAGGAAATTCTAAATCACTTGCTTTAAGCCTCTGTCCCACTTTCCAGAGTTACTCACAAATTCTCCCAAGTTTTCGCCTTGATTCAAACGCAGAGAATTACGGTAATAGCCAGCGGTACTCAGGGCTATTTTTTTTACTCATGGACATTTTTCAACATGCCGAGAAAAAGTCCCGACTTACCTGATGACTCGAGTACCTACGGCTGGCATTACGAGCCGCTACAAAATATCTACGGACTCCTAGGGACTCGCTTTGGACATTCTCCGAGTTTGAATCAAGGGGAAAATTCGGGAGAATTCGTGTGTAACTCGGGAGAGTGGGACTGGGGCTTTACAAAGTAGGACATTATTGTAACATTTTTGTAACATTACTAAAAGTTTATTTCATTATTAGAAAGCAAAATTGTAACCACCAACCTCAAAACAGACAAGTGAAAGTAAACAGTCGCTGGATTTACCCAAAACCAGAGATTTACTTTTTTAAAAAATCTAATTTGTTTATTTACTTTCTTTTCAGGAGTCAAACAAAAATTAGTTAATTGCCGGGTACTCATCTAATCACCATTTCTTTGATGGGAGCACTGAAGGTACAGAACCATGGCCATTTTATTTCATCTTGTCCCTTCCTGAAAAAAACAATAATAAGGTTGGCTTCCACAGCAACTACCAGAAATGGGAACTATAGTTTCAACATCACTTTTTTCACAAAGTTGATTGCACTTAAGAGAAGCCCCAATCTGTTATCTTTGAACATCCCAAAATAGCACCTAGCTTTGGACAAGAACTCCTGGGCGTTCACCCATCATTAATGCTGGGAATAGGCACTAGTTCCATTTTTGGTAAGGGGATCTTGATTCACACTTCCTGATCAGTGTGAACTAATGTAGAATCTAAGGGGGCGGCATGGTAGCACAGTGGCAGAGTTGTCACACCCAGGGCATACAGCAGGCACGAGTCCAACCGCAGCCAAATAATTAAAGTCTTACATGCTGTGAACAATTCCAAGTGAGATAAGTTCTAAGACTATAAAACATTAATGCAACTCCAGTGTGTTATACTACGCTGCAGACAGGTTTGTTTCCTTCCATAACAGTTTTGAAATCTTCTTTCCAGTACTCATATTAGAGTCATTCATCATCATCATCGTTAAAAATCATTAGCGACACCGTGGTGCTGGTTTCCAACGGGAACGGTGACGGATGCACATCTTTGTCCTGCAGTTCCTGCGGACTTCCGCCGTTGGAAGTATAGGATTTTGGTGTGTGTGCTTTATCATCATTCCTTACAATGCTATGTACGACAGTGATAGCAACTTCTACTGAAGTGTAGATGGCCATTGGCTCGCTAGAAGCTCATCCGCCCTTTGACAGGTCATGTTTTTGGCTCTGCTGGGGGTCCACAGCCCCCTCCTGACCTGGCAAACCATGTGGGAGAAACGGTTTAGGCGCCGACTATCCGACCATTAAGCAAGTAGCACGGGATTACATGGTACCCGTGGCAGGAGGAACTCCCCCCGACCTGGCCTGAGAGTCAAACAGCATGGAAATTGGTCTTTTGACCCAACTTGCCTATGCCAACCAAGATGCCCCATCTATATTAGTCCCACCAGCCAATGTTTGCCGCATATCCCTCTAAATCTTGCCTATCCTTGTATGTGTCTAAACATCTTTTAAATGTTAGGTTCACAAAAAAGCTGGAGAAACTCAGCGGGTGCAGCAGCATCTATGGAGCGAAGGAAAAAGACAACGTTTCGGGCCAAAACCCTTCTTCAGACTGATCGGGGGTGGGGGGGCGGGGAGAAGAAAGGAAAAAGGAGGAGGAGCCCGAAGGCTGGGGGATGGGAGGAGACAGCAGGAGGGCTGAGGAAGGGGAGGAGACAGCAAGGGCTAACAAAATTGGGAGAATTCAATGTTCATACCCCCAGGATGCAGACTCCCCAAGCAGAATATGACGTGCTGTTCCTCCAATTTCTGGTGTTGCTCGTTCTGGCCATGGAGGAGACCCAGGACAGAGAGGTCGGATATGGAGTGGGAGGGGGAGTTGAAGTGCTGAGCCACCGGGAGGTCAGCTTGGTTATTGCGGAGGTGTTCGGCGAAACGATCGGCCAACCTCCGCTTGGTCTCACCAATATAGATCTGCTGACATCTAGTGCAGCGGATGCAATAGATGAGGTTGGAGGAGATGCAGGTAAACCTCTGTCGCACCTGGAACGACTGCTTGGGTCCTTGAATGGAGTCGAGGGGGGAGGTAAAGGGACAAGTGTTGCATCTCTTGCGGTTGCAATGGAAAGTGCCCGGGGAGGGGGTGGTCGGGAAGGAAGGGAAGAATTGACAAGGGAGTTATGGAGGTAGTGGTCTTTGCAGAAGGCAGATATGGGGGGAGATGGGAAGATGTGGCGAGTGGTGGAGTCACGTTGGAGGTGGCGAAACTGACAGAGGATTACTTGTTGTATGTGACGGCTGGTGGGGTGAAAGGTGAGGACTAGGGGGACTCTGCCCTTGTTGCGAGTGGGGGGGAATGGGGAGAGAGAGCAGTGTTGCGGGGTATGGAAGAGACCCTGGTGAGAGCCTCATCTATGGTGGAGGAGGGGAACCCCCGTTCCCTGAAGAATTAGGACATTTCAGATGCCCTGGTGTGGAATGCCTCATGCATTTCAACTCCCCCTCCCACTCCGTATCTGACCTCTCTGTCCCGGGTCTCCTCCATGGCCAGAGCGAGCAATACCGGAAATTGGAGGAACAGCACCTCATATTCCGCTTGGGGAGTCTGCATCCTGGAGGCATGAACATTGAATTCTCACAATTTTGTTAGTCCTTGCTGTCTTCTCCCCTTCCTCAGCCCTCCTGCTGTCTCCTCCCATCCCCCAGCTTTTGGGCTCCTCCTCCTTTTTCCTTTCTTCTCCCCCCCCCCCCCCCACCCCCGATCAGTCTGAAGAAGGGTTTCGGCCCGAAACGTTGCCTTTTTCCTTCGCTTCATAGATGCTGCTGCACCCGCTGAGTTTCTCCAGCTTTTTTGTGTACCTTCGATTTTCCAGCATCTGCAGTTCCTTATTAAACATCTTTTAAATGTTGTTCTGCCAAATTTTGCTGAAGAAAGCACAATTTTCTAAGATGACTAATATAACTTAGTACCATTCCACAGAGCTGGGTCCAGTAAACCAAACCTGAAAATCTCATTACCCATTTGCTTAAGTGTCCAAGTTGTTCTTCATGATGTCCTTTAAATATGTCCATTACAAACCATGTTCTCGGGGTATCTAAATCTAAATTTTATTAGTTATTTAAGTTATGACATCGGATGGAAGCTGCATAACAAATCTCGTTACGCTTATGTGCAATGACAATAAAATAAAATATATTATTATTATTATTATTATTAAATAAATAGCACAAAAGGAAACATTGGGCAGTCTCGGCCTATCCACTAGAATTTGGGATGGGTGGTTGAAACAAGAGACATTGAGGAGTCCTGACAGGACAGAAGCGAAGGTGAATGAATCCAGAATTGTGATTTTTTTTGGATCACATTCTCCAGCGCGCTCGGCGACCTTCAATCGCTGGAGCTGGAAACCTCTTCAGACTGTCGTGAGCCCCACTACGGGGCGTGGACTTAACATCAGAGCTGATCCCTTGCCTGGGATCGCTCCCATCGCGACCAGCGCGGACCTTACCATCAAGAGCTTGCAGTCGGGAGAGGCTAGTTGGGAGCTCCAACGTCGCAGAAGGTTCGACCAGCCCCGACACGAGGTTCAATCGTCCAGTATGGGGGAGCTGACATCCCCCTGATGCGGGAGCGGAACGCGGAGGGCCCGAAATGCCGCCGGCTACGGGAGTCAAGATCGTCCCGTCCATGAGGGCTCGAGGCCCACGACCGAGGAAGAACTAAGGGAAAGGACTTGAACTTTATTTCGCCTTCCATCACAGTGAGGAATGTGTAGGAGTCACTGCGGTGAATGTTCATGTTAAAATGTGTTTGAGTGATCTGTTGCTTGATGACTGACCTGGCAAATGAAATTCCTCGTATATTGCAAAACATACTTGGCGAATAAAGTGTGATTCTGATTCCGATTCTGAAAAGGGAGTCACTTGTTTAAGATTCCATAATTTTTTTTGCCGAGGGCCTCGAGTCTCTGGAACCTATCCCTTTGTTATCACCTATTCCCCAACCAGCAATGGGTCATCATGGGCTTCACCCTTGCTTGGTCATCTATTGACAGCCCTGATTTGTTCTGGCTTTTTCCTAACTCAAGTTCTCTCTCTTCCCCCCGCCCCCGCCCCCCCTGTAGTCTGAACAAGGGTTCCGAACCAAAACCTCACCCATCTTTTTTCTCCAGAAATGCTGCCTGACCCACTGAGTTACTCCAGCACTATTAACCAGCATCTGCAGTTCCGTCCTACACAGTCTATTCCTCAAAGCCCAGTTTAGACAGAGCTTTAAAATATATTCGACAGAAGTGGATATATTCTTGATGTGCAAGGTAAAATATTTCCATGGGTAAACAGGAATACAAAGTTTACATGCAGAACAGCCATTAGCTTGCTAAATTGCCTATTGTGTTCCAAATGCTCCACTTGATCTCCACACGATCTTCTTGTTCTATCCAGAAGGGGGAAGGAGGTGAATAGAACAAATGGAATGACGGTAATAGAGTGAAGGCCAGGTGAGACTAAATGACACAGACAGTGTTTTGCCAACTGAGTGAGGATAGTTAATCATGATGAATTTATCTTGGGAATTGTAGTCAAAGATGAAGAACAAGGGAGAGGGGGGAAATAATGAGGGAGCTGAGATTTAAAACATCAAAATTGCTGAAAATCCCTAATAATACTGGAAGTACTCAATAGCATCATCTGTGTACAGAGGAAAATTGAAACAACATCATAAGTTGACCACGTTACATTGGAACCAGCCATCTGTGACACAAACTGGGAAAGCATGTTATCTGAAGTTGCTGAACGTAACATAGCCTCTTTAATACTGAATTGGCTAGTTCTGATCAGACAAATTGCAGCATTAACTCAATACTTTCTTCTCCGTGGATGCTGTCTGCATCTCTGGGAATTTCCAGCATTCTCTTTTATTTCACATCTCCAGTGACTGCTGTGTATAGCATTTCAGTTCCAAGCCCTTGACACGTAATTGTAAAAAGGTACTTTGCAATAAGCTTAATGCCATTATGAATCTTGGGGTTTAAATTATTAATTAGATGCCCTAGAAAGAACAATGGTTACTTTTCTGTTTGGAAATTATAACTAATGCTTGAAAGGAACACTTGCATTGGACTGCTCATACCTGAATGAAGAGTCTGCACTTTGTCAAAGTAGTGGGAGTATGTAGAAAGCAAACAACTGTATACAGATTTTCCATATTCTGTTGTGCTGCTGCAAGTAAGAATTGCATTGTTCGCTCGGGGACATATGACAATAAAACACTCTCACTTCACTCTTAAGATTTAGATGGAGGCAATTGGGCATTTGCCAACAATATACTTTATAGAAATGTATAGTTTTCTTGTCTCCATCAATATTGCTAAACTTATACAGAAAAAGCTGATGCCTCAGTGAAAGAACAAGAAACTCTTGATTGTGGTTCTCTTGATGGCAAATCCCACAACGCTACAGAAAAACTAAAGGTAGCACAGGGCTGCATTCAGGGTGATCAATTGTGAAACATCTCATCTTTGCTCAAGACATTGGCTCAGCCACATATATATCATTATGTCCCACTTTGGTTGACAAGTAGAACAACTGGTTAACTGTAGTCGCATTGGTGTTAGTTTATTATTGTCACATGTACCAAGATACAGTGCAAAACTTTGTTTTGCGTGCTATACAGGCAAATCACATTATACACAAGTACAATCAAGCCATACAGAAGTATAACACAAAGTGCAAAGCGAAAAGTAAAAATTGCAGAATAGTGAAAAATCCTGCCAGACATAGTTTTTAAATAGTGGGATCGATTGTAGTAGTTGATAGAAGATCCTCTTTGGGATCATCACGCAGAGTATTGCCACGCACTGGCACCATCCCTGTGAAGGGGTTGGATTGTGTGCATGCTGGCAAAGAATTTGCAATTAAAATTGGGAGCACCAGGAGACAAGGGAAGACGGAGATAAAATGCTTTTCTTCCCCTAGTGAATAGCAAACCTATGCAGCAAAATATCAGCTGACATCATAACACAGTAGATTCACTGTACATATTGAAAAGGTGCAGGGATAATTAATAATTAACAATAAGTAATCACAGAGGCATCCCACAAGTTATATATTTTGCTGCCAATGGGCTAATTTTAACAGATGTCATGAGAATGCACCTGATCTTTCATTCCAAATTGCCCATGGGTTTCTCCGTTTGACCAATTTTACTTAAATTGCACATAAAAGGGATGCATAATACAACAATATTGAGCAAGATCTTTTACCCATCCGATGTTTTCAAATTTGCTTAGTTTGCCTTAGGTTGTAAAGGTATCAGGTGAATTTGCTTAACTCCTTGCATTCTTAAGCTGTCAAATGTTGCAGAAAACTTCATTTTAAACTGAAAATTACGTTTTCTGCAACATTTGACAGCTTAAGAATGCAAGGAGTTAAGCAAATTCACCTGATACCTTAACAACCCAAGGCAAACTAAGCAAAACCCAGTGCATGTCTCAGTAAAACACTGCTTTGCTTTGTGTCTCATTTGCTTATCTGAACCTCTTCTAGTAAACTGCTCAATGGCGATCAACTGCCGCAGACATTTGGTATTAACTGGTAATCCAAAGATATTTGACTACTTGTGAAGTGAAGGGTAATTTCAGGTTTTTGATTCAAATAATTCACAATTATGATATTAATTTCCTGAAGCAGCAAACATTAGCAATAGCAATCTTATGTTAAATTGGCTAGAAAAACTTCCAAACCATTAAGATAAAAATGCATACTAGTTTGTTATCAAGTAACTTTGATAGAGTTATAGACTCAGAGCACAGAAAGAGGTCCTGACGCCACCGCCTGAAGCAGGCGCTGTCCCCAGGGCTACAACATGAGCAGGAACAACAGCCACGTCAATGCATGAAAAAGGGCTTGCTGTTGCAGACTATCAGCGTCTAATTTTAAGGTGAAGCAATACAAAGTGCTGGAGAGATTCAGTAGACTGAATCAGTCTAAAGAAGGTTCCCAACGTTATCTATCCATATTATCCAGCGTTACTGCCTGACCTTCTGAGTTACTCCAGCATTTGTGGCTCTTTTGTGTATTAACCATCATCCGCAGTTCTTTGTTTCAGCTACATACTTGCGTAAAACAAACTATGCCTTACTTGGTTATAACGGACAATAGCCAATAACGACAATTCTCTCCCCCCGACGTGGTACATTATAACAAGTGTTTAATGTAATTACAAAAATTAGTTGCATCAACATTAGAGTAAAGATGCGGCTAACACACCAGGTACAAATTATCTGTTAAAATGTTAAGCTGTAAACCGTACTCAAATATAGTAATTTTATACCCTGCAAGCATTACACTTTTATGTGGAGTATTATTTTTCTTGAATAACTACAAGGTTTAGAATTGGTGTATTCATCACGGTTATATTGATTAGTTCTGGATAATTATATTCCCGGTGGGGGGCGAAGAACAAAAGGAGGAGCTGGCGTGCTTTGTAATTTTGTCAGCGCCGTAGGTGGCCGCTATTTGTGTACATTGGGTATGCAGCAAAGAATTTCACTGTGCCTTGTCACATGTGATAATAAAGTATTCCATTCCATTCTCCCACCTTCTTGCATTTACATTCACTGGCCAGTTTTTTAAATGTTCTTTTGTCCTTGAGAATATGGCAGCAATCCAAAGAGTGAAATGGAAGTTTTATTTTAGCCAGTCTTCTAGATCATCACACCTCGAATGTCAAATTGGCAGCAAACCTGATCTGGCATCAGCACAAATGTCATCGTTTTCAAAAGAAAGATTAAGCATAACATGAATGCTGAACAATATTTACATTTCAGAAAAGATCAAAGAGACACCTTGTTAAAACAAACTTAACCCAAACCCCTTAGAAATCAAAGCATTGCAATAAGTATTATTAAAAGATACATTTGTAACTTTGTATATTTGATCATGAATTAATATTCAAAATAAAACTGACTTCATAATAATTTGAACTCATTTTTTTATTTGATATTGTATTTTCTTACACATAGATCTTCAACAATCACTTTCCACATTGCAACTGTGAAGGACAAAGAACACTATGATACTTTCCAAGGCATCACATGGTCTGATAAAGTAGTTCACGGTATTTTTCAAAAGGCTAACATTTGAGTTGAATTTCAGTGGCAATGTAACTTGCAATATATTCTAAGATACAATTTGCCCTCTTTATTTCAAAGCTGGCAATTTAGCAGGAGAATATAGCAAACATCAAGTTTTACAAGAATGAACAAAGCTTCACCCATGAGGATATGTATCTGCAGAATTTTGTGAACTCAAAATGAGTCATCGAAAAATTGTGATAAGAGGCCAAGACTGAGACTGATTCCTGAAAGTTTGTAATTGACAAACCCTGTAAATTAAATATATACATTTACAGGTGTAAATTTGGCATGTTATTCCAAAAATACAGCACGTGAGTTAGGTTTTGGTATATACAAGCACGTATTTTCTAAAACGTATAAATCAAACACACACAAAATGCGAGCTGCCTGTACTTTGATTTAAGTTTTTATATAATGAAAGAAACACCATGACTACAATTATGTCAGATACTAAAATTTTAGCAGGAATTCTGAGATGATGCATGTTAAAGTGGCTAAGATCCCATCAAATCTAAATGTTAATGTATCCCCCCCAGCAGTTGTACAAAATCTGGCCAGTTTGTCTTCTTGGCTTGGCCTTTTAAAATTGATGCCTTTTGGTGTTATTTATGTAAATTTTGTTTGCCTAACTCTCACATTCAAACATAGTTTCTCTGGCACCACCATTTCTAAGGAAACCGTCTTGTTTTGGTTCTTAGACATCAGCATTTATTACAGCATTATTTAACATGGAAAAGGAGACCCAATTTTTCTTTTAATTAAGGAGCAATGATTGCTAGACCATGATAGGAGAGATGATAAGGAATTGTTTAAATAATGAACAGGTGCCGAGAGCTATGAAGGTAGAAATTAGAAGGATTTGCTCACTGGTTGTAATCAATTTGAGATGGCTTTTAAAATTATAATGCAAAGTGGATAGTTTTTAAAAGGAAAAATTAACTGAGGCAATTCTAAAAAGTGGGTCCAATGGTTAACAGCTCTGCTGCCACTGAAGCAGAATGGCAATGAAATTAACAAATGGTGTAAGCATGGGACTAGAGCATAGCTGGAGTGAGAGAGAAGATGGGCCAAAATAAATGTTGATATTAAATACTGAAAAATGAAATTCAGATACTGGAAATCTGAAGCTAAAGTAAAAAAATGCCACAAAAACTTGGAAGACCAGGCAGCATAATTGGGTAGAAAAACAATAGTGTTCATGAGCTAGAAACTAATTTAAATTTGCAGAATGTGGTTGGTAGAACAAAGGAAATTTCTCTGACAAGGTTGCCCAAATGATTCTAATACGAACAGAGCATTTACTTAATCGTTTTTAAAGATGAGCATTAGAGAAAGGGGGACCAAACCAACGACTATATTAAGTCAAGAGTCAAGTGTTTAATTGTCTTCTGTACTGAAAACAGAACATTGAATTGTTTTTCTCGCAGCGGCATAACAGATCTGTAAACAGTACTCAGTAGATAATACAATAAATGAAAGCAGTTTAAAAAATATTCAAAACAATATTAGTGCAAAACAAAAATCTGGAGTCCCTGGTGCAACCAGGATAGTTCTTAATTCATGGTTTAGTTCTTCTTCTTCTTCTTGCGTATGGCGTGCACAGCCTAAAGTCTTAGGACAACTTATGGTTTAGTTGATGGATGTAATCGAAGAGCCCGATGGTGTTACAATGAAGCATCAACAACCTAGTGGTCACTGTTTTCAGTCTCCTATACCTTCCTTTCAATGATAGGCATGAAATGACAGCATGGCCAGGGTGGTGAAGGTCTTTGATGCCTACTGCCTTTCCGAAGCAGCGTCTCCTATAGATCCCTTCAATGGTGGCCCAGCATTTTTTGCAATCGCCTATGTTACTGGACATTTGAGTTGCTGCACCAGGCCATGATGCAACCAATCAATATGATCTCCACCCTACACCTTGAGGTTCAATAGAGTATTCGCCAACATGTTGAATCTCCTCAATCTTCTACGGAAGTAGAGGCGTTGATGTGCTGTGAAATGAAGTTCAGAGCTGTTGTTGAAACCAAAAGAAGGCTGGAGATGCCCAACAGATCAGGCAATATCAGTGGAGAGAGAAAAATGCCTTAATGTTACAGATGAAAATGGCCAGTTCGGATATAAATATAGTAAACCTGAAAATATAATCACCACACTTATCATTTGTTTCAGAATTGGCCAGTTGGAAACTTAAAACTAATGTGTTTCACTTGCCCAGTTCAGATGAAAGGGCTTGTATCTGAAACATTGTTTTTCTTTTACAGATGTTGCCAAATCTACAATTCTTTTGATTTTACACTTAACGTTCAAGAGAACAAAATGCAATGTTATATGACTGAATGGCATTCATAATGGGTTTTCATGTGAAGATTATATTCACATTTGCAATCAATGGATGAAAGTTGTAGCTGGATGGATGGCTTATCAAATGCTGATCAAACAGTCATGATTGCTCATGGAGTGGGATGGTGTCTGAAGGAAAGGAGTCATGCTGACCATAGTTGAGGGGATGATTTCATTGATCATTGGTGCAAGAAGTCAGTGATATGGAAATATATAGTTACTTGAAATTGGAGAGCTGAATGTTCATACACCAGGATGTAAGCTACCCAAGTGGAATAGGAGGTGTTGTTTCTCCAGTTTGTGTGTGGCCTCATTCTGGCAATGGATGTGGCCCAGATCAGTATGGAAATGGGAGGGAGAGTTAAAATCATTAGCATACAGCAGATCCAGCAGGCCCTTCATGCCAGTAATTTTAGCAACGCATTTAGCCTTGTAGAATGTGCTCCAGGATTTCCCCACGAACATCTATCGCCTTTAAGACCATCTTAAAACTCTTCTCTAACCTTAGTCGGCTCTCCCAACACAACCTCCATTGGTTTAGCATTGTTGGTTTTTTGAACACATCTCTAAAAAGGACTTGGATGCTTTCTATGTTCGATAGTCTCCAAACTATGGCCCGCGGGCCACGAGATTGTATCCGGCCCGCAGCAAGCTCTTAACACGTTCCGTGTGGAGGGCTATATAGTGGATTCTGTGGTTGCGTGGGAACTTACACGTCAGTTTGCCGTAGGCTATCAAGTTGAGGGTTTGTGTGCACCTGGGTTGAGGATTTTGTGACAGGTTACCGTTAGTTGTATGTGACTAATACCCAGGGGATACAGTGCTGCCGGATCTCACCGGAGCACAGTGTGTAGTCGGATAACCTGGTTAAGAGGGGGAAAGGGAAGACCCATCAGTACTGAGGTTCCCTGTAGGAAGGGGTGGAGCACTGGGACCCAGCAGAGTCAGACCACGTGCTGTCTGCATCGTGGAGGTTGTGGGCCTGGTGCTGAGCCTGGAACTCTGGTGAGGTGGCGGCTCTGGCCCGCTGGTGGAGAGGCGAGGGTCGACGGAGTCTCTGGTGGAGGCCCGTGGGGGGGCGAGTAGAAATGCGGGTCAGCGGCAGCAGCATCGGTGGCCCTGGGAAGACAGTGAAGGTCAGTGACAGCGACAGCGACCTGTGAGCGAGTGAGTGAGTGGATGAGTGGGTGAGCGTATGGGCGTGTGTGTGCACCCAGAGCTGCAGGAGAGTCACGGCGAGTTGGTGCCGGGCCGCCACCATGGTAAAAATACATGATTACCATACTTTACTTTACTTGCTTGATAATTATATTTCATAATAATTATATTTCATGATAAATTTATAAAACTGACATTTCTTTATTTTTTCCTACGGCCCGCAAAAAAGTGCCAGATATATAATGTTGCCCTCATGCTGAAAAGTTTGGAGGCCCCTGTAATATAGGATCAAAGCAGTTTTACGGGAAGGGTTACTTTGTTAAACTATAAACAGATCAAGTCAACTCTTACTGCTAAATACTAAGTGTTGACAAACAGCTTCAATCACCCTGGAATACCAAAGTAAAAATAAATTAAAAGCAAAGATTATTTTTGTATCATTACAAGAGACTAATACTTCAATGTGGCATTGGACACGGCACTGGAATTCCCTGACTGAACATGAGAAATTATTTAAGTTCCTGTATTGCCTCTCATCGTGACAAAGCACTGAAGTTATACAGACTAAAGGTGTTACTTGTGGAATTATTAAAAATAATACAACAATGTTCAGTGAGTTACTCCAAAGCTTAAAATAATTGGTAATGTGAAAATAAAAATTACCACCTATCCAGGATTTACAAAATTAAATTCCAATATCTAGATTCAGAATGCTTATTCAGGATTGTAGTTCCTCCCCCTTATTATCCTCCTACTCAAAACAGTCTTTAGAAGACAACACTAGAATCAGATTTGCAAAAGAAACACCACTTGCACTGCAACTAGCTTTTCATTTTTTCATTTTGTGTATGAATTTCCACAAGGTCATCCTTACAAAGCTTAGCAGTCTACTTTTAACTATTCCTGACGTGGAGGAATATTCATTAGGTCAGCAATACATAAGCTATATTGCTCACTTTACATAGCACGCTGCAAGGCCTCAAAACAATCATCTGAGAATGTGAGGGCAATGGCCATGCATTGTTTGCAATTTCAAATACAAGCCAGCTATCAGAATCCAATGCAGGATATTGGTGCCTGCAGTGACAAAGAGAACTGTAAATTTTATAACACAGGCTTTATTAAAAAGAATCTACTCTTCAAAGTCAATACAAAAGCAAACCAAGAGACACAAAAAGCTGGAGTAACTCAGCAGGACAGGCAGCATCTCGGGAGAGAAGGTATGGGTGACGTTTCGGGTCAAGACCCTTCTTCAGACGTCATGACCCAAAACATCACCCATTCCTTCTCTCCAGAGATACTGCCTGTCCCGCTGAGTTACTCCAGCTTTTTGTGACCACCAGGGGGCGCCACACGATTGGCAGCCCCGCCAACGGTCTGTGTTTTTTCGTCTTTTTTTTAAATTTTTAGTGTCAAGTCGCATGTCAAGTCACATTTATTTATATAGTACATTTAAAAAACAACTCTCGTTGGCCAAAGTGTTTTACATTTGTTATAAGAATAGTATAAACAAACAAATTAAATACATAGTGCTCAAGAAGGAACTGCAGATGCTGGAAGATCAAAGGTACACAAAAATGCTGGAGAAACTCAGCGGGTGCAGCAGCATCTATAGAGCAAAGGAAATGGGTGACGTTTCGGGCCGAAACCCTTCTTCAGACTAAATACATATATACATATAGCCCTCGCTCAGTGGACATCAGGAAAGGCTTGGGAGTATAGATAAGATTTTAGTCTTGACAAAGGAGTCGATGGAGGGGGCAGTTCTGATGGGAAGGGGGATGCTGTTCCACAGTCTAGGAGCTGCAACCGCAAAGGCGCGGTCGCCCCTAAGCTTATGCCTAGACCGCGGGATATTCAGCAGCCCCAAGTCGGCCGATCTGTGTGTTAAAAGTTTCCGTAAATATTCTCTGGTTTGTTTCATGTGGGGGAAGGGGGGGGGGGAAAGTTTTCAGTTTCTTACCTTGCCAGAGATGTGATTAATTTTCGGAATGTATTCTCCGGTCGCTCTGCAGCCTACCATCGATGGAGTTGGAGGCCTCCTCGGACTGACTTTGGGCCTTACAGCAGGGCGTGGGCTTACATTGGAGCCAATCCCTTGCCTGGGATAGCTCCAAACGCGGCCTGCAGACTTTACAATCAAGAGCTCGCAGTCTCAGGAGAGGCTGGTCGGGAAGCACCAACGACGCAGAGGCTCGACCAGCGCTGACGCGGGGTCCGATTATCCGCTGCGGATATCCCCCCAATGCAGGAGCTGATCGCCTCGATGTGGAGGACCCAAACGCCGCTGGCTACAGGAGTCAAGATCGTCCCGTCAACAGAGGGCTCGAGGCCCCCGACCCCGGGAGAGCTAAGGGAAGAGATTTGAACGTTTTTTCGCCTTCCATCACAGTGTGGAATGCGGAGGAGGCACTGTGGTGGATGTTTATGTTAAAATGTATTTTGTGTGTTCCGTTGCTTTTTATTTGTATGACTGACTTGGCAAATGAAATTCCTCGTATGTTGCAAAACACACTTGGCTAATAAAGTGTTATTGTGATTGTGATTGATCTTTGATTTAAACCAGCATCTGCAGTTCCTTCCTACACTATAGCAAACCAAGTATTGGTATTGCTATTCATTTATTAACGGTCACCGGTACAGAGAGTTCTCCGTCGGATTGTCACCTTGTCGTGGTGGAGAAGCTTGTGTGGACCTGAGATCGTCAGAGCGATGCCGTCTGGAGCTATGTTCCTGGTAGGGCCACCCATGGCGGTAAGGTCGAGGGGGAGGTCTCTGACAAAGAGCAATCCAACCAAGACCTCAACGGTGGAACAGGCAGAGGACGATGGCTGACCTTTGTGGAGCATCACAACAGCTGGGAAGGTGGATGAAGGCTGCAGCAGAAAAGGGCCTCCGGTCGTCTTGGACTCCATGCCACTGGATCCTGACCTAGATCTGTCAAGGACTGTGGAGAGTTGTCCGTGGTACAGAGATAGAAAAAATCTCTTGCGAAAAATCATACCATATTATGATTCCAAAAAATCATATCATACATGATACAATAGGTCATGGAAAAAGAAAAAGGAAAACGGAGTGCGGAATATAGTGTAACAGCAGCAGAGAAAAAGTGTGGTTTTATTTTTAAAGCGCAAGCACTTCAACAAAGTAGATTGGGAATACATTCTTAATTTATGAGTGGCTCGTTCAGTAGTCTGACAAGAGCGGGAAATAAGCCATTTCTTAATCTGGTGCTACGTGCTTTCAAGCTTCTAGGTTTTCTGCTGATAGGAGGGGGGAGGGGGGGGGGAGGGGAAGAGGTAATAACCAGGGTATAAGTGGCTTTTGGTTATGTTGGCTACTTTCCCGGGGCAGCATGAAGCGTAGATGGAGTCAATGGTGGGGGAGGCGGACGTAGGTTTGTTTGTGTGATGGACAGAGATGTGTCCACCACACTATACAATTTCTTGCAGTCTTGGGAAGAGCAGTTGCCAACCCAAGTTGTGGTGCACCCTAATAGGATGCTTTCTGTGGTGAATCTGTAGAAATTAGTAAGAGTCAATGAAAACATGCCAAATATCTTTAGTCCTCTGAGGAAGTAGAGGCATTAATGTGCTTGCAATGTGGTTGGGTCAGTAATCAGTGGACGCAGTGGTGGGGGTTTTGATTGGCAGAAGGCAAAAGGCTATGGGACAAGAAGATAAGAGGCATGAAATGGGAAGTCAGAGGAAGGGATATAGATGAAATGGGACAGGGCAAGGGGAAAGGGTTGTTGTTGGTTAATTCATTTTGGAGAATTCAATGTTCATATCTATGGATTATTAGCTACCCAAGCGGAATATGATGCTGATCCTCTACTTTGCATGTGGCCGCAATCTGTCCCTCAATGTTTGTTTTCTGGTAGAAGCTGGGAACGGGAAGGAAGACGATGGGAATGTAGTGAAAATGCAATGAGTTCAGGTAATACTAATATATAAGCAAGTAATTTGCGGATTGAGGATTGGTGCTGACTCAATGGTGCGAAAGGCATGATCCCATGCTGTATCCCATGGCTGTATGGAAACTCCAAAGCAAAGATCCCATCCAGATTCAATTGACATTGAACTATTTTCTCATTTCAAAGATTCAAAGTAAAGTGAGAGATGGTCAGTGAAATGTTATATTACTATGGAACAAGGAATTGTGTAGTTAAGGGAAGTATTTGGGGTCTTTCAGGCTCCTGACGATGGTCCACAATTCTGTTTAGATCAATTTGAATCTTTTGCAAGGCCAGACAATATCAAGCACAATCTGACATTTCCCAATCATCCAGCGATGAATGCCACTCAATTTACTCAAGCATGAATGCTACCAGACAAAGTAGTTGGGGGCAGGTACAATTGCAGCATTTAAAAGCAGTTTGGACAGAAATAATTTGAAAGGATATGGGCCAAAAACAAGCAAATGAAACTTACATAGATGAGGCACCTTGTTCAGCCTGGATGAGTTGGGCAGAAGGGCATGTTTCTGCTGCATGACTTTAATCGCAAGAATGGCATACTACTTCTCAAATACTGTATGCATAAGTATCATGCACAAGTATCACGTAGTTGTGCAATCTCACCTACATTTTAGGGAATTAATGAAGATGCCATGACCTTGTTTAAAATAACCACCAGACTGTATTGCACCAAGTGAGAATTAATGAATGATTGAATTGCTGAGTAGATAGCTAATGTAGGACAACTCAAATTTTAAGTTGCAAGGTTTACTGCCTATCTTCTGCATGTCCTTCAAAGCCATGGGCAAAAACTCCCACGGAACCATATTCTACTTACAACATAAAACATTGCTCTTTCTCTTCAGATGTCTGCAAATGTAAATGGTGTAAATCAACAAAAGGCTTTGGAAAGATGCCGGCAATATGAAAAAAACAGTAAATGCTGAGAGTATTTATGCAATATCTGTAGATTGAGAAGCAGGATCATTGACCCTGAAATGTAAACTCGCTCCACAGTGAGGAAACCCAGCATTCTATTTTCAAATACATTAGTTGGCTGATGATTAACATCCCATCTCATTCAGGGTTCAAAGTTTCTAAATTCAGAGCTGTTCTCATAACATCACAGCATCTCTAGTCTTAAAATGCAGGTACATTTTCAAATTAATACATTATCACAATGGAAATTGTCATTACTTAACAAAATGGAACCTGAATATACTTGTGCACTACAATGTCTGAATATTCTTGTGTACTGCAATGTCTGAACTCTGACTGCAACAACAAAACAAAGCAAACACAAAAATCTGAATCAATTTGGCAGAAGATAAACATCATCTTCCCAGTGGGATACCAAAAGAACATATAAGCCAACAATGTTGGCTCACATTGGAAATTAAAAATCTGGTTGCAACTCCAATCAACAAAGTTAGAATCAGATGGATGTATTAATTCTGATTTTATATTCAAAGGCCTCTAAAAATGATCAAACCCTGAAAAGTGATACAAGATTAGCTCATTGGAAAGAAAATCCATCTGTATTCAACAATCTGTACTAATGGTGGTAAAATCAATTAGAATGGCCCACGGGTGATCCACGGACATAATCTTCTGGATCAATGTGACATTTAAATGGAATTGCACACAGAAGATCTGGATGACAAACTTGCACTCAGAATGTGATTTATTTGGTGAATCATCTAACTTAGGCTGTGGGCCGAGCATCAAAAATGTGTCTAGAAATAGGATTTCGAGACCCAAGTCACCAAACTACATGCAATTTTCACATATTGTGTAAAATTATTTGTATAAGTCACCCCTGAAACTCGCTATGAAGAAGACTTGCACATTTTTATTAAATTAGAGAAAAAACGGAAAAATGTCGGGAATTTTTTAGTCCAATCAAAGCACGTTTAACATTGAGTTGTCTGCCAGTTGGCCAATCACACGCTTTGTTTCAGGCTAGCACACAAAATGGCTGAGGGGGCTTCACAGATGCCTGTTTTACTGGAGATTCCGATTTGTTGTTCTGTGGAATAAATGTCGTGGAGACTTGCAACAGGTAATTGTATTTAGTGGGAAAAGCATTAAAAAGGCTGAAGAAAGTGCTGCGAAGTGGATTAAAGTGCAATAAAGCCTTCAAAGTCCCTGCTGATGTGCTGGAACACAAAGAAGGCCCCCATGAATCAACTAACTGAAAGGCAAGACTAAAGTCTGAATTTATGAAAATCTATCTGTAAGGACTTTAATTAATTTAATTGCACCCTTTTATAATGTGAATAAATCCATTCATTCATTCATTCAATCATTCATTCCTTATTCATTCCTTACTCATTCATTCATTCATACATGAAATTGAGGGCCTAAACTATAACATAGTCAATTAAACATTGTCACTAATGCCAGCTTGTAGTAGAGTAATAAGTCTTTAACAGCTAATCTCGGAGCTGCCTGCGAAAACTTACTGGGAAAAAGTGCTCCGATCGCGGGACCTAGGTACTCGCGGTAAATAGCGATCGATATCCCTCCGTTTTTCTCCCGTTATCGGGGTCTGAAAACGACCGCTACAGACGGCACTATGTACAGCCCCCCCCCCTCGCCCCCCTGCGGAGATGATCCGCGGCTCCGCGTTCGCGAATAAGCTGCTTATTAATTGAGACCGCGGCTTCACTTTACCGCCAGTACCTAGGCCCCGTGATCAGAGCACTTTTTCCCGGTAAGTTTTCACAGGCAGCTCCGAGATTAGCTGTTAAAAACTTATTACTCTACAACAGGCTGGCATTAGTGACAATGTTTAAATGACTATGTTATAGTTTAGGCCCTCAATTTCATGAATGAATGAATGGATGAGTAAGGAATGAATAAGGACTGAATGATTGAATGAATTAATGAATGGATTTATTCACATTATAAAAGGGTGCAATTAAATTAATTAAAGTCCATACAGATAAGATTTTCATAAATTCAGACTTTAGTCTTACCTTTCAGTTAGAATTGATTCATGGGGGGCCTTCTTTGTGTTCCAGCACATCAGCAGGGACTTTGAAGGCTTTCTTGCACTTTAGTCCACTTCGCAGCACTTTCTTCAGCCTTTTTAATGCTTTTCCCACTAAATACAATTATCCTGCTGCAAGTCTCCACGACATTTATTCCACAGAACAACAAATCGGAATCTCCAGTAAAACAGGCATCTGTGAAGCCCCCTCAGACATTTTGTGTGCTAGCCTGAAACAAAGCGCGTGATTGGCCAACTGGCAGACAACTCAATGTTAAACGAAAAAATTCCCGACATTTTTCCGGTTTTTCTCTAATTTAATAAAAATGTGCAAGTCTTCTTCATATCGAGTTTCGGGGTGATTTATACACAATTTTACACAATATGTGAACATTTAATGTAGTTTGGTGACTTGGGTCACGAAACTGCAGAATAAAGCTCCTCGACCCACAGCCTAACTGCAAGGACTGGAAGATGGTTTCCTAGATGACAGCATGCTGTTTGATTATAAACAAAGTTGAACAAAGAAACAAAATAATCCCAAAGATCGTATGGCAAAGGCACCACAAGGTTCAACCCGAGGCTATAAAAGGTTCTATGGCCAAATCTTGGGTTTCTCTGGGAGAAAGTGCTCTGTTCACTGAATATTTAGATGAGAGAAACTTACTGTTGTCACAGTTAGTGGACAGATCAGACAGACTTCAGAATTGGCCAGGAGATTAAGTTAAAGAGGCATTGTGTGGTGATTAGATATGAGACATTAACTTTTCCTGAGGCTCAGCAGCAAGACTAAATTCATAACAAATTGTACAAGTGTCAACTGTGATAGGCAGGGGCAATTAAAAAAAAAACATTCTAATACTCTCAAACTTGACATTTTTGACCCAAATTATATCAAATGGCAATATCTCACTCAGAAGTTGTATGTTTCCATATCACAAGTTTCAAATAAAACAAGGCACCTAGACTACTTCCTTAGAACAGCTATATGCAGCCCTTCAACATGGAACCAAATTCATCACCTCATTAGGAGAAGGTAATGAATTCAGTTCCATGTTGCTGGGCAATAGTTTGAAACAATGGATACAAAATTCCCAATGTCTCATTTTCATTGTTTGCTACTGCAATTGTGGCACACGGTCAAAGTCTCAATTTTATTAAATTGATTTTTTTTTTAAACAACTGAAATTCACATACCATTTTTTTTTATCAATTGTCAATTTTTGAACACATCTCCTTTCCCCATCTTAGATCGGACGTCGGCAATGACTCAATGTCGGAAGCATCCCCTTCCCACCACTGATTGAAGTTATCGTGATCACTGTCATAATATACAACATGTCCATTTTTTTACTTAAACCTTATAATGCAGCTTCCTCAAAATTGATTACATCAAGTATTGCATTAACTAAAGATTTTCAAATGTGATTGTATATACCACTAAATTCGTACACATATGCAACCATTATCAGTAAAGTTTGTGTTGGAAGGAACTGCAGATGCTGGTTTACACCGAAGATAGACACAAAATTCAGGAGTATTTAAGTGGGACAGGCAGCATTCCTGTATAGAAGGAATGGGTGATGTTTCAGGTAGAGACCCTTCTGCAGACTTAGAGTCAGAGGAGAGGGAGACACGGAGATAAGGATTTTAAGAAGGAACTGCAGATGCTGGAAAATCGAAGGCAGACAAAAGTGCTGGAGAAACTCAGCGGGTACAGCAGCAACCTACATCGGTGAGACCAAGAGTAGGCTTGGCGATCGTTTCGCCGAACACCTCCGCTCGGTCCGCATTAACCAACCTGATCTCCCTGTGGCTCAGCACTTCAACTCCCCCTCCCATTCCGAATCCGACCTTTCTGTCCTGGGTCTCCTCCATGGCCAGAGTGAGCACCACCGGAAATTGGAGGAGCAGCACCTTGGGCAGTTTGCACCCTAGCGGCATAAACATTGACCTCCAATTTCCGGTAGCCCTTGCTGTCTCCTCCCCTCCTCAGCTCTCCCTCAGCCCTCGGGCTCCTCCTCTTCCTCTCGCCTTTCTTCTCCCCACCCCCTCCCACCCTACATCAGTCTGAAGGGTTTTGGCCCGAAACGTTGCCTATTTCCTTCGTTCCATAGATGCTGCTGCACCCGCTGAGTTTCTCCAGCACTTTTGTCTACCACGGAGATAAGGAAGTGTAAGGTGTGAAAACAAACGTCAAAACATCGAAAGGGGATGAAGACGAAAGGGGAAAATGTAGAATAGATCATTGTGAACACCAGGGCCGCCGGGGCGATGTCTGCCCTGCCGGCAGTCTGTTCCTTTTTTCATTCTTTTTGTTATTTTTTAGTGTGTTAAATGTTTGTTTTATGTGGGGGAGGCGGGAGGGGATCGGGGAAACTTTTTCGCAAGTTCTTACCTTGCCGGAGATGTGATTAATTTTTGCATCACATTCTCCGGGCGCTCTGCAGCCTTCCATCGATGGAGCTGGAAGCCTCCTCGGACTGTCGTGAGCCCCACCGCGGGGTGTGGACTTAACATCGGAGCTGATCCCTTGCCTGGGCTTGCTCCCACCACCACCACCGCGGAACCAACACTAAGGGCTTGCAGTCTTGCGTGAGGCCGGGTCGGGAGCTCCAACGTCGCGGAAGGTTCGAACAGCCCCGACGCGAGGTTTGATCGTCCAGCGCGGGGGAGCTGACATCCCCCCGATGCGGGAGCTTGATCGCCTCGACGCAAAGGGGCCAAACGCCGCCGGCTACGGGAGTCAAGATTGTCCCGTCAACAGGGGCTCGAGGCCCACGACCGAGGAAGAACAGAAGGAAGAGACTTGAACTTTATTTTGCCTTCCATCACAGTGAGGAATGTGTAGGAGTCACTGTGGTGGATGTTCATGTTACAATGGGTTTTTGAGTAATCTGTTGCTTTTTATTGTATAACTGACCTGGTCAATGAAATTCCTCGTATGTTGCAAAACATACTTGGCGAATAAAGTGTGATTCTGATTCTAATTCTGTTAGCAAGAAGAAGGTGACAACAAAACCCACAGAGATACAATTTAATTAGATGGACAATCAAGACTGGTCAGGGAACTAGGAAGGGGGAGGGACAGAGAGAGTGAGAGAGAGTGAGAGTGTTTTTTTTATTGTGTTTGTGTGTTCTTTATCATTGTACCGCTGCTGACAAATTCATTTCACTTGCACTTTATGTGCAATGTGACGAATAAAACCGTATTGTAGAGAGTGAGAGAGTGAGAGAGAGAGCCCTCAGGACTGTGGTAGTGAGTGGGTTAAAACATGGTGTAGAGCTGGAGGGCAGCGAGAGAGGATGTTGCAGAACTCTCGTCGGAGAGAACTTCTTCAAAGTAGGCATACCTTGAAGAGATTTTGCAGTGCAGCAGGCAAAATGTGTAGGAAAGAACTGCTTTACATTGTTAGTTTTAGTCTTATATACCATTTACTTTTTCTTGGAAATATATAAACAGCATAGCATTGATGAATCTAAATGAGAGACATGCAAACTTGTCATGTGTTTCCAATTCTATTCCGACTCAACTAACTAAAGGTCTCAATATTACATGAGCTCATTTTGACCCCATTTATGACTAGCATTTTACCAATTATAAATTTATACCAATTGAAATGTTCTACTAACGCTTGGTGTAGATGATCTCTTCGAGTGATCTCAAGATTGATCGCAAAGCTGTCCCGCCAGTCTCAAATGTAAAGTGAACAGTCAGCATCAATGTCATTAAATACATATCTTTATGACTGCAGGCTGCTCACGATTGACTAGAAATGTTATTTTGCAACACTAACCAAAACAGATGTTCCTGGGACTCCAGGGTACTTTGCAGCCAAAAGTGATCCAAGCCAATGGCTCATAAGTAACTACACATGCTGAAGCCTGTCGATGTATTTATTTATCAGCTGCTGCCATGCAGAGTAAATGAGGCAAAATCCAGACCAAGAACCATAACATATCATCCTTGAAATACAGGACATAGCACCAATTTTAGCTTGTTCAGTCAGTTAAGTAATTACTTTACCATTCTAAGTAACTGGTTCAGTCTGCCAATACTAAACTGGCTCAGTATGCCAAACTAAACCAATGTGATAATTTCAATGTATTTTCTTTGCCTTTTCTAGCATTGTAATATTTTAATCCCTTATGACTTATATTGCACAAATTTGAATCAACAAAAGTGTTTACAGAAATTTGAAATAGAGTCAGCGCATTTCAGATGGATAGAAATCTGTTGTGTGTTTGCTGATTTTATGATCAACAAGCCACATCCATTGCACACAATAATTCAAGATGCCTGCTGGACAACTAGTTCCAAAAATAATGCATCTCTGCCAAATTATTTTTTACTTCTTCTCAGCTCTTTCCATCGGACTCATACAGTTACCTCAGCAAATCCAAGACTCGATCAAAAGGGTGACTGGTGAATTTGGTCTGCATTCATCACTTAAATTTGTGATATTCATCTTTCCTTTGAATGCTGACTCAACTCATTATAATCGGAACCTGATTTCAGAGTTCTAAAATTCTGAGAATACATGTGCCAATTTCTGCACCACTGGCTTTTTCTTTCACTCAACCTCTGCAAATTCCTTTGCACCCAAAAACCAAGATTAAACATGACTAAGCATGTTCTTGCCAATTATCAGGATCAAAGCATCATCACCTAGAGGACTTGAGAATATTCCTTCTTACTCAGATCCATGCCACAAAAAATTTGAGTACCTGAAAATTAATTTGCAAACGTCAATCTAGAATTTATAGGAAAAGTTAGCAATTAAATTGCTTAATCATCATTGAGGTGGAAAAGATAATTGAAATAAAATTTACATCATAATCATGTTCTGTTCTATGACCCCCAATAAATTAGCTTTTTGACATAATACATTTTAAATACAAATGTAAATTTGTATAATTAAATGGATAACTGTAGGTTTGGTCCCATCAACGTGAACTATGCCAAAATCCGTGATACTATTGCATGGTTTAAGAAACATTTAGACAGGTGGAACTTGCATAGATGGGACATGTTGGTTGGTGCCAATAGGCCTGTTTCCACATTGTATGACTCTATGAGTATACTTGGAACACCATCAACATTTATCTTTGTTATACTGGTCTATTTGGACGCCATTCTTGTCACTCTGCTACTACCACAATCTAAAGCAACTAGATGCGTCTTGGTGTTCAAGTTGACTGAAGTCCGTGCAAAACATTAACAGCAGTGAACCAAGTACCCAAATTTCATTTGAAGAATGAAAGCCAACATTGCTGAATTCAATTTCCCAAGGTGTTCAATATAACGTATACCTATATTTACAATAAAGTGAAATGACCATTCTGGTTATCCACTTTAATCTTGCAGGATAAAGCATTGCACAGAACATCGCTTAACGGCAGATTTAATTTAACCACATCACCCTTTTCTCTTGAATGAAAATACATATTTTTATTTTCATCCATGCATTGTCCTACTACTTCTAACTTTAGCAGAGAATATCAAAATTTCAGACTCGTCACTGTCTGACAGGGTGAGGATTCACTCACTTGTGGTAGGCATTAGGCATACTATTAACTATGTTGAAGCAGCACTTTAACACAGTTAATGGTATGTCTAATGCTCACCACAATTGAAGTGGTATTTTGAGGTTGTTCTAAGTGAAAGTAGTGAGGTGACCTCTTTATTCTAGTCATTGGTCATTGCCAAAATATCCTTACTATTACCAGAACTTCCAGTAGTAAGTCACCAAACCTGATGAAAATCCTGGAATGTCAAAAGTTCTCAATCACTGACAAATGCATAATGTAGCAATGTTACAAAATTTTGAGATTTAAAAAATCAAGTCTGCAATTTATCCCATCAGATAAAGCATAACAATAAGTTTAATTTGACACCAAATTCACTTTCATATCTCAAGTATTAAAAAAGTTATGGCCATTTTCATACTCGGAAATTAGCATCTTGTTCCCTATTGATTTTCAATGGACATTACAAAAAAGCTGTGATCTTGGATAGTCAAAAGCCCATTTCTTAAGGAAAGATTAACATTTTTAAATAGCCTAAGTGTCCAAAGATTATTCACAAATAATTCACAATATAACATGATTTTTATATCTAATTTACATTAATTTATAGGCCAAATGGAAGGAATTTAGTGTTCAATTGCTGTAAATAAATGCCCATTTAAATCGGCTTTCTAGTGGGTTCATGTGGAACGCGCTGGTTTAGAACGTTGACATTGCGCTGGATTAGTGCCCTCAAATGCCGAGAAAAATACTGCGGGATATAAAAAACTCAAAATGAACTACTCGCTATAGATAACTTGATATGTAGGGTTATATATATGCCCCATTTAATGTAAAAATAAGGTACATACCTTTAATTGTTTGCTTTATAAAACCCTGGGGCTGCGAGAGGTTGCGGAATGAGACAGTAATTTTAAAACTATTAGAACTATATTATCGAGGCCTATAAAACTAATAATACCTTTTGCGACCGGGTCTTGCAGCGATTTTTCGTTAATGATTTACTAGGCTGAACATCTGCGATTAGAACAGCCTAGTAAAAATCGCGTTTTAAACCCGCCCCCTCCAAACAGCGCCAAAATCGCGGACATGGCTGAGGGCAGATTCCCAATAACGATTCAGGTAGGTTTTGTAACATACCTACATAATGATTACTCTTTCAGTTTGCTCTACCACATAATTTCCACATGACGCTCAGTAGCAGAATCTGGTCCTCTTTGGATTCCACAGCACTTCAATAAGCAAATCAACTTAGATCCTGTCTGCCATCGCTCCCCCACCAGCCGCCGTCCCCCCACCAGCTGCAGCAGAGGCTGCGAGTGCAGCAGCCCTCCGCCGCCAGCATCACCGACTTCCGCTTGATGACCTCGGGAGTGGGGAGAGAGAGCGGGCCCGTCCATTGCCCCGCCGGCTGCTGCTCAAGGCCCGGCCACCCAATAGGGCGGGCCTATCTGGGGCGGCTGCCCGAAGACGTCCTTCTTCTCCTCGCACAGTGCGGATTTCGCTGCAGCGACTACAAAAATGGCCGCCACGGCGATTACTAAAATGGCCGCTCCAGCGACTACAAAGATGGCCGCTGCGGCTGGCCTGAAGCAACGCACGACCTGCTGACCTTCGTCAACAGCGCCACCTCTGGTTGATGGGCGACTCCGCACCCCTTTTCGCTGTCAACAGCGCAACCTCTGGTTGTGCAACGAGCGACCGACCGACGTCTACAGCGCCACCCCTGGTCGGCGGCTGTTACTACAACCTCCAGCTGCAATCACAGCTTCTCATAGTACATTGGACATTTTGAACTTTGGTTTCCTGTCCTACCCTGCTTGATTCGAACCACGGAACTTTTGACATCCGACCACTTTGGACTTTGATGTATATTTGCAGTTTGCTCCATGGCTGTCCGAAGGGGGGGGGGGGGTTTGCGTTGGGTGCGACCGCACCCCCCTTTTTTCCCCCCAGAGTAAAAATAAAATTCCCAGAATGTTTTTTTTTTTTTTTTAAATCGGAGCGCTATCAGCCTTTCCACTTTGTCGGAAATCGCCCGAAAGGGGGAGACAGAGAGGGGAAGGGAAGGGAGGGAGAGAGAGATGGGGGAGGGGAGGGGGAATATCCTCAATGAGATTGTAAAATTGAGGTAGGTTTTAGAACTATTATATTTTTTCCTCATTAATAATATCAAATAATATCAAACAATTGGAACTGCTTTCTTTGCCTTGATAACAATACTGAAAAATATGAATTACAAAGTTTGTGACTTTTTGCAGCATTTTTTAAATATAATTTGAATATTACAAAAATCTGCATGTTTTCAGGGTCATCATGGATCTGTCCGCAGTAATCCAGCAGTCCATTGATGATGTTGCTGCTGAGGAGGGGGCAAATATGCGTCAAGCCGATAGCCTAATCGTTAAAGAGTTAAAAGGTAGCCTAATCGATAAAGAGCTGAGAAGAGGAATCAGAGCTGCCAAGGAAAGGTACTCTGAGAAGTTGAGGAGCAAGTTCTTAGTTTATGACTCTTCTTCAGTTTGGAAGGGCATGCAAGAAATCACCAGCTATAAGAGGAAAGCCCCCCGTTCTTTGGACAATCGTCGGCTGACGAACGACCTGAATGAGTTTTACTGCAGGTTTGAAAATCAGAAACGTAACCCTGGTACCCCCTCCCCAACAAACACAGCCAGACCCCTTCACCCTCTCCTTCCCATTCACCACATCACACCTACTTAAGACAAGACTCCCTTTCCCACCCCACCCAACACTTCACACCCACTCACAGCCTGACCTCAGTCTGCAATGACTGGGCCCTTCTACACCCACCCCACTCACCACTTCACACCCAATTACTCATTTTTAACCAGTCCCTGCAAAGATGTACTGTCCCTGCCTGCTTCAAAGTCTCCACTATTATCCCTGTACCCAAAAAGGCAAGGATTACTGTTCTTAATGACAACAGGCTTGTCGCACTGACCTCTGTAGTCATGAAGACACTTAAAAAGCTTGTGCTGGCCAAGCTGAAAAATATCACAATCCCTCTGCTGGACCCTCTGAATTTTGCATATTGGGCCAATAGATCTGTGGATGATGCAGTCAATCTGGGCCTGCACTTCATCCTCCAGCACCTAGACCACCAGGTGTCCTATGCGAGGATTTTGTTTGTTGATTTTAGCTCTGCATTCAACACCATTATGCCAGAGCTACTACGCTCCAAACTTTCTGAGTTGACTGTGCCTGAACCCCTCTGTTGGTGGATCACCAGCTTTCTGACAGACAGGAAGCAGCATGCGAGGCGGGAAAGCATATCTCGGACCCGCAGACGCTCAGCATAGGAGCACCGCAAGATGCGTACTCTCCCCTCTTCTCTACTCTCGCCACACCAATGACTGCACCTCCACAGACACCTCAGGCAAGTTTCTCAAGTTTACGTATGACACAACCCTGATTGGACTGATCCAGGATGGGGATCATTTCAGTACTCTTTTCAGTTTGACATCTTTCCTATAACATGGTGCCCAGAACTGAACACAATATTCTAAATGCGGTCTCACCAATGTCTTATACAACTGCAATATGACCTCCAAACTTCTGTACTCAATACTCTGACTGATGAAAGCCAAAGTGCCAAAATACTTTTTTACCTCCTGATATACCTGCGACTCGACCTTCAAGGAACCATGCAACCATTCCTCTGCCCACTTGGCTAATTGATCCAGATCGTGCTGCAATCTTTCACAACCATCTTCACTATTTGCAAATCCACTCACTTCTGTATCATCAGCAAACTTGCTAATCTTGCCCTGTTCTCTGACGTTTCACAGAGTGCTGGAGTAACTCAGCGGGTCAGGCCGAGTATAGAAGTTGGGAGGTCATGTTTCAGTTGCATAAGAGGTTGGTGAGGCCGCATTCAGAGTATTGTATTCAGTTCTGGGCACCATGTTATAGGAAAGATGTCATCAAACTCGAAAGGGTACAGTGAAGATTTACGAGGATGTTGCCAGGACTGGATGGCCAGCGCTATAGGGAGAGGTTGAATAGGCTGGGACTCATGGAGCACAGGAGGATGAGGAATGATCTAATAGAGGTATATAAAATCATGATTTGAATAGATATGGTTGAGTCTTTTGCCCAGAGTAGGTGAATCGAGGAGCAGAGGACATAAGTTTAAGGTGAACGGCAAAAGATTTAATAGGAATCTGAGGGGTATATTTTTCACACAAAGGGTGGTCGGTGTATGGAACAAGCTGCCAGAGGAGGTTGTTGAGGCAGGGACTATCGCAAAATTTAAGAAACAGTTAGACAGGTACATGGATAGGACAGGTTTGTAGGGATATGGATCAAATGTGGCCAGGTGGGACTAGTGTAGATGGGACATGCTGGGCCGAAGGGCCTGTTTCCACACTGTATCACTCTATGACTATCTATCTTTCCCTCTCAAACCCATTCTCCTGCCTTCTCCCCATTACCTCTGACACCCCTATCAATCAAGAATCTATCAATCGCCTCCTGAAAAATGTCCATTGACTTGACCTCCACAGCTGTCTGTGGCAATGAATTCCACAGTTCACCACCCTCTGACTTAAGAAATTCCTGCTCATCTCCTTCCTAAAGGAATGTCATTTAATTCTGAGGCTGTGGCCACTGGTCCTAGACTCTCCCACTAGTGGAAGCATTCTCTCCACATCCACTCCATTCTGATTTTTACCAGGCTGGGACAGACGGCAACAGCTTCACACCGTGTCCCAAAGCTTGTGTCCTGTCCTGCATCACCCAAGGCAGCAGAGATGTTATAGGAGAGGGCAAGCACCGCAACAAAGTAGCTCACGATGGTTTGGGTAACATTCAGGAATGTCTATGCATGTCACATCATGAATATTACTGAAGAACAGTCTTGATTCGAAATATAATCTATACCTTTTCTCCAGAGATGCTGCCTGACCCACTGAGTTACTCCAGCATTCTGTGACATGTCACTTATCCGTGGCCTCCAGAGATGATACTTGACCCGCTGAATTACTCCAGCACTCTGTGAAACGTCGCATATTCATATTCTCCGCAGATGCTGCCTGACCCACTGAGTTACTCCAGCACTTTGTGTCTATTTTCCCTTCACCCATCTGTCCAAGCCCACTCTCCCCCCTCCTTTCCTATGTTCCTTTCCACCCATAAACCTTTCTATGCCTTTATATTTAACTCCTTTTTCAAATCTGCTCTACTTATCCACATGCATTTTACTTCTTCACGTTTTAGTCATAGAATGATGCAGTGTGGAAACAGGTCCTTCAGCCCAACTTGCCCACACCGACTGACATGTCTCATGTAAACTAGTCCCACTCACACGTGTTTGGCCCAAATCCATTTAAATCTGTCCTATCCATGTCCGTGTCCAAATGTCTCTTAAACAGTAGGATAGTCCCAGCCTTAACTACCTCCTCTGGCAGCTTGTTCCATACACATTTGTGTGGAAAACCTACCTCTCAGATTCCTGTTAATTTCTGAAATGTTGGTCATAAATTTGATGCAGAAATGCTCCAAAATAAGGCTGTGAATGCATCAGAGAGCATCTAAAACCCCTGAGCTTCCAGGGCCCATAAGCGGGCACTGGACCCCGGTATCGAAGGACTTTACGCCTTGCGCTCGTGATGTTTCACATTACATTTTTTGTAATCCTGTCATGCCACCCCCCTTTTTGAAAAGCTTTGAACGGACCTGTGCTCACTGTAGTTTTTTCCATTTTAGTCTGTAATGCCTTAGCTTAATATTGCTATTAGTTTCTTGTTATTGCTGACGTCTTTCTCACAATGGTCGACATGACTGGTTTATCCCTTGTCTAGTGTTGGTCTTCTGGCACCCCTTGGCATACCTCGGGATCGCCCACAGCCGGAGTGTCGACTGCGCCCGCGGGCTCCTCCATCCAGACTCACAGCCGGGGTGCCACCAACCCCACAGCAAGAGCCGCCCTTGATCTTGTTCAGCACCCCTTTTCGATGTCTGCCCTCACGGTCTGCCTGTAGGTTTATGAGTCAGGATGCCGCGTTTTGTCAACTTGCTCATTTTCCTGCCTCCGGTTCTGGAGGGGGTCCTGTAGAGGTACCTAGTGGTTAGGCCACTCTTGCTATGCGAATCCTCCGCAGTCATGGGAAGGAGTCACGGGATATAGACGTGTGCCCTAGTATATAAGAACCGACCTTCCCCCTCTCGCTCTCTTCCTCTCACTTCATGAGAGTGTCGTGCCACATCAGCAGGAGCTCAACCGAGCCCACGAGGCAACAGCCTCTCAGCAACAACAATGACTATTATGTTAGAGTACTAATCGTGCATGTATATCTAACCTACAATGCCTGAATAAAGAATCCATTTATTAACGACGTTTGTGCCTCTACACGACTCAAGATATTTCAGCTAATGAAATATTAAGAACTCGCCACTTGCAGGAGAACTAATAGCCCAGTTCTCTTCTCCGTCAATCACTCATGACTAAAGATGTCTGGCTGCTACACTGTTTTATGGGCTCTCAAGTTACTGATGAGGCCAAAATGAAACTGAACTTTAGGCCAGATATTCACAAAAAGAAAGGCAGGTAGGTGGGTGGGCAGATGGATGTTAGTTTGCAATGTGTTCTGCTCATTGCACTGCTTACAGAGCTTTTCTGCATGCTCAATGCCTGGCCACGGCATGGGCGGCACATCGGTAGAATTGCTGCCTTGCAGCGCCAGAGACTTGGGCTCGATCCTGACTATTGGTGCTGTCTGTACATAGTTTGTATGTTCTCCTTGTGACTGCATAGGTTTTCTACGGGTGCTCCAGTTTCCTCTCACCTCCAAAGATGTACAGGATGGTAGGTTCATGGCTTCAGTAAAAATAGTAAAATTGTCCTGTATTGCTAAACTAAACTAAAAATCACAGCTGGTCCTCCACATGAGTGTCTGTGAGCCCAGATATTCCCTGGAAGTATTGGGGATATTAGAATTCTCCAACGTCTAGAGCACTCCCTCAAATTATGTCCTCTGTGCCATTTTCTTATGACAGAACTCAAAAGAGCATCCATTTCAGGATTAAGGTGTGTATAATGTGGACCTACCCAGCATGGCGATATGGGAGAGGAGGCAGACAATGAAATGCTTTCTCGTCCAGCAAATTCAGAGGAGCTTTTAGAAACAATATTGATGGAATTGTGTAAGAAGGAACTGCAGATGCTGGTTTAAACCGAAGATACTCAAAAAGCTGGAGTAACTCAGCGGGTCAGGCAGCATCTCTGGAGAGAGGAATGGGTGACATTTCGGGCCAAGACCCTTCTTCAGAATGAAAGTTATAGACGATGATGTAGAGAGATATCGAACAACAAATGAAAGTAATGCAAAAAAAGTAAGGATGATAGAGGAAACAGGCCATTGTTAGCTGGTTGTTGGGTGAAAAAGAAGCTGGAGTGACTTGAGTGGCGGTTGAAATGGATAGTGAGGAAATGCAGGGGTCACTTGAAGTTAGAGAAATCAATATTCATGCCGCTGGGTTGTAATGTGAAATATGAGATGCTGTTCTTCCAGTGTCTTGAGATGTGAAACGTGCTCACTGTAGCTTTCTGCCAGGACTGAGATCTGTTTGACACTTTCAACTCAAATAAACCAAAAACTATGCCGGGACATTGCAGGCAGTGGCAAATTTCAAAGTCAGCCACTTTGCAAAACTTATCAAAAGTAAAAATTCTGCTACACCGTAGGGAGCCTCAAGCAGAGTATCCGTTCAATGCAAGTGTGGTTTCATAATAATTCACATTTCTGAATCTCCTGAAGTGGTCCTGGTCCCAGAGTGTCAATAACTGTCCCATATTATGGAAAGGGACAGCAATAACATTGCTGATTCCACCCAAAATGTTCCATAAATAAAACTAATAATTCCAATTATTCAGCTTGTGGAAGCATCATCCTTTGGACATATATCAAATGCTCAGCTCTGGCTGCCTTGTGCAGTACGCATTGTGCAGGATACTGTCCTGCTGCCTTTAGAAATAAACAGCCTCCCTTGACTTCTGGCTCAGACAATATTTTAAAATCAGAACCCCTACCCAATTTACATTCATAATTATATCATCAATTACAGGTGTTGAGTGACCTTTGGAATGAAACCTTTAATCTTCATGAAAAAAGGCTGGTTTGCATCAACCTAATTTAGGATTGCTGTACTCAACATTGCAAATGAAATGTGTGAGCCCTTCACCTCATCTACTAGCAAGAAAATAAAGTAATTGAGATCAGCACAAATACAGTGTGTCCAGGGTCTTTTATTTTAAGATAGTTGCAAACACTATTAAGTATCACATTATTGAATGTAAAGGCACTGAGCATGTTTGGAGATTTTTGCATGGTTTTTATTTTATATATATTTTATTATGCAGGGCTCGAAATTAGCGGTTGCCCGGTTGCCAAAGGCAACCCACAGCCCCGCCGGGCAACCTAAAAGTCATGCCATTTTGCCCGGCTTGGCAAGCACCCGGGACACCTATCACTTAATTCTGAGCGGGCCCCTCTCTATCAAAGATCATAGAGCTCCGCTCTATAATCTTTGCTCTCTATCTTTCTCTCAATCTCCGTCTCCACCTGCTATCCGTATGTCACTCTCCGTCTCCACCTGCTATCCGTATCCATGTCTCGAGTCTCCGCCCGCTGTCCGTGTCTCGGATCTCTGCCCACTCCGACCGTGGTTGTGCGCATGCCGCCCAGCACATGCGCACTGCCACTGCAACTGGTCGGCGTTGGCCACTTCCTCCCTCCCTTTGCATGGTAGCTGCCATTGCTGTCCACTCGCCGCGACCGCTGAAAACCAACGCAGACTCACTCGCTGGAGCTGGAGTAACTCTTGCTGCTTGGTTTCCTGGTCCTCCCAAAATATTCGAAATGGAATCTAAACAGAATTTAAACACCACCACCAAACACTGAAAAATAACAGCCTATTGCATTTTATCTGTTTATTTATTGTGCATATATATATGGTCTATGGACACAGTGAACTTTTATCTCCCGTTCTGTATTATGTTTACATATTCTGTTGTGCTGCAGCAAGCAAGAATTCCATTGTCCTATCTGGGACACATGAAAATAAAACTCTTGACTCTTGACTTGGACTTAAACAAAAAAGGGCTCTTGGGGAAAAAAGAGCTACCTTAAATGTAATTGCTTCTGGTTGGGTACCTATAGTAGGGTGAAGACTATTCCATGCTTTAATTGTGCGGTGGAACTGTCTAATATTTATTTTACTGTTCCTGCAAGTTAATACAGCTCAAATTTTTATTGCTTAAAGTAAATCACTCAGATGGAAAACTTAGTAGTTGCTGTAGCAATTGTCTGATTTTGTGCCAATCACAAATTAAGTGTACATGTGTAAAAATGGTTAGGAAATAGTACACAATGTTGGAAAGAAAATCTGCACTTCAAATTTGTCTTGTAAATATCCCATTGTGAATTAAAGTTTGGTATTTTAGGCCAAGGTTGATTGACTAGTCAGATGTCATTTTAGTAGAAATGAATGCAAATGGTTTAGAGCAGAATTGGGGTCAAGGAAAGAGCATTCACGTCGCAGCCCTTTTTCCACCACTATGCACAAGAAGCGCAAGATGCCATTGTATGCAGATGCCGAGAAGTGTGTTCAGCTCTGGCTGAACAATTTCCAATTTTGTGATGTGGACTCAACAAGAGCAGAATTCATTCCATTCCATCTAAGACTCCATCAATATTTGCCTCCAGAAATTGAAATCACATGATTTTCTATTTCAAATAATGAAATGTAGTAACCCACATAAACTAAAATATCCCAAATACTTGAAGACCAAAACTATCTAATATTTATTTTACTGTTCCTCATAATCAGTCAGGAATGCACCAAAAGAAAATATGAGAACCCAATTTCACAATAAAATTCTCCCCTCACCAAGAGTTTCTGCCACAATTATGCTGTATCACACATTGGGGAATTAAAAACATGTAATACATGTGTCTTCTTGGGGTTTTAGTTGTGTTAATGCAGCAATCTCACCCAAAACATAAGAATTAACTTTACTTTACATGTATTCTGCTTAAAGTTGCAAACTCACCAATTTCACTCCAGTTGCACAAGTCCTTATAGGAGGTTGTTTGCTCTCAATGTATTTCGTTGTTTATGCACATGTAATGTGAAGTATTATAAAATTCATTTAAGCTGGAATCATCAAGGTAACATGTCTTTATCAAGTCCATTGTCTCTGAACTAACTACCACATACAAGGTGGTACATACAAGGCTGCAATAGTTAATCGCTTGATACGATTTCTTAAGATAATAATTGTCCCACCAACCTTAAACAAATCATAGAACATCACCAGGCTCCGAGAACTCATGTCTCATTGGAGCTAAGTAACTGGAAATTTTGGATTGAACCATTCAAATAAAACAACCTTTTGGAGAGAGGTTCATGCTTTAAAATAAGCACAGGAGAATCTAAGGTTTTGAGCAAGGTAGCAAGAGACTATAGTTTTTCATCTGCAAGGCCCAACTGAAAGTCTCATTCTCTTTACGGAAGTAAAAACTAGTTTCTCACTGGTGGCACATGGAAGTCGTTTGGATAGTAAATATGCCCCCCCCCCCCCCCCTCCCCTCTCAACCCCCCTCCCCCTCCTCAACCCCCCCCCCCCCCCTCAACCCCCCCCCCCTCCTCAACCCCCCTCCCCCCTCCCCCCCCCTCCCCCTCTCCCCCTCTCAACCCCCCCCCCCCCTAGAAATATTATGCTACTAATCCAAATTTAAATTGACATTCATTTGAAGCATGGTGTGAATGTTATATCACCCGAGCTGCTGCTTTTAAAGATAGACATTAAAAAGACATTGCATTCCTCTCAGGTAGGTGCATTCACAGGAGATTTCTCATACCTTCAAAGCAATATTTTGATCAAACATCACATTATAATCTTACAGTTTGAGGAAGGGCCCCGATCCAAAATATCACCTATCCATGTCCTCTACACATACTGCCTGGCCAGCTGAGTTACCTCTGTTCTACGCAGGGTTCCATCTGCAGTTCCATGTGCCTACCGTTTCATAATTGTCATTGTTGCAACTCACTTTGTACATTGCTTTAATTGTAGTCAGTCTCACTACCACCAATTAAGTTGTTGCAATAATATCCTGAATTGCAAACATAGTCTAAACAACGATACCAGGGAACTTTGTTCGGACTTTTCATCAGCTGATATAGCTGCATCGTTGCAACATACCCTTGAAAAAATGGTTCGTGAAATGAAGTTTCAGCCACATGCCCACAATAATAAAGTAAATGATGGAAAGGAACATGAAGAACATTAAATAATAAGTGAATAGGAAAACATGTTTCATTTCAGTAGACAGGATCAACAGTAAGAAAATGTTTTACCAGGTTGGCAGTATCAAACACTTAAGGGTGTAGCTTTAAAATGAGGGCAAGTGCAGAAATGCGGGGCAAGTGCTTTCTTCACCACCCCCTCATCCCCTCAGAGAGTGTTTGGTGGCTGGAATGCACAGCCTGAGGGTGGTAGAAACATGACAGTGGGGTTTAAGAGGCTTTTAGATAGACATGAATATGAAAGGATAAGAGGGATATGGATCATGTGCAGGCAGAAAGAGCTGGTTTAATTTGGCATCATGTTTGACACAATATGTATACACTGTGAAATGTTTTCTTTAAAGAAAGGCTTTGGAAGTTATGAGGTTTTCAGATACAGTTCCCAACCTAAAGAGTTCTTAAAGTTGAAATGCAAGAGGGAACCAGCTCACACAGGACTGAAAAGGTGAGGCGAAGTCAGCAAAGGTTATTTTCAGATGTCTTTTGTCAATCTTTTTCCGTTGACAGGCAATACTCAACTCTTCTAACTTTTGATTGCACATGACACCAGGAATTTTGTTTGACAAATTTCAAAGTCAAATGGCTATACTATGCTTATGGATAACCTTCACTGGGGCCGCTTACAATCTTCTCCCCTTACACTCAAAACATGCCAGTTGAACCTGTGCTCCTCAAACACATCATGTGGTACCAATTTGTAAGGGAACATGAATACATTAAAAGGAAGACAATAAAAATTGTTTTGATGTTGTCTTGGCATTCATTTTCACATGCGTCATCAGGATATGCTGGTTAATATCAAGGAGCACAGTGCAGCAGACTTTCCTGAGGAAATGCCACAAGGATGGAGTCATGCATGATCACTTCAATGAAGAAAGCACAAGACTTAACACTGAAAGAGAAGTCAGCCTCTTCCACCAAGAAAGGCTGTACTGTTTTATTAACTATTCCGATTGTAACACTGTACATGTCATTGTTCATAGAAAAGCTATTAAATCATAGAGGTGGTGTGTGATGGGGGAGGGTGGGGGGCTGTGGGAAAGCAAAGAGCGAGAGAGAACACAAAAAAAGCACGTGTATAAATGCAGCATGCAAGATAAAAACCTTCAGCCGTGTTTATTGCAAGCCAAACTGCAGATTTTCTGTATTGCTAATTAAAACATGTTGGTGCACTGACCAATGAGCTTAAAGATCAAGAATTCAATGTGTTACTCATAATTTCTTTTGAATGAAAAACTCAAATACGCAATTTAGTTTGTATTATTTAGTAATGTATTCATTTTTTTCATTCATAAGCTTATCTTCTCCTCAGTGTGGATTCAAATGGCTTCCCCCACAAAAATAACTTACTTTTCAATGAACAAACCAAGATTCCAAGTAAAGATCCATTTTGCAGGAGACCAAAGTTGGAACGATGATAATTAAAATTGAGTTGTTATTAATAAGCGATTCCAAACTCAGATTTAAAAATATGAATTATGTGGAGAAAGAGATATTGACTAGTTACAAAAAGTTTCACATTTAGGGTCAGAGTTAAATTAATAGCGGGTAGAGTTCTGTGGACACATGGAACTGTAGACATAAAAAAGGCACAAAGACTCAATGGGTCAGGCAGCATCTTGGAGAATATGGATAGGCAATGTCTCAGGTCAGATCTGAAGAAGGGTTCCTTTTACTTTCCACAGATGCAGACTGACTTGCTGAGTGTTTCTAACATTTTATGCTTTCCCTCAACCTATTACTGACGCCAATGGGGACACAGTACATGTTTCAGTAGTACACGTTTCACTATGTAAATTCAATATCAAAATTGCTTACTACTGTTTTAACCTTAGGGGGAGAAAACTTTGTTTCCCCCTCAATTTTGTTCAAGGAAAAAACAGGCTCGAGAATAAGAACCCGTCATCCTTATTTAACTAGATATGAATATATAACATGATATTTTCCTTCTTGAGAATGAATGAAAATGAGAAAGGAGATATGAAAGGCAGTTTTTTTAAAAACACACACTCCCCTGAATGGTGTGTGCCCGATTCACACCTTTTACTGGCAAAGTGATCACGCCTAGAGTAGACAGTCAGAACCTTGTCCTAGGGTGGGAATGTCTAAGACTAGAGGGCATAGCTTTAAAGTGAGAGGAACAAAGGTTTAAAGGAAAGGTGCAGAGCAAGTTTTTATTTAGAGTGGTGTGGGTGCCAGGGATAGTAGTGGAGGCAGACACTATTAAATAGGCATATGACTATTCAGAGAATTGAGGGATATGGATCACGTACAGGCAAAGAAGATTACTTTAACTTGGCATCATGTTCGGCACAGACATTGTGGGCTGAAAAACCTGTTCCTGTGCCATGTTCTATAAAATCCATATATTTCAAATTCACCTATTGTTAACTAAGATGTTTTTGGAAAGAAAGGAGAAAATTAAATCATAAATAACAAAAACTGTTGCTCTCCTATCTTTATTGCTTAAGATGACAAAATTCAAGCTCTGCAGATATTTGGAAGACCTTTTCACAACTATTTGTGTTGCTTTTTTATATAAGAAGGTACACATCTCGGTGCTTATTTTCTCCTGCCACAGAATAGTTAATCCAGGGTCAATTAAGACAGAAATAACCCAAACTGTGTGATTTATGTTTTTTTCCTGGAAGGAACACACTCACAAATAGCTGCCATATATCAGGATTCACTCTTTCCTGCCGCGGTAAACTGAACAATTAATTAAACCGACTCTGCCCTGACCAAAGTTTGTCTGCGAGTAATTCATAAGTAATGACAGGTTCTTCTTGGTTTTTGGTTTCTTGGTCCTCCAAAATATTCCAAATGGAATTTAAACTAGAGGTGGTGAAGGGAGGGCTTAAGCCAGAAAGAGTTATGGGGAAGAAAGAGCCACTTTAAATTTAGTTGCATCTGGTTGGGTAACTATAGTTTGGTAGAGATTATTCCATGCTTTAATTGTGCGGGGGAAGAACGAATTGCTGTACACATCCGTCTTTGTAGCTGGGATCACAAATTGGATTGAATGCCCTCGTCTGCTCCTAATTGGTTTGGGTTTGGTGTAGGTCTTGTAGTCTATGTCGAGCTGACCATTTAACATTTTATAAAAACAGGTAAAACGGTGAGCTTCACGTCTGTCTTGGAGAGGGTTCCACCCCAGAGAATTCAGAAGTTTGGTGACACTCGCTTCTCTCTCATAGGTGTTAGTAACAAATCGAGCTGCCTGTCTTTGGACACGTTCGATGGAAGAAATGTTTTTATTTGTGTATGGGTCCCATGCTGCAACTGCGTAGTCCAAATGAGGTCTAATGAGGGTGAAGTATAGCTTCTCCTTGACAGAAGTTGAACAATGATGAAAGTTGCGCCTCAGAAAGTTTAGGACACCTGTTGCTTTCACCGTTGCATGATGAGTCTGACCATTCCAACGCAGATCATTCTGCAATTTGATGCCAAGATACTTGGTTTGTTTGGATTCTTCAAGGGTGGCACCAAGTATATTGTAAGATGTTTCGCCTGGATTCCTCTTTCTGGTGACACGCATAGTTTCACATTTGGAAGGGTTGATCTGCATGCCCCATTGTTGTGACCACTCAACCATAGTATCGAGATCCTTTTGGAGAGCATCTCCATTGTCAGCTGACTTAATTGGACGGTACAGCAAACAATCATCAGCAAATAGTCTGGTCGTACTTGCGACTTTTTCATGGATGTCATTTATGTAAAGCAAAAATAGGTGTAGGCCAAGTACTGTGCCCTGAGGTGTACCACTCAACACTGGATGCCAATTGGAGCTCTTTCCGTTCACACACACACGCTGAAGACGTTTTGTCAGGAAACTGGAAATCCATCGTTTCGTGTTGGAATGAATACCATAGAAGTCAAGCTTCTGAAGCAGTCTCTTGTGTGGGATGACATCAAATGCTTTAGAAAAGTCCAACATAACTAAATCAGTGATGATGTTACTATCAAGGTGCTTGGCCAGGTCAGCCATTTGAAGCCTGCACCCAGATTCAAAATATGAATACAAGCAAAACAAAATCTCATTGCATTGGGACTAGTTCACATTATTCCCTAACATTGAGCCATACAGCGTGGAAACAGTTCCTTTAGTCCAACTTGCTCACGCCAACCTAGCTGCCCCATCTACACTAGTCCCACTGCATGCGTTTGGTCCATATCCCCCTAAACCTCTCCTATCCATGTACCTGTCCAAATGTATTTTAAATGTTGTTATAGTACCAGTCTCAATTACCTCCTCTGGCAGTTTGTTCCTTGTACCAACCATGTGTGAAAAAGTCGCCTCCGGTTCCTATTACATCTTTCCCCCGTCTCTTTAAACCAGCCTCTGGTTCTTGATTTCCCCCAACACTGGATAAAAGATTCTGTGCATTCACCCTATATATTCTAGACAGAAGCTTTAACATCCCACTGCCTTAAAACATTTTAATGTTGCCTCAAGGATGTCAGACAAAATACCCAAAACGTGGGTTCCTCCAGAGGTTTGTCTTTTAAAATAGAATTATATTAGAATATTAAATTTTAAAACCCCGTCAACTTGACTGCATAAGTGTTGAACTGCAGGTTTTTTTTTTGTTAACTGAGCTAAAGGAACCCAGGTCAAGTGAAGAGCCAATGTTAATGGACTTCTCATTATCTGGACACCAAACAGAAAGCTCCTTGTACTAACTGATAGGTCTCTGTAGGTCTTTATAAACATCAGACAAGTTCGCTTCCCCTTATTACCACACTAACAATTATACAGGCATACCAAAAGCTGCCAGAAATCCTCCAACTCAATAAAAGGGCTAACAACTCCAATTTTCAAGCATCCTGCAAAACAAAAGGTCACATTTCTAGCAGTGGAAAACAAGTTAACACCTATAAAACAGTGTTAAATTAAAACTTGCTGAAGCATTACATTTAGGAGGCATGAATAGAGAACATAGCCTAAAATTGCAGCACAGCTAGAAATCTATAACATGAAAGTTAAATAAAGTGGAAGTTTACATGAAATGAACTGAATAGGTCATAGTATTGCAATACAAGTACATTCCTTAACTCCAGTAAATATTTTTTAGAAAGCACAAAATATTGTTCAATAAATTCAGAAACATTTCCGAAACAGGAAGGTGAATTTCAAAATAGAGTCTGGATATCTGATAAACATTGATCACTCATCAAAATAAAAATGTTAACCCCACTGTATAAATGCTTTGGTGAGTTAGCACAGCTCCAATACTTTCCAGGGCCACTGACCAGTTAAAACATTTTCGAATAAAATGTCACTGCCAAAAAGCCCCGATTTAATCATCTCCCGCTGTTTGACATTTTTGTTCCAGAATCCTGCACCAAATTCCATAAAATCCAATTAACTAGATCTTTATTTTCCCTAGAAGTAACAAGCCAGACAAGGGGTGGAAATTATATTGCAACTAAGCTGTGAAGAAAAATCCCTTTATATAGATATGCATTTTGCAATCAGCAGCAGTGGCACAGCACTCGCCACTGGCCTCAAAGAAAACTGTCAACGAAGATTTAGCAGGCTTTGTGGTGCGAAATTTTGTTGCTGGGAACATCAGCGTTTAGCATTTCCTGAGGCCTTTCAGCACAGGCTCCCTGGGGCCCACGTTTCCTTCCAGCACTGACCAGCATTTGCTCACATTCTCAGAGCCTTGGTAGTTTTCATGAATTACCAGACTCCAAGCCAAATTCAGAGGAATCCCAGGTAGGATATTCAACCTGGTACCAGCAAAGGAGGATCCATGATGATTAGGAATGGTGAAGGAATCAGGCTAGCTGAGCAGCCCAACTGAAGAATTTCCATGAAATTAATAATCATGGAAGGTGGAACTGACCACACAATATTAGCTTGGGGGTCAAAGAGATTACTCAGTTTTAATTATATCTCTCTTAGCATGTCATTAAAAACCCGGTTACTTCTCATCCACAATTGAACATCTCCAACAGCTTCTGTAATGAGAACTATATATTTAAAGTTAAATAGAGGCATACAGAGTCATACAGTGGGGAAACCGGCCCTTTGGCCCAACTTGCCCACATCGGCCAACATGTCCTAGCTGCACTAGTCCCACCTGCTTGCGTTATCTCTCCAAACCAGTAGAAAAGAACTGGCGATGCTGGTTTACACCAAAGATAGACACAAAATGCTGGAGTAACTCAACAGGGCCGGCAGCATCTCTGGAGAGAAGGAATGGGTGACGTTTCTGATGGAGATCCTTCTTCAGATGAAGGGTCTCGACCCAAAACATCATCCATTCCTTCTCTCCAGAGATGCTGCCTGTCCTGCTGAGTTACTCCAGAGTGTCAATTAAACCAGGCTGTTGTGACTATTTTCTTTCCAATGTAGATCAATTGCAGAACATTTAAACACACTAAGGTTAGACTTAATTGAAAAGGCCTGTATGAACCAAAAATGCAGATAGTTGCAGATGATCTTACATTTGGCATTGGGGGGGGGACACGATCATTCAGTTTAGAGGAGTAAGACTAAATGAACGGAGCTAAACCATAAAGTTACTGTCAGTGGGGAATGGTTAAGGAAAGCTTATTGCTTTCAGATACTCACACTTCTTGCAAAAGGACATAGAACTAGATCCATTGGGAACAATGAGCATTCAAGTAGAGAATGCCACAATGAATTCTGCAATGATTCCCTCCAGTCCAGAATCCAAATGTATGCTATATATTATGTGAAAATAGTGTTACATTATTTATAAATTCACAAGAGAATGTCATGATTAACCAACATCCTCGATGAAGGACAATGATAGATTTGCCTGCATTAATTATATTCAGACAATTTTAACAGATGTGTATCCTTAAACTGATAAATTGCAGTGATAAAAAAATGCTGATAACCCACAACTATAAGGTACCATTAATGTATAAATTATATGCACTTGAGAAGGAGAAGGGAAGTCAGTAGTAAGCCAAAGAACAATTTGCAAGAGGTTACAAAAATACTTTTTGAAACTGTGGTTTGAATATTTAGCATGGGTTGAGAGACAGAAAAACGAGGGATGAGATTTGGAATTCTGGACAACATAATTTGAAAATTAAAAGCAATGAATTCTTCCACCTAGACCTAGCATGTGAACTACAGAGAGGGTGTAGACAATTTTTTTTTGTGTAAGAATTTATGAAGGATGGATGGAAGGGTGTAGAAAATTATCATGCCTGGATGTGAAGGCAATATTATGACTGCAGCAGCAAATGTTCAAGGGCAAATAACTTTGAATATTGTTTGCCCTCTCCACCATCACCCCATCAACCTCTGTTCATACCTTTATAATCTCCAGAATCAATTACTCAACCATTGTCCACACCAACTTCCTATTTGCCAATCTACACACATATCGAAACCTCTGTTGAATGCATGATCCCATTCACCCATTGCATCTATTCTTACTGGCCTACTTCAGTGCCCAAGCCTCCCTTGCCTCAAAATATAAAATTCAAATAACTAAACCATGTCCTCAACAAATCCATTGAAATCTTCTCCTTCCAAGAAAACTGCAAGTATCTGTCTAGACGGTGACCCAGTATTACTGTTATTAATTTATTGTTTTATTTTATATTTATGCATATTACTTCATTAATGGGCCTGTTAAGCTGCAACAAATAATTTCATTGTCCCATTGCCAGTTTAAATGACAATTAAACACTCATGACTCTGGGAATCTTCTAACCCTTTGCTGCAGCCACGTCTTCACCGACTCGGGCCTCAAGATTGTGAATTACCAACCAAAACATTTCCATGCCGATCTCCTCAGAAATAACCACCCACACTGCCCTTTTATAAAATCCATCTCTGCCAAGTGACCGGACACATTTCATATCTTGTATTTCCACCTATGGCTTTGCTTCGTCTTTTGCCCAGGTCTCTGCAACTGGTAACATTGTCTCATTTTCCACACAATCTGCAAAATCTATGTAGAAGGTCTTTTGTGAATGGCGCCAGGTGCAAGAATTTCACTGTGTAGTGCACACGTGACAATAAAGAACCATTGATGTTGCCTATTAAAGAGTTGAAGCACAGTTTAAATTTGACATGGAGCAGCACTTCTGAATAGTACAAAGAGCTCTGACAATAAGTACCAGTAAAGTACAGCTGGGTCCTTGGTAAATAACTGGATTTGTTACGACATTCATGCAAATTCCTTAACTAGATTTGTAATTTACTCTCAAGTTTTTTCCAATGATTTTAAATAATTCTCACCCGAAAGGACAATTTGGCACCTCACACTTACAGTGAATCTTAAAAGCTTCCATTCATTGACACCATATCAGTAATTAGCAAATACTGAAATGTTAGTAAAAAAGATTATTAACCAATTCACCGTGCAGAAACAATTCCCAGTACGATGTACTTTCCCGTCACCCACCTCCAATTGCCCTCTGCGACATTTATCCTATTTAAAACTATTTATATGTAAATGTCAAATTTGAAACCAAATATGCTCCAAAGCACTTCACAAAATAGTTAGCCAGAAGAAATCTATGTCAGAGGACAGATATTACAGGAGTATTACAAAAAGAACAAATGGAAAAGAAATTTAAGGCGGCCATTCTGAAATATCCTAAAACAGTCGGCGAATCCACAAGCCCTTATTTTGAGTGACATTTTTTTTGGTACAACTTATTAAATGTCTTTCCAAATACTTAATTATGCTATCCACCTTAAAACTCAATTTGTTCAGCAGGACCTCATTCATAAAACCACAATATCCATGCTAATAATTTCTAAGCATCCTATTGCTATTCCCTTTATAAATCCAACCACTTACCTCCACTGACAATAACTAACTGGACTTTAATTATTTTTTTCCTGCACCTCACACTTCCAAACAACTTGCATTTTATGCCTTCCAAATTACGGGTAATTCTGGAAAATTGCAATGCATCCCCTATTTCCATCAAGACGCCCATCTCTTCATGATCCACGAGGCAATGTCCATAGGAACCACCACAAAATATAAAGCAGAAACTGATTTATTGCCTAATTCTACTCATTTCTCCAGTACATTTTCTTTAGAAAATATCACATTTCATATTACTATTAGACCCTCGATTTCCTTCTTTGCCCAATGATTCTCATAGAGTTTTGTTACTCCACGTTCTAATTTCTTTTCTCTGCCTCTAATAGGCTTGTTCACAACTTTTGCTACTCTACTTTTCGACACAAACTGAGTCAGCAGAAATTTATAGTGCATAAGAGGGAAAATGTTAAACATACCAATTTGATAAACAAGAGAGGCACGAGGGTCTGGAGCAAATAACTGGATGAACTCAGAGGGTCAGACAGCATCCGTGGAGCCAACGGCACAGTTATAGCTTTGGGATGAAATCCTTCTTCAGGATTCAGTAGACAAGTAAAGGGGTAATAAAAGACTGGATAAAGGTTTCAGGAGCAATAGATTGAAGTGCTTGAAAGTACTCTGGAATATTTCAGTTTTGAAGATATTATTTGAACAAAGTTTTTAATAATAGGATTAATATTGCAGACAGGATGTTTACTTTAAGATCATTTTCCATAAAGCTACCAAGACTCACTGCAATTAAAACTTCAACCACTAATATTTACAATTGAAGTAATTTTCAAAGGACAATGGGCTCATGGGCAGGATTTTTGAGACGACTTGAAAGAGTCAGCTAATATTGATACCAAGAGAGCAAGTTAAGAACAATCAAAAGAAGCAATTAGGGAAGTTGGGCCTATATCCCTTTCAGAAGAATATTAAGTGATATAAATTGAGGCACACATGCCTTTGAGTGGGAAATAACAAAATATATACCAAGAGGGTACTTCCTCTTGGAGGATGGTCCATAACTAAAAGACTTTGAAAGGAAAGCAGCCTTTAGGATTTAACTGAGGAGAATTTATTTTAACAACAGGGCAATAAACCTTCGAAGGCTGATTCCTCAGTGTGTTATGGATGCACAATGTTCAAGACTGAGAAAGGCACATTCACGGGCACTAAAGGGATAAGGGGACATGGTTAATGGAAGATGAAATGGAATTTCAACAGGGTCAGCTATAGTATTGAACAGTACAGCAAACTAAGGTTACTTTGCCTCAACAAGCTTTTCTTTTCAATCTCATGTGGTCAGCCATTTATAATGGAGAAAATGAATCTCATGGACGAAAGAAACTCAAAAGGGTATTTGGAAGTCTTTGAGATCAAGTTTGGGTTTTTGGAATTAGTTTCCAATTCATTGGTTGAAGATGAATAATTGGTAAAAATAACAGGAATAATCTTTGTTTGCAAGGGTATCGTCTGAGTGCTATGCACTTCTTTCGCAAACCATTTTGGTAGATCTTCAAGGATGCGTTCTCAGCTCCCTTCTTTACTGTCCTGGTGTCAAGACAACAACCTCTCTCTCAATGTCAGCAAAAGGAGATAGTGAGTCTGCAGAAGGGTCTCGACTTGAAACGTCATCCATTCCTTCGCTCCAGAGATGCTGCCTGTCCTGCTGAGTTACTCCAGAATTTTGTGCCTACCTTAGATAGTGATCAACTTCAGGAAGCAAATCGATACACATACTCCAGTTTGCATTGATGGCGCCAAAATAGAGATGGTTGTAAACATCAATTTCCTTGGAGTCAATATCACCAACAACTTCTCCTGGACCACCCATATTGAAGCAATAACCAAGAAACCACAACAACGCCTCTACTTCCTTAGAAGGCTTAAGAAGTTCAGCATGTCCCTTGCAGTGCTCACCAACTTCTACAGATGTGTCATCAAAAGCATTTTATCAGGTTGCTACACACAGCTTGCTGTGGGAACAGCACCATCCAGGACCACAAGAAATAGCAGCAATTTGTGGATGCAGCCCAGACTCACACAAACCAACCTCCCTTCCATCAACTCCATTTAAACCTCATGCTGCCTCGGCAAGGCCAGCAACATAATTAAAGACGTCGCACCCTGGCTACTCAAGTCTACTCTGCCATTCAATCATGGCTGATCTATTATTTCCCTTTTAACCTCATTCTTCGGCCTTCTCCCCACAACCCGACACCTGGACTAATCAAAAATCTATCTAAACTCTGCCTTAAAAAGATGCATTGACTTGGCCTCCACAGCCGTCTGTGGGAATGAATTCCACAGATTCATCACACTCTGATTAAATAAATTCCTCCTCATCTCTTTCCTAAAGGAGCATACTTCAATTCTGAGACTATGACCTCTCCCACTAGTGGAAACATCTTCTCCACATCCACTCTATTCAGGCCTTTCACTATTTGGTAAATTTCAATGAAGTCCCCCCTCTCCCTTGTAAACTCCAGCGAATACAGGCCCAGTGCCGTCAAATGCACATCATATGTTAACCCACTCATTCCTGGGATTGTTTTCTCTGAAACAATGGAGGTTGATAGAAGTATATAAAAATTATGGGATGCAGAAATAGGGGGAATAGTCAGTACCTTTGTCCCCAGGGTGGATATGTGCAGCACCAGAGAGTATAGCTATATGGTGAGAGGGGGAGAGTTTAATGGAGATATGCTGGCATTTCTTTTTAAACACAGTAGTGGGGGCCTGGAACACATTTCCTGGGGGTAGTGGAAGAGGCAGAATACAATAGTGGCATTTAAGACATTTTGAGATAGGCACATGGAAGAGGCAGAATATCATCTGGACAAATGTGGATAACTTTCTAACTTTACGTAACCCTTGCATTCCCTCTTACTCCGCCCACCCTAGTCGGCCTGCTAGTTTCACTGTAGTCCTGCTAGGTTCCTCGTTTATCACCATTCCCCAGCCAACAAAGGACCATTGTGGGCTCTGCCTTTCCTTGATCACCATAGCTGGCTTTGATTTGTTCCTTTTCATACATTTCATTCTCTTGCTCTTTGTGCCCTTTTGTACGTGTAGTTTTCCTCTCCTCTGACTCTCAGTCTGAAGAAGGTCCTCGATCCCAATGTTACCCATTCCTTTTCTCCAGACATGCTGCCCGACCTGCTGGGTTACTCCAGCATTTTTTCTACTCAACATGTTCCAAAGCCTTCTAAAAGTCCAAATGCAACATTTTAACAATATCCTTGAATGATTCCAGTAAATTTATGAAGTATTTATTATGTTCCTTTCTTAAACATATTGATTTTGACCAATACTGTTTCCAAATATTCTGCTAATACAGGTTCAATAATAAACTTTAATTTGTCAGGTTTAACAATTCCTGCTTTTCTTAGCTAGCAGTGTTATATTAACTGTTCTCCAATCCGTTATAAACAATTCTAAATCCTAAAAACTTCAGGGGCAGCAGTCATGCAACTTATAGAGCTGCTACCTCATAGCGCCAGAGACCAGAGTTCAATCCTGATCTCAGGTGCCATCTGTGCAGAGTTTGCATGTTCTCCCCATGACCGCAAGAGTTTCCTCTGGGTCCTCCAGTTCCTCCTCCCCCGCCCCACATCCCTTTGTGTGTAGGTGAGTAGTAAAATCTGGGGAAAGTGATGAAAATAGGAAGCAAATAAAGATGAATTAAAATAATATCAAATTAGTGGGAATGGGTGGTTGCTAGTCAGTGTAGACTCAGTGGATGAAAGGACCCGTTTCCATGCTGTATCCTCTCTCTAAAATGACCACTGCACCGTGCCCATTATTTCTATCACCACCTTGGGTAATCTGAGATTGAAGGCTACCAACATCCAAGTGATTTATCAGCCTGCAGAGTGTGCTCTTACATGAGGAATTCAGAATGCTGCAAATGTAAAATTAAAAAAAACATTAGTAGCTTTTACGCCTCATTTTTTCTGTTTGATGCAAAGTTACAAATCTCAAATGCCAACTTTGCTTTCCTCTCTCTCTCTCTCTCCACAGATAATTTAGTTTAGTTGTAGATACAGTGGGGAAACAGGCCCTTCAGCCCACCGAGTCTGTGCCAACCAGCAATCTCCGCACACTAACATTATTCTACACATCAGGGACAATTTAGAATTATGCCAAGCGTATTAGCCAACAAACCTGTACGTCTTTGGAATGTGGGGAGCACCCGAAGAAAACACAGAGAGAACATACAAACTATGTACAGACAAGTACCCGTAGTCAGGATCGTACCCAGGTCTCTGTCGCTGTAAGACAACAACTCTAGCACTGTAGTGTTCCCATTACCAACAGCTATTTCTGTTTTTACGTGTAGGAAAGAACTGCAGATGCTGGTTTAAATCGAAGGTACACACAAAAATGTTGGAGCAACTGAGCGGGACAGGCAGCATCTCTGGAGAGAAGGAATGGGTGATGTTTCGGGTCGAGACCCTTCTTCAGACTCAAATGTCTGTTTTTATTTCAGGTTTGCATACGGGATTATATAAAAAGAGATTTGCAGCTGAGTGACAATGCCTTCAACATTTAATTTTTCATCTTTTGCACCAGCTCTGGCTGCTTTCCACAAGTAAACAGGTACCAATTAAAAAAGGAGAAAGCAGTTATGCCTGCTTCTGGTTCTGGTTGATTACTGCACAAACACCTCAGTGATTATCTTGCGCAGGTTCACCAATCAGCTGTTCATTATTAAAAGTGTGCTGTAAAAACCAAGAAATGCAGGTTTCATCTCAGAATTCAATGTGAAGGGGAAATGTAATTATGTGATTGTTTTGTGAGAGCAAAATAGGAGACAGAAGGAATCAGGTTTTACAGAAACTCCAGGGAGAATTAAAGATTGAATGGTCGAGAATCCATGCCAATAAGATTAATTTTCAGTGCTCGGGCAGGTTGGGCAAGAATTAAGACATATTATATTGTTAAAAACAGTATCTGGACTGAAGATGAAGCCTAATTTTTTTGTAGTAAATTTAACTCTGTATCTGCCATGTTGGTAGATGAACCAAATATTGCTACATTTATTTTGCAGAAGGCTAAGCAATGAGATATTCCTCTGGATGGCTCTTGACCAAAATCTTTCCCTCCACAGATTCTGCCTGACTCACTGTTTTGGTAACAGTTTGCTTTTAGCTCCAGATTGCAGAATCTGGAGTCCTGTGTGGCTTCATCTGCTTCCATGCTTCTGAAACTCTCTGTGCAAAAATAAACTTGAGCAAGTTTCCCAATTGTGAACGACTAGACTTCACATAACCACAGAGCAGTTACAGCCTGGAAATGTGCCATTTGGCCAGTCAAGTCCGTACTGTCTCCATGTGAGAACAATCCAGCTAAACCCACTCATTCACCTTCTCTCCTCAGCACTGCAAATCTTACAGATCCATTTTTGAACATTACAGAGCTCGAATTATACAGACTGGGGTAAGTGGTGCAGCTGCTCAGTCCAGAGATGTGATGCTCAGGGCAACACTGGAAAGCACAGGTCATAGCTGGGAAGTGATGGCATCTGCTTCACATGCTGACTGACTGCCCAGATCCTACATTGTCTCTCATTTCCTCCTGTTGAATGTGATGAAGCTGCTGCTGCTCTCTCCATTTGGTTCCACAAAGCAGCAAACACCATTGCGCTCGTTGCCATAGCAAAATCATTGCCCGAGGGAGAGTTGTGTTACCAACAGCACTGCTGTATCTAGACAATGCTACAATGACCCATTTAGTTGCCGATCCCATAAACACTCTGGGAATACATTGTGAACATGAAGCTGTGCACTAGTGTGCCCTCTGAACTCTGTGATCATCCCGCTTCTCACCCAGATTAACTACCTGGTATCAGTGATATTCGGAGGTGCTTCAGTGGTAGGGCACTTGGGACAAACTAGAGTCAGGAAGTAATCAACAGAAGCCACAAAATAGTTCATTTCAAAGAATTTCATTGAGTCAGGTATGAGACACTTAAACCACCATGACTCTACCCAATCACCTATTTAAAGTAGACATAAACATAACACGTTTGTAACTCAGCAGATCAGGCACCATCTCTGGAGGACATGGATAGGTAACTTCAGGTTGGCACCAGTCTTCAGACCTAAAATCCACGTCATCAATCCACGTTCTCCAGGGATTCTGCTAATTCTGAAAGATTAACAGAATTTATTTCAGAGATACAGAATGGAAGCAGGTCTTTCGGCCCAGAGTCCAGGCCGACCAGCGATCCCTAAGCAGTATCCTGCACAGCGAGGACAATTTACAGTTTTTACCAAAGGCAATTAATCTACAAACCCGTACTTCTTTGGAGTGTGGAAGGAAACCGGAGCACCCGGGGAAAACACACGCTGTCATAGGGAGAATGTCAAACTCCGCACACCCGTAGTCAGTATTGAACCCGGATCTCTGGCATTGTTAGGCAGCAACTCGACCTCTGTGCCATCATGCACTCAAGTAGTGACAAATTAATTTCAGTGTTGATAAATGGAATTGATTTCAACATTGTATCTTTCCAAATCTGTTCAGTGAAAGTAGGATGCCATAGCCTCAATAATACTAAATCGAACCATCAAGTCAGTGGGTAACTTGCAGGTTATGGACATTATCATGCATGATCAACGAATGAAAGCTTTGATAGCTTCTGTACACTTATTTCACAAGCTTATTCTGGGAATTCAAAGCCTCATTGGCTGAAACAATCCATAACACCCCTCACATCATAGTTAGATCTACAACAAAAGGTCAAATGTGAATTTGACTGAAAATGCACATCCAATTCTGAAATTATTTGTTTCAAAGCTGTACGTCTGTAAAGTTGTAAATGTTTGATCACTTTTTACAAGAATATTTACAACTTGCCCATTTAAGATAAGAGGCAAAGATAGGCACAAAAAGCTGGAGTAACTCAGCGGGACAGTCAGCATCTTTGCAGAGGTAATGGGTGATGTTCCGGGTCGAGACTCTTCTTTGTGTCTATCTTCGGTTTAAACCAGCATCTGCATTTCCTTCCTACACATCAGATGAGAGACAATCTCTTGTATCATGCAGGAAGCAGCAATGGGCAGAGGAATCACAAAATTTGCCCCAAAGTGACTACAAGTAACAATGCATGTAAACTCTATTTTATGAACTTACTAATCAGATAACATTCTAGTCACTGAAGTTCAGTGGTACTTCACTTTTTATGGAAATGGCCATTTTTAGAATGTACAAGAAACTTTTATTTAACTACTTATAACCAGCAAATGATGGTTCCATGTATAAGACATAAATTCCATGGCTTTTGTTACTCCCATCTTCTTGCTCCAATCACCACATTTCTGCTGCTCCCTTTCACTTTGCCCACAACTTAAACCTAGAAACTGGAGGACACTTTCAGCAGGGAAAACTGCATTTGTGGAGAGACACACAGAGGTAACCATTTCAGGCCACCAGCACAGTGGCTCATCGGTAGAGTTGTTGTCTTGCAGAGCCATAGACCCAGGTTAGATGCCGACTACAGGTGCTGTCTGTACGAAGTTTGTGTGTTCTCCCTGTGGTGCCTTTTTGCTGGCGGCTCCGGTTTCCTCCCACACTCCATAAACGTACAGTTTTGTAGGTTGGTTTTCCAACATCTGTAGTATTTTTATTTTCTAAATTTATCGTCTTTGTTGAGAAGGTTTTCATTTCAATGGTTCAACCAGTTACTAGGATCCCGTGGAGCCCTTTAAGCAGAGTTAATCTATTACAATTTTTTTTACTCGTCCACCTTCAATAACCACCATACCTCCCAACAACAGCTTTATCTATGAATCACTCATGTTCATTATCAAATGACTGCAATGCTTTTTTACTAAAAACTAGGCTCTGCCTGTAACAATTTTTCTTTAAAACATTTCTAACACTATCAACCTATTGCTAGCGCTGCTGGCAAAGACTCATTTACTAACTGTGTTCCTCAGTGTTGTACATTGAGAGATCGATGTTCATAGATGCACAAGCCTACAGTCGGATATAAACAGTGAATGAACATGGGCCTCAAGATGTGTTTCAGGCCAATCGGTATCTTTTTTCAAGTAAGCTTGTTCTGGCTCGGCCAAACCCTTGATTCTCAGTGTGGGAGAGGTTCCAGGTTGGTTGGACCCCAGGGAATGGGTGGATAGGGGGCGAGAAGGATGGAGAACTCAATTCCACCAGGACCTCTCCGGCTGTATCCTCCACAGTACTCTTTGTCGTCCATGCACTTCTAGAACCTTGATAATACTACACAGCTTTTAGCATATTTCAGCTTGTCCTGGGGATCCTAACACATAAGCCTACAGCTGCATCAACTAACATGGCAAGAGGCCAAACTGGAAAGAGGATCTTTCACAGGACAATAGTGTTAAATCAGAAGCCACACAATGGTCACCAAAAGCCAGAATGTGTTCCCCTTGCAGCAACTTGCCCACCCTGTCCAAGCAGCAAAACCACACTATTTTTCAGACCTAGTCAACAGACAGAAAGATTCTCCTACATTGGAGAGAAAAGCACCACACATGACCCACTTCAAAATCATGAATACCTTTTCTGTGAAGTGCAGCACATTGAAAATAATCACTGATGACAAGTGTATGGGAAATCTACAACTTTAAATAACTGATATTTAGCAATCATGTGGTTTATTTTTTTGCTCAACATCATGTAATACAAGTGTACATTAAGCCGAGCAAAAAAAACTGCTGGAAGAACTCACGCGATATAATTTATGGAGGGAATGAGCTGATGTTTTACATACAGATCACTTTCAGCAGCTGCAGTCTCTTGTCACTCCAATACATGAAGCTGTGTCGTGTCCATTCAACATGCATTACAAACTAGCCACAGACCAGTAGCTGCAACCAACTGGATCTCAACAAGTTGCCCAAGAAGCCAAACAACCCTAAACCCAGGTACAAACCGGTTGGGCTGCTTACCATTGTGGTCCATCTGTCTCCACTACTCATTATTCATAATCAATGTGTGTAATGACTCCATTAATTAGGAGGGAGAATGTATAGCAACATACAATGAGCTTAGGATACATCTTGAACAATGGCTTCACAAAATATAGTTTTACGCATTGAAGAACTCAATAAAAATAAATGTAATACCCCAAAGAGCTAACTGTAGAAAATAGAATCAGCATAATTGCCAAAAACAGTACTAAACGAAGAATTGCTAAAAACAACTTGAAACAATGCAACAATGATGCAACAATAGTTATTTGGAGGCAATGTACTTAAACAAGCATTTAAATGTCTAAAAGAATAATCACACACATTCCCACTACCTACATCAGCAACAAAAATGTTTGTGCAAAGTTATTCAAACAGGCCAGCAATCTTTTTAAATAAATATTTTTTTTAAATGTTACTACAGGTACTGAGATTGAAATGTTCCTGCATCAGGCAAATCAGTGAAATTACGAAGGTACACAAAATTGCTGGAGAAACTCAGCGGGTGCAGCAGCATCTATGGAGCGAAGGAAATAGGCGACGTTTCGGGCCGAAACACTTCTTCAGACATAATTCTTCAAATTATGAAATTGAACACTATTGGGAGCAGTGTATTAGATATTACATTCAACCACTGCTACTTGGTCATGAAGATTAGTGAAAAGATTTTTCTAATAAATTGATGACTAGTGAAAGTTATAATTATATATTGTAGGTTTCATGCCAATTGTACAATAGTTTTGGAAAGGGAAATTAAAGGGAATTGTTGGAGCACATCCAACAATCATATTATGACAGTTTACCAAGTTTCCACAGGAGCAAATAATATATATTTTTTAAATCAAAATGAAAGTAAATTTTCCTGGCTCAATACACTAATAAGTACACTTGTGCATTCCTATCATACAAGTTCAGAATTCATGCTATTTTGGAAAAAAAAATTGGAATCGGGATTGGAACGGTGTTATATTTAGTCACAACGAGTCCCCAAATTCTGGATGTTGCCAAGATGTGAAACTAGACAAGATGATTCTCACATCTAAAGTGCATGCTTAGTTGCTTTACACAATTTTCAGTTTGTTTCTGCACTTACCAAGATTCTTTATCACTCTAAGATAACCAGAGAAATAGCTCACACTCAATTGAATTGGAGTAATTTGGAAGGGCAGATCAGTAACAAAAGAAAACAAATAATATTGATTACAACCCGTCAACTGGAAATAGTTGATTTGATATTACAACATCTATTCCTTCACCTCTATCAATCTACAAATTAACCTTCTGTGCATCACAGTTGTATATTTTTATTTAAATAAGTAATTTCCTTGTAAAAACACATTTCAGGTTTGCTTTGTCATCGTCCCTATTTTTGCTTTAGGCCTTTGGCATCAACTATCAACTTTTCACTATCCAAGGAGTAATTGCACGGTTTGCTTTCACTTGGTAAATATGAACAAACTAATTGAGTGTACCTAAAATGAAAGCTTAATTATTTAGTACCTATCTACAACACAAAAAAGATACCACTTTGTAAATTATCAATCTGCAGGACATTTTATAAATAATTAAAAGCAAACTGCACACAGAGGTTTGTGCAGCCTTCCAAAATTGTCCTTGGCTCAGCAGTATTGTAAAACCACTTTACAAGGTCAATATGAAGGTTTATTCAATGGCAAGTCTGCTACACACAACTCTAAACACAGATTAAAAAATCCTACTTTTATGCAGATATCAGACATTGGTCACATGAACCTTAGCATGCTGGTGGTGTTTGGAAGTAGAGAACAAAGGAATTGTTGACACAAGGAAATGCAGATGTCAGTTTACAAAAAAATACGTTGCTGGAGTAACTGAACGGGTCGGGCAGTATCACTGGAAAACATGGACATTGAGTTTGAATCCTTCTTCATCAATCTGAAGAAGTTGGCTTGACCCAAAATGTAGCATTTCTATGTCCTCCACAGATGCTGCTTGATCTGCTGACTTACTCCAGGACTTTGTGCCCCCAACCTCATGCAACTGTGACTTGCGAACTGGAGCAATTCAAAGAATGAGCCTTGTATTTGATGTCTGCAAGACAAAGTCCTCTGTCAGTAATTCCTGGCTGTACAAAATCAAAATGGAAATCTTCAAAATCAAAATCTTCCTCAATCTTGATGGACTGCATGAGAAGATGGTATGTTCTTAACAGCACCAAAACCTAACGAATGTTTCTAAATCACCCAATTAATATGTTAAAGGATTAGTTCCAGTGGCAGGATGCTGGAAGAAATCTCGTCTCTCAAAAAAACGGAAGTATTGCACATTAGTATTTCATTTAACCACATCTATTTTAAACAATGGGACTATTTTGAAAGTTACAAAGGAGGTATTCCTGGAGAACAATGTAAATATTCAATTTTGCAGTTTGAAAATTATTTAACCTTATGCCTTGAGATTAGCATTAATTCTATTATTGCTAGCTTGGTACATTTGATGCATGGAGAAAGGTTTGGGAGATTGAAAATCTAGTTATCTAGTCAAGAAGAGAGCTTAATTGTCTGGAAACAGAACAATGAAAAATAGGTTTGAGGGCAGCGTTCAGCTGGTTAACTGGAGATAATGATCTTCAGGGTCCTGCATTTTCTTCCTAATAGCATCAACGAGATGAGAGAGTGGCCAGGATGGTGGAAGTCTCCGACGATATAAGCTGCTTTATTGAGGCAGCATTTCCATTTTTAATGGTGGGGAGATCAGTATCCTCGATGTACTGGTCAATGCCCATCACTTTCTGCAGCATTGTTTGTTCTTGGAGGTTCAGATTACCAAGCCAGTCAAAATGCTCTTTACCATATACTTGCAGAAGTTTGGGAGAGAACTCAGCGACATGCCAAATCTCCTAAAACTTGAGGAAAGAAAGATGCTGCTAATTTTGCTAATCAATGGCTGAGCCCAGGACATATCTTTGAATTTGTGCAACTGGATCTTTGTGTGTTTTCATTTCTTGAAACCATTTTCAATTTTAAAATAACATGCAGGTGACAGAAGCAAATTGAAAAGCTTGAATTGAAAACACTAGATGAGCAGATATACGACAATGGCAAACAATGATCTATTAATTGTTTGTGATTTAGTAATGAAAGATTAGGCTATGGGTCAAACGATTTTTAAACCTCTAATAAAAGGGCTCCGTCTAAACACTCTAATTTAGCTGTTGACAGATGTCATGTATAACAGAATCTTTGATCATCAGTTACATTTTATCAAATTCAAAGATGTTACTGGGACAGGGAGGACTGAAAAATGCATGAGTCTAGATAGGCTGGGATTTTTTCAATGGATATAACATATATAAAGGATAAATTCACAGTCTTTTCACAGGGAGTCAAAAATTAGAGGGTATAGATCAAAAGTGAAAGATGTAAAAAGGGCCCAAGAGGACAAACCTTTCAGAAGATGATGGGATGGTAGTGCCAAAGGAGGGTACAATTACAATGTTTAAAATATATTTGGACAGGGACATGGATAGAAGCCATCTAGAGGGACATGGGCAAAATGGGATTACCTTAGGAGCTGAAGGGCCAATTTCCAGAAAGTCTACATTTATTGAGCCACTAGAATCCAAGGCTCCACCTAGTGAAGTGAAAAAGAATGGATAGAAAGGCAATGACATACTCAATAACTTAATTAAAAATGGAACTGAGTTTTTAACCCTGACACCCTATGGTAGTAATCACCTAATCAAAGACGATAGTTGCATAATCAAGATGCCCTTAATTTCAACAACTGCCCTCCACATTAATCCCCTATCCTTGAGAAAATCCTTGAGTTGCTGTTCCTCCTCCATACCAAACAAAGATTGTTTGTTCAAAAGAACAGCTACTTCCAGAGTAAAAAACATGCTAAGTTTAGGATTTGCAGATTATATATATGTATCCCTAACTCGCCTAAAACACAGTTTGGCATCACAATCAGCATCAAATAAATAATGTTACATCATGACCAACCTGTATCAATAATACAATTTGATAACATATCAAATTGCTGCCTCAACTTAATCTGCTTTGCTTTGATAAACAACAAAGTGAAAACTGACAAATCCTCCAACCTTGGGCTAACAATTAAAACTAGAAGAAGCAACCAACCTCAAATGATAATGGCTCCTATCCACAGTATCATTCTTATCAGCTGTGAAAGTTGGTCATGGAAATTCAGCTTCTGCTTTCCGTATGTCATAATAACCCTTGGAGTCACTTGAGATAAACAAATCTGGCATTGGCAAGGGCTAACCTAACAATCTGTGTAATCCACTCTGAATGCCCGCAGGACAATGAATCTCATACCTCAGATGTTACCTACGTCTTCTCAATAAATGTCCACAAAGTGGATCTAAATTCAGGGACAAAGTCAATTGTCAATAGACTACCCAGTCTGACTGAAAACAGCAGAAAAATAAATCTAATTTTAGTTAATTTACTATGAAGAGGAACCATATTAAGAGCCAGGAAGAATACAATCCCTCCAAATGATAAATGGACTGCACCTACTGCCAAGAACAATTGACAAAACTTTGTGCAGCTCCTTTCTTCTGGTAAGATATCATTGATCTGCCTAATGATCTATGAAGAATCTTTTTTTGTCCATCACTTGCATTCATTTAATTCAAATTAAACAACATTACAGATATTGTTGCAGGAAAAGGTGAGGAAAATGTTCCCCATATTGCTTGTTAAAAATATGGTGGGTAGATTACACTAAAATCATAACCGTATTTCAAGTATCTTGGGGGTGCCGTCAAGTAGGGCAGCCCTGCTTGCAGCTGTTTGTGCTTTCACACCTTTTTTTAAAAAAGTGTGTTGAATGTTTTTGTTTTGGAGGTCTAGTCTTTTTATGTGGGGGGTGGGGGGAGGGTGGGGAGAAGCAAGGAAATGCAGATGCTGGTTTTATTTTACAAAACGAGAAAGTGTCGGAACAACTCAGTGGGTCAGACAGCATCTCTGAAGAACATGGAAATGTCACCTATCCATGTTCTCCAGAGATGCTGTCTGACTAATTCAGTTGTTCCAGTACATAGTCCTTTTTTTGGAAACCAGCATCTGCACTTCCATGTTTCTCCAAGAAACTCAGGAAATGGCATGCTAGGTCGGGAACCTTCTCGACATATCTTTTCGTATAACATATCTTTTCTAGAAGTGGTACAAACATTCTTTACAAAGTACAATTTTGACAGTAAAAATATCTGGAGTATTATATCTATGAATGCTGATAAATAATGCAATATTAAATGCAACAGCACCCCTACATATTTTCAATTATAAAGGATTATTTTTTATTCAATTAGCACACTATTTCATTGCACTGAAAAATAATTCAGGAAAAATCTTCCTTATTATGTTGGAGAAGGGGCAGCACAGTGGCGCAGCGGTAGAGTTGCTGCCTTACAACACCGGGTGCAATCCTGACTATGGGTGCTGTCTGTATGGAGTTTGTACGTTCTCCCTGTGACCACGTATGTTTTTTCCGGGGGTTTCGGTTTCCTCCCATATTACAAAGAAGTGCAGGTTTGTAGGATGATTGGCATCTGTGAACTGTATCAAGTGTGTGTAGGATAGAACTAGTGCACAGAGAGAACTAGTGTAGGATAGAACTAGTTGGTCGACGTGGACGGTGGGCAAATTACCTGTTTCCACGCTGTATCTCCAATCCAAATCAAATCTGAATAATTTCATGTGGAAATAAAGAAGTGCAGATGCCAGTTTATACCAAAGATAGACAAAATGCTGGAGTAACTCAGCCAGTCAAGAAACATTTCTGGAGAAAAGGCATAGGTGATGTTTCAGGTCAGGGACCCTTCTTCTGACTAATCTTTCATATTCAGCATTAGAATAATTATTTGGAGTGTATCATGAAATATGCTTCCAATCGTGAGTTTAAAAGCATTTTTTTTTAATCCGTTTGCCAATTTACATTGATATAGAATCAGGGACAAACAATGGCCAGTATTTTATTGTACATTGCAAGTATCAAACATTTGTATGATTTCACAGAAACATAGAAATTAGGTGCAGGAGTAGGCCATTCGGCCCTTTGAGCCAGCATCACCATTCATATGATCATGGCTATTCATCCAAAATCAGTACCCTGTTCCGGCTTTTTTCCCCATATCCCTTGATTCCCTTAGCCCTAAGAGCAAAATCTAACTTTCTCTTGAAAACATCCAGTGAATTGGCCTCCACTGCCTTCGGTGGCAGAGAATTCCACAGATTCACAACTCCCTGGGTGAAAAGGTTTTTCCTCATCTCAGTCCTGTGTGTAGGAAGGAACTGCAGATGCTGGTTTTAATCGGATAGACACAAAATGCTGGATTAACTCAGCGGGCAGGCAGCATCTCTGGAGAGAAGGAATGGGTGACGTTTCGCATCAAGATCCATCTTCAGACTGAAGAAGGGTCTTGACCCGAAACGTCACCCATTCCTTCTCTCCAGAAATACTGCCTGTCCCGCTGAGTTACTCCAGCATTTTGTGTCTATCTACGATTTCACTTTCAATGTCATTGGCAAGGCTAATATATTACCCGAATCACCCTCATGAGCCACAATTGACATCATCCTGAAAAACTGCAGGCCAGGATGATCAACTATCAACAACCACCTTCTTTAGTGCAAAGTACAAGTTAAGATGCCATGATCAGAACTGCCATGTATGCACCATTTGATAAAACTGTTGATAATCATCCGCAGTGTGTCAGAAGGGGGTTAACAATGGCCTGAGGAGGATCTAGATGACTGGATTTGTCCTTTTTACCCAAGACATGTCCAACCAAATATGAACATTGCCATGTTGAAATTAATGATTTAAGTGCACTCGAGCCACTTACCTGGGGTGCAGCTAGCTCTGGAGAACAAAGCTTTAATATGATATCTATGCAAAGCAAAACATTGCTGATCTGACATTAATAAAACAATACTGGAAATCAAAGCTGTTTTTAGTTCCAATTAAAGGTCATTGACTTGAATCATTAAGTGATTCTCTCTCCAAATATTGCTTGAGGTGCTGAATCACATTGAATGGCTCGAAGGGCCGAATGGCCTATTCCTGCACCTATTGTCTTTTGTCTATTGAATATATCCAGCAGTACCTCACAAATTGAATTGAAATGTTCATGCTGTCAATGGGAGAATTTGAACTTGCACTCCCTACATTACTAGTTTATATCAAAGCCACTAACCAAGCAATGAATAATGATTACACCACAAAGTCATTAATTGACTCTGAAGTAGATTGGCACATCCCCTACGTGTGAAAGACACAAAATACGTGCAATTCATTCCTAATTTGTTTCTTTCTCTCTTAAGAGACTTGCACCAAGTGATATTTTGTAACCAAAAATGAAAGATCATGATTAATCCATACAAGGTATGTTACTTGAGGGGATACAGGATGTTAGCATCAGCAACATTTGAATAGATAAGGACTGATCAGGGTGTGCCAGCATGGCTGTGTATGGGGAATCAAGTCTCACAAATTTTTGATTGTAGTTTTTTTGGAGGAAGTAATCAAGAAGATTGAAGGGGACAGGGTAATAAATATAGTCTTTATGGTGGTTAGCAAGGCCTTTAACAAGGTCCCACTTGGTAGGCTAGTCTGGAAGGTTAGATCACATGGGATCTCAGGCAAACCAGCTAATTGGACACGTAATTGATCTGATAGTAGGAAACAGATGGTTATGGCAGCAGGTTTTTTTTTCAGACCTGTGACAAGGGGTGTGCCATAGGGATCAAAGATAGCCCATCGTTGTCCATCATTTATTTAAACAATTTGGATAACATCAAGGCATGGTTAGCACGTTTGCAGAGAACACTAAAATAGGCGATTTTGTTGAAAGTGTAGAAGGTCGTTAACAATTACAGTGAAATCTTAATCAGACAGGAGAGTGGGATGAGAAATGGTGTTCAACGCAAATAAGCGCAAGCTGTTGTATTTTGAAAAGTTCAACCGGGGTGAAATGTGGGACCCTGGGGAGTGTTGTTGAACACCAAGGAGTACAAGTACACACATCCATGAAAGTGACAAAACAGACGGACAGAATTTTGAATGCAGTATTTGCCATAACCATTCATCAGTGAGGGAATTAAGTACAGGAGTTGGAACATTATGTTGCAGTTCTACAAGATGCTAGTGAAGCCTCACTTTGACTATTGTGTTCAGTTTTGGTTACACTGCTTTAAGAAAGATGGTCATTATCTGGAAAGAGTACAAAGGTGATTTACGAGGATGTTGCCAGGACCCGAGGGTGTGAATTATATGAAGAGATTAGGTAGACGTGGACTTTATTTCTTGGAGTGTAGGAGAGTAAAGGGCAAGTCCCACTTAGATGACTTTTTAGGCGAGTGCAGGAGACTCTGCGCTTGCCTCATGATCACCACATGTTTGCTGGTGGTCTCTGGTGAGTCTCCTTCATGGTCGTGAGGAGTTCCTGCATTCTGGGAACTAGTTACTCAGTATGGTCACCACAAAATTTTCAACATGTTGAAACATTTTCTGCGACAAAATATTGGTCGCCATGGAGAAAATCGATAATCCTGTAGTCGTAGGTGCAGTTGTAGTGGGGTCGCCATGTAGTTATGGGTAGTCGAGGTAGTCGTAGTTAGTTTTAGTTAATCGCCTTTGTGGACCGGGTATTTTCATAGGCTCATTGGGGGGAAAAAACGTAAGCTCGAGTTTTCAGAACCAAGGATAACCGACCGGTAATGTTAAACTTCACAGCTGTGTATCTCTGGCTTATTCAAAGTCGTCTGGCTTCTTAAAAGTGTCTCCACTCCTTTTTCCGGCAGTCTGCTGAAAAATCGCCCAAGTGGGACAGGCCCTTAAGAAGCAACCTTATAGAGGTCTATAAATTCACAAGCAGCACAGATAAGGTGAAAACAGTCTTTTTTCAGAGAAGCAAACCAAAAACTAGGGAACATAGGTTTAAGGCGAAAAGGCAAGGGTTTAAAATGTCGAGGAGAGAATTTCCCCCAGAGGGTGGTGCGTATATGGAACAAGTTATCAGAGAAAGTGGCTGAGATAGGTACAATAACATTTTAAAGATATTTGGACATGTACATGGATAGCAAAAGGATTTGAGGGATATGGGCCAACGCAGACAAATGGGACTACCTTAAATGAGCACCTTGGTCAGCGTGGCCAGCAAAAGGCCTGTGTATGGCTCAATGGGTCCTAAATGTGCTCTGAAAACAGAGACTAAAAGATAATCTGTATCTAAAAAAGATACCAATATAATTTCTTACGGGCAAATTGAGAGGTGAAGGGTATTTAATCTTGATTCAACATCTCAAGCCAAGAATTCCTCAAATTCCTCCCTCCCCACTGGAAGTAACTGCTAAAATTCATTATTTAACATGGCTCTTTTTAGCTGGTCTTTATTTTCCTACAACACGAGCAAAACCAAGGAACTGATTGTGGACTTTGGAAGGAGTAGGATGGGGACCCACAGCCCCATTTATATCAATGGTTCGATGGTTGAAAGGGTCAAGAGCTTCAAATTCCTGGGCGTGCACATCTCTGAAGATCTTTCCTGGTCCGAGAACACTAATGCAATTATCAAGAAAGCTCATCAGTGCCTCTACTTCCTGAGAAGATTACGGAGAGTCTGTTTGTCAAGGAAGACTCTCTCTAACTTCTACAGGTGCACAGTAGAGAGCATGCTGACCGGTTGCATCGTGGCTTGGTTCGGCAACCTGGGCGCCCTGGAGAGGAAAAGACTACAAAAAGTAGTAAACACTGCCCAGTCCATCATCGGCTCTGACCTTCCTTCCATCGAGGGGATTTACTGCAGTCGCTGCCCCAAAAAGGCTGGCAGTATCATGAAGTACCCACACCATCCTGGCCACACATTCATCTCCCTGCTACCTTCAGGTAGAAGGTACAGGAGCCTGAAGACTGCAACAACCAGGTTCAGGAATAGCTACTTCCCCACAGCCATCACGCTATTAAATCTTACTCGGACAAAACTTTGATTATTAATAATCAATTATCTGTTATTTGCACTTTATCATTTTATGTATTCATGCGTGTATATATTTATGTAATGGTATATGGACACCTTGATCTGTTTTGTAGTAAATGCCTACTATGTTCTGTGTGTTGAAGCAAAGCAACAATTGCATTGTCCTATCAGGGACACATGACAATAAACTCACTTGAACTCGAGTTAGAAATGTTCATTCAAGAGGCATCTCATCTGAAACTCTTGGTGTACTGTCTCTAGTTTCCCTGATTTGTTTTTCCAAGCAGCAGGACCATCTATAGAATATCTCCCAACGTAATATTCCACCTCTCCACCAATTCCAATATTGGTGGCCAATTGGGGGGGGGGGGGGGGGGGGGGGGGGGGGGGGGGGAGCTTTCTGGAGCACTAGCATGGGCGGTGTAGGCTGAAGGGACTGGTTTCCAGAGGGCTAGTATAAACATTGTGGGCCGAATGGATTCTTGGGCTGGCAGCTCAGTCACTCAGGCCTGGTGGGCTGGCAGCTCAGTCACTCAGGCCTGGTGGGCTGGCAGTCACTCAGGCCTGGTGGGCTGGCAGCTCAGTCACTCAGGCCTGGTGGGCTGGCAGCTCAGTCACGCAGGCCTGGTGGGCTGGCAGCTCAGTCACTCAGGCCTGGTGGGCTGGCAGCTCAGTCACGCAGGCCTGGTGGGCTGGCAGCTCAGAAACTGCCAGAAATTCTGCCCAAAACAGGTGAGAGACACTGTGAGAGAGGGGGAGAGGGTGGAGAATCAATTTTAGACATTTTTCATCTTTTTTTGTAGATCACAGCGATGAAGGAAGAAAGTCTATCCTGGCCTGGATCTCACAGGGAGCCAATGAAGGGAGGGAGAAAAATACCGGAGTGAGGTTTAATACTTGCAGGGGGAATACTTTCTGATGGGCCGAAGGGACTCCTCCTGGGTTAGTACAGGCCTGTTGGGCTAAAATCTGAATTTTATTATAAAAAAAATCTGATTGAAATCTGAGTGAAAGGCACTTTTTCTGGACTTTTTCTTGGCCTGGCACAGGCCTTTTGGGCCAAAATGCTCCCCCTGGGCTAATACGTGCATTGTGGGCAAAAGGGACTGGTTTCTCGCCTAATAGGGGCCATGTGGGCACAGGGCAGGCCAAACATTTCATTTTCATTTCCTTTCAATTTCCATTGCAGTTTCAAGCACAGGGCAGGCCAAACAGCTCATTGCATTTTCATTTAATTTCCATTTCCATTGCAGTTTTAAGCACAGGGCAGGCCAAACAGCTCATTGCATTTTCATTTCATTTCCATTGCAGTTTCAAGCACAGGGCAGGCCAAACAACATTTCATTTTCTTTATGGGCTAACAAATCATTTATTGCAAGTACATTGCAGACTCATAGTTCAGTTGATTCACAGCTTAGAATCACAGTTGTGGCCTCTCCCTCGCTATCTTCCAGAGTGACTGACTCATGTCCAGGCATCTCGGGTTTTAAAGTCCTGACCCCCATCCCCCACTCATAAGGGGCAGTACCTTCATCATGGTGATTGACATGTGATAAGACCAATCAGCTGATCTCAATATTTTTTAAACACTAATTACTTTTTTATTTTTAATCGATCGGAAAAATCCTCGGGGCTGCCTCAGTGGAGGACTACGAGTAAAATGGCCAAAAATCATAGCGATATAGTGTAGCATTTTTTTCTAAAATCAATATACAGCACTGGCAGGAAGTGGTCAAGATGAGACTTTTAGTTATATAGATATAATAAGCAAAATTAACTAAACTCAATTGAAACCATACAACATTAGGAACTGCAACTCATATTCAACATGGACTTTTACTGGCAACTTCGTATCCTATCCGACCCTGAGCAAAGATATCAATCCTTTATTTGCTCTGTCACCAATGCTCACACCCTACATTACAAGATACATAGCAATTACAACCAATATAAATGAACCACCAAGTAAACTCTAATGATCACACCTCTCAGGACTGCCCAAGAGATCCGTGTGTTTTCAAATCCTAAGGCCTCACTACTTCACACCTCCATGTCTACCTCCTTCACTAAAACCACATGTTCTTGGAGATCCAACTCTCAACTCAGGGCACCTTAATTTAAAAAAATTGCCTGTAGTTGTACCTCAGTTGCCCAGGGTCATGCTTCCCCTCAATTTTTACCCTCCTCTTCCTGTAACAAGATACCGCATGTTTGGTGCTCTAGAAGGTTAGATCACTTGGAATCCAGGGTAAGATGGCCATTTGGAGACAGAGACATTTAAAAATTGAGGTACCGCAGGGATTGGTGCGGATTAAACTAAATTTGTGGTGGTGTGGACAGGGAAGGTGATTATCTAAAATGATCTAAAAGGGACCAGGAATGGATTGTAAACAGAGACCCAGAGGTGCAGGTACACAGCTCCGTGAAAACAGTGACTCCGGTTGACTGGATGGTCAAGACGGCATTTGGTATGGTTGTGTTCATCATCAGGATTTTGTGCACAGAAGTGGGGAATTCATGTTGTAGCTGTACACACGATTGGAAACATACTTTGAGTATGTACAGTTCTTGTCTCCCTCCTATAAGAAAGATGTCAGTAAACTGTAAGGGATCCAAAAAGATCCACGACTGTCCCTGGGTCATGGACGAGTTAGGCTGAAGGGCCTGTTTCTGTGCAGTATACCTCTGTGAATCTTTGCAAACAGTACATTACAAGAGGAGTTTAGGTTATCCAATTTATTAGCTCCATATATGGCATGCTGAAATATTACAGGATGTTTTACAGTGCTGAAGGGTCCCAGAGAAATACTTGCTGTGGTCAACTCAAAACCATTCTCTTTAGTATGCTCCACTGTAAAAGTGCATCCTCTTCATATTTTAGGCAGTGTTAACACGGCGCTGAATAATTAAGCCGACTGAAACATTTATGGCACAGGGATTTAAACTTAAAGAAGCATACTTTAACTTCAGTACCTGTTATTGTTAAGCTTTTCACCAGACTAAATGCTCTCCATATTCAGATGGAAGACCAATCCAATTATATCACCTCCCGTACAACACGACAATATAAAATCAGGAAACTTTAGATACACAGCAGGAGAGGAGTTAGGGGATAGGATAGAAAACAAGTAATGAAACAGCTTTTTAAGTTCAACACTTGATAGACTAGTGTTCCAGTGAAAGGACTAGAACCAATTTTAAGGAAATGACGAAACTCGTGGCCCTAGGAATAACTCAGCAAGCGACAAGCACCACATTATGAGCCAGAAACAGCACAAAACTAGCATTTCTGGTCTTATTTAATCTCTTCCAAGTGGGCACCACATCACACAATGGTAAGACATTTTGTACTTTAAACATTACTTTGTACACTAAAATTACATATTCAAAAACCACACTTCCAACTAAATATATTTATGAAGGAACTGCATATGCTGGAAAATCAAATGTAGACAAAAGTGCTGGAGAAACTCAGCGGGTGCAGCAGCATCTAAGGAGCGAAGGAAATGGGCAGCGTTTCAGGCCGAAACCCTTCTTCAGACTTTTTATGATCCTTTAAAAATGGACCTTGAATAACATTTGAGATGGGCATTTTAAGTTACTTCTCCCCACATGCGAACCTGTCCCATCTCATGAACGGGAATTTGCATATAGTAACAATAATTGTGTTTTTTTCTAAATTGTTAGTAGCAAAAGCTTTAATTCGGACAATATACACATTACTCAGATCTAATATCACCATCCATTTCCAGCTATTTATTTTTATTTTGTTTTGCAAAGCTATTTGTCTATTAGAAACTACCGCTCTTGTAATCCACACCATTTATTTTGTATACAAGAGCCAAGAGTGTTTTATTGTCGTATGTCCCGAAATGGAACAATGAAATCATTACGCAACAGCAGCAGAACAGGTTATAAACACAGTACTCAATAGATAACATAAACAAAACAAAGTTTGATAAATGAAAAAAACCCAATATAGTGCAAAGCATAACCCCAAATCCCTAGTGCAACCCACAATTCATAGTTCAGAGTTTAGTTGTAATCTGTAGTGTTCAATAGCCCGATGGTTGTTGTGAAGAAGCTGATCTGGAACCTAGACGTTACAGTGCATTTCAACAAATTCTGATGGCAAACAAAACTGGCACTGCTCAAGGAGGAAGTATGATACAAATTCATCCATTTCATGGTTATCAGGTTAGCATGAGAATTTTTTTTTTCAAAATCAAATCAATTATTAATAGGCTAGACTTTCATCAAGACCAAGTCATCATCACCATCACCATAAGTGATGAGTCTACTCAACCATTCATCATGGCTTATCCACCTCTCCCTCCTAACCCCACTCTCTTGTCATCTCCCCATAACAGGACCACCTGAGAAGTCCACATCCAGCTCTTCATTACCTGAGAATGTGCTTCTGACAACTATTCATAGGAAACTACACCCAAATCATCTAGAGATACATATGTATACTCAGCTTCATGAGTAACGATCAGGGGTATTAGTGTGTCCAACGTTTTCCACTGCCACATAATAAGAGGCAAACAAAAGGCAAAGCAGTTTGAAGAAAGGCCCTGACCCATTTGTCGTCTGCCTATTTCCTGCCTGACCAGCTGAGTTCTTCCAGCAGTTTACTTTTTTGTAAAGATGGACTTTCTCCGGGTGCTCCACTTTCCTCCCACAATCAAAAAAAAAGGGTAGGTTAGTAGGTTAATTGGCCACTGCAAATAGCCTCTAATATGTAGGTTAAAGGCAGAAAATGAGAAGGAATTGATGGGAACATGAAGAAGAATTGAAATGTGGGAACATGAGAAGGAATAAAATGGGTACCAGTGTAAAAACAATGTGGTTAATGGGGTGGGGGTGCGGTGGGGTGGGGTAGAGACTTAGTTGGCCAAATGGTTTGTCTCCATGTTTCCATCCATGACCCAGAGAATTCCATCATTGATCTGGTAAAGAAAATAGCAAACTCAGCATCAAGCCTAAATAGGATGTTCTTTTGTCATTGTGGTTTACTGCCCAAACCAAATCTGTAAATATACAGTATTGATTTTTACTATTTCAAACTCTATTTTTAAATTCAAGGTTAAAGATCAAGTTCTGCAGAAAGATGCAATAACTATTTCTAAACATTGAATTTCATGGAAACACAACCACGCATAATGATTATTGGAGGTCATGAAGTAATTTTCACAGAAAAAAAATGAACGTATTTTTCCCGTACTATTACAAGTCATTAATTAGTGCATCAAATATACAAATCCTTAAGTTTCAAACTTTATGTAATTTTCAGCTGGTTAAATGTTATTCAGCTCATATGATAGACACAAAAAGCTGGAGTAACAGGCAGCATCTCTGGAGAGAAGTGTTGGGTTGAGATCTTTCTTCAGTGTGTGTGTGAGTGTGAGTGTGTGTGTGTGTGTGTGTGTGTGTGTGTGTGTGTGTGTGTGTGTGTGTGTGTGTGTGTGTGTGTGTGTGTGTGTGTGTGGACGGTGGAGTCTATACTCACGTACTCCATTAACATGTGGTACTCCAACTGCAACTGCTCAGACAGGAAGGCTCTGCAGAGGGTAGTGAGGGGAGCAGAGAGGACCATTGGCGTCTCCCTACCCTCGGTACAAGAACTGTTCCAGAGCCGCTGCCTGAAAAAAGCACTGAGCATAGCAAAGGACAGACTGCACCCCCTCCACACACACCTGGATCTCCTGCCATCAGACAAGAGATACCCTAGCATCAAAGCCCGGACAACCAGACTGCTAAACAGCTTCCTTCCACAGGCTGTGAGGCTGCTGCTTTTTTTGCACTGACAATTTAATAACAACTCTGGCACTGGCCACGTAAATCAGCTGCCCTGGACAATTTATGACTGTTTTTACTTGTATTTTAATGTTGCTGTTTTTAACCTGCACTTTTTAACTATTCGTATTGTTTTTATCAGGGACTGGATTGTTTATGTGTGAAATGTTTAAGTTTTATGTGCAATGCTCTGGTATTCTCTGGGAAACGTCTTCTAATTTTGCACTGTTCAACTGTTGCTTTGCAAGATGACAATAAACGTTGATTGATTGATTGATTGATAAGGGAAACAAGAGTTATAGACGATGATGAGAGATAAAGAACAATGAATAAAAGTGCAAAAAAGTAACGGTAGTAAAGGAAACGGCCATTGTTAGCTGTTTGTAGGGTGAAAATGAGAAACTAGTGTGACTTGGGTGGGGGAGGGATAGAGAGAGAGAGAGAGAGAGGGAATGTCGGGATTACCTGAAGTGAGATAAATCAATAATCATACCACTGGGCTGTAAGCTGCCCAAGCGAAATATGAGATGCTGATCCTCCAATTTGTGTTTAGCCTCTTGCATCTGACAATGGAGGATACCTAGGGCAGAAAGGTCTGTGTAGGAATGGGAAGGAGAATTAAAGTGTCCAGCAACCGAGAGATCAGGTAGGTTTCGGCGGGCTGAGCAAAGGTGTTCCGCGAAGCAACGTTTGGTCTCGCCGATGTATGGGAGTCCACATCTTGAACAACGGATTCAGTAGATGAGGTTGGAGGAGGTGCAAGTGAACCTCTGCCTAACCTGAAAGGACTGTCAGGGTCCCTGGATAGAGTCGAGGGAGGAGGTATAGGGACAGGTGTTGCATCTTCTGTGGTTGCAGAGGAAGGTACCCGGGGAGGGGGTGGTTTGGATGGGAAAGGACGAGTTAAACAAGGGAGTTGCAGAGAGAACGTTCTCTGCAGAAGGCGGAAAGGGGTGGAGATGGGAGAATGTTGCTTGTGATCCCGTTAGAGATGGCGGAAATTTCAGAGGATTATTTGTTGTATACGACGGTTGATGGGGTGGAAGGTAAGGACTTGGGGCGCTGTCTCTGTTGCAACTAGGGGGAGGGGGAGCAAGGGCAGAGCTGCAGGGTACCTAGGAGACACAAGAGGGCCTCATTTATGATGGAAAAGGGGAACCCCTGAGAATGAGGACATCTTGGATGTCCTGGTATGGAACATCTCATCTTGGGCACAGATACGGCGTAGACGGAGGAATTGGGAGTAGGGGATAGAGTCTTTACAGGAAGCAGGGTGGAAAAAAGTGTAGTTGAGAGTCAGTGGGTTTGTAATAGACATCAGTCAATAATTTATTTCCTGTGATGGAGACCGAGATCAAGAAATGGGAGGGAGGTGCCAGAGATGGTCCAAGTAAATTTGAGTGCAGGATGAAAATTGGTGGTGAAGTTGATAATGTGACCACAATAATCACTCTAGCTCAAAACAAATGGTCACTGAATCTAGCAATTTTACGACATGACTACTGCTCCCAACACACTGTTAACAATCAGCACAGTCATTCGGCCAGTGAGTTTCTCATGCTTGACCTCAAGAGACCTTCCCTAACTAATGTAAACAATCAGATTCAAAAGCATGATATTAGGCTTGTAAATATAAACCTAATGATCTGAATCTGGCTTCAAATGTGTTTATTGACTTTATAGGAGCAATATAATATTTAGTTTGTTTTATGCACACTGGTGGCAAACAAAACTCCAATAAGTCAAGAAACAATCATTAAATGAACCAACTAATCTTACTTGCAGAATTGTAAGAGTATCAATAAAAAAAAAGTTATTTTGCCAACTCTTTACCACAAACCTAGTCACAATATTGTCATATTATGGACAATACTGTCACACTTATGGACAACTTGTTGATCATTACAACGAAGTAACTCTAAACATAAAGCTGTCATTGTATCCGGGCTCGAAATTAGCGGTTGCCCAGGTGCCATTGACCACCCAAAGTGCCGCCAGCAACCTAAATGCCGAGTCATTTTGCCCGGATTGGCATGCAAATACTGGTTTATACCGATAGACACATAAAACTGGAGTAACTCAGTGGGTCAGGTAGCATCTCTGGCGAATAGGAACGTGACGTTTTGTGTCGGCGGCGGCTGTATTGTGGTGCAAAGATACTAGGTGCTTGGTGACGAAGGGTCGGAGCGAATGACAGGCCCCGAACAGCGGCAACAACAGCGGCTCCACCGCATCCTCCTCCCGCACCCTGCCCGGCGGAAGGAGGCCGGCCTCCCTCCTCCCGGCCTCGGCATACGAGAGGGGTTGTTTTGAGAGTGCTGTTGGCGGATTTGCAGGTAGCGACCGCTATCGCCCTGATAACAGCCGCTGCTTGCCAATCCACCAACGGCGCTTTCAAAACAACCCCTTTCGCACGCCGAGGCCGGGGAGAGGGAGGGAGAGGGAGGCGGAGGCCTCCTTCCGCTGTCTGAAGCAGCTGCACCAAAGATTCTATAGGGTCTTTGAGCTGCACCGCTGGGCCCCGCAACTTCCTATTGGCTGGAGGAGGAGCGAAGGCGATGGCGAGGTGATCCCAACCGCCACCCCCTTTAGCAGCAGAACTTTGGCGTTGGACAGTGACGGCCAAGGCAGCGGGGCGATGTTGCCCGAGGAGCGCTGACCTTCCTTCCTCCCCACCTCCTCTGCCCCTTCACCCCCCCCCTCTCTCTCTCTTTCTCGTACGCCCCCCTTCACCCATCTTATCCTGGGACCCATCCTCTCCATCCCAAACTGATCCCCATTCCCTCCTCTTTTCAATCCTCACTGACATCCTCTGTGCTTCCCTCCCCATCTACCCCTCCCCCCCCAATCTATTCATCACCCTACCCACCTCGCATTGATTCTCCTGCCACCCCCCCATCCTACACTGATCCCCCAGTTCATCCTGTACTGACCCCCCTTCCCATCCATCCTGCACTTCTCCCCCCCCCATTCATACTGCACTGATCTTCCCATTCTTACTGCAATGAACCTCCCATTCATCCTGTACTGATCCCCTCATGCATCCTGTACTGATCCCCACAAGCATCCTGTACTGATCCCCACTAGCATCCTGTATTGATCCCCTCATTCATCCCGTACTGATCCCCTCTGATCCACACTGTACTGACCCCCCCCCCCCCATTCATACTGTACTGATCCTCCCCATTCAAGAAGAATGGGGGGAACAGTCTGAAGAAGGGTCTCGACCCGAAAACGTTGCCTATTTCCTTCACTCCATAGATGCTGCCTCACCCGCTGAGTTTCTCCAGCATTTTTGTCTACCCCCATTCATACTGTACTGACCCCCCCCCCCCATTCTTCCCGTACTGAATCCCCCATTCAACAACACTGACATCCCCCGTGCTCTCCCTCACAATTTTACATACTCCAACCAACACGTACTAATTCACCTATCTCAATCCATCCATTCTGCACCGATTGCCTTCTCAACCCCCCCCCTCCCCCCCATCTATCCACCCCACACTGATTCACACACCCACCTGACCCTATTGTGCTTCATGGTCTTCGGAGCGAACATTGACTATGTTTGATAACGGAATGCAATCAAATGTGTTTTCATTCCCAATGTTATTATTTGTTTTGACACCTTTAAACATATTACCAAAAGAACATTTGCTGCAGTTATGTCCTTTGGCCATCTCTTGTCAGTTAGTGTAATGTTTAACCTGTCAGATGGGTATAGTCCGTTTTAACAGCTATTATCATAAAATGCCTTTAGAAATTTCTTTGCAACCTGTATACTTTGTTATGGATAAATTATGTGGGAAGCGAGAGTGTTTCTGTACCAATAGCAATAACAACCCATGCTAAGGCCATGTCATGATCATTTTCGGTCCTTCACAAAGAACATGCTTGCATCAATCTGCAGTGTGCATGGTTAAGCATATATGTTACCATGGTCCAGGATTAATTGACACAGGTTGATCATATGCTGAATAATCCAACCACATTTTTGTTTGGAAGTGGAAAGAACTAATAGAAATTGCAATGTGTAAAAAGAGTTGAGATATTGTATTTTAATTTTACTGCATGTCATTGTGGCATATATCATGTTTTGATTGATGAATACGTTTGAAGCAGAAATAATATGTGAATGTAGACAAAAGTGCTGGAGAAACTCAGCGGATGCAGCAGCCTCTATGGAGCGAAGGAAATAGGCAACATTTCGGGCCAAAACCCTTCTTCAGACTGATTGGGTTCGGCCTGAAACGTTGCCTATTTCCTTCGCTCCATAAATGTTGCTGCACCCGCTGAGTTTCTCCAGCACTTTTGTCTACCTTCGATTTTCCAGCATCTGCAGTTCCTTCTTGAACATAATATGTGAATGCTTCATTGAGCATAATTCCGACTGGTAACTACGCACTTTGTCCGAGCACATTATCGCACGCGTCATGCAAACCGTCTTAAATGACCACCTAAACTGTAATTTGGCAACCTAAAAAGCTGTCAAGGTTGCCCAGCTGGCAACAGGGAAAAAAAGTTAAGTGAGAGCCCTGTTGTATTCTGACTTGTTTAATGCCTTTTTTTCTACAAATGTACAGAAAGCCTATTAATCAAGGCCTATGTACAACTATCAAGCTAAATAAACTACAACTAAATTAAACAACACTTCCTTAAAGAGGTCCGTCAACAATAGTGAGAATTACAGCTGAGCATTGATTTGCAAAAGGAAAGACAAAGATGAAGCCTTGCTTCAATAAAATCTCCATCAGGGTAATGATCGTGATTTCCTTTAGGAGTGAATTTCTAATTAATTTCTAGACCAGAGAGAATGCAACTGGATTTAGATTTCTAAAAAAAAATGTCACCAGTAGTGTCAATACGGTTAATTTTGAATCACATTAACTGAGCCCTGCGAATAAATAGAATATTTTTAGAATAATTAGTAATGGATAAACTATTTAAGCACATTTTTTAATTTCCAAAGGAATTTACAGAGGATCACGATACACAGCATGATACATATAGGGTGGCACTGTGGCATAGTCACTGCCTTACAGTGCCAGAGACCTAGATTCGATCCTGACTACGGGTGCTGTCTGTACAGAGTTTGCACATTCTCCCCGTGACCACGTGGGTTTTCTCCGGGTGCGCCAGTTTCATCCAATGATGTGCAGGTTTGTAAGTTAATAGACTTCTGTAAATTATCCCTAATGCGTCGGATAGAACTAGCGTACGCAGTGATCGCTGGTTGGCGTGGACTCTGTGTGTCTCTAAATTAAATTAAACTAAATAACAAATCTTAAAATTACACAAGTCTATTCTACTACACATTTACAATTCAAACTACAAAGCACATGCTCTCATAAGCGAAATCTTCACAACTGGATATAGGTACATACAATCTGAAAATAAATGTATTCTACAAAGAGTTGTGCTGCTGTGCTAAATGCAGAAAAGAGTGACAGTGGTTCATAGCGATACTTGCATTTCTCAAATTATAGTTATCCAAAAGATGGTACGAAAATGCAGATAATTCCAATATAGAAATCTGTGGGAAATGCACACAGAATACACAAATATGCACCATGTTAAAAACATGCAAAAATCTTTGAAGAATTGCTCTCACAGCTATCAAAATAATTGCTGCATTTAAAGCATGAAGCAATCTAATCCCCACTTATCCCTGCAACAAAGCCATAATCAGGGTTTAAAATCTGAAGAGTACTTAACCAATACAATTAAATTTAAAATGTGCTATTATTGGTGTTCACTGAGATCAAATCATTTAAACAGACAATGTATTGAACTGTAATAAAATGACCATTATTTTCGATGCTAGTTAAAAAACAAACATTAAAGCCAAGTATTAGATTATTATTATTAAATATATAATTTTCCAAAGAAGAATGTTTGACATGCATTTCAGAAGGATAATGTATGGGGTGGATGGATATTATATCTGCCGTACAATGTGTGAAGTATTTAGCATATCCAGTACTTGCCTTTAACTTAAATAAGAGCAATTATAATGGTGTGAAGGATTTGTCTAATTTGGAATGGGAAAATAAGTTAAGAGACAGGTCATTAGATGAACAGTGGGACATATTCAAACAACTGGTCCATAACATTCAGTGCGAATTTATCTCAATTGGAAAGAGGGATTCTGTGAGAAAGAGGCACAATCTGTGGTGAACAAAGGCAGGGTACATAGACCAATTAGATCATTATCTGACGTAGGCAAGATGCTCCAGTCTATAAATCAAAGAGGGAATAACTAATCAGTTAGTAAAGCTGGACATAATCAAACTTGGTCAACATGCATTAATGATGTTAAAGGGGGCCAAATATGCACGGTTTCCATGCTTGCCGATAATATAAAATTAAGTGCAAAGACATGTTGTGGTGAAGACATTATGATTTGGCAACGGGAGCTTTTGTATTTTTGTTCTCATCTATATCTCATATATATCTGAACAAGGGTTCAAACCCAAAACATCATCTGTCCATGTTCTCTAGGGATGCTGCGAGGCCTGCCTAGTTATTCCAATACTTTGCGCCCAAATGACAGTTCAATGCGAGAACTGCAAGGTCCTGCATTTCAGCCAGAGGAATCAAAGGGCAAATGATCTAAATAGAGAGAGATTACAAATGAGTGAATGACTGAAGGATGGAGGAGTTAGAGTGCACAAATCACAAAATGTCAGCAGGCAGGTTCAACAAATAGTCACGGTAGCAAATGACATAGACAATAGGTGCAGAAGGTAGGCCATTCGGCCCTTTGAACCAGCACCACCATTCACTGTGACCATGGCTGATCATCCACAATCAGTACCCCATTCCTGCCTTCTTCCCATATCCCTTGAATCTGCTATCTTTTACAGCTCTATCTAACTCTCTATTGAAAGCATCCAGAGAATTGCCCTCCACAGACTTCTGAGGCGGAGAATTCCACAGATTCACAACTCTCTGGGTGCAAAAAGCTTTTCCTCATCTTCGTGCTAAATGGCCTACCCCTTATTCTTAAACTGTGGCCCCTGGTTCTGGACTCCCCCAACATCAAGAACATGTTTCATGCTGCCAGTGTGTCCAATCCCTTAATAATCTTATATGTCTCAACAAGATACCCTCTCATCCTTCTAAATTCCAGTGTATACAAGCGCAGTTGCTCCATTCTTTCAACACTGACAGTCCCGCCATCCCAGGAATTAACCTCGCGAACCTACGCTGCACTCCCTCAATAGCAAGAATGTCCTTTCTCAAATTTGGAGACCAAAACTGCACACAATGCTCAAGGTGTGGTCACACTAGGACCCTGTACAACTGTAGAAGGACCTCATTGCTCCTATACTCAAGTCCTTTTGTTATGAAGGCCAACATTAACTTTCTTCACTGCCTGCTGTACCTGCATGCTTACTTTCAGTGACTGATGAACAAGGACACCCAGATCTCATTGTACTTCCCCTTTTCCTAATGACACCATTCAGATAATAATCTGCCTTCCTGTTCTTGCCACCATAGTGGATAACCTCTCATTTATCCACATTAAACTGCATCTGCCATGCACCTTCCCACTCACCCAACCTGTCCAAGTCACCCTGCATCCTCATTGCATCCTCCTCACAGTTCACACTGCCACCCAGCTTTGTGTCATCTGCAAATTTGCTAATGTAATGATAATGCTAGATCTGTGTTGGCCTTTTACTCCCCTTCTGTGCCTGTTCCCAAATTCCTTGACCTTTCAAATCTTTGTCTACCTTACCTTAAAGCTACCATCATAGCTTTATTGCAATAGGGTCAGAGTTTAGAAAAAAAGGTGGTTTTGTTAGTTGTTTAAGGTGTTCATGAGTCAAAGGAACAGAATTAGGCCATTCAACAGATCGAGTCTACTCCATCATTCAATCATAGCTGATCTATCTTTCCCTCTCAACACCATTCCGCTGCCTTCTCCCAATAACCTTTGACGCCCTTACTAATCATGAACCTGTCAATCTCTGCTTTAAAAATACCCAATGACTTGACCTCCTCAGCCATCTGTGGCAATGAATTCCCACAGATTTACCAGCCGCTGACTAAAGAAATTCCTCCTCATCTCCTTTCTAAAGGTACGTTCTTTTACTCTGGGTTGGTGTGATGGTTGGTAATGTTCACAGTTTTAGTCAACTTACCTAAAACAAAATGTAATCACATTGGAGGCTGTCTAAATGAGATACTTCATGCTAATTCCTGGGATGAGAGGGTTGCCTGACTATGAAAGGCAAGACAGTTTGTATCTTCATTCCTTGGATTTTAGGATGAGAGGAAACCTTCTTCAAATATACAAGATCCTGACATCGCTTGACAGGGTAGACACAGGGATAATTTCACCAGTGGTTTAAATACAAACAAGGAAGCACAGCTACAAAACAATGGAGGTGTTTTAAACTGAGATGCACAGAAATGTCTTCTCTCAAAGAGTAGGGAATTTCTGGAATTCTACATCCCCCACAAGGGACAAACAGACCAGATAATTTAATGTAAGGTAGACAAAGAGTTGAAATGTCAAGGAATTGGTGAACAGGAGGGGAGTAGAAAGCCAACACAGATCTACCATTATCATATTAAATAGCAGGCCAGGCTAGGGGGTGTCTAGTGACCTACTGCTGCTCCTATTTTCTTATGTTCTTACATTTGTGAAAACATCAGATTTCTTAGCAGCCGAGCCACCTTCTATAGTGTACTGCTACGTAAATGGCATGGGTCTAGCGACTGACTTTGGATCTCCAAGTTGGTGAAAATCCAGTGATTGATGAAATGTTAGTGTATTAGTCATAAATTAGCGTAATATGTAATGCTTCATCTGTCCCCAAAGAATAATAGTGACAAACCCTGCTCGGCAAGGTCCCCCCAACACGGGTTAATGTGAAGCACAGGGTCATTAGCTAGAACTTTCCCTCTCCACTGATATTGTTTGGTCAAATGAGGAATATCTCCATTTTTATTTTAAAGGAATTGATGTCTTCAATAAAACATTTTTTTAAATTTTCTTTCCAGAACTGCTTCAACTTCCATTTGTTATATGGAAACCCAAAATATTCTTCCATCAAACAAAAACTGGTGACATTCTTCCCATCTTTGGAAAACAGAGTTGAATATTTTGTGAATGAACTAAAATAAGTCGAGAGATTGGAGAGGAAAATCAGCAGCTTTCTCAGAAGGTGGCTGGGACTGCCCAGGAGCCTTAGCAGCATCGCCCTTTACGAAAAAAAACACCAAGCTCCAGCTGCTCTTGAAGTCCCTGGAGGAGTTTAAGGTGACTCGGGCCAGAGAGGTGATGCTGTACAGGGACTCCTGCGACCCCAAGGTGGCTCAGGCAGGGGTGGAGAGCCGGCGAAGTCGTGCTGCAAGCGGAGTCTCGGATACGCCACAGAGTCCTGGTGGGAGCAGTGACTCGGGAAAGAGCTGGCCTGGGAATCTTCCCAACTCCCCAGTTCGACAAGGCCAAGGGGAAGGAGAGGCGCAGGCTGGTCCAGGAGGAAGTGAGGGCAGTGGTGGAGGAGGAGAGGTGTACCAGAGCAGTTGGATTGAGGCAGCAGGGAGCCTGGACAAGGTGGGAGCAGGCCATGGACCGAAAGGTCACCTGGACTGAGCTCTGGCAGGCTGAACTACAACGCATCAAGTTCCTGGTCCAGGCAGTGTATGATGCCCTGCCCAATCCATCGAATCTCTTCATCTGGGGCAAAGCGGAATCTCCAGATTGCCCGCAATGCTCAGGCAAGGGGACGTTGGAACACATCCTGAGCTGCTGCCCAAAGGCTCTTGGGCAGGGCCGGTACACATGGCGTCACGACCAGATTCTTAAACCCATTGCAGAAGCCATCAGCATGGGAATCAGCAGCTGCAGACGAGAACGCCCCACCACCCAGATGATCACTTTCGTGAAGGCTGGAGTGCAGCTGCCAAGAACCACAGCAGCCAGGAATCAGTCAGGAATCCTGGCGACTGCGCAGGACTGGCAGCTTTCCGTGGACTTGGTGAAACAGCTGAAGTTCCCACGGCACATTGCCACGACCACCCTGAGGCCAGATATCCTCCTGGTCTCAGAGGCGACCAAAAACGTCGTCTCGTTGGAACTGACAGTGCCGTGGGAGGACCATCTGGAGGAGGCCCACAAGAGGAAGATGGCCAAGTGTGAAGAGCTGGTCATAGACTGCCGCAAGCAGGGCTGGAAGGCAAGTTGTATGCCCATCGAGGTTGGCTGCAGAGGTTTTGCAGGGCAATCGCTCTACAAAGCCTTGAGTGCACTGGGCATCAATGGAGTGGCGAGGAGAAGGGCCATCAAGAACACCACAGAGGCAGCGGAGAAGGCCTCGAGATGGCTATGGATCAGGAGAGAAGGTCGATGGGGAGGAGCGAATGCTACCTGAACACAAGTCGTGGTCTGATCAACCACGGCTGGGTCGCCTGGGTGAGGGTGCCTGATGTTGAAAGACCCGAAACACCCAATGACCCCAGGTTACATCACTGATGATGTGTTCAGGAGCATCTATCAATGTATTTGTATCAAAGTCACAAGCAAACAACTAGGTATATAGCTGCCGAGCCAAAAAGGTTAAAATCTTCAATTACATATTTCAGGGTAATATTAATAATGTATTTCTTCACTGCATTGCATGTAGCATTTGGGAAAATGCATGAACTATGAGAACAGTTAAATACCAAATAAAACATTCTCCAGAGAGCAGCATGTTAACTCTGGGCAAGCCAGCCTCACAAGTGATCCCTGTGGATCAAATTTTACTTGCAAAGATAATCCAAATTCATAACTTGAACGAGCTTTGCAAACACCAAGAGAAAAATACTTGCATTTATATAGCACCATCAACATCGCCCCCAAAGTGCTTCACCATCAGAGAAATAATTTCGAATTGCAGTCAAGGTCGTGAACTAATGTGGAAATGAACTGCCAACCTCTGCATGCAAACAGCATGTTACCCAAAATATCAATACAAGTAAAGTTGAGTACAGAAACCATATTCAATAGGACAATGAAGATTATTTTCCACATCTATTTAAGGATGTTGGCAGCTTTCAATGTCATGTACTATCTATCCCTCAGTACTGCACTGGAGTGTCTGACTAAATATTTGCAAACATCTCTCTGGAGTGGGAATTGCATTCAAATGCCTTGACTTGAAAAGAGAGCTACAAACAGAGCCCAGGTTGCCACAACAATTGTTGACAATATCGTATTGCTGAAAACATGGCAACATGCTTCCAAAGAGAGCAATGCGAGAACAATCAATTAATATGTCTTTATTATAATAGTGATGTCTATTTATCAATAAATATTGTCCAGGACTTCAGGTGTAGCTCTCATATTCTTCTTTAAGATTTCATAGACAACAGTTTTAATTGTCTAAATGTGAGAGAAATCTTGGCTTAATGCCTCATTCTAAAGGCAGTATCTTTCCCACAATGCTGAACAAAGTTCCGAAGTAAATTATCTGATCAGGCAGCATCACCAAAGAAGACACCCAGCAACTGGTGATGTCCATGATTTGCAGACTTCAAGCAGTCATTGCATGCAAAGGATATGCAACAAAATACTAAACATGACTACTTTCATTTACATTACATTGATGTGTCCCAAACATTTTGGTGCCCTGAAATAGAGGGACAATGTATAAACACTGCTCTAATTTCTATATGTTGAAACCAAAATGTATAAAAAATGGCCTTTATTAAAATCTGACAATGTGCACATTTAACCACAAGTGATTTTTTTTTTCTATTACAAATCTCAAATTGTGGAGTACAGAGGCAAATAAATAATGGGTCTTTGTCCCCAAACATTATGGAGGGCACTGTAGATAAATGGAAGCGGAGGAAGAACTGCTAAACTGAACTGAAGTCATCCTACACTTTAAGTTCACACGATTGAAGAAAAGTAGCAAATCCTCAAGATCATATTGAATATTTAAATGTGGCCCGATGTTCAGGCGTGAGGGCCTGAACATCGGGCCACCCAGGGCGGCGACTGCAGGTGCTCGGAAGGCCCCGACCACGGATGAACATCTGGGAAGATCGGAGGGGAGGCTGGCTGGACTATGGTGCCTTCCTCACCTTGGTGCCACTGTGTTGTATTGTGTCGTGGACTTTCTGTGTTCGTGCTTTTTTTTTTAAATTCTATTTTATTTTTTTTAATATGTTTTAATGTTTATTATTTATTTATTTTTATGATACTGACTGTAAAGGGAAATTCATTTTGTTGTCTCTAATTGAGACAATGACAATAAATTTGAATACAATACAATAAATGTTAGTAGTGTAACTTTCAAATCTGCCCCCCCCCCAAAATAGATTGCCTTGTCTTGATCATTACAGCAACAAGGACAATATTCATGCACAAAATACAGTATTCAGATTCTTTCCTGCAAAGCCACTAATTTCATTCAAGCCTCTATTAATCTCAGTTGATTTTAAATTGTTAATGAGGAAAATGGCAATTTTTAAATGGTTCATGCTTTCATACAATAAACGTTTTACAGACACTCAGAATGAAAGCTACTTTGCATCTCAATATCAACTCTTAGCAAGAGTAATGGACTGTTTGTGAGTCATATTTAGTTCAGTAACCTTTATTCGCAGAACTGATTAAAAGCATGCAACTTTAAATTATGAACATAGAAACCCACTGTTTCATAAAATAGCTGCTGTCTGTTTTGCCTCAGGGCAACTCACTAACATATGCAAGCATTTGCCAATCTGGAAAATAAATAAACAGAGGTGATGTTGGATTTTTGTCTGTTAACTGACTTTAAGGATAAAAGAATGTTTAAGAAGGAACTGCAGATGCTGGAAAATCAAAGATAGGCAAAAAATGCTGGAGAAACTCAGCGGGTGAGGCAGCATTTATGGAGTGAAGAAAATAGGCAATGTTTCGGGTCGAGACCCTTCTTCAGACTGATGCGAGGGAAGGGTCTCGACACGAAACGTTGCCTATTTCCTTCGCTCCATAGATGTTGCCTCACTTGCTGTGCTTCTCCAGCATTTTTGTCTACCTTAAGGATAAAAGAGAAACTTTTCAGAAATGTAATGTAATATTTAAATTCCAAAAATTAATGTAGACGAAAATGAAATGTACATGTTACTGTGGGCTATTGCATTTATGCAAGGATTCAACAACCTCCCTCCCCTCACTCACACTGAAAAACAAATGTTGGCATTTTTCTGACACACCAATAAAGAGGCTCCTGCCCCAGAAACCATCAAATAAATTAAGTCAAGCCTGTCATATGTACAAGTACACAATGAGATACAGGTATAGTGAAGACTGAGGAGGGATTACGCAGATACAAAATCCCTATGATCAAATGTTGGGGAAAAAGAGAGGGCATCGACAAGTTCTTCATATTCAAAATGCATGCAGGAAGTAAGACAAAGGAAACAGTGTCAACTCCTGGAAAGCATGTGCAATGTTGAGTGTAGAGGAGGAACTCAGAGTAAAAATCTAGCCACTCAGGATAAAATTTGCTCACACTATTTCCAAAATGTTTACATTCCCACTGAGGATCTGCAATACTTCTTTGTAGGTTTGAGCATCAAAAAGATCACAGACAACACAGCTTCCTGGGATTTTCTGTCTCTGTCTTGGAGGTATTAGACCACAAAATGTGGGAGAGTCTGAACTAGTTATTAACACTGGAGGAGCTGGCTAGTTTCACCACTTTCCTTGAAATAAGATTTCCAGAAACTAAGGCACCATAGCTGAGTTATATTTGGCTTTGTGGGATTATGCGGGCCCAATCTTAATGCAAATATACTGTACAATGGTTCAAACTAACAGCATATCAGAATCCTTGAGGAAGGGCATCACCAATGTAATCTACAAGCAGAAGGGGAAAGCTGGAGGGCATCAGAAATGAATGACTCGTATCACAGTTGAAGGTGGATTACAAGGTCATCACCAATTGTTCTGGTACAGGCGATTCCTTCTGACCAAACCTGGGCAGTTCCCAATGAGGGATTCTCCAAGAGTCTTGCCTTGCTCTGAAATACTATTGCCTACATGTAGGAAAGCAGGATGGGCTGCGCCTGGTTGGCTTGAACCTGGAGAAGACATTTAACAACATATCATGCGCTTACTATGTGGATGTATGCTGCAAAATGGAGTTTAGGGAGGAAATAGGAATTGGATTCAGCTGGAGAAACAAGGAAGTGCAGATGCTGAAATTTCCTCCAGGAGAAGCTGCCTGACCTGCAGAACTACTCCAGTACTTTGTCTTCTACAATTGATTTCAGCAACTCGACAGACATCAGTCATGCTGTCAAAATTAACAGGTGGGAAACAAAGGTTCCCCTGCAAATCTGGAGTCAAGCAAAGCACTGCAGATGCTGGGTAATACACAAAAGGGCACAAAGTGTTGGAGTAACTCAACAGGTCAGGTAGCATCTCTGGAGAACATGGTTACACGGCTCAGGGCCCTTCTTCAGACTTCATCGCCACACAATGCTCAATTCAGTTGTACATTGCTACATTACCTATCTTTACTAGAAGGTTTCTGCAGATAAGCATCTTTGACCACAAGTCCATCAGGCAGTGGTGAGCATAGAATATCCCGCATGCCCCGCTGGAATGCAGAAAGTCAAAGATCATGGGGAAAGTTTCTTGAGCAGATTGTCAATCATTTGGCAGGATGCCTCACCAGCCGAACCTAAACAAGCATCAAGCCTATTTGGCTGGCACTGAGAGGTGGCTACCCTGTCAGATCCTTCCCGTACACCTAAGATCATTCACACTGTATACTGCCCCTGGTGGCTGTGGCGCAGGAGAGAATATCATCGACCCGAAACATCACCCATTCCTTCTCTCCAGAGATGCTGCCTGTTCCGCTGAGTTATTCCAGCATTTTGTGTCTATCTTAAATCATTTACCTCATCCAAAACTGTGTGTTTATCTAGGTCTGTAAACATATGCATTGATCCTTACCAAATGCATTGATTTAAATGGTATGATTAACACAGAGAAAGATAATGATTCATTATGTTCAGTAAATACATAGTATATTTTTGAAATTAAAAGTGAAGCCGCTCTTAACCGCTGCATCGAACTGCCATAATTTATTTAAGATTATACCTCAACAACTAATCAACTAATTTCCGGTTTGTTTTTCAGAGGCATAAAGATGAAGAAAACAAATATATAGATCAAATTGGATCATATTACTGTGGGAAAACCTAACAATTTCACCGACTAGAAAGATTCAGGCTTTGATTCGGGCGGGAACCTAACTGAAGCTTGAACTCAGGATTAGATGAAAAGTTATACTTTATAACTTACGAATCTATCTCCAATGATGTGTTATTAGTAAATTATTATCTTAGTAAATAATATTATCTTTAGCATGCCTTTTTTTTCCTCTCTTACTTTCTATCTATAAAAAAAACTAGAAACTGATAATATTATTAATGTACGATTGATATACATGAAATGTTTTTATTATGATATGTGCTTGTATCTAATAAAAATATATTGTTTTAAAAGATATAAAACCTAATTGGTCAGGGTGTATTAATTTATCGATAACTAAACTTAATCTGTGGGCTAATATCTTATCTTCTAATCCGTGTTTAAAAGGGCTATGGCTTTATACGAGCCAGGGTCTTCAAGGTCCTTATCTCTTTTTGGGATAAGTATTATTGTTGATTCAGTCAGTGTTGGTGGTAATAGCTGTTGTTTAAAGGCGTAGCTATATAAAGTTTGTAAGCGTGGGGAGACCAAGTCACTGAATATTTTATAAAATTCATTGTTCAGGCATCGGGGCCAAGGGTCTTCCCTTTTTTCAGAGACTTATTGGTCTCTTCAATGTCTACCGTAGTTATTTCTGCGCCCAATAACTCTCTCTCTCTCTCTGTCTCTCGTTTAAACCAGACAGGTTGCATTTCTGCAAAAAGTTTTGCATGTTCGCAGAGCTGGCTGTTATTTTTGATGACTATAATGTCTGATAAAATTGTAAAAATCTATTGTTGATGTCCTTGGGTAGTGTAAGCAAGTCTCCCTTGTCTGATCTGATTTTGTAAATTGTGTGTTTGTTTTCTAGTTTGCGGAGTTGATGAGCTAACAATTTCTGTGGTTTGTCTCCAAATTCAAAGCGTGTTTGTTTAGTATGCTGGAAAAGCCTTAAGATTTGAGCTGAAAGTATATGATTTAACCAATATTTGAGAGCAGCAATTTTATTATGTTTTATAATAGAGGAGGCGATCGCATTTTCTATGTCTAGCTGTTTTATCTGTCTTTCTAGCTCATATTGTTCAGCTTGGTTTGAGAAGCTTTAAAGGCAATAATACATCCTCTCACAGCCTTTCAGACCACCACTTTTTTTCCTCGCTTCAAACGCCTCCACGGGTGGGTTCCCTTCCATGTCACTGCTGCTCCAGGCCCGCGGCCCTCTCCTTCCCCCTCCTCCAGCTCCGCCCCTCTCAGCCCGTCCCCCCCGACAGTCCCCGCCCCGAGGAGCGGCACCGGGCCCGAGAGGAGGAAGATGAGCGGCACCCAGGGCAAGGTCGGCCTCCGCCTCTCCCTCCCGGCTCTGCGCTGCTTGGCCCATCAGCCCCAACTGCCCCCGCCCCGAGGAGCGGCACTGAGCTCGCGAGGAGGACGAACATGGGAAGAGGAGAGGCACCCAGGACAAGGATATTTTAATTGTAGGGGGGGGGAAGGGGGAGGAAGGATAGGGGGAGGTGAGGAATGGGGGAGCAGGCAGGGTGGGTGGGGGGTTATGGAGGGAGGGAGAGAGTGACAGGGTAGGGAAAGTGGAGGGAAGGAGAGGTCAGGGAGGGAATGGGGGAGGGAGTGCTGGGGATGAGGGGGGAATGGAGGAGGATATAGGTAGGAAGAGGGATGGCGAGGTAATGGAGGAGGGGAGGGGAAGAGGGAGGAGGCGAGGGAGGGGGTGAGAGGAGGAAGCAGAGGAGAGTTGCTGAAGGGTAGAGAGGATAACGGAGGAGGTGAATAGGGGACTTAAGAGGGAGAGTGAGATGCTTTCACATTGATCTTATTTTTTAGTTATTGCCACGTCAGCGCAGTTGGGGGCTATGGACGAGTGGTGGAATATTGCGTTGGGGGACCAGGCCTCCCGTGTGACAGGGACCCAACGGGTCCTCGCTTGGTCTAGTTGGATATAAAAATCTTTACCTACTTAACTCGTATATGATAATGGAGAGGAGAAATTCCCCAAATGAAAAGGAAAAATAGTCTTCTTTTCCCAGTAAGAATTCTAGATTAGTCTTGATCTCTTCACCTATATGATACTGAAGGCAGTTTGGCCCAGCAGCGACATGCTGGCTCCAGCAAAACATTCCTTTCTGCCTATTCCACATGTCTTATTTCCCATAAGCCCTGCATCTTATTCTCTCATGCTGATCAATTCCTCTTCTTTGTCCATTGTCTATGTCAAGGGCAAATTTTAGAACGGTAAACCCCCGTTCTAACAGACCACGGTGGCTGGAGTGCAGGTAGGGGTCGGTGGGAGGGGCTGGGGGCAGGCACAGCCTGGAAGCGGCTGAGGAAGCGGTGTGGGTGGCAGCAGTGGCACTTGGACCGTCTTGGAAGCAGACAGGGAGGCGGTGCAGGCCGACATTGGCAAGCCAGCCTGACGGTGAAGGTCAGTACGTCTGTCCACTATAACTGGAGTCTGTTATAAAGAGGTCCGAAATGAGGACTGTGGTTAATTAACTTTCTCGCAGACCAACAGGTTGTGGGAAACCCATGCGATCATGGGGAGAAAAAGAAAACTCCACACAGATAGCTTCCAAGGTCAGCATCAAACCCCAGTCCTTGATGCCACAGCATTAACTGCTGCACCACCCACACATGTCATGTTAGGTGACAAATTATTCATTTATACTGAATAATCTAAGTGAAAGAAAAGTTATGTGCAAACCGTACACAGATAAATGTCAAGCTATTGATCTGAAAATGCAGGTGCAAATTAGAATTTAAAAATTTTTAAATGCAATTTAAATCGGAGTAATAAAAAAACACTAAAAGGTGGGAAGATCATCAGATGTTTTAATGCTCACATCCATCTCTAGATTTTGAACAGCCTGGATTAATGAAATCAGTAAATAAATGTATTAAATATGTGAAGTTTGTCCCCCAAGTCCCTCTCATGTTAACCTACAAATATAAAGAATAGCATACTGTGCAAACTACACTATGTCGCAAGCTCTAATTGAGAACCGCAATGGGTGCACAATCAAAACTAAAGCATTCACAGCATGGACTTCAATGCCAGCAACCATACGCTGCTTTGACTTTGTTTTTATGTTAGTATTTTTAAAAACATGCTAATAATCAGTAGGCATTGATTAAAAAATATATATGCCTTCACATGTGATCACATATTCCACATCTATTGCTTTCCTCATGCACTCGGACTGAAGAGCAAAACATCATTAAGAAAAGGTGCATCAGAACATTTACCCATCTTGTGAGTATCTGAAAATTGAAACTAAGCCCAGTCATTAGGAATCTTTAAGCAACACTTTACTGGGCTTGAGAAAGGTTTAAGCAGGTTGGGAATGAACTGCAGATGCTGGTTTATACCAAAGATATTCACAAAATGCTGGAGTAACTCAGTGGGTCAGACAGTATCCCTGGAGAAAAGGAATAGGTGATATTTCGGGTCGAGCCCATTCTTTAGACTCCCGCATTTTGTGTCTATCATTGGCTACTGGTTTTATTGAATAAAACATTCAATTACTTTGTAAGCATACGGCAATAACTAAATTCACGATTGGTCAAAGCAGAATATGAGGGAATGTTTTCCCCAATCAATTTTAACAAATATTGTAACTAGGCCTTACAACATATTTATAGATTTCACAGCTGAGTGTTAAATTGAGGGAAATACAGTCAAGTTGTCAGCCTGATTTTTCATTTGCTCAAACTGAGTTATAACGAAGCAAAAGAAAACGTCCTTACATGATCAAGCTTACATTAAGGGCATTCAACAATGTAATTGAATTCTGCAAATGATTACCTCCATTTTAATTTTGATAAGATTGGAATCCAAAGAATAACCACAACTTTAATCAGTCTAACAAAAATAGTTCCCACCAGCACACTTGCCAAATGGGTTAGCACAAGTTTGCACATTTTACTCACTGAAGAGGTCATGGACATGATTCACACACATCTTGCCGCACAATTTTCAGCCGGAAGAGGAACAAGATCAAGACGAAAACTAGGATAATCTTCTATCATAAATAATGTAACAAGTATCAGTCTTTCGTTCTTTAATTAAGAATGCAGCAAGGACAACATTAATGCAGTGATAGCCCCCGAAGGCAGAGATCATTATCAAAATTGATTCAAATCCAACACCAATGCATTGTTTATTGATCATAAGATCACAACTGTTCCCTTGTGCACAATCTCCAACAGTTTTTAATATCACACCATTGTGGTAGCAGGTGAACAGACAGAGTAACAACAATAAAACCAAGTTCTTCCATTTTTACTTTAATATGAGAAATGTTATCTCGGGATTAACAAAGAGTATGACGGTGAACAGAATAATATTAATGTTCGCACTGTACAGGTAATTGTTATTGTCACATATTCTAACATTACTAACTCCGTGAAGGTTGTTTGTTGATTTTGATTTTCTCTGAAGTTACCCACAGTATGATTTTTGCCAAATATTTTCATCTTTTAAAATGCTAAAAAGGCATTCGGTGACTTTAAAACCATTTTACAAGGTTGGAGGTGTCAGGGGAGAGGAAGAAACAGTTCTAACTACATATATTCCTCTTGACCTTTCCCATTTGTGTCCCTGTCCAAATGACGTCTAAATATTGTAATTGTACCTATGGTTGCAGCTTCCTCTGACAGCTCATTCCTTATACCCACCACTCTCCTACCTATTCTGCTTTTCCTACCAGCTTGTTGTTTTAACATTGAAAGCAGTTTTTTTTTAAATGAAAACACACCTAGATTACGGGATTTTCAATTTCCCTTTCTTTTTATCTATACACTAAATTGACCAAACTAATAGCATTACAGATACATTTTCATTTTGTGGTCAAAAATATTACACAACTATTGAAAAGAAAATCTTTTCTTTTGAGCATCAGGAAAAAGAGATAGGCTTCTCCAGTAAATCAGCTGTTAATCCTAAAACCTATATCAATTCATGAAACAATCTCACATGACAGAGAATATAGCCCATCTGGTTTCAGATTGAAGGCTGATATAGCCTAAGGGAAAAGCTCTTGGTGAAACGACTGCATTTGACTTTAAGTAAAACCAGATGGCCAAATGACGAGGAAGGGGGATCTAGCAGTATGAGGGCTAGAGTCATTGCAAACATTTCTAGACTTTTAAAACATTTTCTCGAACAATTAAGTGTAAAATAGAGATTTCCACCTCCTAGAAACACAATCTTTGACTCTGCTAACAGATGTCCTCAATGACCTTTAACTGCAGCCCACCTATTGTTCTAGCATAGGTTGCTCCAGCAACATTGACCAGTGCCAAAAAAGCAGCAAAATGAAATTAGGCAAAGCTCCCTCTGAGAAAGATAATCCATATTAAAGGAAATTAAAACATGAGGACAGTGTAAATAATATTTCCAGGAATGTTTTAAAAATGAGCCAAGCTGCTGGTAAGTTCATTTGATATATTACAGACATTCCAATTATGTAATTCTGAAAGCATTTTCCACTATAACTGAAATTACCAATCCCAGTAGCAAAAGAAAGTGCAGTAGCCAATGTTTAGGACAATGGCCTAAAAAGCCACGAGTCCAATATTTAAATTCAAAGTGATTGGTGAGGAAATAATGCTACAAAACTAAATTCACTTACAAAACAAAACTCAAAGAAAGGGAACCCATCACCTGGACGATTAAAAATTGTCTCAACCCAAAATATTACCTACCCAGATCCCTACTATTAATATTAAATATTACCTACCCAGATCCCTAAATATTACCTACCCATTTCCAGTTTGACCAGCTGAGTTCCTCCAGCACTTTGTGTTTTACCTATTTTGTAGGTCCCAACCATTGGAACTGATTAATTGTTCTCTAAATTCCCCTTACAAATCACATTAAAGAACTAGTACCAAACCATTTAATGGTTCATCAGGTAATGGCCTTGGCCTTATACCAGAACAGACTAGGGGCAAACATAGCTTACTCAACCACAGTAACATCTGTGGGGTCTGGCACTCAAAACAGAAACTGGTCAAAGATTCAAGTGAAACTGGATCATAAACAGGTCAAATCAATCATCAACGGAACTTCTGGATAGGTCTTATTCCATCATACAGTTTACATTTGGTGTCAGTAATGACATCCCATTACAAAATGTAGTGAAGACAGAGCAATGCCACTCATGGAGTATGCTGTGAAAATTGCTGTGTGAACTAATCAAATGAAATGCAGCAGCTTTCATTTCTAAATTAAAGTTCCATAATTTCAATGCCTTTAATTTAATTTTCATTTGGCCTGATACCAATTTTCTCCTTTTACACTCCTGTCCACAACACGATTCCACAAATAATAGGTATCCTATTGCATTTTATACTGGACTAGTAGAGATTGTGTGTGATCTTGCAGAAGCAATTGGGTCTTCATCATGCATTTAATCACACATTTACACACAAATCAAACTCAGATTATCTTGCATATTTCAGGAGTCACAACCTAGAAACTTACTTGCTTAAATTGTTCAAACACAGACATTAACTTAAGCCAAATAGGAGCTTGTTCAACCATCTAGCCATTAAAATATAAATATCTTTATTCCAAATTATGCTGCACTGCATTGTTCCTGCCACTGTTCTTCTAATCATATTAGTAAAAAAAAAACAAGTTTAGTTCCACATGACTTTCAGTTTTTTTAGTAACACAAGTATTCAAGACTAACAAACATCTGGATAAAAAAAATCCCACTGATTTACACAGGTGGGTAATTAATGTTAAATAAATATTAACTTTGTCATACTGCTTAAATGAAAGGAAAGATTTACTACCCCCACTACAAACAGAATACATCACTACTAATATTCTCTCTCTCTCTCTCTCTCTCTCTGGATTACAGCTGCTCCTCGACCCACGATGGGGTTACGTTCCGATAAACCCATCGTAAATCGAAAATATCGTAAGTCGAAAACACATTTAATACAATTTCATCACGTGACCAGAAGTGAGCTACCGCTCACTGCCGTCACCCAATGTTTGCACCATCGTAAAGTCGAAATATCGTATGTCGAAGCATCGTGAATCGGGGAGCATCTGTACTGCCATCACTGATTTCAGTGTTCCAAACCAATGATCTAATGCCAACAGAGCTCTTGGGAACCTTTCAAATGTCTCCAATATACACTTTTTGGAAAAATGCAAGATACTATTGTTAGCAATCAGAAACAAATGGCAGCAAATCATAGGTCTCTCTGCCCACTCACTGTTCTGTTAAATGATATCTTTGTCAGCAAACACATTAATTTAAGAAACAAAGCATTTTAGAGGTTGACAATACATGAAAGCTCAATGCAACATCCTAGAAATCTGCATTGAATTGTTATTTATTGTTTAAAATTGCAGTATCAAGTATACATCAACAGAATCATCCATTTTATAACAAAAATCATGACAATGGCAACTTCAATAGTGTAAGATTAATTTCAGAATGAATCTCTCCCTCTGTCTCTCTCTCTCCCCCCCTCCCAACCCCCCCCCCCCCCCCCCCACAGCAAAAGACCATTCTAGTCTCAAATGGAGATCAGATGGCAATCACCAGTACCGATAAAAAAGCAACCCTCACCTTCAAATCTACATGGCATCTCCTTACATCATGCAGTGGTAACTCAATATCTCTCCATTAAAGTTTCTATTATGTTGCAAACTCAACTAAATAAAATATAAACAAAAATGTGAAATACGTTTAGCAAACAGCTCCACAGCTAATTCTTAAGAAAAGGTTAGAACCCCATTTCATATTCTCTTTATTATCACTCTGAATTTGGTCAACATGCAGTTGCCAGCAACTTAATCTTCCCAAAGTGAGTAAGATTTGTCTTCACCCAGAGGGAGGTGGCAGTTTGGAATGCACTCCTAAAATTGTGATGGAGGAGACCCTCTCACAACATTAAAGCATCTGGATGAGCACGGAATCATCTTAACACAGCAGGCTACTGAACCTGTCCCACTTAGGCAATTTTTTCGGCGACTGTCATGGTCGTAGCACGTCGCCAAAAAAATGGCGACTGTCTACCACCTAGTCGACAGCAAGCTACCGACAACCGGCGACCCATTAGAATGTCCACCTACGCCAACCACCTGCGACAAGCTACGACCCTGTCGACGACAACTGTAGACAATTCAGTCGCCAGTTGACGTAGGTAGTCGCCAATGGAATTCACCAAAGTCAGCACCGGCGACAAGCTATGTCATCCTGGCGACAAGCTACGACAAGCCAAATGTCGCCAACTGTCACCAAAAGGTTTTGAACATTTCAAATTCTAGCGGCGACCAGAAAAACGTTACAATTCTTTGGGCAACTGAGGAGACTACTCACCACCATACAGGTGACACCCCAGCGAACATGTGGCAACAGCCTAGTCACCTGTAGTCGCCTATAAAAAAATCACCTAAGTGGGACAGGGGCAATAGGACTAAAGCAAGTGCTGGTGAATGGGATTTTTAATATGGGCACTCCATAGTTTTCATGGCAAAGATAAGATGAATGGTCCCAGCCTTTTTCCGAGGGCAGGACAGTCCAAAAATGGAGGACTTGGATTTAAGGTGAAAGAAAACATTTAAAAAAGGACCCGAGGGGCAACTTTTCCATGAGGGTGGTGGGTACATGGAATGAGCAGACAGAGGAAGCTGTGGAGGCAGATGCAATTACAATGTTTAAGAGACATTTAGGCAGGTACATGAATAGTAGAGGGTTGAGAGTATATGGGCCAAATGCAGGCAAACCACAGCCTAGGTAGACATCTTGGTTGGCATGTACACGTTGGGCTTAAGTGCCCGTTTCCAAACACTCTACGAAGTTTACAGACATCGAGGGTTGAGTGGCCTGTTTCAGTGCTGTGTGACTATGAATAGACAATTCTGGGGGAAAAAAAGTGCCATTCATGACTACATTGACGAAGGGCACAAGGTTTGAAAGAGCACCCAAAGGAAAATTATCATAACTATTTGCTTCTAAGGAAATAGACTGTTATTGTTTAGGCTAATTAAATTGTTCCCAAAGTACAACTATTATGCATGGATATGATTAATTTTGTAAAGTGTGTCATTGCTTGAAATTTCCAAGCCTTAAGGAAACCGTTTAATTGTGCATCCAAGAGGAGATGAAATGCTATTGAAAATTCTCATTACAACAATAAACATTTTGCTGCTCAGTTATTTTCAAATTGTAATACTTCTGGACAATACAGAGTAAACTACAATGCTAACACTTTGGATCAAAATCGCTTTGACTAATTTCAACTGATTTCTAGTATATCAAGCTTTAGTTGTATATATCTCCTGTAGATTAGGTAGAGTTAACTGTAAAATGTAACATATCCAAACATTTTAATACTTTGAATACATATTACAATTCACAATAACATTCCCTTCTCAGCTCATGGCAAATTGCCTCCAAATTGTCTACCAATACTAATTTAACTTCAGACACAAAATGCTGGAGTAACTCAGCAGGTCAGGAGGTACCTCTGGAGAAAAGAAATAGGTGGCGTTTTGGGAAACCCTTATTCAGTCCGAAGAAGCGATCTAACCCGAAACATCACCTTTTCTCCAGAGATGTTGCCTGACCCAGAGTTGCTCCAGCATTTTGTTGTGTCTATCTTCGGTCTAATTTAACTTCTATCATCTCTGATAGAAGAGCACATTACATTACCAACACAACTTTTATATCCACAAACAAAACAGCAAAAACAAAACTTAAGATTGTTTTACAGAGATAAAATGCAGTTCAAAAAGACAGTGCAAAACTCAAGAACAGGCATAAATTGATGCATAATTTTATTTTTGATGTTGAATTCTTTAAATTTTAGCTTTTAGACAAAGCTAAATATATAGGATTTAATATAAATCAAGGTGAAGTCATGACTATTCACAGGAAGTTGGTACTCATTCTGCAAATAATCAGGCACCACTTCTGGCCAAAGTTTCACTAACCCCAAAGCAATTTGCTCTTTTAATTTGCTCAAAATATTTCAATTTCTACTCTTATTGGGCATTTCATTAAAATGGAAATAGCCTCACTTTATCATGTAGACACCCAGGGCCAAATATGCCATTCAAATAGCCACAACTAAATAGTTGATACGGATGATAGTGTGCCCAGTTTCCAAGATACATACTACAGTTATTCATTCTGAAATGCATATTAATGAAAGGAACTTGGTACGTCATACCATAGGCAGAGTTTTAGATAACTCAAATTTAAAGTAGTGTGCATTTTGAATTGCTGTACGAGTCACACTGAAGCAGATGAGACTGGGCACATCAAAAATATAGATGAGGATTTAAGCAGATGTGCTGAAAGGGTGAAGCGGGTGATGATGCAGAGGTAGACAAGTCTTACAGATGGAGAGGATATGGGAAAGGTCAGAGCACCAGCGGGCTGAAACTTAGTTGTGTCAAATCTCAGGTCAAATGAGTCACAAACTCCAGCAGCATCATAGAAGTATCAAATTCCAGAACAGTCACATCCTGGAGACCAACTCCAGTGAAGTGAAAAATACAATACTGCCCCAAGGTGCAATTATACACTACTCACCTCCAGCTTGGTGATTAATTTTTGCTGTGATTAAATATCTCTGCACTACATCAAATTAGTACAAATTACACAACATTCTGATGTGCATCCATAAACATGAGTAAGCCAGAAATGTCAACGGTTCAGACGCAGATATATTGTCAATGGAATAATGCTTTGAAATTCAATCCTGAAAGCACCAATAAAATTCTAGAATATAACTATCAATGAAAATGATTTATTATAAATCTCCAAAACCAATGTCACAACTTCCATGGCATAAAGTCCAATACAATATTACTAAAGCTGACTGGTTTCTACAACATATTTGAAATTTAGAACTGGATGCAGGTGAATTGAAGTTAAAGTCTACCAATGACAGATTAGGTAAGGCACATGGAATAAAGATGGCCAGCGATGACTGAACCAAAGTCAGACACAAAGAGCTGGAGTAACTCAGCGGGTCAGGCAGCATCTCTGGAGAAAAAGGAAAAGGTGACATTTCAGGTCAGGACCCTTCTTCTATCCTTTTTCTCCAGAGATGCTGTCTGACCCACTGAGTTACTCCAGCATTTGTGTTTATCTTTGGTATAAACCAGAATCTGTGGTTTCTTTTTATTACATGAAGTCTGATACAACCTTAGGCTTACTGAATATCCAGTGTGTATTCTGCTACTAAATATACTACAAAAAGTGCTAAATACTCAGATTAGGCAGCATCAATGAAAAGATGAGTTGAAGCTAAATTATCGGGAGCCTTTATTAGAGGGATAAAAAAAATTAAAAATTGAACATTTTAAATTGTACATACATGGGCAGTGTCTGCGGCAGGAAGGAGATGTGAGACTAAACAATGCAAATAGTGGCGGTGGCCGCTGAGGCAGAGATTGAAGACCTGTTAATTGTAGTTTACCAGAGTGCAGATGATATAAACAAATGCATAAACAAGCACAGAAAAGGAAAAAAAAAAAATAGGACTGGAACTGAGATACAAAACACTGCTGTTATGGGAAAGCTGAAATAAATGATGTTGGAAATACTCTCGTTGGCCTGCATTTGTACGGAGAGTGAACAGGTTGGTGGTATTTCATCAGAACTGTTGAATTCAATGCTGAGTCCAGAGGACAGTAACGTACAAACTGTCTTTCAAGGTGAGACAGAGGTTCACTTGCATCTCCTCCAATCTCATCAACTGTATCCGCTGTTCTAGGTGTCAAGTTCTCTACATCGGCGAGACCAAGCACAGGCAGATTGGAGGAACAGCACCTCATATTTCGCTTGGGTTGTATACGCCCCAGCGGTATGAACATTGAATTCTCTAACTTCAAATAGCCCTTGTTTTCTCTTTATATCCCCTCCCCCGTTCTCCCACCAGTCTTACTGTCTCTGACTACATTATATCTTTATCCTGCCAACTCTCCTGACATCACTGAAGAAAGGTCTTGACCCGAAATGTTACCCATTCCTTCTCTCCAGAGATGCTGCCTGTCCCGCTGAGTTATTCCAACATTTTGCGTCTACCTTCGATTTAGACCAGCAACTGCAGTTCTTTCAGACATCAAAGATATTGGTTAGAATGTGAATACAAGAGAGAATTAAACTAAAAGACAACAGGGAGATTAGGGATAATGGTCATGTAAACCACATTTGGATTTTTCAATATAGAGGAGGCAACACTGTGAGCATCCAATGCGGTAGACTAGATCGGGAAGTAATATGAACAGATTACAGTTTCACATAAGCATATTTCGACATTAGTTAGTGTAAAGGAGGAGATAAAAGAGCAAATGCTGAACCTCCAGCAGCTGAATGAGATGGTGCCATGATAAGACAATCATGTGTTGGTGGGGAGTGAGGAGTGAACCAGGGAGTTGTAGAAGGAATTAACTCTTTGGAATTATGATGGGAGAGGTGCATCTTGTCATTGAATTATGTGGAAGGATCGATTGCAATCATGTAGTGTGTTTCAGCTGACTGGTTAGCACGCAACAAAAGCTCTTCACTGTACCTCGGTACACATGACAATAAACTAAGCTAATATTCAGGGTTCAACAATGAACTGAATAATTTCAGAAAAATTAACTTTTACAGTTTGCATCAGATCTGACCAAGTCTATATTCCTCTCTCCAAATATTATTTGATTTGCTGACAATTTCAGCCACTCTCTTATTTCAGATATCTAACTACTGCAGTTTTCTCACTATTACATAGCACTTTTATTCTCTGGCAAATTACCTTATTTATCTCATCTAGATATTTCCAGTAGTGGGGGGGGTCTAGTACCAGAGGGCACAGCCTCAGAATAAAAGGACACACCTTTAGGATGGTGACGAGGAGGAACTTCTATAGCCAGAGGGTGGCAATTCTGTGGAATTCATTGCCACAGATGGATGCGAAGGTCAAGTGATTGGGTATTTTTAAAGCAAGGATTCAGTGGTGTGTCAAAATTTAAGGGAAGAAGGCACGAGAATGGAGTTTAAAAGGAAAAATAGATTAGCCATGATCGAATGACAGAGCAGATTCGATGGGTCAAATGGCATAATTCTGCTCCTATGTCTTATGGTCTTGTATATAATTTGCAGTTAACAAGCTTAACCATGTCTACACTCATTAGTCCCCTTGTAGTTCAGCTGTCTGTCAATCTCAGTCTTGAATATAAATGACTCCTCTTCCAGTTATCTGGGGAGGAGAATTCCAAAGTATTATAGCCCATGACAAAATATCCCTCCTCTTCTCAGTATTAAATGGACAATCCCTTTTTCTTAAAACTTAATGCCCAACTTCAAATACTGCCTCTAGAAAAAATATTCTCTCAACATTCGGTGACTCTCAGAATTTATTGTGTCAATAATTTCACCTCTAATTCTTCTAAATTTCAAGTACACAAACTTCCTTCATATATAAACATCTTTTTTCACAGTGGTATAGTAGACAGTGAACAATGATATCCAAGTTTACAAGATAAAGATCAGTTGGGAAAGTGGACGAAGGAATGACAAATGGAATTTAACTCTGACAAATGTGACATGTTGCACTTCATTATGTCAAACAAGGACAAACTTGCACAGTATATGCAGATAAAACACTGGGGAGTGTTGCAGAGCAGGGAGATCAGGCTCCCCAAAACGGCACGTTAAGTGAACAGTGTGGTAAAGGTGCCACCTTGCACACTTGCCTCCATTGGGAAAGGTATTAAGTACAAAGGTTGGCACAGCATGTATGTTGTTGGTTAGACCTCATTTGTTGGCTAGACTGCAGGCAGTTCTGGCCAATCAACAAGAAGAAAAATTAAGATGGAAAGGGTACAGAAAAGATTCACCAGGATGTTACCTGGACTCATTTGCTTGAGTTACAGGAAGAGGTTGGGCAGGCTGGGGACTTTTTCTTTGGATCATAGGAGGACCTTTTGTAGAGGTGTACAAGATTGTTAAGGGATTGGATAAACTGAATGCTCATCGTCTTTTTCCCCAGGGAAGAGGATTCTAAAACTAGAGGACATTGGCTTAAGATGAAAGGTGAGAGATTTAAGGGACCTCAGAGACAACATTTTCACTCGGAGCATCTTTCCAAAGATAGCTGAACAGATATGGATAGGAAGCGTTAAAGAGGGACCTGGGCCAAATGCAGGCAAATGGGATTAGCCCCATATACCAGCACAGCCAAAGTGAGCTAAAGGGCTTGTGGCCCAGCTGAATAGTTCTACAACTCTATAAATCAACTTTCTCTCCATTGCCTCAACACAAGCACAAATGTATCTTTATATGGAGAGCAAAACAGTACTCCAAGTGCAATGTCACCTGCATCCAGGGAAGATGCAAAGCTTCCCTGCTTTATCCTCCAAAGCCCCTTGCAATAAAAAGGCCAATTCCATTGTCCTCATTGTATGCTCCATCTGCATATTAACTTCTTCAGTTTTGTGTACCAGGTTACCCTACTTTGAAAGTTCTGAGCTGCAGCAGTTTCTTCCTACAGATTTTGGCTGCTCCACTGCAAAATCGCCTCAAGGTATGCCTACGTTGAAGTCCTCATCCACTCTCCGACAGGAGTTCAGCAGCACCCTCGCTCCCTGCTCCCCCTCTGTAATTCCTCCTGCTCTCTGACCACGTTTTAACCTGGACTCATTCCACCTTTCCCGAGTCATCGATGACCTGTCTGATTTGTTCTGTGCCTCTAGCTTCCTTCTCCCTTGAATCCGTCTGAAGAATGGTCCCAACCCAAAATGTCACCTATCCAAGTTCTCCAGAGATGCTGCCTCAGCCACTGAGTTACTCCAGCATTTTGTTTATATTTTAAAGATCACCCTGTTTAAGTAAGAATTTTACTTTTCATTCTTCCTTTCAGTTGATAAATTCACCCTTCTCGCATCATACTTCACCTGTCTTGTACACTCAAATCCTTTGCCAACTCTTTGCGTTAACCCACCTTTCTGTACTTCACCAGCAAATTTCTGTACGCCACAATCCTTCATCCAAGTCAGAATATGTCATACTTTTATATTAAACCTTCTACAACCTTAACCCTGATCCTACTCAAGTCATTTAAATAACTAACAGTTACAATACAAACTGTACGGCCTCATAGAAGTGCAATTGAACACAACTTTAATGACATTAACTCAGTCCTTTTAAGAACTGAAAGCCACTTTCTCTGTTCAAGTAAGAATGAAAAATGTATAAATAGAGAAACAATAATCAGCCACTGGATGCGTTCGAAATTTGGAGCATTTACCTATGTAATGACAAACCACAAAAAAGAATGTATGAAATCAGCATCCATCAGTCTTTCACGAAGATCACCATGTTTCCATAAGTGTCCTTCTTGCAGATCTGATATAATAGCCACAACTATAGGCAATACCAATGTTAATTGAACTAAAAAATATATAGTACGCCTCTTACGCAAACCAGAAAATGTATACATCACAAAGGTTTTGTTCATGATTAAGGCTCAGATGTACTTCACAAACCACACAAAATGTGCTCCAACAGTGTAGGCATAATTCATTCCATAGTTCTCTCTGCTACGTGCATTTATCCTGACTAAAAAGTTCGAATTTTTGAGCACTTTTCATTAGTCTACTAAATATAGAATTGTCAATTATTTCATGTAGTCAGTTGCGTTCAATCTATTCATTAAGTAGGTGTTAAACCTTCAGTAGTCCCATGATACCGAAGACCTAATTTTAAAAGGCCCAACAGAAAGCATCCTCAGATATGACATACATGCATAAGCAGATACAAAACAATATTAAACATTCTTCATTGTTGAGGTAAAGCATTACAAGCATTAAGGTATCCAATATTTACCAAAAAGAAATTTGTGCTAGACTTGGAAAGGACAAATTATTTATTTTACCATGCAATTTCTTCAGTGCATTACACAGTAGGAATACAAAAAGGATATTTCCTCAAATAGCTTTTCCACAGTTCCAAACTTTCGCACAGATGGTAAATGATGCACTCCTAAGGGAACTGCATCTTCCATAAGATAAATCAAAGTAAATTTCCAAGATAGCACAAAACAGGTTGTCTAACATGGCACTAAACCATAGCGATTAGTGGGGGTCCTGCAGACCAGATCCTAGTTTGAACCATCCCTAGACAGTTCACCCACTCTGCATGCAACACGAAAAGCAACAAAAAACAACCAGTTTGGGTGTTGTTGCTCTTTTTCTTTGATGCCTACCTGGAATGTGCAAATGGAGATCAAATGAAAAAGATTAGATTCTGTTGTGATAATAATACGCTCACTGGCAAAGTTCAGATATGTGAAATGACACAAAGAGCAGGAGTGATTCAGCAAGTCATCTCTGGAGAACATAAATAGGTGATGTTTTGAGTCAAGACCCAAAACATCACCTCTTCATGTTCTCCTGAGATGCTGCCTGATCTGCTGAGTTACTCCAGTACTGTCTTTTTTTTGTAAACCATCATCTGCAGTTCCCAGTTTCTTCAGATATGAGAAGTTTCTTGTGCCTGCAGTGCCTTGTGTTTTCAGATATGAAACATGGCACCCAAGGAATAACACTCAGCAAAAAAAATCAAACAAAAATGAGAAAATATTTAATAAATATTTAAGCCACCCCGTTCTGACAATTATACCTTAATCAATACAAATGTAAACTGTATAAAAGGATGCAAATTATATGACCTCTCAAGAAAATGAATAAATTGGAATGGTAGCAAAATAATGATTTATATGAATTATTTAATTTATTAAATTAATACATTTTTATCAATTAATTTTAATTTATTAACAGAAAGTACATTAGGGTCTTGATCAGTTGGACAAATGGGCAGAGGAATGGTTAATGGAGTTTAATGTAGATAAGGCGATACGTTGCATGTTGGGAGGTCTAAACAGAGTCGGTTCACCACAGTGAATGGTAGAGCCCTGGGAAATGTTGTAGCATGGAAAGATCTAGTAGCGCAGGTACATAATTCCTTAAAAGTAGCGACACAGGTGGATAGGGTGGTCAAACATGCTTTTGGTACACAGGCCTTCATCAGTCAGGGTATTGAGTCTAGAAGTTGGGATGTTATGTTACAGTTGTACAAGACAGGTGTGGATTTGTCAATGACCACTGTCCGCAGAAGACTTCATGAACAGAAATACAGAGGCTACACTGCAGGATGCAAACCACTGGTTAGCTGCAAAAATAAGATGGCCAGATTACAGTTTGCCAAGAAGTACTTAAAAGAGCAATCACAGTTCTGGAAAAAGGTCTTGTGGACAGATGAGATGAAGATTAACATATCAAAGTGATGGCAAGAGCAAAGTATGGAGGAGAGAAGGAACTGCCCATGATCCAAAGCATACCACCTCATCTGTGAAACACGGTGGTGGGGATGTTGTGACCTCGGCATGCATGGCTGCTGAAGGTACTGGTTCATTTATCTTCATTGATGATACAACTTCTGATGGTAGTAGCATAATGAATTCTGAAGTGTATAGACACATAGAAACATAGAAAATAGGTGCAGGAGTAGAGGCCATTCGGCCCTTCGAGCCTGCACCGCCATTCAATATGATCATGGCTGATCATCCAACTCAGTATCCCGTACCTGCCTTCTCTCCATACCCCCTGATCCCTTTAGCCACAAGGGCCACATCTAACTCCCTCTTAAATATCGTCAATGAACTGACCTCGACTACCCTCTGCGGCAGAGAGTTCCAGAGATTCACCACTCTCTGTGTGAAAAAAGTTCTTCTCATCTCGGTTTTAAAGGATTTCCCCCTTATCCTTAAGCTGTGACCCCTTGTCCTGGACTTCCCCAACATCGGGAACAATCTTCCTGCATCTAGCCTGTCCAACCCCATACAAATGTTGTAAGTTTCTATAAGATCCCCTCTCAATCTCCTAAATTCTAGAGAGTATGAACCAAGTCTGTCCAGTCTTTCTTCATAAGACAGTCCTGACATCCCAGGATGACACATCCTATCTGCTCAAGTTCAAACAAATGCCTCAAAACTCATTGACCGACGGTTCATTCTACAGCAAGACAATGATCCCAAACATACTCCCAAAGCAACAAAAGAGTTTTTCAAAGCTAAAAAATTGTAAATTCTTGAGTGGCCAAGTCAATCACCCGATCTGAACCCAATTGAGCATGCCTTTTATATGCTGAAGAGAAAACTGAAGGGGACTAGCCCCCCAAACAAGCATAAGGTAAAGATGGCTGCAAGACAGGCCTGGCAGAGCATCATCAGAGAAGACACCCAGCAACTGGTGATGTTCATGAATTGCAGACTTCAAGCAGTCATTGCATGCAAAGGATATGCAACAAAATACTAAACATGACTACTTTCATTTACATGACATTGCTGTGTCTCAAACATTATGGTGCCCTGAAATGGGGGGGGGGGGGGATGTATAAACACTGCTGTAATTTCTATAGGGTGAAACCAAAATGTATAAAAATGGCTTTTATTAAAATATGACAATGTGCACTTTAACCATATGTGATTTTTGTTTTCTAATACTAATCTCAAATTGTGGAGTACAGAGGCAAAAATATAAATGTTGAGTCTTTGTCACTGTCGGTATATGGTATGTGACTTGCCAGATGGTTGCTGAGGCAGGTATTATAACAACATTTAAAAATACATTAATGGGAAGTGTTTAGAAGGATGTGGGCCAAACGCGGGGAGGTGTAGGTGTAGTGTAGATGGGATATCTTGGTCAATATTGGCAAGTGCGCTGACGGGCCTGTTTCTGTGCTATGACTGTGATTGTATTTTATGAATTCCTTTATTCACAATATAATCTCCAAAACCATGCTCCTACATTTACCTTTGACAAAACAAGGCATGTCACAAGCATCATTACAGATAATTAAAATTACAGAGTTAGATTTAGCTCTTCGGGCAAAGGGGAGCAAGGGATATGGGGAAAAAGCCGGAACAGTGTACTCATTTTGGATGATCAGCCATGATCATATTGAATGGTGGTGCTGGCTCAAAGGGCCGAATGGGCTACTGTAGCACCTATTTTATATGTTTCTATGATGAGCATTACAAATTCTAATGGTCCTCTGAAAGTTGGAGCACAGCCAAGTATTAAAATACAGTATTCCAAAAACATGGACACACAGCAAATTTGCACAATAGCCACGGCGTAGGACAAAAGAGTAGAACGTGCACACACAAATCTTTTATCTGGCATGAAGGAATTAGAAATGCTACAATTGTAACAAACAACACAATGGGTTACTATAAAACCTCCCAAAATAAGATGATGTTTTAACAAACTATACAAATCAGCAACAGAAAATCTCCTAGAACTGCAAAAAAAAGTTTTCAAGAACCAGTACTTAACATTCATTGTGAATCTTTTGAATAGAATTGGATGCAAAGTTGCCTAACAGCCAAAACATCCAAAATAAAAGCCCTTTTGAACAAATAATCTTGTTACATAATAGTATATATTTTAAAAAAAATCAAAACAAAGCCACCTTTTCACTCAAATAAATCTTTTCACATTAGATTTGGCATTAAGTTTGCGCATGGTGAATGTGATTAGTGCTGAACAAAAAGGCTTTAACAACCCATACTTCCTCTCATCTCCCCTTCCATTTTCTGAAGTGATTACAGTTTGTGACATTATTTATCATACTTACCATCAGACTAAAGCCTTGCTTACTTGCAAAAACTGTTAGTGAAATGTTTAAAAAAAGTCTCCATCCAATTCTTCCTGCATCTTCAGTGGCAGTGATCCAATTGAATGAAGTAATTGGTGAAAGGAAGCACAATCAACAAAGGCTTGCTCATTTCTAGATCCCAGCTAGCCAGAATATCCAGAACACAACTATGTGGTGGATGTATGTAATAAGAAGGAACAGTAGATGCTGGTTTAAACTGCAGATATACACAAAATCCAGGAAACTCAGTGGAACTGGCAGCATCTCTGAAGAGAAGAAATGGGTGACGTTTCGGGTCGAGACCCTTCTTCTGGTGAATGTAACAAGAACCACTGTAGTTTGGAAAAAGTTGGCAAGTTGGCAAAAAATAAAGCTAAACTTAGCCTGATCTGCTCTCACTTTGTCGATACAACCAACCATTACACAAACCATTGTTTGTGGCTATGTCCATCATAACAGCCCAAAGAGTTTGTTACAAACTGACATGTACCGATAGCTCAATCCACATAGTAACAGAATTACAGAGGAAATAATAGATAATATGTAACATGTATTGTCTTCTCCAGTTTTATATTTGTGCCGTTGTCTGGATGTAATACTCTTGAAATCACAATCATCAATAATGAAGCCAAAAATATATAAATTCTCGTTGCAAATTTAAACAAACAAATCAAGTTCCAAATCATACAAATTCTGGTTCGATGGAATAAATACAACATGTACAAGAAAAAAGGGGCATAGGAATAACAACTAAACAAACCTTGTACACTTGTCCGTATGTGCCATTTCCGACCACTTCGACCAATTCAAATATGCCGGCTGGGTCCTAGAAAAATAAATGTTTTTAAAATGTAATTATTGGTATAAATCCCAAATCTGGTCTAGCCGGATGATGGTGAGTGAGATGCAGCTGTTGCGCCCCATTTCCATGCACATGCCAATACATGCACAAACAAAGAAAGCTCCGAACTGTTCCTGCTTTTCCCATCAAAGCCCAACAAACTGCATAAATAATTTGACAACTGGCTGGATTTTAACATAACAACCTCAATGCCATGTGTAAATAAGTTTTAAAGCTCGAATAAATTGGTTGTTGTTTCCGGCTGAAGAGTTCACATTGTCTTTCTGTGAAACTGTTATCCCTCCTTCAAAGCCAAGCCTATACTCACCCGTAAAGAGGCGAGATCTATCTCCACCAGACTTTTAGCTGGAGAGTCGTTCGCCATCTTCGTTAAATTTGCGGATTTTCTTCCCTCTTTACTCTCCGGTCGGGTATGATCCGTGCATCTAGGCGTGGATGCGAGCTGCCGGGAAGTTCTCTCCTCTTCTTTAGACCATGTTCAGGTGGCAACAGCTGCTGCTTCTCCCAGCTCACCCTCGCCTGAGCCACACAAACACAGGAAACCGCTCTGTCTGTCTGCCTGAATGAGTGACTTGGACGAGAGCGAGTCTCCGCTCTGCACCACCCCGCCCCGGGAGGCGCGCGACCGGACGCAGGAGCGCGCGGGGCGCGTGCACGTGGACGCGGACACGCGCGCTGCCAGCGAGATGCGCGCTCCCGGGACAGGACGAGCCGGAGCAAAGATCCTATAGCAGCTCTGCTATAGGATGTTTGAGCCGGAGACCTGAGTCAGGGCGCGGCACCTACAGCCCGTCCTGCAGTTGGCGCTGCCGCTGCCGCTGCTGTTGCTAACAATCTGGACCAAACATTATGATCTGGGCACCAGATGCGCTGCTCGCCAATGAATGCGCGCACACACACGCAACCGCACGGATACAGTGCAAGCCTGCTGCTGCTCCTGCTGCTGTTGTTCTTTATTTTTGTTCCCCGATGTCGCCAGCTATGTGAGGTTGGGGGAGGTTTTTTGCTAACTATTTGCCCGTGCAAACAAAGAACAGGGTCGGGGCGCGTGTGCGCGCACAGCTCGTCCGCGCGCCCAGAAACTCGTACAACGCGTCAAACACCAGCGGAAAACACGCAAGCTTTTGGCTTCTGGGTAACATCATTCTAGCAATTCCCCAGCCCTGCCCAGCGCTGGGAGAGAGAGAGAGAGACTCCTCGCAAAGCCAGACAAAAAGCTTATTCATATTCATAGAGGGGTGTGGTAACGGCTGAAAAACAAGACTTTGGGTCAACTTTCCAATAATTTAATATCAGCAATTCTGGTTTAATGTTACTGTTTGTCAATTAACAAGAGCGTCACAAGCTGCGCATTGTTATTTATGTAAAGGGAGAGTTGGAGTAAAGGTAAATAAAATATACCCGGCCGAAAGCACCACCGAGAATATTTTGGTGTTATCAATAGGAATAGTGTAACGTGAAATCTGAGGGCTACGTTTTTGTCTGTCCATACATGGGAGGCAATTAATGTTCAATTAATTAAACAGCAACCTTTTTGAGATTAAGACACAAAATGCTGGAGTAACTCGGCGCGTCAGGCAGCGTCAATGGTGAAAGGGAATATGTGACGTTCCGGGTCGAGACCCTTCTTCAGTGAAGCTTTCAATAAAACTTGGGGGAAATGGTAGTTGTTATTTGAAGGTACACAAAAATGCTGGAGAAACTCAGCGGGTGCAGCAGCATCTATGGAGCGAAGGAAATAGGTAACGTTTCGGGCCGAAACCCTTCTTCAGACGGGTTATTTCATACGCGATTAGCAACTGCAAGAAATTACACGGGGCGAGCGCAACCGCAAGAAATTACACGGGGCGAGCGCAACTACGCGATCATCAACAAAGAGCGCAGACATTCAATGCAATTTTCGTGACGAGTGTCATGCGCAAACTTTAAGTGCAAACCTGATAATTTAAATAGAAAAACACAACACACAAATTGCAAGTCAGTGTCAGACTTGCAAAACAGTTTTGAAATTCTGAAATAAGAGTACGAGAATTATTTGATAATCCTACATATATGGGCACTGTGTCCCACAATTTCAACAAGGAGTTGCTTCAAGGTGTAACTCGTATTTACAGTACATCGCCGTGTGTTGCATTTGATTGGCTTAACATTACGATGTGTACGGCTCTTTTGGGAGATAAAATTGCCATTAGTAAAAAAAATCAGGCTCAATGTGCAAAACTGACAAGAAGCAAACACTCAGTGAAATTTCAGGGAACGTGAACGTGTAGGCGTCAACAAGAAGTTTTCAAGAAGTCTGAAGAAGGGGTTCGGCCCGAAACGTTGCCTATTTCCTTCGCTCCATAGATGCTGCTGCACCCGCTGAGTTTCTCCAGCTTTTTTGTGTACCGGCGTCAACAAGAAGTTTGTTTACCAACAGTTGATCATAATATAGGAACGAATTGCTTCATACTACTTTTTTGATTAATTTCCACGGAGCATGCAAAGGCTTTTTATCAGTTGTATTCCTGCCGAAAAAGTTCGTTTTATCGGCGATACAGGCTACTTTAAGAGGGATACAACATTGACTGAGGTGTGCAAGAATTGCTTTAGATACAATTTATACGAACGAAGCGGACATTGCGACAATGTATTCAAACCTGCGGTCGAAGACAAACTTTGTAATTCTTTGTACTGTTTGATGTGTATGTGGACCTGTGTCTGAAATAAAGCTTTAATAATAATAATAAACCTGCAGTAAAAATCCAGTTAAACGTAACGAACTGTTCGTAATAAATCCTAAAGGGGTAACTAAATGTTTTTGAAAGGCCAACTCGCATCGCGCGAACCACTGAGTACCACCCTTCCACAATTATCCCATCTCCCTCACTTCGGCTGTCGACTTCTTACACCGATTCAAATATTCATCTACACACTTAAATGCTATCAGCAACCCAACATCAACCACGCTCTTAGGCTGTTCATTCCAAGTGAAGATAGTGCTGCAGTAGTTCTACAGGCCAGGCAGCATCTAAGGAGAACAGGTATAGGCTACGTTTCAGGTCGGGAACCCTGTTCGTTCCAGCTACACTCTCTGGAGGATGAAGAAATCCCTCCATCTCACTCACTCTCTTATGCCATATCCTACATTTATGTCCCCTCATTTCATTTACTTCTGATGTTGGGAAAGGTTTCCTGAAGTCTGCCCTCAAAATCTTGTACACCTCAGTCAATGGTGTATCCCTCTTAACCAGGTATGCTGTAGGGAGAACAGAGCAAGGTTCTCCAGTCTTCTCTGCTCCATCCCAGGCAGCATCCTGTTGAAAATCCTTTGCATCCTCTTATGCACTTTCACATCCTTGGGTCACTTCCAACAAAGCATTCTCAGGTAAAGCTCAGGATAAGTACCGTGTGGAAAGCAAACCGAGATGTATTTCCTGCGATATTTGAAATAAGAATGATAATTCTTTGGAATTAAATGGCACAACGTGTTCATCTTATAAATTTTCCAATTGAAAGAAAATCATCTATACCTGTACATTACCATCACCCAAACTGTCATTTAATTCTCCACCTAGAAAGGAACCGTTTATTAAAACAAAGATATTGCCATATTAAAGTGAGATTGACAATTCATTTGAAATTTTTCATTTTGGGAAAAGATGGTTCTAGGTTAATATTCATTGTGAATTGGATTGAACTACCCAAATTAATTTCATTGTATATCCTAATTGCCCTTGGGACATTAGTCTCACAGGCTGAAATAGTCGTTATTCGTACCTAGTTCAGCATCAAATGGGAATTGAAGCTGGCATTTACGATCTGTATGATTTCCATGCAAAGGTAGCTACCAACAGATCAACGTTTACAAAAGTCCAGTAGCTTCCCGATTGCCATTATTGATGCTAACCTTTTGTTCCAAATTTACTTAATTACTTGAATTTAGATTTCCCAGCCACATTGAGAATTGAAATTCATCTCCTGATTTATAGCACAGGCCTTCGGATAAACAACGACACAATAACCATATTTAAGTATTTAAGTGTAGGAAGGAATGGATGATGTTTCGGGTCGAGACCTTTCTTCAGACTAGGAATCAGAGGAGAGAGAGACACAGAGATAAAGAAGTGTAAGGTGTGAAAACGAGATATCAAATGAGATGATGGTCAAGGAAAATGTAGAATAGATCATTGTTAGCTAGGAGAAGGTGACAACGAAGCATACAAAGATACAATTTAGTCAGGGTGGTTGGAGAACTAGGAAGGGGAAGGGTGGAAAGAGAAGGAAAGCAAGGGTTACTTGAAGTTGGAGAAGTCTATAAACTGCTGGGGTGTAAACTGCTCAAGCAAAAAATGAATGCTGTTGGGGGAATATGAGGAACAGCACCATGAATTTTGCTTGGTCAGCTTACACCCCAGAGTAACCTTAATTCTCTGTGTATTATTGTTTTAGGCAGTAGTTGTAGTTGCATTTGCCGCCGGTCACTTTGGGACTTGCTTTCTAGCTAATGAAACTAAAGAGTTAACTAGATGCTGGAAATTTAAAGCAAAGTGAAAATGCTGTAATCACTCAACATGGGCAGATAGATTCTGTGGAAATTGAGAAAGAGTTAACATTTCTGGTTGAAGATCCTCCATCCTCCTCCAATTGGGAAAGGGAAGAAATAAGTGAGGTTTAAGTCTGAGCGATAGGGAAGGGTTGGACCGGGCAAAGAGAATGTCTCCCATTGAATTGGACAGGTTTGCCATGATAATAAATTATGATGAAGCCATCTGACTGATAGACTGATGAAGATAGAGAGGTAAAAAGAACAAAGAGTCTTATCAACGTTTTAGGAAGGTAATTAGGCATTGCTGGTGCAGGGAGAAGAACAATTGGCAACTCTTTCCATGATCCTTGTAATCGAATGAACATCATTACACAATGCACTCTGTTTGAAAATGACCTATGCTTGTGACATCTTCACCCTTGCACACATAGCTTACAAATGAATCCTTGATTAATCTCTTTCGGAAATATATTTAGATTAATCTAGGGTGCAAGCTTATAAGGTTTCACTTCATATATGGGACAGATTAAAATAACCTTCCCATTTTCCTATTTGTTGTATGTGACGGCTAGTGGGGTGAAAGGTGAGGGCTAGGGGGACTCTGCCCTTGTTACGAGTGGGCGGATGGGGAGAGAGAGCAGTGTTACGGGGTATGGAAGAGACCCAGGTGAGAGCCTCATCTATATTAGGGGAGGGGAACCCCCGTTCCCTGAAGAATTAGGACATTTCCGATGCTGTCCTCTTTATTGCCCGTGTCACCCCCCACCCCATTTCACCAGTTCCACCTTTGGTCTCGGCGGCCCCTCCAGTACTTGGTCTCCCTTTGTTCTCGCAACACCCCCCACGCTGGGTCCCCCATTGTTCTCAGTGATCCGCCGCTGGGTCTCCCCATTGCTCGCGCTGGTCCGCCTCACAATCAGTCCCTCCTTACTCTTGGTGGCGTCAACACCAGTGACTCGGGGCCAATTCAGAGTTCACGGTGGGCAAACTGGGCATACCAAGAGGGTCCTCCGTCATTCACTGCGGGCATTCCTCATTCCTCTGACCGCGATGGACAACTCCTCCGTCGTTGGCCCACGGTGGGCGCGTAGTAATTACTTGATGTTCTTATTCACAGAAATAATAAGAAGCAAGTGCAGGGTGCCTGTGGGAGAAATGCAAAGATATATTCAATCACATGGATCCATACAGCACGGAAGCAGACCCTTTGGCCCAATAGGACCATACCATTCAAGGTGTTCCATCTGAACATCATTTTGAGGAGCCTGTTCCTATATTGAATATCTTATCTTAATGATCATTATCCCTCTGTGAAACTGATGTTAGAAACATAGAAAATAGTTTGCAGGGGTAAGCCATTCGGCCCTTCAAGCTAAACACCGCCATTCAATATGATCATGCCTGATCATCAAAATCAGTATCCCGTTCCTGCTTTCTCCCCATATCCCCTGATTCCATTAGCCCTAAAAGCCATATCTCTTTCTTGAAAACACCCAGTGAATTGGCCTCCACTGCCTTCTGTGGCAGAGAATTCCACAGATTCACAACTCTCTGGGTGAAAAAAGTTTTTCCTCATCTCAATCCTAAATGACCTGCCCCTTATTCTTAAACTGTGACCGCTGGTTCTGAACTACACTAACATGGGGAACATTTTTCCTGCATCTAGCCTGACCAATCCCCTAATATATATTTTATATGTTTTATATGTTTCTAAATTCCAGTAAATATAAGCCCAGTCGATTCATTATTACAATGGATCTGGTATGGTATGGCAGGGAACTCCCATGGTGTAACCATGTGTAAAATTAAATACTAAATAATATGAATACATTTCTAAAAAGAGATGTTCACATTGGAGTATTCAGCACTAAAACAGGATATTTAAGTAAATGTTTTCTAATTATTTAGGTTGGCTTTAGTCTTGATTTTTTTCTTTGTTTTTCCATTAGATTTACAGAGAAAGTAGGTATATACTAAGTAGCCATGTTTAACGTGTCAACCTAACATAGATTCACCACAACAGAGATACCAAAAGTTGTTGCAATAATGATTTCCAGGTAAGTAAGTATATTAATACCTGACTGTTTTACAATTTACAATTTACCATTATACCACAGTGACCACTATATACTCATTGCTAAACCGGTACGTATATGGAATGATACTAATGCTGTCCTTGGCAGAATGTTACTCCAGCTAATGTTTTCTAGGAGCAGACCTGGCTCCATTATAACCCAGACAATAGTCTACTGTTACAGACAGAAAGGACCATGCATTATGTGTTGCCAGGCTGAAAGGATGAAGTACAAATGTGTATACATCAAGATAAGCATTTTGCTTTTCCTCAAGGGGAAATTGGAAAAAATTCCAAATAATTGATACAACATTCAACAGCGATTATTTGCCATTTTCTATACTAAGTTGGAAGCAGATTTTTATGAATGGATGAATTAATATTTTATTGTCACATGCAAAGTATGCAAATAGTCGCCACAAACAAAATTACGAAGGTCCCCCTTTGTTCTTGCCTTCACCCCCTCCCCCTCCATCACAGAGGTCCCCCCACACCAGGTCCTCATTGTTCTTTCTCATGGCTGGGTCCTCCTTTGTTTCTTCCCCCGGCAGTGGCGTGCTCACTCCATGTGGTCCGTCCTTGTCTGTCAGTCAGAGCCCTCATCGACCACCGCTCTCCAATGTTGTCTTCGGGTCCTCTCTGGATGCTTCCATGGCGCCCATGCAGACCCCAGATGTGGGCTCCATCAACCCAGGGGCCGGCCGTGGGTTCCAACCTGCAAGGCACCAGCCTCGGTTTCTCCACAGCCTGATTTAACAGAAAATCTGGGTGGAAGTGGTTTGCACGTGTTCTTCATCCTTAAGTTTTCTATTAGTAATTCTGTATTGAATCAGATGTTAGTCAAAGTTTATTTATAGTCATGTGTACCAAGGCATAGTGAAAAGCTTTTGTTGCTTGCTGACCAGAACAAAAATATAAATGACAGCAATAGCAGGATCAAAAATATTAATCCAGGGATTCAAGGCTGGGCTCACAAATAATTTCCTTTATTATCCTCCTTTCATTCATGGCTCTTCTGTACAATGAGGAACAAGTTACATTTCTCTTCTTATTACTACAGTGTATTTGCAGGAATGGAGCATATTATCAATGACAGCTCATTGTCCTTCCCACGTCAAACTATTGCACAGATTTTAGTTTAGTTTAGTTGGTATGTTGTAAAACATACTTGGCTAATAAAGTACTATTATGATTATGATTTTAGAGATACAGCGTGGAAACAGCCCCTTCGGCCCACCGAGTGCGCACCAACCTGCGATCCCCGCACATTAACACAATCCTACACATACTAGGGACAATTTACACATACGGCCAAGCCAATTAACCTCTATACCTGTATATCTTTGGAGTGTGGGAGGAAACCAAAAATCTCAGAGAAAACACACGCGGTCAAGGGGAGAACGTGCAAACTCCGTACAGACAGCACCCGTAGTCAGGATTGGACCAGGGTCTCCGGCACTGCGGGAGGATCTTATAGAAACTTACAAAATTCTTAAGGGGTTGGACAGGCTAGATGCAGGAAGATTGTTCCCGATGTTGGGGAAGTCCAGAACAAAGGTTCACAGTTTAAGGATAAGGGGAAAATATTTTAGGACCGAGATGAGAAAAACATTTTTCACACAGTGAGTGGTGAATCTCTGGAATTCTCTGCCACAGAACGTAGTTGAGGCCAGATCATTGGCTATATTTAAGAGGGAGTTAGATGTGGCCCTTGTGGCTAAAGGGATCAGGGGGTATGGAGAGAAGGCAGGTACAGGATACTGAGTTGGATGATCAGCCATGATCGTATTGAATGGCGGTCCGTGTTCGAAGGGCCGAATGGCCTACTCCTGCTCCTATTGTCTATGTTTCTAATTACCTAATTTCTATGTCTATGTTTCCATGCAAGCGCTAAAAGGCAGCAACACTACCACTGCACCACCGTACCGCCGTGTTCAGACCACACCAATGTATTACATTTATAATTGATGGGAGAGATCCCCCTCAAATGTTTTGAACACAATTTGGACCCAATTGTGGGAGTGGGATTCACTCTGCAGCCTGTTTTAGATAGAGATTTGCAGGCAGTGGGTCTAAATATGCAAGCTCTACCTCCTAGCCTAGTTTTACTAAAGCCATTTCCTGAGTTTCTTGGAGAAACAAGGAACTGCAGATACTTGAGACACAAAGTGCTGGAGTAACTCAGCGGGTCAGGCAGCATCTCTGGAGAACATGGATAAATGATGCTTTTGGTTAGGACCCTCCTTAAGACTGACCCGCTGAGTTACTCCAGCACTTTGCATCTTTTTCCTGAGTTTCTCCCTGCTACTGCCACAAAGTGATGCCTCCCTGCACAAGTTTGAGCCTGGCTGCCAAAGTGATCGCCTAGATCGAGGACAGACAGTAGATGGACAGATTCAGATTCAATCTTTATTGTCATTGTGCAGTATACAAGTACAGAGACAACGAAATGCAGTTAGCATCTCACCCAGAAGTGCGAACACAGAATAATGGAACAGTAAAATATATATATGTACAAACAGTAGCAGTAACCATATAACCATATAACAATTACAGCACGGAAACAGGCCATCTCGGCCTTACAAGTCCGTGCCGAACAAATGTTTTTTCCCCTTAGTCCCACCTGCCTGCAATCGTACCATAACCCTCCATTCCCTTCTCATCCATATGCCTATCCAATTTATTTTTAAATGATACCAATGAACCCAATGCCTCCACCACTTCCACTGGAAGCTCATTCCACACCGCTACCACTCTCTGAGTAAAGAAGTTCCCCCTCATATTACCCCTAAACTTCTGTCCCTTAATTCTGAAGTCATGTCCTCTTGTTTGAATCTTCCCTATTCTCAAAGGGAAAAGCTTGTCCACATCAACTCTGTCTATCCCTCTCATCATTTTAAAGACCTCTATCAAGTCCCCCCCCAACCTTCTGCGCTCCAGAGAATAAAGACAATAAAGTAGTGCAATTTTTCTGGGGGAAGGAGTGTCCAGGGGGCGGGGGTGACTTGCAAACACCAAGGTGCAAGGTTGAGTAGTGTAACAGCCACAGGGAAGAAGCTGTTCCTGAACCTGCTGGTCTGGCAACGGAGAGACCTGTAGCGATGGGAGGAGGGTAAACAGTCCATGGTTCGGGTGAGAGCAGTCCTTGACGATGCTGCGCGCCCTTCACAGACATCGCTTGCACTGGACAGACTCAATGGAGGGGAGTGAGGAACGGGTGATGCGTTGGACAGTTTTCACCACCCTCTGCAATGCTTTCCGGTCGGAGGCAGAGCAGTTGCCATACCATACTGTGATACAGTTGGTAAGGATGCTCTCGATGGTGCAGCGGTAGAAGTTCACCAGAATCTGAGGAGACAGATGGACCTTCTTTAGTCTCTTCAGGAGAGGAGAAGGACAGCAGAGACCAAGGAATAAGGACGGGCCCAGGGGCCAATGAGAACAAAAACCCTTTGACAACCGAGAACAAAGACCCAAACTGCCACGTGCGGTGGAAGCTCGGAGCCCTGAAGACCAGAAAGTCGAGGAGGGAGGTGCTGACAGCAACGGATGCGAAGAGTGGGCCGTCAGGAGAGGGACCGGGGTATTGCCTACAGGGCTTTCAAGGTAAGCCATAGGTGGCTTCCACCAGGACACAGAGATGGTCGGCAGAAGAGAGCGATGTTGGATGGGACTTACCTAAACTTACCTGGATTGGGACGCTCCAGGAATTCCGACACATGGGCTAGACTTTGGACTCTTTGTGTTTTCTCCTTTTTTCTTTTTTTTTTAAATGACGCCAAATTTGTGGTGACACTGCTTTTGTGGTTGTGCAAAAGAATTTCACTGTGCTGTGCATACAGAATGTGACGATAAAGAACCATTGAACCAGAATCCAGACACAAGGAACTGCAGATGCTGGTTTACAAAAAAAAAAATGCAGAATGCTGAAGTTACTCATCGGGTCAGGCAACATCTCTGGAGGACATGTATAGGTAATCTTTCAGGTTGGGACCTGCAGCAGACCATGATCAATTTGATGAGCTAATCATTTTCTCAAACAAATCCAGGCTTGGATTCAGGTTTACATTTTGTTGCATGTCCTTGGGTTACAGAAGACTGACTTGGAGAAATCCAACCACGGAGATTCTCCTAGACTCTACTCTCAAGTATAGTACTCACATTTCTTCACTAGGAAACAATTGAGAGATCACCAGTGCCTTTTCCAAACTCTCCTTCAGCTGCAAATGAATTCTCATGAATGTACATTTTCTTTTATTAAATTGCCAATAGTTTTCTTGCCGATTAGCAGATCAGCTTCCCCTGTCACTCGGTCCAGGCTGCATTCAGACAAACATCTGTCACAGTTCATTTGCTGGTAACAAATCCTACCACCTACTCTGACCTTCCCCAGTCTATTCTTGGCAAATCAATCTCTAACAGCTGTTGAAGCTAAAGATTTTACATTAATACTTTTGGGAAAAGTTATTCATTTTTGACTTCTGGAGAAATTCAGTTTGCAGACAGTTCTCATGAACAGAACCCTTATGGAACACATGGATCTGTCAAAGGGGCAACATGTCCCTACAAATCCCTCACCTGTATCCACCTATTACTTGTCAGGCTTTGTTCTGCTCCAACCTGTTTTACAGCTTTACCTCCACCCAACTAAAATTAGTTATGAAGGATCCTGATCCATAAAGTCACCTATCCATGTCTTCCAGAGATGCTGCCTGACCTGACCATCTAGGTTCCTCTTGCACTTTGTGGTTTTTGCCTACAAACCCTACCTGCTTTCTTTGAAAACATAATTGAGTGGCTGCTGTTGTGACATCTGGCATTCACTTTCATAAATGCAACAGAGTTGGAAAAAAAGTTATATATTTGTCAGTTGAAATATTTTCCTGATTCTAATTAATCTTGAGAGTCTAAGAACCCACTTGACCACTTGACTCGGTGAGTGCTACTTATGGTACAATTAGATTCATGCCACCTTATGAATATAATGAACTCTTTCTGCTTGAGATAAATCTGTTTGTCTTTTGATACTTATCAGTCTGTGATTCGCTGGACACAGTGAGCTCCATAAATCAGCTTGTCAGAAAGAAGCTGCTACTACAAAAATGTAACATAAGTTATCCTTATCATTTGGTGATATGCAAATATTCTTAGAAGGCGCAGTATAGTTTAATGACTACACTACATAGTTTGTGTAAGAAGGAACTGCAGATGCTAGTTTAAACTGAAATAGGCACAAAAAGCTGGAGTAACTCAGCGGGACAGGCCGCACCTCTCGAGAGAATGAAAGGATAACGTTTTGGATCCAGACCTTTCTTCAGACTGGTTAGTGATAAGGGAAATGAGATATATAGATGGTGATGTGGAGAGATAAAGAACAATGATTGAAAGATATGCAAAAAAGTAACGATGATAAAACAAAGTCATTGTTAGCTGTTTGTAGGGTGAAAATGAGAAGCTAGTGCGACTTGGGTGGGGGAGGGATAGGGTAAGAGAGAGAATGCCAGGGTTACCTGAAGTGAGAGAAATCAATATTCATACCACTGGGCTGCAAGCTGCCCAAGCAAAATATGAGATGCTGTTCCTCTAATTTGCTTTTAGCCTCACCCTGACAATGGAGGAGACCTAGAAAGGTCTATGTGGGAATGGGAAGGAGAATTAGTGTCCAGCAACCGGGAGATCAGGTTGGTTCACGCGGGCTGAGAAAAAGTGTTCTGCGAAATGATAGCACAGTCTGCATTTGGTCTCGCCGATGTATAAGAGTCCACATCTTGAACAATGGATACAGTAGATGAGATTGGAGGAGGTGCAAGTGAACCTCTGCCTAACCTGATAATGACTGCATGGGTACCTATGGTCCTTAAAGAATCCAGGGGGTCTGGGCAGTCTTGTTTATAACAAGACTGTCCTTGTTTATAACTAGACTGACCATACCCGCTGGTGTCTTCAAGGACCATAGGTCCCCAAGTTATAAACAAGTTATACCCATTGTTATACACAATGTTGTCTGCCGCTTGAGTCAGTCAGGCCAAGAGTTGGCAGAAAATTGCAATGTCATATTTTCTTGCTTCCCTTGTTCATAATGAATCTGCAATGCATGATTAAAACCTTGCATACCAAGAGAAATGAAACATACCAAAATTATTTTGGGTGGAAATAGGTCTAACTGAAGGACCAAATAACAAAAGCTGCTGCAAAACCAGAATAGTTTGCTTATGTTGGAGAATCCTGGTTTGAACCCCTTGCAGAGAAGCTGGTGGGTGTCCTGAGTGTTCCGTTTTTTACACCGAGGCTGAACAAGAGTAAGGGTGTGTGCAATTTGGCCTTGGAGAAAATCAGTGTCCCCAAGGCCCTGCCTAATTAATCAAGCTCACATCCATTAAAATATGACAATTTACAAAATATTTTGATTTTCCATGCAATCCAGATTCATATGGAATTACCCTCATCGTAACTTCCGGTGGTGTAAGGGATAGCAGTTAGTCATGGAAGAGGACAGTGGTTTGGAATGAAATATTCATCCATTTGCGCGAAGATGCGTCAATGAAAGTGGGGTGTTTGCCACCCTCAACGACGTTGTTAGGTCAGGTGGGTTCAGTGTTGCTCAGAAGACAGGTAAGAAGGTAAGCAAACCAAGGATTCCTAGACCCAGCACTTCACCCCTTCGTTCATAAGCTGTATTCTGCATCGACAGTCGCAATCTTCAAAGGGAAGCACTCGGGCACGAGGAGAAAGAAAAAAAAGGAAATAAACAGAGAATAAGAGGCGGGGGGTTTCTTAAATGTGCATATTTTAATGCTAGGAGCATTGTAAGAAAGGTGGATGAGCTTAGAGTCTGGATAGACACCTGGAAGTATGATGTTGTGGCGATCAGTGAAACATGGTTGCAGGAGGGCTGTGATTGGAAACTAAATATTCCAGGATTTCGTTGCTTCAGGTGTGATAGAATTGGAGGGGCAAGAGGTGGAGGTGTTGCATTACTAGTCAAAGAAGATATTACAGCAGTGTTTTGGCAGGATAGATTGGAGGGCTCATCTAGGGAGGCTATTTGGGTGGAACTGAGAAGTGGGAAAGGGGTAGCAACACTTATAGGGGTGTATTATAGACCACCAAATGGGGATCGAGAATTGGAAGAGCAAATATGTAAGGAGATGTCAGATATTAGTAGTAAGCATATAAAAGTGGATAAGTCTCCAGGTCCTGACAGGATATTCCCTAGGACATTCAGGGAAGTTAGTGTAGAAATAGCCGGGGCTATGATAGAAATATTTCAAATGTCATTAGAAACGGGAATAGTCCCCGAGGATTGGCGTACTGCGCATGTGTTCCATTGTTTAAAAAGGGTTCTAAGAGTAAACCTAGCAATTATAGACCTGTTAGTTTGACTTCAGTGGTGGGCAAATTAATGGAAAAGATACTTAGAGATAATATATATAAGCATCTGGATAAACAGGGTCTGATTAGGAACAGTCAGCATGGATTTGTGCCTGGAAGGTCATGTTTGACTAATCTTCTTGAATTTTTTGAAGATGTTACTAGGGAAATTGACAAGGGTAAAGCAGTGGATGGTGTCTATATGGACTTTAGTAAGGCCTTTGACAAGGTTCCTCATGGAAGGTTGGTTAAGAAGGTTCAACTGTTGGGTATAAATGCAGGAGTAGCAAGATGATTCAACAGTGGGAGAAGCCAGAGGGTAATGGTAGATGGTTGTTTGTCGGGTTGGAGGCAGGTGACTAGTGGGGTGCCTCAGGGATCGGTGTTGGGTCCTTTGTTGTTTGTCATGTACATCGATGATCTGGATGAAGGTGTGGTAAATTGGATTAGTAAGTATGCAGATGATACCAAGATAGGGGGTGTTGTGGATAATGAAGAGGATTTCCAAAGTCTACAGAGTGATTTAGGCCATTTGGAAGAATGGGCTGAAAGATGGCAGATGGAGTTTAATGCTGATAAATGTGAGGTGCTACACCTTGGCAGGACAAATCAAAATAGGACGTACATGGTAAATGGTAGGGAATTGAAGAATACAGTTGAACAGAGGGATCTGGGAATAACCGTGCATAGTTCCTTGAAGGTGGAATCTCATCTAGATAGGGTGGTAAAGAAAGCTTTTGGTATACTATCCTTTATAAATCAGAGCATTGAGTATAGAAGCTGGGATGTAATGTTAAAATTGTACAAGGCATTGGTGAGACCAAATCTGGAGTATGGTGTACAATTTTGGTCGCCCAATTATAGGAAGGATGTCAACAAAATAGAGAGAGTACAGAGGAGATTTACTAGAATGTTGCCTGGGTTTCAACAACTAAGTTACAGAGAAAGGTTGAATAGGTCTTTATTCTCTGGAGCTCAGAAGGTTAAGGGGGGACTTGATAGAGATCTTTAAAATGATGAGAGGGATAGACAGAGTTGATGTGGATCAGCTTTTCCCTTTGAGAATAGGGAAGATTCAAACAAGAGGGCATGACTTCAGAATTAAGGGACAGAAGTTTAGGGGTAACATGAGGGGGAACTTTACTCAGAGAGTGGTAGCGGTGTGGAATGAGCTTCCAGTGGAAGTGGTGGAGGCAGGTTCGTTGGTATCATTTAAAAATAAATTGGATAGGCATATGGATGAGAAGGGAATGGAGGGTTATGGTATGAGTGCAGGCAGGTGGGACTAAGGGAAAAAAGTTGTTCGGCACGGACTTGTAGGGCCGAGATGGCATGTTTCCGTGCTGTAATTGTTATATGGTTATATGGTTAAAGCATAATACAGTACACAAAATCCTCAATCATAATAAACTTCATCTCAGCTTCAATCAAAGTATAGAACCAATGAGTTGCAGATGCTGGTTTACACAAAAGAACACAATGTGCTGGCATAACCTAGCAGGTCAATCAGCATCTCTGGATTGGTGACATCTGAGAAAGGTTCCCGATCAGAAATGCTATCTATCCATGTTCTCCGGAGATGCTGCTTGACCCGCTGCATTACTCCAGCACTTTGTGTCCTTTTACTGCTTCAATCATACTCTCTCAACATGTGTTTTTCCCTCCAAACAACATTTGTTGGAAATTATGATCACAATGTTAAGTGTTTTGTCAATCGGCATTCTGAGAAACATGTCCAGTTCAGAACACTGAAGTGCAAAGGAAATGTGCTACCACTGAAGACACTCCAGAGAAAAATCACAAGGCTATTCCAAAGACTGGAGAAAGATGGATGCGTCACCTCAGATGAGGGTATTTAAGAGGTGGTCTTAAAGAAGGGTTTCGGATAGTTGAGAAAATAGAAAAATAATTCTGGAATATTATTTTGCATGATGGACAAATTTATGACTAATATTAGGAAAGTCTTCACACAAAGAATGATTAATGCTTGAGAAAACTTCCTGATTATCAGTAATAGATGGGAAGAAAATAAAAAGTAGTGCATTGCAATACAATAATATTTCTAGATGAATCAGCTTTAGATTAGTTGAATCGTCTTTCTCATCAATGTATGTCTGATCAATTGGGCCGCATCACACTTGCTATGTCATTGGAAAGTAACAGGCTCTACTGCCGATGAAGTCCATGTCCATTCTCAAGCACCCATTTATACTAATATTCCACATTCTCATCACCCTGCATTACGCATCTGCACACTGCAGTTAATTTGCAATGGCTTTGCAACTTACCAACCAATGGTTGGCAGTTCCAACAGGAAACAGTAGGGTTCAGTCATTTAAAATGAAATAAAGTTTTTGACTTGTGCGTGTGTGTGTGTGTGGTGAAATGTTGAAGGCCAAGATATATTGAGAGATTGTAAGGGGACATCTGAGAGCTCAGTCTGCCACTGGACTCCTCATGGAAAAAAACAAGTGGATCCAACTTTTCAGAGATTCCCCAGCATTAAATCGTTTAGATACAACACTGAATTTGACAAGCAGTGTGAAGGGCCTGTCCCACTAACGTGACTTTTCAGCTCCTGTCTTCGACCTTCAAGCTCGAGGGCACTCACCTGAAAAACCTCCAGCTGAATCGACCGTTAGCGATGAAATCGCGAGCCGGGTCGACCATCTTCACACACACACACAAACACATCGCAAGGGCGGGGGCCAAGGAAAGCGGGGAAGCGCTGTCTGAAATTCACACCCGCGATGAACAGGAAGGTAAAAGACAGCTTGCACAGTTACGGTAAGTCCTTTAGAGAGCGCGGAGAGGGGGGGAGTGTGAGAGAAGGGGAGAGAAGGGGGGAGAAGGAGTGGAGACACTTAACTATTTTTTCTCAACGAGCTTTACCTTCGACTACCTTCGATGGCCTTTGACCTACCTAATTAATCAAGCTCACATCCATTAAAATATGACAATTTAAAAAAACCTACCTCGACTAAACATACAAGTAAAAAATATCAATTTTTTTCAATGGCGACCTTTTTTTACTCGCGGGCATTTATCGGCACGTTGAAAAATATGCTACGACCTAACTGAGGCCTCGAGTATGTGGGGACTACTCTCGAGCATGAAGGAGAGTTACAAGGACCTCCTAGGACTTCGTTTTGACCATGCTGCGAGTATCAGTCGTGAGCAAACTCTTCTAAACTCTCGATTTTAGGTCCCCACAGTGGGACAGGCCCTTTAGTTATTAAATTAGGTCAGGAAGAAGGAAAGTAGCTTTTTTTTTTTTTTTTTAAAGTTTTCATTTAATGTTCTCAGTTGTAATGTGTAATAATTTGTTTTAAATTATTTTTATTTAGAAAAAAATACTTTTACTTTTGAATTCATTTCTCTATTTCTGGTAGTTCTTAAAACTATGCATTTAAAATTGATGAAGTCAATGTATTCTTTATAAATGATAAGATTCTGAAAAGGTGTCAGGGAGGTTCCAAGGGAAGGGTCTCTGCACTGCATTACTGCCCATCGCTATATGGACCACATTGCTGTGTTCCATGGCGTAGAGGGCCAGAGAGAGGTATTGCACCCAGAAGAATAGGTATGGTGTTTCTTTATGGAAGGACTGGGTCAGTGCCAACGCCTGTGCCTGGTCAGTGCCTGGTCAGTTCCAGGTGTGACAGAGGTTCACCTGCATCTCCTCCAACCTCATCTATTGCATCCGCTGCTCTAGATGTCAGATGATCTACATTGGTGAGACATTCTGTCTACATTCGATCGTTTCGCCGAACACCTCCGCTCGGTCCGCAATAACCAACCTGACTTCCCGGTGGCTCAGTACTTCAACTCCCCCTCCCATTCCCCATCCGACCTCTCTGTCCTGGGTCTCCTCCATGGCCAGAGCAAGCAACACCGGAAATTGGAGGAACAGCACCTCATATTCCGCTTGGGGAGTCTGCATCCTGCGGGCATGAACATTGAATTCTCCCAATTTTGTTAGCCCTTGCTGTCTCCTCCCCTTCCTCAGCCCTCGGGCTGTCTCCTCCCATCCCTCAGCCCTCGGGCTCCTCCTCCTCCTTTTTCCTTTCTTCTCCCCGCCACCCCCCATCAGTCTGAAGAAGGGTTTCGGCCCGAAACGTTGCCTATTTCCTTCGCTCCATAGATGCTGCTGCACCCGCTGAGTTTCTCCAGCATTTTTGTGCACCTTAGCCCAATTAAAAGGCGTCCAAAATATCCCATCCATCTTCACCTTCGGCCTTTTCCAACATTCCATCCACTCGCAAGGATGAGCAACACATTAAAAAAATTCCCACGACAGGTCACCATCCTCTGAAGCGAACTTTTCTCTCCACAAATGCTGTCCCTCCTGCAGAATATTTACTTTATTCTCACGCTTTATCTTCTTGACTGATTGATCGCCTGCTTTCTGATCTGCATTGAAACGGCCTCCAGTTTTGATCATGTAACATGTTTTCCACGCAAAAATATCTTTTCGAATAACCAAAATCAGTCTAAATGAGGATGTTGGGTACTCATCTCGTGCACTGGTGATGCAAATATATCCATGAGTGGCGTCCCAATCTTGTCCCCAAAATAAAACTTTGACATACTTTAATTGGTCTGAACTTAGTGGTATAATTTTAAGTGAGTTCTCTTTAGGAACACACTCACTTTTCTGCACACCAACATATGGTTAATTGTGAGTAACAACCTTACAGATATAAGTAAAAGTATGTTATGAATTATTTCGCCAATTTACAAGTTTGCACATTGTTTTATCTTATGAATAGGTTGAACAACAATTAATCAAGTTTTGAAGTCACTTCAGTGAATTATGCATACACAGTCTGGCTGCAAAAGTTGCAGACAGTGCCAGACATATGAGAGTTGATCTTATCTGGCTGTGTTCCTGATGAATTTGCAAATGTTTGTTTTTCTAAGGCTGCACTGTAGAATGGACTTCATTCTTGAACTCTAGAAGTTTTATCATTAAAGTGAGAGAGATTTCAACACAATGCCACAAAACAAATACAACAAAGTTATTTGAAGTGTAGTCAAATTTTTCAGTGACCTCTCACAGATCAACATTTCCAGCATTGAGGCCCTAGTTACTCTCGGTCAGTCATTCCAATGCCCAGCACTCTGCCCTGAGCTCTAAAACAGGAGAAAATTGACAGGCAAGCAGAGTAAAAGATTCAAGCGTGAACGCAAAGCTTTCTTGAAGAAATGCATCATCCCTATTGATTCTTGGGAATTGTTAACCCATGCCTGCTCAAAACGGAAAACACAAGAAAATAGGAGCAGAAAGAGGTCATCTGGTCACTCAAGCCTCCCTCGCTATTCAGTGTGATCAAGGCTAATCGACACTGGTGTCCACTCCTATTCTGCCAGTTCTACATAGCTCTCATTCCCTGATCTACAAAAAACAAATCTACCTCCACCTTAAATATGTTTAATGATTCAGACTCCATAACACTGGGATAGAGAATTCCAGAGATTCACCACCATCTGCAAAAAACAATTCTATGCTATGTTTTAAATGATGAGTTCCTTATCATGTTACTATGGCCCTTGGTTCGAGATTCCCAATGGTGAAAACACCTCAATGTCTGCCCTGTAATAACCCCCTCAATAATGTTTCAATAACCAACAATTACCACCGGGTGGCGCCGCGATGGCAGCCTCTGCAACAGTCTGTCTGTCCTTTCGTCCTTTTTTTAATTACTTTTAGTGTGTTTTAAAAGTTTGTGTTAATGGTCTCTGGTTTGTTTTATGTGGGGGCTGGGGGATGGGTCGGGGAAACTTTTTTCCAATCTCCTACCTTGCCGGAGATGCGATTGTTTTCCGGGTCATATCTCCGGTTGCAATGTGGCCTAGCGTCATGCAGCTGGAGGACTTGCTCGGGACTGACTTTGAGCCCCACCACGGGGCGTGGACTTACCATTGGAGATGATTCCTTGCCTGGGATTGATGCTCCAACCACAGCCAGCGACTTTAACATCAAGAGCTCGCAGTCTCAGGAGAGGTCGAGTCAGGTGCTTCAACAACGCAGAAGGTTCGACATGCCTCGACCCGGGCTCTGATCGCTGGCGCAGGGGAGCTGACATCCCCCCCGATGTAGGAGCTTGATCGCCCCGATGAGGAGGCCTACCGCCGGCTACGGGAGTCAAGATCGTCCCGTCAAGATCGATCGTCCCGATCGATAAGTTTTTTTGGCCTTCCATCACAGCAATGTGATGGATGTTTATGTAAAATGTAAATTATGTTGTGTCTGGGGTCTATTTGTTTGTAATGTATGGCTGCAGAAACGGCATTTCGTTTGGACCTCAAGGGGTCCAAATGACAATTAAATTGAATCTTGAATCTTGAATCTTGAATCTTGAATCAACGGAAGGCTTGAGGCTCCCAATCGCAGGAGAACAATGAAGGGAAGAGATTGAACTTTTTTTCACCTCCCATTACAGTGAGGAATGTAGAGGAGTTACTGTGGTGGATCTTCATGTTAAAATGTATTTTGTGTGTTCTGTTGCTTTTTATTAGTATGACTGTATGGCAAAACAAACTCTTCGCATGTTGCAAAACATACGTGACTAATAAAGCATGATTATGATGATGATTATGATAAGATCACTCCTTATTGTATCAAACTCCAAAAAACACAGATCCAACATATCTGGCCAGTCCTCTCATCCAAGAATTATATTTGTGAATCTTTTTTCGATTGCCTCCAAAGCCACTATATCCTTTTTAAGGTAAGAGGAGCGATTTAGTTTAGAGATACATTGTGGAAACATGCCCTTCGGCTCACTGAGTCCATGCCAATCATTGATCATCTGTTCACATTAGTTCGATGATTTTCCACTTTCTCATTCGCTCCCTACACACCTACAAATGTGCACATTTTTGAAATATGGGAGGAAACCAGAGCATCTGGAAGAAACCCACGTGGTCATAGGGAGAATGTGCAAACTCTGTACACCAATACCTGAGATCAGGATTGAACCCAGGACTTTGGCGCTGTAAGGCAGCAATTCTACTGTTTGTGCGGAATGAGGAGCTATAGGGATGCTTTTGCAAAGCACATAGTTACCTTGCGTAGAAGTGCACCACTTCAATAACTGTCCTTGAAGTTACACCTCCTGTCCCATCTGAGTGGGAGTATATGGATCCCCCATTGGTCTTGTTAGCTATCTCTTTACCCCCAAAACTAGGATGGAAGCACATCATTCATCAGTCCCATTCTTAAGAGAAGAAGATGATTTGATAATCACAGGATGTTTTAGTTTGGTTAGTTTTATGACATATGATTATTGAATGTGATGCTAATTTACAGAGAGAGCTGTGCAGACTGAACAGAGACAATCCTTCAAGTTAAAAAGTTACAGTACAAGGCAAAAAAAAATCAAAATAACTTGCATCCTCTTGCAAAACAAAGTCGCTCCATTTCAAAGCAAATATTAATCGAACATATTTTTTCAATTACTACTGAAATCTTGGCTGGAAGTCAGAATGTTGAAGATTCTGCACCGTCAGATTCATATGTTTTAGTATTTCTTTCATAACATTATTTTGGGGTGGCACAGTGGCACAGCGGTAGAGTTGCTCCCTTACAGCACCAGAGACCCGTGTTCAATCCCGACTATGGGTGACGTCTGCACGGAATTTGTATGTTCTCCCCGTGACCGCGTGCGTTTTCTCCAGGTGCTCCAGTTTCCCACATTCCAAAGGCGTGCAGGTTAATTAGCTTCAGTAAAGATTGTAAATTGTCCCTAGTGTGCACGAGGGGTGATCGCTGGTCACCACGGACTTGGTGGGTGAGAGGGCATATTTCCATGCTGTATCTTTAAACTAAACTAAACATAGTGAGTCTGGTGATACACTGTTGAACTGCCTTCACATTTTGCTTGCAGTGTTGAATATCTTTTTTTTTGTAGTGTGTAAGTTTAAGAAACAGCTTAAAAACTTACTAATTTCCTGAGAAATTGTGACCGCCTAGCAGTTCAGTCACAGGCCAAGATGGCTATCTCAAGCTGCGGCTGCCTAACAGGCCCAGAGGCTAAAAAACTACAGAGGCAAAGTCAGACCTGAACATGTTCTCATTAATCTACCCTATCAAAGAATTATCTGTTCATGACAGTATTTAAAGGAGTGAACACTACACAATTCTTGTGGAATCAACAGGACACAAAATGCTGGAGTAATTCAGCAGATTAGGCAGCATCTCTGGAATCTGAAGAAGGGGCCCAACCCAAAAAATGTGAACCAAGGTGTTTTGTGCCTATCCCAGGAGATGCTGCCTGATCCACTGTGTTACTCCAGCACTTTGTGTTCTTTTGTGTGAACCAGCATCTTCAGTTCATTGCTTCTATAGGTGGAGGCAAAATCTCTGTTCATATCAAAGGTTTCTTCCAATGTAGGCAGATTTTAAATGTGATGAATTCTGGATTTGTACTTCAAGGTCCCTCCATTTCTCAATGCTCCCTAATACCTTAGTATGTACAGTATATGTCCTAACGAGTAGTACACCCAAAATTAATACCCTCACATCCATCTGCCATTTATCTATCCTTGTCACCAACGCATTGAGATCACTCTTTCCCTAAGACCACCCTCCATGCTAACCAGGACTCCACCAATCTTTGTATCATGACTTCTAATTATCTACCCAAATTACAGTCAGCCAGCACATCCGAAGTGCTCATACGTTTCATATATCCATATGTCACCAACAGAAAAGGAAGCATCTGAGATCAGATCTGGTTCCCTAAGCTGCACCACGAGAGCATCCTTACCAACTGCATAACCAGTATGGTATGGCAATGCTTTGTCTCCGACCGGAAGGCACTGCAGACTTGGTGAATTTGCCCACCCACCGGTTTACGCTCCCCTCCATTGAGTCAGTCTCTGCGGAGGGCGCTCAGCATCGCCAGTGCTCTCATACCATGGACTGTTTACCCTCCTACCATCCGGGAGGCGCTACAGGTCTCTCTGTTGCTGAACCAGCAGGTCGAGGAACAGCTTCTTTCGGCGGCTGTCACTCTACTAAACAACGTACCTCGGTGACTGCCAATCACCCCCCCCCCGGACACTTATTATTTATTTTTTATTCAAATCGTTTGCTATGTCGCTCTTCAAGGGAGATGCTAAATGCATTTCGTTGTCTCTGTACTGTACACTGATAATGACAATTAAAATTGAATCTGAATCTGAATCTGAATCTGAATCATTATATCTGTACTGGCTCACTAATTATTCCCTTTCCTCCACTAATTTCCCCTGCATCCCATTCTCCAAACATTCTCTCCCATTTAATCTGGGGATAATTGATATTCCACTAACGAGAAAAAAGATGGAAATGCAAGGAACTACTGATACTGGAATCTTGAGCGAAACACAGAGGGCTGGAGTAACTCAGCGGGTCAGGCTGCATCCCTGCAAGACATGGATAGGTGACGTTTCGGGTCACCGTCTTTTATCAGATTAAAAATACCAAATTTCTTTCAGTAAATCATATATCATTTAAGTCATCAAACCAAGTAAAATTCTATTAATTCTTAATCACTTTTTTATTTGAATGTCTGTAAATCATCTTGAGGAGAGAGATACTTGCAATGAGGAGAGTTCAGGGAAGGCTCACAGAGTTAATACCTGGGGGAAATGTGTTTATTAGATTGGGCCTATAATTAAAGAATTTTACTGAAGAAGTTCAAATGACACCTGAGAGCAGATTGGAAATTTATTCTTCACTATCAACAACTTTGGTATCATTAGGAAATTTGTTAATCTTGTCCCATAAAGAGCGTGAAAAGCAAACCTATTACTGAGGCCAACAGAATCCCACTGCACAGTCACTAAAGCAGCATTGCACCATGAACCTTTCTTTTCCCTCATTGGAACATTTTTTGATGCAACTTATCATTTTACTTTGGATCTCATAACCTTTCCCTTTTCTGATAAATTTGCTATGTGAGATATGATTAAACACCTTGCTGAAGTCTATGCAGACTACATAAATTCACTACCTTCATTTACCCTCCTTGTTGCCTGCACAAAAGATCAGTGCTGTTCCTTCAAAGTTTTTTGCCATAACTTGATCATTGCGTTTAATAGACTGACCGGGCTAGAGTACTCATAGTGTTCCTTTCTCCTTTCTTAAACAATGGTGAAGCATGAGAACACTTTTAATCCTCTAAAACGATGTCCTTAGCCAAGGCGAAATGGAAAATGAGCCTGGGACATTTTTAATATGATTCCATTAATTTATCAACCTTTAAAAAAATGCTGGATCCTACAATATTGTCCTCCATTTTTATTTTTTCCAAAACTTCATTCTCTTGCTCCTTAACATATCACCTCGGAATTCTGTGAAGCCAGTGCAGAGTATTCATTTAGAACTACACACGTTTTATTTCTGACTGTTGTTAGTTTCAACCTCACCCGACGATATGTCGCAATGTTTCACAATGGGTTACTGTCTAATTTGGCAACTGTGACAGCTCTCGAGTTAGCCAAGGAGCGATCATGCTCCATCCTTCATGTCATACTGCCAGAGGCACACTTCAGGAATGGACAAATCTCATCAGATCAATTGCTTGGCAGCAGTGACATTTTATGGCCTAATTTCTGCAACAAAATCTGTAACAAAATATTTCTAACAAAATGAAAACCTGAATTTTAATCTTTGTTAAAGTTTGCACACCTCAACCTAAAGAATGTTTTTTTATAGCTAAAATCAACAAACTTCAGAATAATTCAGAGGCATAATAATGTCGTAATTAAAAGCGCTAACGGTATTCAAGGAATCGAGTCAATGAGACACGCAACGTGTATGTTCGGCCCACCACCTCATTCCCAATCATCAGGCGCCCATCTATACTAATCCCATTCTTCCTCTGACATTCTCATAATTTCCTCCTCCTACCCCTCACTATCCCACACGTCGCCCCCAATTATCCTGCCCCCCACTTACACTGGGCAGAATTTACAGTGATCATTTAAAATACCAACCGGCACGACTTTAGCATGCAAGGAAAAATTACGAGCTTCACCTGGGGGAATCCCTCACAATCAACGGGATAAGCGTAACGTCAGGGTGGCACAGTGATGCAGCCGGTAGAGCTGCTACCTCAGTGTCACAGACCCGGGTTTGATCCTGACCTCGGGTGCTCTCTGTGCGGAGTTTGTACGTTCTCCCTGTGACTGCATGGGTTTCCTCCGGTTGCTCCAGTTTCCTCCCACATCAAAAATAATAATAATAATAAACTTTATTTCGGACTCACGATCCAGAAATGCGGGTTTGTAAGTTAATTGGCCTCTGTGAAAAAAAATAATTGCCCCTAGTCTGTAGGGAGTATTGGATGTAAAAGTGAGATAACATGGAACTCGTGGGAACGGGTGATCGATGGGCAGCAGCGATTCATTGAGTTGAAGGGCCCGATTCCATGTTGAATCTCTAGTTTATTGAACTAAACCAAAATAATGTAAAAAGTAAGAAAGGCTGGCGATGGGTCCTAACCTGAAATACTGCCTATCCATGCCCTCCACAGATGCTGCCTCTCCCACTGAGTCACTCCAGCACTTTGTGTTTAGCTAAAAGGTTAATAATTTATTTTCCTTTTCTTTCCAGTTTTTAATTCTACTTTTGTTACCTTCTCTAAAATTTGCCTCCCAGCATCATGACTCAACCAGTTGTAGAAACAAATAACTCATTAATAATCCCAGTCAACCTTTTCCTGCAACTACAAGATACTGTGGTCGAAACTAGACTTGCCACTTTTCTTGCCTGACAGCATACGATTCAGATACTAATAGTCTGACGACTACAATATTAAAGGATGGGTTTCTTTGTTAATCTGGGCTCGGTATTTTAAACGCTTTTGGATTGCTCTAAAATGGAGGAAGATCATGTGTTCAAATCCCATGCCAGAACACTAGGCCGTGACGGTGCAGTGTTGCTGAAAATGCTGCAGTTTCTGCAGTATCTTATTTGGTATTGGTATTGGTTTATTATTGTCACGTGTACCAAGATATATTGAGAATCTTTGTTTTGAATGCTACACAGGAAAAATTATATGACACGTCAGTACAGCAGGTCATGCAAATAATAAAATAAAATGAATGCAGAATATGGTGTTCCAGGTACAGTGAAGCTGGATCTCAGGTCTTCAGTGTTATAGCCAGGAAACTGTGTAGTCTTATCCAAAGGTCCTTAGCAATCAAGATAGATCACTTGACGAAAAAGACGAAGTACGGTCATGGGCAGATTCATGGTTCATTTTCGGCCCCATTTCCATAACCGGCTTCCGTCTCCGCACCAAAGATCCCATAGGATACTAGTGCGGAGACGGAAGCCGGTTACGGAAACATCCTCATAAAAATAAAAGTTATTTGGGAAAAATCTTCACCTCATTTTCAGAATTATAATTTATTAACACAAACTGTTCCCCCGCAACTTTGATTACACTGCGAGTCGGGTCGGGTCGGGTTACTGAAATAGATTAAAAAAAGGCCCACGTTCCGCTCCGTTGCGTATTACACGTCAGCCCATTGCATTTAGAAGGAGTGGTCTATCTTGCTTGCTATAGGATCTTTGGTCATATCCCTTTGCAGCATCCAGCCTTTGTTGTTTGGAGTGAATTAGCAGCACAGTGAAATGCCAGGCAGCATCTGCGAAAATAAATGGCCAGACGATGTTTCAGGTCAGGATCCTTCTTCAGCTCTGCCTTCCAGATATCAATCAGCTTGGTCAGGGGCGGTGGTACCAAACTGCCAATTAACGATGGGCTTTGAAGTTTTTTTTTTTTTTTTTTTTTTTTTTTTTTTTTTTTGTTTTTTTTTTTCACACACAGAGAGTGGTGAATCTCTGGAACTCTCTGCCACAGAGGGTAGTTGAGGCCAGTTCATTGGCTATATTTAAGAGGGAGTTAGATGTGGCCCTTGTGGCTAAGGGGATCAGGGGGTATGGAGAAGGGCAGGTACGGGATACTGAGTTAGATGATCAGCCATGATCATATTGAATGGCGGTGCAGGCTCGAAGGGCCGAATGGCCTACTCCTGCACCTAATTTCTATGTTTCTATGTTTCTAAGTCTCACCATTCAGAGTAAATTCTGTGGCCTTTTTACTTCCAGTGCTACTTCCAAGTGTTGTTCAACATGGGGGAATGCTGATTGATCAGCTAGGGGGGAATGGTGGGTGATAATCAGGGGGAGAATTCTTGTTTCTGTTTGATTTGATGCCAGGTAACTTCATGGGATCACAAGTCAGTGTTGAATACACCTATAGCTACTTTGTGGCTTGTATTCCACTTTGCCGCAAACATCGCGGTACAGTGGCCCGCAGGTCACAGTACCAGAGACCCTGGTTGCATCCTGACCTAAGGTGTAATATGTGCGGAGTTTGCACGTTTTCCTTGTGACTGCGTGGGTTTCCTCTGGGTGCTCCGGTTTCATCCCACATCCCAAAGATGTGCAGGTTTGTAGATTAATTGGCCTCTGTAAGTTACTCCTAGTGTGTAGGGAATGGATGCAAAAGTGGGATTACATAAAACGAGTGTGAACACATGATCGATGGTCAACCGAAGGGCCCGTTTCCATGTTTTATCTCTAAACTAAACTAAACAAAACTAAATCTCCTGGATTTGTCCTATGATGGGAGAGGACATTGCCTCAGATTCTATAATCTTAAGAAGGTGTTTGAACAGCTTTCAGTGCATTGTGCAGCAACAATCAGGACTCCTGATGTCTGAAGAATATCCCTTAAAATGGACATGGTACAACAAAGTAGCACAATATGTTCCTGTGCCTATTTCAGAAGGCCGTGGATTATGCCGGCAAGTGGCGAAGATTTAGGATGTTCAAATAGGGCATGATTAGTGCAGTAATGAATCATCAGAGGCAAATTCCAAACAGAAAAGCCTAGGCAAATTTCCAAACAGGAGCAAGCACACCCATATATGATTGCCAGTATAATCAAAACGTATCATTAAATCCACAGTATATAGAGGACATCATTTGAGAGGTTCATTAACTTTTGTATGAAAATGTTTTTCTTGATTTTGCTCCTGTATGGCCCTGTTCCAGTTTTAACACTGCCCTCTGCTCTGGATTTCATCTTGAGGAATTATTATCTCCATTGTGTATCTGATCATATCCCATGAAATATTAGACAATTGTATGCAACCTGCTTTTGTAATCTAAGACTTTTAAGCTATATTATTCTGGTAAATCTGTCTTGTGCCAAGGTCAGTACTGTTTCTTTTACTTTGCTGAGAACTAGCCCAGATGTCACCTGACCAAAGTTCTACACAACCAAAGTATCCTTTTGTATTCAATAACTAAAACATTTCAGTACCCTTTTTCATTACTTACATTCAATTTTAGTGCTGTGCCGACATGGACACTGCCAGCTTTATTTTTTCCTTAGGTGTGCATAGTTTCTAATCATTAAACAAATGTTCTGATTCTATATTTCTGTGATCCAAAGTAGTTGACCTTCTGAAAATGACACTGAATCAATATAAAACCATTTGCTCCTGTTTTGTTCAGGCAACGTCTGCTCTACTTCCATCTGCACAACGTTCTGTGCCTCCAGCAATTCTCTTTTCTTTCTTATATTTCTTGTATACGGTGCCTGGCTGTTCCAGGTCCCGGGAGAACATCAGACACACCCATTAGCGTGAAATGCTTTGCACTGTGCTCTTGTTCTCCTTGAAAAACCATGCTGTCACCCATTATTCTTTGTTCATTAAATCAAATTGAATGGATAATACATGGTACTTTGGAGGCAGATTATCATTGATACTTTCTCCTTTATAGAACATTGAACATAATGACAGGCCGCTGAGTTACTCCGGGATTTTGTGTCCATCTTTGTTGTAAATCAGCATCTGCAGTTCCTTCCTACAGATAGAACATAGAACAGTACAGCACAGGAATGGGCACTTCGGCCCACAATGTTTGTGCCAAACATGATGCCTAGTTAAACTGATCTCATCTGCCTGTACATGGCCCATAACCCTCTATTCCCTGCGTTTCCATGTGGCTATCTAAAAACCTCAAAAAAGCCACTATCGTATTCGCCTCCACCAACAACCCTGGCAATGTGTTACATAGAAAAATAGAAAATAGGTGCAGGAGAAGGCCATTCGGCCCTTCGAGCCAGCACCACCATATGATCATGGCTGATCATCCAAAATCAGTACCCCGTTCCTGCTTTCTCCCCATATCCCTTGATTTTGTTAGCCCTGATGTGTTCAGCCCCCCACTAATCATGTTGTAAAAAACTTTCCCCACAAATCTCCATGATGCTTTTCCCCTCTCACCATATAACTGTGCCCTATGTTGGACATTTCCACCCTTGATTTTGTATGTACATACTTTGCTCTTCCATAGTTAAGAACAGGGGTATTTATGGAATTTTCGGCTCCAATTAATTGCTTGATTGTCCTCCAATATTTTCAAGAAGATTTCGGAAGGTTATGGGATTGCTTAGCTCTGTCACTGATCAATTTCAAGAATTCTCAAACTATAGCTTGTATGCCAGATCTGACCCACAGTAGAACTTGCATTGACTTCCTAATGGGCCTGCAATATTCTTTTGTGCAAAAGGCAGAAGGCTTGATGGGCAGTAGAACAGTATTTTCCTCTGCTATCTCCTGTCATTGTGGAGATCTTGGAAGAAGTAAGTGGGGAGAAAGAATCCTTGGAGTTAGCAATATGGTGCAATTGGAGATGGAGTTTGTGGAGTGGGGGGTTGGAAAGGTTGGAGAGACAATTGCATGGGGAAGAGTGGTTGTTAATGATGGGAGAGTCAGGCAGAAGCTGAAGAACATCAGATTAATGATGGGGCAGAAGATGGGCAGATTATTGAGATAGTCAAGCAGTTGAGTTAGATGCTGATCTGTCATATGGTGTGAGGACATTGGTCAGTTGACGGGAATAAATAATGTGTTACAGCCAAATAAATGAGTGGATTGGGCAAGCAGTTGAAATATTGGAATTAGATTCACACAACAGAGCGTGAAAACAAAATTCAATGTTCACAATTTAAAGCTAAGGTAAATGAATAGTTTCAGTAATTTGGCATAAGATTTTAGCTAGTCTCATAAACACCCTTCCCTTGTCTGATTTTATGCTCAGTAAAGTGTACCATAGAAACATAGAAACATAGAAAATAGGTGCAGGAGGAGGCCATTTGGCCATTTGAGCCAGCACCACCATTCATTGTGATCATGGCTGATCGTCCCATATCAATAACCCGTGTCTGCCTTCTCCCCATATCCCTTGACTCCATTAGCCCCTAGAGCTCTATCTAACTCTCTCTTAAATCCATCCAGTGATTTGGCCTCCACTGCCCTCTGTGGCAGGGAATTCCATAAATTCACAGTATTACATGTATTCACAGAAATACCAATACTAATGCAATGATTGATGCTTCAGTTTTGTTTTTGCTCCCAATTTGTTATAACAACCAGTAATTAAGGGTTTGTCTTAGTTATGACTCAACAGGATGGTTCAGCATATTGAGCTCTGGGTTGTGGATCCCCAACATTGTTTTTTGTGAGATCATTACATTATGTAACCAGTGCAACTCATAGGGGCTATTATAATTCGGATTCCAATTCAGATTCAGATTATTTTATTGTGATATACACCAGGGTGCAATGATGTTTTTTGTTCACATGAAGCTCATCGATTCAGCAAAATACATACAGTAATGAGAAATACGGTACCCGGACGTGGCGTCGACGGTCGAGAAGCCGAAGCAAAGAAGTGGAAGCCAAATAACCGAATGGAAACAAAGCCAAAATGTCAAATAACCGAATGGAATTGAAGCCGAAAAGCCAACTAACCGAAAGGGTGGGACGCCTAAATGCAAACTAACTGCCCTAAAAGCCAACTAACTGAAAGGCTGCATTGCCTAAAAGCAAACTCACTGAATGGCCGCTCTGCCGAAACGCCACATACCCAAAAGGCAGCGTCACCTACAAGCCAACTAACCGAATGCCGCTCAACAGAAAAGTCAAATAACGGACATGACGGTGCCGGGGGCGGGACTTGTCAGCGATTGGTCTAGACCTCCGCATCCATCACATCACTGTGGAGGGATGAACATTGTCCCACACCTCCGCTCCACCCGACCCACAGCCGTGTCGGTTATTTGGCTTCAACTTCTTTGCTTCGGTTTCTCGTCCGTCGGCGCCACTTCCGCACGAATAAATACAACGATAAAATAAACAAATGCAGAACTGCAGAGAGTGGTAAGATTATAACAAAATTTAACTGCTTTGGTGGCCTGGAATAGCTTATTATTGTACTAACCACCTTATTGCTGTTTACAGCATGGCTATTATATTTTCCACCATACTTCACTTGTAAAGGCAAGTTATAAACTTTGTTTGCGACCTGGACAACTCAATTCTATTTGAAGTAACATATTTTGTCATTGCTCCTTTAAATAGATTGAAGGATTTTCAAAACAAACGTAAGAGATCTTATAAAGCCAACATGGAAATGAGTCATAATCCTATTAATATGTTAATTACTTTTAAATAAATGATGCCACAAGTAATAATCAAGCTTTTCACAGATCTGTTGTGGGATACTGCTTTGAGAATATAACTTTGTAAAATTAAAATTGGCTAAATACAAGTCAATAAGCTGTGGTTTGCTTGGCAAGTACAAATTTATTAAGAAGGAGACACAAGAGTCAACAGTTGCTAGAATCCTGAGCAAAACACAAAGTGCTGGAGGAACTCAATGAGTCAGGCAGCAACTCTAGAGGGAATAGACAGGCAAAGTTTTGGGTCGATGTATATTTCCTCTCCAGATGCTGCCTGCACTTCAAAGTTCCCCCAGCACTTTGAAGGAGAATGGGGTTGAGAGGAAAATATAGATCAGGGCAGAACAGTGGTGCAGCGGTAGAGTTGCTGCCTGAAAGCATCAGAGACCCGTGTTCGATACTGACTACTGGTATTGTCTGCAGAGTGTTTGTACATTCTCCCTGTGATCGCATGGATATTCTCTGGTTTCCTCCCACATTTCAAAGACATACAGGTTATTAGGTTAATTGGCATCTGTAAACTGTAAAATCGATGGGCCTAATGGCCTAATTCTGCTCATATGTCTTATGTGGTTATGAGCAAATTTGGTCTTTAAACATAGCTAGTCTAAGTCATGGGAACAATGAATTTATTGGGTTATTGTGCTTTAGTTCATTCATATCATTCAGAGAAAAAAAAATCTGTTGTCCTTATTCAGTAGGGTCTTCATGTAACTTCAGACCAAGATTGTTGGTTCTTAAGAGTCTCTTCAGTTCAGGAGCAGTTACGACGTGGATAATAAATGCTGGAATGGTCGGTAATGCCCTTAAACTGAACAAATGAACTTTAATTAGGTATTACTTGGCATACCTCTTACAACAATTGCAAGTTTTGGATTTGACTGGGGATCTCTATTTTGTCATATTGACTCTTCCTCAATTTTCTGAAAAAATGTATTTTTCAAAATGAAAATTTCCCCAAGAAAGGGGAGATTGTCAGTATCCTTTTGTTTATTCTGATTGCCCACAGCAGTGTTCAGGAAATTATTCTTTAATTCCCTAAAGTGTCACAACAGTCTTAAGAACTTACAAATCAGACCGTGTGTTCCCTCAAGCTTGATCTCCTTTATACGGTCCAGGTTAATCCCCTGCCTCATTCCAAGTCACCATACAGTATCTGCTGATATTGTTATCCTGGAATTCTGTACAAATTAGCTGCCGGGATTATAAACTAAGAATACAAAAAATCAATAATTACATTCATGATCTATTACTTATTAATTACATATATAGAAACAAGAAATAACTTTATTAATTATAAGATGGTTATTTCAATACATCATTGTGATTAATTAATGGGACACCTATCTGTTTTTCTGAATCACAACTATGAGGTAATTGTTCTGTAGGCAGACTGTCAAGCATCTTGTATCCTATTCTTACCCGAGAAAGAAATTGTCAGACAGATAGTATTTCTTAGAATGGGTATGATTTCAGGAGGTGCGGTGGGGTCCATTCCCAGGAAAAGTAGAAACAACTTTCCTCATTTGAGTTCCCCAAGAATCAGGGCTTTCAAGTTAATGTTAACCCCAAATTTGGAGAGTACATGATCTGCACCTACAACACAATGAAGCACAGAGGTCAGACCCCCTGGTAAATGTGGAGCACAGGATATTTCATCAGCAACAAAATATTGTGGGCAGCCATTTTTATTTGATACAAAGTTGTTGTTAGATTGGTAGTCACAATGGCTACTATAGATTTCCATGAGCATCTTAATTCAGAGTTTTCATGAATTAATCGGACCTCTTCAAATTCGTTTAATGTCGATTTTCAGCCCACTTAAAATCATGCCCGCACAAATGGGTCACATGGGGTGTTTGTGATATAACCTTGGCTTTTGTGATAATGTAATGCATCATCCTGAATACTAAAGCTATCCTCTGGCCTGGGCCCAATAGATAATGGACACACAAGCAATGAGCTGCAAAAGTTAGCTCCCACAAGTTGATCTGCACCACTATATCCATGTACCTCTCCAGTCCTCAGAGACTCAATCACTTTAATTCAAGCCTCCAACTACCTGACATGTAACGGTGTTGTTCCACCTTCTTTCTGCATTGGACTAACCCCTCAATTCATGAAAGCATTACAGTTCCAAGAAGGAAATCCATTTATTTATTTATGATTTATTCTGTTAAAATTCAAGTAGCAATGTTTAAATCCTGACACTATGTTCTCTTGATAATTGATCAGGTCCTCATAGTTCTGCATAAACATTTCATCCAGTGGATCCTGATCTTCACAATACTCCCCAGAGGAGGGAAACAGATGAACACAGAGATGTTTAGCGTTTGCAACTTCAACTCCTGTTACGATTCACATTCACACAGTGGCTTTAACATTAAGAAGATATCAAGGTACTCCAAACAAGTGTAATCAGACAAGATTGGCATATACGATAAGCAGTTGAACAGACTGGAGAGATGCAGATAACAACAAGGTTATCACAGGGAAATAATTTTGATTTTTTATTAAGATGGGGCATCAGTGTAAATCCATGCCACCACATTTTTCTTGTCTCTGTACCATTCATATTTGGGGTGTGTTGTCATGGAAAATCTTGGGCAACATCTATATTCTTTAAAGAAATACTGTATATGTAGTCTGAAGAAGGGTCTCGACCCGAAACGTTGCTTATTTCCTTCGCTCCACAGATGCTGCCTCACCCGCTCAGTTTTTCCAGCATTTTTGTCCACCTACGTATATGAAGTTAGAGTTTGTTGCAATAAATGACAGTCAAAATCTGCTTCTATGTCTTAAAAAACCTGCTTTACTCTAGCTATTTATAAATTACATTAGTCAATCCACACCATTGAATATAAAATATATAACTGAAATGATTAAAAAGTGCTAGAGTAACTCAGCGGATCAGGCAGCAACTCTGGAGGACATGGACGGATGACGGTTCGGGTCAGGACGCATCAGACTAAAGAACAGCAGGCATCATAGAGATGCACAGCGAGAGAGGATCTCACAAAACTGTCAGAGAGAGGAGGAGACCTTCTTCAAGGCAGGCATACCTTGAGGAGATTTTGCACTGGAGCATCAAAATGTAGACATAAGGAACTGCAGACAGATACAAAAGGCTGGAGTAACTCAGGAATCAGGCAGCACCTCTGGAGAACATAGATGATGTTTTGTGTCGGGACCCTTCTTTGGACTCAAATTAACTGAAATACAATACAATACAATACAATACAATTTATTTGTCATTTGGACCCCGTTGAGGTCCAAACGAAATGTCGTTTCTGCAGCCATACATTACAAAACGAAAAAGACCCGAGACACAACACAATTTACACAAACATCCATCACATCGCTGTGATGGAAGGCAAAAAAACGTATCTCTCCCCTGCACTCCCCCCCGATGTCAGAGTCAAAGTCAAAGCCCCCCAGCTGGCGATGGTGATTGTCCCGCGGCCATTAAAGCCACGCCGGGTGATGCAAGGCCGCGCACCGGGTCTTGGTGTTAGAGCCCCGGCGGGCGCTCGCAAATTCCCGTGGCCATTCCAAGCCGCGCGGGGCGATGATGTAAGGCCCCGCTCCAGGTGCTCAGACTTCTCCCGCAACTCAGGCGGGAGAAGTCGCCGCCGCGGAAGCCCTGAAAAGCGGTCTCCCATCCAGGGACCCGCGGGCTCCCGGTGTTGCCGTCCGCCAGACCCGCAGCTGCAGCCTCCGAATCTCCAGAAAGATTTTAAAGTCCCCCCCCCCCCCCCCCACCCCCCCCCCCCCCCCCACACACACACACCCCGACAAAAAAATTAATAAAAACTACATAGAAACAAGACAAAAATAATAAACAGACAGACGGATTGCAGAGGCCGCTGCTGACGAGAGTCGCGCCGCCTACCTGAATAGTTTATGATAGTTTATCAGTATGTTTTTATTAACAACTTACATTTTCATAGGTTGCATAAATATCTTAATTGCACACGGTTATATTTTTGGTTTGTTTAGTTTAATTGTTCTCTCTTTGGTTGGGATTGGAATAGTTTCAAAGGACATAAGTTGCACGGAACAAAACCAAGGTTGAGGGTGAAAGCACAAATTCCAGTACAGAACGAGCACTACACTCAGCCAAAGGATTGTGCAGACGTGTAAGCACGATCACAACATTATATAAAAAAGTCAGAGGATATTGTACTGTTAGATGAGGAAGCATCTGCCTCTCCAAATCTGAAGGCAAGCGGCAGCGGGGAAAAAATAAGGAAGACACGTGAGCAGACTTCATTGTCCTTTCTTTCAGGAAAGAAATTATGTTGCATCAACAGGATGTGCGGAATAAACCATTTGAGATTTACGACGGTCAATTAAGGACAGTATTACACTTTAAAAATCATGATGGTGTCTTGGTGCAGGCAGGCGGAACTGTTTCACTTGTATCCAACATGGTGTTAGGTTTATGCTTTTGTGAGGATTTAATCCATTGTGTAAACCTATTGATATGTGTGCTTTGGGCTTGCAAACTGGAATGCAAATTTCATAGAATCATGATTTCAACAACCTATCAGCATTAATTACACGTTCCTTGGCTTGGCACATCATAGTGCGATCAGAGTAGGTACGGGGAGGGAGATTGCAACATTCATGTGGTTCTGGTTCAACATTCGTGTGTTTCGACAAATGCAATCAACCCGGCGTGCACAATCAAATAAGATCAAATATAACAAGTTGTCCTACAACTTTAGGCTGTGCACGCCGTACACAAGAAGAAAAAGAGTGGGCACTAAATGCTCAAAACATTTTGAAATCAAGAAGGAAGTGGTGTTGGGTCTCTTGGAGAGCATTAAGGTGGATAAATCCCCAGGGACTGATAAGACCCACTGCAGTTCGCCTACAGAGCCAACCGATCCACAGAGGACGCAGTCTCAACAACACTGAACCTCGTATTGTCACATCTCGATCGGAAAAATACCTATGCCAGGATCCTCTTCATAGACTTCAGCTCTGCTTTCAATACAATCATTCCGCAGCAGCTGGTGGAGAAGTTGGAGCTATTGGGGGTTGATGCTGGCACATGCAACTGGGTCCTGAACTTTCTGTCGCAACGGCAGCAGACATTCAGGGTGGGCAGTAGGACATCAAAAACCATAGCCGTGAGCACTGGCTCACCCCAAGGCTGTGTCCTAAGCACCCTTCTGTTTAGTCTGCTGACACACGACTGTACTGCCAGACTCAATAACAACTTCATCAACAAGTTCGCTGATGACACAACAGTGGTGGGTCTCATCAGTGACAATGATGAATCGGCGTACAGGATGGAGGTGGAGCTGCTCACAGGTTGGTGCAAATCCCACAACCTCATTCTTAACGTGGGAAAAACTAAGGAGATGGTGGTTGACTTCAGGAGGGCGGGGAAACACCATATACCTCTGCACATCGATGGAGCTGATGTGGAAAGGGTCAGCAGCATGAAGTTCCTAGGACTACATCTGTCTGATGACCTGACGTCCACGGCCAACACCACAGCTCTGGTCAAGAGAGCCCAGCAGCGACTTCACCCTCTCCGAAGACTACGTAAAGCAGGCCTCCCCACTACACACCTACGGACTTTTTATAGGGGGACTGTCGAGAGCACACTGACCTACGGCATCACTTCCTGGTTCGGGAGCTGCTAGGCGTACGAACGGCACCAACTAGACAGGATAGCGAAGACCGCCAGCAGGATTATTGGTGCTCCGCTCCCCTTCCTGCTGGACACATACAGGAAGAGATGTATCAGCAGAGCCATCTCCATCATCAAAGACCCTTACCACCCATCGTATGACATTTTCTCCATCCTCCCATCTGGGAAGAGGTACAGGAGCATTAGCTGCAAAACCAGCAGGATGCTCCTCAGCTTCTTCCCACAGGCTATAAGACTGTTAAATGGACTTTGCCCCCTGCCAAGTATCGCGCACAAACCCCCACACTGCAGCAGAGCCACTGTTGTGCCGCTGCCGGTCGGAACGGCTGTTGAATGTTTAGTAGAGTGTTAAATTTGTTCATGATACATGTATTTTTTATTTCTATTTATTTTTCATGCACACTGAATGGACACTGGTTGAGCAACGTTTTTTTGTTTCCTCTGGGTATGCGAATACTCAGGAAATGACAATAAAGATATACAGATCTATCTCAGGTTTACAGTGAGAGTCAACAAAGGAGATTACTGGGGTATTACAAAGATCTTTTTTTATCATCTCTAGCCACAGGTGAGGCCCAGAGGCCTAGAGAATAGCCAATGTTATTTCTGGTGATTACCAGTTAGTCAGTCTACTTTCAACCTCCAGCAAAGTGATAGGAGTTATTGATCCCAGTCTAGTGCATCCTTTGTTTTGGAGGGGTTCTGCGAAAGTTCTGGTAAAACATTGTCCACGTTTTCTATTCTTCTGCAGACTAGAAAAATGGACATGAGAGTGATAATAGATTAATTCATAATTCATTCCAACCAGCACTGTAATAATAAAAAAAATACAAATGGTTGCTGATGCATCCAAATAATGAAGGTGTCATTGTGGATTAATGGAGGTAGGTGAGAGAACAGGAGCTGAAAACTATGTCCTCCATAGTTGACTTGAACGCGGTGTGAGCAGCATTGTTATTCCAATTTGACAGGCCAGGCATCAACTCAATATTGCTGTAGATTGGTTATTGCATGTGAACCCCCAATCAGAGTAGTGTAACATCATTAACTCCACCTTACTGCACATTTTAGATTAACACCCATTTCCTACAGTACATAGTCATGCTAGTGGTAACAACGAACTAACAACCTACTGTACCGCTCTACTATACCTTATGATTAAAGATCATTTAAACTCCAGACTTGTGTTTGTTAAGTCGTTTACAATTGCATACTCATTTACATCACAATATGGCTCCTCTGCAAAATCAGAAAAGGCTTTTCTAAAATTCCACAAATTAGATCTCATTAGTAATTGCAGTATTTTCATTTCTGAACAGAAGGGTAATGCAAAGCAGTTCAGTAGCATTGCACTGAAGAATATTTGCAGGAAAACCTTGTGAGAATTAATGCTCAAGCAAGGCTTTCAATTACTGAAATCTCAATCAAGTAGTTGCACACTTCCATTTCCATGTGCAATTTCACTTACACTCTATATTTTACTGCTCATCCATTGTACCACAATCTATGCTCATGCTCAGCATTATGGATCATTTGGGGTTATGTGACAAGCTGATGTCCCTTGTTTCAAATAACAAGAGAAGAGGAGGAAAATGTTTGGCATGCTAAGGGCAGCTTCAGCTGGCAAGATTCTGTTGTGATTTCTCTGCAGAATTTAGGTTTGTGAACTAAAATGGCACAAAATAAAGATTGAGAAGCAGAGAGTAAACATTCTTCACATTTCAGTCATGGGTCATTGGGCAGAGTCTTGTCTCTAAGTCAAAAATCGTTGTTTCAAGTCTCGCTTGATTTGAAAGTATAAACCAAGCTGACACTTCAGCATACTACTTTGAAATGAATAGATAGGTTAAAATCCCCCCTCTGATCTTGTATGTGGGCATGGAGAATTATTTGCACTATTGAAATTGCAGGGGACCTCTCCATGTTCGCCTGCTAATAGTTATTCCACAAATAAGATAACTATAAGCAGATTATTTCAGTTATTTATGGAACCCTGCTTGTACAATTTGGCTGCTACATTTCCCTACATTGTAACTATGATTATATCTCAAAAATACTTCCTTGGCCATAAGGCACATTGGGATATCCTGAAGTTTTGAAGGAAGCTACGTAAATAATTCTGCTTTTACTAAGAACCAGGGAAGTCCTCATGTTCTTCTTCCCGGCACATTTCCCTACTTAAGACTTAATGATGCTGTTCATTGCTTCCAAAGTTTTTTACTTATGATTCAAAAACCCAATCCCAAATCCACCCCATCCTCCACCCTCCCTAGCCTGCATTATTTTTTTCTTGCAAGTAAACAGATAATTGGTCTCTGACACAAAGTGCTGGAGTACTCAGCAGGTCAGGCAGCATCTCTGATACAAATCTCAATCCGAAGCATCACCTATCAAGTCTGAAAAAGGGTCTCAACCCGAAATGTCACCTATCCATGTTCTCCAGAGATGCTGCCTGACCTGCTGAGTTACTCCAGGACTTTGTGTCCATTAGAGAAGTGGTCTCTATCAGAATAAGCCATTTAAGAAGGTATGTGTGTACAACTAGAGTTGGACAGTATTACTGAAAGACACCTGATTTCAAATGCTAACCGCTTCTCTCCCCGCAGGTATAATCTGAGCAGCATTTCTTGTTTTTATCATATCATTTAAATAACTTTTGAATCAGTCTTTTATGTCTGATATTGACCTGAGGCTCCAATCTCCCTTTATAATCAGCAGAGATTGTGGGTGGAATGCCACAGGGAAGCCTAGGCCTGTCCCACTTAGGCCGTCATTTACGTGACAGGTCGCGCGTGTCATCATGCCGTCTGGAGCGCGTGACGTCATTTGAAGATGGACACAAAATGCAGGAGTAACTCAGCGGAACTGGCAGCATCTCTGGACAGAAGGGTGTTTCGGGTCGAGACTCTTCTTCAGTCTGAAGAAGGGTCTCGATCCAAAAGGTCACCCATTGCTTCTCTCCAGAGATGCTGCCGGTCCCGCTGAGTTACTCCAGCATTTTGTGTCTATCTTCAATTTTCTTGGCCCCGCTCTGGGACTGGAAGTGGGGGTGGATCCGGACCGCAAAGATGAGCCCCAGGCCGAGCTCGGCGATCGTTTGCCTGCTTCTGCTGCTGTTGGAAGTGAGACGTTGCGCAGCACCTGGGTCTTGGGCCTGTCCCACTTTGGCCGTCAGCTACTCGACAGGCCGGTGGCGCGCGAAGATTTCGTACAGGACGACGTCCACACCACTCCATGTGCCCGTCACCGCACTACCCACGCACTACCCACGCGCTACCCACACGCTAGCAGGTTGTGTAAATGGCGTGCGAATGACAACTAAGTGGGACAGTCCCTTAACAACTGTGAGCTGCAACCGGATTACCCTGAATCTCTGGGCTGTGTGGCACAGATGCTGTGGAGCTAGGCCTGAGGTAAGAATTTATATTCCCCACATAGTCTGGTCTATTACTGGAGTCTATCCAATATTGGGCCGAGACTTCTCATGATGTATAGGCCCAATCTAGACACACCATCCAGGGCAGCACTGTGGCGTTGTGGTAGAGTTGCTGCATTACGGTGGCAGAAACACGGGTTCTATCCTGGCTACGGGTGCTTGTCTGTACGGTTTTTGCACACCCCACGTGAATCTCTGGGCTGTGTGGCACAGATGCTGTGGAGCTAGACCTGAGGTAAGAATTTTTATTCCCCACATAGTCTGGTCTATTACTGGAGTCTATCCAATATTGGGCCGAGACTTCTCATGATGTATAGGCCCAATCTAGACACACCATCCAGGGTACAGTTTTGTCTCCAAATCTGGTAGGACATTATTGCCATTAGAGGGAGTGCAGAGACGGTTCACCAGACTGATTCCTGGGATGTCAGGACTGTCTTATGAAGAAAGACTGGATAGACTTGGTTTATACTCTCTAGAATTTAGAAGATTGAGAGGGGATCTTATAGAAACGTACAAAATTCTTAAGGGGTTGGACAGGCTAGGTGCAGGAAGATTGTTCCCGATTTAGGGAAGTCCAGGACAAGGGGTCACAAAGGATAAAGGGCAATCCTTTGAGATGAGAATTACTTTTTTTCACGCAGAAAAAAAACTTGCCACAGAGGGTAGTTGAGGCCAGTTCATTGGCTATATTTAAGGGAGTATGTGGGGATCGTGTATTGGAGAGTACGGGATACTGAGTGGATGATCAGCCATGATCGTAGTGAATGGTGGTGCAGGCTCGAAGGGGCGAATGGCCTACTCCTGCACCTAATTTCTATGTTTCTATGTTTCTATGTTGTAGGTCTCTAAAAAATTGTCAATTGTCTAAATAGTGGTCGTGTATTGGTTGGTCAGCTGGTCAGCACGGACTCGGTGGGCCGAAGGCCTGTTTCCACGCTGTATCTCTAAAGTCTAAAATGTCAGACCCCAGTGATAGGTCTGGGCAGTAAGCAATAACCTGGACCAAACCACTAGAAGCAAGCTTACTCCTAACATGCGCAAACTGTCTAGCTGTCTTTCACTGGCATCAACTGCTAATTCAAGAGCTCTTTTAAAGCCATAATTATACTTAGCGAGCCTCTCTCCCAGACTTTAATCTTGTTGGGCATATGGTCATGAACTTGAAGGATTCCCGGATAGAACTGACACTCTGAGAGGTTGTTCCTTTTTGATGGTGGAGAAAGGAAATACATCCAGCTTCCTGACTTAGGGAAGTGGGAAATGTTTGGTCTCAAAGATTAAAGTGTGAATCACTCATTTTTTGAAAAGATAAAAATGGCTATAATGCATTTAAAAAATAATTTCCTTTTGCATTTACTCGATCTATTCCTCACGATTTTGTGTACAGATGGTGCATTTCATTCACTTTGTTGAAATATTTCCTCTAATTTCATACCGTGTATTTTATACAGTGCCAATGATTGTTTGGCCCATTGCTCCAGGAATCTCTTAATGCACCTTGCCCACCAAGGAACCCCAACCACAATTGTCCCTAATCATTGGAAGGCAATGTTGACAATCCTATGTGGGATGTAAAGGGAGAAGCATTCATGACATTGAATTTGCTTGTGAGAGCAGTGTAATTGGTGTGTGTTATGTTCCCCATTTCATGGAACACAGGGCCAGCGGTTTGTGATGGCAACAAGACAGGAAAAGCCTGGGAAGTGCACTTGGAAAGTAGTTTGAATAATTACTGGAAGAATATGCGATATCCAACTGTGATGTGGTATCGCACTTGCAGTTAAAATGTTTTTTTTAATGACAGCACTATACAACAATATACAGTATCTACAATCTCAATTTAGAGATCCTTTTATAACCCAGCATATGGGAAGAAGACCCATTGTTTATACTCCTAACAGGCCCAAACTGCTATCGGTGGCTAGGGGACAGTGGTGGAGGAAGAGAAAGGAAGCATAGCAAGGAGATTTACAATATTCCAACATACAGTACCTAATGTATAAACAAGTAACTGCAGATGCTGGTTTACACCAAAGAGAGACACAAAGCGCTGGCGTAACTCGGCGGGTCAGGCAGCATCTCTAGAGAAAAAGGATGGATGACAAAAAAGGGTTCCCAAAACGTCACCCATCCTTTTTCTCCAGAGATGCTGCCTGACCCACTGAGTTACTCCAGCACTTTGTGTCTATCTATTCCAACGTACCTGCCTATCTAAAATATTAAAATAATCCACAACAGCTTAATTAGTTTTTGATATTAAAGCACAGCCTCGTACAGATATAGCAGATAATATGGCAGTAACATGAAAACAAGCAATGACATTATCGCTGGCATTTTGATCAATTTTCATCCTTCTGTCAACATCACCATCTGTACACAAAATCGTGAGGAATTGATTGGGTAAATGCAGAGACTCTTCCTCATGAGTAGGCGAATTGAGAACCAAAGGACATAGGTTCAAGGTGAGGGGTGAAAGATTTAACAGGAACCTGAGGTGTAACCTTTTTACACAAAGGGTGGTGGGTGCATGGAATAAGCTGTTTGAGGAAGAAGCTGAGGCAGATACTATCACAATGTTTAATAATATTTAGATAGGTACATGGATAGGATAGGTTTAGAGGGATATGGGGCAAAAGCAGGCAGGTGGAACTAGTGTAGATGGGACATGTTGGTCGGAGTGGGTAAATTGGGCCAAAAGCCCTGTTTCCACGCTGTGTGACTATGATACCATGATTATAGTCATCAAAGCATTGGTCTTTTGAGTGCTTGCTATTTATCGAAACGGACCAGGAGAACCTTATCAAGGTTTTGGGGAGGGGGAGAGATTGAGAGGAGAGGTACAGAAATTAAAATAATCAGAAATACAATAAAGGAACATTTAAAATAATGTGTGGAGACTGGAACTCAGAAATAAAATAAGGAAGTATTTGTGAGCATGAAGCCTGAAATATTAATTCAGTTTCCACTTCCACAGATACTTCCTGATCTGCTGAATGTTTCCAGCACTTACTGTTTTATTCAGAAAATGCAATGATGCTAAAATTAAATAGATGGTTTGCCTCACTCAGTAATTAGTTCAATTCATGTTTATGTCTGTCGATATAAAAACTTAACAGCTGTGCAAATTTCTGTTGGAAAATATGAACCGATATAATTAATGCTCTTATGTGCTTGGCAAACGTTATCCATACTATGGTAAATTGGCATAAAATTGTAGGATACCGTATTATCATCCTTGCTTCACACTGTGCTAAGTCTGCAGAAATTCTAGTGCAGTTAATCATCATTTGCTATGCTTTGGCTAGTATAATGTTTCACAAGCTGAATTTGAGCAACTGTTATCAAAAGCAATAATTTCATGAATATTTATACATTTACAGATTTTGCAATGCAATTCTATTAATCAGAATGCTGCAAGAGAGTAAATATATACACCACATTCTTAAAATTTGAAGATCCTTTTTGTATAAATTCAAATTATGATCACATGGAGGTACATAATAGCAAAACACATAACCTTGAACAAAAGACAGACCACAGGAGGAACTCAACGGGTAGAGCAGCAACTGTGGCGAGAAATGAATTATCGTGTTTCAGGTCAAGACCTTGCATCGGGAATTTCCTTTCCCCTCACAAATGTTGCTTGGCCCTCTGTGTTCCTCCAGCAGTTTGTTTCTTGCTCCAGATTCCAGCATCTGCCATCTCTCGTCTTTCCACACAGCCTTGAAGCAACTAAAGTCACGGATTCAGATTGTGAATCACTTTCATACAACAATTTATCACCTCATTTTACTGGTTTATATTATAGAATACAGGGTTAGCCATCAAATGTTGGTAATTGCAAATGTTATCACCGTTGACATCTGCTAAACTTTATTCACTACTACGATGAAAGTCTATTGCAGTCTGACACAAACTCTACATAGGTTAGTCAAAAGACACAGCAGGAACCATTACATCTGAGGAATTTGTAAAATATATGTATTTTTGAGCATTTTGGGGGGATTTTTTTCCACTAAATGCACACTGCTTTGGTTGTCATTGTACATGGTCTCCAATTAGATTTACGTATCAACATTAATACAATCACATGTGAAAGATTAGAAGTTAGAAATTGTCTTTGGAAAGCTGTGCCAAAACTGAAGGAAACCAAGCCATATGAACAATGTTTTTTTTGTTGTTTATTTTGTTTGGGAGAGTTGTTTTCATTTTGATCATTCCCTCCCCCAATTTTTGCGTTGGTGAAATGTTTAAGAAGGAACTGCAGAGGCTGGAAAATCGAATGTAGACAAAAATGCTGGAGAAAATTCAGCGGGTGAGGCAGCATCTATGGAGCGAAGGAAATAGGCAACGTTGGAAATAGGCAACGGGCAGGGGAGTGGATTGAAAAGTGCATGTGAGATTGAGGTTGATCAGAAGGAGAGAGAAGGGGGATGGAATGTACCTGGATCATCCTATCACTTGCCATCTCTTTCCCCACCCATTCCCCTCACTTCTTTCTACCAGTTATCTCCTTTATACTCCAGTCTCTGTACCCCAGTCCCAACCTGAAATGACAGCTGTTCATTTCTCTCCACAGATGCTGCCTGATTAAATGAGTCTTTAGACTTTAGAGATACAGTGTGAAAACAGGCCCTTCGACTCATCGTGTCCGTGGTGACCAGCAATCCCCCCGTACACTAAAACTATCCGACACTGAGGACAAGTTATACTTTTACCGAAGCCAATTACCCAACAAACCTGTACATCTTTGAAGTGTGGGTAGAAACCAGAGCAGCCAAACAAAACCCACATTGTCACAGGGAGAACGTGCAAACTCCGTATAGACAACACCCGTAGTCAACACAGAATCTGGGTCTGGTGCTGTAAGGCAGCAACTCAACCACTGCACCACTGTGCTGCACAATTCCATCCAGGGATTTGTTTTTTTTTAATGCAGGCTGTCTAATAGCTCTTTATTGATACCAAGACATTACTTAATACCTTCTCATGATATACCTTCTCTGAAATATAACTTATTGTGTTCAATGTGTTGTGGAAGTGGAAACTGGGTTAATATTTCAGGCTTCATGCTCACAAATACTTCCTTATTTTATTTCTGATTTCCAGTCTCCACACATTTTTTTAAATGTTCCTTTATTAAGAATAATTAAACATAGTCCATTTAATATAGAAAACTGTTGTTTCATCTTCAACCCCCCCCCCCCCCCCCCCCCCCCAAGCTGTCAGATTTTAATAAAAATGAAGTATGGAAGCTTCATCCCTGTTCCTGTAGGCACAGGTTAACTCACAGAAGAAATGTGCTTATAACAAATGCAAATTGACATAAAGCACAGATGTCTGCCTGAGGTTTACTTCATGCCTTCCTTATATGACCACACATGTTTCCGTTACACTTTTGGAAAATAATTACTTGAATTTCAGACCCAACATCTGCACGGATGTGCTTTTAAAATGATTAGATGGTTCTAATTTCATTCCTTCTTTCTAGAAGATGAAGATAAATATTTGACATCATTTTTTTATTTCAAAAAATAAACTTTATTCAGAATAAAATATATATACAATACAAAAACTGTGCAGAAACTCTTCATAGATTCTCAGTGTCTATACATTCAATAATGTCATACTCAGTAGTGTTTGAATCTATCTTTAAAGAAAACTGCCTTGCCACACATGTCGTCAGTCCCCTGGGGTTGGAATCCTGTCCTTTGGTTGAGGGGCAAGTCTGCCAGCAATCTGGTGCATACAGTAGCGAGTCTTTTAACTTACACTTGAATGCAATATTTATGCTTTAAATTGGATCAACTATGAATAAGGTTAGGCTATGTTACATTCCTAATTACATTCCACAGTAGAGCCAGGCTCTGATCAACAAGTGCAGCACTTGAATAATCTTAGTTTATTCATGTATGGAAGCCAGATTATAATCAAACACTTAGCCCATGTTGACCAACCTGGGTCTCACGGCACACTTGGTACTACTCCTGACCCTGACTCCAGTTGCATACCTTCTCTCATTCCTGACCCTGAGTCCAGCCTTACACCTGGCCCCCTATTCTACCCTGATCATAGCTGCTTACCTGCTTAGGTTCCCAGTGCTGAACACTCCCATTGTCCCAGCTTGGACTGCACACCTAGTACTATTCCAGTCCTTAACTCTGGGTGCACACTTGTCCTTGCTCCTAGCTCCTCTACACTGACAATTTATCTGGCCCACACATAAAGCCCCATATCTGACCCCCTGGACTTAACCTATTATGTTCAAGTCCACAGGTGCTTATCTAATGTGGTAATTTTCTATGGGGCACTTCACGGACCAAATTTTGCATAACAAAATTTGCTACATCCATTGGCTTCCATTGTTATATAACATGCTAGTTATTTTGTCAAAGTCATCATCATTGGTTGAACACAATTTCTCATCCATAAATTTATACTCACTCAGCTGTATAAGTATTCTGTTACCATTTCCTTCATTTTCCCAACAAACTGCCCTGAAATCATTTTCACCCCCAATATTTTCAATACATTCAGTAATGTGATCTTGAGAGTACATCATATTTTCTGTGGTATTCATAACACAACAATGATTTAAAAAAAGATCTTTGTTTTGATTGCACCTACCAACATACATACATTATTATATTACAGTTAATATGTACAAAGGGCAAATTCTTGTTCCAATGCTCCCCATTCCCAATTACTTTTACATTGAAGTGATTGAAATCCAAGTTAAGTTTAAATGGCATCAGAAAAATAAAACCTCCGGAATGGGTGATATTCATTATGTCGTTGGTTGGAGTCAGTATCAGCAAAATTAGTATATTAAACTTTGAATCTTCAGATGTCTTGGTTCAAGCTAAAACTAAAGACAAATAACAACCTCCTCACACATTCCCCTGCATGTATCTCTGTCACTCCTTTAAAATATGCCCCTTCTCTGAACAAGCTCTTAAACATCGCATCTGAAGCAGTTTCTACCTGATTACACTTCTTGAGGATGTTCATCTACGTGTTCAATTAATAAAACAACGAGATTGGGGACATTTCTATTCAACCTGTCAAAGAAATTTGGGGGGGGTTAGAAATAGTCAGTGAGGTAAACTAACATAATAGTTGAGTGGCAAATGAATGACAATAGTGCTACCTTCCAAATATTTAACTGAAGGAAATAATGGGTTATCGGGGCTGTATGTTGTGACAGACAGCCTGACACCTTGCATGTCATTTAAATATTACACTTATCCCATCCCCCTGGATATTCTCATCTGGATTAATAAATTAACGTTTTGTCAACTAATTACAAATCAGGCTAATTAAGTTTGTCCTCATCTCAGTCCTAACTGGCCTACCCTTTATTCTTACACTGTGACCCCTGGTTCTGAACTCCCCCAACATCGGGAACATTTTTCCTGCAGTTACAGTAAGTAAAAATCTAGCAGGCAAGCAGGATGCTTTCTCCACCCACCCCCATTTTTTGAAGGCCACTATCTTTCACTGTTTCTACCCAGTGCTTGGTACCTACTACAGTAGCCACTGGTTTTACTCCAGGATGCATTAACACTATCCTACACACACTGGGGACAATTTACACTTATACCAAGCCAATTAACTAGACCTTCAGTCTGAAGAAGGGTCTCGACCTGAAACATCACCCATTCCTTCCCTCCAGAGATGCTGCCTGACCTGCTGAGTTACTCCAGCATTCTGTGTCTCTCTTCGGTTTAAACCAGCATCTGCATTTCCTTCTTGTCGAGTTATTTGTATAATAAGGCTCATACCACGATGTAAACGGAGTATATCTTTATTTAGCAACTCTGTACAGCAGCCGCCTGCTCGTGTGCATGCCCGGGCAACTCCTCAACTGCCACTCCCCCGGGTTCCCACGTCACATCCGGCCACCGCATTCCTTACACTATTATTCCCATAATACCACATCTCCCTTTGAGAAGAAAGGGTGGACTACCTTTGTCTCTGCAGGTCATAAGGGGTTTATTCTGCCCTTTTGCTGGAAGACCTGTCCCTGATTCAAGCATGCAAAATAGAAATAAAATAACTTCCGCGTTACCATACTGTGAACTATTACTTTAGCAGGCTGTGTTCTTCAAAACTTAAACTCTCAGGTTTCAGGTAAATGTACCAGGTTTACAGAACAATTTCACATCACATTTCACTCTCTTTTTCTTTACTGTAGAAAACAGATCAATAAATCACAAATCAAGTCTCTTCGGCTTTCTAACCTCTCTCCCACACCTGGTCCGCACAGTCTCTGTGGTGGGGCCCTCTCTGCTGGGTGATGTTGTCACTGGTGGAGCTGGCTCTGGTGGAGCTGGCTCTGGTGTAGGTGAATCTTCTCCCACCGGTGGCTCATCAGCGTCGACTACCCCACTGTTGGTCTGCAGCGGCACCAAGTGCTGCCGGTTCCTCCTCAGTGTGCCCTGAGGCACCTGGACGATATAAGAGCGAGGGGTATTGTGTGTAGATAGCACTTTGCCCTGGACTCGTGCATCGGTGATCCACACATCCTCCCCAGGTACTAGTGGCTCCAGATTTCTCGCTCCGTGCCTCTTGTCGAAGGATCTTGCGTCGTTCCTCCTCTTCTCCCTTTCTTTGGCCCCCAGCGCGTTGTAGTCAGGCAAAACTGGATTCAGCAGGGTTGGAAGGGCAGGAACTGTAGTGCGGAGGCGGCGCCCCATCAACAGCTCGGCCGGGCTATAGCCGTTCTGTAGAGGGGTTGCTCTGTAGGCCAGCAATGCAAGATATGGGTCTGACGCCTTTGTTAGCAGGTTTTTCACGGTTTGTACAGCGCGTTCCGCCTCCCCATTGCTCTGAGGAAACCTGGGGCTGCTCGTGATGTGCACAAAACCATACTCTGCTGCAAAGGATTTAAAGTGGCTACCTGAGAACTGGGGCCCATTGTCACTTTTAAGAACTTCACCAATTCCATGACGAGCAAACATGGATTTCAGGTGCACCACCACATCTGTGGACCTTGTGGGTGATAGCAGCGCAACTTCCACATATCTTGAGAAATAATCTACTACTAGAAGATAAGTCTTGTCTTTCAGCGTGAATAGGTCAGCTCCCAAGGTTTGCCAAGGCCTGTGTGGCATCTCCGTTGGCATCAGCGGCTCTTTGACGTTCCTTCTCTCTTGGATGCAGGTTCTACATTTCAGCACCATGTCATTTAGCTGGCTGCTGAGTCCTGGCCACCATACCGTCTGTTTGGCCCGGCCCCTGCACTTTGTCACCCCCAGGTGTCCCTCATGTAGTCTCTGCAGCACATCACCTTGTAAGGCTGATGGGATGACGAGCCTCGTGCCCCGCAGCAGCAGCCCATCGTGCACAGTCAGCACTGCTCTATCAGCCCAGTAATGTCTCAGCACTCCCTGCAGTTGGCTTTTGTCGGGCCAGCCATCTGTGCAGTACTCCATCAGTGCAGAGCATGTGCTGTCTGCCTGCAGGTGCTCACGTAGGCTGCTCAGATAATCTCCACTGACAGGAATGTTGCTGATGACAGAGTCTACATAGATGTTGGTGTCCTCTAATAGGCTTGTGTCTGTGTGTGTTCTTGCGGCTCTCAGAGGAGCATGAGATAAGGTGTCGGCTGTCCCCAGGCTTTTGCCAGGGACATGATCGACTGTATAGTTGTACCTCATGAGTCTCATCCTAAATCTTTGGACTCTTAGTGGGAGGTCATCCAAAGCTTTCCCTCCCAGCAGACTCACCAACGGCTTGTGGTCAGTTTCCAGCTCGAATGGTCTTCCCAGGATGAAACAGCTGAACCTTTCACATGTCCACGTCGCAGCCAATGCCTCCTTCTCTACTTGAGCATAGCGCTGCTCTGTTGGTGTCATTGACCTGGACGCATATGCCACAGGTGACCACATGGCATCGCTCTTCTGCAGCAGGACTGCCCCCAGGCCAAAGGAAGAGGCATCAGCAGAGATCTTTAGAGCACTGTTTGGGTTGTATAATGTGAGCACTGGTGTGGATGACAGCTCTGTTTTTAACTGATCAAAGGCGGCCTGCTGCTCTGTCCCCCAGTACCAGTGGTTCTTCTTGGACAGCAGGTCTCGTAGCACTTTGTCTTTTTCAGCCAGGTTAGGCAAGAAGCGGCCCAGCTGATTGACCATGCCCAGAAAACTCCTGAGTTCGCTGACATTTTTGGGTGCATCCATCTCTTGTACTGCTCTCGTCTTCTCTGGATCTGGCTTCACTCCATCTGCTGAAATCACATGACCCAGGAATCTGACTGTGTGGCGTGCGAGCTCACATTTGTCCATGTTGAGCGTAATGCCGGCCTTATGTGCTTTCTCTAGCACCGCATGTAGCCGCACATCATGCTCCTCCTGCGTCTGTCCCCAGACCAGGATGTCATCCATGTAACACAGTACCCCCTCCAGGCCACCGGTCACTTCTGTCATCATCATCCTTTGAAAGTGCTCGGGGGCTGATGCTATGCCAAAGGGTAGACGGTTAAAATAGTAGCGCCCAAAAGGCGTGATGAAGGTGGTGTATTTGGCAGACTCTTTTGTCAATGGTACTTGCCAAAAGCCCATGTTGGCATCTAATTTGCTGAATACTGTTGCGCCAGCTAGCATGCCCAGAGTGTGCTCGACAGAAGGCAGGATAAACTTTTCTCTGCATACTGATCCATTCATCATTGTGAAGTCCACACAAATGCGAACATCACCTGTTTTTTTCGGCACCACCACCATCCCGGCACACCAATCAGTCGGCTCCTCAATCTTGGTGATTACGCCCATCTTCTCCATACGGTCTATCTCCTCCTTCACTTTTCCCATAAGCGGCAGAGGGACTCTGCGTGGCGTGTGGAGAGAGAAGGGCACAGCCTCTGGCTTCAATTTAATTGAGTATGGCCTCCGAACAAGACCCAAGCCGCTACACAGCTTCGGATATTGTTGTTTCACTGATTCCACGGTGATGCCGTCAACTCTGCACACAAGCTGAAGCCGTTCTATGGCAGGCCTTCCCAACAGTGCAGTGTGCAGGTCTTTTACTACATAAATGTTCTCTATGGCTGTCTTTTTGCCTCTGCGCAGTGTTTCTCTGGCTACACCCAGGACAGAGAGTGCATTGCCCCCTGGCCCAAACAATGGGCGTGTCGACACTGCCAGGCGCTTCACATCATGCCCCCCTGTAATGTCATGGTACACCTCGGCTGGCATGGCGGTGACATCAGCACCAGTGTCTATTTTAAAGCACACTTTTTTTTGTCTCACTTGTAGCTGCACCGTCCACGGGTCTTTTCCAGCATCCACGGCTCCCAGGAAAAAGCTCTCTTCTTCCTCTGTAGTGACAGCATTGAGAGATTTTGCACAGTTTCTGCACACTTTGCCATAATGTCCCTTTTTGCCACAGTTGTGACACACAGCATCTTTAGCAGGGCATTCCCATTTCCCACTTTTAAATCTCTCCCTGCACGGGAGACCCGACCTTTTCTTGTCGGGTCTCCATTATCGTTGGGGCTGCAACGAGGAGCGGCCTCCAACAGGAAGAGACCGGGGACTCTGTTGCTGATGACTCACCGTCACCGTCGCGGGGCTGGCCGAGTCTGGAGCGGGTGGAGCGGTGGAGGAGCGCTGCTGCTGCTGCTGCTGCGGCCCGACCTCCGGAGAGTCGGAGGCTTCAACTGCAGGTTTGGTGGACGGCGGCACCGGGAGCCCGCGGGTCCCTGGAGGGAGACTGCTTTTCAGGGCTCTCGCAACGGCGACTTCTCCCGCCTGAGTTGCGGGGTCGAAGAGCTCCTGGAGCGGGGCCTGTCATCACCGCCCCGCCGGCTTGGAATGGCCGCAGGACACTGCGAGCGCACGGGGGCTCTAACACCAAGACCCGGTGTGCGACCTCGCACCACCCGGCGTGGCTTTAATGGCCGCGGGACAATTGCCATCGCCAGCCGGGGGCTTTGACTTTGACTCTGACATCGGGGGGGGGGGAGAGTGCAGTGGAGAGATAGGTTTTTTTGTGTCTTGGGTCTATTTGTTTGTAATGTATGGCTGCAGAAACGGCATTTCGTTTGGACCTCAAGGGGTCCAAATGACAATTAAATTGTATCTTAAATTGTATCTTATCTTATTTCCCATGCGAGGGCATTTTTCCACATCTATAACAAGCCTTTTAACCTGGCTGAGGCCGTGTATTAAGTTTATTTTTGCCTGGTGTTTGTGCTTGTGGCTGAGGCTTTGGGGGAAATTTGGGTTTTCTGTAGCTTTTAGCATGCACAGCATCAACATTAGAGCACTTGCTAGCACCGCTATTTTCTCCTCTTAAGTCAGACCACTGTCGTCTAACTTATAGCAGTTGTAAGGGTTAGGTCTCTGTCTAGCTGTAGCTTTTCTGACAATGAGACGTTTCTCAGCCCGACCACTAACCTGTCGCGGATCAGCTCGTTCTGTAACTGTCGATAGTTGCAGTGTTCAGCTAATCCGTATAGAGCAGTGATGAAGGAATCCACCGTTTCTCCTGGCTGTTGCACACGCTGATTGAACTTGGCTCTTTCGTAGATTACATTCTTTTTAGGTACAAAAAATGCATCAAAGCCCGCCTTGACATCCGTGTACACCCTCCTCTCATCTGCAGTTAGCGTTAGCCCCTTTAGCACATCTTCGGCTTCATCGCCCATGCAATACATTAACGTATTCACCTGGTTTTCTGCTGACGTCGCTTCCATTTCTTGAGGCTTGGTAAAATCGAATGGCTCTGGAGGTTGTATTGTGAACGTAGCAGTTGGTGTGGGTTGCGCCATATCTGCCGGCTCGACTCCCATTTCGCGCCAAAATGATACCCCTTCCTCTTCTTTTTTTTTTGCTTACAAGGCTCCAACTTCCGACACCATATCGAGTTATTTGTATAATAAGGCTCGTACCATGACGTAAACGGAGTATATCTTTATTTAGCATCTCTGTACAGCAGCCGCCTGCTCGTGTGCATGCCTGGGCAACTCCTCAACTGCCACTCCCCCGAGTTCCCACGTCACATCTGGCCACCGCATTCCTTACACTATTATTCCCATAATACCACACTTCTCACACAATGAGACCCAAAAGGATGACTTTGCAGCTAGTACCACTCAGGTGAGGGAGGGACGGAGAGAGAGGGGATGTTAAAGAAACCCTTCTAAAGGTTTCAGGTCGATACCTTTAGAAGGGTCATGACCAGAAATGTCACCCATTCCTTCTCTCCAGTGACGCTGCCTGATTCATGCTGGTCACCAGGGTGAATTCGGCACAGAGACTCTAACGGCAGTGGCGCAATGCTTCCGATGCATCGGGACTCTTGCACTGAGGCTGCCCCATGGCTGGAGCTGCAGCGAGCGACTCACCAGCCCAGCAAACACACGCCAGCCCCGGTTCCCTGTCCGCATCTGTCCCCACCCCTGCTCCTGCTTCCATCTCTCCCTCAGCCCCAGCTCTCCAACACCCGCGGCCCATGCAGTTGATATGAGTTTTGAAATTCCCGTTGATCATAGAATTTCTCATGACAGAGTGTGATAAATTTGTGATTAGCATGAGAGCGTGAGAATTTGTCTAAATGCGTGATTCTCACACTCAATGCGTGTGAGTTGGCAGCCCTGTTGAGGGGTGACCCCACCGGATTCCGCCCCTCCATTGGATGAAGGCAGAATTATGGCATCCCAGCCTGAACGGCTGACATTTTTATCTTCTTCTCCTCAAGGCAGCCCATCAGAGTTGGGATAACTTGCTGTCATTTTGACAATATTCTTTCAGTGGCACTGATCACACTCTCCAGTGCAGAAGGAGATAACTTTAAGGGCGGCAATGTGACGCAGTGGTAGAGTTGCTGCCTTACAGCGCCAGAGACCCAGGTTTGATCCTGACGATGGGTGCTGTCCATATGGAGTTTGCATGTGTGAACATGTGGGTATTCTTCAGGTGCTCCAGTTTCTTCCCACTATCCAAAGATGTACAGGTTTTGGGGTTAGTTGGCTTCAGTAAAACTATAAATTTTCCCTAATGTGTAGAATAGTGCTAGTGCATGGGGTGATCGCCGGTGGGCATGGACTCGGTGGGCCGAAGGGCTTGTTTCTCTAAAGTCGAAATTCTAAAGTAAAGGCTAGTCTGCATAGCCAAAGTGCAAAAACATCCAAAATCTGAATACTTATTTATCCAATATTCCTGCTGACAGGATTCCCTATACTGCCAGATGCATATATTTGGGTACATGCAAGAATGGACTGTTTTTTACAGCATAAATTACAATGTTACCTACAAAACTATTTGTGAATTTTGTCAGGTATTGCAAAAAAGCCCTGATAAAGATCAGCATTTAAAATCAGATTATAATTTTGGTGGTCCCAAAGAATTTTGAGCAGAGACCTTCTACTTTATAACTTCATAAATACTTGACATAATTTTTTAAATTACAAAAAATAAACTATATTCAGAATAACATATATATACAAAACTAAAACTGTGCAGAAACTCTTCATAGATTTTCAGTGTCTATACATTCAATAATATCATACTCAGTTGTGTTTGCATTTATCTTTAAAGAAAACTGCCTTGCCACACATGTAGTCAGTCCCCTGGGGTTGGAATCCTGTCCTTTGGTTGAGGGGTGTCCCCACCGGATTCCGCCCCTTAATTCTGCCTTCACTGGATGAAGGCAGAATTATGGCATCCTAGCCTGAACTGCTGACATTTTTATCTTCCTCTCCTCAGGCAGCCCATCAGAGTTGGGATAACTTGTTGTCATTTTGAATCTGTGCCCACTGGGGCGGCTGATGAAGCCAAAGTTGGAAGCGTAGACTGTCACATATGAGGCAGGGAGGCATCTAGATGGGCAAGTGGGTGCACATATTCTGCTGCTCACAATGGGCTTCTGTGATCCCCTGACAAGTAGACTTGTGGTTCTCACTGTTGCCTGGTTGACCAAAAGCTTCATGCCAGGTCTGAGGTCTTTATCATCAAATATTTCTTTCTTCAGATGGACAAAGGTTGTGCTGGTCGTCTGAGGTGGTGAAGCATTTGTTATTGATGTCTTGATCGATCCAACAGGGTATGGTGGGGTGCTGAGGTGGCAGAGGTCCTTTGTTTTGCACATGTTCAATGTGCGGTCTAATCTTCAGTATGCTTCAGTAAACTAAATGATAATGATTTGGAACTAACTCTTCAAATGTGCCCATATGCAAATGAATGCGCTAATTATAGTCTGCATGCTGTTTCACAGACTGAAATCAACTAGTTCAAGCTATCAAGCCATCCTTCCTTTATGGCTCAGTTCCACACTGTGAATCTATTCACCACTTGAAGCATTAGGGAATTATGGTGTCAACATTAAATTAGAATGAACTTTGCTTTGATAAACTTCCTCAAATCTCCAATGAAGATTTACCCATTTACTTGGGGGGAGGGGATTTCTATATAGTTCATTTCTCAACATTAATCATCCTCTTAAAGGCAGAAAGTCAGGTCCTGGATGTATTTCCAATAGAAGGGCCACAACAAGCAGCACTTTGGTACAATAGTTTTCCCATATTTACATACATATGAGTAGATAGATATTGATGTCTAATTAATTGTCATTCTATACTTCCTTTCTCATAACGACAATCCAGTCAGTGTTCTTCCTTAACCTCGTGCAATTTGACAGCCAACAAGAGTAGCATCATTCCTCCCTTACTTAGAGTATTGTTCCATCCTGGAATTTAGGGTTATCAGCTTGTGGAAGGGCACACACAGCCTTGCACAGTCATCCTTTATATGACATATGTTTTAAATGACTATTTGTGTGTGCCTGTCTGCCCCGACATCCCTGATTTAAATGAATCCCTAACACCTTACAGATTAATAGCTGGGTTGTTTCTTCTTACTGACAAAATGTTTGAAAACACTCAGCAGGTCTAAGCAGCATTTGCAGAAAGGGAAACTCATAGATTTGAGCTTTCGATTTCCAGCATCAGCAGTTTTTTTTTCTTTATTCCGTTCACCAACACCCAATGGAGTGCTGGTTTTCATTGCAAGGAGCAGCCCTAAATGACATGAGCAGTGAATATTGAAGCAATCAATGGTAAAATTATCTGAGTATCAAAACCATCTTCTCACAAACCACGTGTTCAAGCAATGAGTTGCACTTCTTCTCCTGCACTTCACTGATGCCTGCTGCTGTGGGTTTTCTTTTCCTGCAAGAATGAAGTATCCCCATGAGTGTGGACCAATTGACTATCAAGGATGAATAGATGTGAGCAGGAGGTTTGAAGCCTATCATAGAGTGAGGCTGAGTCATGGAAATTGCATATAAAAACGCCTTAGTCAAGAGTGTTTTATGTCCCAGATTGAACAATGAAATTCTTACTTGCAGCAGCACGACAGAATATGTAAACATAGTACACTGTAAACAATACAATAAATGAGAGAAAAAAGTACAGTGTGTATATATACCCACATACTCACAAGTACACACACACACACGCACTAAAAGTCTTCTTCTTGTTTGTGGCTGTATGTGTGTGTCAATATCTGGTTAATTCAGATTTTCTTCCAAACGCTAGGCCACAGCCTCCCCATTTTCACACATTCTATTCATATTTTTCCCGTTGAGGTGATAACCATCTTCCCGTCGCATTCCCACCTATATTTCCGAAGTTAATAATCGTTTAAAGTTTAAAAAACAGCCCGACAACTCACACTTTTCGGGGAAAAAACCCAAGTGACTCTCTACTGCAAGGCAAGACGGGACACTCCAGGAGGGAGGGGCACTCCAGCATTCGTGAGAAGTGGCGGCGGGTGCCGGAGCTCGATGCCCGACCCCTGGTTGGGAGGGTTGTTCTGGAGCTAGCGTGAGGGTCGAGCCCGGGGCTCGGGATGGGTCCGTGACTGGGGCCAAGAAATAATAATAATAATAATAATAAATTTTATTTATGGGTGCCTTTCAAGAGTCTCAAGGACACCTTACAAAAATTTAGCAGGTAGAAGAAAAACATGTAAGGGGAATGAAATAAATAGTAGAGACATGGCTAGTACACAAAGTAAAGACAGAATTCAATACACAACACAATATGAGGCAATTAATTCATAGATGAAAAGGGAGGGGAACGTGGGGCTAAGGATAGGCAGAGGTGAAGAGATGGGTCTTGAGGCGGGACCGGAAGATGGTGAGGGACACAGTATTGCGGATCAGCTGGGGGAGGGAGTTCCAGAGCTTGGGAGCTGCCCTAGAGAAGGCTCTGTCCCCAAAACTGCGGAGGTTGGACTTGTGGATGGAAAGGAGACCGGCTGATGTGGATCTGAGGGACCGTGAGGGTTGGTAGGGGGAGAGGAGGTCAGTGAGATATGGGGGGGCCAGATGGTGGAGGGCTTTGTAGGTGAGGATCAGGATTTTGTAGTTGAACCAGTGGGAGATGGGAAGCCAGTGAAGTTGTTTGAGGACTGGAGTGATGTGATGCCAGGATTTGGTGTGGGTAATGAATCGGGCGGCTGCGTTCTGGACCAGTTGGAGTCAGTTGATGTAGGTGGAGCTAATAAGCCGCCGCTAGAACCAAGAGCCTGGGTCCAGGGTCAGGGACAAGCCCAGAGATGAAGTCGGGGCTTGCACTGGAGCCCAGGTGCCGGCCAAGCTGACAGCTGGAGTCTACAACCAGGGCTGGGCCGAGTACGAGAAGCAGGCCGAGTTCCAGGCCCTGGTGCTGCTCTACGCCCTGGCTAGGTCCTGGGGCAGGGAATGGGAATGAGGGGAGGATGAGGGAAATGAGAAGGAGGGAAATGGGGTGGGGAGTGGGGTGGTGGAGGAGGGAGATGGGGAGGGGTGGAGGAGGGAGATGCCCCCCTCCCTATCTATTTTCACTCCCACCCACACTACCCCCTCCCTCTAACCTTCTCCCTCCCTATCTCCCTCCCTCATCCCCCCACCCTCTCCCCCCTCCCCCCCCCCTCTACCCCCTCCCCCTCCCTCCACCCATTCCATCTCCTTCTATCCCCCCCCTCCCCTCTACCCCATTCCCTCTACCCCCCTCCTCTCTCCCTCACTCTCTACTCCCCTCCCCCCCCTCCCTCTCTGTCCCGTCCCTCTCAGCTCCCCTCCATCTCTCTCCCCCTCCCTCTCCGCTCCCTCTCTCTCTGCTCCCTCCCTCCCTGTCCCCCCTCCCTCTCTACCCCTCCCCCTTGCTCTCTACCTTCTCCCTCTCTCTACCCCCTCCCTCTCTGCCCCCCCCCCCCTCTCTAGAGATTGAAGAGTGAGGGTGAAGAGGAGGAGGAGAGAGTGCTGGGGGATGAGGAGAAATGAGGCGCGACTGTGCAGTTGAGGGCTATGCATGAGTGGTGCAATATTGTGTTGCGGGAATGGCTTGCGTTGGGGGAACGGGAAACTGGTGGAATGTTATGGTTCTGCCTTCGTCAAAACGCTACACGCTACAGTTGAAATTTTTGCAGATTATTACTCACATAAACACAGTCAGCGCAATAAACAGGTTCCCTTCACATTTCATGCTATATTTCACATTATTGATGATTCAAGTTTAAAAAAAAGGCAAAAAAAGGTTCTCACACACAGCCTTTTTCCAGGACTTTCCACTGATGATGTCACAATCCACTCACAGTGCACCAATCACAATGGGCTCTCGAGCTGCCGAGTGCCACAATGACATCACAATGGGACATTACCTACGGTAATCGCAGCTTCTCACAGACAGCCTTTTTTCCAGGAGCTTCCAGTGATGATAATCACAATGACCTCAAGCTGCTGAGTGCCCCCCCCCCCCCCCCCCCCCCCCCCCCCGTTATTCACACACCTCGCCCCCTCACCCCCGGGTTAATTATGATTGATGTTTCAAAAAAAGCCATAACCACCTTTTAAAACACCAGCTTCCTGAGTGTTCACGATGCCCCCCCCCCCCAAAAGTAGAGTGAAATGGAATATTCCATCACTGTCCAGTGACGTCAGGGGGAGGGCCTGCACTTAGTCAAGTACTTATTAAAAGTCTCATCTTCTATGTATGCGTGCGTGTTTGCCTGTTTCGTATGTGTTTTTCTACCTTCGTCAAAACGCTACGCGCTAATAGTTAAATCTTTATTTTCTGACTCACATTTTTCCCTTCCACACAATAACCAGGTTCACTTAATATTTCATCCTATATTTCACATGTTATTGATGATTCAAGTTTAAAACAAGGCAAAAACAGTTCTCACACACAACCTTTTTCCAAGACTTTCCAATGATGATGTCACAATGCCACTCACAGTTCACCAATCACAATGGGCTCTCAAGATGCCGAGTGCCAAACCCCACGCACTCCCCCCCCCCCCCCCCCCCCCCCCCCCCCCCCCCCCCCCGGTTACTCACACCACCCCCCCCTCCCGCCCCTTCCCCCCCCCCGTTATTCACACACCCCCCCCCCCCCCCCCCCCCCCCCCCCCCCTGCCTCAAAAAAAAGGCACCCAACATTTACAGCCCCCCGCCCCCTCCCCCCGGGTTACTCACACCCCCCTGCCCCCTCCCTCCACCCAGGTTATTCACACCCCCCGCCCCCACCATCCTGGCCACACGCTGTCCCAGATAGGACAATTACATTCTTGCTTGCTTGGCTGTGGGGAAGAGTCTGTTCCTGAACCTGGACGTTACAGTTTCAGGCTCCTGTACCTTCGTCCCCATTGCAGGAGTGAAATGAGTGTGTGTCCAGGGTGGTGTGGGTCTCTGATGATGCTGGCTGCCTTTTTGGGGCAACGACTCTGATCAATCTCTTCGATGGTGGGGAGGTCATGGACTGGGCAGTGTTCACAACTTTTTGCAGTCTTTTTCGCTCCTGGGCATTCAAGTTGCCAAACCAGTCAATATGCTCTCTACTGTACACATGTAGAAGTTCAAGAGAATCCTCTCCGACATACCGAATCTCCGTAATCTTCTCAGGAAGTAGAGGCATTGATGTGCTTTCTTTATAATTGCATCAGTGTGCTGGGTCCAGGAAAGATATTCGGAAATATGCAAGACCAGGAATTTGAAGTTGAATCTCTCCACCATTGTCCGGTTGATATAAACAGGATTATGGGTCCTCATCCTTCCTCTTCCAAAGTCCACAATCAGTTCATTGGTTTTACTGATATTGAGAGCCAGGTTATTGTGCTGGCACCATTTGGTTAATTGGTCGATCTCATTTCTATACTCAAGTTGGCGAACTTGAAGATGGAGTTCGCACTGTGTCTGGCTACACAGTCATGAGTAGAGTAGAGCAGGGGGTTGAGCACACAGCCTTGACGTGCTCCCGTACTGATTGTTAATGAGGAAGAAGTGTTTCTGCCAATTCGAACACCTTTAGCACATCGAGTCCATGCTGACCATCAAGCACCAGTTTTTGTAAATCTGATTTTATTCTTCCCATATTTTCATCATCCCCCTGGATTTAACCATTTACTACATCATGTGGAATATACTGTGGTCTGCAAGACCTTGTCTTGCCCTTACTTGCTCGCTTTTCCTCCTCCCTACAATCAGTCTGAAGAAGGACCTCCAACCCGAAATGTCACCTACCTTCAGAATGCTGCCTAACGAGATGAATTACTCCAGCACTTTGTGTCTTCTTATCTAACTTACCAACTGCATGCTTTTGAATTGTGGGAGTAATTAAAGCACATAGGAAATCCACGCAGTTACTGAAAGAAAGTGCAAATCTCCAAATAGCTATATGAGGTAAGGATTGAACCAATGTCAATGGAGCTATTAGTCAGTGGCTTCACTAGCCGTGTCATTCCGGGGTAAAGCAAATTATTGTTAAAACTGAGTCCTGATTGATATTCAATGTTGGCAGGTGACTGACAAGGCTTTGAAACAGGGTATTATGATTTTGGTGCAGCTGGTGGGATGTGTTATTTGAATATGCAGATACTCACCACAACACCTTGTGTGAGATGATTTAATAATTTCCTGTACCGCATCCATATTTAATGAAGAACAGCCATGGCACTGGCATTTCCATTATTTTTCCCACTTCTTGCAGAGCATGTGCCTGTTGGGTCTTGTGTACCCTCAGGAGTATGGGATAGCTCACATCCGTCCCATTATATTCTCAAAGGCCTTCAGTACATCATCAGAAAACATTGAGCTATGAGCTCCACTGTGTTCACTCATTCTTCAACCTGTAAGAGCACAGAATTAATTCTGAAGAAACTGCCATCACTTCTTGAAGCTACGCTGCACCTTTTATTTAAGCAACTTCAGCCACCTGCAATATTTGGCTCCCGGCTGTAGCCAACGGCCAATGATCAGCACCTGGGTTGAATGTAATTTATTTAAAACAGCAGTCAGCAAAAAAAAACATGCTATCAGCTTTACAAGAAACTGTGTGAGTTAATCACATACTGTGACCTCTACACCTATTTTTTCTTTCTTATCTATGCTCCCCCTGGTTTTACTGTTCTAGTAATCTATCAATCTTGACTTGGAAGAGGGATTACTGTTCTCCCAATAACTCCCATATAGTTTTTTATTGATTAGGAAGGTACTGGATTCAAAGCCTACCTTAGCTAAATTCATTGATTTAATCCCGGACAATAGTGTAGTAAGAAAAGCTGAATCGTCACAAACTACTTCGAAATATGGAATCATAAAATGGATGCTGAGCCAGGTGGTATTAGAAATTCTGGCAAATGGTTTGGCAAAAGGAGAGCTTTAAAAGAGGATTGAGGTAGAAGGTGAAATATCAAATTTCAGGATAATATTGAAGCAATGCGAAGGGAATATACCACACGGAATGCACTGGTGCTGCCTGACCTGCCAAATATTTTCAACATTTCAGGTTGCCAACATCTGCAATATTTTTTACAAAATACCAAGTGCTGGAGGAACTCAACAGGTCAGGCAGCATCTGTGGAAGGAATGCATTGGTGACATATCGGGTCAAGGCCCTTCTTTGGACCTGAATTTTCAGATCTGTAATATTTTGTTTCCCAGCAGCATAGTGGTTACTGGATTAGCATCTGGAGGCTCAAATAATTAATCCAGAGAAATTTTTCAACTCACACAACAGCAGGAAAATTTTAATTCAAGTAATTAATCTGCAATAAGATGGCCGCATGAAACCAGCAGTTTGCTGTAACATCACATGGTTCACTAATATCTGTCAAGAGATTGAAGTATGCCCTCCATCTGACTTTTATGTGGTTGACTCAATGGCTGTCAGTTCATGGGTAATTAGGTGTGGACAATGGATTTTAGCATTGCCATCAATGTCCACATCCTGTAAACAGAAAATACAAAAAATTGTTAGTTGGAATTCTAGGTGTGGATGGATGGAAAATGTGGAGAGATGCTCAGCCTAGAGATTACAGTTTGAAGAGGGTTCTAACCTAAATCACCACCAATCCATGTTCTCCAGAGATGCTGCCTGACCTACTGAGTTACTCCAGCATTTTGCATTTTTTTTGGAGATTACAGAAGAAAAGGTGATAATCACGTAAGATAGCATGAGCTGGATTTGAAAACATCGACAAAGACTTTAACACCAAAATAACGTTATTGTAGATCAACAAGGACAGGAATGGTAGAAAAACCTGAGAACATTGCTGAAGACTGGGTCTCTTTTGGTACAGTTCCAAAAACAGATTGGCAGCTCTTCATGCCCTTTAAATTGATACAAGGATGGTTGAATGCTATTAAGTTGTAAACAATGGGAACTTGCATTTTATCATTTGTCATGTTTTTAATCTCCTATCCTTGATTGCCTCTGGTGCCGAGGGAAAACTCCTGATCAGAACATTTGAAAAGGTGTTAAATGGGTGGAAATCACTTGCAATCACAAATGGTTTCCCATTCGTTTTCATTCACTTTGCACCCATTAATCAAACATGAGTACTTGGACGGTCGACACAAAATGCTGGAGTAACTCAACGGAACAGGCAGCATAAAGGAAATTCAATTCAATTCAATTCAATTCAATTCAATTCAATTCAATCTGGAGAGAAGGAATGGTGATGTTTCGGGTTGAGACTCTTCTTCAGACATGAATCTGATGAAGGGTCTTGACCCAAAACGTCACCCATTCCTTCTCCCCAGAGATGCTGCCTGTCCCGCTGAGTTATTCCAGCATTTTGTGTCTACCTTTGATTTCAAAGGTTCAAAGGTCAGTCTATTGTCACGTGCACCAATTAAGGTACAGCGAAACTCAAATTACCCTGCAGCCATACTAAAAAAAAGCAACAAGACACACAACCACATAAAAGTTAACATAAACATCCACCACAGCAGATTCCCTATATTCTTCACTATAGTGGAAGGCCATAAAGTCCAACTTCTTCCTCTTTATTCTCCAGCAGTCAGGGCAGTCGAACCATATGTAGTTGGGGCACAGTCGGGGCGATCGACGCTCCCTCGTCGAAGCTCTTGCGGCTTGGAGCTCCCGAACTCGGTCTCTAACAAGGGACTGTGAGCACCACAATGTTAAAACCTGCAAGGTCAATCCCCAACAAGGATCGGCAGCTCCATGATGTTAAGTCCGCAGGCTCCAGCGGTTGGAGCACCCGAAGTCAGTCTCCAGCAGAGACTGCCAGCTCCTCAATGTTAGGTCGCAGTGCGGATGGAGCTACGATATGGAAAGAAATTGCATCTCCGCTGAGGTCAGAGATTAAGAAAAAGTTCCCCCCTCCACATTAACAAGCTGCAGAATACTAAAACATACTTCTAACACCTACTAAAAAACAACAAAGAAGGAAGGGATGAGACAGACTGTTGGCGAGGCGGCCATTGCGGGTGCCACCCGGTGATTTAAACCAGCATCTGCAGTTCTTTCTTACACATGAGTACTTGGACAATCTGCTCACATCTCCACAACATGCACAAAATATAAAATCTTTTAAAAAGAAAAAACTCAAGTCAATGGTAATCTTTTTCATAAAACATATTAGTTTCTCAAAGCAACAAATTATTTTGCTAAAATATAATCAAATACTATCTACAAAAACAATAAAAAGAAATTGAGAAGACAATAATGGATACCCTAATTATACTTAATCTTGTCTTCCTTATTTGCTACCCACATTCGCAGGTAATGCTATCAGCTATTGTCTCTTTAATATCTTCTATCCTCTATTTGGATTCCAATCTTCCTCTGGTTTTTTTGTTGTCAAGTACTACAATCAACTCTGTCTCTCACGTGACTTTAGGAGATAATTGCACTGCGAAAACTTGCATTGTATCCCGTTTGTATTGCCATTTGTTGGTGGTTTCTTTGGTTTTTTTTTAAGATTGTTCTCAGCATCTTCCCATGTCACATTCACGTCTGGAATGTAGCCAGGTCACTTTACCATGTTCTACAGTCTTAGATGGTTGATATTATTTATTTGACCACCATTTATTGGAATGCACAGTGGCAAAGCGGTAGAGTAGCTGCCATACAGCGCTGGAGACCCAGGTTCAATCTTGACTCGGGTGCTATCTGTATGGAGTTTCTACTTTCTCCCTAAGACAGCGTGGGTTTTCTCCGGTTGCTCTGATTTCCTCCCAAACTCCAAAGATGTACAGGTGTGTAGGTTAATTGGCTTTGGTAAAAAAAAAGTAAATTATCCCTAGTGCTTAGGACAGTGCTAGTGTAAGGGGTCATCGATGGTCGGCGCTGACCTGGTGAGCCAATGGGCCACTTTCCACGCTGTATCTCTAAAGAATAAAGTCACCAGTTACTGCATGGAGATTTGTTTAGTTCTTTCTTTCAAGATTTCTGCCCATTGATCTTGAGATGATCAGTATCACAATGGCCATAGAGATTTCACTCCATTCATAGCTGATGAACCACTAGACGTCAGCATTTATTTGTCATCCCTTAATTGCCACCAAGTGTGGCAATTGTCTTCTTAACTTGTCACAGTGCTTGTGATTTTTTGTGTGACTGCTGTGTGATCAGGAGCCTAGCTTGCAGGAATACAAAGGCTCAAGAAATTGCTGATCTCCACATGGTAGAGATCAAAACCCTTCAATGTGATGGGTGGCTATTTTACTGACATCTATTTGATGCATATTGCAGACTATGCTTCAAAAGCAAAGAAAGTAGAATGCGGAATGAATTAAACTTCTTTCACATTTTTATGAGCTGTATTAGCAGAAGCAAGAAAAGAGCATTCCTTAGTGCTTTGGAGGCTGCAGCTGAGTGACCTCACAAGAGATGATCAATTGGTTTTGACAAATGTCATCATCAATCACAACCATTAAATCTATCTCCCAACTGATGCTGAATATTTGCAGTATTTCCATACATTTTTATATTAGACTGTTCTTTACTGTCTTCCACGATGAACTCATAGAACCAATTAAAAAAACAATCCTAAGTGTGTTTGTAAGGAGCCTTTCTGGTAATTCCACATAATCCCTTATAGATGATGGAAAATCATTGTGATGCCAGGAGTTGAGTCATTCGCTGCAGCATGCACAGTCTCTGATGTGTTTCCGCAGCCACTGTATTAAGTGTCTGGTCCAACTCAGTTTCTGGTCAATGATGATCTCCAGGTTGTTATTGAGCAATAATGGACAATTCAAGGGCATGGGAAAATGGCAACGCTTCCTGTAAAATGAGGAGTTCACTGCCATGAGATCATAAGCAGCAAAGCAAGTGTAGAATGAGCAGTCCTTCATGCCAGTTATAGTACCCAACAAGATCTTGGCTGGTCTTTTACCTCAGTGCCACTTTCCGGCACAGACCAATATCCCCTGATTATTTTAATATGTAGAAACAAATCAATCTCTTTCCTAAATGCATTACCAACCAAGCCTCCACAGCCCTCCTGGATAGCAAATGACAATGACTCACTATCTCTGGGTGACGACATTGCTGTTCATCCATGTCCTGATTGGCTAATTCCTTATCTTGAGACTTTGGAACATTATTTCTTGGTTAATGTTAATATGTCATGATATTCCAGATGACATAGGTTTGTGAGGAGGGAAAAATGTAATAGAAACTCAATATAGTGAGAATTTGTAGTATACAACGTATGATGAAATAAGGCGATGTTAACTACAGAACGGCCACAGGGAGACAAAGAGTAAGGAAATGGCAAGGAAATTATGGAGGTGCACCTGGTCCTGATGCTTTAGATAAACTCTCTTCAAGAGATAAGTTTAGGATAAAATCCTTTATTCCTATACTAGATGCACTTGAAACCAATTTAAAAAGAAGAGATACTGTGTACAGTGAAGTTGCACAACAGTTTTTCTTTCTTGCTAATCTGACCGCATCTAAGCAAGAAATTCAGCAAGGTGTTGAACTGTTGATGGAAGCATGCCCAGAGGATGTTGGCCTGAAACTTACTGATGAACTTTTGCACTTTCACTCGTACGTGAGACAGCCATAGGCATACAGTAGAGCACTCTCTGTCTCATACAGACCTTTATCAAATAATATACAAGGAAACAATTCAGATGGCCTTCCCTAATGTGGAAGCAATCTTGCGGCTGTTTCTTAGCTTAATGGTCACCAACTGCTCGGGAGAGAGGTCTTTTTCAAGACTCAAAAGAATTCAAAATGAATTAAGGTCCACAATGTCTCAAGAGAGGTTGGCTGAAATGAGCATTCTGTGCATTGAGAGTGACAAATCCAGACAAACAGATCTTGGTGAACTTCTGGATGATTTTGCGATGAAGAAGGCGAGAAAAAAACATTTTTGCTCTTCGTGTATTTGTAGTTTCTTTATTTCTTAATATTCCACATTCAATTCAAGAGACACTTATTGTCCATGCACCAATTGGTACAATGAAATTTGGGGTCACCATCCACGTCGGAACGGGAGAACATTCTCAGCGGCTTGGACTTCCGAATCGGCCATTTCCTACCGGAGACCGCGCTCCCAAAGTCCACAGGCTGAGCTGGGCGGAGATTCACGCTGGTGGCCCTCAGCAGAGGGATCCCAGGGCTCCGAGATGTTGAAATCAGCGAGGCCCGAAGCTGGGAGTTCCGCAAACCACAGCTCCATGATGTTGAAGCAGCAGGCCCAACACTCCGGAGCTTCAAACGGCGATCCAGGTAAGGCATCGCCTGCTCTGCGATGAATCCAATATGTATTTTAAAACCAAGTGTTTAAAGACAACATGCAGTAGGATCTAAAAGTGTCACACTGTCACTGTCGGGTAGTCACGGTCCTCTAGTCGTGGGGTGGGGGATTGGGAGGGGTGGGGGGGGCTCACAAGTGAAATAGCTTAGGGCCTGGCCTCTCTTCATCTAAATTCGGCCCTGCCCGCTCGCTTCCTGACCATTGCAGTGTACAGTTCTTCAATGGAGGAAAGGTTGCAGCCAACAACCTTCTCAGCTAATTGAACGATTTGCTGCAGCCTCCGGTTGTCGTGCTTGGTGGCTGAGCCAAACCAGACCATGATGGATAAAGTGAGGACAGATTCTACGATAGCCATGTAGAATTGGACCATCATTGCCTGTGGCAGATTGTGCTTCCTCAGCTGCTGCAGGAAGTACATCCTCTGTTGGGCCTTTTTGACTGTGGAGTCGATGGTGGCCCCCCATTTAAGGTCCTTGGAGATGATTGTTCCAAGGAACTTAAAGGACTCCACAGATGTGACTGGTCTTGTTGATGGTGAATGGGGGAAGGGGAGGGGGAGCTCTCCTAAAGTCTACTATCAATTCCACCGTCTTTAGAGCATTGAGCTCCAGGTTGTTACGAAGGCACCAGGATGCAAGCTGTGTCACTTCCTGTCTGTAGGCAGATTCCTCCCCATCCTGGATCAGTCCAATCAGGGTTGTGTCGTCTGCGAACTTGAGAAGCTTGACAGAGGAGTCTGTGGAGGTGCAGTCATTGGTGCAGAGGGAGTAAAGGAGACGGGAGAGTACACACAGCCTTGCAGTGCTCCTATGCTGAGGGTCTACGGGTCCGAGATGTGCTTTCCCAGCCTCACATGCTGCTTCCTGTCTGTCAGGAAGTCGGTGATCCCCACTGACAGAGGCGTTAACTGGAAAAGTTTGAAGTGCAGTAGCTATGGCACAATGGTGTTGAATGCAGAGTTAAAATCCATAAACAAAATCCTTGCATAGGTTCCCTTGCAGTCTGGATGCTGGAAGATGAAGTGCAGGCCTAGGTTGATGGCGTCATCCACTGATCTACTTGTTGGAGTTTAGGATGAGTGGAGACCTCATTGAAACTTACCGAATAATGAAATACCTGGATAAAGTGGATATGGAGAGGGTGTTTCCACTAGCAGGAGTGTCTTGGACCAGAGGCTGTAGCTTCAGCATAAAAGGACATACCTTTAGAAAGGAGATGAGGGGTAATTTATTTTGTCAGAGTGTGGTAAATCTGTGGAATTCATTGCCACAGAAGGGTGTGGAGGCCATCAATGGATATTTTTAAGGCGGATTTGACAGATTATTAATTGGTACACATGTCAGTGATTATGAGAAGGCTGGAGAATGGGATTTTGAGGGGAAGATTGATCAGCCGTGATTGAAAGGCAGAATAGACTTGATGAGCTAAATAGCCAAATCTGTTATAATTTATGATTGAAGTTCCCAGGTGTATAGTATGGCTTACCACGCAGATGTGCATAGTGAACACACCATCTCCACGGCAGTGAACACACCATCTTCAGCTTCAGTGAGACTGTATTAAGCTGATATACACCTCACATTGACAAATGCTCCAGAGCAGCACAAGTGCTGTTTATTGTTCCTAAATCTGAGAAGCACTGGCAAATTCATGTGCCAACGCTGTTTGATATTTGAGGATAACAAGGTGAATTCCTCTCTATTAAGTGAGAATGAAGGTTGTATTTTTTTACATGTGGAAGGTGTTAGTTGCTGTTACCTGGAAATGTCTGGAGATTGAGGCCATGCTGCTCCACCTGTGAGATTCCAGTCCTAACAAATTGCAAATATTTGATGATGCAGGTGGGGTTCAATTATTTAGACCCCATTTTCATGTCTGTGGCTCCCAACTAGTGATAATTGTGTGTACATTAATCAATTTAACAGGGCAGGCATCATTCTGCATTTTACATTGATTAACACCACCCCTGCATGTTCTGTATGCTCTGGACATGAATACATGAAGCACACAGAAACATACAAGCAACTCTGCTCAGGGTGTGTCATAATCTACTGATTGTGGTTGTAATTCATTTTACAAAGCACTACAGTTCCGTGGAGCTTCAGAAACATGTTATTGAATTTCTAAAGCATATCCAAGTTGTTAATATAACACCATAACAAGGCTACTGTACATATTTGTGGACAATGTAATGATTTATTTTGTTTTGTGTCTGGGTGTGGTAATCATGAAGCGAAATACTAATTTGTGAAGTGTTTTATCTTGTCCAATAAAAGCAAACACATAATCTTAAGACATACTCCGCACATGTACAATAACGATATTATAACCTACCCAATCACTAGATGAGATAAACACGGTGGGAACTTGAGCCATTAAATAGATTAAGGGAGCAATTAGCAAGCAACATGTAGGTGCGGTGTGCATGTTAGTGCCAATAATTCTCTGATTTTCCCAAGCACAAACAGGATAGCAACCTTCTAAAGTGAGTGAATATTTGATTGGGCAAGTGGCATCAGTGTAGATGGGGCAACTTTGTTGGTTTGGGCGTCAAGCCGAATGGCCTATTTCCATGCTGTATGACTGTAAGACTACTGGGCTCTCTTTGATTTTCATTACTACCATTATCTGCAAATTTTAGATGGGCTGCTAACAGGAGCAGACTCAAGGCACCAAAGGCCAGAGACCACTCGAATGGTGCATCTGACAGGGTTCAAGAAACTCAGGGATAGATAGTGGTGATTTTGAATGCTACAGTGGGTAGTCCTCAGAGGGATTTATTTAAAATGCACACATATTCTATTGTATCCTGCCATTGATTAGCACTGCCATCTGGTGGTTGGAAGTGAAAAAAAGTTTGTTTGTGTTGGACTGTGTGGAGTTTGCACATTCTCCTTATGACTGAGTGAGTTTCCCATGGGTTCTCCCAACAAAGTGCTAGTTGAAGTGCAGGATGTTGATGGGCAAGTGGGAGAATAGGTTAGAGGGAATAATTGGAGAAGGGAATTGATTGAATCACACGGAGAACTGAGTCAAATTGGCCTCATGAGATATTTCTGCATTGAATGTTGAAGTTTTTGCCACAGTTAAGCAAAAAATATGTGTGTTCGTTGTCAACGGGCTGAAACCACGAGCAACCTCAGGGAAGAGCAAGCCTCAGAAACTTTGTAGCAGTTTGTTTGGGGTCAGAGATGAATGCTATAGTTTCCCTGCTGACAGTTTTTCCATCTAAATAAAATACAAAATGATGTTAAAATAAAGGTGACACCCAGGTTATTGATGGAATTGCATTCCCAGAGAGCGGTCCATATAGGTTTTTACTGCAAAATGAAGTCACGTCATCCACACATACATCAAGAAATGGGAGTTGAAAAAAATGTCCTTATTTCCTTACTTTTTTTCCACTAGATTTCTGAAGAGAATATTTCTTGTATATCCCAGATTTATTGGTAGTGATTTATTAATTCCATTACTCGGGCTCCTGTAATGCAGGGGGAGGGGGACGGGTCATCTGTACAGTACTGATGCAGTACACAGAACATAGAACAGTACAGACACAAAATGTTGGAGTAATTCAGCGGTGGGGAGGGGGTGGAGAGGCCTGACCTGCTGAGTTACTCCAGCATTCTGTGTCTATCTTTGATGTAAACTAGCATCCACAGTTTCTTCCTATATATTGAACAGTACAGCACAGGAACAGACCCTTTGGCCCACAATCTTTGTGCCGAACGTGATGCCAAGTTAAACTTATCTCATCTACCTGTACATGATTCATATCCCTCTATTCCCTGCACATCCAAGTGCCTATCTAAAAGTCTCGTGAACGCCACTATATCTGCCACCTCCACCAACCTTGGTAATGCCTTTCAGGCCCCCACTACCCTGTGTAAAAATTTTGCCCTGCACGTCAACATGAAACTTTCCACTCTCACCTTATAGCTGTGCCTTCTAGTGTTGGACATTTCCACCTTGGAAAAAATATTCTGACTGTCTACCCTATCTATGCCTCTCATATTTTTATATACTTCAGTTAAATCTCCCCCTCAACCTCCAATGTCTCCTAGTCTATCCTGCAGCTGAAACACTCTAATCCAGGCAGCATTCTGGTAAACCTTCTCTGCACTCTCTCCAAAGCCTCCACATCTTTCCTCTAATGTGGTCAACAGATAGCACTCAACCAAGGAATTTGTTCAACTTTTCTATTCACATCATGACATTGTAGTGCATTACTTTTAAAGTTAACCTTTTCCCCAATCCTTTGTGAACTTAGTTAAGCATTTGAGGAGTGACAAGCAATATTTTTTGGTTGACTTATTCTAGTTTTGACTTCACAGCTCTTGTTTCACATGATAATTTATGCTATAAAAGAGAAAGATGCGTGCACAATTATAATCAATTGCAAAATGCAATTATTGTACAGCTAATTAGCATTGTCCATGGCAACAGCTTTGTTCCACCACTGCCAAAATAAAACTGCTCAAATTATTTCCTAGTTTTTAACTATTCCTGCACTACAAAAAGTGGAAGTTTGCCTTTTGACTTTTCACTCTCCCATTAATAAAAGCAACAGAAAATACACATGGGAAATCACATTCTGCAAAAATGTTTTTGTGTGTCATTGTGCTGAGTCCTACTTTAGTATTTTATCAATGCAAGTACATCATATAATGTGATAGTATATTCGTTATGACATTATATATTTGGATTACATGCCAGGACTATGATCTTTGCATGTTTTTAAATACTCCTCAAAGCATGCAAATTAACTCTATTTGCATGCTTTGAGGAATATTTAAAAGCATGCAAAAATCATAATCCTCCCATATAATCCAAATTGGAAAGACAAACGAACTGCAGGTGCCAGTTTTCATAAAAACACAAAGTGCTGGAGTAACACAGTGGGTCAGGCAGCATCTCTGGAGGACGAATAGATGATGTTTCAGGTCAGGACCTGAAGAAGGGTTTTGGCCCGAAACGTCGCCTTTTTTTTTGCTCCATGGATGCTGCTGCACCCGCTGAGTTTCTCCAGCAATTTTGTGTACCTTCAGGTCAGGACCCTTCTTTTTACTTATTGTAGTAGGGGACACACAGCTGGAAAAGAGGTGGAGGCAGGACGAAGCCTGACAAGTGATAGGTGGATACAATTGAAGGGGTTTGATTGGTAGATGAGTGGACAAAGATGAAAAGGAGACAAAAGCATGTCAAATAAGGAGATGAGTGAAATGTAATACCAGAGGGAGGAATATAGGTGGAAGACGATCGTGAAAAAAGGAAAGTGGCAAAAATGGGTGCGTCTATAGTGGGGCATGGGAAAGAGAGGGGGAATAAAGGAGGGGGGGGGGGGGGGGTGGTAAACCAAATATTTGAAGCTCAACGTTCATACCATTGGATTGTAAGATACCAAAGCAGAATATGAGGTGCTGTTCCTCTTCTTCATCTAAAATTGGAAAATGTAATGTTTGTTACATTGGTTTGTAAGTTCCCAAGTGGAATCCTGCAGTGATCCAAAATGTTGATAATGTTAAATAACATGGTAAGCAGCCTCTTCGCATGAGATCTCTCTTTGGAAGAGAGATAGTACCTTCCCTCACTCTTCCAAAGCCCTTCCATTGTCCAGATCAATGAAGCTGCGCATGACTTGCTCAAAATCCACCTGGCAAATTGTAGTCAGTGAATCAGCAACAATTGCTTTCTCTCATGAGGAACGGCACCTCGTAAAGCTGCTGCTGATACAAATCTCATCCTTATCATTGCCATATCCAGAATTAGTAATTCTCATGTTTTCTTCAAAAATCTCCTATCCTCCACTCTTTATCAGGTCCTCCTTGCTACCTATGATGCACCATTTGGCTCGCACATCAGATCATACTCACTCATCTATATTTTCTATCAATCGGCAACATGTCAAATCTAAAATGCCTGAGCTCATGGTGAGTTTATTTCATGACATTGTTATTTGCTATGTTTGTACCTTCTGCCAGTCCTACAGTATTGAAGGAAACAATGTTGCTGCCTCTGGCTGCTTTATAATCTCCTAAATTATCATCTAATTTCAGCCATCCATCAATTCTTGGAAATGCATCAATTAACTTTTCATTCTTTATTTAGGTATTTTATTTAGTCACCATTCTTAACGTCTATTTCTTTTTAATGTCTATTTCTTTGACTTAACTTCATTGAGATGTTTACTACGATAAAGGTGTAATTTAAAAGCAAGTGTCTGTAAATTACATAATCAGCCTTTGTTCTGCATCACACGTTATCCATTTCAAATTCAGGAGACATTGGGAAAACCTTCAGACTAAGAAACACTCATAGTGACAGTACGAAAAATGATATATTTTTAAATAAAAATCAAGTGCCTGATATACTTTACAAGTAACATGTGTGCATTTAAGCCAATTTAAAACAGGAATCCATCTCAAAGGTTTGAATGACATCAAAACTCCCTGGGCTTACTCTTTTGACATGAAGTTATTTGAAACCTCAGATTGGATTACAGCCTAATAAATCACTTGTTCTTAATTATTATTCTGTAATTATGTATCAGGAATAGTTAATACATGCAAATTATTTATACATTTCGTAAAATTTCACCAGTCACCCATTGGAATAATCTTCACAGATTACAGTTGTTCTGAAGTATTATACACAAATTCCTTAAATGCTACAGTAGAAATTAGAATGATGTTAAAAATAAACCAATTGCTTCACTAGATAAATGCAATAAATAACTTGACATATTATTTTTTGCACTTTTTCTAATTGATCTTTATTATTTTATTTTCTGAAGTGTTCCAAAATTGTTTTAAAATAATGTTTTATGTCAGGCACAATAAGGACCTCAATCTCGTGATATTTGATTTTTTTTGTTATTTAAAAATATTGTTAACTTTACTAGCTTGACTTAATGTAATTTATTTTAGTCTAATACTCCTGAACACTGTACTTTGAAGCTATATAAAAGTAGTTTGTATTGAGGTCACTGTTGTATTTATTATGTGTCACACAATTTCTCTATCATTGTTAATCTATTAACAATTCAGACCACACTTGCAATGTGTCACTGAACTGGATGCATTACCAAAGCAGGCAAGGAACATTTTCTTATGCTGGGCCTCACCTTTTAAATCCTTGCACACTAATACATATGCTTTTTACATTAATTGTCCATTGTGGAATACTACCACGTATATTGAATTACCAGTCTAGTAAAAATCAATGTCACCAAGTAACGTCTCCAAGGAAACCAGACAGAGTTCATTCCTTCTCAGTTCCACACCCTCTCGTATCAGGCCCACTCAGTTCAGGCAGTTAATTACTCATGCAAGCAGTACATTTGCTCCAGTGTTGCCGTATCTGTTACTTATGCTATTATATCAATCATCACTAATTCACGTGCAGGATAGCTTCAAATGTCTGTTATAGTTTTCAAGAATAGCACGTTTGGTAGCTAAAACAACCCTGTAGATTAGCACAACCCACTTAATCATGTGAAATCAATGATATAACAAATGAGTGACTGGCATTCACAAGTATTAGTTCTCTGCCTTTAACAACGACTATCTTTATAATATCGATACCATTATTGAAAACATAAACTATAATTCTAATGATATTGAATTTATACCTTGTATTCCAAACATTAAATACAGCATGATTTCATTTTACTTTGGAGGCACAAGGGACTGCAGATGCCAGGACCTGGAGCCATAAAGGAGAGCTGCTGGAGGCAGCATGTGTGGAGAAAAATGAATAGTTGACTTCTCAGCTCGGGACCCTGGTGGAAGAAGGGTCTAGATGAAGGGTTTAAACCTAAAATGTCATCTATTCATTTCTCTCCACAGATGATGTCTGACCCATCGAGTACCTCCAGCATCTCTCCCTTCTTTTTCATTTTATTACATTTTATGCTATAGATCTGACTGAGTACTATTGCAAGTGAAAATTAAGCTCCTTCTTGCAGCAACTTGACTGAGAACCATAGTTCTGCCGTGTTTGACAAACTATAATAAGACCAAAAATTCTTGCCAGTGATTACCTATTCACACTCAATACTGACCTACAAAAACAAGTCAAGATTTTCTTTTGTGATTTCCTGATTCAACTGGTTACTAAACATTCATTCTTCAGCTTAAAAATTGAAACGGAATTTTCAGCTTTGCAACATGGTAAGATGAATTTTGGGTTCAGACAGTATGGCATCCGATGTTTATCCACATGGAGGGAACAGCAAGCGCTGTGCCAACCAGCATTCTGCGCCATACATTTACGAGTCATTTTGCAAGCACTAACTTCAAATGTTCCCCCATACAGGTATATATCCAGGTTAGTCGGGAAGTGGTGTTGGGTAAATTGAATGGATTAAAGGCCGATAAATCCCCAGGGCCAGATAGGCTGCATCCCAGAGTACTTAAGGAAGTAGCTCCAGAAATAGTGGATGCATTAGTAATAATCTTTCAAAACTCCTTAGATTCTGGAGTAGTTCCAGAGGATTGGCAGGTAGCAAACGTAATCCCACTTTTTAAGAAGGGAGGGAGAGAGAAAACGGGGAATTACAGACCAGTTAGCCTAACATCGGTAGTGGGGAAACTGCTAGAGTCAGTTATTAAAGATGGGATAGCAGCACATTTAGAAAGTGGTGAAATCATTGGACAAAGTCAGCATGGATTTACGAAAGGTAAATCATGTCTGACGAATCTTATAGAATTTTTCGAGGATGTAACTAGTAGCGTGGATAGGGGAGAACCAGTGGATGTGGTGTATCTGGACTTCCAGAAGGCGTTCGACAAGGTCCCACATAAGAGATTAGTATACAAACTTAAAGCACATGGCATTGGGGGTTCAGTATTGATGTGGATAGAGAACTGGCTGGCAAACAGGAAGCAAAGAGTAGGAGTAAACGGGTCCTTTTCACAATGGCAGGCAGTGACTAGTGGGGTACCGCAAGGCTCAGTACTGGGACCCCAGCTATTTACAATATATATTAATGATCTGGATGAGGGAATTGAAGGCAATATCTCCAAGTTTGCGGATGACACTAAGCTGGGGGCAGTGTTAGGTGTGAGGAGGATGCTAGGAGACTGCAAGGTGACTTGGATAGGCTGGGTGAGTGGGCAAATGTTTGGCAGATGCAGTTTAATGTGGATAAATGTGAGGTTATCCATTTTGGTGGAAAAAACGGGAAAGCAGATTATTATCTAAACGGTGGCCGATTGGGAAAGGGGGAGATGCAGCGAGACCTGGGTGTCATGGTACACCAGTCATTGAAGGTAGGCATGCAGGTGCAGCAGGCAGTAAAGAAAGCGAATGGCATGTTGGCTTCATAGCAAGAGGATTTGCGTATAGGAGCAGGGAGGTTCTACTGCGGTTGTACAGGGTCTTGGTGAGACCACGCCTGGAGTATTGTGTACAGTTTTGGTCTCCAAATCTGAGGAAGGACATTATTGCCATAGGGGGAGTGCAGAGAAGGTTCACCAGACTGATTCCTGGGATGTCAGGACTGTCCTATGAAGAAAGACTGGATAGACTTGGTTTATACTCTCTAGAGTTTAGGAGATTGAGAGGGGATCTTATAGAAACTTACAAAATTCTTAAGGGGTTGGACAGGCTAGATGCAGGAAGATTCGTTTCCGATGTTGGGGAAGTCCAGGACAAGGGGTCACAGCTTAAGGATAAGGGGGAAATCCTTTAAAACCGAGATGAGGAGAACTTTTTTCACACAGAGAGTGGTGAATCTCTGGAACTCTCTGCCACAGAGGGTAGTTGAGGCCAGTTCATTGGCTATATTTAAGAGGGAGTTAGATGTGGCCCTTGTGGCCAAGGGGATCAGAGGGTATGGAGAAAAGGCAGGTACGGGATACTGAGTTGGATGATCAGCCATGATCATATTAAATGGCGGTGCAGGCACGAAGGGCCGAATGGCCTACTCCTGCACCTAATTTCTATGTTTCTATGTTTCTATACCTAAATATAGGTATGTACCATTGTCTTATATAATTGTGTTGAATATCATTTGCACCATCAACAGTGATACAAATCAAATTGCCTCAGTGTTGGGAAGTAAAGTTAGTTCTTGGTCACAGATACTTTAAAGAAAGCATCAGAAAATGGTACAAAGAGAAGCAGTGAGAACTTGAAAGCAACAGAAATTCGGAACATACTCATAAAGTGCCAAAAGATCACTTATTCTTTGATTGACGGTCAGAAAGAACCAGTTCGAATTTAGGTTTTAGAATTTTTGCAAATAACCTTTAAATTTTAGTTTAATGCATTTATGCTTACAAATATCTATTCCCTACACATTATGGGCTGATTAGTTTTTTCTTGCTCAAACATAGCAGAATTACCTTGGGAATGTTAAGGGCCTGTCCCACTTTCACAACCTAATTCTCGACCTCTGCCGAGTTTGCCCTTGACTCATACTCACAGCATGGTCGACAATACAGGCGTCACCCCGCGACATGTCGCTTGTTTGGGCGTGAGTAGTCGCCCAATGAGTTGTACGTTTTTCTGGTCGTCGCTGGATTTTCAACATGTTGAAAATTTTCGGCGACCAGCTGTGACTATGACCGGGTGCTGGCAAGTCGCCGAAAAAATTGCGTAAGTGAAACAGGCTCTTAAGACAAATTGTTTCCTATAACCTTCAGTAACTTTAAGATGGTGAAGGCTTAAGCAATGCATGTCCTTCATAGTATGGCTGAATATAGAAGAGGATAGCCAGTAAATCAATAATAAAAAGCACAGAACACTCTTCAGTTTGCAGTGAAAATCACACTGGTATGGCATCTGCTATCATTGCTCCTGTAGCAGCACCTGGTGGCTAGCCATGGCCATAGCGAACCCTCGGCTCATGAGGGAGGAGTTGAACGGCTCGGAGTGGGAGGCGTTTGGTCATGGGGTCTGTCCCTGGGTACTTAAGGTCGGGTAATGCCCAGTTATGGGGTTGGAGTAAGGAGTGGCACGGTGACAGTAATAAATTACATTTCGTTCTCACAACTTTGTGTTCGACTCATTTTTGACTGGACTCCTGAGTCCCCACTACACTGGTGACCCCAATGACCAAAATTTCCCCCAAAAAATGCATATTGCTCAACACACCGCTGCCGCCTACGAGGACGAGCTCAACGCAGTCACCCTGAAGCTGCCTACCTTTTGGACTTCACAGCCGGGGTTTTGGTTCCGTCAGGTCGAATCACAGTTCTTCGTCTGCGGCGTAACAGTCGACGAGACCCGGTATCAATACGTGGTAAGCGCTCTCGACCAGTAAACGCCCGGCCTGGTCGTGCCGTACCTGGATAATCCGCCACCGGCAGGTAAGTACGCAGGCCTCAAGGAGCTGCTGCTCCGGATCTTCGGGCCGAGTCGCATGGAGCAAGCGGTGCGGGTTCTCAACATGGGCGGGCTCGGTGACCGTAAACCCTCAGCCCTCATGAGCAAGATGCTCGCGCTCATGGGCGACCACCGGCCCTGCCTCCTGTTCGAGTACACCTACCTGCAGCAGTTGCCACGTGACATCCGCCGGCAGCTCTTGGGGGAGAGCTTCGAAGATCCTCTGAGGCTAGCGGCGCGTGCCGACAAACTGTGGCTGGAGCCCTGGACCGACTCGATGCAGCACCCTGGAAGGCACAGTGGCCTAGGACCATGCCCAGAAGAGGCTCTGTGGAGCTGCAGACCAGGCAAGGGTCAAAGGATGCACTGGCTCGGGCGGTCATGCTGGTGCACCCGCGAACAGACGCCCCCACAGCTTTTACCGTGGATCCCTCGGTCTTCGCAGTCTCTCGCCTCTTGCCTTCAGCTGACTGCTGAACCCAGCGGAGTGTCACTACAGTGCCTTTGACCGGGAGTTGCTCTCCTTGCATCTTACGGTGCGGCATTTCCGGTACTTCTTGGAGGGCCGGCACTTCGTGGCCTTCATGGACCATAAGCCCCTCACATTCGCATTCACCAAGGTCTTGGATTCTTGGTCCGCATGGCAGCAGCGCTAGCTGATAACCATATCTGAATACACCACCGACATCTGGCACATTGCCGGTAAATACAACCTGGTGGTGGACGCAATGGGCCCGCCCGGCGATCGCAGCCGTGCTTAACCCGGCGTTCGGGATATACTCCTCCACCTTGACAATGGCGCAGCTGATGGACGAGGAAATGCCAGCTTACCGCACCGCGATCTCCAGATTGTTGCTTGAGAATGTGCTGTTGGGTCCCTCGGGTGTTTCCATTTTATGCAAAGTGTCCACGGGACAGCTGCGTCCAGTTGTCCCGGCAGCCTGGCGCGTTCGTGTGTTCGAGGTGAGCCACGGTCTGGCCCTCCCATTGATCCGGGCCACGGTTGCCATGATGATGGCAAGGTTCATCTGGCACGGTCTGCGGAAGCAGGTCGGTCGCTGGGCACAGACGTGCGTCCCGTGCCAGTCGTCCAACATACATCGGCACGTCTGTGCACCGATACAGGATTTCTTGGTACCACAGCGGCAGTTCGACCACGTGCACATTGTGGGGCCGCTGCCGCCATCCCGGGGTGTGTTGCATCTACTGACGGTGGTAGATCGTTTAACGCGGAGACCATCCCGCTCGTGGACACTTCCGCCCAGTCATGCGCTCGGGCCCTTGTGGCAAATTGGATTGCCTGCTTCGGGGTTCCCCTGGATATCACTTTGGACAGGGGCCTCCAGTTCACATCCGAGCTGTGGTCCGTGATGGCCCGCTTGCTGATGAAGCAGCTCCACCATTCGACAGCATACCATCCCCATTCGAATGGGTTGGTGGAGCGGTTCCACCGCTGTCTCAAGGCCATCCTGAAAGCTCACATTATGGGCCTGGAGTGGATAGATGAGCTGCTCTGAGCGTTGTTGAGGATTCGTACTGCCCCTAAAGAGGATTTGGCATCATCCTCGGCAGAGTTGGTGTATGGCGCTCCGCTCACCGTCCCGGGAGCGTTCGGCCTGGCGGCTGATGGGTCCCGGGAACCACCATCCTCCATGCTGCTGCTCTTGCGGGAGAGGGTCGGTGCCCTGTCTCCCGTTCCGACTTCTTGGCATGGCATGGCCCCTTTCCATGTGCCGCTGATGCTGGCGGACTGCTCTTTCGTCTTTCTGCGCCACAACGCCCTTGCAACGGCCCAATGAAGGTTCCTTTCGGGTGCTGCGGCACGGGACAGCGGCATTTGTACTGGGCATGGGGAGCCTGCAAAAGACTGTGTCCGTGGAGCACCTTAAGCCGGCCCATTTGGACTTGAGTGAGCCAGTTCGGGTGGTCCAGCCTCCCTGGAAGGGGGATTGAACGTGGTCATAATAAATCAGAGTGATAGCTAAAAGTAATTGGTTGTGCAGGAAAGTGTTCATTTCTGTCATTCCTAAAATTCTCAGTACAATAGGAGCTGAGCAGCACAGTTGGTGCAGCAAGTATCACTGCCTCACAGCCCTGGTGATCCTAGTTCATTTCTAACTTCAGATGCTGCATGTGCCTAGTTTTGAATGTTCTCCATCTTTATATTCTCCCGTTTATTCCTCCCACGCCCCATGGACATAAATGACCCTTACTCTGGGTAGGTAGGGAATTAAAGGGCCTATACGAGAGATAGGTTACAGGGAAATGGGAGTTCACTGAGTTGGTATAGACTCGATGGGATGAATGTCTCCCTTCAAACTTATGACAGTTCCCCCATTTATATCCTGTACCTATTCTCACTTACAATTCCCTAACTTTTAATCCATAATCTATCGAGTGTGAGGGTGATATACAGTATCTAATCAATAAACTACCAATCAGGGCCTCTTTGAGGTATGGGGCTGGCCATGGCGGCGCTGCCTTGCAGCTGCGGCTCGCCTGCAGTCTGTTTGTTTTCTTTTGGCCCGTTGTAACAGTTTATTTTGGTTTATTTTAGTTGTGTATGTGTTGGAGGAACATGTTTTTTAACTCTTCCTTCGAGGAGGGATGTGATCTTTCACACCGTATCCCCCCGTCTCCGTCTGCGCTGAGGACCTATCGCGGAGCTGGCAGCCTCCAACTGGGACCGACCTCGAGGCTCCGGAGGCAGAACCAGGACTTACCAACATGAGGCTAGCCGACTTCGGGGCTGTGGTTGCGGGGCGACCCAACTTCCAACCCGACTTTGGAGCCTCGGAGGCTCGGCCGCGGGCCAGTAGATGACATCGTCGGGAGCTCACAGGTCACAGGTTGGTGACCTGTTTTTCCGGAGCTCCCGCAACTACAGCTGCGTCCGCTGGACTCGAGGGCGGCAGCTTCGGCCGCCCCGGGCCGCGGAGTTTGAACCAGCCCGTTTGCAGAGCTCGGATTCAGCCGCGGGACTTGCTCACCATCACCTGGCGGGGTCACAACATCGGAGGCCTGGATTGCCTCAGCGCAGAGGGAGAGCAAGGAGGGAAGAGTGAGAAATTGAGTGAAATCCAGGTTAGTCGGGAAGTGGTGTTGGGTAAATTGAATGGATTAAAGGCCGATAAATCCCCAGGGCCAGATAGGCTGCATCCCAGAGTACTTAAGGAAGTAGCTCCAGAAATAGTGGATGCATTAGTAATAATCTTTCAAAACTCCTTAGATTCTGGAGTAGTTCCAGAGGATTGGCGGGTAGCAAACGTAACCCCACTTTTTAAGAAGGGAGGGAGAGAGAAAACGGGGAATTACAGACCAGTTAGCCTAACATCGGTAGTGGGGAAACTGCTAGAGTCAGTTATTAAAGATGGGATAGCAGCACATTTAGAAAGTGGTGAAATCATTGGACAAAGTCAGCATGGATTTACGAAAGGTAAATCATGTCTGACGAATCTTATAGAATTTTTTTCGAGGATGTAACTAGTAGCGTGGATAGGGGAGAACCTGTGGATGTGGTGTATCTGGACTTCCAGAAGGCTTTCGACAAGGTCCCACATAAGAGATTAGTATACACAACTTAAAGCACATGGCATTGGGGTTCAGTATTGATGTGGATAGAGAACTGGCTGGCAAACAGGAAGCAAAGAGTAGGAGTAAACGGGTCCTTTTCACAATGGCAGGGAGTGACTAGTGGGGTACCGCAAGGCTCAGTACTGGGACCCCAGCTATTTACAATATATATTAATGATCTGGATGAGGGAATTGAAGGCAATATCTCCAAGTTTGCGGATGACACTAAGCTGGGGGGCAGTGTTAGGTGTGAGGAGGATGCTAGGAGACTGCAAGGTGACTTGGATAGGCTGGGTGAGTGGGCAAATGTTTGGCAGATGCAGTTTAATGTGGATAAATGTGAGGTTATCCATTTTGGTGGCAAAAACGGGAAAGCAGATTATTATCTAAACGGTGGCCGATTGGGAAAGGGGGAGATGCAGCGAGACCTGGGTGTCATGGTACACCAGTCATTGAAGGTAGGCATGCAGGTGCAGCAGGCAGTAAAGAAAGCGAATGGCATGTTGGCTTTCATAGCAAGAGGATTTGAGTATAGGAGCAGGGAGGTTCTACTGCAGTTGTATAGGGTCTTGGTGAGACCACACCTGGAGTATTGCGTGCAGTTTTGGTCTCCAAATCTGAGGAAGGACATTATTGCCATAGAGGGAGTGCAGAGAAGGTTCACCAGACTGATTCCTGGGATGTCAGGACTGTCTTATGAAGAAAGACTGGATAGACTTGGTTTATACTCTCTAGAGTTTAGGAGATTGAGAGGGGATCTTATAGAAACTTACAAAATTCTTAAGGGGTTGGACAGGCTAGATGCAGGAAGATTGTTTCCGATGTTGGGGAAGTCCAGGACAAGGGGTCACAGCTTAAGGATAAGGGGGAAATCCTTTAAAACCGAGATGAGGAGAACTTTTTTCACAGAGAGAGTGGTGAATCTCTGGAACTCTCTGCCACAGAGGGTAGTTGAGGCCAGTTCATTGGCTATATTTAAGAGGGAGTTAGATGTGGCCCTTGTGGCCAAGGGGATCAGAGGGTATGGAGAAAAGGCAGGTACGGGATACTGAGTTGGATGATCAGCCATGATCATATTAAATGGCGGTGCAGGCTCGAAGGCCGAATGGCCTACTCCTGCACCTAATTTCTATGTTTCTATGTTTCTAAGAGACAATTACTTTTGGACTTCAAACTGTTGAGTGTTTGTTTTGTTATTTAGTCTATGCTATGACTGCAGGCTAAACCATTTTGTTGCACTGAAAAGTGCAATGACAATAAAATTGAATCCAATCCCATCCGCCATTAGGCCTGGCATTATGTTTTTCTCGAGAGTGGGACGAGGCCTTGACATTTAGCAGTTAATGGACCGAATAGTTTTGGAGCGAATAAATCTAGCTGGGCGTGGGAACGTTTGCAGAGAAGCGGCTAGTCCTTGTTTCGTGCGGGCACCCGACAGTTGGAACTTTGACCCGGGTGAGCGACGGTTGGAACTTTGACCCGGGCGAGCGACGGTTGGAGCTCTGAGCGGGGCGGGCGAGCGACAGTTGGAGTTCTGACCCGGGCGGGCGCCGGACGGTTGGAGTTCTGACCCGAGCGGGCGAGCGACAGTTGGAGCTCTGACCCGAGCGGGCGAGCGACAGTTGGAGTTCTGACCCGGGCGAGCGACAGTTGGAGTTCTGACCCGGGCGGGCGGACGGGCGGGCGACAGTTGGAGTTCTGACCCGGGCGGGCGGGCGCCGGACGGTTGGAGCTCTGACCCGGGTGGGTGCGCGCCCAACGACTGCAAGGAGACCGAGTGTGTGAGGCGGTTCTTGACCTCATGGCCGCCGAGAAGACCGAGTCGACGCCGACGTGGCCCGCTGACAATCAACTCTGGTGGGTGTTGGCGGTGGAGCGCTACCTGCTGAACGAGGCCCGCTCCCACCGATACGACGTGACCCTCCACGGCGGAGGACTCAACCATCCGGTTCCACTCAAATGTCTGCTCGCACCGCAACTCAACCGCTTGGTACAGAGGAATGATGTGCGCCTGGGCTGCCGGCTCAGGGTGGGGCAGTGGTCGGTACGGGCGGACGGGGTGAAAGTAATGGAGAAAGTCGAGGTGCTGAGGGATTGCACACCTCCCCCACTTCTGACTCTGGCTCAACCTTCATCCCGCCCTTTGCTCAGCCCCACAAGCCATTACCTGCCACTTTGGGAGGAAAGCGACTATTATGGGGAGAAATGGACCGTACAAACTTGCAGCCAAGACCAAGTCAACATGGAAGGTCTGCCCTAATGTCGATTTATAGTCAACGATGAAGCAGACCCTTTTGCCCTACTAATCTTTAATAATGCCCACCTATGTTCTATTTGCCCACATTTGGACCATATCACTCAACCTTTCCTTGCCATATATCTGTCTAAGTATCTTCAAAGGGTTGTCATTGTATCTACCGCAACCATTTCCTTGGACAGCAGGTTCCATATCTGTGCTCTATGTGGGTGGGGGAAGTATCTCCTCGGGTTCTGATACATCTTTCTCCTCTCAAACCAATGCCCTTTAGTTTGTGCATTCACCTTAATATGCCCCCCATGTTTTATAAACCTCTATAAAATAACCCCTCAGCCTCCTGTACTCTGAGGAATAAAATCCCAGCCTACCCTAACGCTCCCTTTCAGTTCCTCTAGTCCTGGCAGCAACACCATGAATCGTCTATACACTTTTTCTGTATTCTTTGGATTTAAAATCCAAAATATCATCAGTTCAATGTTACTAACTGTATTGGATTCAAAGATTACAGGGACTGTAAAAATGAGCTCCCTTATTTTTAAACATGTATCTTTGTTCATTATAAAGAAAATAGAAAAGGTTTTCTCAAGTTTGTTGGATGTGGATAGGAGTCAATTAATCTGACTGCGCCATCATGAATAGTCAATATAAAAATATGTAACTATTTATTTCTCATGTAATTGTTTGCTCAGTTGCCTAATAATTGAACTTTTTCTTCATGCCAATGACTCATCAAGTCCATTGCAATAGATAATGAAATTAGTCAAAATCTAATTTTGAATTGGTGTTAGGATGGTTAACACCCACAAATGTGCTGAAACATGACCTGCATTGTTATTTAACTGACCAGGCTTGGTTGAAGACAGAAGAAACTGCAGATACTGGAATCATGAACAAAACGCAAAGTGCTTGAGGAACTCAGACAGGATTTGGGGAGAGAATGAACAGATGACATTTTGGGTTGGAACTCTTCTTCAGGCTTGATTGAATGCAGATTCCAACAATTTGGTGCACACCAATCTGAACAGGGTGTCATCTTTTATAGGACAACTCAAACTGGCTGGCACTGACTGGCTGACATTTTAAATTTCGTTGTACATGGTCCATGTTACAATGACAACAAAGAAACTATTCTATATTCTATTCTAAAGGCAGCCAGTCGCCAGCAATAATATCATATGGCTGCCTGGAGGAGTCATTATCAATGGGTGAGAAAAGGGAACTCAAAATTCTTCATCAGAGACAAAGAAATGTACTGGAAGAGAGTCCTCAGGCCAAATGGTTGAATAATCACCAAAGCCATCACAGGAATAAGCTGGTAGGAAATTGCCCAAAGTATCAAAATCCCAATTCATTTGAGTGACACAGAAATCAGTTTCATTTCCTCCCAAGATATGTTAGGTTGAAAGGTAAAATGATGATGGAAATCAGTAATGAAAACAATACTGAAATGCTCAGAAGGTCAAGCAGCATCAGTGAAGAGAGTCGGCCAAGTGTATGTTATAATTTGAAGGAATTTAATTGGCACTTTGCCAGTTTTGATGCAAATTGCAAAGATTCGTTTTCTGAGCCTGTGTGGAGCCACAAGCAACATTCTGAGTGCTATAATATGCCAAGTGAAAATGCATGTTCTTGAATTAACATTGGATTTTATTGCAAGTCTAAGGCTAAAGATAGAGGTCAGAATGAGAGTGGTTGGAAAACTAAAGCTACAGGCATATTGGAAAGATCAACTGAATTAAGGCGTTCTGTAATGCAGGCACCCGACCTGTGTTTGATTTCTCCATTGCATGGGAAACTATTTTGTCAACAATGAGTGCTGCACATTTTGGAAGAAATGCTAATTAATCTGTTCTTTACCAAGAAGCTATGCGTTTGGGTCTGGTTGGTGAGAAAATGTAAGAGGGGAGGTATGTCTGCTGAAATTGCATAAGAAAATGAGATGAAAGGGTGAAGCAGGGAGTTGTGAATGATATGCTCCCTTCAGAATGTTAAAAGGTTGGGAAGATGTATCCGATGGTGGGAGCATGTTGAACTTTTAGAAGAGATGGAACATTGATGGTTAGGAAGATGGAGGACCAGGGCAATTCTAACCTTGCTGTGGATGGGAAGAGAAGGCAGGAGTTGAAGTATGGGATATGGAACAGATGTAGTGAGAGCTGTGTAAACTATGGTTTCCAAAGGAAGGGAAGCCATGGTTAACAAAAATAAAGGCCAATTTGGAAGATTGATTCACTGCTGAAGTCTTGTTAATCAGTTGCTCCATCAAGAGGACCTGTAAATCAGATGAGAAGCGAGGAAAAATACGTGGGATCTTTAAGATATAAAAGTGCAGTTTATAGAAATCTGAAATAAAAGAGAAATGGATCAACAGTTAGAGATGCCATCAGAGCATATATAATAGACCAGAGAAAATGGAATGCGTACTTAGAGGAAATATGGTGTTAGGGTGTGTAGTCAAAATAGCTGTGGGTGTAATTGACATGACCATCTTCATGAGTAATATGCTTTATATTGAATATTTGCCAAACTGATATTATTGGATAATGTACTGGCATGAGGAGCCAAGGGAATGGAAGATAGATGTCTATCAAGTATTCAATTCTTGGTCATAGAAAATGTCAGGTGGTTCCATCTTTCTGAAGAAGGTCTTGTGTCGATCTTGAAAACAAGCCACTGACAATCTGGAAATTCTTTGATTATCCTTAACAATGAGGAAATGGAAATAAATCCTGTGAGGGAAAAGGTCTGTGTTATTAATAGGAAGCCATATTAATAATCCCTCTCAGTGGCTGTTTTCACCGATACAAAGCCATTGATCATGGGAAATAACAGTGCTATTCTTCAATGAGATTCAATATGAAATCATCTCTTTGTGAATACAATTCCAGGACATATATCTGATAATCCAGTATGTTGAAAATTGTGACACAATGCAGAAATATGCTGTGGACATTTGAAAAGCTTCACTTGTAAGGAAATTAAGTCAACACGACTTTCACCCCTATGGAGGAAACAGTCCACGCCAAAGAATGTGACCGGAGGTTTTCACACGACATTTCACATACTTCAGTGATGATAGCTTTTGAATACGTCGTTCATTTGATAGAGAGAGAATGTGCTGTTTCCGAAGACCAGGAAGTTCTTTGCAGATAAGCATGTCTTTACTTTCTGCCCCAATGGCTCTAACTCACCCGTTGGTGGGCTGAAGAGCCTGTCCAATTGAAGACTCCGAATACTGTGCCACTCTTATGACTGTAATCGAAGACATAGAAGCCAATATGTAATCTATTATTTTAGTGCCCTTAATTGCGGACTAATACAAAGGACATAATTGGTATTGGTTTATTATTGTCACATAATACTGAGTTATTGTCACTGAGTTACAGTGAAAAGATTGTGTGCTATCCAGTCGAAGCATAAGTACGTCAATGTAGTGCAAGGGAGAGAAAGAAACAGAATGGAGAATATATTGATACAGCTGCTAAGAAAGTACAGATAAAGTTCAAAGGCTGCAACAAAATAAATTGGGAGATTAGGAATTCATCCTTGGCATATGAGAAGTTCTTTCACAAGTCTGACAATAGCAGTAAAGAAGCTGTTCTTTAATTTGGTGGCATCTGCTTTCAAGCTTATGTATCTTCTGCCCGATTGGAGAATGGAGAAGAAATAATGACCAGGGTGTGAGTAGTCCTTGATTATGTCAGCTGCTTTCCCAAGGCAGTGTAATGCATACATGGAGTTGTTGGGTCGGGCGTGGGGGAGGTGGGTAGAGGCTGGTTTGCAAGTTGGACTGGGCTGAATTCTCAATGTTTTGCAACTCTTGCAGTGTTGAGCAGAAGAGTGACCATACCGAGCAATGATGCACTTGAAGTGGTGCATTTGTAGAAACTGGTACGAGTCAATTGAGACATTCTGAATTTCATTAGTCTGCTCGGGAAATAGAGTAGTTGGTGTGTTTTCTTGGCTATGGTGTTAATTTGACCAGGACACATTGTGGTGGTATTTACACCAAGGAACTTGAGATTCTCAACCATTTCCACTTCAGCACGATTGATACAGACAGAGTGTATTCTATTCCACTTCCCAAATCTGACCAGCTCCTTAATTTTGCTGATGCTGAGATACAAGATACATTTATTTGTCACATGTGCCAGTTGGCACAGTGAAATGTGATCACCATACAGCCATACAATAAAAATAAAGAACACAACACACGATAGAGTTCAACATAAAACATCTCTACACAGCAGAATCTAAAGTTTCCCACTGTGAGGGAAGGCACCAAAGTCGGTCATCTTCCTCTAATGTTCCTGATGTTCACCCGTGGTCGGGGCCTCCCAAGAGCCCTCCGCAGTCGTTGCTACGGGCAGCCTGATGTGTAGGCCCGCTCATCGGGGAGATGGAAGTCCGACGTTGGGACTGGAGGACCTCAGCGGCCTGGACATCTGAGTCGGGCACCTCCTACCGCAGTCCGCGGCTCCTAAAATCGGGCCGGTTCAAACTCCACGGCCTGGGGTGGTCGAAGCCACCAAAGCTGTGGCCTTCCAGTCCAGCGGACGCAGCTGTTGTTGTGGGAGCTCCAGAAAAACAGGTCACCAACCTGTGACCTGCGAGCTCCCGACGATGTCGTCCACTGGGCCCGCGGCCGAGTCCACCTGGGCCCGCGGCCGAGCCTTCGAGGTCGGGTCACCGCTGCCGCTGGAACGCCGCCACAGTTCCGAGACCGGGTCAGGTCGCAGCTGCCGCCGGAACGCCGCCATAACTCCGGGGTCGGGTCGCCGGAACGTTGCCACAGCTCCGAGGCCGGATCGGGTCACCGCTGCCGCCGGAACGCCGCCACAGCTCCGAGGTTGGGTCGGGTCGCCACAGCTCCGAGGTCGGGTCGGGTCGCCGCTGCCGCCGGAACGCTGCTACAGCCCCGAGGGTCATAGAGGAAGTATTACGGAACGGATGGGTGTCGTGATAGGAACTGATATCATTTCAAATACGCTGAAAGTAGATGTTGAAGATGGGCAGAAATGCCGGAGAGCTTTGAGATGTTCAAATCAAGAATTTTTTTAAAAAGCCAACAAAATGCCAACAGCAGACATGCAGAGGCATTTAATGTTATGGAAAAATAAGTTGGTATGCATACAAAATCTGATTCTTGAATCAAAGGTAAATATTCCTTAACCTCTTGCCTTGCTCATTCTGACATGATGGAAGGTTGAATTAGTGACAGCTGTGCACAAAATGCAGCATGGACCAAATAGAATGCCTTGGTGCTTCCCCCTGATCACCTGAGGAAAATTGCATTAATTTCTACTCATTTACAGGAGACCAGCATTTATCAAGCATCATTGATGCTTTTGAGAAGGTTGGGCAAGCTGTCTTCTTAAACCTCTGCAATAGTCTTTGTACTACCATTTTACTGTTGAGTGGAGAGTTCCAGGATCTGGACAAGCCACAATCAGGATGGAGTATGACTTGCAGGGGAACCTAAAATAGTGTTGTTCCCATTCCGTTACTAATGTCCGTGGTGACAGAAGTCTCTATTGTGCGAGATGATGTCAGCGTGAAAGTAGCATTGATAATTAATTAGTGCATTTTGAATTTGGTGTACTCTCCAAACGGAGTGCACAGGTGTTGAAGGTTCATGTGAATAGATTGCTATCAAGACCTAATGCCTAAATGACTACCGTCCAGTGGCCACCATCATGAAATGTTTTGAGAGGCTAATTGGGAAATGCATTAAATCCAGTCTACCCAGCTTCCTTTACCAAGTGCAGTTAACCTACTACCCGAACAGTCCATGGACATCGCCCTAGCCCAACAGTCATACCTGGAACACCTGGGTAAGAGAGTCCTATGTCAGTCTCCAATTCCCAGACAACAGCTCTGTCTTTAACACCTTTATACCATCCAAGCTTATCACCAAACCCGGGGGACTTGGTGTCATTACTCATTTCTGCCACTGGATCCTCGACTTTCTGATCAACAGACCCCAATCAGTGAGGATAGGGGACAAATCATCCTCTATGACAGGGGTCTCCAAACTCTGGCCTGCAGGCCACATCCAGCCCGCCACGAGATGTTATCCGGCCCGCAGCAAACTCTTAACGCATTCCGTGTGGCGGGCTATTTAGCGGTTCTGTGGTAGCGCGGGAACTTACATGTCAGTTTGCCGTAGGCCAGGGGTCGGCAAACTTGTTCTGCATAGGGGTAAGGACCCATGTCTGTGAGCAAATAGCGGGCCACATCTTATCTGCTCAAGTGCTGGAAGGAACTCCTGGGCTGCAGGGGATAAAGATCGGTGGAAGGAGAGATGGTGCGAGGCGCTCGCTGGCTTTGTGGTGTGGAACGAAGTGGAGCAGGATAGAGTCGAGTCTGTGCTGGTGCCAAGCCTGTCCTTCCCTGGGCTGTGCCTCCAATGTCCTGTTGGGGGATCGGCACAGCAGCTGACAGAAACCAGCGAAGGAGGGGAGGATGAAGTTCTTTCAAACAAATTTCCCCCTCCTTCCCCACCTCGCCCCGATCCAACGGGAGAAGCCGGAGACTCCCGCCTGGATATGCGATTGATTGACAGCAACCCTCCGGCCACCATGCGAATCCCACAACCACGGTTGCCCTAATTGTCTCACACCTCAATACACAGACATACATGCGACATGCACAGGGCTGGCTTCAGCTGCCCGAAGCAGGAGCTACCTCCCAGGAAAAGCACTTGTTGTGATTCCCGAGGCGAACCCCCTCGGGTAGACTGAACTTCGGGAGGGTTGTGTTTACAGCGAGAACTGGAGGATCTCCACACCACTCACACGGGGCCCGATCCCAGTCGGCAGCGCAACCACTGTCAAAATCAAAAAAGCAGTTCCATCCTTCCCATTAATGTGGTTGCATAATGTGGTTGCATTGCATTTATGATTTAGTTGGTAAACCTTGATTGATGGCTACAAGTTTTTTTTGAATTTCTTCCATTTGTTTTACTTAAGTTCTTTTGTGAGTTCATTAAATTTATAAAACTGACATTTCTTTATTTTTTCCTAATGTACGGCCCGCAAAAATGTGCCAAATATATAACGTGGCCCTCATGCTGAAAAGTTTGGAGGCCCCTGCTCTACGATAATCCTGAACACTGGTGCTCCACAAGGATGCGTTCTCAGCCCTGTTCTTTACTCCTTGTACGCCCACGACTGTGCAGCCATGTACAAATTTAATTCTATTTTCAAATTCGCAGATGACACCATCGTGTGCCGGATATTCAAATAATGATGAGATGGAGTACAGGAAGGAGATTGAGTACCTCAACCAACCATTCTATCAATGTCAGCAAGATAAAGCAGATAGTGATTGACCAGGAAGCGAACCCCAGTTTGCATTGACGGCGCCGAAGTAGAGATTGTTGAAAACATCAAATTCCTAGAAGTCAATATCACCAACAACTTCTCCTGGACCACTCGTATTGTAACAATGATCAAGAAAGCACAGCAATGCCTCTACTTCCTTAGAAGGCTCAGGAAGTTCGGCATGTCCTCTAGAACTCTCATCAACTTCTACAGGTGCATCATAGAAAGCATTTTATCAGAATGTATCACAGCTTGGTTTGGGAATAGCTCCATCTAAAATGACAAGAAATTGCAGCTGACGAGGCCAGAACCCCCGTAGGTCAGTGGAGGCGAGGCCGGAACCCCTGTGGGCTGGAGCCTGCGGCCTAGGTCTGAGCTCGCGGCTGACGGAGTCTGGGTCAGTGGAGACCACGTCGAGGTCAGGCCCTGTGAGTCGACTGACCTATGCGACTGGGGCCTTTGTCGGCGCCACGGAGGCGTCCCGGAGAGGACCCGGCAGTGATAGTGGAGAGGTCGGTGCAGTGGTCAATGTGGGCACCGGCTGACAGACGAGAACGGACTATGTAGACTGAGGGTGCTGCTGCCGAGAGAAGGAACAAAGGAGGACCCGGAGTGGGGGGACTACCGTGAGAGACGAGGGCACCCCCATTCCATTTATACCGTTGCGGCAGATGCCACTCCACGGAGAAGCCAAGGCCAGATCCCCTGCAGGTCAAAGTCGGCGAGTCAAGTGCTCCCGAGGGTCGGAGCCCTTGGCCGGCGGAGACTATTGCCTAAGTCAGAACTCGCAGCTGATGGAGCCTGGAGATATTGGCCGAGGTCAGAGCTCGCGAATCGATGGTGCCATCCAGCTGAGGGCCTGCATCGACACCACGGAGGCGTCCGGCAGCGATAGTGGAGAGGTTGATGTGGCAGTCAATTGGGTCGCTGGCCGACGGAAGAGGACGGACCACATAGAGTGAGGATGCTGCTGCCAAAGGAAGGAGCAAAGGAGAACCCGGCGTGGAGGGACCACCGTGAGGGAGAGGGAAGAACAATTGCGATCTGAGGTGGGGCGACCATTGTGAGGGAAAGGCTAGGACAATGGACCCGGTGTGGGGGTGGGGCACTGTGAGGAGGAGGGGGGTAGAGAGTGGCGGAAGACAAGGGGGGACCTGGCGCGGATACTGTGTATACTTTGAAACTTTGTTAGCACCCTTGTGTGGCGACTTTTGCAAGCAAAGAATTTCACTGTGACTTGTCATGTGACAATAAAGTATTCATTTATTCAAGGCCAGCAGCATAATCAAGGATGAGTCGCACCCTGGCCACTCCCACTTCTCCGCTCTTCCATTGGGCAGAAGGTATAGAAGTGAGAAAACTAAAGGGCCTGTCCCACTTGGACGACCTAATCCACGAGTTTAGAAGACCCTAGACGAGTTGAAAAAAATGTCAAGGTCGTGTTGACTCGCCGAATTAAAAGACCTCCTACGACGATGTCTACGACCTCCTTCGACTATGTCTACGACCTCCTACGAATATGTCTAGGACCCCCCTCGAACTCAGTCTTTCACACCTATGACCAACTACGACTAGCTACGAGTGGAAAATGATCACATGATAAAATGATGTCATGTTTGCATTTTTTTTTCTCGGGCCAGTGACCTACCTACGACCTACCTAAGAGTAAAAAGTATCATTTTTTTCCGTGCCAACCTATTTTTTAACTCGTGTGCATCAGGCTGGAAAAAACGGCGCAACCTACTTGAGGCCACGAGTATGTGGAGATCACACACGAGCATGAGGAAGAGTTACGAAGACCTCCTATGACCTTGTGGCGACCATGCTGCGAGTATGAGTCAAGGGCAAACTCGGCAGAGGTCGCCAATTGGGTTGTGAAAGTGGGACAGGGGCTTAACCCCTCCATAATAGGGGACAGTTTCTACCCAGCTGTTTCCAGGCTACCACAACTAGAGATCAGTCATGAACTACTATTTACCTCATTGGAGACCTTTGGACCAAAGATTATAGAGCAGAGCAAGATAGACCACTCCTCCGAAATCCAATGGACTGACGTGTAGTACGTAACGGAACGTCACGGCCGCCATTTGTTTATGCCAAACGCGACATCTTTAGTAGCAGGGACGGACTCCACAGTTATACAATCTGCTCTTACATCAGGTCGCAGGGAAAAGCAAACATACTAGATGCTCCTCTAGTATCTTTGGGGGAAGAGGACGTTTCCTCCACTCCTGAGTTGATCCAGGACTGATTCTCGGTCCCCCCCCCGATACCAGATGAAGGTGGCCGGCGGGAGAGCCTCAATCGTCTGCCCGTGGTCGGTGCTCCCGAGGCAGCGGGCAACGCTCCTTTAGTATTTTTGGTGTAATCCGTTCCAAAGATTGATCCGCTTTATCATCTTTGGTGTAATCAGTGTTGTAGGGAACAGTGTTTTATATAGCATCGATCACTTCACATATTTAGCTAATATTATTGTAAATGTTATTAATATTATTGTAAATTGTAGCTCAATAAAATGGCGTCATGTCATACGACGCTTTTTTCGCAGAGTGGCGCATCTTGCTCTGCTCTAATCTTTGCTTTGGACTATCTTTGATCGGACTTTACTGGCTTTGCACTAAACATTATTCTCTTAGCATGTATCTATACACTGTATTCCCTGTATATACTGTATTCCCTTATGTATCTATACATAATGGCTTGATTGTAATCTTGTACTGTCCACTGACTGGATAACATGCACAGAAGCTTTTTGCTGTCCCTCGGTACACGTGACAGTAAACTAAACTATTTAAACAGGCTGATTTTTCTTATTTCAATGTTGGGAAAGACTTTGGTGAGTGGAGTTTAGGCCATTTGTTGGCGTATACCTGGCCTCTGAGCTGCTCTTATGGTCGTTTTTATGTGGCTGGTTGAGCCAAGCGAGATGTCAGTCAAGCGGTATAATAACATTGAGGTTTTGTCGCTGATGATGAAGCGAGAGAGCTGGATGTTAATAATATGGATACAGAAACTAATCCTCTGTGTTCGGAATTCGTAGCCAAATTGTATATTTTTAAGACTGACAAATTAAACTCTCAGCTGCCTTATGTGAGGGTGTTCGGTATGTTAATACTGAAGGTGCAGATTTTGATAATATGTAAATGTTGTAATTCAAACTGGGCCTTTGAGGAATATAATTCAGGGAAGAAAGAACTCAAGCGGGCAATTAGAAGGGCTGAAGTGGATTTTAGCAGGTCAGATTAAAGAAAATGCCACGGTTTTTTTTAATACCTATGTTAAAAACAAGTGTAACCAGGGAGTAGGTAGGGTCGTTCAAGGATAAGGGAGGGAATTTGTGCTTGGAATCGGGATGTAGGCAAGGTAGATTTTAAATTAGTACTTTGCATCTGTTTTCACCAATGAGAAGCACTTGAAGGGTAGTGAGATCAGTGTACAAATATTAATGTGCAGATTAAGGGCAGTTTGAGATTAAGAAGGAGGAGATCAAGGCTCTTGAAGAGCATTGAGGTGGATAAATCCCCAGGGTTTGATGGGATATATCCCAAGTTATTGAGGGAAATATCCCTCAATAACTTGAGATTGAGGGTTCCCAAGTTATTGAGGAATAACTCAATATTCTGTACGTCCATTCAATGATGAATCGGCGTACAGAATGGAGGTGGAGCTGCTCACAGGTTGGTGCAAATCCCACAACCTCATTCTTAACGTGGGAAAAACTAAGGAGATGGTGGTTGACTTCAGGAGGGCGGGGAAACAACACCATACACCTCTGCACATCGACGGAGCTGATGTGGAAAGGGTCAGCAGCATGAAGTTCCTAGGACTACATCTGTCTGATGACCTGACGTCCACGGCCAACACCACAGCTCTGGTCAAGAGAGCCCAGCAGCGACTTCACCCTCTCCGAAGACTACGTAAAGCAGGCCTCCCCACTACACACCTACGGACTTTTTATAGGGGGACTGTCGAGAGCACACTGACCTACGGCATCACTTCCTGGTTCGGGAGCTGCAAGGCGTACGAACGGCACCAACTAGACAGGATAGTGAAGACCGCAAGCAGGATTATTGGTGCTCCACTCCCCTTCCTGATGGACATATACAGGAAGAGATGTATCAACAGAGCCATCTCCATCATCAAAGACCCTTACTGCCCATCGCATGACATTTTCTCCATCCTCCCATCTGGGAAGAGGTACAGGAGCATTAGCTGCAAAACCAGCAGGATGCTCCTCAGCTTCTTCCCACAGGCTATAAGACTGTTAAATGGACTTTGCCCCCTGCCAAGTATCGCGCACAAACCCCCACACTGCAGCAGAGCCACTGTTGTGCCGCTGCCGGTCAGAACGGCTGTTGAATGTTTAGTAGAGTGTTAAATTTGTTCATGATACATGTATTTTTTTTATTTCTATTTATTTTTTCATGCACACTGAATGGACACTGGTTGAGCAACGTTTTTTTGTTTCCTCTGGGTATGCGAATACTCAGGAAATGACAATAAAGATATACAATACAAACAAGATAGGAGATTACAGGAGCCTCGACAAAGATCTTTAAATCATAATTGAGGTCCTGGAGGACTGGAGAGTAGCTAATGTTGTTCCTTTGCTTAAGAAGGGATGGAGAAAGAATGCAGGGAATGAAAAGTGTTTGAGCCTCACATCAGGGAAGCTATTGGAGAGGATTCTTCAGGATAGGATTTGGTCCCATTTGGAACAGAATGGGTTTATTAGGGACAATCTGCACAGCTTTGTTAACAGAGGTCATGTCTTACTAAAGGCCCTGTCCCACTTACGCGTCCTTGACACGCTAATTACGCGACCTCATCATCGCGTTGAGGCGTGACGGTCCTGCGAGAGTCGCGCGCATCTTCATGCGCCCGCACAGCCGTCTGGAGCACGTGACATCATTTGAAGATGGACACAAAATGCAGCAGTAACTCAGTGGGACCGGCAGCATCTCTGGAGAGAAGCAATGGGTAATGTTTCAGGTCGAGAATTGACCCGAAACGTCATCCATTCCTTCTCTCCAGAGATGCTGCCGGTCCCGCTGACTTACTCCTGTATTTTGTGTCTATCTTCAACTTTCTTGGCCCCGCTCTGGGAGTAGAAGTGGGGGCGGATCCGCAAAGGCCTTGAGCCCCAGGCCGAGTTCGACGATCGTTTGCCTGCTTCTGCTGCTGTTGGAGGTGAGATGTTGCGTCGTGCCAGGGTCTTGGGCCTGTCCCACTTTGGCCGTCAGTTACGCGACAGGCCGGTGGCGTGCGAAGATTTTGTTTGGTACAAAATCTCAGACCGCAGTGCGATACCGCGCACAACTCCATACCCCTCCGCACTTCTCAGTGGGACTGGCCCCGCGCGGCCAAACGATGCCCGTGCGCCTCAATGCGACGACGAGGTCGCGTAATTTGCGTGCCAAGGACACGTAAGTGGGACAGGGCCTTAACTTGATCACGTTTTTTGAGGAAGTGACAAAGGTGATCGATGAGAGAAGGGAGGTGGATGTTATCTATATGGATTTTAGTAAGGCACTAGACTAAGGGACTCATTAGGTTCCAGCTTCACAGGGGAGGGCTGGTCCCAAACGCAATATTCCACCGCTCCACCAATTCCAATATACACACACACTCACACACATACACTCACACACACACATACAGACTCACATACACACACATATACACTCAGACACACACACATATACACTCTCAGACTCACACACACTGACTCACACACCGTAGATATGACAGTAAACTTTCTTGAATCTACTCATGGCTGAGCGCGGCCTTTGCACTGTGGGGCTTCCGCAGTCAGCGGCACTTCCGCAATCAGCGTGACCTCTGCACTTACCGGAAATTATGCCATCAGCGCGACCTCTGCACTCACCAGAAGTTTCGCAATCAACGCGACCTGTCCATTAAGCGGAAGTCACGAAATTAGCGGGACTTTTGGACTAAACACAGTTGGACCTAATAAAGCATTGCAGTTTCCAGCACAGGCAGGGCTGCTGGCAAACAACTCACGGCATTGTCATTCCATTTCATTTCCAATTAAGCATTGCATTTTCAAGCACAGGCAGGGCAGCAGGCCAAACAACTCATGGCAGTCATTAAGGGCTAACAAATCATTTATTGCAAGTACATTGCAGACTCGCAGTTCAGTTGATTCACAGCTTAGAATGACAGTCGTGGCCTCTCCCTCGCGATCTTGCATAGTGACTGACTCACGTACAGGCATCCGGAGTTTTGAATTACAATCAATTGGGGTTGCCCCAACGCAGGAAGGATGTGGACCCCCCCCCCCCCCCCCCCCCCCCCACAACTGCGCGTTGAGGGGACGGGTCCCACTTGGTCTAGTAATCAAATAAAATTATGAGATGCATAAATATGGTAGCCATTCAGAATCCTTTCCACAGGAAATATCAAATACTTACATCTTTCAGATGAGAGGGGCAGAGTTTTAAGGAGATGTGTGGGATACGTTTTTTCATACACGCGGTGTGAATGCCTGGAACGTGCTGCTGCGGCTACTGGTGGAGGAAGGTATAGTGGAATTTAAGATATGTGGATTGAACAGGAATGGATTATATGCAGGCAGATGGTTAAATCTAGATTTGTTCTTTTTTTAATAAATTTATCATATACAGGTCTGAGAATAATCACGCTAACGGAGTTAGTACTTGCCTGGAGAGGAGGGTTGAAATTGGCTCCACTGTTGGTGAGAATAATGTATAAATCCAGATTACGGCATTATGGAAAAACTGCCAAGAACATTGATTGGCCTTATAAGGCAAGGCCTTCTTATGATTTCTACTTTACTATAAATGGATTGAAAGTGTAACTTTATCAAAGGATTACGTTTTCTAAATTTAAGATTGCTGTTATCTGGAAGGAATGAAATTGAAGATTTAAATATAACAAAAATTAGCTGAAATGTAGTATATTTGTTTTAAATCCTCACCCCTCATGCAAAGAACATGATATTAATTAGTAGGACTGGATGTTACAATCCCTAAGGTTTTTCACTACAATTGACATTTGATATTCTTGGGGGTGACCACTAGGTGATTTTGCTACCAACCAGACACATCTTTAGTTGTGTACCTCAACGTCACTGGGTGTTTCGGCCTTTTATCACAAGACACCCTCAGTCGAGGCAGGCCCCACCGCAGGGTGATCAGCCCTGGGTGTGTGTCTTATGGTTAGCCTCTAGATGGTCAGTCGTGGCAGCCCAGACAGCATCTTTTCTCTTCAGCCACAGCCAGTGACTGCTCCATTCTGCTTTTTTCCTTCCATCTTCCTCTCTACCGCTGACTGTGGCTGGTTGGGCTCTGGACTCGTGTCCGTTGGTGGGACAGTACTTGGTTGAGCTTGGCCTGGGATGCTGATACCCTGTGGACTGTGGTAGTTAACCTGCCACTGGGCTTCACTCGACTGATTTGGCCTACCTCTTAGAAGGTAATGGTCAATGTGAAGCCCCACACCAAGCTCTCCCAGGCACTTTTCCCTGTCCTGGTGGATCTTGAGACCCTTCTCTGATGTTATCTTTTCCCAGCCATAAATGCAGCTTCATAACTTTATGTCCTGCCGGGGCTGCTGCTCTGTCAATTGCTGTGCTAGTTCTTCATATTCATAGTAGATTCCCTCCATAGCAATATAAGGGTGGATCCAAAACGCTGATTAGCGATGGATCCTGCTGGCATGAGGAGCTAGCCCATGCCAGCCCCAGTGGGGTCTATTCCTTCCGGTCAGCAGTCTCTCCAGGCCGTCACTAGGCCTTTCCCAGGTTGTCAGCTGCCCTTTCGCAGAGATGATTTTGCTACCAATCAGATATATAGCATGTTAGAAAAAATCCCTCAGTAAAACATTATATTATTATGTACTGCTTGTTTGCTTGCACATTATGCTTGTTAGTTGACAACATTACCTGGTACAGTGGTTATTACTGCTACCTCACTGTTTCAAGGACCCACTTTTGATCCTGACGTTGGGTGCTGTCTTGGGGAAATTACGTTATTCCTGTGAACACATGGGTTTCTTCTCATATCCCAAAGATGTGATCGGTAGATTAAAAATTACAAGTTATATACCACTGTTTAAAAGTTTTGAAATACTCTCCACACCTACCAATTTTACCATGCTTTTGCTTCCCCCCCCCCCCCCCCCCCCCCCCCCCCCCCCCTTCATACCTTTTATTAGCATTGTTACATTCATGGAGTATTTTCGGACATTTTCAAATCTTGGTTGGAGCAGCATATAATGTATGTCATTTTTTGATGTTATTTTGACTGCTAAACTTTATGAAATATCTTATTTTATAGGCACACTTTGATGTTGGTGACTGTTCAGGTATGGTGTCAATGTTTCTGTGGAACTCGTATTGCCCAAGATTCTTCAGGAGTCTTGAGGTTGGGTCAGTAATATTTGTGAAGCAGTACTCTGTGAAGGATGCATATCAGAAGAGAAAGCAACCAGCTTCATCCTACCCAGACTTAAAAATCCATGATGAAATAGGTAATGTGATAATGTTCTATTTGTAAAAATAAATTGTAGGACATTGAAAGAGAATTTTCTTTGTATGGATGATATTGTGCAGTAAGAATGAACAGGTTGAAAGTGATTTGATCATTGCGTAACTGCTGTGGCTGGTCTCCCATACTAAATAAAGCTTACAAAATCTTTCATAATGTCCATTATGTAATGGATTGAAGATTATGTATAAAAATAAAAATGTAGTGCAAAAAACACAAAGTGCTGGAAACACAATAGGTCAAGCAGCACCTGTGCAAAGGACAGAGATAACATTTCAGGTTGAATACCCTTTGTCAAATATTCTAATGAAGGGCCTTTGAACTAAAATGTAAATTCTGTTTCTCTTTGTACGGATGCTGCCTAAATGGGCGATCCAGTTTTTTTTTTTAGATTTAGCATTTAAATATTCTTTTTATGGAATGTTGGTCTTTGGTAACCTCTTTAATTTATTTACTGCTAGTTAGAAAGACTGACTGGCTTAGCATCTTATGTTAATAGTTTTATTTTTTGCATCAATTTCATTTGAAATAAAGTGGACATGTTTCTGGATGACATAAAATAAAGTTTCAGTGCCCTCCATAATGTTTGGGACAAAGACCCTTCATTTATTTATTTGCCTCTGTACTCCACAATTTGTGATTAGTAATAGTAAAAATCATGTAGTTAAAGTGCACATTGTCAGATTTTATTGAAGGGTATTTTTATACATTTTGGTTTCTCCATGTAGAAATTACAGCTGGGTTTATACATAGTCCCCCACATTTCAGGGCACCATAATGTTTGGGACACATGGCTTCACAGGTGTTTGTAATTGCTCAGGTGTGTTTAAATGCCTCTTTAATGCAGGTATAAGAGAGCTCTCAGCACCTAGTCTTTCCTCCAGTCTTTCCTTCACCTTTGGAAACTTTTATTGCTCTATCAACATGAGGACCAAAGTTGTGCCAATGAAAGTCAAAGAAACCATTATGAGAATGAGAAACAAAAATAAAACTGTTAGAGACATCAGCCAAACCTTAGGCTTACCAAAATCAACCGTTTGGAACATCATTAAGAAGAAAGAGAGCACTGGTGAGCTTACTCATCGCAACGGGACTGGCAGGCCAAGGAAGACCTCCACAGCTGATGACAAGAATTCTCTCTATATTAAAGAAAAATCCTCAAACATCTGTTTGACTGCAAGATGCAAACACTGGTTACCCCCAAAATAGGATGGCCCGGTTACAGTTTGCCAACAAGTACTTAAAAGAGCAACCACAGTTCTGGATAAAGGTCTTGTGGACAGATGAGATGAAGATTAACATATCAGAGTGATGCCAAGAGCAAAATATGGAGAAGAGAAGGAACTGCCCAAGATCCAAACCATACCACCTCATCTGTGAAACACGGTGGTGGGGGTGTTATGGTCTGGGCATGTATGGCTGCTAAAGGTACTGGCTCACTAATCTTCATTGATGATACAACTGCTGATAGCAGTAGCATAATGATTTTTGAAGTGTATAGACACATCCTATATGCTCAAGTTTAAACAAATGCCTCAAAACTCATTGGCCGGCGGTTCATTCTACAGCAAGACAATGATCCTAAACATACTGCTGAAGCAACAAAGGAGTTTTTCAAATCTAAAAAATGGTCAATTCTTGAGTGGCCAAGTCAATCACCCAATCTGAACCCAATTGAGCATACCTTTTATTTGCTGAAGAGAAAACTGAAGGGGACTAGCCCCCAAAAGAAGCATAAGCTAAAGATGGCTGCAATACAGGCCTGGCAGAGCATCATCAGAGAAGACACCCAGCGACTGATGATGTCCATGAATCACAGACTTCAAGCAGTCATTGCATGTAAAGGATATGCAACAAAATACTAAACATGACTATTTTCATTTACATTACTTCGCTGTGTCCCAAACATTATAGTGCCCTGAAATGGGAGGACTATGTAGAAGCACTGCTGTAATTTCTTCATGGAGAAACCAAAATGTATAAAAATGGCGGGTTACACAGAAAAGCTGGAGAAACTCAGCGGGTATTTAAAATCTGACAATGTACAATTCTTCCCTTCCCTCTCGGTCTTTCAGTTTAACCACATGTGATTTTTTTTTTTTTTTTTCTATTACAAATCTCAAATTGTGGAGTACTGAGGCAAATAAATAAATGATGGGTCTTTGTCCCAAACATTATGAAGGGCACCATATGTGTCAATATCACAAAAAAAAATTTAATTATGTCTTCTATTGGTCTCAATTACTGACCAGGTCATTACTTCTGTTTAATTCTCCTGAATCGTGTTCTTTTAACCTAACAAATGGATTTGACAGCAGAGTTTAATTAAAAAAAATAAGCCCCACACAGGCCACAAACATCTTTAGTTTCCAATTTTGAATACTTAAAGTCTTATTTTCTGAAAATATTTTTTGGGAAAAAAACATTGCTACCAGAAGATGAATGTATACCATTTTCAATGTAATTGACTGGAGCAGTACACTTGAATCTTTTATGTATAAGCAAGCTGAACAAACAAGATAGCAGTCCACATTTATACTAACAGTAGTTAGGAAAATATCAACTCCAAACCATTGGTTTTTGGGGAGGTGACTCCTTCAATAATTTCTTAACAGAAATATGAAAGGATAACAAAGAGAATTTAGCAGATAAATTTAATCATTTTATTTATGAAAGTGTGTATTTCTTTAATTTTGGTTACTCAGTATTTCAGTTACTGAGGAAAATAATGATAAAAAAATAATTGGCATCAAATTACAATTATGTTGATATTATGGATCATTAACTTTGTTGATATGAAAACAGAACAACAGTACATCAAATATATGTAAACTTGAACTTGGTTAATGGATTATAATACCTGTAGATATTTTCCAGTAAATTTAGGTTTTATAGACAGAATAATCTTATTATAGGTTTACATTTCTGTTGTATTGCAGAGATTTCTTTGAACTCTTGGAAATCAGCAGCTGATATCAAGGTTATTCCACCAAGACAAATTAAACCTGAGTGGAAACTTCCTGAAATTAAGTATCGGTTTATTACAAGGTGAGCCACAATTGCAATGGTTTTCGAAATATGTACTCACTCACAAATTATTAATAAAGAGGAAACACTTTTATTTAAAATATTAAATTTAAAATAAATTTAATTCCATATCCACTCTATTTTAGTTGTCTCATATTAGTGGAATTCAATTACATGTAAGTTTTAATTCTTTGAAATTAGTTTTCATCAAGAATTATTTTATTTGTTTAAATAATTTGTGAAGAGGGAGTCCTGGAGAAATAGTTGACATATCCTCTGATCTGCTGGCCAATATCATAGGATTCTGAAGGCATCTGTAGAAATGATGAAAGCATTATGTGTAATCTTCCAGAATTTCAAATTCAAATTCCAGAGGCTATTTCAAAAAGCATTCAATACTGAAAATTTCTGGATATCTGCACAATTAGGAGAGCAAAATATATAATACCCTTCATTACAAATAGATTGGTGTATATATGTAAAGAAATCCATTTATTAGTAATTATTTAGAAGCATTGTAAGACACATTTGAGATCAGTGTACAGTTCTTTTAAAGGAAGTTCTTTAGATTTGACATCTGACGAAGATTTGAGTACATTAGGCCTACATACCCCACTAGAAGAATGAAAGTTAGGAAATAATTCCTGAGGGATTTGAGAATGTAAATGTTGATCTTTCGCCAAGAGAGGGCATATACAATAGTTTCAAATTATCAAGATGGCCATTTAGGGCTGAGCGTAAGGGAGTCTCAACCCCAATCCTTTTTATTGAGACAGTTCTTTGGATACCAAGGGAATTATGAACATACTGAAAGAAGATGCAGCAGAGGTAGACAATCAGTTATGATATTTTGAATGGGATATGAAATCCTGTATCTTTTTTGATTACGTACACTGTACTTACAATATTTTTTTCGTTAAGTATATTTCTAATTGACATTACGAAGAATTTAAAATAAATTACAGAGGTTCCAAGAATTTCTCAATCACCCATGTAAGTACGTAGCCATGTGTTTGATAATGCTATTTGTTTAAAAACATGAACCAAAGTAATACAATATTTTCTATGACAAAATAAGCTATCATTCTCTTAGATTTTTTTTAACCAAATCTGGTATATATAGGAGAATAATGAATTCTAATTGTAAAACAATATATTTTTCTCAGGGATAGGCTTGACACTGCGTCTACTAGTTATGTTTGTGATGTCATAGGCCTTGTCACTTTTGTTGGAAGATGTGAAAGAATCAGAAAAACAGGTAATGTGTCCACAGTGCTTATTTGAAAAATAAGTAATATTCTTTATTTTGAATCTTCCATTCACCGTGAAAGGATAGATTAGTCTGACATGATGGCTTCTGTTGAAACCATATTTGAGGACGGGTAGAAATATTGTTTATGCCACTGAAGACAGGCAATCTTGCACATGCTATCCTGTACTGTTGACGATTGAAATTATTTTTATTTGACTCGGCTGCCCTTTTCAGGATATGCAAATGCTGTAAACATTTTCATGCTTCAAGACATGCAGAATACATCAGTTCTTGGAATTTAGAATAGAAAAAAAACCTGCTCTATATTTCTGACATTCTTCAAGCAAGCACATTAACAATTATCTATCTGCCGTGTCAGAACTGTCAAAACCAATCTCTTTTAAGATGTCATCAGCACTCTCTGGTATCATAATTTCTACATGAATCAGAATTAAATATTTAATTTCTCCCATTGATAATTTGAAGTTAAATATTATGTTGGCTGCTACTCATTCTTGAATAAGTCCATGACATCTTGTCTATGTCTATAGAGGTCGCTGATTCTGGCTTTGATCGTTCCATCCAATCAGATTACAGAGGTGTATGAATAACATAGCATCAGTGGATCTTGATTTCAAGATACTCTTCTTTTGCTTCCTCTATTTTAGCTTCCTCAAGTTTCGTTTTTTATGCGGATTTGCCAAACAGGATGATTCTATGTTTGTTGTTTCTAGTTGTGTATGTCATTCCTGAAGAGTTTCAAGATGGTTCCAAGAGAGTCTTTAAATATTTTTGTCTGTCCATTACATGATCGTTTGGCCTCAGTCAGCATAAAGTAGCTGCTTCGGTTTTGTGTCTTTATCGTTTATCTGTGCACTGTCCATGTCTCGCAAACTTAGAGTAAGGTCAGATTCTCAATCAACCGCAGGCCCATTTCCTCTGTTGGTATTGCATCTTCTCCACATGATAATTGTGACACTGACGTTTAAACTTTCATCGGGTTGAAGCAAGAGCAAGGTTTACTGGGAACTGCAGCATGCAATCTATTACTTCACTAATTCTAGATGGTCTATTGGGACAGAATTGAAATATTTAGCCCATCTCTCAAAGATATGTTCTTTTTCGGTGATGGAACGTCCATGGAATGTGAACTTGCAGCATCAAGATCTTTGCTATATTTTAAACCAAAAGTTTCAACGTTATACTGTTGCATTAGGGGACTAGCGTTATCAAGTGCAAATAATTCCTCTGAACATTAAAAAAATCTCAAATCCCAATTAAGTACCTTGAATAATTTGAAGCCTTTTGAACATAGCCCCTTCTCAGGAGGAGTGGGTAACCCAGATATTGTTCTTGATGACACAATTAATCGTCACAATAAGCTATTAATTAACTTTTAAAGTAGGCTAATAGCATTTTTTTTTGTAATCCCCTTTGTTCATTTATTTGCTGTTATCAGTTCAGCTGAATTTGGTTCTCTTCCAGCTTCATTCCTCTGAATTTGATCATCTCTTTGCCTTGCTTAATTCTTCAAGAAATTGACCATTTGATCTTACAATGCGCCATGCAAAAGGTTGATGTACTGATGTCCTATTATCCAATAAACCATTATGAGCTGACATACTGTTTATTCTAGATTCTCACACTACTTCATGAATAGATTAAAAATCACAAGTATGAATCTTCGTAATGTATCAAATTCCTTATGATCCTTTTGTATGTAAACTAATTGGAATTGGTGCCAATTAGGTTGTCATTGTTTTCTGTCGGTTTGATGACATGAGGTTGGGAGGTCATGTTGCAGTTGTATAAGACGTTGGTGAGACGACATTTAGAATATTGTGTTCAGTTCTGGGCATTATGTTGTAGGAAATATATTGTCAAGCTTGAAAGGGTTCGGAGAAGATTTACGGATGCGTGAGATATAGGGAGAGGTTGAGTAGACTGGGTCTCTATTCCATGGATGCAGAAGGATGAGGGGTGTTCTTATAGAGCTGTATAAAGTCATGTGAGGAATAGTTCAGGGTGATGCACAGAGTCTCTTGCCCAGAGTAGGGGAATCTAGGACCAGAGGACATAGGTTCAAGGTGAAGGGGAAAGATTTAATAGGAATCTGAGGGGTCACTTTTTCACACAAAGGATGGTGAGCGTATGGAACAAGCTGCCAGATGAGGTAGTTGAGGCTGGGACTACCCCAATATTTAAGAAACAGTTAAACAGGTACATGGATAGGACAGGTTTGGAGGGATATGGACCAAGCGCAGGCAGTTGGGACGAGTGTAGCTGGGACATATTGACTGTTGTGGGCAAGTTGGGCCAAAGGCCTGTTTCCACACTATATCACTCTATGATTCTATGATTTTGGTGTTGTGTCTACTTTTCAAGGTTCTTTGAAAATATAAATGAAACACTGCAATTTGTACACTAGATGTAACTTCAAGTATTTCTGATTGGCAAATCCTTATTTTACTCACTTGTATTGACTTTGCTGTTCTCACTTGGTGGTCCAGTACACTTTTACATACGTATTCAAATGAATCAATTTTATGCATTTAGCACTTATACATACGTATAAGTACTAAATGCATAAAATTGATTCATTGGAATCATTAAATTGTCGTTCTATAGTTTTTCCCACGTAAGGGTAATTGAGATGTAATTCCAAACACGTTGATTCATGGATACTCAAAATTATTATTTGATTTATCTTGGTCTATTTCCAGTGAATAAATTATCCATTTTCTTAAATTGGTGCTTTGAACAAATGAATCTGGAATACATTTAGAATGACAAAAAATGTACATATTTAAATTCATTCTTTAAATGGTCAGCGTTGTATTTATTTTTAATATTTTGATCTTGCACAGAGAATTTCTGTTTTTAATTTGGGTGGAGGGAAGTGGTGGGGTTGTTTGATTACTTTGAGTTTAGATTCAGGTCAACAAAATTGGGGGAGTTGTAGAAACCAGTCCTATGCACGCATTGGCGCACCGTTTTCTTTCTTCATTATCATTTTTCACTTATCCGTGGCATTTGAAAAATGAAAATGATTTCAACCATGAATAACTTTCCACAATAAAATTACTTTTCTGGAATTTGTGACAATTATATAATTTTATTCATGTTTCTATTGCCCATTATGTGTAGAAGATGGTGATGAATTTTGGGTTCGACGATTTGTTGAAATGGTGGATGAAACTAGTGCAAAACCATTTGTTCTGGAACTTTACTGCACATCCCAACCAGAAATTTACGAACGGCTTCACCCAGGTAACAAACTTTGGATATGTTTCTCACAGATATCATATACTTATTTTTATTACTGTAATGATAGAGTAAATTAACAGAGCCTTTGTCAGTATACTCAAAATGCTGTGCCCTATCGCTGGCCAGGAAGTTAATTTATTTTCTTGCTATATCACAGTGTATTGCTGAAAATTTATTTTAATTACTGAGGTATATATTTAATAGCTTGAATTAATGCTTTGATAATAAACGCAGAAAAACTATATGAAACAGCAACTTGGGATATATGCACATGTGGAAATCCCAAAATTGCATTCAGTGATTCAGTACACCTCTGCTGGCTGTGCTGATGAATGTTAAAATGAATATGAGAGTCGTATATGAATTTGGGCTAGTTGTCCATTATCTACAAAGTCTGAAGAGGCACATAGAATGTTTCCTCTCACCAGAATAAGATTTTAATGGAAAAGTAGGGGTGCAAGATTTCAAGTAGCAAATTTAAAATCGCTTACTAATTTTAAAGTAAATATACTAGAAATACTCAGCAGGTAATTTCCAAGGATACTGATATTATATAATCAGCCATGATCTCATTGAATGGCGGTGCTGCTCGAAGGACCGAATGGTTTGCTCCTGCACATATTTTTCTATGTTTCTATGTCAACTGTGGAGAGACAAGCAGAGCTAAAGACCCTTTATCATAAATGAGTGACACAGGGAACTGAAGATTTGTCTCAACTTGTAATGTCACCTATCAATTTCCTCCACAGATGCTGCCTGAATCGTTGAGTTACTCTAGCTGTGTTTTGTTAAGAAAATAAATTAAGCTTGTTAAGCTGCAGGGAGGATGGGACAGGGAGATGTCGTTCATAGGGTAAAATCAGGGCGACGTGGGGATAAACTGTAAACAAGGCTATCTGGCCAATGAATGAAAGGAACAGTTAGCGAAGAAAGCATAGATGTAAGAACTAATTTCAAAAGATTTTAAATATTTCTGGTAACTGGGATGTGAACGTAAGAGGTATGATTTGTAAGTCTGTATAATGACACAAACAATGGTGTTGTGGATAGCGAGGAAGGTTGTCTAAAGCTATAGCAAATAAAAGGTTGGGTGGAGTAATAGCAGATGGAATATAATTCTGGAAAGTATAAGGTTATGCATTTTGGGAAGTCAAGTAGAGATAAGAAATAGTAGGGCATTAAAAAATGTTGAACACAATGGGGTTCAAGTCCACAGTTCCATGAACTGGCAATGCAAAAAGATAGGGTAGTGAAAAAGGCCAGTGCCATGCTGCCATCATTAGGCCAGGGAATAGAATATACAAGTTGGGACATTATGTGGTAAGTTTATAACTTGTTTTAACTGCATTTAGAGCATAGTGTGCTGTTCTGGTCATATACAATAGGAAGAATGTAGTTGTTCTGGAAGGAATACTGAGGAGATTCACCTGGATCGGAGGAGTTTACTTAAGGGAAGAGATCAGATGACCTGGGTTTGTTTTCCATGTCGTAAAGGAGGCTGATAGTTGTATATAAAACTATACAAGGCATTGATAGGATAGATAAAATCATTTTTTGTTCGTAGTGTTATCAAAAAATAAGAGGGTATAGGTTAAGATGATAGGATAACATTCAGAGTTTTGAGTTTAGTTGCAATTTAGATTCATACCATTTAAGTGCAAGTGTGTTTGAGTTCTACTGGAGAGTGATTTTAATGTTGTGAATGTATATGGAATGCAGCTTTAACAGTGGTAATGATGAAAATTCAATAATTGCACAGAATGATTTTTTAAAGTGCAATTTTAATGATATGCGACTCTTGGGAGTATGGCAAGCACAGGAATTTGCTGCAAATGGGAGAAGTATTTCATGATGATGATGATACTTTGTTGTCACTTGTACCGAGCTAGGTGCAGTGAAATATTTGTTTTTGCATACAGAGTACACAAAAGAGTCACCACAAAGGCGCCGACAATGTTACAAAAAGTACCCATCCCTTCTTCGCTCCCCCCCCCCCCCCCCCCCCCCCCCCCCCCCCCCCCCCCCCCCCCCCCCCCCCCAACTGGGTTCCCTTTTTGTTCACGACAACCTCCCCACGCCAGGTCCCTCTTTGTTCTCGGCGATGCAGCCCATACACCACGTCCCAATCCCGTCCTTGGCCCAATCTCGTCCTCTAGGCTTGACTCTGCTCGAGGCTCCGACCCAACCTCGTCCTGGGCCTGACCCAACATTGAGGCTCTGACTCGACCTTGGTCTGACCTCGAGGATCTACCTCATCCTCGGCATGACCAACCTCGAGGCTCCGGCCTGACCTCCTCCACGGGGACTCCAACTTGACCCCGGGGTTCCGACTTGTCCTCGGCCCGACTTGACCTCGAGGCTCCGACCTGACCACCGGTACTTCGTAGGCCCTGGCGCCCCATGGAGCGAGTCCTCGTCCATCGTCTAACTGCTACGGGCGTGTCAGGCCTGCTTGCCAAGAGTGTCCCGGCCCGAGGTATTTTATACCACCGATTTATGGTTTGTGGAAGTTTCAGGCAGTTATGTAAAACCGATTAAAGTTAAAAAAATTCACAACTTTAAGCTTGCACATCTATAAATTCTCCCATATTTAAGGAAAGACCATTGAACAAAATGCTAACTTTGCTTTTCTCTATACAGATGCTGTGTTTCCATCTTTATCAGTAAGATTTCCACCATCTTCACTATTTTGGTTTTGTCAACTGTTTTGATAGTTTGTGACCTGAACAAAAGTGATGTAATTTGTTTAATATAAATCGGTACTACATTATGAAGTGCCTTGAATGTTTATTCTACAACAAATCAAAAGTTGAACAGTGATGTTTATCTGCTTTGTGTTTTTAGTTACTTTTTTGGTGTGCACTCAGATGAGAGTTGTCAGAGAGAAAATCAATGGCAATACCTATCTGACTTCATCTAATAAGACTCAAATTTTTATCACAGGTAAATAGTATTCAAATAAAACTATCTTTTGATTATTCTTTTTAGAGTTATAGTCATACAGTGTAGAAACAGGCTTTTCAGCTCAACTTGCCCACACCGGTCAACATGTCCCATGTACAGTAGTCCCACTTGTCTGTGTTTGACCCATATCCCTCTAAACCTGTCCTATCCATGTACCTGCTTCTTAAACGTTGCAATAATTCCTGCCTCAATTACCTCCTCCGGTAGCTCTTTCCATATATCCATGCGTGAAAAGGTTAGTCCTCAGGTTACTATAAAATCTTTCCCCCTTCACTTTAAACCGATGTCCTCTGGTTCTCAAATCCTCCACTCTGAATAAGAGACTGTGCATCCATCCAATCTATTCCTCTCATGATTTCATACACTTCTATGGGATCACCCCTCATCCTCCTGTACTCCATGGAATAGAGTCCCAGACTGCTCAACTTCTCCCTATAACTCAAACCCTTGAGTTCTAGCACATCCTTGTAAATCCACTCTGTGCTCTTTCCATCTTAACAACATTTTTCCTATAACATGGAGCCCAGAACTGAACACAATACTTTAAATGCAGCCTCACCAACATCTTGTATAACTGCAATATGACCTCCCAGCTTCTATATTCAATATAGTGAACGATGAAGGTCAATGTGCCAAAACCCTTTTTAACCACCCCATCATCTGCTTGTGATGCCACCTTCAAGGAACTATGGACCTGCACTCCAAGATTCCCCTGCTCGCCAACACTTCCCAGCTCCCTAACATTCACTGTGTCAGGCATGTCCATGTTAGACTTTCCAAAATGCAACACATCACATTTCTCTGGATTAAATTTCATCCTCAGAAACCATTCCTCAGCCTACCTGGCCAACCAATCAAGATCAAGCTGCAATTTTTGACAACCATCTTCACTATCTGCAAAATTGCAAATCTTGCTATATATATTCTCATTCAAATCATTGATATGGAGGACAAGCAGAAATGGGCCCAGCATTACACCCTGAGGCACATCACTAGTCCTAGGCCTTCTGTCTGAGAAGCAACCTTCCACTATCACCCTCTGCATACTTCCATGAAACTATTTCTCCCCTTGCAATCTGACCTTCCAGAGCATGTGGAACCTTGTCGAATGCTTTGCTGAAATCCATATATACAACATCCACAGCTCTGCACTCATCAACCTTTTTGGTCACATCTTCAAAAAACTCAGATTCATGAGACACGACCTCCCATGTACAAAACCATGCCGACTATCCCGAATCAGCCCTTGTCCATCTATATGCATGGATATCTTATTCCTCAGAATTCTCTCCAGTAACTTTCTGACTACAGATGTTAAGCTCACTGGCTTATAATTCCCAGCCCTTTCCCTGTTGCCCTTCTTGAATAGAGGCACAACATTTGCCACCCTCCAGTCTTCCAGGACCTCACTTGTATTTAATGACTCGTACATTTCAGCCAGGGCTCCCGCAAATTCTTCACTGGTTTTGCACAGTGTCCTCGGATATATTTGATCCAGCCCGGGAGATTTGTCTACGCATCAAGACCTTCAGCACCTCTTTGACTGTCAAGAGACTTCCCCAAGTCAGCCCCTAGTTACCCAATCTGCTTGTCTTTCAAAACAGAGGAGAAATACTCATTGAGGACCTTTCCCATCTCCTGTGGCCCCATACAGAGTTGACCACTTTGATTCATGAGAGGTCCCACTCTCTCTCTCTCTCTCTCTCTCTCTCTGGTTACAGTTTTTCCGTCTATATACTTATAAAATCTTTTGGGACTTTCCTCAATGCTCTCTGCCAGAGCCATCTCCTGTTCCCTTTTTGCCCTTCTGATTTCCTTTTTTAGTTTGCTCGTTAGTTCCCGAAGCTCCTCCAGGGATACACATGATCCCAGTTGCCTATACCTGGCCCATGTCTCCTTCTCACCTCGTCATCTAAGCTTCCTTACGTTTCCCTGCCTTCCCTTCACTCTAACAGGGACATGCGTGTCCTGAGTTTTAAAAACATTACTCCTTCCTGACGTTCCTTTTCCTTCAAACAACCTACTCCAATCAACTTGAGCAAGTCCGTCTTTCATACCATAAAATTTGGCCTTACCCCAATTTATTGGACTGATCATACTTGACAAGGAAATCTGTAATTTAAAGGTCTGAGGGAGATATATCTTTACAAGGAAATACATTAAAAGCCTGCGCTGTTTCAGAGACTCAAGTTTGATCCTGATCTTGGATGCTATCTGCATGGAATTTGCACACCCCTTGTGACCATGTGGGTTTCTTCTCCCCTCCCCGCTACCACCCCTGTGTACTTTGGATACCTCCTACAACCCAAAGGCATAACTGTAGATTAATTAACTTTTGAAATTGCTCTTAGTGTAGGTAAATGGCAAGAGAATCAGTTGATTAGTATGTGAAGGACATTAAAGGGCCTGTCCCACGAGCATGTGACTGCATGCGGCAAGCGCGACCAAACCGGAAGCGGGGGCCGCGCGGAGGTCGAGTGATCCCCGTACAGGGCCTGTCCCACCAGCATGCGACTGCATGCGGCGAGTGCGACCAAACCGGAAGCGGGGGCCGTGTGGAGGTCGAGTGATCCCGTACGAGTTGACGTGAAGTTTGAGCGAAGGCGTACGGCGTCGAGACGCTGCGCACGCCCATCGAGGCGGTGCGTACGCCCGTCGAGGCGGTGTGTAAGGCCTCAATGCGGCTGCAGGCCAGCAGGCCGTTGCTGCGTGGAATTTTTGGACAGTGTCAGTTTTTCGGAGCCCCGCATGATGTCGGGACCAGCTCCGCACAACTCCATACAGCTCCGGCGATCGAAGTGGGACAGGCCCCGCAAGGCCGTACGGCTCAAGCGACCACGTTAGGTCACGCTTGCAGCATGAAGTCGCATGCTCGTGGGACAGTCCCTTAAGTTAATGAGAAGCAAATGGAGGAATGAGAATTCTCTGAGAGCTGGCATTGATAGGTAAAATAAAAATTCTGATTTAACTCAGCAGATCAAGCAGCATCTGTAGAGGAAATGGTCTGATGATGTTTGGGTGCGGGACCGTCTTCAGACTGAAGAAAGGTCCCAACCCAAAAATTATTGTGTGCATTTCCCTCCACAGATGGTGCCCGGCCTGCTGAGTTCCACCAGCACATCGTTTTTTGCTTAAGATGGAAGCATATGCAATCACGTGTGTTTTTATTGATTAGATGGGCCTCGATAAAATTTGTAAAATATGTGGAATCAAATTCATTGGAGATGCTATTTTCCAATACATTTAATAAATTGATTATTTGTGAATTCCTTGCAATCTACAGGCACACCCTCATGATGGGGGTTTGGATGGTGGGGGGTGATAGTGGGATGGGGTTGGGGGTAAGGGGTATTTGCATTCTCAGAAAACAGGCCATAATGCTATTTTCCATTTTGCAAAGCTGCAAATTATGCGCATATTTCAAGAAAACACAAGCCGAGCCAAAAACATCTTAATTAATTTACAAATTCCATTAGGGCGAATTTCATTGCACATTTCAAATTCTTGGGTAGTGATTTCTGAATTCTGCAATGGAAAATTTTTGTAACTCGATGGCCATAACATGATTGTTGCCTGTATTATTTTACTGGTTAAGATAGGTCTTTAACATTTTACGTGTGAATTGCCATGCTATCTTCTCAAAGTTCTACTTGTTGTATAACTTCTATGTGAATGTTACAGTAAATTTGATACATGTTGCCTCTCAAAGTTTTCTGTTAAAATCAACTAGCTAACTTGGGGCTACTTTTCTTTTCTGCTAATATATGCAGATCCTGATTTTATTCCAATTTTGTTTTATTATTTTATTAAAGAAAATAGTGGATTGATATATGAAGACATTATACATACAGAGAAAATCTTATTCTTCTTTTGATTGAGATTAGGATAAACTTTTGGAGATCAGGAGCTAGATTTTAAATTAATTGACAAGAAGTAAAACTAGCATTGTGGATTAACTGCCCCTGATGAAAAGCACTCAATCGTAAGATTAAAATTAGTTAATTTCTACATTAGTGAGGTGATTTTACGCTTTAATTGTGTGCTTTGGTGTGTGTTCCCAATGCAGGTTATCACAAGGGAAGACCATACACAACTGATGCCACAGTCAAAAGGTTTCTTCAGTGGGCAAAATCACAATGTGAAAAAGATTTTCTGAAAAAGTCTCTGGTTGGAGGATATTATTCTTTTCCTCCACTCCCATCAAGCTTCCAGGAGTGCAGTCAACATATTAAAGGTATAGTTAGAAATTTGAAACTATGTAATAGCTTTTATTGTTAGCAGTAAAGCAAGATTTTTGGCTTCTGAATTCCTTCTATGAAGCTTCTAAGAATTTGTTTCACACTAAATACCCAGATCAATATCCTTATACAACCTGATTCACGTGCACAACACATTCTTCTGACAGTCTAGATATATGATGATAATAAATGTAGATTATTTCCTACATCTTAGGAACTACCTTAGCAAAGGTACCTTTTGCATCCAATTCACCATTATTACCTTTGCTACTCGAGCAAAATAATATTTAAAGACTATGCTCTTGAACCTAGCAGAATGCTTAAATATACCAATGAGTAGTGACATCCATCTTCAGATCACTAGAAAGGTTCCAGCAATACTTCTGTATAGTCTTCAAAATCTTCGGGCAAACCCCTGTTAATGTCTCTTCCCAAGACAACATCTCCGAGATTGTGACTCTGCTCATATGCAACCAGCTTTGATAAGCATTCCTCATCAACTGCATGAATGAGACTGAACTTCCGATGCAAGTACTGGACTCTGATCTCCATCCTGACAAGCAAACTACAGGAGAAAATAATTTGAGGATGTGCCCAAAAACTCCTTGAACAATGTGACATCTACACCAACTAATTTCTTACCCAAGACTGCTGAAACAAGTGGGAAGCAGAAAATTAGCATTCCTATATTGTCAACAATAGGAGTATGTGCAAGTGTTCAGTGAAACGGTCACCTACCATAGGTCTCGTCGATGTAAGGAGGCCATATCAGGGGCACCAAATGTAGTAGATGAAGTTGCAGGAGGTATATGTCCCCCACTGAGTTCCTCCAGCATGTTGTTCACATGTACCAACTTATTTTATAAATGAACAGATGTTTTTTCTGAATATTGTTGGGTATAACGTTATGTCCAAACTTATGCAGCATGCATGATATCCCATGGGGACTTTGTTGAAACTTTAATTTTCTGAACATTACTATAAGAGAACTATTTTTCATTCCACTGAAAAGAGATCATTGGAAATATTGGCCCAAATAAAAGTTTGATTTAATATTTTTTAAATAGAAAAAATAAAGTATAAAATGACCAGTGAACAAGAAGCTACCTTACTTAAAAAGCAGAGACAGGAATTTGACACGAACAAATCTCTGGGGTGTGATCTCTAGAACAGAATTTTAATTTTCCAATGCAACAGCATGATTAATCAAGGAGAAGTGGTGTGAGTGTGAATTATCAATAGAAAAACCAATCAAACGATACGACAGACCTTTATCCCAGGAGGGAAATTGATCTGCCAACAGTCACAAAAACACAAAATACATGAACAGGAAATTAAAGTGATGAAGTTGAAAGGATTGGGGATGTGCAAATATTGGGGGGGGGGGGTGTCAGTCTCAATCTACCCCACGGCAGAAGCGGGAGAAATGGTACAGTTTGATAGCCACAAGGATGAAGGATCTCCTGTGGCGTTCCGTTCTGCATCTTGGTGGAACCTGTCTGTTGCTGAACGTACTCCTCAGGTTGACCAGTGTGTCATGGGGTGAGCTGTATTGTCCAGGATGCTCCGCAGTTTGTGGAGCATCCTCCCCTCCAAGACCACTTCCCATGAATCCAACTCCACCCCCAGGACAGAGTCCGCTTTCCTGATTAGTTTGTTGATCCTATTGGCATCCGTGGCCTTCGCCCTGCTGCCCCAGCACATAGCAGCGAAGAAAATGACACTAGCTATCGCCGATTGGTGGAACATCCGCAGTACCTTCCTGTAGACGTTGAAGGAGCGGAGCTTTCTCAAAAAGTACAGCCGCCCTGTCCCTTCGTGTACAGGGCCTCAGCTCCTGGACCAGTCAAGTCTACTGTTCAGGTGCACTCCAAAGTATTTGTATTCTCTGGTAAACTGCACACCCACAACATTGATGGAGACAGGAGATAGGGGTGTTCTTCCCCTCCTAAAGACCACCACCAACTCCTTAGTCTTGTCAGTGTTGAGCTGTAAGTGATCCAGCCCACACCACTCACTCGCGGACTACACTTCTGTATTCAGCTTTCCTCCCCTCACTGATGCAGCCCACAATTGCTTCTGCACCCTCCTCCACCTCCCCATCTCCCTCTACCACCCCACTCCCCACCCCATCTCCCTCCTCATTTCCCTCATCCTCCTCCCCTCACTCCCATTCCCTGCCCCAGGACATACCCAAGTCGTAGAGCAGAGCCAGGGCCTGGAACTCGGCCTGGTTCTTGTACTCGGCCCGACCCTGGCTGTAGACTCCCGCTGTCAGCTCGACCTTCACCTGGGCTCCAGTGCAGGCCCCGCGTCATCTCCAGACCACCCGTCAGCTCGGCTGCCACCTGGGCTCCAGTGCAGGCCCCGACTTCATTTCTGGGCTCATCCCTGAACCCGGACCCAGGTTCGTTTCGTCCTTGGTTCCAGCGGCGGCTTCTTTCTCGGCCCTGGTCATGGCCCCATCGCTAGCCCTGGGCTCGACCCTCACTCCAGCTCCTGCACCACCCACCCCAACAGGCATCGGGCTTAGCACTTATTGAAACATAATGAAGTTTTAATGATTACTAGAGCAAGTGCAGACCCGTTGGGTCCGTTCCCCCAACGTGCGGTTGCGCGTGGGGAGGGGGGGGTGGTGGCATGTGGCGTCACACACACTAACTACCACCCCGCACACACGCTAACTACCCCCCTTGATATTTTATTAATATTATTAATTTGCTCCTTTTACCCCATAACCGCCCTATCCACTGACGCATAGCCCCCAACTCGCAGGCACGTCTAGAGAGGGGGGGGGGGTAGAGAGTGAGGGCAGAGAGAGAATGTGGAGAGACAGGGAGAGAGGGGCAGGGACAGAAGGGCAAGAGACAGAGGGAGAGGGGGGTGGAGGGGAGGAGGAGAGGATGGGCGGGTGAGGGGGGGAGATGGGGAGAGGGAGATGGGGAGGGGGGGGGGGAGATGGGGGAGAGAGTGGGGAGGGGGAGGATGAGGGAAGGGACAGAGAGGGGGATGAGGATGGGGGGAGGGGAGGAGAGCAGGGTGGGTGATGGGGGAGACGGGTAGGGGGAATGGGGGTGGTAGAGGGGCAAGTGGGGAAGGGTGGGTGAGGGGGTAGAGGGGTGGGGGGAAGGGAGAGAGAAGGGGGGTGAGTGGAGGGGGAGGAAGAGGGGGAGGTGAGAGAGAGTGAAGGGGAGAGAGTGGAGGGGGAGAGAGAGAGAGAGAGAGGGGGAGAGGGAGAGAGAGAGAAGGGGGGAGTGGGGGAAAGGCACGGGGGTGGAAGGGAGGGAGGGGGAAGAGATCTCTCACACCTGTCCCATTGTGATATCATATGTAAATGAGATCCATTGTGATTGTACATCTGTGAGATGGCACTGTGACTCATGCAGCAGTTTGAGTTTAGTGAGACCACGTGAAGGTTCCAAACTCCCACACCTGTCCCATTGTGATGTCATGTATTATCCTATTATCTAAATGGTGGCCGATTGGGAAAGGGGGAGATGCAGCGAGACCTGGGTGTCATGGTACACCAGTCATTGAAGGTAGGCATGCAGGTGCAGCAGGCAGTAAAGAAAGCGAATGGTATGTTGGCTTTCATAGCAAGAGGATTTGAGTATAGGAGCAGGGAGGTTCTACTGCAGTTGTACAGGGTCTTGGTCTCCAAATCTGAGGAAGGACATTATTGCCATAGAGGGAGTGCAGAGACGGTTCACCAGACTGATTCCTGGGATGTCAGGACTGTCTTATGAAGAAAGACTGGATAGACTTGGTTTATACTCTCTAGAATTTAGGAGATTGAGAGGGGATCTTATAGAAACTTACAAAATTCTTAAGGGGTTGGACAGGCTAGATGCAGGAAGATTGTTCCCGATGTTGGGGAAAGTCCAGGACAAGGGGTCACAGCTTAAGGATAAGGGGAAAATCCTTTAAAACCGAGATGAGAAGAACTTTTTTCACACAGAGAGTGGTGAATCTCTGGAACTCTCTGTCACAGAGGGTAGTTGAGGCCAGTTCATTGGCTATATTTAAGAGGGAGTTAGATGTGGCTAAGGGGATCAGGGGGTATGGAAAGAAGGCAGATACGGGATACTGAGTTGGATGATCAGCCATGATCATATTGAATGGCGGTGCAGGCTCGAAGGGCCGAATGGCCTACTCCTGCACCTAATTTCTATGTTTCTATGTTTCTATATATGTAAATGAGATCCATTGTGATTGGGCACCTGTGAGGTGGCACTGTGACTCATGCAGCAGTTTGATTTACATTTTTTTTTAATGTTTTGTGAACAATTTAATTCAAAATCTGGGGAAATAATTGACCAAATCTAGAGAGGAGTTGATTTCTGAAATCATAAGTTAAATCCCTATCGAAATATGTAAAAATCTCTGCGTGTTTGCGTTTGATTTTTGAGGAAATACGTTTCAAAGGCAAAATGACACACACACACACACACACACACGCACACACACACACACACACGGTTTTAATAGATACTAGACCAAGTGCAGACCCGTTGGGTCTGTTCCCCCAACGTGCGGTTGCGGGGGGGGAGGGGGGCGGCATGTGGCATCACACACACTAACTACGACCCCACACACACGCTAACTACCCCCCCTTGATATTATATTAATATTATTAATTTGCTCCTTTTACCCCATAACCGCCCTATCCACTGACGCATAGTCCTCAACTCACAGGCGTATCTAGAGAGGGGGGGGGGGGGGTAGAGAGTGAGGGCAGAGAGGGAATGAGGAGAGAGAGAGAGAGAGGGGGCAGAGACAGAAGGGCAAGAGACAGAGGGGGTGGGGGGGAGGAGGAGAAGGTGAGGGGGGAGGGGTGGGGAGGGGGGAGAGGGAGATGGGGGGAGGGGGGGGAAGAGTGGGGAGGGGGAGGAGAGGGGAGGGGGAGGGGAGAGGGAGAGAGGATGAGGATGGGGGGAGGGGAGGAGAGCGTGGAGGGTGAAGGGGAGGTAGGGGGAAGTGGGGAGGGGGGAAGGGTGGGTGAGGCGTGGAAGAGAGGGGTGGGGGAGAGGAGGAGGGGTGGGACGAAGGGAGGGGAGGGGGGTAGAGCTGAGAGGGGGAGGGGAGGAAGAGGGGGAGGAGACGTGGAGAGAGAGTGGAGGGGGATGGAGAGGAGGGGAGAGAGAGGAGGAGGAGAGAGAGAGAGAGAGGGAGAGAGAGAGAGAGAGGGGGAGAGAGACAGAAGGGGGAGGGAGAGAGGAAGGGGGGAGAGAGAGAGATGGGGGGAGTGGGGGAAAGGCACGGGGTGGAAGGGTGGGAGGGAGGGGAGAGATCTCCCACCCCTGTCCCATTGTTTTGGGGAGTGGATGAGTGAATGTAAAAGTGAAATCGCTAGCGAAATGAAAAAAATCTTTTCTTTGTTTTTCATTGTGGTTTTGGCGGACCAAGGAATCAAAGGCCATCTGACACACACACACACACACACACACACACACACACACACACACACACACACACACACACACACACACACACACACACACACACACACAGTTTTAATATATAGATAGATAGATAGATATATATATATGATTGGCATCATTAGATTTTTAAGCGACAACTAACCATTTTTACTGCAAGTGTAATGGATAGAATTTAAATCGCATTCTAGACTACTATAAATATAGGTTAAACTAAAAGTATCCACTAAATACTCTAATCATAATGTATTGCCGTGCATAGACTGATGATTGTACTTCTGAAAAAACATGGGCTTGTTTAGAGATATATAATTTATGCTTAGGTAGTCTTATACTAGCTCATGAATTCTGAAACTATATATTTTGGGTTTATTGTAGATTATTGAACACCATTATTGTGTATTGGCCACTAAGATTTAAACTGACAGTTTATATGAAATCTTATTATTGCAAACTACAGATTCTTTGTTATTACATTTTAATGTATTGTTTTAACAATGTGTAGTAATGAGATCAATTTTTTTTTCAACAAAGCAGAGCTCAATGTCACCACTATGCACGAGTTAAAAGAGAAAATAGAAGGTTTGCATTACAGGGAGCATAAACATATAGTCATTCAAGGAATTATTACATGTGTCAGATATATTGTCCACTCTTCTTTTGTTGGAGGTGTAATGCACAAGAAATACTCTCAGGTATGAAGTACGTTGAAACTGTATTCTTTGCACTCTTTTCAATTGCCTTTTTGACTTTTTTAAAGAGAAAATCCCATTTAAGTTTCCTTGGCATTTGCTATCTTTGTGCTTATTTTTCACTTCACTGACTGAGCCTGCCATGCCATGTGCATGGTCAAAAGTTACTTCCTGAACTATTAATAGGTAGATATGAAGAAGTGTCTCGACCTGAAACGTCACCTATTCCTTTTCTCCAGAGATGCTGTCTGACGCGCTGAGTTACCTCAGCTTTTTGTCTATCTTCGATTTAAACCAGCATCTACGGTTCCTTCCTACACAATAGGTAGTGCTTCTTGGGGTCTTTGAGCAGCAAAATACTGGTGATGCTGGATATAAAAAATAAAAAAACTAGAAACATACTGCAGGTATGAGTTACTGTCTCAGATTAATTGCTTTTCATCAAAGTAGACGCTGCCTAATCTGCTTTCTAGCATTTTCTGTTTGTATTCCATGTATCATGACGTAATTATGCACTCAATGGCAACTGATGAGCTGACTTGATCTTGTGCTCCCCTCGTGTATATTTCCCCTTAAAAGATGATTCTTTGAGGCATTCTTGAGTGACGTGACTCATGATCTGCGTGTAAGTAGTCATTAGGGTTCCCTTTTGAGTGAACACATTGCCACTGCTAATTCTGAAACGGTTAATCAGGTTCAATTCTGATACCGACTGATGCATTGCAGCCTATTTTGGCTATGCCTATTGCAGAAAGAGTAATCTGAAAACATTTGGGGATCAATTTGTATTGTACAACTACCTCAGTATGAATAAATTCTGCAATCTAAATGGCCTAGAAATTCATGCTAAAATGAAGATAAATTAGCTTAGAATTTTAATAGACCAGATCTTCTGCTGACAGGCAAACTCATGGGTCATTTATCCTTGGACTACCGTGTTCCTTCTAACACTGCGTTGAATGTTGCCTTTATGTAGCAGGCCAGTTTCCATGAGATTGGGAATGTCCTTCACAGCACAGCGCCTCCCTCTCCAGGTATCCCCACGAGGCATTATCTGGTGCAGTGTGGGGGACAGGCAGTAAAGTGGATGATGCCCCATTCATCTTAAAACCATGCTCGTGCTACACATATGGTACGGCATGGTAGCATAGCAGTATAGTTGCTGCCTTACTGCTAGAGACCCAGGATCAATCTTGACTACAGGTGCTGTGTACGGAGTTTGTACGTAGGTTTTTCCCCAGTGCTCTGGTTTCCTCCCACACTCCAAAGAAGTAAAGGTTTGTAGGTTAATTGGCTTCAGTAAAAAATTGTAAATTGTCTCATATGTGTAGGATAGTGAAAGTGTACGGTGGGCCGAAGGACCTGTTTCTGCAGTGTATCTCTAAACTAAACTAAAGTAAGTACTTATTCTGAGAAACCCTCAAAGGCCCCAGCCGATGTATTAGCATCAGAGCAGAAGATCTGTCCCCCTATATACAATCTCTTCACTTAATGATATTTCTTAAATGCTGATTGTCTGTTTTGACTCTTGAAATGTATTGATTACATACAGCCTGCAAACACTAAAAATACTGCCAATGTGCGAACCAGTGATTCGTCCACTAAATATAGAGATAATATGGCTAATAGCCAAGCATCAGAACAGGATTACTTCTATAATTTCCACAAGACATCTCAAACTTTCAACCAAGTATTAGACTCAGAGGAAGAAGTTATATCATTTGGAAGAGAACATTGCACTTTAAGGTAATTTATTTTTATTTCCCTCATATCGTGAACCTAACACAAAAAGTAAAAGCAGGAGTTGGCCAAATTGAGCCAGATTCACCATTAACCAAGAACATAGATAAAGGTCGTCATAAGCGATAGGAGCAGAATTAGGCCATTCGGCCCATCAAGTCTACTCCGCCATTCAATCATGGCTGATCTATATCTCCCTCCGAACCCTATTCTCCTGCAAATTTCTCCTTGTCACATATCCTAAGAATATGGCCTCCATTTCTGTACTCTGCAGCTATGAGAAACAGCCTCGTAGCATCCAGCCTGAAAAACCTTCTCAGAATTTTATACATTTCAATAAACCTCTGGAATGTTTGCTAATATGCTAATTGATGCAAGATTTGGATGGTAATCCAGGAATTGTTATGTTTTGATGATAAACAAGAGAAAAACCTCTTGCTCAACATCAACAATGTTGATGCCAGAGGGTAGAGCGAAGCCAGAAGGTAATGGTGGATGGCTGTTTATCGGGTTGGAGGCAGGTGACTAGTGGGGTGCCTCAGGGATCTGTGTTGGGTCCTTTGTTGTTTGTCATGTACATCAATGATCTGGATGAAGGTGTGGTAAATTGGATTAGTAAGTATGCAGATGATACCAAGATAGGGGGTGTTGTGGATAATGAAGAGGATTTCCAAAGTCTACAGAGTGATTTAGGCCATTTGGAAAAATGGGCTGAAAGATGGCAGATGGAGTTTAATGCTGATAAATGTGAGGTGCTACACCTTGGCAGGACAAATCAAAATAGGACGTACATGGTAAATGGTAGGGAATTGAAGAATACAGTTGAACAGAGGGATCTGGGTATAACCGTGCATAGTTCCTTGAAGGTGGAATCTCATATAGATAGGGTGGTAAAGAAAGCTTTTGGTATGCTAGCCTTTATAAATCAGAGCATTGAGTATAGAAGCTGGGATGTAATGTTAAAATTGTACAAGGCATTGGTGAGACCAAATCTGGAATATGGTGTACAATTTTGGTCGCCAAATTATAGGAAGGATGTCAACAAAATAGAGACAGTACAGAGGAGATTTACTAGAATGTTGCCTGGGTTTCAACAACTAAGTTACAGAGATAGGTTGAATAAGTTAGGTCTTTATTCTCTGGAGCGCAGAAGGTTAAGGGGGGGACCTGATAGAGGTCTTTAAAATGATGAGAGGGATAGACAGAGTTGATGTGGACAAGCTTTTCCCTTTGAGAATAGGGAAGATTCAAACAAGAGGACATGACTTCAGAATTAAGGGACAGAAGTTTAGGGGTAATATGAGGGGGAACTTCTTTACGCAGAGAGTGGTGGCGGTGTGGAATGAGCTCCCAGTGGAAGTGGTGGAGGCAGGTTCATTGGTATCATTTAAAAATAAATTGGATAGGCATATGGATGAGAAGGGAATGGAGGGTTATGGTACGAGTGCAGGCAGGTGGGACTAAGGGGAAAAAAAATTTGTTCGGCATGGACTTGTAGGGCCGAGATGGCCTGTTTCCGTGCTATAATTGTTATATGTTATATGGTTAACAAGACCAAGAAACGAATTGTTGACTTTAGAAACTGGAAGTTAGGAGACCAGGCACCAGTTTTCATTGGTGGGTCATTGGTCAACAGAGTTAGCAGCTTCAAGTTCCTGGACGATAGCATATTGTATGAGATGTCGTGCTCGTGATGTTGTTGGAAGCAATGTGCCTGTCGATCACCATATTCATGTAACATGCTTGGCTTTACTTTATTTCTTGGCTTCATATTCTTATATTGTTGGCTCTTTCATGGATCATAATAACTAGATTGTTCTCCATCTTCAAATTCCTCTTCTGTCATGAACCCACAAAGGCAAAATACTTGTGTCATGGCTGCGGGAGCAGTTTCTACTCGACTACGCATCACTTCACCAATCATATTTCTTTTTGTCCCCTGCCCTTGAATGCCATCCTCTGTGCACCATTGTGTCATGAGCAGATTTTTATCTTTTCTCAACTACACCAGTAGTACTTGTAGCTGCTAGACAATGGTAAATTCTGAGGTTCCTCACCGAGTACATCTGCGGCTCTCCAAATGATTGATTTTAGGAATTATGGCCTTGTATTCCTTACCCATACTCCTAACCAATGCTAAATCTTCACCTAATCTGAAGGGGATGGCTGTTGTTTGAGTCAAAATATCTCTCAAACCGTACCTTGTTCAAATATAATACATTTAAATAGATTTCAGTTCAACAGTTCTGAGCTGGGATTCATCAGACTGCAGACACTCGTAGCAGGTATTATCTGGGATCATTCTGGTCACTATAAATTCTCTGGTGTTCCAAATTTGGTACATCTCCTACACTTCCAACTCCAGTTAATCCACCTTTAATATCATTAAATTGCCATGAAATGAAATCATACAATTTAAACTAAACAATTCAACGGAAAGGAACAACTCCATTCCCCCTCTGTACTGATATCAGACTGTTCATGCCACACTGTACGGTCTTACCAAATGCCTTGAAAATGTTTATTCTTTAATAATCAGGAATTAAGATATTTGTACATATGAGTGACTGTGAAAGGGTTTGTTTAATAATAGCTTGATAAATATGCTTTTGAGTCTTCAATTTATCATTGTTGAACTTCCCTCTGAATTTTTTAAAAAGTATAGAAAATGCAAATAATTAATCTGAAATTTTATTTAAGATATTTTAATTCTGATATTAAACTAATCAATTAAAAAAAGAAAAGCAAAAGCAACTTGTCCATATTACTGATTATAGCTCAATGAGAAAATAATCTTTTCACAGTTCCACTTTGAAAAATAATGCTCCCGATTCAAATTTATTGTCCAATAGTGAAGAAACAGAGGAGGAATATTTTACTGCTGATGAAGGTTTGTTTCAACATGGTCTTCTCTTCTGTGAATACTATTCAAATATAATTATATGGTGGGGGGCGGTGGGGGGGTCATTTCTAAAACCCAAAGCATCTAAATTAATCAAAGTTGACAGGTTAGTGAGAAAATAAAGTCACATTCACAAATAAAGTAACTAAACACTAACTAACGACATGATTTCATTATTTTGGTGTCTGAAGTAGTGTTTGTAATTCATGTTGGATAAATTACAACTGGCGTTTGGGGAAGGTTTATAATGCTGGCTAAAAGGAAAAACTGCAACACCATCATTGTTAACTGATATAACATTTTGCATGTAATATAAAACCATGAATTCTTTCAGTAATGGAATGGTCTGTTCAGCAATAACTGAATTGTAATTAAGCATAAAGTGCAGGCGGAACCCAGCTGGTAATGGGCCTGTCCCACTTAGGTGATTTTTCAGGCGATTGCTGGCGACTGTCAAGTTGCCGGCAGTCGCCTGAAAAACCGGCAACTGGAATGGCGACTGTCAGAGTGGAACACACACACACACAAACGCATCACTTCCTTCACCAGCCCGTTATGCAGGCGGGGGACAGGGCAAGCGGGGGGAGCGCTGTCTGAGTGAAATTCACATGATGCAAAGCCAAGGTAATACAGACACACACCGCGATTAAAAGGAAGGTTGGCGCTGTAATTAAGACGGCTAAAGCACAGTGTATGGTAAGTCCTTTAAAGGAGGGGGGCTGAGAGGGGTGAGAAGGAGTGGAGATAACTTTTAAGAAGCCAGAGATACACGGCTGTGAAGCTTGGCGGACATTTAACATTACTGGTCGGTTATCCTTGGTTCTGAAAACTGCTTATGGTTTTTTCCCAATGAGCCAATGAAATTCACCAGTCAGCACCGGCTACAACCTACCAGAACCTTTGACCTCCTGGCAACCCACTAGGACCTCCTGTCGACCCACCTACAGCACGAGAATTCTCGCTACTTTCCATGGCGGCTTCATTCTAGTCACCGCTAATTTTTCAACATGTTCAAAAATTGGCGGCGACTATAATGAGGCCGCAACTATTCCCAGAATGTGGGAACTCCCCACGACCATGAAGGCGACTCCCCCACAACCACCCACGAACATGTGGCGAATGCATAGTGTCCCGCAGTCGCCTAAGTGGGACAGGCCCATTAGGCACCGTCTACGGAGAGAATGGGAAAACGATGCTTCAGCTCGGGACCTTTCAGACTGATTGAGTGGGAGGGGGGGGGGGGGGGGAGCTGAGGAAAGAAGTGGGGATGAATACAGGTGGTGGGGTGGGTGGGGGGGTGGAGTAAATGACAATGGCTAATGGTGAATATGATACGAAGGGTGTCAGATAAGGAGCGAAGGGGAGGAGTGAATTGTAAAGTCGGGGAAAGGATATGGGTGAATATAAATAGATGACGTTTTGGTTTAGTACCCTGAGTGGTCAGACAATATTTCGGGACGGAATCTATTCTTCCCACAAATGCTGCTTGATCAGCTCAGTTCCAGCACTTAAATCAACTTAACTATTATTTTGAAAGATAGACACAAAATTCTGGAATAACTCAGCGGGTCAAGCAGCATTTTTGGAGAGGGTTTCAGGTTGAGACCCTTCAGACTGTGGGTCAGGGGAGAGGAAGCTTGAGATATGAAAGGGTAAGGTGTGAAATGACTGATCAAAGCAGACGATGATCATGGAAATGTAGAATGGTTCATTGGCTGAGGAGAAGGTGACAATGAGGCATACAAACAGGAAAATTAGTCAGGACTAGGGTGGGGGAGGGATGGAGATAGAGAGAAAGCAAAGGTTACATGAAGTTAGGAAAATCAATTCTTGTTGGGTTCGAAGCTGCCCAAGCAAAATCTATAAAATAGTCTGTGTTTTTGAATGACTGATCAGTACATTCTACAATACAAGGTTATTCAACAAATTGTTCACTGTTATTTTAAAACTACATAGATACATGGACAATAAGTGCAGTAGGCCATTCAGTCCTTCGTGCCAGCACCGCCATGGCTGAATAGCTACTTCCCCACAGCCATCAGGCTATTAAACGTGGCTCGGACAAAACTCTGAACATTAATAGCCCATTACCTGTTTATTTGCACTTTATCAGTTTATTTATTCATGTGTGTATATATTTATATAATGGTATATGGACACACTGATCTGTTCTGTATTCATGCCTACTATGTTCTGTTGTGCTGAAGCAAAGCAAGAATTTCATTGTTCTATCAGGGGCATATGATAATAAACTCTCGTGAATCTCTTGACAATCAGTACCCCGTTCCTGCCTTTTCCCCATACCCCTTTATTTCGCTAGCCCTAAGAGCTCTATCTAACTGTCTTGAATGCATCCAGTGAATCGGCCTCCACTGCCTTCTGAGGCAGAGAATTTCCCAAATTCACAACTCTCTGTATGAAAACTGTTTTCCTCATCTCAGTTCTAAATGGCCTACCCCTTATTTTGTGGCTCCTGGTTCTGGACTCCCCAACGTCAGGAACACGTTTCCTGCTTCTAGTGTGTCCAATCCCTTAATAATTGTAGACCGTGTGCTTCTATAAGATCCCCTCTCATCCTTCTAAATTCCAGTAAATACTAGCCCAGTCGCTCCATTCTTTCATCATGACAGTCCCGCCATCCCGGGAATTAACCTCGTGAACCTACGCTGCACTCCTTCATTAGCAAGAATAATCTTCTTCAAAAATGAAATAAATTTGCACCAATAATGCAGTTACTTTCTTATACCAGACAAGCAAAGCAAAATATTTTATATCATTAAAACATAAGGCTTGTATAGATTATATGTTATTTTTATTAACATTTTCTGTTAAATTTTAGATCACCCTGAAATGGATGATGTTGCTAAACTCAATCTCTTAGATAACTCATGGGAAAGTTCAAAGTGGTCTAAGATTAAAGGACATTTGAAAGAATTTCTATCATTTGACCAACTACTTCTTGAAAGTTGTCCACAAAGGTTTGAGTATGCAAAGAAGGAAGCAATAATGAGCCAGCATAATCTTCATCCATCAAGATGTGACTCATATCTACTTGATTCCATCAGCAGTGTTGAGAAGCTCACAACGGCAAGGACACATTGTTATTATACATTGACCATTATTGGTATGTATTTAAGGTTGTGATCAGGAAGAACTATTTATGCCTGGTTCTATTTGACACACTTGTATCATCTTTCACAGATCTAAATCAGGAAATTGCTATGGATGTTATATTTCTACCATTGGGAATTGACACGTGTTGCAATAATTCTGCAAGGAATACCAATTTTATTTCCATCCTTTCTGGTGATTGTGTTTCAGAAGCTCCAACCTTAAATGGTAAAGTGAATAGCATCACTTGTCAAAATTAACATAAAAAGATATAGAGGATCACATATTGGTGCGATACAAATCACAGCTCTGTTACCTAATAATTGTTTGTACACAGAGATGACTGTTATACATGTTTGTAAGAATAGCAATGAAAGATTAACAAGCTTCTTATCAGTAATTGTGTCATAATAGCAAAACATTTAACAAATCTGATAGTAATCATCAGAATTAATTCTACATTTAAATTATGTATACTGTCATTGGTTTTCAAGCAAGTTAGAAACATAAATTATATCAATTAGGAACATTAAGTGTTCCTTTTAATTCCTCAGAATCATATATTTTAAAATTAGATATTCTTAATACTAAATGAATTGTGAGTATAGATATTAGTTTTCTAGTATATAGTAGAATATAGTATAATAGTTGGCTTTTAACATATGTTAAGCTGATTGATGTATTTATTTTTGAATCGTGGAAATAGGATCAGAAATAGAAGGAAAGCACTTCCTGTGCATTTTGGATGTCTATCATCACGGGAACGATCAAACAGAGGTTATTTTAAGCAGAGCATACAAAACAGAATAGTTTATTTGAAGCAAAAAAGGACATTTCTCCAGCACTTGCCAAATATTTGCACAGCACAATCTTTTTAATGTATGTGTTAAGGATGACAAAAAAAATGGATGCTGCAAGTGATGGATTGAAACAAGTCTCTCCTTATAAATACTTTAAAAATTGAAAACTGTTAATACATATTTCAATAGATGTGTTAATAAGTTTTGAATTTGCCCTGATATCATCATCAATATATTTTAACAGATAATTTATAAAATCAACAAAAGATATTTTGCCAAATTACCAACCTTTTAAATATGATAACACTTGTTGACTCTGCTTCTATTTCTCCCAATGCATGCTCACCCAAAGGGCCCTTCTTCTCACATCTGAAAGCACAATCTGAGACCACAATTAAGCTAAATCCTGTGCTTTTTCAAAAATCTAATTTCAGTATTCCGAACATAAATCTGAGTTAATATTTATTCTTTCTCCCTGGATGTTGTGGCTAGTTGTACCACCCTAGGTCCCATAGAATGATGATCAATTCTAGATCCTTCTGACCTTGTAATTGTTGTTAAGTGTTTTTAAATATTTCTCAAACTTGATGGATGATAATTATTATTGATTTCTATATGGTTTCATGAAATTTGCAATTGATTATTTTTATGTTTATGTATGTTTCTTAAATTATAGTTTTCATACCATGAATATCACATAGAAGTTAATAAACATTAACTATGGTACATTAAATATTGTGATATCTGAATTTGATAAATATGAAAATATAAATGTTCTAAGGAATGTTAATTGTCATGGGTTATGTTTACATTTTTAAATATAAATAAATTGTTGTTACTTGGCACAGTGGCACAGTGGTAGAGTTGCTGCCTTACAGCAAATGCAGCGCCAGAGACCCGGGCTTGATCCCGACTACGGGTGCTGTCTGTACGGAGTTTGGGAGTTTGTACTTTCTCCCCGTGACCTGCGTGGTTTTCTTCCGAGATCTTCGGTTTCCTCCCACACTCCAAAGACGTACGGGTTTGTAGGTTAATTGGCTTAGTAAATGTAAAAATTGTTCCTAGTGGGTGTAGGACAGTACAGTGTTAATGTGCGGGGATTGCTGGTCGGCGCGGACCCGATGGGCCAAACTGTTTCCGCGGTCTAATTTTAAACATTAGAATTGTTAACTGTTATTTGGGTTTTATTCCACTTTTTTGCAATGCATGTATGCTTTAAATTAAATATATTAAAAAAGATAGGATATTTGTATTTCTTGATTTTTATAATGCGTTTTCTTTTCAATAATATTTTTCCTTTTCAAATGATATAAAAGAGGAAAATAATTGCATGTATCTTCTTTCTCACAAAACAATGTAATGTAAAGGAAAGTGATCAACATGAGATTATGTAAGATTATGTAGGAAGGAACTGCAGATGCTGGTTTAAACCAAAGATAGACACAAAAAGCTGGAGTAACACAGCAGGACAGTCAGTATCTCTCCAGAGATGCTGCCTGTCCCGCTGAGTTACTCCAGCATTTTGTGTCTATGATGTAAGGCAGTTGTTTATTAAGGGAGTGCAGTATATTGTTTATTGTGTTATGTGTTTTTGTATGTATCTTTTTTCTGTAAGTTATTAAATAGATGATAATGCTGGATTCTACTCACTAGAAGGAGTCATTTGTTGTATTATGCATTGGTCATTGTGTTGATTTGCAAGTTTTAGCAAATTAATCTCACATATTAAAATCTTATTTCATTCTTTTATGGCACATTAAATGTCAGAAGGTACAATTTCTTCACCATGTATATGTCACATTCTTTACAAATATAAAAGACATAATTTCCACGCTTTATAATGTGCCTATAATTTCTGCATCAAATGATGAATAGGTGGAAGTTCCAATCCAGTTGGTCTGAACAAATAAGCTTATTATTTAGGACAGATGCTCAAATTTATGTATGAAAACATTATTACATCCTAACTTTAATTACAATCACAGTGGTCAGACATACAAATCAAAACTATTTTTGAAAAAGTATTACACCCCAAGTGTGTCTTTCTTTCACAAGTTTATTAACAAATATGCAGTTAATAGATAGATAGATAGATAGATAGATAGATAGATAGATAGATAGATAGATAGATAGATAGATAGATAGATAGATAGATGAATTAAAACCGCAGATGCTTGTTAATGCACAAATGAACAATGCTGGAGTAACTCAGCAGGTCATGCAGCATCCCTGAAGAACATGGATAGGTGACGTTTCAAGTTGAGACTTCTTCAAAATTCAATTCAATATATTGAATGCATCTCTGGAAAAATAAAAGTAACACATTTTCAGTTTCAGAGATGAGTATATGCAAAGTAGTCTTTTACAGAAATTCCTTGTTCTGTTTAATGTTAAAATTTAAATGTAATTTATTTCTCTATTCCACTTTACCAATGATATTAAAACAAAATCCAGGAATAAACTGCATGTCTGATTGGCAACCTTGTTGCCACACATGACTTTTATTTCCTTCTCTGACAGGATGGTACTAAGTGTGGTGCTGGGGAGTTTTATCCAAGGTTGATTTGATTTGAACTGTAAGACAATTTTTATTTATGTTGTGAAACACTTACATTTCTTGATTTTACATATTCTTGATTAGTAAGGGTGACCGTGGTTATGGGGAGAAGGCAGGAGAATGGGGTTGCGAGGGAAAGATAGGTCAACCATGATTGATGGGCCGAATGGCCTAATTCTGCTCCTAGAATTTAGGAACTAATTTTAAATATATTTGAAAGTGATTATGGTGGCAAGCTGTTTACCTATATACCATTCAGACCAACACCACTCTAGATCTCACAGAGACAGAAAATGTTTACACTATTATTTGGATAAGGAGTATTGAAGCTGCATATTCAAGGTACTATTTCCTCAGCAATGTGTGTTGCCTGAAGCATTCTGGAGAGCAATCCCCTATTTCAAAGCCTCATATACAGGTTGCAGCCGATATAAGTAGCAGACAAAAATGCGTTAAACATTTTTTAAGTGGGATTGCAGAAAGGAATACTGAGGAAATTTCCTGGCCACCATGCATTAACTTGCAAGATAATGTAAAGCTAGAAACATAGAAAATAGGTGCAGGAGTAGGCCATTCGGCCCTTCGAGCCTGCACCGCCATTCAATATGATCATGGCTGATCATCCAACTCAGTATCCTGTACCTGCCTTCTCTCCATACCCCGTGATCCCTTTAGCCACAAGGGCCACATCTAACTCCCTCTTAAATATAGCTAATGAACTGGCCTCAACTACCTTCTGTGGCAGAGAATTCCTGAGATTCACCACTCTATGTGTGAAAAATGTTTTCCTCATCTCGGTCCTAAAAGATTTTCCCCCTTATCCTTAAACTGTGACCCCTTGTTCTGGACTTCCCCAACATCGGGAACAATCTCCCTGCATCTAGCCTGTCCAACCCCTTAAGAATTTTGTAAGTTTCTATAAGATCCTCCTCAAACTTCTAAATTCTAGCGAGTACAAACCGAGTCTATCCAGTCTTTCTTCATATGAAAGTCCTGACATCCCAGTAATCAGTCTGGTGAACCTTCTCTGTACTCCCTCTATGGCAAGAATGTCCTTCCTCAGATTAGGAGACCAAAACTGTACGCAATACTCCAGGTGTGGTCTCACCAAGACCCTGTACAACTGCAGTAGAACCTCCCCACTGCTCCTATACTCAAATCCTTTTGCTATGAATGCTAACATACCATTTGCCTTCTTCACTACCTGCATGCCTACTTTTAATGACTGGTGTACCATGACACCCAGGTCTCGTTGCATCTCCCCCTTTCCTAATCGGCCACCATTCAGATAAAAGCTAATTGCACTTAATTAAATACAAGTTATTTCATGCAACTTTACGTGTCCTCTTACGGGGCTTTGCATGGTTCTAGATTGCCTTTCATTATTCCCTGAAAGTGTGAAAAATCTGCTAGGCTGTATTTTGTTTTATTTGGTTTCAGTCGTATAAAGAAAACACCAGTTGATTGGTGTTCTTTATTAAAGCGGTAAAGTGTATTCAATGTAATTTACTAAAAGTCATTAAATTCAAACTTCAGCACAGATAGAATTGTCCTATTGGATCAACCAGCTGCTGGCATATATGGAGGTTTGGGAAGGAGCGACGTAGTGGGATGGAAAGGGATAATGTTAGGTTTTGAGGCAAAACAACTACCAGTCTTCATCTTTAAAGCATTTGAGTAAATACATGCAAACGGGGACATGCATTATTGGTGATACTTGACCCTCACTATTTCCCATAAAACGTTCTTCTATTCAAAATATAGGAACACAACGATTTAGGGAGCGAAAGTCCAGAACTACTTCCAAAATGTACAAAACGCCTTACAAGCTAATCAATAAAGTCCATAACTGAAGGTTATCATCATTAGTCTTGTAACCTTTTTTTTCAAAAATAAAAACAAAGTTTTGTTTTTGAAAGACCTGGAAGCTGATTCTTTGTATTTAATGAATGGCAAGGCACCCAGTTGTACAGTTTACAATGGTTTACTCATGAAATTGTTTCTGGTTCTATTCCGCTGGCTTGTTTTTAAAGTCCGGCGCGTTCCATTCAAGTGTTCTGATCACAGGTTTCAGCTCTGAGACCACGGGAATCTCGGCAGTTCCAAGAAAAGCAGCATGGAGCAGTCAGCTGTGGCCAAGGGCTCTCATCCTAAACTTGTCAAGTGGTGAGAACGGAAATAGAAAAACAACAATCTCAATATATTCAATAAAAAGGTTTATTTGTGCAGCATTAGCTATAACAAATGTACTTGAATTGCTTTTAAAAATCGAGTTAACTAAATGCATTAGAAATGATAAAAAGTTATATAATGGTCAATTACTTGTATTTTTGGATAACAATGTTTTTAAAGATTTTTTTTTTGTTGCGCACAAAATCCGAATTATGGGTAAATTCAGTGTTTAAACTATAATATTGGCATCATTGGTCCTTAGACATTCAAAGAGTTACAAATAGGCATGCACAGCAAATCAACGAGCCATCTCTACGTTACAAAATATCTTGTAGAAAGTGAAATGATATGTGTATCCCCGGAATAAAACAAATATGTATTTCTATAGTGCAGAACTACATCGGAACGGTTACCCCTCGTGAAATAAAGAATTATTATACATCTCTTGAAACTTGTTTTTTGATTTAGCCCTGGATCAAAAATTCCGCACCCAAATCATGCCCAATTTTTTGGTAATAAAAACAGTTTTAACCCACAGGAAGTGGAGACTCCAGAAGCCGTTATTGTGAATGACGATCACACTGCACGTCTCATCTAGTCTCACTTTCTTTGAATCTGTGAGGACACATACATACTTTTGGTTTCCAGTAGAAAGTAAGCATTGTATTTGCAGGGGGGGTTTTTTAAAAATTATTTGGCCACTTCCATTATTCCGAGTGGAAAGGTTTTCCAACGTTATTTTTGCAATAATGGGAAAAGATCAGGCAAACATATTTTAGGGCACCTGTAAATCTGCAATTCTTCCCGTTTCATACAGCAAGCTATGGCACGGATGTAAGTCACAGATTTGTGGCTGTAATTTCAAGTCCAACAATAGTTTGTATAGTTTATATCACATTATGAAAAACCACTGAAAACTAAAGTGTCATTGCATCTTTATAGAAAATGATCAAGTTATCTCAATATGAGTTTTAATACTTACATTTTTTTTACTGTACTAAAATTCTAATTCCTCATTCTAGCAATGTTTTGTTGAGACATTTATATTGTACTCTCTTTTTTATAGGTTACTTGAGCATTTTTATGTCTGTGAAGGTTGGAGCATTCCTCGCAGTCTCATTTATCAGTTCTACCTGGAATATTGTAAGCACAACAGATTAAATCCAATAAATGCAGCTACCTTTGGAAAGGTATAATACACACAATAAGGCATAATATTTTGTTTTGTATAATAGCTGGTCTGTGATGGTAGAAAGGTATTGATCAAACTTTATAAAACACCAACGGACATGTTATGTATAGATCTGGACACCTTGCATAAAGAAAGATGGTGAAGCATAAGGCTGGGTGCAGGAGTGATTTAGTTGTAGGGATAGACTGAAGAAGCTGAGAATGTTCTCTTTTTAATAGTGGTTATATGATAGATGCATTTAAACAATGAAGTATCTGGACAGAATAGATAGATAGAAATAAAGCTTTTCCATTGACAGAGTGGTCAAAATCCAAAGGACATAGAATGGAGGTGAAAGGCAAAAGGAACAAAAGTAACAGGAGGTATATAACATGTGGTTACAATCTGGAATGTATTGCCAGGGTCTAGTGTTTAGAGCCGCCAAGAGCCCAGGTCTCAGCATTGCCCATTCTCTTCTTTGTTGCTGTAGTCTGCCATCTCCTCCTGACCCTCTCTACTTTATTACATTCACTCATTCTCAACTTCCACATTTTTATATTGTTTCATTTTTACATTTAATTCATGCCACTCTACCTTCATTCCTCACTATTGTCTTGTTTTTTTCTATTTATCTCTGATATGCTCTCAGTTCTAAACAGTGTATACAAAATGGTGCTGGAAATGTGTGATTCTTTGTGTACTCACGTTAATCTACTATTCTTCAACTACAATTGTTGCACTCTTGTATTCGGGTATGATTGTGCTTATGTATAGTAAGATTTTACTGAATTCCATGCAAAGCTGTATCAACGCGTATGCGACAATAAAGTACCATTGAATCTATCTCTCTTGCTGTTCGAACGTGTGAACTTTATCTTGCTGTTCTATTCATAGCTTTCGCTGTCCTTCACATACTCATACTGCCCTATGTCCATTTCATCATTCTTAGGACCCACTCTCTCCTTCTCTCTTTCTCACATTTCTTTATCCTAAACACTTCCTTTGATTTATCTCCACTTGACTTTCAGTTCTTATTGTCCCCTTCTCTCTTTTGCCATTTTAATTAAGCCTCCCCATATTAGGTTATCTTGTTTCACACTCCCTCAGTTTTTATCCACACCTTATCACTCAGTTCTTGTAGTCTCCTGCTCTCATCTGCTCAATATCCTCACACATTGCTCTTCCTATCATGTCACTCGCACTGTTGTATTGCTTTAAACCTATTGATCCATGTTTGGTACCATAATCTTTTAGTTTATCTTCCCTCTTTATTACCATTGGCCAATTCACAACCTTCCCTTTAATTTTACCTGCTCCATTTTTGGGCCACACATTCTTGCCATTTGATCCTTGTTGCCCATCTCTCATTTGTTGCAATGCACTTATCTCTGCTATCATTGTTCACTCTTGCTTTTTGAATCCTGCTGCTCTATGCAATGTTCTCTGCTCTCACTGTTATCACTGCTGATCCATTTACAGATTTCAAAATGATCAAGACGAGAAACATTTTCACCAAAATAAATGTAGCATGAAAGAAAATCTAATGAGCAGGAGTGTAATTAAATGTGTATGTACATACTTTAATACTTTTTGCTTTGTCACATGGTAAAGTACATGCATTTTGTGTAGATTTATTTGTATATATTTGAATGATAAAGAAACAGTAGACCCAGCATCTCCTGTCCATAAGCAATCATTTACTACAAACCACTGTTTCCTACCTTTAAATCAACATTTTATCCAAGCTGACAATGATTCTCCTATTAATTGAGTCAAGGTATTATTAACCAGTCTTTTACATAGTATCTTGTGAAATATATTTTATTAAAATCTAACTGGTCAACACCCTCTACATCACTAACCCCTAGGTTAGACAAGCACTATTTGCCTTTTCTAAATGCTAGCTCTCCTTAATTAATTTAAATATCTCCGAGTCCCTGTTATTTTTTTTTCCGAGTTATTGTTTCTGAAATCTTACCCATCACAATATTAAGTTGATAGGTCCAGAGTCACACTTTCTTGAAGAAGCATTCAATGGCTCAGTGGCGCTATATTTGTCAAATGCAACTGCACAGTGAAATTCTTCTTGCATTTATTACACAGGGTAGAGCCGCCACGTTTTGGCGCCATTTCCAAATTCCAAAGTCCGGTCGGGCCGCATGCTCTGTCATACAGTATTTGCTTCATCCAGCTTACCAGTACCTGCCCCATTTCCACGAAGATACACAAAAATGCTGGAGAAACTCAGCGGGTGCAACGTTTCGGGCCGAAACCCTTCTTCAGACTGATGGGGGGTCCATTTCTACAAAGATTAGGCCATCTTTCACTACCTCTATCCTCGACTACCCTAAGCTACTTGAATGCAATCCATTTGGACCAGGTGACATTCCCACTCTAAACACAACCCGCCTTTCCAGCACATCCTACCTATCATTTATTTATTTCATCCGTGACTTCTGTTTTCTCAGCTACAGCCAAAATTTTGTCAGCATCTCCTTTGTGAACATCATAGCCAACTCTCAAAATTAACTAATATTTGAAGCTAAAACAAAAACAGATATTATAAGCAGCTTACTTGGTTTGATTAAACAGCATTCATTTAAAATGCCAGTGTGAAATGCTGAAAATCTTTAATATGTACTCAACAACTAGAAAGTGGTATATTTAAATCTATTGTAAACTGACGTCTAGAATTAATGGAAGAAATTCTGAGTTCTTAATTGTAGTTTTCATCTATATTACTAATTTTCTTTCTTTCATAGCTCGTTCGTTCAGTATTTACTGATTTGAGAACTAGACGATTGGGAACAAGAGGATGTGCAAGGTATTGAACGAAAGGATAATACTTTAGAAGTATAAATCTGAATTAAAAACAGTAAATGCAGGAAGTACACAACAGGTCAGGCAGCTTCTCCAAAGAGGGGAACAGACTTCATAAATTGTCATGATCTATTGATTATTAGAAACTTGAACATCTAATCACCGATGCTGATATGGCGCTGTTTGGAGCAGTAATGAGAGAGAGGGATAAAGAGAGAAAATAAATGCAACAGATGGGGACCCAGTGGAGAGACTATGCCTGACACGGTTTCACTTCCAAGAACAATTTCAAAACCTATGTCAAACATTTCTATTAGAAAATTGCAAATTAGCAGGCCAATTGCCCATCCTACCCCAATGAGGGATATTGAGTTGAAGGCTTCTCTTCTCACTGTCAAGAACCCATGAGCCTTGCAGTTCTAGGATTTTTTGAAAGAAAAACTTGGCAAACATAATTTGGTACTTTGAGTCCAGATAGGACACTAATTGAATTTTTCTAAATTAATTAATTCATGAAATGTGAGTGCCATTGGCATGTCCGCCACTTATAATTCATCCCTAGTTGCTCCATAATGGTTTGTTTGGCCCTTTCAGAAGACAATTAAAATGCATCCAGTTTGCTGTGGGGCTGGAGTCACATCTAAGCATGGCAGATTTCCTTCCTTGAAAGAAATTAGATAACAAACTATTTATTTTGTCAATCTGGTTGCTACATGGCCACCCTTTTTGAAATTAGCTTTTGATTTTTGAATTAGTTATTTATTTGTTTATGTATTATACCACAGAGGTCACACTGTATGTGTAGTAATATCAAACATTATCAAAAACCTGCATGAAATACTTCTGATTTTTTCTGTCCCTGAGATCCTCTCCCCCGTTCCCAAACCCATTCAATTCCATAACACACTACTTATAGAAACTGTGATTATTGAAATGTCAAGGGGTTACAGAGGAACAAGGCTGTGCACAAATGGAGCATGGTCTTCCCCCAATAAATGCCAAATAAAAGTAAGGTTATTGATGCTTGCCCATAACATTAAGGACACTTGCATTTGCCCTTCCAAACTCACAAAACTGATTTCCCTCACATGACTCTGTGCAGGAAAGACCTTTTCTTTGTTTGTACATGCAACACATGCGCATCTTGTACATGCAACACAATGCCTTGCATCATACACGCAATGATAAACAGCAGCCTGAGAGGCTTCTGTACAGTGCTACTTTAACACATACTTGTATATACAATACAATTTTTAAGTCTTATGCCCCTGTCCCACTTCGGAAACCTGAACGGAAATGTCTGGAGACTTTGCGCCCCACCCAAGGTTTCCGTGTGGTTCCCAGAGGTTTTTGTCGAAAGTGGTTTCAGCTTCTTCTATGCTCCGGCGATTATTTCAAAAAATTAAAAACCGGCCGCAACGAAAAATACGTTGCCGTTTTAAAAATCGGTAATTTTTTAATCGAAGCCGGTTGCGATTCGACCATTAGGGAGACTGACAAAAACCTCCGGGAACCGCACGGAAACCTTGGGGCGGCGCTAAGTCTCCAGAGGTTTCCTTTCAGGTTTCCTAAGTGGGACAGTGGCATTAATGATCAACTTTTATTACAATTGCTTCATTATCAAGGTCTCAATTGGTGTTGTAAACTTGTGTTATGAGTTTCATTAACTTCATTTGATTGTTTACTTAATTTGATTTTTGTGTAGTACCTTAAATAATTTTGCTTAGACCTGTCTAGAAAACACAGATGCATATTAAGGATATTTGATAAGGAATGCAGAAATATATATATAAAATTAAAACGCAAAGTATTTGGTGATAATAAAATAAAAGTAATTGTCTTTTTGTAGATATCACTATGAGGGAATACGCGTGAGACCACATTCTCCTCTGTATGGTCAGTACTCCTCCCTCATGACCAATAAGCAGTTTGAAAGGTAAAGGAACTTGATTTATGAAGAGGTTGATTAAAGTGTGTCTTCAGATGAATTTGAGCATAAAAATGGTACTTTCTTTCTGAGGACATTAAATTGATTTGTAGATTATACCATATTTCTATCCTCTGATAGTGAATTTGTGCAAAAGTTCATGAGAAAATAATTGCAGTGCACTGTAGAGATCAAAGCAGTGAATCAGAAACATGCGATTATTATCTGGCTGAGGATGGAAACGTGTTCTAAGGCACACACATTGCAGTACTAGGTGGTAAATAAAGAATCCGTTTCTTATTATTGAATGACGCTTCCCTTTGCTTAATTAAAACTTTATAAAGATATAAACAAACAGACACACACGTTATATATTAGATGTATTCTACTTTCACATGATTCCTTTCATTTGCAAACACCATGACTTTAAGCTGAATTTGATTATTTAGCTGGTACAGTAGATATCATTAGAATTTAATTAGAAAATAAACTAATGCAGTCGTTAAAATTTATATTTGTGACAAATAACACAAGATAACTGCAAAAGTTTGAAATCATTCATAAGTACGCAAGCATGCTGATAAATTGTAATTTAGTTTAAATCAATAATTGCTGATATTGAAACCTTTTCCAACATATTTTCAATTTTCAGTAAATATTTCTAGCCCCATCACAATAACATCATATATTCTTCCAAAGTTAACATTATTCTTTGAACTGGTAAAAGCCTATAATTTAAATCATAGAATATGTATTATAAATAAATCATATTTGGTTTAGTTTAGTTTAGAGATACAATGTTGGAACAGGGTCTCTGGCGCTGTAAGGCAGCAACTCTTCCGCTGCGTCACTGTGCTGACCTTTATAATTGCAAGTGGCAATTACATTGTTACATGCAACATCATCGCTGAGACAGGTTTATGACCAGCATAATCTCAATTTGTTAAAATATCTGCACACTTGCCAAAAAAAAGAATCCTTTGGTATATCAGGCATGCTCAGCACCCACAGCATCACCATCTAATTGGCAAAGGTGCTGAGGTAGCAAACTCAATTTCAGAATGATTGATTTCAATTGATTTTATTTGATAGTGAATCTGTTTTAATTAGTTGTTGAACTATTTTGGTGAGGAAAAAGACACAACAACGTCAGTGTCATTATGGACAAATTATAGAATGGCACTAGTAATAGATGAAAGTAATAGTGTTATGATCTTCTGGGATTTCTGCATATTAAATCAACCTGCACACATTTCCAAGAAATTCTGAAGTATATTCAATGAAAAATGATTTTTCACAGGTTTATGACATGTCATGAATTACACAACATCTAACAAATTTGAGGATTGGTATATTTGGAAATTACTCCAGCAATTTGAGGATATTTTGCATAAACAAGAATTTCCTTTTTTTTTGCACAGGATTTATGAGCATATCAGATGAAAATGTACCTCTGTGCAAAATGGATGTCATGTTTGTCTGCACAAAATCTATCTATCTATTTCTATCTATCTATCTATTATTATATAAAACTCTGTGGCTGCCGCCTGCCGTCCGTCCGTCCGCTGCCTTTCTGCCTTTTGATTCGTTGACGGCTGCTCCTTCCTATCAGCTTCCAACACACTTCAAAACAAAGTTGCAAGACAGGAACACTGAACTTTTCACCTCAATGGGATATCACAGCAAGTGCTTCAACAGGAGGGGGAGGGCCAATTGGTATTGCAATTGGAACTGCTGCAGCAGGCAGGGAGGTGCAATTGGATTTTTTTTTCAATCCACTGCTGAGGGAGGCAGGGGAGTGCTGGAATCTTATATTTGGGAACGGCTTCAGTTCCGTTGGAGGAGACGGGTGCATGGTGGAATATTGGGTTGGGGGATCACACCATTGGGGGAGCATCTGCACTTGGTCTAATATATTACTAAAAGTCTGTTCTTGACCGGTATTGGCCATCTGTGCTGCGATTTCTGAGAGAACACCGCCACCTATGGCGTCATTTTTGGCCACCTTGCTCAGAACCCCTCTCCGCCGCATGTGTGCTGAGGATTTTTCCCGTCGATTAAAAATGACAGAGATATTAATACTTTTACAAAATTCCCCATTCTCTCTGCTGCCCCCGCTGGCGGCAGGGGGGAGGGACTATAAAACCAGGAAGTGGTGTGCCACACAGCCTCTTCAAGATGGAGGAAGGCAGAGGGTCACGTTTTCTGAGCTGTGAATAACACTGAACACATGTCTACTCAAATGTAAGTGCCCTTAGTGGTTCTAAAATGCTTGCAGAATGTGTCTATTGGTTCTAAAGCTTGCAAAAAATGTCTATTGTTTCTAAAGCTTGCAAAAATTGTCTCTATTGGTTCTAAAGCTTGCAAAAAAAGTGTCTCTATTGGTTCTAAAGCTTGCAAAAAAATGTCTATTGGTTCTAAAGCTTGCAAAAAAATATCTATTGGTTCTAAAGCTTGCAAAAAAATGTCTATTGGTTCTAAAGCTTGCAAAAAGTGTCTATTGGTTCAAAAGCTTGCAAAAAAATGTCTATTGGTTCTAAAATGGTTCATACTAGCGCTCCAGAAAGCTTGGCTTGGGTGTGTCTTGAAATTGAAAGGCACCACTTACTGCAAATGGTGGCATGAAGTTGAAAGGCACTATTACTGCAAATGGTGGCTTGGGAGCTTTGGCTTGAAGTTGAAAGGCACTATTACTGCAAATGGTGGCTTGGTTGCTTTGGCTTGAAGTTGAAAGGCACTACTTACTGCAAATGGTGGCTTGGCTGCTTTGGCTTGAAGTTGAAAGGCACTGCAAATGGTGGCTTGGGTGTGGCTTGAAGTTGAAAGACACCACTTACTGCAAAAGGTGGCATGAAGTTGAAAGGCACTACTTACTGCAAATGGAGGCTTGAAGTTGAAAGCACCACTTACTGGGTGGCTTGAAGTTGAAAGGCACTATTACTGCAAATGGTGGCTTGGTTGCTTTGTCTTGAAGTTGAAAGGCACTACTTACTGCAAATGGTGGCTTGGGTGTGGCTTGAAGTTGAAAGGCACCACTTACTGCAAATGGTGGCATGAAGTTGAAATGCACTACTTACTGCAAATGGTGGCTTGGGTGCTTTGGCTTGAAGTTAAAAGGCACTACTGTAAATGCACTTACTTCCTGTTTGCACTGTATATTGATTTTAGATAAAACGCTACCACTTACGGCTGTGATTTTTGGCCATCTTACTCAGTCCCCCTCCGCTGAGCAGATGCAGAGAATTCTTCCCATCAATGAAAAATAAAAGTGTTATTAGTTTTTTTTTTAATGTTGAGAATCTCTCTCCTGTCAATCACTCCATGAAAGCCACACCTTTTCCGGTGGGGGGGGATCACACCAGTGGGGGGGGAAGGGGTTATAAAACCCAGAAATATAGGTGTGGGTCAGTCTCTGCAAGATGGAGGAGGGAGAGGTCATGACTCGCTGTCTTTAGTGGCTTTGCACCCTACTTCAAATGGTATGAAACTGCACTTGAATTTGGTGGCCTTGCACCCTGCTAGAAGTGGTAAGAAACTGCACGAATTTGGTGACCTTATACCCTGCTTGAAATAGAATTTCAAGGATTAGCCGTGAGTCAACTACCAGCCCACCAGCCGTGAGTGAGTGAGTTGCCAGCACAACAGGCTTGATTGACTGAGACGCCAGCCCAAGAATCCATTTGGCGCACAAATTGCATATTAGCCCTCTGGAAACCAGTCCCTTCTGCCCACAACACCCATACTAGCGCTATGAAAGCCCCCCCCCCCCCCCCCCAACTGGCCACCAATATTAGAATTGGAGGAGAGGCGGAATATTGCATTGGATGACCAGCCCTCCTGTGTGATGCTGGGACCCAACGGGTCCCACTTAGTCTAGTATATTACTAAAAGTCTGATCTTGACCACTTCCTGTTGTTCTGTATATTGAGTTTAGAAAAAATGCTGCCACTTACGGCTGTGATTTTTGGCCATCTTACTCAGAATCCCCCTCCGCTGCACAGGACAAGAGGATTTTTCCCATCAATGAAAAATAAAAGAGTTATTAGTGTTTAAAAAATGTTGAGATTCTCTCTCCTGAAGGCCACGCCTCTTCCAGTGGAACTATAAAACTCGGAAGTGTTGAGTGCCTCAGTCAGTCTCTGCAAGATGGGGGAAGCAAGAGGGTCACGTCTCTCAGTCTGAGCTGTGAATAACACTGAACACATGACTAACTGTGAGTGGTTTTACTGACATGTCAGTGCTCTTAATGTGGTTTGAAAATATAGTTTGGAAATGCTAAAGCTGTGTTGCCTTTGATTTGGAAATGCTAAAGTAGTGTTGCCTTTGATTTGGAAATGCTAAAGTTGTGTTGCCTTTGATTTGGAAATGCTAAAGCTGTGTTGCCTTTGGTTTGGAAATGCTAAAGTTGTGTTGCCATTAGTTTGTAAATGCTAAAGCTGTGTTGCCTAATGTTGCCTAATTAAAGTTGCCTTGCCTAATTAAAGTTGTCTTGCCTAATTAAAGTTGCCTTGCCTTCTATATAACTAAAAGTCCTGACCACATCCAGTTTGCGCTTTATATTGATTTTAGAAAAAAACGCTACCATGTACGGCTGTGATTTTTGGCCATCTTACTCAGAGTCCCTCTACGCTGATCAGGTGCTGATGATTTTTCCCATCGATGAAAAATAAAAGTTATTAGTATTTAAAAAATGTTGAGATTCTCTCTCCTGTCAATCACGCCATGAAGGCCACGCCCCTTCTGGTGGGAGAGGGGAGGGACTATAAAACCCAGAAGTGTGGGCATGGTTCGATCTCTGCAAGATGGAGGAGGGAGAGGTCATGGCTCGCTGTCTTTGGTGGCCTTGCACCCTGCTTGAAGTGGTATGAAACTGCACTTGAATTTGGTGGCCTTGCACCCTGCTTGAAATTAAATTTCAAGGAAGAGCCGTGAGTCAACTGCCAGCCCACCAGCCGTTAGTGAGTGAGCTGCCAGCACAACAGGCTTGAGTGACTGAGCCGCCAGCCCAAGAATCCATTTGGCCCACAATGTCCATACTAGCCCCCTGGAAACCAGTCCAGCTCACAACACCCATACAAGCGCTAACCCCCCCCCAACTGACCACCAATATTGGAATTGGTGGAGAGGTGGAATATTGCATGGGTCCCACTTAGTCTAGTAATTAACTATAATTTACTTTGGAGACACAAGAGATTGCAAATGCTGGAATCTTGAGCAAAAAACTCAAGTACTGGAGGAAATTTTGTGACTGGAGAAACTCAAGTGCTGCAGGAAGACATTTGTCCATTTCCCTGTACAGATGCTGCCTGGCCTGTTGAATTCCTCAAGCATCTTTTGATAGAAAATACTTAATTGGCTTAAAGGATTTTGTATTCCTGTGACGGTGAAATATGCTCTAATAATACAAGCCTTTCTTTAGCATGACAATGTTGACATGTTTTCCTTTTGTTTTCCAAATTCTAGCTTAGACTTTTCTAATTTGGAAGGAGAAAGTTTATTTACCATCAGTAATAAATGCAGAAAGGTTTGTAAATCAAATAATATTTTGTTATTAGTTATTAGTATTTAAAAATTGTTGAGATTCTCTCTCCTGTCAATCACTCCGGTAGGTGGCGCGGCTCTGGCCAGCAGCGGCCTCTGCAGCCTGTCCGCGTTTTTGTTATTTTTTGTCTGTGTTTTTGTGTAGTTTTTGTTATTTTATGTTGGGGTGTGTGTGTGGGGGGGGCGGGGTGGGGTGGGAGGGGGGGGGAAACTTTTGAATCTCTCCCTGCCAAACCTTCTCGTCGGGTCTCAGGTGCGGCCTCCAACGGACTCTGGTGCCGACTCACCGTTTTGAGACCGGAGCGGGTAAGGAGCGCTTGCTGATGATGCTGCTGCTGCTGCCGATTCCGCTGCTGCTGCTGAGTCGGAGTACTTAACGGCGAATTCTCCTGCCCGTTTGCGGGGTCGAAGAGCTCCTGGAGCGGGGCCTAACACTATTGCCCCGCGCGGCTGGAACGGCTGCGGGACTTTGCGAGCGCACACCGGGGGCTCCAACACCAAGACCCGGTGTGCGACCTCGCACCACCCGGCGTGGCTTCAATGGCCGCGGGACAATCGCCATCGCCAGCCGGGGGCTTTGACTTTGACTGTGACATCGGGGTGGGGGGGGAGAGTGCAGTAGAGATAATCACAGCTAGTGAAATTATGTTGTGTCTTCTATTTGTGTGTAATGTATGGCAAAACGGCATTTCGTTTGGACCCCCATAAATTTAAAGTGACTCTTGCAGATTTGACAGTTTAAAGTATGCAGTTTGCAGTTACAGTCTTACAAGGTTCCAGTAGAAATTCCTTGGTGTACAAATATGGGTCAAGCACACTTATTTATGTGTGGTTTGTAGCAATTACAGAGGTCAAAATGATGCCAGACCAGGTCACAGCACAGCATGGAATGCCTGCTCTACTATCCATTTAATTAATGAAGTGTACACCAACATCAAGGACGCTTACAGAGCTCTCCCCTGCCCATCCCTGGGACAATCCGATCACCTCTCACTGTTTCTACTGCTTGCATACAAACCCCTCATCCGCAAAAGAGGACACAACCCTACAACTCCAGGACTGCTTTGATCGCACCGACTGGGACCTGTTTAAACAACAGGCAACCAGTGGTACAGAGGTAGACTTGGAGGAGTACACATCCACTGTGCTCTCCTACATCAACTGCTGTGTGGAGACTGTCACAGTGGACAAGCAAATAAAGGTGTTCCCAAACTGGAAACCCCGGATGAACAAGGTGGTTCAGAATCTGCTAGGGGCACGCAACAATGCCTTTAAACCCAGGGACACTTCTGCCTACAGTGCGGCCAGGTCGAACCTGAACAAAGGCATAAAAAGGGCCAAAGACATCCACAGGCAAAGGGTGGAAGACCACTTCAATACCGCGGACACCAGAACCATGTGGCAGGGTGTCAGGGACATCACTGACTACAAGAGCAGCCCCGCCTGCCCCCACGGTGATATCACACTGGTCAACGAACTAAACACCTTCTTTGCCGGCATCGAAACTGGCAACACCACTAGGAGTGGAATAACCCCGGCCATGGCGGAGGGACAGGCCTTAACACTGAGCACTCAGGAGGTACAGTGCGCTCTGCGTAGGATCAATCCACGCAAGGCTGCAGGCCCGGATGGAGTCCAGGGAAGGGTACTAAAGGACTGTGCTGTACAGCTGGCGGAGGTATTCACGAGAATCTTTAATCTGTCTCTATCTCTGGCAACGGTCCCCAAGTGCCTGAAAACAGCCACCATAGTGCCGGTGCCGAAAAAGTCCAAAGTCACCAACCTGAACGACTACCGCCCGGTTGCCCTAACTCCAATCCCAATGAAGTGCTTCGAAAGGCTGGTCCTCTCCCACATCAAATCCAGCATCCCTGCCTCACTGGACTCTCATCAATTTGCATACAGGGCAAATAGATCAACAGAGGATGCCATCTCTCTGGCTCTTCACACTGTCCTGACTCACCTGGACAGACAGGGCACGTACGTGAGGATGCTCTTTATTGACTATAGCTCTGCATTCAATACGGTCATCCCCACCAAGCTCACCACCAAACACCACCAGCTAGGCCTCAGCTCGCCGATATGCAATTGGATCCTGAACTTTCTGACGGAGCGACCGCAGGCAGCGAGACTGGGCCCGCACCTGTCCTCCACTATCACCCTGAGCACCGGCACACCACAGGACTGTGTACTAAGCCCCATGCTCTACTCCCTCTTCACTCACGACTGTGTTCCTGCATTCGGCACCAACACCATCGTGAAGTTTGCAGACGACACAACAGTGATTGGGTTGATTACCAACGGTGATGAAACAAAATACAGAGCGGAGGTGCAGAACCTGGCGGACTGGTGCGCACGTAACAACTTGTCACTAAACACCTCCAAGACCAAGGAGCTGATTATTGACTTCAGGAGGTCCCACAATGGAGAATACACCCCAATCTCCATTTACGGGGAAAGTGTGGAGAGAGTGTCCAGCTTTAAGTTTCTGGGCACCCACATTTCAGAGGAGGACCTCACATGGTCCACCAACACCGCTGCGCTGGTCAAGAAGGCACAGCAATGACTGTTCTTCCTGAGGACATTAAAAAAGACTGGTCTGCCCCAACAGCTGCTGACAACGTTCTACCGCTGCACCACAGAGAGCATATTAACATATGGCATCTCTGTGTGGTATCTCAGCTGCACGGAGGCGGAGAGGAGAGCTCTTCAGCGCGTCGTCCACAGAGCGCAGAGGATCATTGGGACACAGCTACCAGCCTTGGAGGGCATCTACCACACACGGTGCCTCAGGAAGGCCGTCAACATCCATAAAGATTCCTCACACCCTTGTAATGGACTGTTCGAACTACTTCCCTCCGGCAGATGTTACAAGGCCTTATACGCCCGAACCTCCAGACTCAGAAACAGCTTTATTCCCAGAGCTATAGCGGCTCTGAACCGGCCCTGCTGAGTGCCCCCCATCCCCCCTGGACTGTCTCCCTCGGATGGTCACGTCACACAGCTTATTTATTTATTTTACTTTTCTTTTACATCGGTTGGAAGCTGCATACTAAATCTCATTGCACTGATGTGCAATGACAATAAAATATATTATTATTATTATTATTATTATTATTATTATTATTATTATTATTATTATTAGAGCAACTCCAGTTCTTAAACAATCTTTGTTCTGTGGTAAAAGAAGAATTATTTATCAAAAACAAAATGGTAGTAAAATTATTTATCAGTATTTTCACTATATTACTAAATCATCTGTTGTGTGAGAGTAATGCTATTCTATACAACTTTACAGGTATTTGTTCAAGTCAAAGTAGAAACAAGGAACTGCGGATGCTTGTTTACACAAAAGGATAAAACGTGCTGGAATAATCCAGCGGGTCAGGCAGCATCACTGGAGAACATGGATAGGTGACATTTTGGATCAGGACCCTTCTTCAGATTAGACATGAATAAGTGAGGTTTATGATCGAGACCATTCTTCGGACTCGAACTCAGTTGGAATAAGGGTCCCAATCCAAAACATGACCTAACCATATTCTCCAGAGATGCTGCCTGACCCACTGCGTTACTCCAGCACTTTGTGTCCTATTTTTTCAAGTCAACAGTTGTAATGGTAGAGTTATTGTAGATTATATTCTTGCATTTCTATGCACTGAGGGAATTTAAGCAACATTATTGTATAGGTTTAATTGATGGTAGACAATATTAATCACCATGTTTTAACCATTGAATATTTCTAATGTATGTTTTATTAATTACAATAAAGATTGAATGTCTTGGTGGGTCTTCCCATGAATTGGCTCGGTTTACCTCGTGGGAGCAAGAACTGGAAGGGAAATATTCTACTCAGGTGAAAAGTATAAGTCTCTCTTTCATTTCCTCCAATCAAATAATTGTCAAGATACTGTATTTACGCCTCATAAAGTGCTTTGACCTGATTTTCTTCTATGGTTTTCTTAGTTTACAGTAATGGCAGATTCATATTATAACCATTGTCAAGAAGTCCTACATCATGTTAGAAGCAATCAACTTGAGAAGGTATTTAATTCTTGTAAATAATATCAATGTAGTATTAACCTATAAATTATTAATTTATTAGTTTGGTTTATTATTGTCACGTGTACCACGATACAATTAATAACTTTGGTTGCATGCTATCCAGTCACATTATGTTTACAATCAAGCTATACAGGTAGTGCAAGGAGAAAAATATAATACAGAATATAGTATTACAGCATTTCAGTATTAAAACTGAGAGAAAGTCCAAATTTAAAAAAAGCAAGAGCCACAATGAGATAGGTTAGATCACCATTATACCCTTGGCTTATTTATGGGAGGACTGTTCAGTGGTCTGAAGGAAGCGAGAAAGAAGTTCTTCTTAAATCAGGTAGTGTGTGCTTTCAAACGTTTGTCTCATCTACACGACGGGAGATGGAAGAAGAGAAAATGACTGGGTAGTAAATGGTCCTTGATTATGTTGGCTGCCTTCCCAAGACAGGATGTAAAGTAGATGGAGTTGATGGGGGTGATGCTGGTATGTGTGATGGAATGGGCTACATCGACAACTCTCTGCAATTTCTTATGATCTTGTGCTGCGCTCTTCCCAAACAAAGGCTTTCACTGCTGTATCTGTAGATGTTTGTAAGAGTCATTGGAGACATGCTGATTTTCCTTGGTCTTATTAATCTAATTTACAGAGCCAGGAATTGACTCAAATTCTCAAAAGCAATCTAACTAGATCATAGCTCAGTTCAGATTTTCAGTGTGGTTCATTTCTCCCACAAGAGCTACGGTGCACATTCCTCCCAAACCTAAAGTTACTTAGTAATAGTGTGTGTTTGTAAAATCCTCAGAGTTTACTGGAAGGCTAAGCAAACCAATGTTGGTTTCCCAGACAAACAGGATCTATTAAACTCAATCAGCAGCATTGGCATGCTCAACACCAGACACCAAAGTAGTCAGCACATGCCAAGTTCTGTGAGTGGAAGCAATTACCAAGCAGGTAGAGAAAAATATTTAAGGACGTAAAACCTTCTTGAAGAAATACAAGATTCTCATTAATTCCTCTGAGTCTCTGGCCCATGACTGTTCAATATCGAGAAGGACCATTTGAGATCGTGATGATTAGCATTAGCCTTGAGTTCATGCATTTGGAGTATACAGAAGTCCTGTAAAAAGAGCATGCTGCCTCACAAATCGCCTACTTGCCTGTCCGATCCATGGAAGAGCCTCCAATGGGATCTGGGCAGAGAATTTTCAAGTTCTCTCCCAAATCATACATCAATTCCAGCAGCTCCAGGAAATGTCCCACTATAACCATCATTTTCTCAGGGCGATTAGGGCCACATTTAATGCAGCATTCAGAGGCACAAGCACCGTGAGAATTTAAACATGGTTCTCAGAGCTCCTTCAATCAATCTGCATTATTTTCATAACACTAGTTCTGGAAGTTAAGTCAATTCAGAATAAATTCCTCCCTTACTTTAAAAGAAACATTCTTTATTCAACCTCGTTGATTTTGGCCTCAGCTCATTTTAAACGCAGCAATAATGTGTCCTTTTCTCTGGATTAATGTCCAGGATTTCCTTTCCTTTTTATGCTAAACGCAGATGTCTGTTTGCATGTATGTGTGAGTGCATGTAAATATGAATTATAGGTAATTAATTAAATCTGTTCCTATGTATGAGATGTTTTCCTAAACAAAAAAGGGTAAATTATCCCTGTTAATAGGCATACTATAGTAAGGATGCAAACTGCAGTTAAAACAACACTGGGTTTTAATTTAGACATGATATCTCTAATTATTGAATACATTTACAAGTTACTCTTCAATTGTAGTAATTTTGCATATTTCTGAATAGTCTGTATTGGGCAATATTGCTAGCATGTGGCATAAAGAATTTATGAAAATCATTAGTTTGAATGAAAATATTTTGCAAATAGACGCGCATCCTAACAATGAACATAATTATATGTTATCATAGGTTAGAAGTGTCCTTTCATTGTTCTGGGAGTCATTTATATTTGATATCATCAATATATCTTTCCCGGATGTATGGCAGCTTTTCTGCTCTTATGATACCCAGTTATACAAGGTAAATAAATATTGCCACTGATATATCTATAACATTCTGTATATATAACATGCCTGTAATATAATATAACATTATGTAATATAACATAATGTAATATAACATTGGATGCATTCTCTTGGTTGTACATTTTATGAAAATCTTTATAGATTACTAGACCAAGGGGGACCTGTTGGGTCCCGTCCCCTCAATGAGCGGTTGCGGTGCGGTGGGGTGGGGGGGGGGGGGCTGCAGCGTCTCTACCAGGCGCTAGCCCCGAGCTAGGCTGCGGCCGGCGTGGGCCCGAGCGAGGCCCGGAGCGATCTGAGGACAGTCAAAAGCAGCAGAGGGCCGGCCGATCATGGCTTCCGCGAGGGGAAGCCCACCCACCCACGTGACAGACGATCGGGCGGAGGAGGCAGAGAGACGGTCATATCATGTGACGGCCAGGTGTGATCGGGTTCACCAGCGAAGAAAATGCGGCATGATTCCCCAAGTCGGCGGAATCGCAGGTTTTCATAGACAGCCTCGCCCAGAGGTAGTAATGGCCGCCACAATCAACTTTCCATCGCGCTGTTCTGCGCCCTCACCTGCGCCCATGCGGCGCCAACGGACGTCGCTGCAATGTTCTAGAACTTCAAGGAGCCCAGTGCACGACCTGAGCAGCAGTTTAAAAATGCTAAGTGACAAATTTAAAGAAGTGAAAGTTAAGAAGCCAAGAAGTACAGAAGACAGACAGGGGTCACATCACTCGCAGCGCGAGCAGAGGCAGGCAGAGCCATTGTGACATCATCAGCGAGACCATCTTGTTTACTTACCAAGTTATTTGAAATTTTTTAACATTTTCATGAATAACTCGGGAAATAATGCATCAAATTTTCAGATGAGGCGATTTTTGACATCACGGCGTAAATCTCTATCAGAAATGTAAAAATGTCGCCGTTAACGTGTTGTGTTTTCGAGGAGATGTGAATCAAAGGCGAACAAATACACACACACACAAATACACAAATAAATACATCCACATCCAAAATCTGAGTTTTATAATTATAGAGATAAGATTAGATGTTGACAAATAAAAACAATGATAACTTGACAACTTTTTATTAAAACATAAAACAAAGAAAAGTGCTGCACAGAAACAGGCCCATTATTTACCCAGCCCAGCATGTCCATAATGTCTATGCTGGACATGAGGCCTATATACATTAATCTTATCTGCCTGCACATGATCCACAACCTTTGGGCGCATAGGGGATACACATTTAATGGATCCTTACAAAAGATAGGAAATGCACCAGGTTGTACGATAATGTGTAGGACCACCACACATAACATTCCAGCCAGTCCCTTATTATCCAAACACTGCAACAGACCCACTTCATAGACATAGATAGAAACAAAGAAAATAGGTGCAGGAGGAGGCCATTCGGCCCTTCGATCCAGCACCGCCATTCATTGTGATCATGGCTGATGGTCCCCAATTAATAACCCATGCCTGCCTGCTCCTCATATCCCTTGATTCCACTAGCCCCTAGAGCTCTATCTAACTCTCTCTTAAATCCATCCAGTGATTTGGCCTCCACTGCCCTCTGTGGCAGGGAATTCCACAAATTCACAACTCTCTGGGTGAAAATGTTTTTTTGCTCACCTCAGTCTTAAATGTCCTCCCCTTTATTCTAAGACTGTGGCCCCTGGTTCTGGACTCACCCAACATAGGGAACATTTTTCCTGCTAGCTTGTCCAGTCCTTTTATAATTTTATAAGTTTCTTTTAAGATACCCCCTCATCCTTCTAAACTCCAGTGAATACAAGCCTAGTCTATTCAATCTTTCCTCATATGACAGTCCCCCCCATCCCAGGGATCAATCTCGTGAACCTACGCTGCACTGCCTCAATCACAAGGATGTCCTTCCTCAAATTAGGAGACCAAAACTGTACACAATACTCCAGATGTGGTCTTACTAGAGCCCTATACAACTGCAGAAGAACCTCTTTACCCCTATACTGAAATCCTCTTGTTATGAAGGCCAACATTCCATTAGCTTTCTTCACTGCCTGCTGTACCTGCACGCCAACTTTCAGTGACTGGTGTACAAGGACAACCAGGTCTTGCTGCACCTTCCCCTTACCTAACCTAACCCCATTGAGATAATAATCTGCCCCCTTGTTTTTGCCGCCAAAGTGGATAACCTCACACTTATCTATATTATACTGCGTCTGCCATGTATCTGCCCACTTACTCAACCTGTCCAGGTCCCTCTGCAACCTCTTAACATCCTCTTCACAGTTCACACTGCCACCCAGCTTTGTGTCATCTGCAAACTTGCTAGTGTTTCTCCTAATTCCCTCTTCCAAATCATTAATATATATGGTAAATAGTTGCGGCCCCAACACCGAGCCTTGCGGCACTCCACTCGCCACTGCCTGCTATTCTGAAAAGAACACGTTCACTCCTACTCTTTGCTTCCTGTCTGCCAACCAATTTTCTATCCCTGTCACCACCCTACCCCCAACACCATGTGCTCTAATTTTAGTCACCATTCTCCCGTGCGGGACCTTATCAAAGGCTTTCTGAAAGTCTAGATACACTACATCCACTGGCTCCCCTTCATCCATTTTACTTGTCACATCCTCAAAAAATTCCAGAAGATTAGTCAAGCATGATTTCCGTTTCATAAATCCATGTTGACTTGGACTAATCCTTTTACTGCTATCCAAATGCCCCATTATTACCTCTTTAATAATTGACTCCAGCATCTTTCCCACCACCGGTCAGGCTAACTGGTCTGTAATTCCCCGCTTTCTCTCTTGCTCCTTTCTTGAAAAGTGTGATAACATTAGCTTTCCTCCAATCCACAGGAACTGATTCTGAATCTATTGAACATTGGAAAATGATCACCAATGCGTCCACTATTTCCAGAGCCACCTCCCTGAGGACCCTGGGATGCAGACCATTAGGCCCAGGGGATTTATCATCCTTCAGTCCCATTAGCCTACCCAATACTATTTCTCACCTAATGAACATTTCTTTCAGTTCCTCTACCCCCTTAGATCCTCTGTCTTCCAGTAAAGAAGCTTTTATTGACCTTCTTTATATTCCTGGCCAGCTTCCACTCATATTTCATCTTTTCAGCCATATTGCCTGTTTTGTTTCCTTCTGTTGTCCTATGAAAGTTTCCCAATCCTCTGGCATCCGGCTACTCTTTGTTGCATTATACATCTTTTCTTTTAGTTTTATTCTATCCATAACTTCTCTTGTCATCCACGGTTGCCTCCTGCTCCCCTTAGAATCTTTTTTCCTTTTTGGAATGAAATGATCCTGTGTCTTCCGGATTATGTCCAGACATTCCTGCCATTGCTGCCATTGCTGTTCCACTATCATTCCAGACAGGATCCATTTCCAGTCTACCTTGGCCAGCTCCTCTCTCATGCTTTCATAGTCCCCATTTGTTCAACTGCATCACTGATACTTCCAATTTAACCTTCTCCTTCTCAAATTGCAGATTAAAACTAATCATATTATGATCACTACGTCCAAGCAGCTCCTTTACCTCGAGTTCTTTTATCAAATCTGGTTCATTAGACAACACTAAATCCAGAATTGCCTTTTCTCTGGTTGGCTCCATTACAAGCTGCTCTAAGAATTTATCTCGGAGGCACTCTACAAACTCTCTTTCATGGGGTCTTGAACCAACATGATTTTCCCAGTCTACCTGCATATTGAAATCCCCCATCACCATAGTGGCATTACCTTTGTTACTCACCAGTTTTAACTCCTGCTGCAACTTACACCCTACATCCGGGCTATTATTTGGGGGTCTGTAGATAACACCAATTAGTGTCTTCCCTCACCAGCAGAGCTACCCCCGCCCCCCTCCTCTGCCCACTTGCCTGTCCTTTCTATAAAATGTATAACCCTGACTATTAAGTTCCCAGGCCCGATCCTCTTGCAGCCACGTCTCAGTAATCTCCACAATGTCTTATCTACCAACCTCTAACTGAGCCTCAAGCTCATCTACTGTAATTCTTATACTTCGTGCATTCATATACAATACTTTTATTCCTGGGAAAGAAAGCTCACAAAGGGAGAGGAGAGTATGCGAAGTGTAATAGGGATCGATGTGAAAGTTGAGATGCGTAAGGAATATACTTTTATTATCGATCCCTATTACACTTGGCCATACTCTCCTATCCCTTTGTGAGCTTTCTTTCACATTGATTCTGGGGTTATTAACGATCCCTTTAACTCTGTCCTTGACTATCTCATTTGATCCCCCCCACCCCACTGCTCGTCCTGGCCTAACAACCTGACAAACAACCACCCCCCCCCCCCCCCCCCCCCCCCCATACCCTCCTGAAGTCCTTATTTAGTTCAATCAGTGTTCATCTATTTAAAAATAATATATATATATATATTTCTTTTTGCATAAATGTTTTATATACCTTTGCATGCAGCGCTTCCTATTCCTCAAATTCTGGGAGGTCCGCTACCAGCTTTTATGTCTTGCTCTTTCTGAGTACGAAGGTGTAGAATGATGGCCATTTATAACTGCAACCTTTCTGGTTTTTTTTCTCCAGTACCTCTAATAATTGCAATGTAAAACTGGAAACTTGTGAAGTATGTAGCAGTATCATTTCACTGTATTGGTGAATGTTGGGGTATCAACATCCAGCCTCACATTTTTGGTCCTCTTGACCAAAAGATGACTTGCTCTAAATTTGTAATTATTTGATTTGATTATATCTGGCCAGTTAATTTTTAGCAGGTGGTGCAGCAGCAGAGTTGCTATCTTACCGCACCAGAGACCCAGGCTCAATGCTTGCCTGTATGGAGTTTGGATGTGGGTTTTCCCCGGGTGTTCTGGTTTTCTCCCACACACCATAGACTTACAGGTTAATTGGTTTTGGTAAAATTGTAAATTGTGCTTAATGTGTAGGATAGTGCGGGGATCGCTGGTCTGCGCGGAGTCGGTGGGTTGAAGAGATGTTTCCGCATTGCATCTCTGAACTAAAATAAATCCTCAGAGCAAAACCTAGTAATAATGCAATATTTTAAGTATTATTCTTTTGTTACTTTTTTCAATATTTTCTGCTTATTAACAAAAGGTAAATTGCTAATAAATGCTTCATATGAAATATCTTAAAATTATCAAAGATGAAACATGATTTTTGGCATGGTTTACTAATATGATGAAAAGCCAAGTTTAACCAATATTTCTGTGTCAACAGATGATAGAAGAAATTCTTCTTCGTGATTTTCTAGGTGATTTTTCTGTGCAACATCTTCAAAATGCCAGATCCTTTGCCAAAAAGTTTAAGAGTTGGTTGGGTGATGCATTGGAAGGCACGCCATTACTGTTGCAGTCACTTAAAATGAGAGGTATATTTTTGTGATTAATTAATTCTTAATATTTTACAGATATATATTCCCCTTGAGCCATGATCACAATGAATGGCGGTGCTGGCTTGAAGGGCCGAATGGCCTCCTCCTGCACCTATGTTCTATGTTTCTATGTATCTGTCATCACACCCCTCCTGCTTTTGGTTTTTTACACCACTGTTTTCCCCCAAATTACTGATTTGCATCATTTTCTGTTATTATTTCATGTTTTATAATGCCTCAGTCTCTCCAACTATTCTGAAGTTCAAGGAAACCCCCTTCTTATAAACCAATTCTGCCAACAACCTCTTTTGACCCATATTCTCCACCCTGATTTTTGACCTGTATCAATTTTTCCTTGATTTCTTTGATAGTCAAGCAATATTAATTTCCAACACGTTTACATTCAAAAGTACTTAACCTTGAGTTATATGGAACATAGATAGCACAAAGAATAGTACAGCACAAGAACAGGCCTTTTGGCCCACAATGTCTGTGTTAAACATGATGCCAAGTCTGAAGATAGACACAAAAAGATGGAGTAACTCAACGGGTCAGGCAGCATCTCTGGAGAGAAGGAATAGGTGACGTTTCGGGTTGAGACCCTTGTTCAGACTTCGGGCTGTTTGTTACATTGTTTAACACAGTATCATTGCACAAGTGTCGATCAAAGCAATTGCTTGTCAATATCAGTGGCCTTCCGCATTGTAACTGGCAGCCGGTGTTCTTAAAGAGACAGGTGTCTGATTACTGTGGGAACGTCCTTCCACTAAAACCAAAATCGGTTATAAAGAGGTCCGTAATAATGAGGGCAAACTGTACTCAACTTGTATCTACTTAACATAGAAACAAAGAACTGCAGGTGCTGATTTATACCAAAGATGGACACAATGTGCTGGAGTAACTCAGTGGGTCAGACAGCATCTCTGGAGAAAAAGGATTGGTGACATTTTGTGTCGAGACCCTTCTTCTGTTGAAGTCTGAAGAAGGGTCCTGACCCGAGGGGAGGGAGGGATTGGGGGAGCGTAGGAAGTGAGGGAAAATAAGAGGGAGGAGGTGAGGCGGGAGGAGGGGGAATAGAGGGAGAGAAGGGGGATAGTAGAGGAGGGGAGATTGGGGGAGGTAGGGAGTGGGCAATAGAGGGAGAGGAGGGTAGTGGAGAAGGTGAGGAGGGATAGTGGGGGGAAAGGGGGATTCTGATTCTGATTCTTCACCTGTCAGTACAAGGATGTGGCAGTTAGTTACAGCACCGACTCTCCCATTATGGATGATATTGTTAGCTTAACGTACACCAAGGAATAGATGTGAGACTCTAATGATCTCTTTGGCTCAACTGCTGGCATGATAAAATAAGTCATTGTGAGAGATCATTTGCCCACCTCCATTAAGCAATCAGAAACATTTAAGAGCTGTAGCAGGATTTTATTGAAAGGTGGAAATTCATGTTCTGGAATGACACTTGTTTCCACTTCCTATTGTTCTCCATAAAGAACTCCTAAAAAATCCAGGAAAACATTGTGTCAAGAATTCCATATCCTGGCACTTAATGATAGATGGTGCAATTCCAAAATTAATTAGAATCTTTATACTGGCATATCATTTTGCTACCGCTTTTTCTTTATGAATAATGTGTTTTAAATGTTATACATTTATCTGACATGACTTTAATATTTTTTTTAGCAGCTAATATGTTTGTCAATAGACTCCGAAGAAGAACTTGTATTTGCAATCTTGCAAAGGTAATGTGCACATAATACAATGAATACTTTTATATATTTGTTGGCGAAGAGGCAATAAGCATAAAACACACACAATCTTAAAAAGTATTTCTGTTATCAAATCAAATTCATTTCATAAGTTTATATAATTATATTTCTCCAGTTTATTTTTAATATTTTCTTCACCCTTTCAATTATAAATATCATGCGGTAACTCTGAGTAAAGAGGCTAACAGTAGTTTACATTTCAGAAATGTAAAACTATAGGAACAAAGAGGTCCTTCTGCAGTTATACAGACCCCTAGTGAGACCACATCTGGAGTATTGTGTGCAGTTTCTGTCCCCTAATTTGAGGAAGGACATTCTTGCTATTGAGGGAGTGCAGCGTAGGTTTACAAGGTTAATTCCCGGGATGGCGGGGCTGTCATATGCTGAGAGAATGGAGCGGCTGGGCTTGTACACTCTGGAGTTGAGAAGGATGAGGATTCTCATTGAAACATATAAGATTGTTAATGGTTTGGACATGCTAGGGGCAGGAAACATGTTCCCGATGTTGGGGGAGTCCAGAACCAGGGGCCACAGTTAAAGAATAAAGAGTAAGCCAGTTAGAATGGAGATGAGGAAACACTTTTTCTCACAGAGAGTTGTGAGTGTGGAATTATCTGCCTCAGGTGGAGGCAGGTTCTCTGGATGCTTTCAAGAGAGAGCTAGATAGGGCTCTTAAAAATAGCGGAGTCAGGCGATATGGGGAGAAGGCAGGAACGGGGTACAGATTGGGACTGATCAGCCATGAACACATTAAATGGCGGTGCTGGCTTGAAGGGCCGAATGGTCTACTCCTGCATCTATTGTCTATAAAAGTTGTACATTGGCAGCATAAGGTAATCTGCTGTATATTGTTTCCCCATTTATTTATGTTGGAAATCACTGAACTTTTAATTTGAGGTGGAGATAGCTCTGTTCAATTGGGATCAATGAGTTCCCAATTCATTTGGGAATTGGTCATAGCTCTGCCTGCACAGAACAGCATAAAGCTGAGAAATGGCTCCAGAATAACTTGCTTCCACTTCCACAGTCATAAATGCATCATAAAGCATGGAACATTGAGAAAGTGAGTGACATCCATGACCATGAATTAGAGGATCAATACTGCTCCCAGAAATAATGGCCATTCTACAAGTAGTGCACCACGATAAGAAGAATGAAAAGAGGACGTGTAGACCAAAATCACCTGGAGGAAGAAAGGAGAAAATTAACCTGAGCAGGAAACTCAAATATTTAACATGTGGATTGATTGAGCACTTCTCTCATCTATGCCTCAGTGGGGAATAGCTCCTTGAACGATTATTTGAGAGTATTTCATTTACTAAGAAGATGATGATGGTGGAGGTATACTGTGTGCGGTAGCTATAAAGCAGTCAAATCCCTGTTGCCTTTGACTGTATGGGTATAAGACAACATGTTCTAAACATAGTGCTAGAACTAACTCCGGGTCAGGCAACATCTCTGGAGAAATAGGATATGTGACATTTCAAGTTGGGACCCTTCTTCAGATTGAAAATAGGGGGTGGGGGGAGGGGGGTGTTTGAAGAGCTGGAGGTGAGAAAAGACCGGGACCAGCCTGGGTAAACCCCTTCTTCCTCCTAGTCATTGAACCAGTTCCTCAGTTCTCCACTTTATATCCCTCTTGAATTCACACCTTCCCTAGCCAACAATGGACCCACCAGGGCACCACCCTGCCTGAGGACATTGTGGCATTTGCTTTCCATTCCAGTGTCATCCCACGTAGTTTCTCAGTAGAATACCATGGTGGTAATATGGCAAGGAATAGGAAAATCAACCAATAAGCTAAACAGTGAAATGTCGATATTAACATGATTTGAGTATAGAAACATAGAAACATAGAAAATAGGTGCAGGAGTAGGCCATTCGGCCCTTCGAGCCTGCACCGCCATTCAATATGATCATGGCTGATCATCCAACTCGGTATCCCATCCCTGCCTTCTCTCCATACCACCTGATCCCTTTAGCCACAAGGGCCACATCTAACTCCCTCTTAAATATAGCCAATGAACTGGCCTCAACTACCTTCTGTGGCAGACAATTCCAGAGATTCACCACTCTCTGTGTGAAAAATGTTTTCCTCATCTCAGTCCTAAAAGATTTCCCCCTTATCCTTAAACTGTGACCCCTTGTTCTGGACTTCCCCAACATCAGGAACAATCTTCCTGCATCTAGCCTGTCCAACCCCTTAAGAATGTTGTAAGTTTCTATAAGATCCCCCCTCAATCTCCTAAATTCTAGCGAGTACAAGCCGAGTCTATCCAGTATTTCTTCATATGAAAGTCCTGACATCCCAGGAATCAGTCTGGTGAACCTTCGCTGTACTCCCTCTATGGCAAGAATGTCTTTCCTCAGATTAGGAGACCAAAACTGTACACAATACTCCATGTGTGGTCTCACCAAGACCCTGTACAACTGCAGTAGAACCTCCCTGCTCCTATACTCAAATCCCAGTGTCAGTCTTGACAGGGAAATCAAAATCTCAGTCCTCTAATGAGATAAGGATAGGCAGCAATTTCTGTATATCTGACAGTTTCATAATGACCCCAACTGATTCTGCACAGGATCATGGAGCAATATTAATTCTGGAGACTTTGCAGATCTCACATGCCTTGTTTAGTTAGCCTGAAATAACCTTTATAAAGGAATGGTACTATTGACAAAAGAAATACACTATATAAAAGATTACAGATTTTTTTTTAATTACATCATTTATCTATAATTTGTTTCCATTCTAGAGTATGCACACAGTGTTGAATAATCATCGAATGGTTAGCACTTTAAAAGCTGATTTGCGTGCTGTCATCAGTCAAGGGTTGTTGAATATCCCCAACAAGTCCACAGAAGCATTCGGCCATTCACTGGAAGAAGAAGGCAATAGTTTTGAATGGAAATGTAAGTACCTTGCTTTTATTTGTTTGATTGATAAGGGTTTGTATTACAATTAATAAAATCTGGTGTATAATGGAAAAGCAGTTGTGGAATCCACATGTGATGGTTCACCAACATTTTCAGTAACTATTACAAAACAATCTATGTGTGTATGAAGGGGAATTTATTTTCAAAAATGAAAACTGATGAATTTCACCTTTTATTTTATTTTTTTCTTTGAGAAATAACTTACAATGACTTCCTCCCTCCACCATTCTACTGTCCACAAAAATCTGTCTTTGACACCATAATTTCATCTATATATTGACAGCAACATCACCCAAAAGTACAATGTGATCATCCAGATGTACATTGAGGTCACAAAACTCTACCTTGCTTCCTATTTTATTCTATTTTAGTTGAGCAGTACTCTCTAAATTGTGTAGTTGTTTGTCTGACATATGGAATTGAATGGGCAGAAATTTCTGCTTCCTAAATATTAGCTGGCCATTAGTTAATTTCCCTTCTCGAGCATTGCTATTGTTATGATCTCACTGCCATCAGTCTCAGCAGAACCAGGCTGTTCATAACTGGTATTATATTAAATATTGGTGCCTGGATTAAAGAGTATTAACTATAAATAACCATTGCACAAATTTGGAATGTTTCTTTCTGGAGCTTCGGAGGCTGATGGCAACCTGACAGAAGTATGTAAAATTATGAGATGCAGAGATGTGGTAGATAATCAGAGCTTATCACAGGATGGGAATACCATATACTACAGGGCATTATTTTCCGGGGGGGAGGGGGGGGGATTTAAAGGGAATTTACAAGGCACGTTGTTTACACAATGTGGTAGCTGCCTGGAACATGCAGCCATGGCAAGTGGCGGAAGTAGATATGATAGCAACATTTTGGAGGCATTCGAATAGACATGTGAACAGGCATGGAAATGAAGGATGTAGCCAAGTTTAAATTGGCACCAAGGTCAGCATAGACATTATGGGCCAAAGAGTTTTCCCAAAGGGCTAGTTCCAGTGCTCTACTGTTCTATGAATTTTTCCATGTCGCCACTCCATCGGTTGATTTCTACCTCCGTAATATTCCAGGTCAACACTTGTTTTAGCTTCTTTGAAGCTGAAACCCTCGGCTTTTGCTTTTGTTACTTTATGTCTTGACTAATTTGACGCACCCCAATCCGACCAACGTCATTTTCCCTGCTGTAAACCTCAGATCATCAAAATGATTGCTGGCTTTAACCAAAATCATGTCAAATCTTGTTATTCCTTCACCTTTGTCATATTAACATAGTTGGACAATGCATCAAGCTTTAACATTCTCATTCCTGTTTCCAAATCCTTCCATGAATACACTCCTCTCTGATGACCTCCCACATGAGCACCCTCTAAGATATATGTGCTCTGCCAAATTGGCTTCTTGAACTTTCTTGAATTTAATTACTCCAACTTTGGCTGTGCTTTCAAGCCTCTAATCGCCAGAATATCCTTTCAAATGCTTTCTGTCTCTTTCTACCCTTCTTTAAGAAGCAATTCAAAACCAACCACTTCGCTAAGGTTTTGGTCAATTAGTCTAATATTTCCTTGATGAAAGCAGTCCTTGACTGGTTTTAAATTTGGTTAATAAAACCCAAAAGTGTTGTGGAATGTTTTGCCATATTAAAGACGGAACATGTATTTAACTTATTTTCATATTGCTGGTGCTAGTTTTGGCACACTACTAATTTGTTTGCATTGAATTTTTATTTGTACTTATCACATTTCAGTATTTTTAACCAACTTTCTAGAGAAACGAGAAAGGTTTTCAAGTGTTGTGCTCTAAAACAAAATGTGCAGATATGTACTAGATATGGATACTGCTCCCAACTATATAGGATAAAATGGGAGAGATGTTAATTAATTCTGTTCATGTTCATTCTGTATTTCTCTCCACTGTTGCTCTCTAACCCACTAGCTGTAGGACAGATTGAACAAGAAAGTGCAAAGACCACAAATTACATGTTCAGACAATATTGCTTCATTGCTGAGTTAGAGTGCAACTATGCATTGCGCAACATTAGTTCACCTCTAAAAAAAATGATGCTCAGATTACTAAAAGTAATAGTACAGACTTAATTACACAAAGAGCTGGATTGGCAATCTGAATCACATTGAGGGTCTCTCATGTGAAGCATACTTTATTTTGATTTTGTCTCCACGTGTGGACATATTGTGATCCTTTGGACAGGGGAGTCCTGTGGTGTGCCTGCTCTGTGCATGGAAGAGACACTCAGTCTGCGGAAAATGCAGAGCTAATTATAGCACGTCACGCACCATACATTTCCCCCCACCCCATGCCAGCAAAATTGAAATATTTGAGTGCAACTACGACCTTCCTTGGATACACACGTAGCACTGTAAATGGCTTGTTGTAAGCTCCCCCCAGTCTAGTTTCTGTCAATAAAATACTGAATAAAGCACTTGCGCCACTAAACTTTTTTTTGGATAACACAACACAAATTCCTCCATACAATACCTAACCACCACGGGTTTGATCCTTGTATCTGCTTGGCCAAGCCCTTCTAGCCTCGTGCAAGCAGAGACACTCCAAAAGATCTCACAGTCCCAAGCGTTCTTCCAGAAGATCGACATCGGACCTTGTGGGAGCTACCTTTTATAGGTCCCCGAATCTTGAGGGGCCGAACCACATGGTGGTGGGCTCTATACAGTTCAATAACATACATAGATTAGCACAGTACATGATAGACAGTTCCCAATAATACAGTAACTAATACAATGTATCTGACGAAGTTTCTAGGTGGAAGTTAATACAGATTAATTATGCAACATGTGCCTGGGGATTCAGACAACCCAGACAAAACGCAACATCTTAACCAATCGACTGTCCAAATGAAGCTTCGCAACATTATTTACACTATGTATATCTGGTTTGCAGTGACCCAATCAGTTCCATGCAATTTACACCTTATTGTAAGAATCTGCAGATGTCCCATTCTCTCCCTGCCACTCTTATCTAGACTCCAGACAAACTGGCACCATTCAGCAACTTGTCCCAGTTCTGCAAAAGGCACATTTCACTTGACCAAAATGGCCTAGCAGCACACAAGCCTTTACTCCATTTTAATGTCCTGGCATCTCCAATTTGGCCAGAATTAACATTCCTTCCTTTTATCATATATGATAAACCATCATTTATGATAACCAAATAATCAGATAATCAAATTATCATATATACATATCTGTGACTATTACATTTTCCATCTATTAACAACAACAAGACGATGATGTTTCTTCCCAGAATCTTATCAAACTTCCTGAGTTTTCGTGGGCGTAACATCACAATTTCCGTCTGATGAGTCTTCACCTCCCGAGTTTTTGTGGGTGCAAATTCCCTCCATCCATGTTGTTGCCCATTCTTCCATCCCTTTCCATTGTTGGACCTATAACCTGTAATTCCTCAAAAACATGGGACAAAGCAAGTACCATTATTGCACTAATGCTTTCCCATACATTCCACTGTAATGTACAAGCTCTTTTCTATTTCACTATCACTATTCTGCTCTATAATATCTTCTTTACTATCCTAGGATCAACACTAATCAGCCCTCTCCGTATTCACACGATAATCTTCAATGTATATATGATGATGGTTTCTCATATAAATTTCAGCTGGGTTCAGTCCAGATTTCCCTACAGGTGTGACACTTATTTAAAGCAAACCATGATGAATGTTTCAATTCAACCAAATTCAGTCTCAGCTTTCAATTTAACACTCTCTGTGTGAAAAATGTTTTTCTCATCTCGGTCCTAAAAGACTTCCCCCTTATCCTTAAACTGTGACCCCTTGTTCTGGACTTCCCCAACATCGGGAACAATCTTCCTGCATCTAGCCTGTCCAACCCCTTAAGAATTTTGTAAGTTTCAATAAGATCCCCCCTCAATCTTCTAAATTCTAGCGAGTACAAGCCGAGTCTATCCAGTCTTTCTTCATATGAAAGTCCTGCCATCACAGTCTGGTGAACCTTCACTGTACTCCCTCTATGGCAAGAATGTCTTTCCTCAGATTAGGAGACCAAAACTGTACACAATACTCCAGGTGTGGTCTCACCAAGGCCTTGTACAACTGCAGTAGAACCTCCCAGCTCCTATACGCAAATCCTTTTGCTATGAATGCTAACATACCATTCGCTTTCTTCACTGCCTGCTGCATCTGCATGCCTACTGTCAATGACTGGTGTACTATGACACCCAGGTCTCGTTGCATCTCCCCTTTTCCTAATCGGCCACCATTCAGATAATAGTCTACTTTCCTGTTCTTGCCACCAAAGTGGATAACCTCACATTTATTCACATTATACTGCATATGCCATGCATTTGCTCACTCACCCAACCTATCCAAGTCACCTTGCAGCCTCCTAGCATCCTCCTCACAGCTAACACTGCCCCCCAGCTTCGTGTCAAACCCGCAAATTTGGAGATGTTGCATTCAATTCCCTCGTCCAAATCATTAATATATATTGTAAATAGCTGGGGTCCCAGCAGTGAGCCTTGCGGTACCCCACTAGTCACTGCCTGCCATGTAACGGGTATAGCTTGGACCCAATAGCAGCACAGAATCAGGCAGGTATAATTGGTAATGAACCTTATTACGATACTGTAACACAGAGTAGTAACACAGGAATGGGTACACCGTACTCACACAGAGGCTCAGGATTGAGCGAGGGTTCCGAAGAGGGGCAGGCAGGAGACGTAGTTGGGGTAGCGGAAGGTCCGGTAACCAGGAGATCCAACACACGATGCAAACAAACCAGCGAGGGACAGACGAAAGGAGAGTCGAAGCCAGGCAGGTAGTCGTGGAGCCGTTGCAGGGATATACCAAACAGCCCAGGAGATGGGCAGACAGAAACCAGGTCGGGGACAGAAGGCTGAGGTGCTATCCGGGAAGACGACAGGACGGAATGGTCAGGGGCTGGCAGGTTCGAATCCGTGTAGGCAGTCGGGAAATCGCTGGAGAGTCTTGCATGAATGCCGAGAACAATCTGGTACTGTGTGAACAGTGAGGAGAGTCTATATACCGGGTTAATAGGTGATCAGAGGCAACTGAGTGCAACAGGTGAGGAGAGTTAGACTGATGAGAGCGAAGTGGCAGGCAGGCAGGTGAGGAGAAGGAGGGACCGGTGGAAAAGTACTGGGAGGTGAAGTTGATGAGAATGAGGAGAGGGCAGACTATGACATGCCATTCTGAAAAGGACCCTACTCCTACTCTTTGCTTCCTGTCTGCCAGCCAGTTCTCTATCCACATCAATACCGAACCCCCAATACCGTGTGCTTTAAGTTTGCATACTAATCTCGTATGTGGGACCTTGTCGAAAGCCTTCTGAAAGACCAGATGTAACATATCCACTGGTTCTCCCTTATCCACTCCTCATCCTTGAAAAATTCTATAAGATTCGTCAGACATGATTGACCTTTCATAAATCCATGCTGACTTTCTCCAATGATTTCACCACTTTCCAAATGTGCTGCTATCCCATCTTTAATAACAGACTCTAGCATTTTCCCCACTACCGATGCTAGACTAACTGGTCTGTAATTCCCCGTTTTCTCTCTCCATCCCTTTTTAAAAAATGGGGTTACATTAGCTACCCTCCAATCCTCAGGAACTACTCCAGAATCTAAAGAGTTTTGAAAAATTATCACTAATGCATCCACTATTTCTGGGGCTACTTCCTTAAGTACTCTGGGATGCAGCCTATCTGGCCCTGGGGATTTATCGGCCTTTAATCCATTCAATTTACCTAACACCACTTCCCGACTAACCTGGATTTCACTCAGTTCCTCTATCTCATTTGGCCCCCCGGTCTACAGTTGTTTTAACTAATCTTTTTCTCTTCACGAAGGGTTTCGGCCCGAAACGTTGCCTATTTCCTTCGCTCCATAGATGCTGCTGCACCCGCTGAGTTTCTCCAGCTTTTCTGTGTAACCTTCTATAAAAAACCTTTGCAGTTTCCAAAACACAATGACCAACGTCTAGCAGATTCACACCTTCTCACACAATTGTACATTCAATCTTTCCCACTCGCTAGTCAAATCACTCTACTCAATCGCTCTATTCAATTGTTCAACTCAATCGCCTATTCAATCGCGCTCTCAACTTTCTTATCAGCTCGATCACAATCACCTCATTCAACTTTCAGCCTGTAATCAAAGAATCTCCGGTCTCCCAAACTAAGGCTCTTAATATTTACATTTTAGCAGCAATCTCTCCCACTCAGAACACTAAGTTCACAAAGACAAATAAACCCGAACCACGCAAGTAAAACTATAATCAAACAAGAAACCATTCCCTCAATTTCAAGTAGACCAAGACACACCCCAATATAAACTACAAGCATCCACTTATTATGATGATGAATCACACACTCTAATAAAACGGAACGATTTCTCCCTCGACACAGCGATCGAAAGAATACGAACCCTGATCGAACCAACATGAATCGGATTCTAACAATACTAACAATCCCGATTTAAACAAATACCATATATTCAATTCAAATGCACTTTTACCCCAATTATCTAACAACCAAAATCCTTAAGCACTCACACAGACAATACAAGTAGCGGTCCGTGATCTTAACACACTCTAAAATTTCTTACATAGACAAATATTTATACAGTTCGGATCCGATAAAGATACTAAAAATGACAATGCTGGAAATTTAGTCAACCTGGGCCTGCACTTCATCCTCCAGCACCTAGACTGCCAGGGGACCTATGCGAGGATATTGTTTGTTCATTTTAGCTCTGCATTCAACACCATTGTGCCAGAGCTACTACATTCCAAACTTTCCGAGTTGACTGTGCCTCAACCCCTCTGTCGGTGGATCACCAGCTTCCTGACAGACAGGAAGCAGCATGTGAGGCTGGGAAAGCACATCTCGGACCCACAAACCCTCAGCATAGGAGCACCCCTCTCCACTACTCTCTCTACATCAATGACTGCACCTCCATTGACTCCTCTGTCAAGCTTCTCAAGTTTGCGGACGACACAACCATGATTGGACTGATCCAGGATGGGGAGGAATCTGCCTACAGACAGGAAGTGTCACAACTGGCGTCCTGGTGCCATCCCAACAACCTGGAGCTCAATGCTCTTAAGACAGTGGAATTGATTGTAGACCTTAGGAGAGTCCAGTCAAAAACAGAGGATGTACTTCCTGCGGCAGCTGAGGAAGCACCATCTGCCACAGGCAATGATGGTCCAATTCTGTACGGCCATTGTAGAGTCTGTCCTCACCTTCTCCATCATGGTCTGGTTTGGCTCAGCCACCAAGCACGACACCCGGACACTGCAGCGTATCTCGCCAATTGGATACCAAATCTGGGTTGGGATTTTTACCTGTCTGAATTTATAGTTATTAACAGCACTATGTGCTTATTTGGTTCATTATTGCTTATTTAAAAGAATATATTGGAAAGATCTACCCACAGCTGGCTGCTCACCTTTCAAAATTCATAGATACGTTTAAGATAATAGTTTTTAGACTTTAGATATACAGCATGGAAACAGGCCTTTCGACCACCAAGTCCACGCCAACCACTGATCAGCCCGTACACTAACCTGCACACACTATTTGGGTTTTTGACAGGATTTGTGATGCACAGATTTTCAATTATTTTTCACTGTAAACAGTCTTGTTGAATCTTGTTGATCTAAGGCCTTTGTGTGGTTCTGATGAGGTGCAGAAAATAGCACAGTTAGCCATGGGGTAAGAGACAGTGGTATCAAATATCACTGGACCACCACAAGCACCATATTTAACCATGTCACCATGGGTGCTTCATTGTGTGACTTTGGGAGCCTTGGCGCGTATGGACATGTTTGACTGCCATGCAGTTTATACATTGAACAAATAGTTATGTTTTCAAACTAAACTAGCAAAAATCAAGGCAGTGATATTCTGAGGGAACAAAACAATGTCCAATGAAAGTGCAAAAAAGCAATACAACTAATAGAAATGAAGCCAGAAGCATTTGTTATGCTGACAAATCTTCATACGCCAGATATCTTATTAATGTTTTCCAGATTCTAAATAATTCAAAGCCATCAGAAATATCTGAAAGCTGCAAATTTAAGAAAAGGAACCAGAAGCCAGAAGCAGGGGGAAACAATCAGTGAATGCATTGCTTAAGTAAAGAACTTAACTCAAATGGCAATGTGATGGCATTATGGATCATGCGTATGTGATAGCTTTGTGTGTGGGGTGATAAAGAACTCGCAATTCTTCAATCCTATTTCACACCTGCTTTTATCTCTGGCCTTTTTTCCAACCATCTTCCAGTCAACCCCCCCCCCCCCCCGCCCCTCACCTGTGTCCACCTGTTACCTGCCAACCTTTATCCAGCTTCTCTGCTCTTCCAGCTTTCTTCTCCCCCTCTACAATTAGTCTGAAGAAGGGTCTCGACACGAAATGCTACCTATTTATGTTCTCCAGAGATACTGCCTGACCTCCTGATTTACTCCAGCACTGTATCCTTTTGCCCATTAACCAGTATCTGCAGTTCCATATTTCTTCAAAATGACAGCAGAAAACGTCATTCTTTGCAGCTACATTCTGACAATGAGAAATTGGTATTATATCATAGCAATTCTACAAGAAACAATACCAATCAAAATGATGTCATCACAGCCAAGACACCTATTCAAGAAAGTTCAGACAAATATCATTGTTGGAAATCACTACCAAAATCATGAGAGGAATAGATTGGGCAGTCGCACAGTCTCTTGCCCAGAGCAGAGGAATCGAGAACCAGAGGACATAGGTTTATGGTGATGGGGGAATGATTCAATAGGAACCTATTAGGAACTTTTTTACACAAAGGATGATGGGTGCATGGAACGAGCTGCCAGAGGAGGTAGTTGACCCAGGTACTATTGCATTGTTAAAAATCATTTAGACAGCTACATAGATAGGACAGGTTTATAGGGATATGGGCCAAATGCGGGCAAGTGGGACTAGTATAGTGGGACATGTTGGACAGTGAGGGCAAGTAGGGCCAAAGGGCCTGTTTCAACGCTGTATGACTAAATGAAATATCTATTCTGGTAAATGGACTACACAGTGCAACACACCAGACAACAAGTACAGCTGCCCATCATTGTAGCATACTGTGAATACAGATCAAGTTTAATGAAAAAACACTGGCTGGGTAAACTCATGACAGTTTGTAAGGTTGGTTTTGCACACTGGCGTGTCAAAGACTCATCATGACGCATTGCTGGAAAGACGCAATATGCAGATTCATGACAGACTAGATACAAAGTCAGCCTATGGTTAACTAAATGGTATATTTCTGAAAACTGATCAGGGTGGGCCACACAGATCGTATTGTGCCGAAGGCAGACACAATGGTGCAGCTGTGTGGAGATTACAAAGCCATTATAAATCAAGTTGTAGGTGATGAATGACATCCATCACCTACAAGACTGGAAGAAAAATATTCATAAAACTGGATCCCTCCCATTGCCTGTGCACAAATGACTGTTGACTAAGGCAAGTAGATTCAGATAGACAATACAAATCACGCCCAAGGGAAATATTTTATCTAAGTACATGTGCAGACACAAATCTTTTCATTCATGTTTAGTTTTGCTGCATCACTCACCATTTCCTGACTGCTCCTCTCACACCACTCTGAGGTTTTCACCTCCAGCACTTCACTGCTTCCAAACACTGTCTCCTCATTGCCTCAGTCACTGTCTCCTCATTGCTCCAGTCACTACTTCAGTTAGTTTCTTCACTGTCTCCTCACTGCTCCCATCTCTCTCCTCACTGCCTCTATCACCAGTGGCGGACTGGCCAGGGTGTCAGCTTGCCCGATAGCAAGTGGGCCCCTGATAAAGTAGGCCCCCTATATCAAGTGGGCCCCTGATGAAGTGGCTGGCAACCAATATTTATAGACCCAGTCTGCCACTGCCTATCACTACCTCTCCACTGCCTCAGTCACTATATCCTCGCTGATTCAGTCTCTGTCTCCTCATTGTCTCCCGTCACTGCGTCTTCACTGTCTCCTCCTTTCAGTCTGGAAAAGTGGCTGACCTGAAAAGTTGTTTGCCCATTCCCTCCACCGATCTGCCTGAGTTCCTCCTGCACTTTGTGATCGGCTTAAGATAAGTTCCTACAGAACTTTGTTGTTTGCTTAAGATCAATTCCTCCAGCATTTGTTACTTGCTGGTTGATTGCTCTTTAATGCAAATAAAAGTTTAGGATATGAAATTTGAACTCGGTGTTGCTAGTAGCACAGTGACATTGTAAGATTGATTTTTTTTAATTGACCATTGTTTAAAGCAGCAGCATGGGAAACTCAACAGATTGTGTTTGAGACTGACCTGCAGGAAAATAAGTCACAATTTTGGATCAGTTGGCATTTCTCTTGTACTTGAGTCAGAAGATTATACTGTAGGTTCAGATATTCTGCAGAATGTGGTTACTAGATGTGCTATTCACAGGTTGTTTTAATAGCAGTAGATATTGATTATAGTCAGAGAGTGGTGAATCTGTGGAATTCATTGCCACAGAAGGCTGTGGAGGCCGTCTATGGATATTTTTAAGGCAGAGATAGATAGATTCTTGATTCGTATGGGTGTCGGGGGTTTTGGGGAGAAAGCAGGAGAATGTGGTTAAGAGCGAAAGATAGATTTTCCATGATTGCACGGCAGAATAGACTTGATGAGCCAAATGGTCTAATCCTGCTCCTATCACTTATGACATGATTCTACTTTTGTATTAACACCTGAGCAATTTATCAGTATCACACTGATTTAACAAGGGATGTCGGGATACAGCTCGGAGTGCATGCATATTGTGAGCTTTACCAGGTGGAGAAGTCCTCTGGTAGCTCAATGCAGGGGTATCTGGTCCATCCTTTAGTTGATCCTTTACAGCAGAGCTTGATATTCTGAGTGTGAGATGGAAAAAAGAGCTGATGAATGGGCGGTGTAGGCTTTTGTTGCATAATATTTGAATAGGTAAGTGTGCCGCAACTACTTGGCCTGAATCAGTGATTCTGTGGCAGATCAGAAAGAAATATCCAATGGTTCATGTATAGCTTGCATTCAGTGTTGTGCACATAGAAACATAGAAATTAGGTGCAGGAGTAGGCCATTCGGCCCTTCGAGCCTGCACCGCCATTCAATATGATCATGGCTGATCATCCAACTCAGTATCCCGTACCTGCCTTCTCTCCATACCCTCTGATCTCCTTAGCCACTAGGGCCAAATCTAATTCCCTCTTAAATTCAGCCAATGAACTAGCCTAAAGTTGATTTTGGCGAGACCATCTTTCCAATATCTCTGAGCTGAAAAAAGTTCTTCAAATCCGGTTTTAAAGATCTGACCCCCTGCCAAAGCTGTTTCCCCTTGTCCTGAAGTGGAAATCGGGACAATCTACTTATCTAGCCTGTCCAACCCCTGAAAAATTTTGATTTCTATAAGCTCCCCTCTCAATCTCCTAAATTCTAGAGCGTATAAACCCAGTCTATCCAGTCTTTCTTCATAAGACAGTCCTGACATCCCAGGAATCAGTCTGGTGAACCGTCTCTGCACTCCCTTTATGGCAATAATGTCCTTCCTCAGATTTGGAGACCAAAACTGTACGCAATACTCCAGGTGTGGTCTCACCAAGACCCTGTACAACTGCAGTAGAACCTCCCTGCTCCTATACTCAAATCCTTTTGCTATGAAACAGTGTTGTGCATCAAATTTAAAGTTGACCGTATAGGACCAGAGAAGCTAACCATGGGTAAGCTATTTTTTCAAACGTGATTTAGAATAATTATAGTAATATGAACACAGCTACAAAATAATTGCAAAAATATTTCAAACCACAATACAGCTAAAGTTGATTTTTGCGCCACATCTTTCCGATATAACATTGAGCTGAAACGCTGCAAACCATTGATCTGACCCCCTGCCAAGAATATTTCCAGTTGTTCTGAAGTGGAAATAGATGCTACTTATTGACAATGGGCCTGAAAAATGATTTCACGTGCTGCACCAGTGTCAAGAGAACACTATATATTCTCTCTGCATGTGAAAAACTTGAAGACATTTTAAGGCACTGAGAAATTGGATTGCGCAGGTTCTTCTTTTTAAGCAATTCATTTTCAAGGAAAAATCATTTTCAATGGAAAGTATGGACTTTCAGCCATTTCATTTGCATCCCAGACTCGCCTGATTGGCAGATGGTACAGGTCATGCATGTAGAGAAGGGCTTTCACAACATGCGAGGCTTTTATCTTTGAGACGCTTAAAAGGGGCCTGCGCTATGGAAGCGTTCGGTAGAGCTGCTCCCTCACAGTGTCAGAAGTCCAAGTTCAATCCTGTGTGAACTGCTCTCTATGTGGAGTTTGCACGTTCTTCCTGTGACTCTGTTTCCTTTAGGTGCTCTGGTTTTGTAGGTTAATTGGTCTTTCCAAATGGACCCTAGATCTTTACGAGATGGGACTCTTTTCTCATTTCAAGAATTACAGTCGAAATATCACCTGAAAGGTAATCAATATTTCAGATATCTTCAAATTCGAAACTATCTGAAAACATATACCCAAGACTACCAAACTTTGCTGCCAGATATACGAGACGAATGTATGAATAGAAATTCGGTCAAACAAGTTCATATTTGTATAACACCCTTTTAAATATAGAAATCCCATCGTCAGAAGCAATTAGAAGAGCCTGTGAAGAGGAACTAGACCGAAAAGGCAGATGGGAAGAAAACCTTTTATATATACACAAATATATATAACCTTTTATCTCCTTCAGGAAGCAACTACCCTGTATAACACATTCCTTTGCCTCTTGCATAAAATTACATAATTTTTGGAGAGGAATTTTTGAAATTCTCTCAAAAACACTCAAAACAAAATTGGACCCCATCACAGAATTGATTATTCTAGGTACATCTGAAGCCTGCTTTGAACTATCATTATTTCAAAGATGTTTCCTCAATTATGGCCTGATAACGGCGAAAAAAACGAATACTAAAATTTTGGAAACCTACATCTGGTCTCTACTCTTAAAATGTGGATTACAAACATGTCTGAGACGCTGCATCTTGAAAATATTAGACTTGTCTTAGCAGAAAAACCAGAGCATTTTTCGAAGACATGGACACCATTCATTGATTACAAGGATAGTATGGTGCAACACAATTTTGGAGTTAAATCTAATTACGGATTGGGTGATGGGTGGGGAGGGATGCGATGCAGGTATATCATCACTTTTTTTCTTTCTGTTTTTGTCTCTTTATTTCTCTGTCTTCCTTATTTATTTTACATACTCACTCTTTGGCAACACCACTTTGGTAGTCTAGGGGTTCTATCCTTGCACATTCCACTTTCTCTCTATCTTAACTACAGCTAAAAGTCAAAATTGAAGCTGTACAATAACTGTATTATGTCATATGCCGTTGGTTATATTTTTGTACACTTGCTTCTAATAAATAACAAATAAATTAAGAAAAACAAATTGACCCTAGTGTGCAGGGATTGGATGTGAATGCGGGATAGTATAGAAACTAGTGTGTATGGGTGATTGATAATTGTCATGGTCTCGGTGAGCCAAAGGGCCCATTTCCTCTAAATTAAATGTGTCCAGTATTTCTACCACTGATTTGCCATCTCTCTCCCCTTCCAAAACCTAACCCCACTACTGATTTGCATCTGCTGATCTTCACTCTAATCCTTCCTTCCTACTCAGTTTTCGTCAACACACTCTAAACCCTTGTGACCAGACTGGATTTCCTTGGTACGCTCCCTTTAAAACCTGCGGTATGCATTGCGTTGCTGGTACTGACCCCCCCAAATGTCAAAGAGGTCCACAGGAGGCATTGCTCAAAAATGCAGCCAGCATCATCAATCAGCCAAGACCCACACCCACCCTGGTCACACTCTCATTTCACTCTTGCCACTGGGAAGAAGGTAAAGAGCCTGAAAACTGTAACATCCAGGTTCAGGAGCAACTTCTTCCCAACTACCATCGGGCTATTAAATGCCACAAATTCCAATTAAACTCCAAACAACAAACTGCCTTGATTGCACTAGGGACTTCAGACTTTGTCTTGTTTTCTGCACAAATTGTTGATTGAACTTTTTAATATATTTTTATTATATTATCTATTGAGACTGTGTTGGCAAAGCTGTTGTGTTGCTGTAAGTGAGAAATTCAAACGTTCCTTTTTGGTATATATGGCAATAAAACACTCTTGATTCTTGACCTTTGACTCTTGGCCCTGGCTTTGGATGTCAAAAAATGAATATTACAGTAGTGGACCTTGAAAGAAAATGGTTGATAACCCTCTGCACACCACCTCAATAAAGTGAAAAAATAGGTAATTTGCAATTTCTTATAATGTGCAGCTAAAGATAACAAAAGTGTAAAACTTAATATCAAGACCAATCGTTCTCATTTATTCAAGAATTCTAGAATTTCAGAAATCTCTGCTAATTTGACTTCACAGTTCACTGCAATGCACTTTGTTTTGTATGGTAATTGCACTAAAAAGTCAGTTTGCTGCCGGTAATAATTGATAATAGACACACAGAGCGGTGCTATCTGCTCTGGTTTATAACATGGATATTTTAAATCCATAAATCGGTCCTAGAAAAGCATTTACTTTCACATCAGAAAATAAAATGCAATTCTGAACAGTCTGCTGTAATTTCTTCTTCTCGCAGGTTTTGATAGTCTACTGGCTTTACTGGATTCTGCTGCTGATATTAGAGCTTACTTTCAATGCGTTTCAACTCTGGTGCATCACTTTGTATTTCAGGTGAGTTATTTGCCAGACTTCTCATGATCCTATTCCCATTTCTTTGGTGAAGGTTTATATCGGCCTTATAACTTTGCTTTAGTCGCATATAACTGAGCATTTGAATGTAAATATTGTATGGTTTATCACCCATTCCATTCATAAAAAGATGTTACTTTTTCAAGCAACTTTGTTCCAAGAATTCAGCAACACAATGATGAATGTACTTCATATTTCAGCCCAGCATCTTCAAGGAGGAAGAGTTTACACAATTAGCTGCAAATTTCCAGCTGAGATGGAACTACTTTTTCTCTGCGATAAGCCGTGCTTTAACATTGTCAAATGCAGAATCCTTTGGTAAGACATGCTGCAAATACCTATGCTCCTGCATGTCCATGACTTATAAATGCAGAGTAAAGAGAAATATATATTTTTAAAATTAGAACTTTAGACTTTAGAGAAACAGAGCGGAAACAGGCCCTTCAGCACACCGAGTCGGCGCCAACCCGGGATCACCCCGTACACTAACACTATCCTACACAGGGACAATTTACAATTTTTTTTACCGAAGCCAATGAACCTACCAACCTGTATGTCTTTGGAATGTGGGAGGAAACCAGAGCACCTGGAGAAACCCCACAGGGGGAACACACACTCCATAGTGACAGCACCCTCAATCAGGATTGATTCCAGGTCTCTGGTGCTGTAAGGCAGCAGCTCGGCCACTGTGCCACTAGAAGCTTCTAAGCTACAACTTGTCTCAAAAATAGCATTCCTGTATTTTATCATGCATAGAATATAGAATATGGAACAATACCACACATTGTACAGGCCCTCATACCCACAATGACAATGCCAAACACAATGCCAAGTTAAACTAATGTTCTTTGGCTGTATCTCATCCATAACCCTCCGTTCCCTGCATATCCATGTGCCTTTCTAAAAGCATCTTAACTACCTCTATCGTGTCTGCCACCATCGTGTGTTCCATGCACCCACCACTCTCTGTGTAAAAATACATGCCCTGTATATCTCTTTTAAACATTGCCACTCTCACTTAAAGCTATGCCATCTACTCTTTGACATTTCCATCCTATGAGAAAGGTTCTGACTGCCTATCCTATCTAGGCCTCTCATGATATTATACGCTTCTATCAAGTCTCCCCTCAGCCTCTGCACACCAGAGAAAACAATCCAAATTTGTCCAACCTCTCCTCTCCTTATATGATAAATATCTCAATATTTTTAAATCATTGCGAATTTAAAAAGCACAGCAATTAAAATGACCATTGTTTAGAAAAACAATTCAAGACTTTTTGTATAAAAAAACAACTCTAATTTTAACAAAATGGTTTAATGTCTATTTATATTTAGACTAAAAATGAATCACAATTTTATTTAACAATCTATGGAATGAGATCTGGAGATATGCATTTTTCTAAGGAATCTGATACTTGTTCAATAGGTTCATGGCACTTGGTGAACCTTCTCATTTCTGAGTACCTGACACATGTACTCCAGTCCTACATGGAAGAGGAGATGGAAAAGTCAGTACCAGAAGGCATAGATCAGCCATCACATGGTGCAATTCAGGACCCTGACTTGGAATCTGTTCTCAAAACAATTGCAGCACCATCAGAATCCCTTCATGTAAAACCAGAACAAATAAGTGACAAGGACCTTAATCTGCAAGGTATCAACATCAAGCCTTTGGGACTCCAAATTGATACTTTGACTGGCAACAAGGTAACTTTAGTCTGATTCATAAAGGACTAAATTATGTGGTGAAAATAACTTTAAGGGTAACACTACTCTATATTGGACAGTCACTTTTGTTGAATGAACACATGCAGTTCAATTACAAAATATCAGAAGTTGCTGTTCAGCGATGTACAGCCAATGTAAAAATATCTTACTGTCTAATTGATAGTGATAGAAAAGCATAATTCATTCTCCTGTCATTGTTAATAATTATCTGTAGAACGTTTAAAATGTTAAGATGCTTTAAAGCTTGTGATTATTTCTTACAGATAATTCAAGTTTTGGTTGAAGATGAGCCAAGTAAAAGTACCCTTAAGCTGAATCTGTCATTAGGGAAGAAAGCAGTTGTCGCTTTAAAGAATGGTCAGACATTTGAAATCCACACATCTATGATGCCGCAACAGGTTGCTAGTGACATGCAGATATGAATGACTAGTTCACATTACATACAATGAAGATGTTCAAAAAACCCGAAATAGCATTGCTGCAGGAATGCTGTGATTTGGTAATATCTTACACTAAGGTGTAAGTGTAACCATTTCTAGAGAATTAACTTTAAATATATATTGATTTGATATTGATTTCTGATCAAACAAGCAAACAATTGTAAATTATACTACATAAAGTCGACTTTATGTAGTATAATTTACAATTGTTTGCTTGTTTGATCAGAAATAGAACTTTAGTTTGGAGAATCAGGGTGGGGAGAAGACATGGCAATGAAATTCAGATTTCTGTGATTCAGAATGAAAAATCAATTATACAAGCAGTCATCCACTGGCCATAAATATAATTTTCAAATACAAGGTTTATTCAAAATCAAAAGCTGAGTGTAAATGAAATGATTTTGTATAGCATGTTAATTGAAGAAAAATAATAAACAATTCATAACATAAATTGACTCTTCTTTCTTATTTCAAATTATTTTAATAATGACTAATTGTTAACAAGGAAGGTTCGATTGTAATCATGAATTGTCTTTCCGCTGACTGGTTAGCAGGCAACAAAAGCTTTTCATTATGCCTCGGTACACGTGACAATAAACTAAACTCAAACTAAATTAGAACCTGTGTTCAACAAGGAACTTCAGATGCTGGAAGATCGAAGGTACACAAAAATGCTGGAGAAACTCAGCGGGTGCAGCAGCATCTATGGAGCGAAGGAAATAGGCGACGTTTTGGGCCAAAACCCTTCTTCAGACCCTGTTTGGTAAATGGACTGCCCACTGAGTTGCCAGTGCAACAACGTCGGAGAAAAATCAACCATCGTTCATGTCCCTGGAACTTGTGCAGCGCTGGATGTCAGGTTTAAAGATGATTGCGTTTATTTTGACATACTCCAACACTTTTTTCAACACTCACTATCAATAAAGGATGAATACCTGCCATTCAAATGTGGGGTTACATGGCTATAGGAGCATCACTCCAAACTAATAAGTCTGTTTTTCTCCTACAGTGTGTCAGAAGGAACTGCAGATGCTGGTTTAAACCGAAGATAAACACAGAAAGCTGGAGTAACTCAGCGGGTCAGGCAGCATCTCTGGAGAAAAGGAATAGGTGATGTTTCAGGTCAAGACCCATCTTCAGATTGATAGGAGGAAGTGAAACGAGAGATATGGAACAAATTAATGAATGATATACAAAAAGTAACAATGATCAAAGAAACAGTCCATTATATCTTCTCCCGCAACCGCATGAGATGCAACACCTGTCCCCACACCTCCTCCCTCGACTCTGTCCAAGGACCCCAACCCCTTCCCATGCCCATACTGACATTTCTGTCCTGGGCCTCCTCCATTGTCAGAGTGAGGCCAAACACAAATTGGAGGAACAAGCACTTCATATTTTGCTGGGGCAGCTTACAACCCAGCGATATGAATTTTGATTTCTGGAGCTTCAAGTAACACTAGCATTCTCTCTCTCTGTCTCTCCCCCACCTTAGTTGTCGCACTAGTTTCACTGTCGTCCTGTTGAAACATAGAAAATGTTGAGTTTCATTGTCCGTATAACTCGTTATCACCGAGCCCACAGCCAACAATGGACCATTTCCTTGATCATGAATGGCACCTAATACCCACTGATGGTCCAAATAAATAGGATCCTTAGACATTCAAACATCCACTACTTTAGGCACCTCTTCAGGAATTAGTGATAAAGTGTACACAGAAATTGCTTGAGATGTCCCTATTTTTTAATTATAGAGATTTATTCATTGCTGGATCTAATAATTTAAAGACATTGATGTTATATTTGAACCACAAACCACAATGGAAAAAGTGACGATAAACTTTAAAAGTTAATATTTCCAAACTAGGTTTGACGACCCTAAATTCATCTCAACCGTTCCTCCAGCTGCATAAAGAATCAACTTCAATCCTATTTATTTTTACATTTCCAAAAAAATATTACCTAACCTGGAAGGAATAACCCACGCCACATTGTCTCGACCCAAAATATCACCCATTCCTTCTCTCCAGAGATGCTGCCTGTCCCACTGAGTTACTCCAGCACTTTGTGTCTATCTTCGATTTAAACCAGCACCTGTGCAGTTCTTTCCTAACCATGCATTTACATGTCCTTTTGATTAAGGAAACTTACTCTCTTTCTAATGGAACTTTGATTTATTTGCAGGGCGGTGTCAATTAGATCGATTATCATGAATGCCAACTAAAGGGTAAAGGACGGTAACACGATTTCAACGACACAGTACATGGAATTTCTCACAGAGGGTGATGGGTTTATGGAATGGGAGACCAGAGCACGCAGTTGAGGCAGAAACAATAACGTATATAAAAGACATGTGGACAGGTACATGGATAGATAACTGAAGAAGGGTTTCGGCCCGAAACGTTGCCTATTTCCTTCGCTCCATAGATGCTGCTGCACCCGCTGAGTTTCTCCAGCTTTTTTGTGTACCATGGATAGATAAAACGGACTTAGAGGGTATGGGCCAAACACGGGCTGGTGGGACTAGTATAGATGGAGCACCTTGGTTGGCATAGGCAAGCCGGGCTGGTGTCTATTTCCGTGCTGTAAGACTACGACTCTATAAAAACTGTTCTCTAATTGTTATTCGTGGTGATTTTGAGTTGGAGGCGCTGCCAATTGAAGACTACAAGGCTGGACAAGCGAGAGAGTGCGCCTTGCAGCCGCTGCCAGATGGTGGTGCTTTGAAGTCGAGCGGTGGGTACTGTGAGAGGGAAGGGAGTGGAGAAGTGTTTTGAAGTGGCTGTTTACCAGCGGCCAGTAGACATGGCCGGCTTGTCATTGTTTACCGTGCTGTTGCTGCTGGCCTGGGTGGCGCACCGCAGCCGCGGCTATGTGATCGTCAACTCCGTGTCCTGGGCCATCACCAACCAGGAGGAGACGGTGTCTACTGAGGACGACGAGGAGGAGGAGGACGGGAATGTGCTGCCCAACAGGCTCTTCCAGAGCGGCGGCAGCATCTGGAAAGCCTCGTACCCCGCCGCCGCCTACCAGCAGCGGCAGCCACGGCGGCGGGGGGACGGCGAGGGAGAGTCCCGGGCCGTGGCGGCCGAGATGCCGAGTCACAGAGAAGCGCTCGGCTTCCCCTCCAGGATGTTCTCGTACCGCAGGGACGGCCAAAGTGTGGAGAGGTCGTCCCCCAAGCAGCCTCAAGGGAAAGCCCGGCTCGCCCGCCACCTGCTCAGCTCCAGCACCTGGGGATTCCTGGCCACCCTCTCCACGCTGGACAAGGTACAGCCCGCCCCCTTCACACCCAGCCTCGTTGAATTGGGGTTAAAAGTGAAATAGCTGGACCGTGCTGATAGATGCAGCCGTGAACACGCTGCGGCAAAGTTGGGCAACGTTTAAGAGATTGTTTCCATCCCTTCAATAAGGTTGAATGAAGTGAACAGAGTGGTTGTGTATTGCAAACAAATACCATAGGTTTCTTACACTTTGCGGTTCCCAACAAATTATACATGTTGTAGGGTTATAGAGCACTGAACCAGGCTCTTCGGCCCAACGTCGGCCGGGGCTATCCTACCAACAACTGGAGAGCAATCCTGAGTGACCATCTACCTCATTGGAGACCCTCAGACTATGTTTGATCCGACTTTACGGGACTTTACATTTTTAAAAACTCTTTACATTCTGGAGTAGTTCCTGAGGATTGGAGGGCAGCTAATGTAACCCCACTTTTTAAAAAGGGAGGGAGAGAGAAAACGGGGAATTACAGACCAGTTAGTCTAACGTCGGTAGTGGGGAAACTGCTAGAATCAGTTATTAAAGATGGGATAGCAGCACATTTGGAAAGTGGTGAAATCATTAGACAAAGTCAGCATGGATTTATGAAAGGTAAATCATGTCTGACGAATCTTATAGAATTTTTTGAGGATGTAACTAGTAGAGTGGATAAGGGAGAACCAGTGGATGTGTTATATCTGGACATTTAGAAGGCCTTCGACAAGGTCCCACATAAGAGATTAGTATACAAACTTAAAGCACAAGGTATTGGTTCAGTATTGATGTGGATAGAGAACTGGCTGGCACAGGAAGCAAAGAGTAGGAGTAAACGGGTCCTTTTCAGAATGGCAGGCAGTGACTAGTAGGGTACCGCAAGGCTCAGTGCTGGGACCCCAGCTATTTACAATATATATTAATGATTTGGATGAGGGAATTGAATGCAACATCTCCAAGTTTGCGGATGACATGAAGCTGGGGGGCAGTGTTAGCTGTGAGGAGGATGCCAGGAGGCTGCAAGATGACTTGGATAGGCTGGGTGAGTGGGCAAATGCATGGCAGATGCAGTATAATGTGGATAAATGTGAGGTTATCCACTGGTGGCAAAAACAGGAAAGTAGACTATTATCTGAATGGTGGCCGATTAGGAAAAGGGGAGATGCAGCGAGACCTGGGTGTCATGGTACACCAGTCATTGAAAGTAGGCATGCAGGTGCAGCAGGCAGTGAAGAAAACGAATGGTATGTTAACATTCATAGCAAAAGGATTTGAGTATAGGAGCAGGGAGGTTCTACTGCAGTGGTACAGGGTCTTGCTGAGACCACACCTGGAGTATTGTGTACAGTTTTGGTCTCCTAATCTGAGGAAAGACATTCTTGCCATAGAGGGAGTACAGAGAAGGTTCACCAGACTGATTCCTGAGATGTCAGGACTTTCATATGAAGAAAGACTGGATAGACTCGGCTTGTACTCGCTAGAATTTAGAAGATTGAGGGGGGATCTTATTGAAACTTACAAAATTCTTAAGGGGTTGGACAGGCTAGATGCAGGAAGATTGTTCCCGATGTTGGGGAAGTCCAGAACAAGGGGTCACAGTTTAAGGATAAGGGGGAAATCTTTTAGGACTGAGATGAGAAAAACATTTTTCATACAGAGTGGTGAATCTCTGGAATTCTCTGCCACAGAAGGTAGTTAAGGCCAGGTCATTGGCTCTATTTACGAGGGAGTTAGATGTGGCCCTTGTGACCAAAGGGGTCAGTGGGTATGGAGAGAAAGCAGGTACAGGATACTGAGTTGGATGATCGGCCATGATCATATTGAATGGCGGTGCAGGCTCGAAGGGCCGAAGGGCCTACTCCTGCGCCTATTTTCTATGTTTCTATGACTGCGTCCAACTGCTGTCTGGTTCGTTGATCGGTTTGCTAGATATGAACTGTTTTGGGAGAGAAAAATGCTCACGGCAGACCAAACGTGTTAAACAGAAATTGGTCAGGTATTGAGCTTTACACAGTGAGAAATCATGTGAAAATATCACTGAATTTAATTTTAAATTTATGTAACTGCTTGTTATGCTGTTTAGTTTGGAGATACAACCAGATAGTCCACTGAGTTTGCACCGACCAGCGATTTTTGTTTTCCTATTTGACAATTTTATTTGGCGGCCAATCAAATGCTGTCTCTAAGGGGGTGGCATCCAATCACCAACCAGCTTGCCTTAAATATCCCATCCAATCAACAAATAGGTCTCCTCCCGTCCAATCAGCCGCTGTCTCCAAGGGCATTGTGTCCAATCACATAATTAGCAGCTACGGTGAATGTTGGAAGCCAGCGGAGCTACTGACAGTCAAACAGGAGGGAGCAGGAGAGATTCACACAGTGTAGAATCCATAGCACCTAATGTACAATTTCATAATATATACTAAATAACTGGGCTGACAGACCTTGGCTGGGAATCTGGGGTTCACCAAAATTGTTCCCAATTGGGCCCCGCACCCCCTAAGGCCGGCCCTGGGAATGGGTGACATTTTTGGCCCTTTAGAAGGGTCTGCTACGGTCAGGCAAACGCCTCCGTTGCCATGTTGTGAGAACGGAGGTTGAGAAGGAGTTTCTTCACAGAGGCCATTAGGAATGTAAACTCCTATCTCACCAGGGACTAACTTTACTGTACCATTCTACTGCTTTTTTTTAATTGCTGGTGTTTTTTCCTTTTTTCCTTCCACCCACAATATTTAATATGTAAAAGAATATGTGATTCTGTTCCATTCTGTTTGTAGTTTGTTTGTTTTTTTTTGCACAATGTCCGTGAGCATTGCCACTTTTCATTTCACTGCACATCTCGTATGTGCATGTGAGGAATAAACTTGACCTGACTTGACCCGAAACGTCAGCCATTCCTTCTCTCCAGAGAATACTACCTGTCCCGCAGAGTTAATCCAGCATTTTGTGTCTCTCTTCGGTTTAATCCAGCATCACCACTTCCTTCTCACACAATGAGACCCAACAAGATGACTTTGAAGCTAGTACCACGCAGGTGGGGGAAGGACGGAGAGAGAGGGGATATTAAAGAAATCAATATTCATACTCAATCGTGGAAATTAGTTGATATCTATAATTAAATTGATATTTTGTTCACCTTTAAATGTAAGTCTTGGATTCATGTATCACGGGAACAAATAAGCAAATGCAAGATGGTAATAATAAACTACAAATTAACTTCAGAAAATGAAACCTGTAGAGATTAATTTTGCCCTTCACTTTACAAAAAATAACCTCAGGGATTATGCAGTAAATGCCATTCAAATACTCTGCAACCTTGGGATAATATTGTTCGTGTTCAAATCGATAGGTAAGTCTTGATTTGTTCAATATTATAATTAGTTCAAAGATACAGCGTGGAAACAGGCCCTTCGGCCCCTCGAGTCCGTGCCGACCATCGATCACCCATGTTATCCTACTTTCTCGTCCAATCCCTACACACACTAGGGGGCAATTTACAGAGGGCCAATTAACCTACAATCCCGCACGTCTTTGGGATGTGGGAGGAAACCGGAGCACCCGGAGGAAACCCACGCGGTCACAGGGAGAACATGCAAACTCCACACAGACAGCACCCGAGACCAGGATTGAACTCGGGTCTCCGGCGCTGTGGGGCATTAATTGTAATGCTAATAATTGGGCCTCCGCTGATATGCCGGGATGATTACCCAATATTACTGATTATTAATCCAATGTATTATTGATTATATATGTTGCGCCCATTCTCCTTTATCTGTACATTGTGAGCGGCTTGCTTGCATTTACCAGATAGCACGCAACAAAAGCTTTTCCCTGTACCTCGCTACAGGGGGCAATAGTAAACTAAATCAATCTATTTACATGTATCTGTGTGTTGTTGCTTTAACCGGCCTGTTAAGGTGCAGCAACTGAGAATGTCATTGTTCTGATGTCGCTGCACACAACTAAACACTCTTATCTTCATTCTACACTTGAAATTACCACAATGACATTTAAACGACATTTGGACAGGTACACGTGTAGGAAGGAACTGCAGATGCTGGTTTAAACCGATAGACACAAAGTGCGGGAGTTATGCCCCTGTCCCACTTAGGAAATCTGAACGGAAACCTCTGGAGACCTTGCGCCCCACACAAGGTTTCCGTGAGGTTCCCGGAGGTTCCGGTCACTCTCCATGAGTCACCAGAGGTTTCGGTCACTTGCCTGGAAAGTCTCGACCGAAGCGTGAGCTGCGTCAACTGATCAAAGATCCTATAGGATCTTTGCTACCGACCACACACACACACACACCACACCACACAAACACATCGCGAAGGTGGGGGCCTGGGACAGCAAAGGAGCACTGTCTGCCCGATGAAGAGGAAGGTAAACGGCTGCCACAGAGCACGATAAATCCTATCGAGAGCGCGGGAGGGAGGGAGAGAAGGACAGAGAAAGGGAGAGAAAAGGGGAAGAGAAGGGGGAAGAGAACGGGCGGGAGAAGGAGTGGAGACAGTTTTTAAAAGTTTAATAAAGTTAGCGGGCATTTTACCTTCCAGCAGATCTTCTAGGTCCTGAAATACAATACAATTTATTTGTCGTTTGGACCCCGTTGAGGTCCAAACGAAATGTCGTTTCTGCAGTCATACATACAAAACAAAAAAGACCCAAGACACAACACAATTTACACAAACATCCTTCACAGCGCATCTTCTCCTCGCTGTGAAGGAAGGCAAAAAAACCATATCTCTCCCCTGCACCAAAGGACAGGCTCTTTAGTGAAAACTCCAATGAGCCAATCAAAATGGCCGGTCAGCGAAGGAGATGGCCTTCGACTGCCTGTAAGCAAATAGCAACCCCACTCCATTGGCTTCGACCCAACGCCAACCTATTTTTAGTCAAGGCCGGTTTTGGGTTTTTTGAAATAATCGCAGGAACATAGAAGAAGCCTCGACTATGCGAAAACCACTTTCCACCATTTGGGAAAGTGACCGGAACCTCTGGGAACCTCACGGAAACCTTGGGTAGGGCGCAAGGTCTCCAGAGGTCTCCGTTCAGGTTTCCTAAGTGGGACAGGGGCATAACACAGCAGGTCAGGCAGCATCTCTGTACGGAAGGAATTTGATGACGTTTTGGGTTGAGACCCTTCTTCAGACTGAAGGTCTGATTAATTGGCTTGGTATAAGTGTAAATTGTCCCTAGTGTGTGTAGGATAGTGTTAATGTGCGGGGATCGCTGGTCGGTGTGGACTCAGTGGGCCGATGGGCTGTTTCCGCACTGTATCTCTAAACTGAACCCTGTCCGGCTAGCAGGACTGTGTAGGGCAGAGTGTCGGGACACGGTGACATCTGGCTCTGATCTCCACAAAGCCAATCACGTATCGAGCAGCGCCGCAGATCAATGGGCCTCTGGTGCTTGGAGTCGGTCCACAGACACAGAGAGGAAATTGGATGTTACTCCGGCTTTTTGTGTCTATCGGCAACTTGGCGAGTGGGCTGGACAACGAGTGACACAGCTGGTCATGGCTCCCCTGATCTACGCTACTCTCATGCATTTATGGGCCTGCCCCACTGAGGCGACTCTTTAGGTTGGTCAACATGGGCCAAATGTTTGATTATAATCTGGTTTCCATACATTGATTTTGAAGCATTCATGCATGGTGGAGGTATAATGTAGTCATAGAGTGATACAGTGTGAAAACAGGCCTGTCGGCGCAACTTGCCCACACCCGCCAACATGTCCCAGCTACACTACCTGCTTTTGGGTCCATATCCCTCCAAACCTGTCCTATCCATGTATCAGTCTAACTGTTTCTTAAATGTTGGGATAGTCTCTGCCTCAACTACCTCCTCTGGCAGCTTGTTCCATACACCCACCACCCTTTGTGTGGAAAAACTTACCGGTTAAAAAGTTACCTCTTAAAAATACTTCATACAAAAAACATTGAAATCATACTTCTACAATGCACTAAAACATGATTTTAATACATCAAATTTCAAAAAGTCCCTACTGTGGAAGGGGGGGGACACACCCTCCCTCCACTCGGTTGCACCACTACCTCGCCGGGTACCCCCAAGGCAAGTGATCAGTGATCGCTCAGCCCTTCCCCCACTTTCAAAAACGCTCCGCAGCCCCTGGTTCAGACGGAGAACACTGCCAGATGTGAGCGGGGAACTGATCCCAGTTGTCCATGATGTCTGGATCCCAATGCTCAGCGCTTCGTGTTTCGGAGTTGGCTAATGTTATTGATTTGTAATTAGCCTGATTTGTAATTAGTTGACAAAACCTTAATTTATTCATCCGGAATATCCAGGGAGATGGGATAAGTGTAATATTTAAATGACATGCAAGGTGTCAGCCTGTCTGTCACAACATACAGCCCCAATAACCCATTATTTCCTTCAGTTAAATATTGGGAAGGTAGCACTACTGTCATTTGCCACTCAACTATTATGTTTGTTTACCTCACTGACTATTTCTAAACTCGCCCCCCCCCCCCTCCCCCCCCAAATTCCTTTGACAGGTTGAATAGAAATGTCCCCAGTCTCGTTGTTTTATTAATTGAACGCGTAGATGAACATCCTCAAGAAGTGTAATCAGGTGGAAACTGATCCAGGTGCTATGATTAAGTGCTTGTTCAAAGAAGGGGCATATTTTAAAGGAGTGACAGAGATACTTGCAGGAGAATGTGTGAGGAGGTTATTATTTGTCTTTAGTTTTAGCATGAACCAGGACATCTGAAGATTCAAAGTTTAATATACTAATTGTGCTGATACTGATTCCAACCAACGACGTAATGAATATCATCCATTCCGGAGGTTTTATTTTTCTGATGCCATTTAAACTTCACTTGGATTTCAATCACTTCAATGTAAAAATAATTGGGAATGGGGAGCATTGGAACAAGAATTTGCTCTCGGTACATATTAACTGCAATATTATAATGTATGCACGTTGGTAGGTGCAATCAAAACAAAGATCTTTTTATCATTGTTATGTTATGAATACCACAGAAAATATTATGTACTCAAGATCACATTTAATAGAATAATACTGCTTAAATATATAGTTATTGGAATTCGCATTTCGCAAAAGTCCCAGCTGAGAGGAAGACAGCAAAATACTGAAAATATTGGGGGTGAAAGTGTCTTTGGGGCAGTTTGTTAGGAAAATGAAGGAAATCGTAACAGAATATTTATACAGCTGAGTGAGTATAAATTTATGGATGAGAAATTGTGTTCAACCAATTGATGATGACTTTGACAAAGTAACTAGCATGTCAGATAACAAGGAAGCCAATGGATGTAGCAAATTTTGTTATACAAAATTTGGTCCGTGAAGTGCCCCATAGAAAATTACCACATTAGATAAGCACCTGTGGACTTGAATGTAATAGGTTAAGTCCAGGGGGTCAGATATGGGGCTTTATGTGTGGGCCAGATATATTGTCAGTGCAGAGGGGCTAGGAGCAAGGCCAAGTGTGCATCCAGAGTCAAGGTCTGGAATGTTACTAGGTGTGCAGTCAAAGCTGGGACAATGGGAGTGTTCAGCACTGGGAACCTAAGCAGGTAAACAGCTATGATCAGGATAGAATAGGGGGCCAGGTGTAAGGCTGGACTCGGGGTCAGGAATGAGAGAAGGTATGCAACTGGAATCGGGGTCAGGAGTAGTACCAGGTGTGCAGTGAGACCCAGGTTGGTCAACATGGGCCAAGTGTTTGATTATAATCTGGTTTCCATACACAAATATACTAAGATCATTCATGTGCTGCACCTGTTGATCAGAGCCAGGCTCTTCTGTGGAATGTAATTAGGAATTTAATTTAGCCTAACCTTATTCACAGCTAATCCAATTTAAAGCATAAATATTGCATTCAAGTGTAAATTAAAAGACTCGCAACAATATGCACCAGATTGCTCAATTTCAAACTGAAAAAATGCAAAAGCTCCGTACACACCCTGCAATGTATTAAAAACAACTTTCTAGGCCAGCTCAATCATTAAATCTGTGGAGATATGATTTTCATAAACAGTATAAGAAATGTTGCACTTCACTTGGGTGTGTAAAATTGCATGTGGCTTTTAAGCACCCTTTTCTGGCTGAAGATTAATGAGAGCATTGTGAGGTTGAAACAGGTAAGTGAAGACCAATGTTTGGATTATTTATTGGGCCATTAGCTATCTTGACCGTATATAGAAGGAATGACTGGCATGAAGGATGGCATGTTCTTGGCAAACACAGGGACGGTACATGCCATACCTGAGAACTTGTATGTTGCTGATCTGAGGAACCTAGTGCTGTGTGCTCAAGCTACAGAGAGACAATCTGTGTTAGATATAACTGAAGCATAAGTAGGCTGTTTGGGCTGATCAATTCTCAATTTCCAAAGATCTATCTATACCATCCAGATTAATACCTAAAATCTATCAAAGGAATGGAGGGATAATGCAGGAATGTGATCTGATGCATAAGGGCAGCCTATATATTAATGAATGGATGAGCAGGCATGAAGGGCCAAATGGCCCGCCTTGCTTTTATTACTTATGTTCTTAAGTGGTTTTGAAAATTCTCAAACATCAGCAGTTTGATAACAAAGTATAAAGATTTACAGTTCAGAGTAATTAAATTTGCCTTCCAACACACCTCTATCTTGAGATTGTCATTATTTACCCCATCAATTTCTTGTAGAATCTAATTTGTTTTAGTAAAATTGTATCGAGCAAGTAAAAAATGCAGTGAGTGCGAGTTCAATTGTACTAATTTGCGACTTCTTTATTCCAACAAAATCCTTATCCTCAACGATGAAGGAGTCCAATATGTGAGTGTTGAGAACCAGGCAGAAACATTTGCAAAATGTAGAAAAAAGGAACTTTAACTATGTTGAGCCAAAAGTGATCCGCTTCCTTTAAAGGTCCCCATATCATTGATTTTCATCTGAGGAGGGGGAAAAAAGAGGAGAGGGGAGAGGAGGGGAGGGGGAGCAGGGGGGGGGGAGGGCTGGAGGGGGGGAGGGAGGGGGGGTGAAGACATGGGGAGGTGAGGAGGGGAGGAGGGGGAGAGGAAAGGGGGGGGGGGGGGGGGGGGGGGGGGGGGGGGGGGGGGGGGAGAGAGAGAGAGAGAGTGCCTTTTTAATTCAACCCAAACCCAAACAAACAACCATTTGCAGGCAGTGCTTTTTTTTACCTCTAACCATATTTTCATTTTCAAACCAAATTAAGGGTACTCACAGTGCTGTAGACATTTGTTCAGTGTCATTCAGAGTTCTGATTGAGGCACACCACTTGCAGAGACTGAGGCACACCACTTCCTGGTTTTATAGTCCCTCCCCCTCCCTCCAGCAGTGGCAGCAGAGAGAATGGGGAATTTTGTAAAAACATTAATATCTCTGTCAATTTTCATCTACGGGTAAAATCCTCGGCACATATGCGGCGGAGGGGGGCTCTGAGCGAGGTGGCCAAAAATGACGGCCGTAGGTGGTGGCGTTCTCTCGGAAATCGCAGCACAGATGGCCAAAACCGGTCAAGAACAGACTTTTAGTAATATAGATAAATAGCATGTCAACAGGAGGCTATTGTTTCCAATGATTGTTGGCAGGTTAACCGAATAGTTGAAAAACCTTGACTACTTGTGTCGTACAATTGATTCTTGTCCTCAAATGTAATGCATTAACGGTGCTATCTTTTTTACTTACATTTTCTTTTATTATGTGATTGAGGTGCCAAAATACTTGACAGTACCAAGAGTATTCTAAGTCTGAACATTTAGTCAAAGCCTTGAATAATACATGTGTCCACATTTAGGAAGAAACACTATAATTAACCACGCTTGTGGGAAATGTGTCATTCTGTTAAACAAAATGATGCTCTATTGCACAAAATCACAATGCACAACTTGCTAGCACAGTAATGTAATACAAAATGCTTTCAAAGGTCACATTAAGAAAAGCTGTCTGATGACTAAATCTGAGTTGCTAAATTTTACCTATAACAGATTCAATATCTGACAAAATAGGATGAATCCCCATGGAATACAAATAAGGAGTTCCCTTCTCATTCAAAATTGGTTGACCTGTTTTCAGATTCAGAATTTATTCCCACTTTTTTTCTGATTACCTTCATATCCTGTGGACTGTCTGGTCCAGTCTTTGCTCTCGTCTGTAAATTGCAGATGCAATCCTCGTTTTCCTATTGTGGGTTTGAATTTCACTGGGCCTGACCTGTTTATACATTGTTTTGGTACTGTCTCTACAGATCTGTCCATACTTTTTTTAAATGAAATGTTTTCTGGCATGAGATGTAATACGGAGAGATTGATGGTCATTCCAGGAGAGAAAGGGAAGCTCAGAGGAGGAAGGGCTCAGCTACTCCCGCCTCTCCAAGCCCACAAACATAATTTTAAAAAAAAGTGAAATGGTTAATTTTTAGTTTAGAGATACAGCGCAGAAACAGGCCCTTCGGCCCACCATGTCCGCACCAACTAGTGATCCCCGCACATCAACACACACACACACACACACACACACACACACACACACACACACACACACACACACACACACACACACACACACACACACACACACACACACACACACACACACACACACACACACACACACACACACACACGGGACCATTTACACTTATACCAAGTATATCAAAGTATCAAAGGTATTTTATTAGTCACATTCACATACACCAAGGTGTAGTGAAGTGAAATGCTTTTTGCCATTTTGCAGCACACAAAAAAAAATACAGACATAACACCAATGAGAGTCTTAAACACAAAGAACATCCCCCACAATGGCTCCCACCATGAGGGAAGGCACAAAGTCCAGTCCTCAACCCCAGTTCACCCACAGTCGGGCCTATTGAGGCCTCCACAGTTGCCTCTACGGAGGCCCGATGTTCCTGGCAGTTCTCGCCGGGTAGTGGTGCTCCGGCGTCGGGAGAATCCTCACAGCGGAATGGGAACCCTGGAACGGCCGCCTCCGCACTGGAGGCCACGGCTTCCGAAGCCAACAAGGCCACGCCGGTTGGAGCTCCACAACTGGCGATCTCGTCGCGAGATCCCAGGCTCCCGGTGTAAAGTTCAGCGCCACTGCCCGCAGCTGGCCGCTCCTCAGACCCGCAGCTCCGCGAAGTTGTTCCCGGCGGTCTCAGCTCACCGGAGCTCCAGCGCGGCAACCCAGGCAAGGCATCGCCCGCTCCACGATAGCGCTCCAGCGCTGTGCCGCCGCCGAAGCCGAGGTTCTGGGCGGTCCCCGACAGGAAACGCCGCTCCAGGCCCGCTGGTAGGCCGCGAGGACGGGTCGAAGCTGCAGCCCGGAGAAAAGCTGCCTCTCCAACCAGGTAGGGACCCTGGAAGGTAGTTTCCCCCTTCCCCCCTCCACCCCCCACATAAAAAAAGTCTAGACCTCCAAACAAAACACTTTAACTAACTAAAAATAAAAATAAAACGGTGAAAAGACAGACAACTGCTGGCAGGACAGCCGCGCACAGGACAGCATTATGTACAACAAGCCCAAGCCAATTAATCTACAAACCTGTTCGTCTTTGGAGTGTGGGAGGAAACCGAAGATCTCGGCGAAAACCCACGCGGTCACGGGGAGAACGTGCAGGCAGCACCCATAGTCGGACCTCTGGCGCTGTAAGCATTGTAAGGCAGCAACTTTACCGCTGTGACACCCTGCCACACTGTATTATTTGGTTTTAGTTCCCATCCATAACAGTTGCCTTGGTTGTGGTCTGTTTCTTGCGAATGAAACATAAACCAAAGGAATAGTTAGAGCTCAAGCCGGGTGCTGAGCAGCCAGGTTGTTGTCTCTGCGTCAATGTCTACCAGGCCCTGAGCTCCATTTGGTGGGTGGTAGAGCGGGCACCCAGAGATGACATGGTTGGCTGTCTGTTGTTCTGCTCCGCATTCACAGGCTGGGCTCTGGCGGAGTTGTTCAATGATGGATATCATAGCACTGGTGAGACCTTTGACATTCAACTGTAGTATCCCAGCATCCTTGCCTTTGACGGCTACTGCTGCCCGCTCTGAAAAGAGCGCGAAGCTTGACTCAGGGCTGCGTCACTCAGTCTTTGTCCTGTCCTTGGTTTGGTTTTGTGCTATTGGCATCTGTCTCCACAAAGTATTCCACAAGAGAAGACTAACTGGATTAACAGGAGAGACCACGAGAAGGTTGCCGACATCTCCCTCAGTTCTGGTCGGATGGTACCATTGAGCCCCAATTTTTCCAATACCTTAAGAGTGACATTGATGGAATCTGGAGTGAAAGAGACAAATTGTTGAAAGAGCTCAGCTGGTCGAGCAGCATCTGTGGAGATAAAGGGATAAGTCTGAACAAGGGTTTCGACCCGAAAAATAACCCATTCTTTCTCGCCAGAGATGCTGCCTGCCCCGCTGAGATACTCCAGCTTTTTGTTGTCTATCTTCAGTTTAAACTAGCATCTACAGTTCCTTCTTACACAAGGGATAATTAATGTCTCAGGTGGGTCGTGATGCAGGGTTACAACTCAAAACGTCAACTATTCCTTTGCCTCCATAGATGTCGCTCCAACCATTGTATTCCTCCAGCTGTTTGTTATTTTTTTCAAATATATATGAAGCTCTCAGTTGCCTCTTCATGTGCCTCATGAAACCTCCAAACAAAAATAGCCCTGGATGATGAAACGGCCCGAAACGTTGCCTATTTCCTTCGCTCCATAGATGCTGCTGCACCCGCTGAGTTTCTCCAGCATTTTTGTGTACCTATAATTTTAACCTTGTTTGGTTCATCAGATGGGAGGTGCCGACACATGGAATTAAAATCTAGGCTACTGTTTATATAGTGCCTTCTTTTACTGCCTTCCGTGGACACTATGTAGCCTAACCCTCACTTTAAAAGCTTTAGATAGTGTCCAATAGTGTACCAGCTTTTTTATAATTTGTTTGCAATCTGTTGTCCTGAGTATGAATGCATTTAGAGCTATCGTTGGTACTCTTTAGAAAGAGCCATTTAATCCCTTTGACTGGCCACAGTCCTTGTGATGATGTTAAACATGAAGCTGCAGATGCTGGTTTACAAACAAGGCAAAGTTCTGAAGTAACCCAGTGGGTCGGGCAGCATCTCTGCAGAACATGAGTAGGTGACGTTTCTGGTCTTCTTCAGACTGATTGTGGTCTTGGGGCGGAGGGAGAAAGCTGGAAGAGAGGAAGGGCAGGACAAAGTCTGGCGATTGATACTTGGAAGCAGGTGAGGGGAGTTTTAAGATGGTTGGACAGAGATGAAAAGACAAAAGGTGTGAGATACGGATAGAAGTGCGAATTTTGAAGCCAGAGTGGGAGGAAGAGAAATGGGTGTATGACCAGGTGGGGCACAGGGAAGAGAAGAGGGAGGGGAGGTGGAACATATGCTGGTCCTCCAGTTTGTGTGTGGGCTCACTCTGGCAATGTAGGAGGCCCAGAACAGGAAGATCAGTATGGGAATAGGAAGTGGTGTTAAAATGATTAGCAACTGGGAGATATAGTAGGCCTTGGCGCAATGAGCGCAGGTTTTTGGCGAAACAGTGACCAAGATCTTGTAAAGGCGGCCATATCTGGAAAACTGCAATGCAATAAATGAGGTGAACATAGAGGACCAGAGGATCTCTGGTGAAGGTGGTGTTAGTAAGGAATTCTAGTGTATTACTCGTGCAGTGATAAAAGGATAATTCGGGTTGATCTGTCCAAGGGGGAGACTTGCAGGTAATGGTATTCCCATGGCATTGTCCCCTTATGCTCATTTGGCGGAGTTTGGAGGCGTTACAGTGGCACAGCAGTAGAGTTGCTGCCCTACAGCACCAGAGACCTGGGTTCGATCCTGACGACAGGTGCTGTCTGTATGGAATTTGTACGTTCTCCCTGTGATCTCGTGGGGTTTCTCCAGGTGCTGTGTACAGGTTACTTAGCTTCTGTACTTCTGTACTAGAAGGTTACTTAGCTTCTGTAAAATGTCCCTAGTGCATAGGATAGAACGAGTGAACAGGTGATGACTGTAGATTATGCATGCATGCGGGCACAGTGAATATCAAGTACGATGGCAGAGAAAAGACCTGGCAGATACGGAAGTCCGGAAGTGGCGGTGCTGGTGAACGGCTGCGGCTCGCCTGCAGTCCATTTGTTTTTACTTTTTTGTGTTGTTTTTTTTCGTTTTGTCTAGCTAAGTTTTTGTTTTTTTAGGTTGCGTTTATGTGGGGGGGGGGGGGGGGGGTTGAAACGGGGCTTGCTGTCTCTCCCTTCGGGGGAATGCAACTTTTTTATCGTACCCCCCTTCTCTGCCTCCATCTGCGCTGAGGCCTAATGGCGGAGTTGGCGACCTCGAGGCTTCGGAGGCAGCCTGTCAGGACTCGCCCGTGAGGGCGGCCCAGCTCGAGGGTAAGGCGCTCCCGTCGGGGCGGCCCAGCTCGAGGGTAACCGCACTCCCGTCGGGGCGGCCTGGTGCGGGGCTGAGACGCTCACATGAGGGCAACCCGGCTCGGGGCTGGAACGGTACTCCGGTGGCTGAGACGGCGTTCTGGCGACGGCGGCCTGAGTCCGGGGTTTGGCCGCGTGCCAGTGGACGACGTCGTCAACAGCTGCGTCCGCTGGACTGGAGGGCGGCAGCTTCGATCACCCCGGTCCGCGGTGTTTGAACCGGCCCGTTCGCGGAGCTCGGTGAGCCGTGGGACTGACTTGCCATCGCCCGGTGGGGTATCTCCTCAGCGCAGAGGGAGAAGAGGAGGGAAGAGACTGCAGCCCTAAGATCTTTGCCTCCATCAAAGTGAGGAGGTGCTTGGTGGACTCACTGTGGTGGATGTTAATTTGTGTTTACTGTCTGTTCTGTTGTCTATTATTGTATTATTGTATGTATGACTGCAGGCACAAAATTTCGTTCAGACTGAAAGGTCTGAATGACAATAAAAGAAATTCATTTCAATTCAATTCAATTCAAGTTCTAAGGTACTATTATTAGCCATACCATTCCAGAAAAGTGGGCAGTTACCCATGACTCAAGACTTGAACCAATGAAGATGCTTTGATGGGTCAGTAGGTGAACTACACATCACATATTACTTTGTTTTGCTCGTGTATCCATGCATTTGATGGGTCCAATATTGACAAAGGAACCTGCATTCCCATAATTTGCCATAATGTTATATGGGCCAGTTATTCATGATCTGTCATTTGTTGTGTGGGGCTGTCTTAATAATGGCGATGTTTGCAGAGCATGGTCAAGAGAATAGCTAGTTCTGGAATCAGATGCACCACATTTAGTGTTTCCAAATGTTACATCACCGAAAGGCTGCAGACCTTGGCTCCAGCCACAAGCCTATCCTCATTTCTAACGGTCGAAACAAGGAACTGCTGATGCTGGGTTTTTTTTTTTAATGGACACAAATAGTGGAGTAACTCAGCGTGTCAGGCAGCACGCCTGGATAACATGGATAGGTGACGTTTTGGGTTTGTGTTTGAAGAATCCTGACCCAAACCATCACCTATCCATGTGCTCCAGGGATGCTGCCTGACCCACTGAGTTACTCCAGCACTTTGTTTCCACATTCCTGATCGCTGGTGTTGCAGACCCTAACCCCATCTCTGACCACACAGCCAGACCCTAGCCTCAGCTGTGTTCTGGTCCCATTGACCCTAAACACACACGCAGCGTGCATTCTGGAGCCCTGCCTCGCATTTTGAATGTGATTGAACAAGTTGCAGGATCACAAAAAAATTGCAAACCATCAGATTCTGGAATATTGGTATTTTATTGTTCAACCTGCCAAACTGCACCATGCCCAGCTGTATAATTCCATAAAAATCTAGAATCAAAAACAAATGAACAAAATGTTGCTAATTGGCCTCCAACCGCCAGTCAACGCAAATTATGTGTAGCTGAATTTTAATTGAGAAGCAAACAAATAAATCAAAACCATCACAAAAACCTGCATAAATACCTCATGTTTGTCATCATTAGCTGCTGACATTTATAATCCTTTCTGTAATATTTGCATTTGTTGATATCAGCATTGATGCTCCCGATTAGTTATTTTATTCAAGGTGCTTTATGCGGCTTGAGTCTGGATGGTGCCATATGCTGCATCCAGCTGCTCAATCCTTGACCACCCAAAGCTCTTGTGATGGGCACAGGAAAGTAAACCCTGACTCCTGCCCTTTTGCAACCTGTTCAGAGATGAAATTTAAATTTGGTTTTAAAACCTTGATTATGGCCCAAGTTTTTTGGCAAAGCTTAAGCTCAGTCTGCCAACAGCATAAAACACAGTAGGAACACATTGAGGTATATATGGTATTACTGCAGCAGAACAGCATTATGTCACAATGCCCAAGAATAATATTTGACTATGGTTTGACACGTGTGAAGCAAGATAGCAAAAGCAGGATTTTCCTGGTTTTTTGGGGGGGGTTTTTTTGTGTGAACACAGCTGAGGCTAGGGTCTGGCTGTGTGGTCAGAGATGGGGTTAGGGTCTGCAACACCAGCGATCAGGAATGTGGAAACAAAGTGCTAGAGTAGCTCAGTGGGTCAGGCAGCATCCCTGGAGCACATGGATAGGTGATGTTTTGGGTTGGGATCCTTCAAATACAAACCTGAAACATCACTTATCCACGTTCTCTAGGCGTGCTGCCTGGCACGCTGAGTTACTCCACTACTTGTGTCCATTTTTTTGGGGGAACATTACACCTGTCAGATTTTTGCCTTCAAATCACATTATTTAAATATTTTTAACATCCTAAATTCAGTCTACATACTAATCAGTGAAGCTGCTTTTTAAATAATTTTTATTTGTATCTTGTTCTCCCACTCGCTTCTCTGTTCCCATGCCACGCAGCAGGGAAATGCACAGAGGTTGTGGGGTGAGGGCTAATGGATTGGAAGTTGCAGGAAGCACTAACTACGTCACATGATTAATAGATAGAGCCTCTTTTTCCTTGAAGTTTCAGGAGAAGAGCTTCACTGGCACAGAGGTAGAGTCGCTGCCTTACAGCGCCCGAGACCCAGGTTCGATCCTGACTCTGGGTGCTGCCTGTACGGAGGTTGTACGCTCTCTCTCTGACTACGTGGGTTTCTTCCGGATGCTCCGTATTCCTCTCACATTCCAAGGACGTACTTGTCTGTGGATTAATTGGCTTCTGCAAATTGGCCCAAGGGTGTAAGATAGAACTAGTGTACGGGGATTGCTAGTCGGCATGGACCCAGTGGGCTGAAGGGTCTGTTTCCACGCTGTATCTCCAAACTAAACAGACTGAGAGTGTCAGGTTAGATGGTGTGTAGTGGAGGCTGATTGGTGCAGGCTGCAGAGTTGTGTACTTTTGCTAGGATTGTTTAACCTGGCTGGCTTTCCGGTCACTTTATAGTTTTTGGTGGTGAGTGAGTGTGTTTTGACAATATACACCCCATCCTCTCTACCACATATTCCTGCCCTGGAACTCAACCCCTTCACTCATGCAAAGAGTCTGTATCACCCCTTGTATCCATGTGCCTCACCATTAAGCTGAGGGTCAACATTTGCCTGTCCAAGGTAGAAAATAGATTGGGGCCCAGAATCTAAATGACAACCATTTAAACCTACACATGAGCTGGAGAGTGGACACAAGTGGTTATTGTGAGAGTTTGGCCAACATTGTGGGTCCAAGGACCTGTTCCTGTGCTGCACTGATCTATGTTCCTGGAACTGACTGACTCTCCATGTGTCATTGCAAAATAACTTTGCCATGTGAGATAACAGGATACAAGCTGATACAAGATGCCTCTGTACTTTTAGTCATGGTAGTAAAACTACTTAGCATGTCTTCCAGTAGCTTATGTGGGACATGCAAACCATACAACTTCACTTCCTAATCCAAATGAAGTATAGAACTGTGATTTATCCGCAGTGCTGTCTTGCTCACTCTTGAACCTGAAACATGATTCTGTTTCACTTTCTCCAGCCGCTGCCTAACCAGCTGAGAGTTTCCACCATCTCCTCCTCAGTTGTATTCTGTAGGACTTCTTCGCAGCATTAGACTCCTAAAGAACAAAACAATTACAAAGGTGGAGATGGCATGAGGAGGATACATACATCACACACAATTTCAAGTAATAAAACTATCTACAGTACAATACAATACCGTTTATTGTCATTTGAACCTCAAATGAAGTTCAAACGAAATTTGGTTTCTGCAGTCATACAAGGAAAAAAAACCAAGACACACAATTTACACAAACATCCATCACAGTGAATCTCCTCCTCACTGTGATGGAAGGCAAAGTCATTGTCTGTCCCCTGTGTTCCATTCTTCTCCGATGTTAAAGCCCCCGGGTGGGCGATGGCAAGTCCCGTGGCCGTTAAGGCCGTGCCGGGTGATGTAAGGTCCTGCTCCGGGTCTTGATGTTGGAGCCCCCGGCGGGCGATGGCAAGTCCCGTGGCCGTTAAAGCCGCGCCGGGCGATGTAAGGTCGTTTTCAACCCCGCAATTCGGGCGGGAGAAGTTGCCGTTGTGGGAGCTCCAAAAAGCGGTCTCCCACCAGGGACCCGTGACTCCCAATGTCACCGTCTACATGTGTCAAGAGTGTTTAATTGTCATGTACCAACAGTGGAATGACACAAACCTTACCTGCAACAGCATGACAGGCCTGTCACCATTCTACAAATAAATAATACTAGACTAAGTGGGACCTGTTGGGTCCCATGTTCACATGGGAGGGCCGGTCCCCCAATGCAATATTCCACCTCTCCACCAATTCGAATATTGGTGGCAAGTGGGGGGGCTTTCTGGAACGCTGGTATGGGTTCTTGGGGTGGCAGCTCAGTCCCTCAAGCCTGATGTGCTGGCAGCTCACTCAGGGCTGGTGGGCTGGCAGTTGACTCATGGCTATTCCTTGAAATTCCATTTCATGCAGGGTGCCAGGCCACCAAATTTAAATCCATTTTCCTACCATTTCAAACAGGGTCCAAGGCCACCAAATTCAAGTGCAGTTTCCAACTGCTTCAAGCAGGTGCAAGGCCACCGAATTCAAATGCAGCTTCATACCATTTCATGCAGGGTGCAAGCCCACCACATTCAAATGCAGTTTCATACCATTTCAAGCATAAAACCACACAAAACACCAAACTCACAGTTTAGTAGACAATCAGTGTGTTCAGTTCATTCACAGATCAGACAGAGGCGTGACCTCTCCCCCATCATGCAGAGACTGAGCCACACCCACACTTCCGGATTTTATAACCCCTCCGCCTCCCACCGGAAAAGGTGTGGCCTTCTTAGCGTGATTGACAGGAGAGAGATTCTCAACTTTTTTAAAACACTAATAACACGTTCATTTTTAATTGATGGGAAGAATCCTCTGCACCTGCTGAGCAGAGGGGGACTGAGTAAGATGGCCAAAAATCACAGCCGTAGGTGGTAGCGTTTTATCTAAAATCAATATGAGGTGCAAACAGAAAGTTACCCGAAGCACCTAACCCACCATTTGCAGTGGTGCCTTTTAACTTCAAGCCAAAGCACCCAAACCACCATTTGCAGTAGTGCCTTTTAACTTCAAGCCAAAACACCCAAACCACCATTTGCAGTAGTGCCTTTTAACTTCAAGCCAAAGCACCCAAACCACCAATTGTAGTAGTGCCTTTTAACTTCAACCCAAAGCACCCAAACAACCATTTGCAGAGCATTTTTACTTCAAACCAACCATATTTTCATTTTCAAACCACATTAAGGGCTCTCACAGTTGAGTAGACATGTATTCAGTGTTGCTCAGAGAGACATGACCCTCTGGCTTCCTCCACCTTGCAGAGACTGAGTGAGGCACACCACTTCCGGGTTTTATCGTCCCTCCCCCCTCACACCAGCAGGGGCAGTAGAGAGAATGGCAAATTTTTAAAAAACATTATTATTTCTCTGATTTATCAATGGGAAGGCGGAGGGGGGCTCTGAGCGAGGTGGCCAGGATGGCCGTAGGTGGCGGCATTCTTTTGGAAATCACAGCACAGCGAGCCAAAAGTGGTCAAGATCAGAGTTTTAGTATAGATACATCAGACAAAAAAAACAATAAATTAATAACCTAATAAAGAAAGCCTGTAATGCAACCAAAAACAGTCCATGAAAGTTCATATTTGAGTTTAGTTTTGTGTAGTGATCAAGAGCCTGATGGTTGTTGGGAAGAAGCTGTTCTTGAACCTGGAGGTTACAATTTTCAGCCTTATACCTTCTTTCTGATGAGAGGAGTGAAATGAGAGTGATGTGGGTCTTTGATGATATTGGCTGCCTGTATTTTTTTGCTAAATGCAAGAAATACATAATTGTCAGAAATTCTGTTCTGTACTGCTCTTTGCTGTGAAATGACTATTCCTTTCAATTCATGTCACTCCATATGTTTCCACACCTTGCTGGCTTTAAGTGATTTCTTAATCACTTACCCTGCTTGTTATTTTGTTTCCTATTTTAACCTGTTAATGGCAGTAAAGGAAAGGGAAATGGGGTGCAATGAAGATTAGTGTTTTTGTGTGTATTAATAAAAAGCAGTTAGTGTAATATAAAAACACGCAGGTTTGTAGGCTAATAGGCCCTTGGCGTGTGGGATAGAATTGCCCTTGGTGTGTGGGATAGAATTAGTGTATGGGGTGATCTCTATTTGGCACAGACTTGGTGGGCCGAAGGGCCTGTTTCCACACTGTATCTCTAAATTAAACTAAAATTATTCCATAGTGTTATGAAGAAAGTATTTGAAAGAAAGTACCTGTAGTTGTGAGAATGCCTGAAGTTGTCATAAAGGGCTCCTTCTCTAACATTGCAGGTTGTACCATCAACTTTTTCTTGCTTAGTCTGTGGAACTTACTTTACATGTCACTTCTTCACGTCTCTTCACAAGTAGGGGAGAAAAAGCGTAGGCTCGGTCATAGTGTTGCTGAACACCTCCATTAATCTGCCTAGAACTACATGACCTCCCGCTTGCTAAACACATTAACTTCCCCTCCCATTCCATAATGACCTTTCTGTCCTGGGCCTCCTCCACTGGCAGAGTCAGGCCCAACGCAAATTGGGGAACAGCACCTCATATATCGCTTGGGCAGCTTACAACCCAGTGGTATGAATAATGACTTCTCTAACTTCACGTAACCCTTGCTTTCCCTCCCTCTCCATCCTTCCCCCATCCTAGTTCTCCGACTAGTTTGACTGTCCTCTTGACTAAATTTTACTTTGTATGCCTCGTTGTCACCTTCCCCTAGTTAACAATGATTTATTCTACATTTTCCTTGAGCTTCGCCCCCTTTGACCTCTTGTTTTCCATACCCATACCTCTCTCTTCCTTCTTCCCCCTGATGAAGGATCTTGACTCGAAATGTCACCTATTCCTTCTCTCCAGTTAGGCTGCCTGTCCCGCGGTTACTGAGGTGTTGAATGAAAGAATGTAAGAATGAAAAATGTCTATGGATTTAACATGAATGAATTTAACTTGTTTCTAGATCAAAGGACTGCCATTTGGAAACATTTTCATGATCAGCGATGGCTCCCCAGACAACAGTACTGGTGCTCCATTCTTTTATGTCAGTCGGCAAGACAGAATTGTTGAGGATCTCATGATTAATTCCGGCGTTTCATTAACATTATCAGAAGCTGAGCCAAATTACTGCAGGTATGTCCATCTCTTTCTCTGTTGACCCCTCCCCCTCTCCCTCTCCCTCCCCCCCCCCCCAAAACCCCTCTTTCCCAACAATTTTCCCCTCCTTGTTCCATTTCCCACTCATCTGTCCTGACAATCTCTTTGTTTCCACTGGGAACCTGAGGTTTTTAACAGTGCTCATCCATGGGAAATGGCAAATTATTTCAAGCAAGTGGCAGTCTAGGTAAAATATAGCAATTTATTAAAGAAAGGATGTACCAACTTAATGATTTGGGGGGGGGGGGGGGTGCCTGATCAGCCTTTAAGAGTAATCTTACCAACTATCCAGCAACGTAGTAATGCTGTTCATTGTCTGTGATTGCTACTCACATACCTGTACTTCAAATAACAGAGTTCAACGAGAGGATTTGAGTTTAGGAGCAAGGAGGTCCTACTGCAGTTGTACAGGACCCTGGTGAGACTGCACCTGGCGTGCAATTTTGGTCTCTTAATTTGAGGAAGGACATTATAGCTTTTGAGGGAGTGCAGCGTAGGTTCACCAGGTTAATTCCCGGGATGGCGGGACTGACGTACAATGAAAGAATACGTCGACTGGGCTTGCATTCGCTGAAATTTTGAAGGATGAGAGGGCATCTTATAGAATAGAAACATATAAAACTCTTACAGGATTGGACAGGGTAGATGTAGGAAAAGTGTTCCCGATGTTGGGGTAGTCCAGACCCAGGTCACAGTTTAAGAATAAGGGGAAGATGAGGAAAAAAAGGGAATAAGGGCGTATTACTTGAAATTGGAAAATCATTTGGGATAAACAGTTTCAGGGCAGATAAGTGATGCAGAGGCAGATAAGTAATTTGCAGGTGGAATCGAATAGTGTGTCGACAAATGATACTGCCAAAACGAAAGAGGTATTTAAGTGAGGTACACAAGGAGGGCCATGAGTGATTTTGTTTTTAGTTGACACTGCAAACGTTTATAGAAAATACTGCAGATGCTGGAAATATCGAAGGCAGACAAAAATGCTGGAGAAACTCAGCGGGTGAGGCAGCACCTATGGGGGGAGAGGGAGAGAGAGAGAGAGAGAGAGAGCAAGCTAAGGAGCGCTAAGGAGCAGCTGGAGTAAAGTAAAATGTTTGAGCTGCATCGTGCTGAGATTTAGAAACAAGGACTTGTTTAGAAAACAAGGCACAATGTGCTTGAATGCTCAGAGGGTCAGGCTGTATCTCTGGAGAACATGGGTAGGTGATGTTTTGAGTCGGGACCTTTCTTTAGACTGATGGGCTGAGGGAAGCAGTGTGTGATGTTTGTCCAAATCATTCCACTGGAAGATGAATGATAGTTGCAGGAAACAGGAAGAAACCAGCAGAGACAATGAACTGGAATCAGCAGAACAGCTCAAAACCAGTTCAGAGTTGCAAAATAAATTCTAAATTTGCTGTCTGGTATATGAAATAACTAGATTACAACACAAACAATGCCCAGATTATCTAAAATAGACAGGAAATAGTTTGTGAATTATCTGAGTGCTGATGGAAGAAATTCTGGAAATCCAACTGCTGTCAGGCTGGCTTTCCCATCAAGAATTGATGTTTCTTTAGAGACAAAAGTCTAATGTTTATTGATCTATAATGCACTCTGCATGATAATCTCATGAGGCAAGATGAGTTAGTCCCAACGCAAGTGTGTTATCTTGGTTAATCTGCGAGTTATTTTTTGTTGTATATTCACTTGCTATATCTTATCTGTGCACAGGCAAAATCTCATTAACGCTGAGGATCCGAGATGCAGCAGACTGACTCTGACAGGTCAAATGGTGACTGTGCCCTCTGATGAAATTGAATTTGCAAAGCAAGCCATGTTTTCAAGGTTTGTCATTTTTGTCAGACTGATTATAATTCCATCTGTAAAATAGTGCCCTTCATTTGCATCTGCACATATTAACAGTCAATGTTTCAGAAATATTCTGCACTACGAGGAAGAATGCAAAACGGATTGCGATGTGCTTTTTATCAAAAAATTCTTCTAATGCATTTACATTTCATACCAGCTGAGTTTATTTTTATTTATTTAGAAATAAATGGCTTGACTTTCTTTAAACAGAGGGTAAACCAATTTTGATTGTCCAGCAGGACTTTGTTGAATATTAACAGCTGATCTTATTCACAATTATACGTCTCATCTTTTAGTTGAGAGAGTTTTTAAATTTGGTTTTCCTAGGAGCCCTGTAAAAGCGTGTTGCATTGGCCTCTTAACAGTGCAGTCATCTCCTTGCCTCGCTCTCAATGGTATAGACAGCTAAATGAATAGGCCATTCACAACTGATGAGAATAATATTTTCCAATCGCACTTTTCAATATAAACAAAATATACAAGAAAGTCTTGGCTAGCAGCAGTTGGGTGGCACAGCGGCACTGCAGGTGGAGCTGCGGTCTCACAGTACCAGAGACTCGGATTAGATCCTGGCCTCGGGTACTGTTGGTGCCACGGCCAGCATACTCTCTCTGAGACTGTGTGGGTTTCCTCCAGGTGCTTCAGTTTCCACCCACATCCCAGTCGTGCAGGTTTGTAGGTCAATTAGCTTCTGTAAATTGCCCCCAGTGTGCAGGGAGTGAAGGCGAAAGTGGAATAACAGAGTCATCGTGAATGAGTGATTGATGATTGGTGTGCACATCCTAAATCCTCAGGATCCTGCTCCTTATCTGTTTCATCCCCTTTCTGACTTGGCTTCCTCCACCCCACAGCTGTTTCCAATCACAAATCTGAGATGGTACTTTGTGTGGAGATATAAGTAAGTAATCCAGAAATAAGAAAAATCTATATGTATTTTCATGGAAGATAGTCAAAATGCTGGAGTAACTCGGCGGAACAGGCTGCATCTCTGGGGGGAAAGGAATGGGTGACCATTCAGGTCGGAACCCTTCTTCTTACCCAAAAGGTCCCCGATTCCTTTTCTCCAGAGAAGCTGCGACCTGCAGTTACTCCAGCATTTTGTGTCTATCTTCAATATAAACCAGCATCTGCAGTTCCTTCATGCACATTATTCTCTATTTAATTTGTTCTTACAGGCGATGGGCCGTTATGCTGCTAGATTAGGAGTATAACTGCAATTAATAACATGAATGTATAGTGAACTAAATTAACAATGCATCCTCTGAGGAGGATTCACTTGGCAGAACTGCCAAGACAAATGAAAAATGTTTTATGCACGTGGAACTATTCATAAAAGTACAATTGTTGCAGAGCAGGTACAGACAAGAGAATGTTCTGTAATGAACTTGGTATCTGTTGAAACATTTATCTGTTTGTGCCAGCAGGCATCCAGTGATGAAGAAGTGGCCTCCAGAACACAATTGGCTCTTTATGAAAATGAATATTCGACATGTGTGGCTCCAGAACTGGTTCGGGGCGGTTGCTGTAATCTCGGTCGAAGATTATTTCAAAGTCAACCCAATGAATATTGTGTAGGTTCTAAAAGAGCATATCTAAGAGAATAAAACATTGTTTACAGTATTAGCGCATGCCCATTATGTATCTTTGGGCTGGAAGAGCTTCTTATTCCCTTTTGGGCATACCTGTTCAATAGAGAAGGAGCAATTTATTAAAACATTTATTGATATCAAGGCCAGCAATGATTGTCCATCCCTAATTGACCTTGTGAAAGTGCAATGACTGTATAGCTCGGATGGTGCAGCTGACACCATGGTCCTGTTTGTTCTGGGCTATTTGAAGGACTTAAGACCTGGTGTAATATGGCAGCTTTGCCTGTTCTTCTTGCCAATATTTCTTGCTTCTGCCATTTGTAACCGCATTGGTATGTGAGCTTGTGCTGCAAGAAATGTGTTACTATACCTCAATTCTGTGTTGTGTTAATATAGAGTGTAAGATCGAGCTTTGAAAAAGCTTATTATTTTGATAAAATTCAGTCTGTAGGATTTCAAGTTTGCTTTTCTACCCTGAGATGAACTCACTGCAGCATGCAACTTTCAGAATTTAATTACAGATTGTGGTAGTTTGAATTATTTTGTATCAATATATATATATATATATATTGACTGTACTGCTTGCTTTAAAATATGTTAAATTTCCGGGCAGAACATTAATTGATCGTGGCAATTTGTGATTCATTTGATATGATTCAAGTGCAATCTTAAATTTTGACACAATACTGTAATAAAATGAACCATGTGATCCCAGCAATCATTTTGCCTGACCAATAAAGAAAAAAAAAATTGCTGTGCAGAACAGGTACAGGCAACAGAATGTTCTGTAATGAACTTGGTATTTGGTGAATCACAACCTTTTGTGCCAGCAGACATCTCAATGATGAAGTGGCCTCCGGTGGTTTCAGTCTACTGCTGAGCCATGCATGAAGCCTTCATCAAACATTTTTTTAATGTACACACCACTTTTGATTCCCCTTCTCTTTCAGTTAGAGCTGTTGAATTGTCTGTGGTATTCATTATAATTTGTAATAAAACTGCATGCTTCACATTTGGCAGGCGTATCTTAATGTGTTTTAAAGGTTTTTCTCCAAAAATAATTGAAAGGGAAAATTTGCACAATTTGATTTCTTGGGTATGTGTAATGTGTAATGAATAGTTTTCTGAACCTAAAAAATGGTTAAAGTATTGTAGAAAAAAGCTCATTTCCTTTCCATGTAATCTTCAAATAGTCAACTAAGCCATGCAAGTTAATTATTAATATTGACATTTTCATCAGTGGAATTTTGTGAACATGTTGCAAAGTTTCTTTTGTGTATGAATCCACAGCTCAATCTTTTATCTCTGCTTTGACTGTCTCTCCCACTGTGAGTTTGTTTTTAAATGCCAGGCAATTTCCCTCATATCTCTGTGAAATTCCTTCCAAGTTTTTACTTAATTATATTAAAGGCGTGATAAAAGGGCAGATGGTTATATATTATATATCGTGCTAATATAGTTAATACTGAAAATGTGTTTATACCATTTTACAGCACTTTCCTTGGAGATACAACTTGAATCATCCAGAAAGGTCCAAAAATTATTGCTGAGGTGCATCCCAGTGAGAAATGAATTTTGAGTACATATAAAATGTGTAGGTGTGATGGTGCTGCTTATAAAAACAAATTGCATACAGACTATTATACACTAACACAACTGAGTAGTTATAAAAAAGCTGAAATATTTATGTTGTTGCCAATTTGTCATTGTAGAAAATAATTGAACTAGGAATCAGTTTAATAGCGAAAATAACTCGGGGATATTTACAGATGTATTTAGCTCAGAACATAGGAAACCAATATTTGTATAATTATTTAGGAGCAACGCAGTGATAGAGTTGCTGCAGTGCCAGAGACCCGGGTTCAATCTTCACTAAGGGTGCTGACTGTGAGGAGTTTGTACATTCTCCCTGTGACCATGTGGGTTTTGTCCAGGTGCTTCGGTTTCCTCCCACATTCCAAAGACATACAGGTTTGTAGGTTAATTGGCTTCAGTAAAATTCTAAATTGTCCCTTATGTGTAAAATAGTGCTGTAATCGATGGTCAGCGCAGACTCATTAGGTCAAAGGGCCTGTTTCCACGCTGCATCTCTAAAAGTCTAAATGATGATTCTTTATGTATATATTTCTCAAATTAGCTTCCCTATACAGAATGGGATGATGTAAATGGTTCTACTATCTGGATGGGAGAATTGGTTTTACTGATGTAACTGCAAGGAACTAACGTACAGCTATCTGCTTTTGTTTACGATCTCTAAAGTTTTCAGTGCACACTCCCAGAGTGCAAGCTCTGTTGCTGAACATTGATAGTGGTGTCCAATGCATCCTTTTGTTAGTACAGTTCCTTTGAATGGCATTGCTGGAGATCCAATTATAAGCCCAGGCAGAGAAAAGTCTTGTTATAGAAACCAACCCGCTAATGGCCGCAGAAGGAACAAGTGTTTCCATGTAAAAATGTGATCTGCAAATTCATGTTCTATCAAGAACACGACATCTCTGATACTGGGTGTTCAGCCGAATGTCACTACTGTACCGTTACGAAACAAGGACAAAATACTTTAAGAGGACACCATGTAACTAATTATACACTTGGCTTTAAACCAAGTATATAACAAAAAGAGAGATTAACCTTATCAGTTATGAATTCACTGTTGAGTAAAACTTAATATTCCTCTTGCCCAGTGGCCATTGCTTCCTAGTGCAGAAATGTGGGTAGAAGAACAAATTCTAGTTGTGGAATTATATAGCATGGAAATAGGCCTTTCATCCCAACATCCATGCCAAGCAAGATGCCCCATCTAAACTAGTCCCATTTGCCCTTGGCCCATATCCCTCTAAACCTATCCATGTATCTGTCTAAGTGTATTTTAAATACTGTCATAAACACTGTCTCGACTACTTCATCCATATACCCAACGAGTGAAAAAGTTGCCCCTCAGGTTTGTATTAAATCTTTCCACTCACCCTAAACCTATCCCCTACTCTAAGCAAAAGTCTCTGTGCAATCACTCTATCTATTCTATTCCATTCTATTCTTAATTATTATTCCATGTGAAAAGCAGAATAAAAATGCCTCTAAAAATATTAAATTCAAATAAATAAGAAATGGATTTTACCAGAAATTTTTTCACTGGTATAGAAGATAAAGAATTAATGGAATATCATTTTTACTTACGTTAATTAATGCACAATTGTTATTTTGGAATATGGAGCTATTCATTAAACTTGCTCCATCAACTGAATGTCTTGAGGTTGCAAAACGTACAACAAAAAGCATTTGTTCCACTCTATAAAAGCACTGACTATTATCATGAAAACGTTGTCATATTGATTCTTACCTTACTGCATTCACTGGGAAACAAAAACCATATATTCAGCGAAATATCACAGAAGAATATTTTTTACAGAAATCTGAAGATAGAAATTCAGTGAGTATGGATTAGCTTGATTTTTTTTAAAAGATATTGAGTGGATTTGTAAATCATTAGTTAACTATAATTTCATAATTTCTCTCTTTTGGATGTGGGTGGATTTTAAATAGGGAATAAAGAAATAGCAAAGGCATTTAACAAATAATTTGTGTCGCTCCATGAAAGATTCACATAAAACTAAGAAATACTGGAGAACCAAGAGTGACAAAGTCAATTAATTTACAATTGAATTTGTTTTTTACATAAATACTTTGAAATAACTTATTGAGCCTGAGAACATTTAAGTCTCAAGTACCTGAAGATTTACATCCCGTTGCTGTTAAAGAGGTGTCAATAGAATTAGTGGACACTCTGGTTATCATTTCCCAAGTTTCTATCGACTGTGGAACGATTCCTGCACATTGAAGAGAAACATATGTGACCCCCCCACTATTTTGGTTACAGTTTTGGTCTCCAAATCTGAGGAAAGACATTATTGCCATAGAGGGAGTGCAGGGAAGGTTCACCAGACTGATTCCTGGGATGTCAGGACTGTCTATGAAGAAAGACTGGATAGACTTGGTTTATACTCTCTAGAATTTAGAAGATTGAGAGGGGATCTTATAGAAACTTACAAAATTCTTAAGGGGTTGGACAGGCTAGATGCAGGAAGATTGTTCCCGATGTTAGGGAAGTCCAGGACAAGGGGTCACAGCTTAAGGATAAAGGGGAAATCCTTTAAAACCGAGATGAGAAGAACTTTTTACACGCAGAGAGTGGTGAATCTCTGGAACTCTCTGCCACAGAGGGTAGTTGAGGCCAGTTCATTGGCTATATTTAAGAGGGAGTTAGATGTGGCCCTTGTGGCTAAGGGGATCAGGGGGTATGGAGAGAAGGCAGGTACGGGATACTGAGTTGGATGATCAGCCATGATCATATTGAATGGCGGTGCAGGCTCGAAGGGCCGAATGGCCTACTCCTGCACCTAATTTCTATGTTTCTATGTTATTCAGGGAGGGAGAGGTTAAAAGGGAAGTTCTCAGAAGTGGGAAAGTGGGACTAGAAAATAATATTTCTTCCGTGATTTCTCTGGAATCACAATGGTGTTTGCAATTGGAGAAAAAAATTGCAGGTGTCAAAATTCTGAAATATAAATTAAAATTGTTGTAGCACTCTGCAGGACAGGACAGCACCCATGGTCACGATCTAATCCGGTATCTTGGTGCTGTGAGGCAGCAGTTCTACCAGCTGCACCATTGTGCTGCCGCATTTTGAGAGTGATCTATTGCCAGTAGTTGAAAACAAGCCGAGCCTTTGAAGGATGCAACCAGAGCAATGTTTAGCTTAGTTTAGAGACACAGCATGGAAATGGGCCCTTCAGCCCACCAAGTACATGGCAACTGTTGATTACCTGATACACTAGTTCTCTGTCATCCCACTTTCTCATCCGCTCCCTACACACATATTCAGGGCTTTTTATTTACAGAGGCCAATTAACTTGCAAACCTGCACGTATGTCTTTGGGATATGGGAGGAAGCTGTAGCACCTGGAGGAAATATTAGGATATTTGAACACCTGTGAACAGATTTTTTTTAAATGGTTGGAACATTTTCGAGCATTTAAAATAACATCCAAAAAAAAACACCCAAAGAGTGTAGAGAGCAGGATTTCATAAGATTGTCATAGAGCATCGTGTCCAGCCTTTTGATCACAAAATGTATGCTGCTCAAAATAATAAAATAAAAAAAAAACAAGAGTAATTTCATATAAAATGCCAGAAGAAATGAGGGGGAGGGAAGATAATAAAAAAACGAACAAACTGTAAAAGAGAGGATCGTCCCCTTTGGGCGGCACGGTGGAGCAGTGGTAGAGTTGTTGCCTTACAGCTCCAGAGACCCGGGTTCAATCCTTACTATGGGTGCTGTCTGTATGGAGTTTGTACATTCTCCCCGTGAACTGCATGGGTTTTCTCCAGGATCTCCTGTTTCCTCCCACACATACAGGTTTGTGGATTCATCGGTTTGGAAAAATTGTAAATTGTCCCCAGTGTGTGTAGGATAGTATAGGTGTGCGGGGATCGCTGGTTAGTGCAGACTCGGTGGGCCGAAGGGCCTGTTTCCATGCTATATCTCGAAATGAAACTAAACTAAATCCTGTCAGAAATGGCGGATGCTGCTTAGTAAAGGGCTTTAGTCGATTGTGGAAGATTATGTGGTGAATGGAAGGAATGAGAAAAGTTTGTCATCACTCATTCAAACCTTCAGCTTCTCATTCTGTCAGGATTGTATCAATCCTTTGACACATGCAACTAATGGGGTAGAATGTAAACCCAAATGTGTTGTTCCATAGAGTCATACAGCACAGAGCAGACCCTTTGGTCCAACTTATCCATGCCAACCAAGATGGCTATCTGTTTGGATAGCATACAGCACAAAGCTTGTCACTGTACCTCGGACAATAATAATAAATTTAAACCTTTCTCTAGCAGATCGTTCCATATACCCAGCACTCTCCTTGTGGAAAACGTTGCCTCTCAGATCCCCTTTATATATTTTTTCTCCCACCTTTAATCTATGCCCTTTAGCTTTAGACTTTCCTGCCCAATGTCCTGTTTGCCTGCGTTTGGCCATACCCTTCCAACCCATTTCACTCCATGGGCGGAAATCACTTTTAAAACCTGGGGGGGACACAATGAGGCCTGACATCTTGGACAGGGGTCGGCAACCTACGACCCACGGGTCGGATCCGGCCGGTAACCTGAAATCATCTGGCCCGCAGGCGTTTTTTTTTTTAATTAGTTTTCGCGACCTGGGAACTGCAGATAGTCCCAGGGCACGCAGGCGACCTGGGTGCTACAGCCAGACCTGGGGCAAGCGAGCTGTCCTGGGACTGGCTGTAGCGCCCAGGTCACAAAACATGGGGGAGATTGCCCCTCACCTCTCAAAACATGGGGAGGACAGGTCCCCCCGTCCCCCCAGGATTTCCGCCCATGCATGTACATATCCAAATGTCTTTTAAACATTGCAGTTGTACCTGCCCCTACAATCGCCCTACTCCTCTACTGATTATCTACATATGGTATCTGTTTGGATAGCACGCAGCACAAAGCTTGTCACTGTACCTCGGACAATAATAATAAATTTAAACCTTTCTCTAGCAGATCGTTCCATATACCCAGCACTCTCCTTGTGGAAAACGTTGCCTCTCAGATCCCTATTATATATTGTTTCTCCCACCTTTAATCTATGCCCTTTAGCTTTAGACTTTCCTGCCCAAGGAAAAAACTGCGACCATCCACCTTATCTACCTCAGCGTATATTCCAGGGGAAAAAGGCCCAGCCTATCCATCCTCTTATAACTGTTAAATACATCTACTGGTAGTACGGAGGCGGCCGTTCCAGGGTTCCCATGCCGCTGTGAGGACTCTCCCAACGCCGGAGCACCACCACCCGGCGAGAACGGCCAGGAACATCGGGCCTCCGTAGAGGCAACTGTGGAGGCCTCAATAGACCCGACTATGGGTGAACTAGGGTTAGGGACTGGACTTTGTGCCTTCCCTCTTGGTGGGAGCCATTGTGGGGGGATGTTCTTTGTGTTTAAGACTCTCATTGGTGTTATGTCTGTATTTTTTTGTGTGCTGCAAAATGGCAAAAAGCATTTCACTTCATTACACCTCGGTGTATGTGAATGTGACTAACAAAAACCTTTGAATACTTTGAATAAGGTGATATATACTCTTCCTATACAGAGTTTACAATCTTTTTGTTATTTGTGTACCATCTTTGTTATTTTGTCAGTTTTGTTTGCAAAGCACCACTGCCAATTACTGCCAATTACTGCAATGCAGCAGCCATGGTGCGATGGGGAGAATAAATAAATAAATATTTTGGACAAAGACTGTAGCTCTGAAGAAACACTAATTCTGTTCCTTTCCTCCACAGAACCTGTCTGTCCAGCTGCGTAGATTTAGCATTCTCTTGCATCTTCACTGCCCTGTGAATACAGAAACAATTACAGATCAACAATAAATGCTGGCATTGCCCGTGGCGTCCACATCCAATGAGTGAATATATTTTTTTAAATGAGTCATTGTTCGCAAGGCCATGAAATGGAATAGATCAGCCTTTCAGAGTCTTGGGTGGTGATCATAATATTTCACTAATTTCTGTCCAAGCATGTCGGTAAGATTTCACAACTCATATTGATGATATGACAAGACATAGAAAACATGCTGGAAACTGAAATAAAATTATGTGACCACAACATGAGAAGATTTGATCGGGAAAAAAATCAAAGCACAGCTTTTTGCTACAAATGGCCAAATTTAATGCGCTTGAGGAGAAAGATGAATTAAAGTAGGTAAAGAACAGCAGGCCAGAAGTGCGCCTGAGTGCCTAAATGATTGGGTGGAGGGTGAGAAGAAGGGAGTAAAGATGATCATTCATAAAGTCAGAATTTATGTCCCATTCTCGATACTGTGTTCTAAATCAAAGTTATCCTATTTGCTTTATGAATTATCATCTTTACTCCCTTCTTCTCACACTCCGCCCAATCATTTACGCACTCAGGCGCACTTTGGCACTTAGGCGCAAATTGCCATAGTTAATGGAAAGCAGTTAAAGTAAAAGCAAGTGGTCTTCTCATGGTGAATGTTTACGACAGATCATGGCCAGATTGGATTCCTGGGCCCAATAATGCAGAGTTGTTTTATTTTGCAGGTTATTTGTTAATTTCTTGGCTTTCGGTCCAACTGGCAACTAAACTAAGCTTTCTGAAACTGTCACATATTATAGCTCCTATAAAAAGGCCGTTGATATCGTAAGTATTCTTTATATGAGGTCTTCAATAACAATTTTATATACAAATGAATAAAGGGGGGGGGGGGGGGGGGTAGTTGGCTGACTTGTATTGTGGACTGAGTACACAACTCAGTAATTTCTCTCAATTTTGGGTAGAGCAGTTACAACACCAAATTAGTGGTGCCTCCTACTTGTGCATCCAACGCTTCTGTAGAAATTGATAGGATGTAGAAATTGGTAAGAATCATTACCGATATTCTCACCTCAGAGCAGAATATTTTGCAAACTTCATGATCAATGCTCTACATTACAATGCACTTCATTGCATCACATTTTATGATGGGCTTAATTTCGCCATGTAGGAAATGATTCAGCTATTACTCAGTCGCAGAGACAGAGCAGCGAAAATACTTCACATGGATAGTGTCGGTGATCGACGGCCATCCATGATCATGGCGAAAATGTTAGCCCTGATGGACGGGCACCGCCCATGTCTGCTCTTCAAACAGGCGTTCCTCGAGCAGATGCCCGACGAAGTCCAACTGATGCTCGCCGGAGACGATTTCAGCGACCCCCAGCACCTTGCGGAGGGAGCTGACGAATTGTGGGCACACAGACGACGGGACGTTTGTGCCTTCACCCGCTCCCCTGTCATAGCGCAGGTGCAACCGAGACGGCATCGGGAGCAAGAAGAAGCCCAGCCCAGCCCCGAAGAAGCATCGCCGCTTCCAGTGGTCTACAGCCGACGTCGCAGGTGTTACTACCATCAACGCTACGGACCTGAAGCCCGAAGATGCCGGAGCTCGTACCAGGGAAATGCCTCGGCCGATCGCCCATAGAGGCGAACGCGATCGGCCCAAACGAACGCCTCTACGTCCACGATCACCATTCCGGCCACCGTTCCGGCCACCGTTTCCTGGTGGACTCCGGTGCCCATGCTAATATCCTGCCTCCGAGCGCCCGAGATACTCGCGCCGGTAAGGTAGGACCCGTCCTCTCGGCTGTTAATGGGAGCGACATTCGCATTTACGGTACACGGTCCCTGGACTTAAATTTCGACTCCCGCCCGTATAGGTGGAAGTTCACCGTTGCTGACGTCGCCCAACCGATCCTGGGGGCCGATTTCTTGCGCACGTTCTCCTTGTCAGTCGATGTGCGAGGCGGACGCAGGGACCCGTGCCCTGCCAAGCCGCGCGTTCCGTCCACGCCCCTGCAGCAACTCGACGAGGTAGCTGAGATCCAGCAACCTTTCGAAGCCCTGCTCGCTAACTTCCCTGGGTTGCTCACGCCCCGGTTCAACGGGGCAGTGCCCCGTCATGGTGTGGTCCACCACATTCTCACCGGGGGCTCACCGGTTCACACCCGCGCGCGCCGCCTCCCGCCCGATAAACTGCGCATCGCACGAGACGAGTTCCAGCTTATGAAGGACATGGGGATTTTCCGGCGGTCGGATAGCCCTTGGGCTTCCCCGCTGCACACGGTGCCCAAAGCGTCCGGGGATTGGAGACCTTGCGGTGATTACAGATGTTTGAACGCGGTAACCACAGCCGATCGAACATCCCGAACCCAGTCCCGAACATCCAGGATTTCTCGGCTCATCTGGAAAGCGCAACCTTTTTCTCGAAGGTCGACCTTAATCGCTGGTATAATCAAATTCCGGTCCAACCCGATGATGTCCCGAGGACGGCCACCATCACCCCTTTCGGCCTTTTCGAATGGCTAAGAATGCCTTTTGGCCTGAAGAACGCTGCTCAGGCATTCCAAAGGCTAATGGATCAGTTTGGTCGGGGTTTGCTGTTAATATTCATTTACCTCGATGATATTCTGGTCACCAGCAGCTCACAGGCAGAGCACGTCAGGCACCTCCGCCTGATTTTCGAACGGCTGCGCGAACACGCGTTGGTGATCAACCCTGCGAAGTGCCAGTTCGGATTGCGTTCCATCTCCTTTTTGGGTCACAGAATTACCTGCCACGGCGCACAGCTGCTGCCTGAGATGGCCGATGCTATCCGTCGCATCTCGAGGCCTCTATCTGTCAAGGGCCTACAGGAGTTTATCGGAATGGTTAACTTCTACCACCGATTCGTCCCGTCAGCAGCCGCCATCATGCGGCCGTTGTTCCAATGCCCGGCCGGTAAGCCTAAGGACCTGATCTGGTCCAAGGAGGCAGAGAAGGCGTTCGAGGGGGCTAAGACTGCATTGGCCAACGCCACAATGCTGGAACACCCTAGGGCGTCAGCCCAAACGGCCCTCACCGTGGACGCCTCCGATGTCGCGGTAGGCGCCGTCCTCGAACAACGAGTAGGTAGCCGCTGGGTGCCGCTGGCATTTTTCAGCAGGCAGCTGCGGGCCACCGAGATCAAGTACAGCGCTTTCGACCGGGAACTCCTCGAGCTCTACCTAGCGATCCACCATTTCCGTTATTTCCTGGAGGGGCGCGCGTTCACCGCATTCATGGACCACAAGCCACTCACGTTCGCTTTGACCAAGGTGTCCGATCCCTGGTCTGCCAGACAGCAGAGGCACCTCGCCTACATTTCCGAATTCACATCTGATATTCGGCATGTGGTGGGGAAGCTGAACGTTGTGGCTGACGCGTTGTCCCACCTGGCTGCACCCAAAGTTTCAGTGTTAAGTCTAGGCGTGGATTATGCGGAGCTGGCCGCTGCCCAACAGACAGATGCCGCATGGAGGTTTACCGCAATGTTGAATCAGGGCTCAAGCTGGCTAAGGTGCCCTGCGGTGCCGCCGGCCTGCGAGTCCTATGCAATATCTCCACAGGCAAAGCCCGTCCCATTGTCCCGGTTGCTTGGAGGCGTTGGATTTTCGACACTATCCACAGCCTAGCGCACCCATCCATTCGCGCCACCTCTACCTTGGTCACGGCCAAGTTCGTTTGGCATGGGTTGAGGAAGCAGGTCATACCATGAGCCCGTTCCTGCATCCCTTGCCAGACTTCCAAGGTACAGAGACATGTGCGCCCGCCCGTGCAGGCGGACGGCAGGTTCCTGCACATCCATGTCGACCTGGTGGGTCCCTTGCCGTGTTCGCTCGGGGCTATTCACCTGCTGACTGTCGTGGACAGGTTTACCCGGTGGGCGGAGGCAATTCCGTTAACGGATACCTCCGCTGAGGCGTGCGCACGGGCCATCGTCTCAATTTGGATCGCTTGTTTCGGGGTTCCCTCTGATATCACTACTGATCGTGGGGCCCAGTTCACGTCCACCCTGTGGAGTGGTATGGCGCAGCTGTATGGCGCGAAGCTACACCAGACCACCGCGTATCACCCAGAGTCCAAAGGTTTGGTTGAGCGTTTCCACAGGCACCTCAAGTCGGCGTTGAAAGCTCGACTCACCGGCCCCGATTTGGTCGACCAGTTGCCTTGGGTCCTCCTAGGCATCAAAACCATGCCTAAGGAGGACCTCAACGCCTCCTCGGCTCAGTTGGTTTACGGCTCGGTTTTGCGAGTTCCTGGGGATTTCCTGCCTGTCCCCCGGGATCATGAGATCCTGGCTTCGGCGTTGTTAGCTGACCTTCGCGAGTGGGCGCGCGCTTTGGTCCCAGTTCCCACTTCCCGGCATGGTTCATCTGCGGTGCATGTTCCTACTATGTTACGGGATTGTGCTTATGTTTTCCTTCGTGGGGATGCTCAGCGCTCGCCGTTACAGCAGGTGTACGAGGGTCCATATAAGGTGCTGAGGACTGGTACCTCGACGTTTACGTTGGACATGGGTGGCAAGGAGGAGTTCGTCTCCGTGAGCCGCCTTAAGCCAGCACACGTCGACGAGGATAGCCCAGTGACATGGCTACTCCGCGGCGTAGAGGACATCCACCCAACGTTTTGCCGCCCTCTACACCTGTTACCCCCGGTCATGTTTCTCCGGTCCCCTCTGTTACGCCCGTCCCTCGTTCGCGTTTTTCGCGTCCCTCCGGTTCTGTTTTGCCGGCCCCGACTGTTCCGATCGCCCCGCGACGTCGGACTACGCGTTCTGGTCAAACAGTCCGGTTACCCGTGCGTTTCCGTACCCCGGATTCTGGGGGGGGGGCATGTAGCGGCGCCTGCTGGCGCACGCAGGTATCGAACCCGGCTTTCAGAAGCCGCAGGCACGTGACTCAAGTTCAAGTGAGTTTATTGTCATGTGTCCCTGATAAGACAATGAAATTCTTGCTTTGCTTCAGCACAGAGAACATAGAAGGCATGACTACAGAACAGATCATTGTGTCCATATACCATAATATAAATATATACACACATGAATAAATAAACTGATAAAGTGCAAATAACAGGCAATGGGTTATTAATAATCAGAGTTGTGTCCGAACCAGGTTTAATAGCCTGATGGCATTGGGGAAGTAGCTATTCCTGAACCTGGTTGTTGCAGTCTTCAGGCTCCTGTATCTTCTACCTGAAGGTAACAGGGAGATGAGTGTGTGGCCAGGATGGTGTGGGTCTTTGATGATACTGCCAGCCTTTTTGAGGCAGCGACTCGGGAGGGGCCGCTTGTCGAACGTCAAAACGTCAAATAATCCACCAAGTCTTATACGTCCCGTCAATGAATATACACATGCCCATTCCCAATCAGGGCGGTGGGCGTTTTAGGGAACGTGAAAGTGTATTTCGCATTTGTCAGAACTGGTCTCAAATGCTATGCAGAATAGAACTTCAACAAGCACTTTGCAATGCAATTTGTCCGTGACCTGATTGTGACAAACTTACATATAGTTCCGGCTATTGCTCCCTCGCCGTGAAAGATTGTCTGCACTATTTTACATCATGGAAACATTCTTCTAGCTGTGGGGAACATCGTGTAATTCTGAACATTTCTTCCACAGTTGCTTTGAAGACCAGAGCAGAGAGATGCATGCATTTCTTTGCCAGCCTGGGAGCGGTGTTTAGGGTTAAATTGCAGATGCATGCAGCAGTTATCGCTGCAACCCCCACCCAGTGTCACTCCTCTCCTGATCTGCTACTGACGTCAGGCCAGCCAGCGAGTATCAACATCAACGCTGACAAAGTGGAGCAGGTAGAGTGAGCAGGAAGGGACTGGGGATCGGCGGCAGCAGGCGGGCGGGCGGAGAGCGCAATGCAACCGAGCCGGCGGTGAACTCGGGGTTTGCGGCGAGCAGCGGTGCGTGCAGAGCGGAGACAGAGACGGAGTCTGTCCGGGGCTTTGCAGCACAGACTACAGACTGACAGACGAGAGACTGGGACAGATCAGGCCCCAGCCGACCCAGCAGTGGACCGATTACTGTAGAGCCGGGGGAGTGAGTGCTGCCAGGGCCGGGGTCCCCGCTGCACGGACGCACCGCACCGCAACTTGAAGCACTCGGCTGCACCGACTTGTCCGCTCCGCTCCGCTCCGCTGCCCGGGGCAGGGGCCAGGGGACGGGGGACGGGGCGATGCGACGCCCGGCCGCTGCACCGGGCTCCTGGCTGCGGCCCCGCTCTCAGTGGCTCGTCCTCCCCCTCCTCGTCCTCTCCCTCCTGCGGCCGGCGGCCGGCGCCAGGGTCGAGTGGTTCACGGCCTTCGTCAGCACGGCTTACCTGGACCCCGACTCCAATGTTACAGTGTCGGCCAACAGCGAGAGCGGCAGGTAGGTTGGGGAGGAGATGGGGGGGGACAGGGAAGGGGGTTTGGGGGGAGGGCAGGGAGGGGGGACACTGGGGGGGGACACTGGGGGAGGGGGACTGGTTGAGGGGGAGACACTGGGGCAGGAGTGGGAAGAGTGGGCACTGGTTGGGATTAGGAGGGTATGGGAGTGCCCCTATGAGGCAAAGGGAATGGCATGTGGGAAGTTGAACTGGGTCTGGGGATGGAGAGACTGGGTAGTTGGGGGATAGGTCAGGATTGGGGGAAAGAGTGACATCTGGAAGGGGGGGGAGGTGAAGAGGGGTGGTGGACTAGGGACATTGGGAATTGGAAGAGGGGTGGGACACTGGGGTGGTTGAAAGGGATTGGTAGAGAGGGGAAGGCCACCCTGTTTGGGAAGAGGACTGGGGGAGCGGGGAGGAATGTCAGGAGCCAGGCTGAGATAGAAGGGAAGGGAAGTGATACCTGGGAGTTGGGCTTGGGGAGAGTAGTCACCAGGCGATTGAAGGAAGGGTTGATGTTGGAGAAGGTTAGGATAATTGATGTGGAGATTAAGAGGCCGGCAGTTGAAGACTGAAGATTAATATGTGGCAGGGAAGATTGAGGAAGGGTTGTGGTAGTCATTTGGGGCTAATAACAGGTGGGAATGTGGTTTCACGTTTCAATGAGATGAAGGGGACACGTTCAGTTGTTGGAGATGGCTGTATGGTGTTCATATAAAGAAGTTGCGGAAGGATAATGAAAGCCTGTGTCGGGAAGAATGAGAAGGCATGGGAGAGGAATAGAGAATGGGAAGTATTGAGAGGGAGGAAAACTTGAAATAACTGAAAAGGGGAGAAGGAGATGAGAATTTTTATAGATCAATGGATGGAAGAAGGAAACAGTGGGAGTTAGAATTTAAGAGGACATTAATTTTCAAGGAGGAAGAAAATGACATGAAATTAAACCAGTCTTGAGAGATAATTAAGGTTTGTTATTTTTGCCCTTCCAGGTATGGTGATAGTTCTCCCAAAGGTAGCGTTCAAGGAGTGATTGGGATACCTAAGAACGCTAGGGACCAGTTGGGATGTGATGCCAACACAGAATATTTTATCCCAAGATCAGGGGAACCGTGGATAGCTCTGGCAGCAAGGGGAAATTGTACATTCAAGGAAAAGATTTTAAATGCTGCAAAGAAAATGGCAATTGCGGTTGTGATTTACAATTTTCTCGGGACTGGCAATACAACAGTCACCATGAACCACATTGGTAAGTTCTGGCAAACCATCATTATTTGTGGAAATTATAAAGTATACATGACTAATCTTTTCAAATTACAAATTAGTCATTTTGAAAATTGAAAAAAGCATGTCTTAACTGTTAATGCAGTGGTGCAGATTTGTTATCAAAGGAATTTAGATAATTGAACATCATGTTGCCACTAGAAATGATTTGCTTTTGTTGGTAGCATGAGTAATTATATGTCAGCGACTGGAACTGTTAAAACCTAACAATTAGGCTGTTGAAAATCGCTAGAATTTTCATCACTGATGTTGAAAAGCTTTAAATTGTTTGTTCAATTTGCAGATCTATTGTTCTATTTAAAGATCAGATGTTTTCTAACAAATGAAAGATCAAAATAGATGTCCATTCCTTGAATTAAACGGGGAATGTTTACTTTAGAACAAAATAATCAGTTCATGGCACTTTTGGGTTATAGTGTATTTAAATGTTTTTTTCCTTTTTATTCCGACAATAACATAAGATCATAAGACATAGGAGCAGAATTAGGCCATTTGGCATATTGAGACTGCTCAGCTATTTGATCATGGCTGATCTATTTTTCCTTCTCGGCTCCTGTCTTCTCCTGTCTTCGTAACCTTTGACGTTATGTAATCAACGGGTGGCACACTGGAGCACCAGTTGGCACTGTTGATCAACAGCTCCACAACCCATTTTGATCCACACCATGGTACCATCTGTGGGGAGTTTGCACATTCTCCTTGTGACCACATAGTTTCCCCCAGGTTTTCTAGTTCTTCCCTCACTCCAAAAACACACAGGTGGATATGTGGGCAAACGTGCATCCGCCAAGTTACACAAGTGTAAGGGAAGGCAGGAGATTTGGGGAAGGGGATGGGTAGTGAGGGAGTTGATGGTTGCATGAGAGAAAATATGTTGAGATTGTGGAATATGAGAGAGATATGTGGAAATTGGAGACTGGGACTGATGAGAATCCTCTGAGTTTAGAGATACAGCGTAGAAACAGGCCCTTTGGCCCACCGAGTCCGTGCCGACTAGCGATCCCTGTAAACTAGCTCTATCCTACACACTAGGGACAATTTACAATATTTACCAAAGCTAATTAATCTACAAACCTGTACATTTTTGGATTGTGGGAGGAAACGGGAGCACCCGGTGGAAAACCTACGCTGTCACATTTTTTGATGTGAGTTGAAAATTGTGTAGAAGCTGGGAGGCAAACTGGGAACAATGGGTAGAGTTTTGGTGAAATATAATCCGGGATATCTCCCACAAATCCGTTCCAGCTCTTAATTTGTGAATTTTGGTTTGTTTAAGTACCTTGGTACCATTAGTAATTTAAATTTGTGTAACATATTTTGTAATAATTTACAATCAACAGTTTCATTTACCAGAATTATTTGAATAACATCTCAGAGTTTTTGCATTGGCAAAGTTTCTATTATTGTATGTAAAGCAGAGAAGATGTCTTCAACGTCTTTGACTAAAAGAGGGGGGGGGGGGGGGGGGGGGAATGACAATTTGTGATTTACAAGCTGAAGGTTTTGAGTTGGGTTCCATTAATATGAAAGTATTATTAAACCTGGAGAAAGCACAATGTAATGTTCCATTGTTAATCTTAGTTTGTGGAAGACCGCTGGAATTTTGAAGCTAATTAATTTGTTGTTGATTGAATGACTTGAGAGGCACTTAAGAGAGATTGTTGCGAGTGGGACATAGAGGAAGTCTCTCTTTCCATTTTTAACATGAAAGTGTAACTTTCAAAGCAAACAATGCCACAAATGTTGTTGAGAGGTAATACAGACCAGATAACACCTCCCACCCACTTCTCAGCTCTTTATGCAAAAAAATTACATGAGGGCAGAAGGCACTTAATTTTAACTTCACAAATCAAACTCTACCATTTAACTGCAATACTCTCAAGACTACATCAGATTAGGTGTTTAAGAACATGTTTGTAGATAAGAAAAAAGGCAGTCTATTTATTCTGCTTAGTGGAATTGTATAATTTGCATGATATAGGAATTTAGAAGAACATTTGGTATTGTGGATTCTGTATCAAGCTTCCAAGATATTTTTTCCCCATTAGATAATCAAGCCAAATTGCAAAATTATCTTGTGCGTATACGTCTCACACAACTTCAGATACATTCCGCAATTACACATTTATTGAATAGCATTTCATCTTTATTCCTCTGTCATTGTATAACTTTCATCTTCATTCTTCCAGTGAGGAGTTTATCTTTTCCATAAACAAATGATTTACAATGTTTCTGCATTAAATACTTGTGGGAATTTCAATGCTTATTAATAATCATGTTTCAGTCTTCAAGGTTTGCATGATCAAAGCAAAATTAATCTCTATATTTTATAGCAATCCTTTCTAATAAGATTTTTTCTTTTAAATTCAAATAAAAAATTATGATGGTAGGCAAAAATGCGGGAGAAACTCAACGGGTGAGTCAGCATCTATGGAGCGAAGGATATAGGATACGTTTCGGGCCAAAACGCTTGCCACTCAGTCTGGCGTTGCCGATTTCCTTCGCTCCATAGATTCTGCCTCACCTGCTGAGTTTCTCCAGTATTTTTGTGTACCTTCGATTTTCCAGCATCTACAGTTCCTTCTTAAACATAAAAATTATGTTGATGGTTTCTTTATTTCTGATGGTTTCTGCTTTTATTGGAACAATGGTCATCAGGCCAGCTAACAGATGAAAAGCATTGATATTTTGAACAATGCCGAAGAAAAAATTGAAAGGAAATGTTAATTTAATGTTGGAAAGATCTCTATCTCCTTATTATAGGAGATAAAAGGTGAGCAGACATATTGAATAACTAGTTTACTTCAGTTTTCACCTGAGCAGTGGTTCAGAGTTAGCACAATCTCTTAGTGACCTTGTGGAGTTGCTCCAGGTGCTCTGGGTTCTTGCCACGCCCCAAAGATTGTATGGGTTGCCTGGTTAGTTAGTCACTGTAAATTGTCCACCGCAAGGCCAAAGGACATGTTTCCATGTTGTATCTATGACTAGATAATGTTTTGAGAATTAAGCAAAGAGAAAAAAAGTGTGAGATTAGCAAGATCTTGCCTTCGTGAAATCTAGCCATGTAAATGTTGTGACTATTTGCTTCCTTTAATCTGCTTCCTCCATAAAAGTTGGCTAAGCCAAAGCTTTGTTCTCCATCTTATGCTGTAGGCTGACTTGTATCCATGCTGTCCTGTTCATTCCCCTTGCACCAGTACTAGCACCACGCAGGAACAATACCACAGAAACAGCCCTTTGGCCCCCTATATATCTGTATCTATCGAAAGCCTCTGTGCCTATGGTATCTGTCTCCATCACTACATCTATCAGTGCTTCAGGCTCCGTGTTTAAGAACAAACTTACCCCACACATCTTCTATAAACTTTGCCCCTCTCACTATAAAGCTCTGGCCTCTAGTCCTTGACATTTCCGCCCTGGTAATAAGGTTCTGACTGTCTACTTTATCTATGCCTCTCATAATTTTGTATACTTCTGGCATGGAGTCGATCTAATCATTGGATCACCTGCAGCATGAGCTAACGTTGATGTATGGGCAAACTAATGACAATGAGAACATTTGACCTCTTGCTCAGGCAAATTTCACAACAAGCCGTCCCACATCCGTGGTGCAATTTCCCATCAGAGAAAGAGGCCCTGTGTTTTGACTGTCAGAAGGTTTATAAAAGAATGTCAAAAACAATACAGAATATGCTGAATGGCTTTATCAATGTTATTTGCACTATTTTTACTTGCAGTTAAATGCCATTTATGAAGCATCTAAGTGCTCAATGGGTTTTGTTTCTTTCTGCTATCCAGTTACAGTATATTTGGTGAATGGTTTGTAATCTTTGCAATTCCTGTGAATAGACATTACGCATTGTGTGTGCATACCTAGCTCTCGTTAAATGTAACCACTTTGTGTGTTTAAAATCTGTTTGTCCTTTTGTTGCCTAATGCTGGTTCAAATCACAACTTTAACCCTCGCTCAGCATCAATGTTTGTAAAATAACCCAATGTATTTCTCACATAATAACTGATCATATGATTATGGAGAATTTACTGATTATAAGGGACTTTTTGTTACTTCTCTATCAGTCTTTAAAATCCTCCACAAAGTTTAATGCAGATTTGGTCCAGATGGTTTGAAGCTTTCAGATTGTCAAGTCAAGTCGAGTTTATTCGTCACATACACATACGAGATGTGCAGTGAAATGAAAAGTGGCAATGCTCGCGGACTTTGTGCAAAAAGACAAACAAACAACCAAACAAACTACAAACAGAATCAAATATTCTTTTACATATTAAATATTGTGGGCGGAAGGAAAAAGGTTCAGTAAAGTTAGTCCCTGGTGAGATAGGAGTTTACAGTCCGAATGGCCTCTGGGAAGAAACTCCTTCTCAACCTCTCCGTTCTCACAGCATGGCAACTGAGGCGTTTGCCTGACCGTAGCAGCTGGAACAGTCCGTTGCAGGGGTGGAAGGGGTCTCTCATGATTGTGGGTGAAAGGGAAGCTCAGCTCAATGCCCAGTGATAGACGTTGGGGTTAGTCCTTGCGGACCCCGAATAAAACAAAGCCTTTATGTTCAGTGTCCTTGAAGTGTGTTTAATATATTCAGATCAAGGCGAGGATCTACTGTGGACCAGTTGAGCCGAAGGGTCTGTTTCCATGCTGTATCTCTGAACTAAACTAAACTGTGCCAATTATTATAAATTGGAGCATTCCAAGAAATATGAAGTTGAAAAATTAACTGTTTTTCTTTCCACAGATGTGCTTGACCTGCTGACAAATTCTAACCTTTTGCTTTTATCCCAGAAATAATGGTACTTCTTTATGGAATATATTGGATACCAAGCAATCCGAACTCTCCTAACCGGAACCATTTTGATTTATCACCATTTGGTTCCTATTATCAAGCCAATGTTTAAACCAGGCACTTGCCGTGAGTAATTACTCAAGGTAGGCAATCAGCCGGCTTAAAATAAATCTTAAACCACGCATGCGCAGATTGTTCTCTCCGTAAAAAATAAAAATAAGTAACAATTCAATTTTCCCAAGGCTTCTAAATCTCCTTCATTTTTTAATTACTGAATGGGTGGGGGATGGAGGATGAAGGCAGGTGGCGAGATGGTGGGAAAAACGGGAGCACACCGGGATGTTGAATCAGTTGTCATCTTATTGAATGACAATAGTAATTCACCTGGGTCATTCAATTGGAGGGAGAGTTCCTTGTGGCACAGCTCGGGTGGCTGTGAGAGGCCGCTGTGCCAGGGGCAAATTAAAGATGCGGGGGTCCCTTGAGGGCAGGAGTGTTAAGGAGCGGGAAACGGAGGGGAAGTCGGAGACCATGTCAGACTGAAGCACACCCCCGGCCACAAAGCGGTCGCAGCGCTCGGAGTGTCGAGCTTACGGACAGCAGAACTGGCCGCCACAACTTTATCCGGGGCCAGGAAGCAGCTCGAAAGGTGGCTGCGACCCACCCCAGGAAATACAGTATTTAAAAACATAAAGCACCAAGAAATGTACTTATCACGTTATCGGTACATGAACTACATTCTTCACTATTTGTTTCCTAAGATACTCTTAAAATAATGACAATCCATATTTGAAAAATCCGCCAAGAAACTCGTGCTGCGCATGCACAGAAGGCTGCTGCGCAAGCGCAGAACTGCAAAGGCAGAATTTCAGCTGCCCCGCTTGAAATTGACGGCTTGAAGCAGCGCTGACGGCACGTGGGCTGCACAGACCTTCAAGGGTTACAAGTGCTGCAGTTGAAAGACACGGAGAATTATGCCTACCTAAGATATCGAGATAGGCATAATTCTCCCTTGCCGTTACTATTTATATTTAATAATTGCCATTTCATAATTTTAGTCACAGTAGGCAGTGCCTACCTTGCCTATCCTGACGGCACGTGCATGGTTTAAGCATGGTGGAAGATAAACACAAAAATGATGAGTAACTCAGGACCAAGAAGGAGTGGGTGACTGCCATTGGTCTGGTTGGTGATAGAATATGTGTTCAGGCTGGGCACCATATTGTAGGATCCCATTGTCAAGTTTCAGAAAAGATTTACGTTAGACAGGACTAGAGGGTATATGGATAGGGTCTCTACAGGTTTGTAGGTACAAAATCATGAGAGAAATATGGGTACCAAGCGCAGGTTGGGGAATGGGACCAAGTGGTTCAGATGTAGGGGGACAAGAATTAATAGGAATCCGGCCGGGGTGTGGGATAGACCAAGTGCCATGGGATAGTTGAGGCCGGACTATCCCTGTTTTCGAAACTGTATCACTCTATGGATAGGACTTGTAGGGATATCAACCAAGCGCAGGCAAGCATAATCTTTAAAAGTATTCCAAAAATGTTGACTTGAAGAATTGACTTCATTTATAATGCCATATCTGTTTACTTGCGTTTGAATATTTTTTGCAATGGTTTAGAAAACATTTCTAAACCATTGTTCCAAGTTCTTTGATATCTATTCAATGGGTGTCACCATCAAGGGCATCATTTATTGCCCTGAAACTGTGGATTGCCAGACCATTTAGGAATCAACTACATTGTGGGTCTGGAATTGCATATGAGCCAGATTGGGCAACATGGTAAATTTTCTCCCATGAAGGACATTAGTGAACAAGAATATTTTTATGACAATCTAGTAGGTTTTCTAAAGAATTGAATTCACATTCCGTAACTGCATGTTGGTAGTTAAGCTATATCCTCTGGATTGTTATTTCAGATTTGAGATTACTAGTATAAAAATGTAATAACTGCCCCATACCCAAAGTAATTTACCTGACATTAATGTTGAACCAGACTCGGATCGTATAGTTTCTGGATATCATCAAAGTAACATGTTCATGATGAAAAGTAATTGGGTAGCCACTTAAATAGAGTGTGGTATTATTTTGAAGATAGATTTAATCAGATTTATTGTGAGGCTTTGAGAACTGGATCAACTTGAGAAGTTGATCCAGGGGAACATGTATTTTGGTATTGTGATGGATGAAAATGTAAGTATATTCTGAAGAAATGTAAGTATATTCCTGAAGTCTGAAGAAGGGTCTCGACCCGAAACGTTGCCTATTTCCATCGCTCCATAGATGCTGCCTCACCCGCTGGGTTTCTCCAGCATTTTTGTCTACCTACAGTATATTCCAAAGCTTTCTTTCCATTTGTTTTATATTGTGAGTTTATTGACTATCAATAAATTGGATTTGCAACCAGTCATTTTATTTTGTAGCAACCAGTTTAGTTAGTCGGCAAAAAAAATAAATCAAACAATATCCGTTTACTGGTCTCATTTTATTTTTAAAAATCGTCTACAACAGAATTCGTGCCACAATGTCCACACATTAAAGCACTGGGATTTCTGCAGTAACATGCAGTGAGAGGTTTAATGACATAATGCAGATTAACTGGCTAAAATCAGCCCTCATTTCCACGAGTTGTATTTAATGTGGGATTTATTTGATATTTTCTATTCCTGCTGGGAATAATGATGTCATTATGAGCAAGCCTTTTCATTGCTGCCTACTCGATAGTCTTTCTCCAGCCTGTTTGGTTATTACTATTTAAAAGGTTCTTCAAAAGGCACTGTTTTTTCTAGAGGGAAACTGTATTTCAGTTCATCAGAAATGGCAAAGATTTCATAAGCATACGATTTTGGACAGGAAGTGGGGATGGTATGAAGGGAGGAAAGAACAAAAGGACAAAGCTGTGATTAATATGGGAGCAGGTGGAATGGAATCTGAAATTGAAAATAGATTCTTGCTTAATTATACAATCAAAACAAGCCCAGGAGACCATCCTAACCCAGATCAACAATGGAATTATATGATCTCTCTACTCGGTTTAGAAACAGGCATGATTTTTGCTTGAAGGAATTAATTGTTCATGCAAACTGAAAACCTGTTCTCAGTTAAGAAGACCCTGTTCGCACTCTTGGCTGATTGTGCCATTTCATGACTTATGACGCCTCCAAACCATGAGGTGCGTTGCACGTTGGGAGGTCGAATGCAAGGGAAAAATATACAATTAACGTCATGATCCTTAACAACCTTGATATACTGAGGGATCTTTTGTTTTAAATCAAAATAAACTTTTTACAGGATAACATATATGTACAAACCAACAACTGTGCAAAAACTCTCCCAACATACTCCGTGGCTATATATACCCTTGGGGTTCAAGTCCATAACTCACTGAAAATGGCAACACGGATAGATGGAGTGGTAAAGAAGGCATATGGTATGCTTGCCTTTACAGGTACCTGTATTGAGTTTAAGAGCCGGAAATTCATGATGCAGATTTATAGGACTTTGGTTAGGCCATATTTGGAGTATTGCATGTTGTTCTGGTTACCTTTGGGAAAAGGTGCAGAGGAAGTTTACCAGAATGATGCCTGGATTAGAGGACATTAGCTACAGGAAGATGTTGGACAGGCTTCGATTGTTTTCTCAATAATGCTGGAGGTTGCAGGGAGACCTGATACAAGTATATAAAATTATGAGAAGCATGGATAGGGTAGACGCCAGAACCTTATTCCCAGGATGGAAAAATCAAATGCGAGAGGGCATTGCTCTAAAGTTGAGAGGGGCAAAATTTAAAAGAGACGTGCAGGACTTGTCACAGAGATAGGAAATGGGACAAGGCAGTGGAAGAACTTGAAAATGAAGAAGACAATTTTGAAATTAAGTGTTTCTGAGCATGAGGATTCAAAACAGAATATGGCTTCAATATTCACCAGAGTTAGTGAGAAGAAATAAAGAATGGAGACAGTGGAAGAGTTGGCGGGGGAGATCCATCTGAATGGTGTTGGTGAACACATAGAGCCTGATATGCTTTGGATATTGTCTATGGGTAATAGGTAGTTGAGGAAGAGTAGAGGCTGAATATGTACCTTAGGGTTTCTCTAGGTGATAGTGTGAGGGTCAGAAGAAAACCAATTGCATAATTAATACCAAAGCAAGGGCACTTTTACCCAGTTTAATGATATTTCAAGGTTTGAAGGAGGATGGTGAAGTTGACCTTAAGACAGCTAAAGTCAAGTAGAATAAAAATTGTCAGTCTTTACTTAAAATAATGAAACGGTCAGTCTTAATTTGATAATGACTGTTTCCAAGCTGCAATTAGGCAATAGGTAGATGTGTTCAAGAACCGGAGAGGAGAGGATTGATTGAGTTTGGGGAGGAGTTTGCATGTTCTCGAGTTTATAGGGGGGGGTGAAAGAATAGTACTCACGGAACAGATACTAGTTAGCAATATTGACTAAAATGGAAACCAGGCAGAAAAATTGTATGTTTGATTGGAATAAAATTGATGAATAGATGATGGTTCTAGAGTTGAGATTAAATCTAGGTAAATAGGAGTTCAAAGTTAAGGCTTGGGAAATATTCAGAACATTAAAGCTGATGGTTATAGAGAAGGAATGGAAGTGTCAGAGAGAGTTAATGAGGTAGTCATCATCTTTGTATCACCAAACTCTGTGAACTTGGATTGGAAGGGACTGGAGGGCGGTTTAAAAAAAAAAGTGATTTATTTGAATATCTTTCAGAACATCCAGATTTATTTGTTTGTTTTTTAACTTTGGACAAATTGTGGAATGGTTTTGTTTACTGGAAAGAAGATACAATTTTAGGTGCGTACATGTTTCTGCAATGCTAATGTGCAATAACGTCAGTTCAGGTCAGTGCTGTTTTCATTTTAAATCTGAGCACCGTCTCTTTACAATTCTACACAAATAACACTTTGAAAAATAGACAATAGACAATGGACAAAAAAGTCTTAAATAGAAACCAAGCACTTTTGGAAAATTAATTTTCCATTATGAATATAACTTCTCTGTTGTATGAGGTGATGGTTATTGCCTTGCTACTAGTTTAACTGATCTGGTGTGTTGCAGTTTATTTCGTTGTTAACCTTGGAATGTAATTTAGGCCACCCTGATGATAGAGAGATGTGCGAGCATGTTAATTCTTTGTGAACACTTGACAGTATTAAGTTAACCTGTACAATTCAGATTGAAGGTTGCTTACATGCGCAATGGGTAAAATGGAGTTGGGAGGAGATGGAAATTAGGAAATCTCCTGAGTGTGTCGCATTAGCCTAGCAGTAGTATCAAACAAGCCAGTGCGTGCAGTTGGGTGCATTATTGCTGCTTAAGGGAGTTATGTTAGCCTGTTGTAAGCTTATTAAAATTATGATCATGTGGGTGGGGCAAACCTACGCTCCTTTAGTTTGCTGCAAAAATGCATTGCTGTTGTCAAATACAAAAATCACTGGCATGTTTGCAGCTCATATCCTGGACTTTGTGTGAGAGAGAGAGAGAGTTGATTTACAGTATTTTGGAACATTAAGATTAGTTTTACTTATTTTTAGTATGTTTTTCCACTAGTGGAAGTTCAAATGCACCATGACTTAGTAAGAACAAAATCAAAACTTCCATATATGTAGCTCCTTTAATGTAGCAAAACATTAGAATGATGGCCAAAATAAAATCAAGCATAGAGTCGTGTTTAGTACATGGGGAAAAAATAGATTGGTTTAGGTTGAGAATTTCACAACCCCCTTTCTTTGCCAGCTGAAAGGGCACGGTTATTTGTTTCACCCATGGGAGGTCCAAGTTGTAAAAGTGTTCCTCTGAGAAGTTACACAAAAATGCTGGGGAAACTCAGCGGGTGCAGCAGCATCTATGGAGCGAAGGAAATAGGCAACGTTTCGGGCCAAAACCCTTCTTATGAGAAGTGTTAGGACATGTCCAACTATATCTGTTACAGATCTCCTCAACTCTTTTGCCTTTATCCAAAAACAAAAGTCAGCAGATCCTACTTGGAAGGACAAAATCACTCCTATCTCTATTTTCTCAAAAGAGATGGCCCAAAGATTCTGCTGCCTGTAATCTGGTTGGCATCTTTGTTAGGACAAGGATCACTTCTCGTACCGTGGTAACAGAGCTCATTGTTGTCTTGCTCTTTGCAAATGGCCTCTTCTGTTAGTTAATCAGTTACAGATGCCTTGTTTGAGAGGGGAAATATTTGTTCAGAGGGGGAGCAACTTGGGTTTACTAGATTTGGCAATGTACTTGTCCTAGTTACCCAAATGGAGAGAATGTCCGATTCAGATTCAGATTCAGATTCAATTTTAATTGTCATTGTCAGTGTACAGTACAGAGACAACAAAATGCATTTAGCATCTCCCTGGAAGAGCGACATAGCAAACGATTTGAATAAATAATAATAAGTGTCCGGGGGGGGGGGGGGGGGGGGGGGGGTGGTGATTGGCAGTCACCGAGGTACGTTGTTGAGTAGAGTGACAGCCGCCGGAAAGAAGCTGTTCCTCGACCTGCTGGTTCGGCAACGGAGAAACCTGTAGCGCCTCCCGGATGGTAGGAGGGTAAACAGTCCATGGTTGGGGTGAGAGCAGTCCTTGGCGATGCTGAGCGCCCTCCGCAGACAGCGCTTGCTTTGGACAGACTCAATGGAGGGGAGCGAGGAACCGGTGATGCGTTGGGCAATTTTCACCACCCTCTGCAATGCCTTCCGGTCGGAGACAGAGCAGTTGCCATACCATACTGTGATGCATTTGCTAAGGATGCTCTCGATGGTGCAGCGGTAGAAGTTCACCAGGATCTGAGGAGACAGATGGACCTTGAATCTAAGAATGTGTAGATTCTTATACGGTTTGATGGAGTAGATTCTGAGGGATGTGATGGACACTGTTTGGATAAAAATCCATCAATATCTTCAAACTGAGGAAACTGAGGGGAATGGAGATGGGATAAACTAATGGAATTGAGATCGAGGGCCCCCCATGACTTTCTAGAATGGCTGAATGAACACGTGGAACCAAATGGCTCCAATTTCAATCCATGTTCTTATTAATCAACTGGAAAGGGCATCAACACATGAAAATAGTGATGCTGGAAGTGTAAAATTAAAACAGAAAACGGAGGAAATCAGCAGTCGGCCTGCATCTATGGGAAGAGAAGCATGGTTAAGATTTTGGGTCAAAGTCCCTTTGTCAGATCTGGAATAGAGACGAAGGAGTAAATCTGCAGCGGAGGGAATGGGATTTCTCTGTTAGGGTGAAACTGGGATGACCATCGGGACAAATTGTAAATGAGCTTTTCTGAACAGTGAGTCAATGTGAGCGGTTATAGAGTAGAAAATAGATGCAAGACTGTGAGATCTGTAAAATGAAGAATAGGAGGATGTACCCAGATGAATAGACTAGTCATGTAGCCTATAGGGGGGTTGCACGCAAGGCCATTGGGTCAAAGGGCGTGACGCATGGAGCAGCTCAATCCATGTGGAGGACATGGCTGCCTCGGCACACACTGTTAAAACACGGAACGAGTACCTTCTTACCTGTTAAAAACCGCCGAAAATTGTAATTTTTTGTGTTTATAAATATTTGTGGGTACTGTCATTGAAAGCGGGACGGTATCAGTATCTTTGCTCTGAACCCGAGCACCAATGTGTAAGCGGCCGAAGGAACGCATCCCTCGAGACAGCCCCCACTCTCCCCCTGGGGTCAGCGCTGTCCGGCCACACCGCCCTCCACCCTGCCTCCGTCTGTGGGCCGCACTGTCACGGGCTGTGGGTCGGCAGCGCCCATACACGGTGCCGGGTGAAGCAGGGCCTGGGGAGCGTGGCCGGGCCGGATGGAGCGGGGCCAGGTGGAGCGGTGCCGAGGGGAGCGGGTCGGGTGAAGCGGGGCCGGCGGGAGCGGGGCCGGATGGAGCGGGGCTGGCGGGAGCGGGGCCGGATGGAGCGGGGCTGGCGGGAGCGGGGCCGGATGGAGCGGGGCTGGCGGGAGCGGGGCCAGGTGGAGCGGTGCTGAGGGGAGCGGGTCGGGTGAAAGCAGGGCTGGCGGGAGCGGGGCCGGATGGAGCGGGGCTGGCGGGAGCGGGGCCGGATGGAGCGGGGCTGGCGGGAGCGGGGCCAGGTGGAGCGGTGCTGAGGGGAGCGGGTCGGGTGAAGCGGGGCTGGCGGGAGCGGGGCCGTGGCTCCAGGCAACGTCAGCGGCTGCAGAGTTGGGGACGGTCTGCTCCCTCCGTCCACCCAGAGTCACCGACAGCGCTGCACCAATACCCCGACCTCTTTCAACCCCCCCACCACCCGACCTCCTCCTCCCACCCCTGGTCACGGGATAGAAGGCGTGCAACCAATCCGGATGCTGGGCCAGAAGAAGTGCCCGCTGTGCTGGCAGCCATAGCAAATGATTAGCTGCAGTTCACCACGTGTACTCCAGTTGCCGTTGCGTGGCAGCAGTACGGGTCACGGGTCGTGACCACGATTGTGTGCAACCTCCCTATTCCCAGAGCGGAAAAAGAGAAAAAAAGGGGGAAAATATCAAAGCAAGCTAATATAACAGATGGATGATTGATCGAGACGGAGAAATCTAGTAACCTGAAAACAGCAGCAAATTGTGGCTAAAGGACACAAATTGCTGCGGTAAGTCAGCGGGTCAGGCAGCATCTCGAGACCATCGATGCGTGACGTTTCGGGTTGGGACCCTTCTTCAGACTCTATTTCAGCAAATTTAGCTCTTTGCTTTTTCAGTGTGAAAGCATTGCACTAGAGGCCATCTTTATTCATGAATGTTTTGGACACAGAGGTGCTAGCATAATTATGTAAGTGTCATGAATGGGAAGATTTCATTCAGTAATGGTATAGGTTCTATGTGACTTTAAGAAACACATTGTTTATGTACTGGAAGCAGCTACAAGATGGTTCGAGGTGCTACTATTATATAATTAATTAACCAGATACTTGGATGTATTCTGGAGATACCCTTAGAGCTATGACTAGTTAACAGTGTGAATACCTTAAAGTGCAATTGAAATAAAATCAATGTTGCAGTTTGCATAATCTCTTAGTGCAAATAGTTTTTAAATGAATAGAAGCCAGCTTTATCTTTTTGAAGTATGTTGCATTTTCCTGAATCTGCTCAATCACCTGAAGGTAGGTATAATATTAATGGAGTATTTCTTCCACAAAAGCTTCAATCGGTGCTTCCTGGAAGAAGAGTCACTGGTTGTAGGCCAAATTTGGGATGATGGTTGGGAATAGCTTTCTTTCCAGTGAACTTTCTTTAGTAGCTAATATCCACAATAAAGGGGAAGCGTTCCTGACATTGGATATACTACCAATTCAATTATATATTTTCCTTGTCCTCCTTGGAAACAGAGTGCAAAGTCTCCTTAAGGTTTGGAGGTTGTTCAAACCCCACAGTCCTTTAACTAAGATTAGTCTTTTGCTGGGAAGCTGCCCATTCCCTGCTCCTCCTTTTCTCCTCCTCCCAGAGAAACATGCTCTTGCACATGCTTTGAAACAAAAATTCAGCCAAGAAAAAACCACAGTTGATTTAAGAAGAACAGATGCAAGAAAGCTAAGCAGGATCAGGCTTCAACGACTGCTGCGCATTTGTGCTCTGCTACTATTAATCTTAATTATAATTTACCAGAGGGATTTTTCATTCCTTCCGTGTCTCAACTACACCATTGTCACCTTCACTAATGTTCAGCTCCGTTATTTTTGTGGTGGATTAGCTGAAAGGAAAGCAGTAGTCTGTCTGCTGCTGCCTCAGAGGAATGCCATGACAACTGAGTAGGTATTCACCCAGCAAGCTGCCAGCTATCTGCAATCTTGTCATCTCCCAACAGTCCTCTGTTGACAACTTTGGAAAGCTGATTTAATTTGCTGATCTTACCCATGTCAAATGAGTAGGGAGGATTTTTAAAGTTCTGCAGGCACGTTGTGTATAGAAAAGCTGGGTGCATAAATTACATTGTATTTCAAAGGATAACTTGTGGAGTTATTGATCGATTGAATAATACAGTATGGAAACAAGTCCATTTGCTCCCAAACCCATGGTTATCATTGATCACACTAGTTCTCACTCTCTCATCCACTCCCTACACACTACAAGCTATTTACAGAGGCCAATTAACCTACAAATCTACATATCTTTGGGATGTGGGAGGAAACCCACGTGGTCATAGAGAAAACGTGCAACCCCCATACAGAAAGCACCCAAGGCCAGGATTGAATCTGGGTTTCTGGCGCTGTCAGGCAGCAGGTCTAACAGCTGCGCCACTGTGCCAGTAAGTCAGCCAGACTATTACAAGGTTGCATATTGGGATTTACCTTTAAAAGGTGATATATTGGGAAATAAATGGACCTATGCATTGTTTTATCGTGGTATATGTTGAGTATTTTATTGTACGTCTTGCAGCACTATTGTGCAATCTTGGACTTAAAGATGACATACAGAGACACACTAGTTGCCACTTCACATTTGCTGTCTCTCCTTGGTGCTCATAGTGGTGCCTTTTAGGCGGCTTATCTCTGAGTGCTCTAAGTTGACATTAAAATCTTTGGGTGCCTCTGCCAGATGTAAAGAAGGGGAAGATTGGGCATAAAATTCACTCACAAAGCAGATAATTACACTTCCACAGCTGTTCTTTTTAATTTTAAGAACATTGTTACATTTCTGCTACATGCTCACTAATTTCCTGCAAAGTAGTTGTTCCATGCTACATGGTGGATGTCCACAGTCATAGCTGGCGGATATGTAGTGAGCAGTTCCTGTTATTTATGACGGGAAGTATCCCACCTCCAAGCCACAGCCCTTTATTTTGCCATGTTATTTGTTCAGAAGTTTGGCACATTAGCAAACGCATTAGCTTTGATGAAAAGCAGGTATATTGTTGTTAACGTTTTTTTCTGTTTTCATCTACGATTCTTTTGTGTTGAGTCAGTATCTTTTATCCTAGTCTCGTCTTATATTTGGATAGTCCCTGCCTCACCATTTATTCTGTTTTCTTTGTTTTCAGGAACTAGAAATGTTGTTGCTATCATGATTGGCAACACAAAGGGTTTGGAAATACTGGAATTAGTGCGTCGAGGTATCCCAGTGATAATGTCCATAACTGTTGGTTCCCGCCATGTGGAGGAGTGGATGAGTTCCCAGTCAGTTGTTTTTGTTATTATCGCTTTCATAACAATGATGATCATCTCCTTAGCATGGCTCATCTTCTACTATATTCAGAGATTTCTATATGCGGGATCGCCGTTTTCAAGCCAGGTAAAGTATTTATGGCTTATAACTAAAAGTGCTTTAAAATTCCTTTTTAATTCACAAAAATATTCCACTTTGGTTTCATTTGGGTATCAGGAGTTATGGGACGAAGGGGTTGAGAGGGATAGGTAGATCAGCCATGATTGAACGGCGGAGTAGACTTGATGGACCGACTGGCCTAATTCTGCTCCGAGAACTTATGAAAATATGTGTTTTAGTAAAGCATAACTCGGGTTAGTGGCACTCCTGGTGATTACTATGCGTTTTCAGATTTTTATTTTTATTGATGTTAAAGAAACCTGGTGTGTTATCTGCTTTTTGTAGATGGTACACATTGAAGCTACATTGCATTGTGATATAGAGGGGTTGAATATTCAGGCAGAGGATTGGGTGCCATTTAACTGAATGTTTACACTTTTCTTTGTTAATTTACTGAGAGTTGGAGTTGAACTTACCTAGATTATGTAGAATGGTTCAACATGTCCTCTACAAAGAAAAGGTTTTGGCACTCAGGAAGTGAAACAGTCCCTGCAGGTTATACAGCCACATACATGTTTTTGTACCTACAGCATTTACGATGTTTGTTTACTTACGTTTTCAATCAAATGTGACCCCACAGTTTAAAGTGTGGAATTGGATGGTAAAACTATTGAATAGCGAGGAGAGAGGGGACTTTTCGTTTCTATTGGAAATGTGCATTGTGATTCAGGAATGCAACTTGCCACTTACCAACCTCGACCTGAATGTTGTCTAGGTCTTGTTCCACATGGGCATGACTGCATCATTATCTGAAGAAATGTGAAAGGAATTAAACATTTTGTCTTCATCATGATATTAAGTCGATTGCTGATGATTCTAAATGAAATGTTGGTCCTTTATTTGATCTTCTAAATCAAGGCATGTGAATGAATTACTATCAGGTCTGTGTCAGTACCAAATGCTGCGAAAATGTGGTGCTTGACAAAAAACAATTTCTGGGGCAGTTTGAGCGATAGCGTGGCTTTCTTTAAATCTACTTCCTACATGCAAACACAGCAATAAAATATGAATATACTTTCTTTTTTGAGAGGGTTTGGCAGGAAGAGCCAATTCTCAACTTTTTTTTTTAAAATATTGAGCATTTTGGTGTATAGCTAACACTAAAATGTTGAATGCCCTGAGATGTTATCCTATCTGGTGTGATTCAGGAGGAATTTTGATATTTGAAGCAAGTAAACTATGTTTAAATAGAGTTATTCCAGATTTAATTAACAGATAAATTTGCAAAAAATATCAAATGTCCGATCAACACTGTGGTCATTGAATAAGATAACTGGTATCTGCAAAATTATAATCCAGAAACAAAGTACTGCAGACACTGGAAATCTAGAATAAAAATAGAAAATGTTAGGGATACTGAGTAGATCAGCAGCATCTTTGGGGAGAAACTGTGTGAAAAATTGTTTTGATTTCTAATATTACCTATTTGTTATGAAAGATGATGGACCAGAAAAGTTAACCCTCTATCTCTGTGCAGAATGTAGAAATAAAGAACTGCATATGTTGGTTTACAAAAATGGACAAAAAGTGCTGGAGTAACTCAGCGAGTCAGGCAGCATCTCTGGAGAACATAGATTGGCAACGTTTCAGGTATGGTCCCGACCTATTTTGTGACAATCAGTCTGAAGAAGGGTCCTGACCCGAAAACGTTGCCTATCTATGTTCTCCAGACAAGCTGCCCTGACCCACTTAGTTACTCTGGCACTTTGTGTCTTGTTATCTCTCTCTCCAGATGCTGCTTGACCTGCTGACCAATGCTATGTTTTTATTTCTGTGATAGTATCTCACCATGGAGATGAACAAGGGAGGAACAATAACACAAAATATACCCCTGGTGAAACTTAAGCAGCAATTCAGAATTGACACTTGAGAGTTCAACCCTGTATGCTCATGGATCGATTGGCAAACAAATGTTGACTTCCTGATTGACTATTCTATTCATGCAAACAGAAAGGTGTTGGGAAGAAGTGGGGTGAAATTGGAGAGTGTCAACCTTCCGATTAAACACAAAACAGAAAATTGTTTTGTGTCCGCTGGACACCATTTGGATTAAACATGTCCCCAGTCGCTGGCTGCAAAACACATTAAATGCATGATAATAATCATTGCGTAACTGCTCTGAATTCATTTATGTTGTCGTTTCCATTGCCTCTATTGATTCGCCAAATCCTGGACTTGGTTATCCTAGTGCCAGCTGCATTCAGAGCACAGTATGCATGTGAAGTGGTCCTGATAAAGACATTAGATGGACTTCCTTTGCACGTCTGGTGCCCAGCATCTGTTTCAGGTGTGACCTAGGCCACGAATATGAAAGATGGCACTTTCTGTTACATTTTGTTGATGTGGCTCTTGTCTTTTTTCAATAAACCCACAAAATAGACATAACTATTTCTAATCAAAGCTGTGTAAAGCTAGCACAATTAACATAGTGGGGTTTTGGTGCAGTATCACAAATTAAAAATTGTCTGACTGCATATCTCCTGTTGTAAAAAAAAATCTAATCTAAGTCGACATAATGGTCATTAAAACCAGCAAGAGCCTCAGCTGGAGAATGCTGAGAAATGTAAACCTGTCAGTTGGGAACTAAAATCGGGCGGTACAGTGGCGCAATTGGTAGTGCTGCTGCCTCACAGCACGAGAGACCCAGGTTTGATCCTGATCTCGGATGTTGCCTGTGTGGAGTTTCCTGGTGACTGCGTAGGTTTCTTCTTGGTGCTAAAGTTTCCTCCCACATCCCAAAAATGTATGGGTTGGTAAGTTAATTGTCCTCTGGAATTTGCCACTAGTGCCTTTAGGAAAAAGTGAAATAGCATAGAACTAGTGTGAATGGGTGATCGATCAGTGGTCTTCATAGAATCTGTAGGCCATAGGGGCCTGTTTTCATGCTGTATCTCTAAACTATTTGGACTTTACAATTACTTGAAATGTAATTTGGGTACAAACTGGTTAATGTGATTAAAGAAATATGATCATTTGTCCAGTAATCATTACTGAAGGTAACAACATTTTTTTTTAAATCAATTTTAATCATTTGCCACAGAACAAAAAAAACAAGAATAACAGGAAAGAAACCAAGAAGGCTATCGACAAACTTCAGCTTCACACTGTCAGGCATGGAGATAGGGTAAGGCATGTTGGGGAGTTTGAGCAGCACCTCACAATCTGTAAGCAGCCAAGGGTTCTGCTAAAATAAGTCTTTTATCAATCTCAGTATATTAATCTGATTATATTGAAACATTAAGGTATTTTAAACATTTTATTTCCTGTACTGTATTTTAATGTTTTCTTTGTTTTAGCTATGTCTCTATCACGGGTTGTGAATAATCCCCTTCTCTGCTGTGGTCGCATGTAATTTATTTTAGTTGATATTATTACTTTGAGATATGGAGGTTATATCTCTATGATTCAGTCTAACATCTTATTGAGAGTAGTGGTGTGTTTTATTGCAAAGCAATGGCTTCAACCCAGAACATTATTATTCATTATGACGTTTCTACGTTCTGATAAACTAAATTCAAGGTTGTCTGAAATAATTGATTGCTTTCTCTCCCATAAAACTTTCTTTCAGTAATTCCCCATGGCACACGTCTTGCCTTCAGTTTAAGGGAGATAGGTTTGACATCTTATTGAATCCTGCTCTCTATTACTAAAGCTGGCCATTATTTTAAAATTTTATATAAATGCAAAGATGGTTTTTCTTCACTATCACCAGCCATCTTCCAACAATTGGTAGACAAGGAACTGCAGATGGTGGTTTACAAAAAAATACACAGTGCTGGACTAACTCAGTGGGCCGAGCAGCCTCTCTGAGGGACATGGATAAGTAATGGGGACCTTTCCTCAGACTGATGAAGAACGGTTCCAATCTAAAACATCGCCAATCCATGTTCTCCAGAGATGCTCTTACCCGCTGAGTTACTCCAGCACTCTGTCCTTTTTCCAGCAATTGGTGAAAGGAGCGGTTATTGTTTCACCAAGGCCAAAACTATCCATTCAGCTGCAACTTCCACTTCCATTTCTTCGACACTGGGCCAAATGTTCCATGCTAGCTTGTCCACAACATCTATCACCTGATTATTTGAATATATTTTGAGCAGATTAATATCGCCCAACTTTTGTTCTTGGGCAAATGTAGGTTTGTATTTTAAATTGTACTATTCTTCTCACCTTGATCCTTTCAGATTTGTTGCTATTGCAAGGTTAAGGATGTTTTGGTTCTTTAACGTAAGAACCAAAACATCCTTAACCTTGTGATCATTGCTCCATCTCTGTGCCTTGAGCATGTTGATGCCCCCCATAGCATGTGTGTCCTTTCCTCAAAGGTGTGTTTAAATCCATTTAATCCAGTTACCACCCAGCAGCAGTGCTGAAACTGCCCATTTTAAATTTGCTTTACTTTCTTTGAAACTGGCTGTGACAAACTATTCTTCTATACTTATTGACCTGTCTGTTTCTTCCATACTCATTTGTCTCTAAAGGCTCATCTATTGTTCACTATTTGTATGTATTGAGTTGCAGCCAAAGAATAGCCAACATTAGTTTCTTCCAATTTTGAATTTGCTACAAGAGTCCCTGAATGATTTCCAATGCCCTCCATAATGTTTGGGACAAAGACCCAGCATTTATTTATTTGCCTCTGTATCCACATTTGGGATTTGTGATTTTAAAAAAAAAATCACATGTGGTTAAAGTACACATTGTCAGATTTTATTAAAGGGTATTTTCGTACATTTTGGTTTCACCATGTAGAAATTACAGCAGTGTTTATACATAGTCCCCCCCCCCCCCCCCCATTTTAGGGCACCATAATGTTTGGCACACATGGCTTCACATGTGTTTTTAATTGCTCAGGTGTGTTTAATTACCTCCTTAATGCAGGTAAAAGAGAGCTCTCAGCACCAAGTCTGTCCTCCAGTCTTTCCATCACCTTTGGAAACTTTTATTGCTGTTTATCAACATGAGGACAAAAGTTGTGACGATGAAAGTCAAAGTAGCCATTATGAGTGAGAAACGAGAATAGAATTGTTAGAGACATCAGCCAAACCTTAGGCTGACCAAAATCAACTGTTTGGAACATCATTGAGAAGAAAGAGAGTACTGGTGAGCTTACTAATCACAAAGGGACTGGCAGGCCAAGGAAACCCCCCACAGCTGATGACAGAAGAATTCTCTCTATAATAAAGAAAAATCCTCAAACACCTGTCCAACAGATCAGAAACACTCTCCAGGGGTCAGGTGTGGATTTGTCAATGACCACTGCCCGCAGAAGATTTCATGAACAGAAATACAGAGGCTACACTGCAAGATGCAAACCACTGGTTAGCCGTAAAAATATGATGGCCAGATTACAGTTTGCCAAGAAGTACTTAAAAGAGCAATCACAGTTCTGGAAAAAGGTCTTGTGGACAGATGAGATGAAGATTAATATATCAGAGTGATGGCAAGAGCAAAGTATGGAGGAGAGAAGGAACTGCCCAAGATCCAAAGCATACCACCTCATCTGTGAAACACGGTGGTGGGGGTGTTATGGCCTGGACATGTATGGCTGCTGAAGGTACTGGCTCACTTATCTTCATTGATGATACAACTGCTGATGGTAGTAGCATAATGAATTCTGAAGTGTATAGACACATCACATCAAGTTCAAACTAATGCCTTAAAACTCATTGGCCGGCAGTTCATTCTACAGCAAGACAATGATTCCCAAACATACTGTTAAAGCAACAAATGAGTTTTTCAAAGCTAAAAAATGGTCAATTCTTGAGTGGCCAAGTTAATCACCCGATCTGAACCCAATTGAGCATGCCTTTTATATGCTGAAGAGAAAACTGAAGGGGACTAGCCCCCCCAAAAAGCTAAAGATGACTGCAATACAGGCCTGGCAGAGCATCAGAGAAGACCATGATGTCCATGAATTCAAGCAGTCATTACATGCAAAGGATATGCAACAAAATACTAAACATGACTACTTTCATTTACATGACATTAATGTGTCCCAAATATTATGATGCCCTGAAATGGGGGGAGTATGTATAAACACGGCTGTGATTTCAACATGGTGAAACCAAAATGTATAGAAATGGTCTTTATTAAAATCTGACAATGTGCACTTTAACCACATGTGACTTTTTTCTAATGCAAATCTCAAATTGTGGAGTAGAGGCAAATAAATAAATGATGTGTCTTTTGTCCCAAGCATTATGGAGGGCACTGTATCTTGGCTCCTATTTCTCAAAGTATGACCTTGAACAATCCCAGTATTGCATAAACCTGATGAAGTTCTCGACCTTAAACATTAACTCTGTTTCTCTTCGCACCTCATGCATCTCAGGTCTAATCTGAGTATTTTCAACATTTACTGTATGAATTTTAAATTGCTGGCTTTTTTTAAAATTTGATTAAAAATTGTCAAATGGAGATTATGCCTTTATCTAATTTACCCTTTAATGCTTGTTAGGAAATTGATTTGGACATTGAAGGCTGTGCTGTGTGCATTGAAGTGTACAGATCCCGAGATGTTGTACGAATTCTCCCGTGCAAGTATGAATCTTTGGTATTATGCTGTAAATCGTGAATACTTTAGCCTGAAAGGACATGTATAAAAATAACAATTGTTTTAAAACTATAGAAAAGTGCTAGAATTTTGGAATATTTGTTGCTACAAAATAAGTAAATAAGCTGGGGTAGGAATTCAGTTTTAGCATCTATTGCAATTAGTTTATGATTTTGTACCTATCCTTTAGGCATGTATTCCATAGAGTGTGCATTGATCCATGGCTTCTTGAGCATCATACCTGTCCAATGTGCAAACTCGATGTCATTAAAGCACTTGGCTTTTATGGTAAGTAATGGAAAAACAATTGGATAGAGCCATAAAGGGCCTGTTCCACTTTCACAACCTTTTTTACTCGTGGACGTTTTTCATCAGGCTAGAAAAACGCCCCGACGTACTTGATGCCATGAGTACCTACGACTAGCATCACGACCTACCTACGACCATGCTGCGAGTATGAGTCAAGGGCAAACTCGGCAGAGGTCGTGAAAGTGGGACAAGCCCTTTAATTATTCAGTTGATGCAAAATTACAAATACCAAAATCAATATTTTTAAATTAGCTTTAGGATTCTTATCTTTGAGTCGGCATAATTGATTTAAACGTCACTTCAGAGAGCGGAGTGCATTTATCTACGCACCATTTAAGCATTCTAGTGTTGCACTTCAGAACAAAGCTCCATCTCCTGTGAAAGCAATGACACTTTTTCCACTAGGTACAGTGAAATGCTTAGTTCCGCATACGACCATGTAAAATTGTACAGCAGACTTCCCGTAGTTAGCACACAAGTGTCGCCATGTGTCTGGCGCCAACAGTTACAAAAGTTTCCCGAACATTCCTATCTACTGCCTGCTGCCACACATGGCAGCAGCTGGCCCCCCCTCTTGCTGGGTCCTCGTTCTCGGCAGCTACCCGCCGGGTCCCCTTTGTTCTCGGTGGCCCTCCCCCACCGGGTCTCCCTTCGCTCTAGATGTCTACCTCGCTCTCAGGTTCTTCCTCGGTCGCAGCAGTGCTGGCCCCAGCGACGCCAGTGGCTCGGGGCCGATTTTGTAGTTCGATTTGGGTGAGCCGGGCCAACTGGTGGGTTCTCTGTCGTCAGTCCAAAGAGGGCGATCTTCGGTCCTCTGACCGTGGTGAGCGAGTCCTCGGTCCACAGCGGGTGGGTCCTCCGTCGTTCATCCACGGCCAGCAGAGATCAAGTCACCACCTGGTCAATGGCTGAAACTGATTTGTCAGCACAGCTGGATACTAATCTTGATTTTCTCCGAATTTCCTTTTTAACACCTCTGTCTGTCCATATTTCTCTTTTTGATCTTCATTAAAACCAATCTCTTGGATCAACATTTTGATCTCATTTAGTCGAAGATGTGATTAGGAGAGTTTTTTTTAATTTTTAATTATCTTTTGTTGCTGACTACATTATTTATACCTGTGACAGATGGATACATGTGAAAATGTTGAAGTAGTTATCCCAGAGTCGGTACCTGACAATATCCCAGTTGGCAATGCAAATGTTCCTCTACAAGATGGAGCTGAAGCAAGCATGCTCCCTGACTCTCCAACCTTTGAGTCGTTACAGCATGATGATAGACTAACGGAAGAGGACGAAGCTGTAGCCTTAATTGGTATGTAAATTTATTCAAAGTTTCTGAGTATAATAAAATTAATCTTCAAGTAGGCATAAATGACATAAAACTAAAAGCATGTGAAGCTGCTGGGGAATTGGAGATTGTGGCATACTGGTAGCGTTTGACATGAACGCAATAGCATGTGGCACTATTATATATATACCTGAGATTCACAAAGTTGTCAGCCGGTTGCTCATCTTCTAGTCATTTGCAGTGTCTGGAGGACAGACAGTGCACGACAATGTGTTCTTAGCAAATTTTAGTTTGATGGCCCCTCTTTTTTGCAATGATCTCGAGAAAAAGGAGACAAAACAGTCAGGTAAGGAGAGAAGAGGAATTAAATGTAAAGGAGAGAGGCATATAGCTGGAAGGGGCTAGGATAGTGGGAGAAATAGGTGCATATCAGGCAGCGAGGGGGAATAGTGAGAGGGTTTGACAGAACCATTGGAGAGAGAACTTCAAAATGTACTTTGAGGTAGAGATATTCAAGCACATTATTTCAGAAGAGGGCATGCTTTTTAAGACTTCTATCACAGCTATGGGCATGATCTTGTACAGCACGTGTTCTGTGTAACAGATTTCTCCAGGAACTATTTTGTAATATTCCATTTGCAATATGTTGATATCTAGATTTAATTTTAAAGATCTAAAGACCATCAATAAGAGCATCCATCCTTAAAATCCCAACGAGCTGCAAATTCCTGTTCGAAATCCTCCAGGAATTTATTTGATCAGATATTTTAATCTTGTTAACTGGTTCATGTTTTACCTTTACATATAATGATGAGAAATGGTAACTTGTAGAGTATAAGCTAACTGCTTGACATCCACGTGCACTTCCAGCAAGTGAGCAAAGAAAGTTTGTGTAGGAAGGAACTGCAGATGCTGGTTTACACTGAAGATAGACACAAAATGTTGGGGTAACTCAGCATTACAGGCAGCATCTCTGGGGAGAAGGAATGGGTGATGTATCAGCCAGTCTGAAGAAGTTACCCATTCCTTCTCTCCAGAGATGCTGCCTGTCCCGCTGAGTTACTCCAGCATTTTGTGTCTTAACAGAAAGCTTTGGTAGCTCCTCTTCCCTATCAGAAGAATGGTAACCATACCATATAACCATATAACAATTACAGCACGGAAACAGGCCATCTCGGCCCTTCTAGTCCGTGCCGAACACTTATTCTCCCCTAGTCCCATCTACCTGCACTCAGACCATACCCTCCATTCCTTTCCCGTCCATATAACTATCCAATTTATTTTTAAATGATAAAATTGAACCTGCCTCCACCACCACTGGAAGTTCATTCCACACAGCTACCACTCTAGTAAAGAAGTTCCCCCTCATGTTACCCCTAAACTTCTGTCCCTTAATTCTCAAGTCATGTCCTCTTGTTTGAATTTTCCCTACTCTCAGTGGGAAAAGCTTATCCATGTCAACTGTGTCTATCCCTCTCATCATTTTAAAGACCTCTATCAAGTCCCCCCCTTAACCTTCTGCGCTCCAAAGAATAAAGACCTAACTTGTTCAACCTTTCTCTGTAACTTAGTTGCTGAAACCCGGGTAACATTCTAGTAAATCTCCTCTGTGTTCTCTCTATTTTGTTGACATCCTTCCTATAATTAGGCGACCAAAATTGTACACCATACTCCAGAATTGGCCTCACCAATGCCTTGTACAATTTTAACATTACATCCCAACTTCTACACTCAATGCTCTGATTTATAAAGGCCAGCACACCAAAAGCTTTCTTTACCACCCTATCTACATGAGATTCCACCTTCAGGGAACTGTGCAGTTATTCCTAGATCCCTCTGTTCAACTGCATTCCTCAATTCACTACCATTTACCATGTACGTCCTATTTTGATTTGTCCTGTCAAGATGTAGCACCTCACACTTATCAGCATTAAACTCCATCTGCCATCTTTCAGCCCACTCTTCCAAATGGCCTAAATCTCTCTGTAGACTTAGAAAATCTACTTCATTATCCACAACACCACCTATCTTAGTATCATCTGCATACTTACTAATCCAATTTACCACACCATCATCCAGATCATTGATGTGCATGACAAACAACAGTGGACCCAACACAGATCCCTGTGGCACCCCACTAATCACTGGCCTCCAACCTGACAAACAGCCATCCACCATTACTCTCTGGCATCTCCCATTCAGCCACTGTTGAATCCATCTTGCTACTCCACCATTAATATCCAACCATTGAACCTTCTTAACCAACCTTCCATGAGGAACCTTGTCAAAGGCCTTACTGAAGTCCATATATACAACATCCACTGCTTTACCCTCATCAATTTCCCGCGTAGGGCAGAGAGGAGGGGGAAGGGGGTAGAGGGGAAGCGGGGCGTAGTGGGAGAGGGATTGGTACTGTGATTATACCTCATTGACAAACAAACAGGGATTTCATGCTCTGTGGAAAGCAACAACATGAAGCATATTTGCTACGAAGATTGAAAGAAAGGATGATGCCATTCACTACTCTACAGTGGAGCCTTTTTGAACAGAAGTTAAGGTGTAAACAAAATCATAAAAAGTAAATATAAATGTTTAATATGCTAAATTATCCACCGGCTCAATGTTCTTTATTAAGAGAATTTGCCCCACAACTCGTCCTCTAGCTTCCAATCGATCTTCTATTCCAGTTGGCATTGGAAGTCTGCTACCTCGCCACTGCAAAGGGGCCATTTCATCAAATGCTTGCAATGTAAAATTGTAATGGTTCAATGCTCGTTGTGCTCTCCCCACAGTTCTGCTAAGGGTAATTTTAGTACAAGATACAATAAAATGGGTTATTGTGGATTGGCAGCACCAGGCCATTGTGCATTCTTGCTGCAGCAAAATCCTGGAAAAAAAAATAGATACATATGATATATCTGAGAAGGGTCAAGAGTGTGTGTGTGCGAGACCAAGTGCAGATCTATTGGGTCAAGATTCCACCTCTCACCCGTTCCCCCAACGCAATATTGCACCACTCACGCATAGCCTCCAAATGCGCAGGCGCATTTCTCCTCATCCCCCAGCACTCCCTCCTATTCTTCACCCTCCCTCTTCAATCCCTAGAGAGGGAGGGGGGTAGAAAGGGAGAGGTGATAGGGAGGGGGGGCAGAGAGAGAGGGGGGGGGGGGGGGGGGGGGGGGTGGGGGGGGGGGCAGAGAGAGGGGGGGTGGCAGAGGGGGTGAGATAGGGAGGGGGGGGGGGCAGAGAGAGGGGGGGGGGGGGGTGAGTAGGATATGTGAAAATGGGAAGGCTGTGGCCTAGCGTTTGGAAGAAGATAGGAAAAGCAGATTGACACATTATGGGAACACACACACACACACACAGGACAAGACTTTGTTATATAGATACACACACGCACGCACACGTAATTTGCACAAATAAATACTCCTCCCCCTCATCATTTCAAAGCTGCAATAGATTTGTTTTTTGAATATGTAAATTCAATAGCTTAAAAAAAAAAAAGATTTTGTTCAAAACTTTCACAATATTTTTCCTTTCTTTAGAAGCAAATTTAGAAAATCAAATAACTAGTGACAGTTCGTCTTGCCCTATTGGATGTCCAGATTCCAGGTGAACACTTCTAAAATTGGAAAGTGATGTTCTCTTGAAGCACGAAAGGCCATTGTGGGTTTTTTGAAGAAAAATGAAAATATTGTATGCAGTTTGGTGTGTGGAATGAAATATTAAGTCATGTATTTTAATTTATCGCTTTGCAATTCTAACTGTTTAAAATAATCTTCTCTGTATAGAACATTGGGTAATTTTTCATGGAGGTGATGAAATACATTGATCTGGTAACTCATGGGATTCCTTTTTATATATTGCAAAATTCCTGTTCTTCCAGAATGTAGATTTGTGATGCTGGAATTTAAAAATCACTGGTTATATACGTGTCCATTTTGTCTTTTTCTTTGTTCTCTCAAGTATATTTATAAATATCCTTATTTGATCACATTTTCAATGGATTTATATTGCCAATTTGTCAAATATGGATGTCTGGGGAGTTATTTGTAGCCAGTTGTCATATTGTGATATTGTCAATGATCTTAACCGGACTAGTAACATATTTCAGGGAATTATCCTGTTCTACCAGTTTGTCCCACTACCGTTCCACGATGTTTGGTAGATTTCTCCAAGTGGCCCTTCCATTTTATGGATATTGTGTGCTAATTTAGTTCCACCTGTGGCTGCACGGGTTCGCCATTAAAATGCACTAAAAAGATTGAATAATTAAACAAATGTTTGTTAAGCATTTCAATTATGACGATGGTCATAAAAGACCAATATCATTGGATTAAAATTTCAAATACCTGCACTTCAAAACTTGTCCGAATTTACTGGTAAACTTTCCATTATTATAATAAACCAATTAACTTTTGATAAAGCTGCATTACTGCTTCATAACAATGTTAATACAATTATACTACCCATTATTGTAGTATTGTCAAATTTTAAGGGCAATTTGAAATTGGCAATATTTTATAATTATGCCAGACCAATAAGATCTTGTGCTTCATTTTAATGTAAAAGAGCAATAAAACAATGTGCCTTATGAACATAAATTTATAACCATAATCTGCAAAATATATCATTGTGGTAGTAATTTATAAAACTGCATTAATCTTTGGGACAAAAATTCAAGATTTAAAACCAAATTAAAACAAAATTGCTCATTACTGCATTATGGAATATTAACAGCATATGGCATATTACAAAAACATGGAAATGCATTAACATTTTATCCTGTTCAGTGCAGGTCACTGTTTGCCACCATTTTATTTTTAAAGTGAGCCCATAGATGCAAGCAGTGAGATACCAAAAGAGACGGCGTAGTATCTTCTTTTATAGTAAATTAAATGCCAACATTGCTTTCTAACAAAATGTAAGTTGTCATGAGAAGATGAACATTAGGCTACATACTTGCAGTTCCTTTAGTAGAACTTGCTCTAGTCTGCCATTTCATTTATGTCTGGCTGGCTACAGTTTAAAATGTTTCTTGTAAAGATTCTAAGGTCAATTTGTAATTTTTTTTAAACGATGGCAGTGATGGTGGGGATTTAAGGCTTTGGAGACCAGGCCAAGTGAAATTGTGTGCATGCAATAAACACATTCTGAACTGTGTAATTTTTGTGCATTTTAATTGTCTTTAACATTTTTCAGATGATTAAGTCATTAAGGACAAGTATAAATTCCAGCCTGCCTTTTTATTTCAATTTACACATTATGAAAAATTGGACCCCACTATTGTTATACTAAATGCACAAATAAGGATTTCATCAGTGTTATGAAATAGTGCCACATTTCTTATGGTGCATGAGAATAGAACATTTAACACAATTTGGTTTAACTGGACGCTGAGGCTGAATTTTCCTACCTCTGATTACATGGTGCTATTATTTTCAGTCCACTCATTAAAATGAGGATCACAAACTAACCAGCCTGGAAGCAGAAAACATTAGCTTTACATTCTGTGGGACTACTTGAACAGACGATTGGTTTTTACTCCTTCCTCAATTAACACATGAAACAATTCATTCTGGTTTGCAGGATCTTGCTGTTCAATTTAGCAATGAACTACAAATTAAATACTGACCATGGGTGCTGTCTACGCAGTTTATGTTCTCCCCGTTGCATGCATGGGTTTTCTCTGGGTGCTCCAGTTTCCTCCCACACTCCAAAGACATACAGGTTTGTAGGCTAATTGGCTTGGTTAAATTGACCCTGGTGTGTGTAGACTCAGTGGGCCGAAGGGCCTGTTTCCATGCTGTATCTCTAAACTAAAAATTAGACTTTGACATTTTCTGTTGCTTGCTCATTGATGTTAAAAATGGACACCTCATCCCTGAGAAAACGTAATCTGATTTAGCACTGCATACTCATTGCAGACTCTCTAATCTAGTTACTGGTTTCGTAGGATTAGCTGGCAGGTCTTTCTGTTTAGGATGTAATTTCTCCATTGAGACTGCCATTATTCATCATGACTGAGCTAGAACAATATTAACATTCCCATCTACATCTGGAACTGTGTGCTGAGGAATAATCTTAGTTTCCACTCACCCCAACCAAAGGATAAATTAGTTTCAATTATATTTTGGTTAAAGTGACCATCACAATTTATCAATGTCGAACTCGCATCTTACGCACTATATTGTCCACTCAGCTGGTGGAGTGCAGATGCAACAACATTCACACCATCAAGCAGTCTGCTTCATTCGTACTCCATCAATCATCCTATACACTCATTCCCATCACCCCTAGCACAGACGTTACAGCGTATCATTTACAAAATGCAGTAGAGGTGACCTGTCTTATGGAGGGTTACATTTCTAGAAAACTACATATAGTGATTTTCCAGAATAAAGTTCCCATTGAATCCCATTTTTAAGTAGAGATGCATTCCTATGGGACGTTTTTCCCTCATAACAAGCCATTTTATTGGCGATGACTAAGTGACCCACTGTTGCTATTTGACAGCCGAGGCCAATATTAGACCCTGGGGAAAGATTATGAAAAAGAAAGAAATGTTGACAATTTTTATTTTTACTCAATACTGTGGGGCAATCTGGTTTGGATACGAGCCAAATTCCTCCTATGCCACAGCTCTTCCAATCCCAAGGACATCTCAGTGCATGCCTGTCATCTGCAAGGGATTATCTCTAATACACAAGGCTCACTGATTACAAAAGGGATGAGATCATTGAGAAAGGTGGCAAAGGAGTTCAGCTCGGTAATGATTTAACGTGTGGTGGCCAAGGCTAAGGAATTACTTTCAGGAGAGGGCTATGGCTACTGCAACTCCTCACAATGCAACGTTTCTGATAAAATGACTTTCAGGTGAGAATTACGGCAGTGCTGCATTTTTAAGCAAAGTTCGTAAAATAGGCAATAGGTGCAGGAGTAGGCCATTTGGCCCTTCGAGCCAATGTGATCATTGTTGATCATCCCCAATCAGTACACCGTTCCTGCCTTCTCCCCATATCCCCTGACTCCGCTATTTTTAAGAGCCCTATCTAGCTCTCTCTTAAAAGCATCCAGAGAACTTGCCTCCACCGCCCTCTGAGGTAGAGAATTCCACAGACTCACCACTCTCTGTGAGAAAAAGTGTTTCCTCGTCTCCGTTCTAAATGGCTTAATCCTTATTCTTAAACTGTGGCCCCTGGTTCTGGACTCCCCCAACATCGGAAACATGTTTCCTGCCTCAACCGTGTCCAATCCCTTAACAATCTTATATGTTTCAATAAGAACCACTCTCATCCTTCTAAACTACAGCGTACAAGCCCAGCCGCTCCATTCTCTCAGCATATGACAGTCCCGCCATCCTGGGAATTAACCTTGTAAACCTACGCTGCACTCCCTCAATAGCAAGAATATCCTTCCTCAAATTAGGAGACCAAAACTGCACACAATACTCCAGGTATGCTCACTAGGGCTCTGTACAACTGTAGGACCTCTTTGCTCCTATATTCAATTCCTCGTTTTATAAAGGCCAACATGCTATTCGCTTTCTTCACTGCCTGCTGTACCTGCATGCTTACTTTCATAGACTGACGTACAAGGACCCCCAGATCCCGTTGTACTTCCCCTTTTCCCAACGATGCCATTTAAATAGTAATCTGCCTTCCTGTTTTTGCTACCAAAGTGGATCACCAACTTCCTGATAGACAGGAAGCAGCATGAGGCTGGGAAAGCACATCTCGGACCCACAGACCCTCAGCATAGGAGCACCGCAAGGCTGCGTACTCTCTCCTCTCCTTTACTCTCTCTACACTAATGACTGCACCTCCACAGACTCCTGTCAAGCTTCTCAAGTTTGCGGATGACACAACCCTGATTGGACTGATCCAGGATGGGGAGGAATCTGTCTAGACAGAAGTGGCACAGCTGGCGGCCTGGTGCCTTCATAACAACCTGGAGCTCAATAGACAGTGAAATTGATAGTAGACTTTAGGAGAGCTCCCCCTCCCACCATCAACAACACCACAGTCACATCTGTGGAGTCTTTTAAGTTCCTTGGAACCATCATCTCCAAGGACCTGAAATGGGGGGCCACCATCGACTGCACAGTCAAAAAGGCCCACCAGAGGATGTACTTCCTGCAGCAGCTGAGGAAACACAATCTGCCACAGGCAATGATGGTTCAATTCTATACTGCCATCGTAGAGTCTGTGCTCACCTTCTCCATCATGTTCTGGTTTGGCTCAACCACCAAGCACGACATCCGGAGGCTGCAGCAAATCGTCCGATCAGCTGAGAAGGTTGTTGGCTGCAACCTTCCCCCCTCCCCATTGACAAACTGTACACTGCAAGGGCCAGGAAGCGAGAAGGTAAGATCATCTCTGACCCCCTCTCACCCTGGCCACAAACTCTTTGAAGCACTTCCCTCTGGAAGGCGAAAGCAAAGCCAGACATAAAAACAGCTTGTTTCCACGAGCAGTAGCTCTACTCAATAACCAAGTCTGATTTTTTTCTTTTCTTCGCTCCATAGATGAGTTTCTCCAGCAATTGTGTACCTTCGATCTTCCAGCATCTGCAGTTCCTTCTTGAACAACCAAGTCTGTAGCCTCCTTTTGCTCTTGCTTTTTATTTCATTGACATGCTTAAATTATAATGTTTTATTATTGACGTTTAATGTTTTATGTGTCATTCTTAATTGTTACTGTATGTCGTGTTGTTACTTGTGAGCGTAGCACAAAGGCAAATTCCTTGTATGTGTACATACACGGCCAATAAACATTTCATTTTTCAAGCTCTTCTTATTTAGGTTTTTTTATTTCAGTGAGTTTGTCTTCTATGTTTCGTTGCACTTTTTTCAGCTCGACACTTTTCACTGGCAGATCTGCACATGTTGTTGAACTTGGTGATCATGGTGACGCTAGCCACGTGGTCCTACCTTGCTCCACAGACTTGCCCTAGAAAACTCCAGACAGTTGAAGCCACACTCCCTATTTATTGGAACCACCTACATGAGCTTGAAGCTTAGATTTTACTCTTCATTATTGTATGACATATGGGGAGTCTGCGAGCAGTGTTGCAATGCTAATTTTTTACAAACTCACTCACCCACCCACTCCAGACTGGTCCCTCCACCGACACTCCTCGACTCGACTGCCCACCCGCAGGCCCAGAGCTCCACAGCTGGACCGCAGCGCCGCCTGCCCGACCACCACGAGGCCGAGATGGCCACCATGAGGAGCAGCAACACATCCACCACTTCTCCGACCACCGAAACTGCCGCCAATGCCGATTTTCACCACCTCCCCGGACCACCGAAATTGCCATGGCTGCCAACTTTCACCGCTCGTATCTCCACTCCAGCGACTCGCCTCCCAACCGGCCACCAGTGGGCCAGAGCCGTCACCTTACCAGAGTTCCAGGCATCAGCCCCACAACTTCCACGATACAGACAGCACATGGTCAGACTCTGCTGGTTCCTAGTGCTCCTCCCCTCCTACATGCAACATTGTTAGCAAACATATCTAACAATATTTCACAATTTTTTAATCAATATACACATTATAAACGATGAAAAAAACGGCACATTATTCTGCATGATTTAATACTTTTATCATGAAAAGTGAATTTAAGGACCTATGATAAATCCAAGGACTTTCAAGGTCTTGAAAAAGTTTTAAATTCCAACTGTCAAGAACTGTACGAGCCTCGTTTAAGAAATTTCCCATGTCCACATACTGGAGAAAGTATTGCAAACAAGGACTCAGCTTTGACTGCCAATCCAATCAATCTTATTGCCTCCCCCCCCCCCCCCCCCCCCCCCCCCAGTATTGATCAACTAAAATAAAAACTGACAATTTTGCAGTATTCTTCCCACACTTCATAAAAGTGAGTTTTATTCCATACCTAAAAATGTTTGCATAATGATTTGTGAATTTGGTTAGTTCAGAAATCATAGGAACAGATGCAGGCAATTCAATCCTACTTCAAGTTTGAGTCTATGCCGCTAATAAAGTCTACTCTGCCATTCAATCATGGCTGATCTATCTGTCCCTCACAACCCTATTCTTCTTACTTCTCCCTGTAACCTTTGACAACCTTACTAATCCAGAACCTATCAATCTCCGCTTTCAAAATACCCAGTCTTGGCTTCCACAGCCGTCTGTGGCAATATATTCCACAGATTCACCACCCTCTGGCTAAAGAAATTCCTCTTCATCTCTTTTATTCTGAGGTTGTGCCCTCTGGTCCTAGACTCTCCCACAAATGGAAATATGCTATTCACATCCACTATCCAGGCCTTTTTAAAATTTAGTAAGTTTCAATTAGATCCTGCCGTATCCTTCTAATCTCCAGCAAGTCCAGGCCCGAACCGCTAAGGGCATAACAAGTGGCTGCCTATATAGCTTAACACTTAGGCTACAGTAACAGCTAAAACATGTAATTCCTATTACCAGTGGGTTACTCTGTGCAAGGGAACATAGCCATTCAAATGCTTTGTCCAATGCTTTCAGCAAGAGACTCCGCCACCATTAGGGTAATTATGGATGAGTAATAAATGCTCACCTTGCTAGTGATGCCCAAATTCCAAAAAAATTATAACAAGCATACCATTTCCAACAGCCAGAAATATATATGATTTACTTTCCATCCCCCGGAGTTCATCTGAATGTGCTTGCTGGCAAGTGAAGTACTGGCAGGAAAATGAGCAGCTCAAGTTTGCCCTGAAAATTAGCAATTAATATCCCTCAATACAAATATCAATAACCAAGTAAATGGTGCTTCATATTTCAGCATTTTAATTAAAACAAAACTTTTATAATCAATATCCATGAAGTTTCAATTTAAACATTGTTCACTTTCTTTTACTTTGGTACTTCATGAACTTTAAGTCATTAATATAACTTGCACTATGTTTATACATACAGCATCAAGAAATGAAATAAACTGGTTGTATTCTTTTAAAGAAAGTATACCCCAAATTAAATAGAAGTCAGCAAAGTGATGTTCTTTGCTATACAACTCTACCCTCCCAAAATGTGACCAAGATGCTAATCAGTATCAGTTTGTATGCTTGTATAACAAGAAAATAAATCAGGTCCCATTTGGGTAAACTTGCTGGTTACGAAAGGCTTACGGTTTTGAAACAAAACTAGTTATTTTTCAGTCGTGCACTGAAATCACATAGAAGTTCCCAATGAATTCCCGAGTTACATTGTGAAGCTTGCCTTCCTTTATTTAGATGATTTTGCTTCCGGAGGATTTTCTCCAGTATCCAGCGTTTTCAGTAACCTGAATAGGCCAGCTGCTTCTCGTATTCGGCTAAACTCAATGCAGAAGGCCTGCACTTCAATGAACAAGTCCTGGACGTTGATTATCTTGTTTCTGATTAAAGACTGGAGGAAGACACATACAAGGCGCACCAAACGGTTCTAAAAGATAACAGAGTTAGTTAAAACTTGAGCGATGTTGCTAAAATTTATCAGGTAGTCTATTTTTCAAATCTGAGAAACATAAAACTAGTACAATTTATCTGCAGTATATCTTACACAACATTACAATTGAAACAAGGGCAACACAGTGGCGCTGCAGTAGAGTAGCTGCCTTACAGCGAAGGAGTCCCGGGTTCGATCCTGACCACGTGCTGTCGTACAAAGTTTGTATGTTCTCCCCGTGACCACAAGAGTTTTCTCCAGGAGCTTCAGTCTCCCATACTCCAAAGAAGTATAGGTTGGTAGGTTAATTGGCTTTGGTAAAAATAAAGTGTCCCTAGAGCTTAGGATATTGCTAGTGTACAGGGATCGCTTTTTGGCGTGGACACGGTGGGCCGAAAGGTCTGTTTCCACGCTGCATCATTAAACTTAAAAACTAAAATAAACTGATCCTTTATTTCACCAAGTAATATTGATTCATATGGAAAATTCCACAAATACCAGCAGGGCTAATTAACCCTGCTTCCCATGCAAACCTTGACCCAGTTATATTCACAGCGTATCTCCCTTTAAACTGGAAGATCCAAACAGTTGATGCCTATATCCAAATTAGCACCAGGCCTTATTAATCCATCTTCCTCATTTTGCTGACCTACAGGTAACTGATTGAGCACTGTCTTGACTTAAGTCCTATTCTGGTTTTCAAATCTGGCTAGGTAGGCAGCGCGGTAGGCGGCGGCGTCTCTGGCCAGCAGTGGCCTCTGCAGCCTGTCCGTGTTTTATTATTTTTTGTCTGTGTTTTTATGTAGTTTTTGTTATTTTATGTTGGGGTGTGTGTGTGGGGGGATGGGGGTGGGGTGGGAGGGGGGGGGGGGGAAACTTTTGAATCTCTCCCTGCACTGGAGACCCGACCTTTTCTCGTCGGGTCTCAGGTGTCGTTGAGGCCGCAACGAGGAGCGGCCTCCAACGGGAAGAAGCCGGGGACTCTGGTGCCGACTCACCGTTGCCGTCGCGGAGCTGGCCGAGACCAGAGCGGGTGGAGCGGTGGAGGAGCGTTGCTGCTGCTGCTGCCGCTGCCGCTGCTGCTGCCGATGCGAAGGCTGCTACTGCGGGTCTGCAGACGGCGGCACCGGGAGCCCGCGGATCCCTGGAGGGAGACCGCTTTTCGGGGCTCCTGCAACGGCGACTTCTCCCGCCCGTGTTGCGGAGTTGAAGAGCTCCTGGAGCGGGGCCTGACATCACTGCCCCGCGCGGCTGGAATGGCCGCGGGACTTTGCGAGCGCACACCGGGGGCTCCAACACCAAGACCCGGTGTGCGACCTCGCACCACCCGGCGTGGCTTCAATGGCCGCGGGACAATCGCCATCGCCAGCCGGGGGCTTTGACTTTGACTCTGACATCGGGGGGGGGGGGGGGGGGGGGGGGGAGTGCAGTGGAGAGATAAGTTTTTTTGGCCTTCCATCACAGCTATGTGATGGATGTTTATGTAAAATGTAATTATGTTGTGTCTGGGGTCTATTTGTGTGTAATGTATGGCTGCAGAAACGGCATTTCGTTTGGACCTCCAGGGGTCCAAATGACAATTAAATTGACTCTGACTCTGACTCTCTACGATTTGAACCCTCCCTGTATCTGTATAGATTTCTCTGGTCTTATAGTGCACCTCTGTGCTTCTAAATGTTTTTATCTGTGCTTACCTGCCTAAAGCTGCTCAGCTTTGCCCTGTCCTGTTAGCACACTCCAAATCCTATTTTTTTCACTGGGGTAAATTTAAGCATGACAAGCACCATAATTTAAGTTCATACAGAGTATTTGGGAAACAGATTTAATCATCACAGTAAATAGAGCTGGAAAAGCAACGTAAGAATGTTAAAAATATTCAATGAGAAACTAGATTATCAAATTTAAAAGGCAATTTTAACGATGCAATAGGTTTAGAAAAATATACTGATATCAACAAGCGAGGTTTTGAACCCTAGGTAGTGGAGCCCGTTTGCTGTAGCTGGAGAGATAGGGTCCTAGACACAGCAGAAGGGACCAGCCAATTAAAGGTCAGAAAGGAGGAATTTCATCACAGAAAGGATTGGCATTCCTGCTTCGGAACACTGCATATGCTCAATTGTTTCACATATGAGGAGAACTTTTTTCACACAGAGAGTGGTGAATCTCTGGAACTCTCTGCCACAGAGGGTAGTTGAGGCCAGTTCATTGGCTATATTTAAGAGGGAGTTAGATGTGGCCCTTGTGGCCAAGGGGATCAGAGGGTATGGAGAGAAGGCAGGTACGGGATACTGAGTTGGATGATCAGCCATGATCATATTGAATGGCGGTGCAGGCTCGAAGGGCCTACTCCTGCACCTAATTTCTATGTTTCTATATTCCAGGCAGGAAAGACAGACATTTGGACACCAAGGGAATCAGGAGATTGGGGATCCCTGTCAGAATCAACGGGGCTGCACGGCCTATTTCTACTTCCACTTCTCATGTTAAGTTCTTGATGCTTTACAGAACTCTGCAAGATAAAGGGCACCAAAATGTGTTCTTTGCATGATCTTCAAAGGGGAGGGAGAGCCACACAGTGGGGTAGTGGAATAAGAATAATGCAGGACTGAATAAGAAAAATAGAAAAAGATTGAAGGTACACAGTCAGGCCAAATGGGAAAGTGGAACGTCATAAAGGAAAAAAAAATCAACCTCAAAGCCCCACCGATCACACATGCTGTAAGTAGTTTGTCTACAGCAAGCTAGTCAAACGGGGAGCAGCAGAAATTATTTAAACTATTTCTTGATGTATGCTTTAAGGCTGACCAACCCAGTAGGTACTCATCAGATCATCAGAGCTAGTAAGTCCCCTGGCGTACCGCGCAAGGCGAAGACGTCTCCTGACGTACCGCACAGCCATACCTAAACCGCATGCCTGACTCGCCTGCTGCAAAACCGGGAACCTGCCTGGAGAGTGAAGCCTGGCCCCTGAAGAGTGGAATCAGAGAGCAGGATGGAGGGAGGTGGCGGACACTGGAAAAAGGCCTGGTAAGAAGAACCAGCGTGGGTAGTATGAACCATAGAGGCATCGTCTAATAGTGTACGAGAATATAAATCCAATTTACAAAGGAGCACACATTAACAGCAGGAAAATATTAATAATGAACATGTTCATTACCTGCATGTATTTATCCTTGATCTGTTCACAAGTGGAGATACAATTTGAAATATAGAGGTGAATAAATTCTGGAGGAAGGTCAACAGCTGTGGTTAACCTACAAAGTAACCGAGAAAAGTAATCAGTTAGTTGTATTCACACCTGGACATGATGGGTTTGGCAATAAAACAAATTATAGAATTTAAGTATTTTTGAAGTTAACAGACAAGTTAAATTTTAACATGCTATATATTTTAAGCATCAGACTTCCAGAATCAAGCAAATTCATGCTGTGAATAGGTCAAAGGAAGACAGAATTGGGATTGACAGATGGATCAACAAGACACCATTAAAACAAATCCCTCACAGCACAAGCTATCCATCATTATTCAAGTTTGTACATGTTGAAGAATGTTATGTGTAGTGCATTCTAAGTGCTAATTTCTTGGGTAGTGTAGTGCTAAAATAAGGGAAGAAACAAAAGAATAGAACTCACCTATTTACAACTTCCATGGAATGAAGAGACATGTCCATATTTACAAGTACAGAAAAGTATTCTGTAATCTGGCTTGATTGCATTAGCTTCAGTAACATCTCTATTGCCACCAAGGGGTTATTTTCTACCAGATCAGGCAGCTTGACAGGAGTCAGTCCAATGTGGTAAACTAGCTTTGGATCTTTTTCTAATTCACCCAGGAGCTATTATAAAATAAATTAAGCAAAGACCTTTGTTATTTTGATGCAGTAAAATTAGTTTTTTTTTTAATTGATAAATCAAATAATTAATCATATACAAGTATAGAAGATAAAACAGTACAGCACAAGAACAGACTGTTTGTCCCTATTTTCCTGCCAAACATAACACTGTTAATCTGCCTGGAAATGAGAGAAGACATATCCTCAACGTAAACCTCAGATTGCTACATAAGAAGTTTTATGGCAATTACTCTGAAAGCAGTTAAACTTTATGCATAAAACTGAGAAATTACATTGTAATTATTCAAAACTTACTAAATATTTAATACATAAATTAAAAGATCAAGCCTATTTTCAACATTAAACATACATTAAATGTACATTAAACCACTATTGTAATCCCTTTATGGCCTCAGATTCCATTCTTCAATTCTGGTCTCCTAACCTCTCTCTCCCCCAACCGTGACAACTGCGTTCAGCTACCGAGGTGCCAAATTCAAGAGTTACATAGAAAATATAGCACAAGAACAGGCCCTTCCGTTCACAACATCTGTTCTGAACATGATGCCAAGACCAGCTCTTATCTGCCTGCACATAATCCATATCCCTTTGTTTCCTTCTCTAAGCTTCTTAAAAACCATTATCGTATTAACCTCAACCTCCAGCCCCAGAAATGCATTCCAGGCACCACCTTCTGTGCAAACAATATTTCCCAACATTTTGTTTAAACTTTGTCCCTCTCACCTTAAAGTTATGCCCTCTAACGTAGCCTAATGAAAGTCCTACGCCTCGACCCATGAAAGCAAGCATACCATATGCCTACTCTACCACTCTAATTGTATTACCATTTTCAGGGAGTTATGGGCTTGGACCCAAAGATCCCTCTGTACATCAATGCTGTTAAGGGTTGCGCTATTAATTGTACAGTTTCCCCTTCCATTTGACCTCCAAAAGTGCAATACAGCACATTTGCTCAGATTAAACACCACTTGCTAGTTCCCTGCACATTTTTGTATCTGATCTATATCCCACTGAGGTCCCTGCGAAACTCCACTTGTCACAGACCACCAGCCTGAATATTGTCCCTCCATCACAACCCTCTACCTTCTATCAGTGAGCTACTTCTGAATCCATACCACCAAGTCATTGTTAATCCCATGCATCTTCTGGACCAGCCTACCATGGAGGACTTTATCAATTGCCTTACTAAAATCCATGTAGAGAACATCCACTACTCTACCCTCAATCAGGTTTATCACCTCCTCAAAAGCTCAACCTAGTTAGTAAGACACAAACTGCCGTGTACTCAGCCATGCTAATTAACCCATTCTCTTCCAACTGGGAGTAAATCATATTCGGAAGAATTCTCTCCAATGACTTCCTTTCAGGCCTATAATTCCCAGGATTCTCTCTACTTCATTCTTAAATGAAGGGACAACATTGGACCATAAGACATTGGAGCAGAATTTGGTCATTTAGCCCACCCTAGTGCTCTGCAAGAGCCCAACACCACCTCCTTCTTAATCACAAATTGCCTGTACATATTAATATTCTGCACACTTATCTCACTGTCTTCCATGTCCTTCTCCTTGGTGAAAACAGGTGTAAAGTACTTGTTTAGTACCTTGCTACATCTCCAGACTCCTAGCACAATTTCCCTCCTTTATCAGTGAGTGGTTCTATCGTGACCCTCATTACCCTCTTGTACTTAATGCAGGCACAAAAAGCATTAGGTTTTTTTTTAAAATCTGGCTCGCCAAAGCCATTCGTGGCCCCTTTTAGCCATTCTAGTCACCCGTGAGTTCTTTCCTCCTTTCTTTATATTCCTGAAATACCCTGTCTGATTCTATTCTCTTAAACCAAATGTACAACCTTTTTGGTCAATTAAGGTCCCCTACTTTGCCACCTGTATCCCTCCTCCTCACTGGAACATCGATCAACTGGTTTAAACGATTCTCACATGTCATACATGAACTTACCCAAGAACAACTGCTCCTAACGTACCCTCCTGAGCAACTGCTTTACCTTACTCCAATTTAGTACCTCCCCCAAGGTCCAGCCTTCTTCCTATTCTAAACAATCTTAAAACAAATGGAGTTGTGATCACTATGCCCAAACTGCTCTTCCACTGAAACACCAGGCACCTGGCCAGGCCTATTTCCCAGCACAAAGTCCAGTATGTTCTCTTCTCAAGTTGGATTATCCACAAACTGTTTCAAGAAACCCTCTTGAATACACCTTAGAAATTTTGCCCTTTGGCATTGAGCAAGTCCCAGTCAATATTGGGGAAGTCATCACCCACTGACAACCCTGTGCTTTGGCATCTTTCAGTAATCTGTTTACATATGTTTCTCTATCTAATTCCATTAGAGTGCTTGCATCTTTCTTATTTCTAAGCTCTACCCAAATCACCTAAGTGGACGAACCCTCCAGTATGTCCTCTCTAATTGTCACCGCGACAGTCTCCCTGAATAGTAGCACAACTCCTTTACCTCTTTTGCCTCCCTCTTAGCCACACCTGAAACATCAAAACCTCGGAACATTGAGCCACAAGCCATGTACCGTTGCAACCATGTTTCCACTATGACCACATTAGTCCCAAGCACTGATCCAGAACAAGTCCATCTGCTTTTCCACAATAGTCCTTGCATTAAAATAAACACACTTCAGCTTATCAGCGATCACCATGCTCCTTTTCCTCTCCCTTCCCGTCTTTTCTTTGAGACTAACTGGTCCTAACATCTACCTTCCCATCACTCTTTCCAACTTCTCACCTACTCCTCTGGTTCCACCCCACTGCCGCTAGTTTAAACCCTCCTGAGTAGCACTAGCGAACCTCCCTGCAAGGATATTGGGATCCCTGCAGTTCAGAAACAACCCATCCTTCTTCCCTAATCTCTTTAATTCTGCATCTTCTTTAGCGAAATCTTTTGGCCAGCTGCACAATTTTAAATCGGTGTCAAATCTTGCCTGACATCTGGTGTTATGAAATGTAATGGGACAATTTACTGCAAAAAGCCATGCAAAAGCAAGTTGTTGCTTTGGTAGACTATAGTAATAAATATAGAAATGGATGTCAGGTAAAAGTGAACTCAAAATAATTTTCTCCTTTTCCCCTATGATGTTTGCTCCGAGCACAGTTAGTCTTGCCAACTTATCTTGCATAAACTACTAATTAATAGTCCTAATTAACCAGTGTGATGTTTTCTTTGGAATCTCACGATGTGGTTTACTGAAGACTAACTTCTGTATTAGTTCTGCTTTTCCTTTGTTATTCATCCACCATAATCCAGTTCTCTCATTTGCATTAATTTTCATAGAGGGCTGGATAATCATTTAGAGCAAGGGTTCCCAACCTGGGGTAAATTCTCCCCCAGGGGGTACATTTTGCCTACCCAAGGGGTAAATTTGTTGATTCTGGATTTGTACATATATTTTCTCATTGACTGACTGTGCTTGGTGCTGGTAATTACCAGTTGAGATTGTGATGATTGGGTTTTAAAGATGTTGTTGCACCCTCCATACCTTTTGTACTGCTTGCATCCCTGTGAAGGATTGATGAAATCCCTATTGTTTTTATATCTGTCAAAATCCTGCCTGTATACGTCTCATTCTTCCAACAGTTGGGGGAGAGTAGGTAATCTTAGTGTTCTCCCAAGAGTTTGATTTCTCTACTTTTCTCAGTTCCACTGCATGTTGATTTTTTACGCATATCATCCTTATTCAGGTGTAATTGTTTCTTTCATATTTCTCTCACCTTCAGGCAATTTTCAAAATTGGGTTCAATACTTATTGCTGTATTCTCTAATGGTCTATTCTCTTGCCTATTTTGGAATGCATAGTTATAGACAAGTACCTTGAATACGAGAAATTCACGACCTTTCTTATATAAGCTAATCTACTTACCCCAATCCATGCAAGACTTAAAACCCACATTAAAACCACTCTACCTTTCCCAGCTTTATGATCACTTACTATCTGGTCATGAGAGTTGTCACTTAATAGCAAATATGATATCAGGATTTACCACATGGTTCTGGCAATCAGAGCTGCAATTTCCAAACAAAGAATATTGGTGGTGTATTGTATCGATGGTCCTAATGATCCAGCCGTTTGATTTTCAATTACCTGTGTTTGTTGCTGTGCAGACAAGGGACTCTTGAAGGCCTTTGCCATGATGCGCTTAATTTCCACCCCAGTGCTGTTTTTAACACACATGGTTTTATCCCATTGGATTGTATGATCAGGTTCTGTGGGGTTTAGCCAAGCTAGCTCATCTTCACATACATGAAGTGGAGGAGCAGGCCGAATAAACTCTGGCCGAAAGTGACCTTCACACGAGAGAAAAAGAACCGTGATTAATTTTACTATTCCACTGGAACAAAAATTGATAATAAAAATGTATTAGCCTGGAATTTCCTGATAATTGCCCATAATTCAGTATGGCTCTCCAGCACAACCCACATAACTCTATAGAAGTTCATGATTTTCTCATAATTGAGTCCACGTGCACATCCACCATTCTGATTGCACCCTTACAATGGACTCCTTGGATTGGCTTCAAATTTCCTGCCATTCCACTAATTACTTTCTTAACATCGAGCAATATTTACAATCAGGGAAATTAAATATGTCTTTTTTTTAGAAATAAAAGACAAACTATTTATTTTCTTTAACAACTTCAAAGAAAGCTTCTTGGCGGTCCAGTTTTCTTTTTCCTCCAACATTTTACCAGCTAAGCACTTCACTGCCCATATTATAGGAGTCAATGCAGAGTGAAATACTGAATACTCTTAATGTGCAGAAGATCTTCCTCAAGTTAACACGAGTAAAATCCCTAGGAATCATGCAATACAGGTAACTTTTGCAGGATTGCAAATCACTCTGCACGCATCAATGAAGTGGCCATTAGCATGGTAATGCAGCCAAACATCTTTTTTGCTTCTTTCCATGTGCAACGGTACTCCATTTGCCTGGTGAACTAGATGGCCTCAATGTTAATGATGATGGCCATTTATGAAATTATTTACTACTAACTTGGTCCCACACAAGAAAGGATGGCTTTCTGTGCTAAGTAACTTGTCATAACAAAAGCTAGTAAAACAAATTAATTTAATGTACTGTACAAGTTGAACTCACGTTTTGCGTAAGAGTCAAACATTTTAAATTCTTTTTTTGGATATCAATTTAAGAGCACCTACTTTCTATTGGTGGCCTTGGTCCACTCACTAAAGCCTCTATGATTTGAGTTGCGACAGAACTGTCAAATCCCGAATTAGAAGAGTCGGGATCAGGATCGGGGAGTATACTTGGAAAACTGGCTTTGCTCTGTGTTGGCAATTCAGACTGGCGCTCTGCAGAATAAATAAAAGATTAGGCACAAAAATGTACAAACAATATTCAGAAAACATCATACAGTTCCTTACAAAAATCATCTAAAACCTATAAATCTTTAAACAGAAGTAATTCTGTAAAGGCTGCAGAATTGAACTAATGAACAATTCTCCTGTCAATCACATTGGAATAAGTGACTGAGATTGACTTTGTAATAATCCTTCATTTCATTTTTTTGGAAACAACGTCCTTCCTATTTTGAAAGAGGTTGCAGTAGTTACTGTCACGTTTGCTGTTGTTTCTCTTTAAGCAGACTATTTTCATGAGTGTATTAACTTTGTTTATTATACAATGGATTAGCCATCTTGTTGTGTGCAATGTCTCTATAGTCCATTGATAATACTATTTCAGCCTTTTCTGTACTTCATAATAACACACAACACACTACAATTTAATGTCCCTTATAGCTTTACCAATTTTATTTTTGTAAATCAGTTTAGAATTGCCTAAATATGACAGTATTTTGAAATTTTGTTTCAATCTGCTACATTTTGTTGAGTAGATAAATGAGCAGAGGCAGGCTACAACAATAAAGCAAAATCCTAACAATTCCAGTCAGAGGCAGGTTGGTTTCTTTTTTGTATTGCTAAAGTTTCTGAATCTTGTCAGTGATTCTAGCAATTATTGGTATAAAAAAAATACTCTATATGATAACTGCAGTCTACATTTTGTGAGTTGCGAAAAGAGTACGCATTCATAAGGTAACAATAGAATGTATTCTTGGCTTTGCAGGCAAGGTACTGTGGCTACAGCTTTGTAAAAAGGAAAATAACAATTTCACTCACCTGCTAAGGCCAGTTGCAAGCCACTAATGTCTACATTCTGAGGCATGTTACCGACATCCATACATGCAATCTGACGGGGAGTCTTCTTAAAAAGTTCTCTTGGGGGAGCCAGCATTAACTGAGAGAGGAAAAACTTCTCCGGAGGTGTAATAGGTGGCAAAAACCCTGTAATACAAAGCAAGGCTTGACTTGAATTTATTACACAAGGATGATTAAACGTTAGCAACTCCAAAGCATGTAAAGTCCAAATATTATCCCAAATAATTCTGAATATTGATTGATTGTGATATATATATATATATATATATATATATATATAAATATATATATATATAATGGACTTTTCATTTTATTTGCAATCTTAAGAATTCTAATTACCCAGAGGAATTTTCTTGGAAGACAATTGTTACTAAAATAGCAGATTTGACTCATGTGTCTGAAATGCCTATTGTGCATTCATTCTTTGATGGAAAACACCACCGCGCAGCTAGCCCTCAGTTTAACCTCAACTGCAATGTTCATGTTGTAGGTCTGTGATGAAGGTCGACATATTTTCTGCATTATGCATGGAGACAGTTGTAAACAAGTCACAGTACAGCTAGCCCATGCTGAATACCTTGACATTTTCCAACAGTGATTAGATTTATATTACAAGTGTTAAAAACGTTCTGAAAGGAGTCTGCACATCATATTCACAAGTCATCCTCAAGTATATCTATCTCATCCAGTACCAATTACTTAAATGTAACTCGTCTTTCAAACAGGCAAGAATTTACTCAATTAGCAGCTGAACTACAGCTGTATTATGGGAGACATGTTTTACCATTTAATCCAATATGTCTTTAAAGCGAAATGCCGTACCTTTCATCTACCCAGGGAATTCACCTCTACCATCATGTTGGAGGGCTATATACCACCCTAACCTAATTGCAAGGTGACACTGGGCGAATTATACACAGTCATCAATTACCGAATTGAAACTCACTGAATAGGGAAAGGCCTGGACAGAATTGATGTGGGGAGGATGTTTCCACTAGTCGGAGAGTCAAGGACCAGAGGGCAAAGCCTCAGAATAAAAGGACGTACCTTTAGAAAGGAGACGAGGAGGAATTTATTTTGTCAGTGGTGAATCTGTGCAGTTAATTGTCACAGATGGCTGTGGAGTACGTCATCGGGCATTTTTAAAGCGGAGATTGACAGGTTTTTGTTTAGTAAGGGCGTCAAACGTTACAAGAAGAAGGTATGAGAATGGGTTGAGAGAGAAAGATAGACGAGCCATGATTGAACAGCAGAGTAGACTCAAAGGGCAAATGGCCTAATTCTGCTATTGAAATCGTTAATAGTGGTAGCCACTATTTACACCCAGATAGGGCCATTCTGCCTCTCTTCACTCTCCTCTCACACAGATGGAGCATTTTCCACTTCCCTGTACCCTCCTGCCCTGATAGGCCAATTTCCTTCTCTCCCTCCTCCCCACCTGGGCAATTTCACCTTCAGCAGCACTTCTCCCTCTCACAACTCCCACTTTTCCCCTTTTTCCTCTTCTACTGCTCAGAAGTGACAGCATCCACTTCTACCCAGCCTTAATTTCTGTCCCCCAGAAGGAGCACCCAGTTCCCTAGTATCCTTTTTGTCTCCCCCAACGCTGGCCAGCATCCCCCTTCTCCGCCTCTCCCCAGACAGGCGGATATCCACCTTTCTCTCCGCCATCTACCCACTTTCAATCTTTCTTCCTTCATCATCCCTTCTTCTCCACAAGTGAGTCCCCACTCTGGTCAGGATTGCAGCTCCCACCTTTACACCAGTAAACACCCTGGATTGCAAAGCATAGAAACAAGGAACCACAGATGCTGGTTTACACAATGCTGGAGTAAGTCAGCGGGTCAGACAGTACCTCTGGAGAACAGGAATAGTTGTCGGAACCCTTCTTCACACAGATTCTTCAGTCTGAAGAAGGGTCCCCAACCCAAATGTCAACTATTCCGAGAAAGACACATAGATAGAACCATTGATTGAAACTATTCATAGATTCATAACTATTCATGTTCTCCAGAGATGCTGCCTGACCCGCTGAGTTACTCCAGCACTTTATGCCCTGGATTGCAATGTACAGGGAAGGAGTGAAAGTGACTTTCTGCAATGCGAGGGCTGGACACAGCGTCCAGACGGAGTATGTGGCGATGCCCGCTCACCGAGCAGCGGCCTGTCCGGGTCCTCGGCCGCCGTGCCCGCGTTCAGCAGGTGTGCGAAGACAGCGGCGAAGGGGTTGGCGGCCAGCGGCTCGGTGCGATACATCTCCCAGAGCAGGTAGAGTGCGGTGAGGCGCTGCTGGGGGCTGGGCAGCAGGTCGGGCTGTTGCAGCAACATGACGAGCGTGGAGCCGAGGCGGAAGTGGTCGTGTTTGCCGAAGTAGTGGTGGAAAGCCGTGGACAGGCCCTCGAAAGTGTTGCTGGTCGCCTCCTCGCAGATGATGCCGATCAGGCTGCTCAGCTCCTTGGGAGCCAGCGTCATGGTCACCAGGGCCAGGGCCAGGGGCAGGGGAGCCCGCCGCCGCCACCGCCGCCGCAGCCGCCACCGCCTTCACCGGCCCGGAGCATCAAACATCCGCTCGGCTGCAACGGCGGGCGAGTAGGCCGCGGGAACTGCCGCAAACCGACGCGCTCACTGCTCACGCCAGCGGGCTGCGCGCCACTGTCGCAAAGCCAAGCGCGGCCGTTGGTGACGCACACCGTCTGGTCTCGTCTCGTGCCCGCGCGTCGTGCTCGTGCCCGCGCGTCGTGCTCGTGCCCGGACGTCGAGCTCGTGCCCGGACGCGGAGCACCAACTTCAACCCAGTGGGAACAGACAACATCTCTGGAGAAACTGGGTATTGTGTGTATAGGCCAATTGTGTTGCTGCAAGAAACAGTGGCATTGTTCTGAAGGCAGACAGACACAAAATGCTGGAGTAACAGTCGCAGCTTAAGAATAAGATGAGGGGGAAAAAAAAAAAAACATCTTCACCCAGAGAGTTGTGAATCTGTGGAATTCTCTGCCACAGAAGGCAGTGGAGGTCAATTCACTGGATGTTTTCCAGACAGAGTTATGCCCCTGTCCCACTTAGGAAACCTGAACGGAAACCTCTGGGGACTTTGTGCCCCACCCAAGGTTTTCGTGCGGTTCCCGGAGGTTTTTGTCAGTCTCCCTAACTGCTTCCACTACCTGCAACCTCCAGGAACCGCACGGAAACCTTGGGTGGGACGCAAAGTCTCCAGAGGTCCGTTCAGGATTCCTAAGTGGTACAGGGGCAAAAGAAAGCTCTTAGGGCTAACGGAATCAAGGGATATGGGGAGAAAACAGGAACAGGGTACTGATTTTAGATGACCGGCCATGATCATATTGAATGTCGGTGATAACTTGAAGGGCCGAATGGCCTACTACTGCACCTATTTTCTATGTTTCTATGTAACTCAGTGGGACAGGCAGCATCTCGGGAGAGAAGGAATGGGTGACGTTTCGGGCCGAGACCCTTCTTCAGACTGATGTGGGGACTCCGGTGGGCAGCGCGACTCTGGTCAGCAGCGGCCTCTGCAGTCTGTCCGCGTTTTATTATTTTCTGTCTGTGTTTTTGGTAGTTTTTGTTATTTTTTTTGTTGGGTGTGTGTGTGTGGGGGGGGGGGGGTGGGGTGGGGTGGGGAGGGGAGGGAAACTTTTTATGAGGTGCTCTCTCCCTGCACGGGAGACCCGACCTTTTCTCGTCGGGTTTCCGTTGTCGTTGGGGCCACAACGAGGAGCGGCCTCCAACAGGAAGAGACCGGGGACTCTGGTGCTACGACTAACCGTCACCGTCGCGAGGCTGGCCGAGTCTGGAGCGGTGGAGGAGCGCTGCTGCTGCTGCTGCTGCGGCCCGACCGGAGAGTCGGAGGCTCCAACGGCAGGTCTGTGGACGGCGGCACCGGGAGCCCGCGGGTCCCTGGAGGGAGACCGCTTTTCAGGGCTCTCGCAACGGCGACTTCCCCCGCCCGAGTTGCGGGGTTGAAGAGCTCCTGGAGCGGGGCCTACATCACTGCCCCGCGTGGCTTGGAATGGTCGCGGGACTCTGCGAGCGCACGCCGGGGGCTCTAACACCAAGACCCGGTGTGCGACCTCGCACCACCCGGCGTGGCTTTAATGGCCGCGGGACAATCGCCATCGCCAGCCGGGGGCTTTGACTTTGACTCTGACATGGGGGGGGGGAGAGTGCAGTGGAGAGATAAGTTTATTTGGCCTTCCATCACAGCGATGTGATGGATGTTTATGTAAATTATGTTGTGTCTTGGGTCTATGTGTTTGTAATGTATGGCTGCAGAAACGGCATTTCAAGGGGTCCAAATGACAATGAAATGTATCTTGTATCTTGTATGTCAGGGGAGAGGGTGGTACATAGACAAGGAAGTGTAAGGTATGAAAACGGGACAAAGAAACTGGTCAGAGAACTGGGAAGGAGGAGGGGATGGAGAGAGAGGAAAAGCAAGAGTTCGAGAAGTCAATGTCCATACTGTTGGGGTGTCAGCTGCCCAGGCAAAATATGAGGTGCTGATCCTCCAATTTGGACAGGAAGGTCAGGGTGGGAATGGGAGGGGGAAGTTAAAGTGTTTAGCAACCACTAACTTCAAGTAGCCCTTGCTTCCCCTCTTTTTTTATTTTTATAAATAGTTGCAGGAGGAGGCCATTTAGCCCTTCGAGCCTGCACCGCCATTCATTGTGATCATGGCTGATCGTCCCCTATCAATAACCCGTGCCTGCCTTCTCCCCATATCCCTCGACTCCACTAGCCCCTAGAACTCTATCTAACTCTCTCTTAAATCCATCCAGTGACTTGGCCTCCACTGCCTTCTGTGGCAGGGAATTCCATAAATTCACAACTCTCTGGGTGAAAAAGTTTTTTCTCACTTCAGTCTTAAATGACCTCCCCCTTTATTCTAAGACCGTGGCCGCTGATTCTGGACTCGCCCAACATTGGGACCATTTTTCCTGCAACTAGTTTGTCCAGTCCTTTTATAATTTTATATGTTTCTATAAGATCCTCCCTCATCCTTCTGAACTCCAGTGAATACAATCCTAGTCTTTTCAATCTTTCCTCATATGACAGTCCCGCCATCCCAGGGATCAAACTCGTGAACCTACGCTGCACTGCCTCAATCACAAGGATGTCCTTCCGCAAATTAGGAGACCAAAACTGTACACAATACTCCAGATGTGGTCTCACCAGAGCCCTATACAACTGCAGAAGAACCTCTTTACTCTTATACTGAAATCCTCTTGTTATGAAGGCCAACATTCTATTAGCTTTCTTCACTGCCTGCTGTACCTGTAAGCCAACTTTCAGTGACCGATGAACAAGGACGCCCAGGTCTCGCTGCACCTCCCCCTTACCTAACCTAATGGAGATAATAATCTGCCCCCTTGTTTTTGCCGCCAAAGTGGATAACCTCACATTTATCTATATTATACTGCCCACTCACTCAACCTGTCCAGGTCACCCTGCAACCTCCTAACATCCTCTTCACAGTTCACACTGCCTCCCAGCTTTGTGTCATCCGCAAACTTGCTAGTGCTCCTAATTCCCTCTTCCAAATCATTAATATATATGGTAAACAGTTGCGGCCCCAACACCGAGCCTTGCGGCACTCCACTCGCCACTGCCTGCCATTCTGAAAAGGACCCGTTCACTCCTACTCTTTGCTTCCAGTCTGCCAACCAATTTTCTATCCATGTCAACACCCTACCCCCAACACCATGTGCTCTAATTTTAGTCACCAGTCTCCCATGCGGGACCTTATTAAAGGCTTTCTGAAAGTCTAGATTACACTACATCCACTGGCACCCTTCATCCATTTTACTTGTCACATCCTCATAAAATTCCAGAAGATTAGTCAAGCATGATTCCCTTTCATAAATCCATGTTGACTTGGACTAATCCTTTTACTGCTATCCAAATGCCCCATTATTACCTCTTTAATAATTGACTCCAGCATCTTTCCCACCACCGAAGTCAGGCTAACTGGTCTGCAATTCCCCGTTTTCTCTCTCGCTCCTTTCTTGAAAAGTGGGATAACATTAGCTATCCTCCAATCTACATGAACTGATCCTGAATCTATTGAACATTGGAAAATGATCACCAATGCATCCACTATTTCTAGAGCTACCTCCCTGAGGACCCTGGGATGCAGACCATCAGGTCCAGGGGATTTATCATCCTTCAGTCCCATTAGCCTACCCAATACTATTTCTCACCTAATGAACATTTATTTCAGTTCCTCTACCCACTTTGTCCTCTGTCCTCCAGTACATCTGGGAGATTGTGTCTTCCTTAGTGAAGACAGATCCAAAGTACCTATTCAACTCTTCTGCCATTTCCTTGTTACCCATAATAATTTCACCCTTGTCTGCCTTCAAGGGACCCACATTCGACTTTGCTACTCTTTTCCCCTTAACATATCTAAAGAAGCTTTTACTGTCCTTCTTTATATTCATGGCCAGCTTCCCTTCATACTTCATCTTTTCAGCCCGTATTGCTCGTTTTGTTTCCTTCTGTTGTCCTATGAAAGATTCCCAATCCTCTGTCTTCCGGCTACTCTTTGCTGTGTTATACATCTTTTCTTTTAGTTTTATGCTATCCCTAACTTCTCTTGTCAGGCACGGTTATCTCCTACTCCCCTTAGAATCGATCTTCCTTTTTGGAATGAAATGATCCTCTTCCGGATTATGCCCAGAAATTCCTGCCATTGCTGTTCCACTGTCATTCCTGCTAGGATCCCTTTGCCAGTCTACCTTGGCCAGCTCCCCTCTCATGCCTTCATAGTCCCCTTTGTTCAACTGCGTCACTGCCACTTATAATTTAACATTCTCCTTCTCAAATTGCATATTAAAACTAATCATATTATGATCACTACCTCCAAGCGGTTCCTTTACCTCACGTTCTCTTATCATATCTGGTTCATTGGACAACACTAAATCCAGAATTGCTTTGTCTCTGGTCGGCTCCATTACAAGCTGCTCTAAGAATCCATCTCGGAGGCATTCTACAAACTCTCTTTCTTGGGGTCCTGAACCAACCTGATTTTCCCAGTCTGCCTGCATATTGAAATCCCCCATCAGCACAGTGGCATTACCTTTGTTACATGCCAGTTTTAACTCCTGCTGCAATTTGCACCCTACATCCAGGCTACTATTTGGGGGTCTGTTGATAACACCAATTAGTGTCTTCTTGCCTTTACAATTCCTCAACTCAATCCAGTGACTCTACCTCATCAGTCCCTATGTCTTCCCTCGCAAGGAACTGAATTCCATCCCTCACCAGCAGAGCTACCCCACCCCCCCCTCTTCTGCCCACCTGCCTGTCCTTTCTATATGATGTATAACCCTGAATATTAAGTTCCCAGGCCCGATCCTCCTGCAGCCACGTCTCAATAATCCCCATAATGTCCTGTGCTTTGCCTCTCCTTTTCAACTGTTTTCCCCCTCTGCCTCACTTCTAACTCTCCTCCCACTTGGGCTAGAGTCTCTCTCCATGCTAGTTCTCCCACTAGTTTCACTTTAGTTTTACTGAATGCATGCCTCATTGTCACCTTCCCCTCAACCAAAAATGACCCATTCTACATTCTCCTTGATCATCGTCCCCTTTGATCTGTTATTTTCACACCCTTCCGTATCTCTAATTCTCTCTCTCCCCTGACTCTCAGTCTGAAGATGGGCCTCGACCAGAAATGTCACCTATTCCTTCTCTCCAGAGATGCTGCCTGTCCCGCTGAGTCACTCCAACATTTTGTCCATAGTTGGTGTAAATCAGCATCTGCAGTTCCTTCCTACACCCTCCATCGCCTGTTCTAAGGTGATGAAGATGCTGACTGCTCACCATTAGAGGCAAGTTAGACAAAATAAGGTGAGAGTACAGAACATTTCTTAAGGTGAAATCTCCTAGCCTTAAAAATACCCAATGACTTGGCCTCCACAACCGTCTGCGGCAATGAATGCCACAGATTCACCACCGTCTGCGGCAATGAATTCCACAGATTCACCACCCTCTGACTAAAGAAATTCCTTCTCATCTTCTTGATAAAGGTACGTTCTTTTATTCTGAGGCTATGGGCTCTGGTTCTAGACTCTCCCACTAGTGGAAACATCCTCTCCACATCCACTCTATCCAGGCCTTTCAATACTCGGTAAGTTTCAAACAAATACAGGCCCAATGCCGTCAAACACACAGTGGTGGATTTATGGAATGAACTGCCAGAGAAGGTGGTTGAGGCAGGCACTATAACAACATTTAAAGGACATTTGGACAGGAACATGGATAAACATAGAAAATAGGTACAGGAGGAGGACATTCGGCCCTTCAAGCCAGCACCACCATTCATTGTGATCATGGCTGATCGTCCCCAATCAACCACCGATAAGAAAGGTTCAGAGGCATATGAACGAAAAGCAGGCAAATGGGACTAGCTTTGATGCCGCATTGTGGTCAGCATGGATGAGAAGGGCCAATGGGCCAGTTTCTGTGCTGTGTAACTCTTTGATTCTAGGTCTTATAGAGTATGAATAAAAGGAGAAAATGTGGTAGTTTGGGTGGGAGAAATCTCAGCAGGTCAGAGAGCATTTGTGGAGAGAGAAACAGATAAACCTGGCGAACAAGAGGCTGCGGATGCAGGAATCCCAAGGTGGAATTCAGCTGGTCAGGCACTAATCTGTGGAGGAAAATGGACAGACGATCTTTCGGGTCAGGAACTACTTCAGACTAATGAAGTAGAGGGAACCTACTTCAGACTAATGAAGTAGAGTTGGTAACGTGTTGAGAGAAACATATTCGGTAATCCAGCATTTTATATTTTTATATTTCCAGCATGACATAGGAGCAGAATTGGGCCATTCAGCCGCTCGAGTCTCCTCCCCTATTTGATCATGGGTGATCTATTTTTCCTTCTCAACCACATTTTCCTGATTTCTTCCCGTAGCCTTTGACATCCTTGCTAATCAAGAACCTATCAATCTCAGTTTTTTAAATATCAATTGCCCTGGGCTCCACAGCCATCTGTGGAAATGAATCCCCAAACAGCAGATCGTAAGTGATAGGAGCAGAATTAGGCCATTCAGCCCATCAAGTCTACCACCATTCAATCATGGCTGATCTTTCCTTCTTAACCCCATGCCTTCTCCCCATAACCTCTGACACCCGTACTAATCAAGAATCTATCTATCTCTGCCTTAAATATATCCCCACTGACTTTGCCTCCACAGCCTTCTGTGGCAAAGAATTCGACAGATTCAACAGAAACTGGCTAAATAAATTCCTCATCTCCATTCTAAAGGCATGTCCTTTTATTCTGAGACTGTGCCCTCTGGTTCTAGACTCTCCCATTACTGGAAACGTCCTTTTCACGTCCACTAGGCCTTTCATATTCGATTGGTTTCAACGAGATCTAAACTCCAGTGAGTACAGGCCCAGAATTATTAAACTCCTCATAAGTTAACCTTATCATCCCCAGGAACATTCTCGTAAACTTCCATTGGACCGTCTTCAACGGCAGTACATCCTTCCTTAGATATTGGGCTAAAAACTGCTCACAATATTCTAAATGTGGTCTCACCAGCACCCTATAAATCCTCAGCATTTCAGCCCTGTTTTACTAAAACATTTATATTCTAGTCCCCTCAAAATAAATGCTAGCATTGCATTTGCCTTCCTTACCACTGACTCAACTTGCAAACCTGCAAATTAACCTTTTGAAAATCCTACACCAGCACGCTCAAGTCCCTTTGCACAGCCGATTTCTGAATCCTCTCCCCATATAGAAAATAGCCTATGCCTTTACTCCTTTGACCATACTTTGCTACACTGTATTCCATTTGCCACCTCTTTGCCCACTCTCCCGACCTGTCCAAGTCCTTCTGCAGAGCTAGGGTGCAGTCCCAATCTTACAATCTACCTCTTTGCGGACACTAGTTGGTTTCTCTGGAACTGTAAAGTGAATAGTACAACAGTGAAAACTATATTCTGCACTCTGGTATTTTCCTCTTTGCTTTACCTATTGTATTTGTGTATGGCTTGATTGTATTCAGGTACAGTGTCATCTACTTTAATTGGCTAGCACGCAAACAAAAGCTTTTCACCACACATGACAATAATAAATCAATACCAATGCTGAATTGCTTCTGTCAGGTATTATTCCCTTTCTTTTCCAAAACAACTGCATCATTTATCCTTTCAAAAAAACTGCCATGTCCTTAAATTTTGCTTTCCCATCCGCAATCTTTCTTCGTGTTACAGTCTGCTAAATTTGAGCCTGCACCGAGCCTGTATTTGATTTTGAAAGGTGCTTATCCTTACTGTGGGGATGATGTTGTCGGTTATTGTTGCGATGAAGTCCTTGACTGCTTCCGTGAACTCACTGACGACACTGGAACTTGCTTGGAACATATTCCAGTCTATATCGCTCATTGCACCTTGCAGCATGGCCTCTGACTGGTCGGACCACCACTTTACATCCCTTGTCACTGCCGCTTTCCGAACTATCCTCTGTTTATACTCCGGCAGCATGAAAATGGCAGCGTGGTCAGATTTTCCTAGGGGAGGGAGTGAAACGGATTTGTAGCCCTTCCGGAATGGCGTATAGCAGTGGTCCAATGTTCTTTCCCCCCTGGTGGCACACCGGATGTGTTGGTAGAAGTTCGGCATGACCTTCTTGAGATTTGATTGATTAAAATCTCCATTCACCACCACAGCCGCATCCGGGTTCTTGTTTTGATGTCGACATAGCACATCGTGTAGGGCCGATAGTGTCACGTCGGTGTCCGCATGCGGTGGAATGTAGACGGCTGTGACGATCACTGAGCCGAACTCCCGGGGAAGGTAGAATGGTTGGCATGAGATCGTCAGGTGCTCCAGATCCGGTGAGCAGGAACGGGAAAGCATCTTGATATTTCCAGGGTTGCACCAGTTGTTATTGGTCATGAAGCAGACTCCTCCACCCATGGATTTCCCAGATGTTTCTGTTCTGTCAGCACTATGGACTCGGTTGGGCAGATTACCTGATCTGGAATCAGTGAGGTCAGCCAAGTTTCGGTCAGGCAGAGGATGTTGCAGTCCCTCATGTACCGCTGGAATCTGGTCCTCGCCCTGAGGTTATCCAGCTTGTTTTCCAGGGACTGGACTTTGCCAGAAGAATGCTGGGTAGAGGAGGATGAAAGGCTTGGGCTCTCAGCCTATTCCGAATCCCCGCCCCGCTTACCCCGATGTTTTCTCCGGGTTTTCCTTGTAGCCGAGCTCCCATTGTTGTTGCAGCAGCTTCTGTTGATCTCTGCTGGCCACGTTGGATCGGTAAGTACAGCGTTTAAAAAGTCTCCGTTTGCGCTAGAGTTTAGATTTAAGAGGGTTTCCCTGCCATACTTCATTAGTACTAGGGAGTTAGAACTTAGAAATAAGTTAAAAAGGAACATGAAAGTTAAAAACACACACAGTTTTGCCGCTGCCGGCGCCCGACGCCCGGCGTGGAGCTGGAGTGAGACCCGAGCCCGGGGCTTGGGATGGGGCCGTGACCACCGACGCCCGACACCTGGTGACAGGGGTGGTGTTATGGGCCCTGGCTGGAGCCGAGCCTGGTGCTCGAGCTGGAGTGAAAGCCGAGCCCGGGGCCGAAAACAAAGCAGCTGCTGAAACCAAGCCAGGGCCGAGTACAGAGCCAGATTTACCTATAGGCGTCGCAGGCTGAAGCCTAGGGCCTCAAAATCTAGGGGGCATCCGGCCAAGGTTTATAATATTTTTGACACTGTCATAGTAGCGTTGTTACAAAACCTACCATTAGTGGCGCTGCAGATCTGTCTGCTGCTTGTGCGTGCAATTCTGGAGGCTTTGGGGAGGAGCGGGATTAAAATGCAGGTTTGTATTGGTAGTCGGAGAGGAATTTGCTCGGACTGCTAGCTGATGAAGAAAATCCATTCTGCGATTGCGCTCCCGTTTCCGCTGGATTGAAGTTAAACTCGACTAAAAACGCCTTCAATGCCTTCAACATCACAGATCACAAGTGCAAGACAAAACAAAAGGTAGTCGGGTATTTAACATATTTTCTTGCTTTTTGTTGTGGCTTCATATTAATCTCAAGGTAATCTAATTCATTATTTTTTTGAACAATCATGTCATAAGAACATCAAAATCATCTATATTTTGTGTTATTGTCTATCCATGATCAATATTTTCATACTAAATATCCACAGTACCGTTTTAGTCAGATGTATTGTGCAAAAATAATGATTTTGATTATTTTGAGAGTGGATGTTTCTGGATTAATTTGTGGGAATTAAACATTAAATTCCTTCCATTTGGCATATAAACTCATGACAAAGTGAGATTTAAAAATCATGTTATATTGTGAATTCTTGTGTGAATGGGATCAGTTTGTTATTTGGATACTTTGGCTATTTAAAAAATGTTAGCCTTGGGAGGGGCCTCACAAGTGATTGGGAGGGGCCTCACGTGGAATAGCTGAGGGCCTCTCTTCATCTAAATCCGGCACTGGCCGAATACGAGAACCAGGCAGAGTTCCAGGCGCTGGCGCTGCTCTACGACCTGGGTAGTTTCTGGGGCAGAGGTGGGGTGGGGAGTGGGGTGGTAGAGGGAGATGTGGGGGTGAGTGGAGGAGGTAGATGGGGAGGGGTGGAGGAGATGTCCCCTCCCTATCTACCCTCACTCTCACCCTCTCTACCACCCTCCCTCTCCACCACACCTACTCCCTTCCTTCGCCCTCCCTCGCCCTCTCCCTCTCTACCCTCCATCCCCCTCCTACCCCCCCCTGAATCCCCCTCCCTCTACCCCCTCTCTATCCCCCCCTCTACCCCCTCCCCTACTACCCCCTCCGTCCCTCTCTACCCCCTCCCTCCCCACCCCCTCCTCTATCTACCCCCTCCCTCTCTCGTGCTAACTACTACCCCTCTCTCTCCCTCTACCTCCCTCCCTCTCTCTACCCCCTCCTTCTCTACCCCTCTTCCTCTCTACCCCCTCCACTCCCCTCCCCCTCCCCCTCCCTCCCCCTCCCTCTTTACCCCCCCTCCCTCTCCCTTGCTACCTCTCTCCCTCTCCCTCTCTACCCACATCCCCCTCCCTCTGCCCCTCCCTCTCTACCCCTCCCTACCCCTCCATCTTGCTACCCCCCCCTCCCTCCCCTCTCTACCCCACATCCCCTCCCTCTGCCCCCTCCCTCTGCCCCCCGCCCTCTCTGCCCCCCTCCCTCCTGCACCCCCTCCCTCTCTGCACTACCTCCCTCTCTACCCCCCCCCCCCTCTCTAGGTTGAAGAGGAAGAGGAGAGAGTGCTGGGGGATGAGGAAAAATGAGCCGCGCCTGCACAGTTGGGGGCTATGCATAAGTGGTGCAATATTGCGATTGGGGAACGGCTTGCATTGGGGGAACGGGTGAGCGGTGGAATCTTACGTTGGGGGAGCAGTCCCAATGGGTCACTTAACCTGCACAGTAATGCCTCCATTTTCTATGTCGGGAACCCATCAGCCACGCCTGCGCAGTTGGGAGCTGTGGGTGAGTGGTGGAATATTGCGTTCGGGGACCAGCCCTCCCGTGTGACGCCTCACCGCGCCCCCCCCCCCCCCCCCCCCCCCCCATTGGGGGCCCCCCGCATTGGGGGACGGGACCCAACGGGTCCCATGGTCTAGTTTTGTATAAAAAGCAGCACCCAACGAGTGCTGTCATTAAATCTTTGCAGTAGAGCCTGGTCTCCAATCACATTGGTCCCCCTTGCCACTGGATCAAAAGTTTACTCTGTCAACTCCATGTGGCAGCTACATTGCATTGTTTACTCACTCTACATAAAACCATGCAAAAGAAAATTCCTTCTGAAGAATGGTCTCGACCCGAAAGGTCCTTCTCTCCAGCAATGCTGCCTGTGCCGCTGACTTACTCCAGCATTTTGTGTCTATCCACTCCACATTATATGGTTCAGGCCCCGTATATCAGAACATCAACCAGCAGAGGGCAACAGTAAACTATTGATGGAGTCACTGCTCCCATGAAGCGAGTCATAGAAACATAGAAAATAGGTGCAGCAGTAGGCCATTCGGCCCTTCGACCCAGCACCGCCATTCAATATGGTCAAGGCTGATCATCCAAAATCAGTACCCCGTTCTGTCTTTTTCCCCATATCCCTTGATTCCCTTAGCTCTAAGAGCTAAATCTAACTCTCTTGAACACATCCAGTGAATTCACACAGATTCACAACTGTCTAGGTGAAAAAGTTTTCAGTCCTAAATGGCTTACCCCTTATTCCTAAACTGTGATCCCTGGTTCTGGACCCCCAACATTGGGAACATTTTTCCTACATCTACCCTGTATAATCCTCTAAGAATTTTATATGTTTCTGTAAGATCCCCTTTCATCCTAAATTCCAGCGAATACAAGCCCAGTCGACCCATTATTTCATCATACGTCAGTCCCGCCATCCCGGGAATTAATCTGGTAGCAATAATGTCCTTCCTCAAATTAGGAGACTAAAATTGCACACAATACTCCAGGTGCGGTCTCACCAGGGCCCTGTACAACTGCAGTAGGACCTCCTTGCTCCTGAACTCAAATCCTCTCGCAATGAAGGCCAACATGCCATTAGGTTTCTTCACTGCCTGCTGCACCTGCATGCTTACTTTCAATGACTGATGTACAAGCATACCCAGGTTTCCTTGCACCCCCCCTTCTCCTATCCTGACACCATTCAGATAATAATCTGTCTTCCTGTTCTTGCCACCAAAGTGGATAATCTCACATTTATCCACATTATACTGCATCTACCATGCTTCTGCCCACTCGGCCAACCTATCCAAGTCACCCTGCAGCCTCATAGCATCCTCCTCGCAGCTCACACTGCCACCCAGCTTTGTGTCATCAGCAAACTTAGAGATGTTACATTTAAATCCCTTGTCTAAATTGTTAATATATATTGGAAACAACTGTGGTCCCAGCACCGAGCCTTGCGGCACCCCACTAGTCACTGCCTTCCATGCTGAAAAGGACCCGTTAATTCCTACTCTTTGCTTCCTATCTGCTAACCAGTTCTCAATCCAGATCAATATCCTACCCCCATTACCATGTGCTCTAATTTTGCACACCAATCTCTTGTGTGGGACCTTGTCAAAGGCTTTTTGAAAGTCCAGATACACCACATCCACTGGATCTCCCTTATCCATTCTACTTGTTACATCCTCAAAAAATTCCAAAAGATTAGTCAAGCATGATTTCCCCTTCATAAATCCATGCTGACTGACGGATCCCGTCATTGCTTTCCAAATGTGCTGCTATAACATCTTTAATAATCGACACCAGCATCTTCCCCACTACCATTGTAAGGCTAACTGGTCTAACTGGTCTATAATTCCCCGTTTTCTCTCTCCCTTCTTTCTTAAAAAGTGGAGTTACATTGGCTACCCTCCAGTCCACAGTAACTGATCTAGAGTCGGGAGAACTTTGACAAATGATCACCAATGCATCCACGCTTTCTTGGGCCACCACCTTGAGGGATGCAGACCATCAGGCCCTGGGGATTTATCTGCCTTCAATCCCAACAGTTCCCAACACCATTTTCTGACTAATGTGGATTCCCTTTGGTTCCTCCCTCTCACTAGATCATTGGTCCCCTAGTATTTCCAGGAGATTGTTTGTGTCTTCCTTAGTGAAGACAGAACCAAAGTACTCATTAAACTTTTCTGCCATTTCCTTGTTTCCCCAATATAAATTCACCTGTCTCTAACTGTAAGGGACTTACATTCGTCTTCACTAATCTTTTCCTTTTTACATATCTAAAGAAACGTTTACAGTCAGTTTTTATATTCCCCGCAAGCATTCTTTCATGCTCTTTTTTTACCCCTCTTATTTAACACCTTTGTCCTCCTCTGTTGAGTTCTAAATGTATCCCAGTCCTCTGGTTTGCGGCTTCTTCTGGCCAATTCATATGGCTCTTCCTTGGCTTTAACACAATCCATGACTTTCCTCGTCAGCCGCCTTCCCAGTTTTATTTTTTCACCAGACAGGGATGAACAATTTCTGGAGTTCATCCATGTGGTCTTTAAATCTTCGCCATTGCATCTCCACTGTCAACCCTTTAAGTATAATTTGCCAGTCTATCCTAGTCAATTCCCATTTCATACCTTCAAAGTCTCCTTTATTCAAGTTCAGGACCCTAGCCTCTCAATTAAACGTGTCACTCTCCGTCCTAATGTAGAATTCCACCATATTATGGCCACTTTTGCCCAAGGGGCCTTGCTCAACAAGATCGCTAACTTAAGGGCCTGTCCCACTTGGGCGTCATTTGCGCGTCATGCAGGTGGCGCGTGAAGATTTTGTTTATCCCAAAATCCTGGGGCGCCGCATGCGACCGTGCATCACTGCCTATGTCACCACGCACCATGCGCGCGTAATGCACTCTAAATGATGTTGTGTAAATGACGCGCAAATGATGCCCAAGTGGGCCAGGCCCTTAATCCTTCCTCATTACGCAATACCCAGTCTAGGATTGTCTGCCCTCTAGTCGGTTCCTCTACATATTAGTTTAAAAACCCACCCCGTATACATTCCAGGAAATCCTCCTCCTCCCGATCTATGTGTAGATTAAAGTCATACAGTCAAGTGCTGGGAAGAGTCAAATTGCTTTCAGATTACAATGGTGCCGTCAGATTCAACATTTTGCACCTTGAACAGTAGCAGTATAGATTTTCCACTGCAAGGACAGTTCCTGCTCCATGGGTCCCATAACATTGTCAGAACTGCTGCTTTCATTTGATGGTCGTGTTGAAACATGTTGAACTGACTCAGCATATTAGCATATCTATCATAGATAAGGCACTCACAAGTGTCTCCTCGGTATCCTGTAGCTCTGTTCTTTCTCCCCCTCCTCCCAGTCGCAACAGGGTCAGAGTCCCTCTCGTCCTCACCTTTCACCCAATCAGCCATTGCATGCAACACATAATACACCGGCATTTTTGCCACTTCTAACAGGATCCCACCAATGGTCACATCTTCCCATCTCCACCCTTTTCCTCTTTCCGCTGAGACCGTTCCCTCCGCAGCTCCCTAGTTAACTCACCCCTCCGCACCCAACCACCTCCTCCCCTGGTACTTTCCCCAGCAACTGCTGGAGATGCAACACCTGTCCCTATACCTCCACCCTCGACTCTGTCCAGGGACCCCAACAGTCCTTTCAGGTTAGGCAGCGGTTCACTTGCACCTCCTCCAATCTCATCTACTGTATCCATAGTTGCAGGTGTGCACTCTTATATATTGGCAAGACCACACGTAGACAGGGCAATCATTTCCCTGAACATCTTCGCTTAGTCTGTCTTGGCCTACGTGATCTTCAAGTTGCCAAACACTTTAACTCCGCTTGCCATTCCCATACTGATCTTTCTGTCCAAAATCCACAAACCTGACGGTGCTGGCAGACCCATTGTTTCTGCTTGTCCTTGTCCTACCGAACTTATTTCCACATACCGCGACTCCATCCTATCCCCCCTGGTCAAATCCCTCCCTACCTATGTCCAAGACACCTCACACGCTCTTCGTCTCCTCCATGACTTCCGTTTTCCAGGCCCCCACTCCCTCATCTTCACCATGGATGTCCAGTCACTCTACACCTCCATCCCCCATCAGGAGGGTCTTAAAGCCCTCTGTTTCTTCCTCGACCGCAGAACCAACCAATCTCCATCTACAAATACTCTCATCCGCCAAGCAGAGCTGGTCCTTACCCTCAACAACTTTTCCTTTGACTCCTCCCATTTCCTCCAAATCCAAGGCGTAGCTATGGGCACCAGGGCCCCAGCTATCCCTGCCTCTTTGTAGGGTATGTCGAACAATCCTGGTTCGAGGCGTACCATGGCCCTATCTCCGAACTCTACATTGACAACTGCATTGGTGCTACCTCCTGCACCCATGCCGAACTCACTAACTTCATCCATTTCACCACTAACTGCCATCCGGCACTCAAATTCACCTGGACCATTTCCGACATCTCCCTACCGTTTCTAGACCTCACTATCTCCATCGTAGGTAACAGACTACTGACCGACATGTACACAAACCCACTGACTCCCATGGCTATCTGGACTACACTTCTTCCCACCCTGCTTCCTGTAAGGACTCTATCCCCTACTCCCAATTCCTCCGTCTACGCCACATCTGCACCCAGGTGTTCCAAACCAGGGCATCGGAGATGTCCTCATTCTTTAGGGAACGGGGGTTCCCCTCTTCGACTAGAGATGAGGCCCTCACCAGGGTCTCTTCTATACCCCATAGCTCTGTTCTCACTCCCCAACCCCCCGACTCGTAACAAGGGCAGAGTCCCCCTTGCCCTCACCTTCCACCCTACCAGCCGTCACATACAACAGGTAATCCTCCAACATTTTTGCCACCTCCACGGGATCCCACCATTGGCCACATCTTTCCATCTCTTCCCCTTTCGGTTTTCCGCAGAGACCGCTCCCTCCGTAACTCCCTGGTCAATTCGTCCCTTCCCAACCAAACCACCCCCTCTCCTGGTACTTTCCCTTGCAACCGCAGGAAATACTACACTTTGTCTCTTTACCTCCCCCTCGACTCCATCCAAAGACCCAAGCAGTCTTTCCCGGTGAGCCAGAGGTTCACCTGCACCTCCTCCAACCTCATCTATTGCATCCGCTGCTCTAGGTGTCAGCTGATCTACATCTGTGAGACCAAGCGTAGGCTTGTCGATTGCTTCGCCCAACACCTCTGCTCGGTTCGCATTAACCAATTTGATCTCCCGGTGGCCCAACACTTCAACTGCCCCTCCCATTCTGAATCCGACCTTTCTGTCCTGGGCCTCCTCCATGGCCAGAATGAGTCCCACTACAAATTGGAGGAGCAGCACCTCATATTTCGCTTGGGCAGTTTACACCCCAGCGGTATGAACATTGACTTCTCCAATTTCAGGTAGTTCTTGCTTTCTCCCCCCTTCCCCTCCCCTTCTCAGCTCTCCCCCAGCCTACTGTCTCCGCCTCTTCCTTTCTACTTATCTCCCGCTACCCCCGCCCCCCCCCCCCCCACCTCCACATCAGTCTGAAGAAGGGTCTCGACCTGAAACATCACCCATTCCTTCGCTCCGTAGTTGCTGCCTCACCCGCTGAGTTTCTCCATCATTTTTGTCTACCTTCTTTTCTGTCCTCCATTGTCAGAGTGAGGCCAAATGGAAATCAGTGGAACAACACCTCATATTTGGCTTGGGCGGCTTACAACCCAATGGTATTAATATTGATTTCTCTCATTTCAAGTAACCCTTGCATCCCCTCTCTCTCCATTCCTCCCCCATCCTAGTTGTTGTACTAGTTCCACTGTCATCCTATTGAGTTTCATTGTCTATATAACTTGTTATCACCTTGGCCATGCCAACCAAGGGCCATTGTGGGCTCCCTGCTTCCTTGGTCATCGTTTTTTTTTGCATATCAATCTATCATGTATTCTATATTTCTCTACATCACCGCCTCTAACTGTCGTTTCCCTTTCCCCTGACTCCCAATCTGAAGAAGCGGCTCGACACGAAATGTCACATTCCTTTTCTCCAGAGATGGTGCCTGACCTGCTGAGACACTCCAGCTTTTTGTGTCTATATTCAGCATAACAGCCCGTCCATATTGTTATTTTTCTTCAATTGCACAGAGAGACAATGCACTTGTGGACCATGCACTTCTGGATCAAACTTATTGATCACAGTATGTAAGAGACTAACATTGATTTTGGACACATTATTTGCATATAATTTTCTGACACTGACTGCAGATTTCTGGAGAACAATTCCCAAGGTGTAGCGGAAGGAACTTACAGTAATAATATTGAGGAAAATGAAAAACCACATTGCACAAAGCCAGAACAACCCTTCAGCGAATAAATCCTTTACTGGCCTTAAGCTTCATATGTTCGAATTGTGCGAACATTGGTCGACTGGGACTGCTCATATCTATTCTCGACACAAATATAGATATATCTGATTTAATATCTATATAAATGTAGTATATTTATATCTGATTTAAATATATTTAAAACTGATATAAATGTTTTAAATATATCAGTTTTTAAAAACTGATATATTTTGTCAGTTTTAATTAAAAAACTGATAAAATTTCAGTTTTAAATTGAAACTGATTTAAAACTGAATATATTTTCCCTGGCAAGATCATTAATAATTTAATTTGTCTCATATAGGACTATTGAAGGCTCAATTAGATTTTCAATTTAGGTCTTGGCACAGCATTAATAGAAAGAGGACAGTGCAAAAGGTTAGAAGTGCAAGTGAATTGACGTGGGTGAGATTTAAAAATGTTTGGCCATTCAAAGCCTTTAAAAACAACTTCTGGAGTAATATGACTGCTACTTTTGTTTGATGAGAAAATCTTATTAAGGGATATTGGCGTATTATGGAGACAGTGAAAAGCTTTGTTTGCTATCCAGTCATATCATACTTCACGTGAGTACAATCATCCCATATATAACTACACAGGCTAGATGAAGGGAAAATGTTCCGCATGTTGGGGGAGTCCAGAACCTGGGGTCACAGTTTAAGAATAAGCAGTCGCCATTTAGGACTGAGATGAGCCAGGGAGTTGTGAATCTGTGGAATTCTCTGCCACAGAGGGTAGTGGAGGCCAATTCACTGGATATATTCAAGAGAGAGTTAGATATAGCTCTTTGGGCTAACGAAAACAAGGGATATGGGGAGAAACCAGGGGCAGGGTATTGATTCTGGATGATCAGCCAAAATCATATTAAATGGCGGTGCTGGCTGAATGGCCTACTATTTTCTATGTTTCTATGTATCCTTGTTTCCAGATGTTCCAGCAATGAGTGTAAGGCCAGGAAGATGGTATCTGCTGTGAATCTCTTGTAATGGTAGGTGAACTGCAATGGATCAAGACTGTCTGGGAGGCTGGATTTATTGTACACCATGAATACCCTCTCAAAGCGCTTCATGATGGTGCATGTTAGGGCCACTGAATGGTAGTCATTAAGTCATACTATCTTGATTTCCGTTGGCACCAAATGATAGTGGTCTTCCAGCAAGTGAGAACCTCAGAATAAAGTGTGGAGAAGTTAAAGATGTCCATGAATACTTCGACCAGCTGATCTGCACATGTCCTGAGGATGTAGTCAGGGCCTCCATCTGGGATAGTTGGTTTCCATAAGTTCACATTCAGGAAGCCTGATCTGTCATCTGCCACAGTAACAGTGGGATTAGGCACATGCAACGGTGTGAGGGCGAACAGCTTCAGATCATTTAAGGAGCACTTTCTGTGGAGAGTTGATTAAACTTCGCAGGGAGGTGTCGAGAACCAATTCTGTTGATCAGAGATAGTGTTAGCTCTTTATGCATAATTCTTTCTATCTGGATAGTGGGCCATATCAGCTGCATGACTATTAACTCCGGCTTCAAAGAATGGTCAACATGGTGGGGTTTTCATGTGTTTGTAAACAGAATGGTTGATGTTGTGTAGTAAATATTCCAGCTCATGAATATACATGAAAACTGGCATTATAGCTTCTATTAGAGCAACACAGATTATAGAACTAGAATAATGTAGGCACTTGCACTTACAAAAAGTAAAATAAATAAATGTGGGAACAGACACAAAATAAGTTGCTTTTCCTGGAGGCAAATATTTAAAGTCATCTAAAATCAGGATTTGCATGCAGTAATTAACCTATTTTTCTTCCCATTGTCTTTAATAACCTAATCAGCTTTTGTCCATTTGTAGAAAATGGTGAACTAGATTATAAAAATGTCAAAGAACGTGAACATTTAAAAACTATTACAATAAAGAAATAAGATTCGTCTTAGATGGTTGGAGTGAACATTTTATTTTTTTCTTATGGCCATAAACATTCTCAGCAAAATTTATTTGGACAAGCTTATTTGTCAGGGGTCACATTTCTAGCTTTGACTGCAACATAATTATCTGACATTGGGTATTATTTGGAAGATTCAGGCTGATGGCTGCCGTGGAAATGAAATGTAACATTGATACATTAGGAGACTCAGAAACTCGGTGTAAAAAATAATTTCTCAGCAGAGATATGAATGTTAGTTATGTATAAAGGTAAATGATGTGAAGACATCCTTCTCTTCCACCTAGTGTCATGTCGTTCCATCCATTAATTTAGTTAATGAAAAATAAAAAAGGTCTGAAGAAGGGTCCTGATCTGAAACATCACTAGAGATATTGTCTGGCCCACTGAGTTACTTCAGCACTGTGTCTATTTTCAGATTTAGATTCAGATTCAATTTTAATTGAATCTGAATCTGAATCTTCAATCTGAAATTGAATCTGAATCTGAATCTGAATCTGAATATTGTCTGGCCCACTGAGTTACTTCAGCACTGTGTCTGTTTTAGCACATCAGCATCTGCAACTCCGTGTGTCTCCAAAAAATAAAGTAGCTTTGTTGCAAAGTGTAATGTGTTCCACCTCCTTATTTTCTCCTTGCATTTTGAGCTCTTTCGTCTTGGACCATGATTAATTCGGGATTATAGCAACGTTTAAGAAGCAATTAGACAGGCATATGGATGGGACAGGTTTAGAGGGATATGGGTCAAACACAGGCAAGTGTGACTAGTGTAGCTAGGACATGTTGGTCCGTGTGGGCAAGTTGGGCAGAAGGGCCTGTTTCCACGCTCTATGACTATGACTAATAAAAATATTGGTACTTGTTAAATGATGAAAGTCACATGTTCTTTTAAATAAGAGATACTACTGGAGAATGAGCATGTCTTTGAGAGGCCAAGTACAATATATATTAGGTTAAGTAGAAGGACACTATCACACTATTCTGGGATTTCAACAGAGTCAAATATTGGGTGGTTTAGAGATATAAATCTGCAGGAGAGAATGATTAGTGGATCTGGTTCTGGGGATTGAAATGGATCAACGATCATTAAGAGAACACTTGGGAAGCAGTGTAGGAAATAACTGCGGATGCTGGTTTAAACTGAAGATAGACACAAAATGCTGGAGTAACTCAGCGGGACAGGCAGCATCTCTGGAGAGAAGGAATGGGTGACGTCTCGTGTTGAGACCTTTCTTCAGATGGAAGCAGTGCTCATTGTATCATTAGGTTTTCTGAAGTTCAATTTCTATATTGGAAGAGGGGTAACTTCAATGGAATGAAATAAGAATCTAGCTAGGAGAAACTGGAAGCAAAGATTGCTCTACCTTTAATAGAAGATGTTTCTGTTTTACTGTTCTGTTTCAGGAACAGGGTAGGTATGTTCCTACAGCGGGTGGGGTGTGTGTGCCGAGGGGAGGAGTGAGGAACAAGCAAAAGACCCAAAGCAAAAGACTCAAAGCCAGACCCTTAAAAATCAAGAGAAATAAAGAAGATAGAATAAAAGAGAGGGAGGGGTGGAGAGGTGGAGCATTGCAGGTGAATAACTCCAGTGAGAACCAGACTAAATATAGTAAAACGAGAGTAGAAGTGAAAAACAAAAGCGGAAAGAAAGAGGGTGACAATTATAAAAGGGAAGTTAAAAGTTGTCTATCGGTACGTAAATGGTAAATGGACAGTCACATGAGCGGGTGGCTCAATATTTTAAAAAATCAAGGCAGAAGCATAAATGGAATAATAAATGAGTGCTCCTATCACTCTACCGTTGTAAAGACACTGCTATGATCTCAGTCTACGGTAGAGATAATTAATATGTTGAAAATTGATAAAGAGGAGTAAAAAAAGCCAGCTTAAAGTAACCGTCACATGGTGTGGAAGGGATACACTTTAGTTTGCTGAGGGAAGCATGTTTAGACTGCAACAACACACAAAAAGACAAATTATATGGAAATTATTTATACATTTAATATATGTCTCCCATGGTCTCCCAACGCAATATTCCACCTCTCCACCAATTCCAATATTGGTGGCCAATGGGGGGGGGGGGGGGGTTCTGGAGCACTAGTATAGGTGTTGTGGGCTGAAAGGACTGATTTCCAAAGGGCTAGTATGGACATTGTGGGCCGAATGGATTATTGGGCTGGCGGCTCAGTCACTCAAGCCTGTTGTGCTGGCAGTTCACTCACTCACGGCTGGCGGGTTGGCAGTTGACTCACGGCTCTTCCTTGAAATTTAATTTCAAGCAGGGTGCAAAGCCACCAAATTCAAGTGCAATTTCTTACCACTTCTAGCAGGGTGCAAGGCCACAAAATTCAAGTGTAGTTTCATACCATTTCAAGCAGGGTGCAAGGTCATTAAAGACAGTGAGTCATGACCTCTCCCTCCTCCATCTTGCAGAGACTGAGCCACGGCCACACTTCTGCGTTTTATAGTCCCTCTCCCCGTCCCACCAGAAGGGGCGTGGCCTTCATGGCGTAATTGACAGGAGAGATAATCTCAACATGTTTTTAAATAACTCTTATATTTTTCATCGATGGGAAAAATCCTCGGCACCTGATGAGCGGAGGGGGACTCTGAGTAAGATGGCGAAAAATCACAGCCGTACGTGGTAGCGTTTTGTTCTAAAATTAATATAAAGCACAAACAGGAATTGGTCAAGATTAGACTTTTAATTGTATAGAGGCAAGGCAATTTTGATTAGGCAAGGCAACTTTAATTAGGCAAGGCAATTTTAATTTGGCAAGGCAACTTTAATTAAGCAAAGCAGCTTTAGTATTTCCAAACCAAAGGCAACAGCTTTAGCATTTCCAAACCAAAGGCAACACAGCTTTTGCATTTCCAAGCCAAAGGCAACACAGCTTTAGCATTTCCAAACCAAAGGCAACACAGCTTTAGCATTTCCAAACTATATTTTCAAACCACATTAAGGGCACTGACAGGTCAGTAAAACCACTCACAGTTTAATAGACATGTGTTCAGTGTTATTCACAGCCCAGATTGAGAGACGTGACCCTCTTGCTCCCCCATCTTGAAGAGACTGACTGAGGCACTCAACACTTCCGGGTTTTATAGTCCCTCGTCCCGGAAGGGGCGTGGCCTTCAGGAGAAAGAATCTCAACATTTTTTTAAACACTAATAATCCTTTTATTTTTCATCGATGGGAAAAATCCTCTTGACCCGTGCAGCGGAGGCCAAAAATCACAGCCATCGCTGGCAGCATTTGTTCTAAAATCAATATACAGAACAACAAGAAGTGGTCAAGATCAGACTTTTAATATAGTAATATAGAAGATGCACAACTATGCATGTTTTCCTTGTTAATAAGAAGAAAAACGTCTAAAAAAATAGATATTAGTGCAAAATTAGGAAAAAGCAAGTCTGTGGTAGTGCAAGAGGTGTTCCATTGCCAAAGCAAAGGTTTTGCGGGTCATTTCAAGAATCCAATAGTTGTAGGAAAGTCGCTGTTTCTGAACCCGGTGATGTGCAACTTCAGGCTTGTATGCCTCCTGCCTGATGGTAGCAGTGGGAAGAGGGCCTTACCCAAATGCTGAGGATCCTTGATGATAGATGGCACCTTCTTTAGGCAATGCTTCATGTAGATTATGTTCAGTTCTAGGCACCGTGTTATAGGAAAGATGTTATCAAGCTGGAAAGGGTACAGAGAAGATTTACGAGGATGTAGCTAGGACTAGAGGGTGTGAGCTATAAGGAGAGGTTGAGTAGACTGGTTCTCTATTCCATGGAGTGCAGGAGGATGAGGGGAGGTCTTATAGAAGTGTACAAAATCATGAGAGGAATAGATCGGGTAGATGCACAGTCTCTTGCCCAGAGAAGGGGAATTGAGGACCAGAGGACACATAGGTTCAAGGTAAAGGGGAAGAGATTTAATAGGAATCTGAGGGGTAACGTTTTTACACAAAGGGTGGTGGGTGTATGGAACAAGTTGCCAGGTGAGGTAGTTGAAACAGTTAGACAGGTAGATGGATAGGACAGGTTTGGAGGGATATGGACCAAGCGTGGGACTCGTGTAGCTGGGGCATGTTGGCCGGTATGGGCAAGTTGGGCCACACACTGTATCACTCTATGACTAATTTGAAGCAGTTCGTACCACCACTGCTCCCATAATAAAAACTGGCTTGTTGTCTCCTAATTTCCCCATTCTGAAGTCAACAATTGGATTTAATACAAGTACAATTATCATAGAAAGTATACAGAAGTTAACATGCCAGAAAGGTTCCCAGGAAAGAGATATACAAATGTAACTTTGCAAATGAGTGCAAACAAATTGGATACTTAAGAGGAATTATAAAACAAAACCTTTTTCTGGACAAAAAAGGGAAGCAGCTAAGTTCCTAAATTAGTTTAAAAAAATGGAAGTGATTGAGTTCTGCCGTAGTTTTTGTGGGATTGAAGCCACAATACAAAGAAGTGCGAAATATAGATTTTGTTCATAGTCTCGGTGTTGATGGTGGAAAAGGGACCCGTGTATCATTTTCCTTCCACTTCACAATTATGCGCCACTTTGTGTTGGTCTAACATAAAATCCCAATAATATACATTTATGTTTGAGGTTGTAACGTGACAAAATGTGGAAAAGTTCAAGGGGTATGAATACTTTTGCAAGCCACTGTATGTTTACTTAATCTGTACCATAGGAGGGAACTTTCATTTGGCTGAAATATGAATCTTAGATCGGATGCAAATGAATAGCATTCAATGACTGGCAGAAGATCCTAGAATTGTTATAGCGCAAAGGTTTGAATTTAGTTCCATTAAGTGATAGTAGTCCTCTATTGCACTGGATTCAGCACATTTGATTTCTTAATTTAGTCCACAGACATCAGATTCTTCAATAATTTCATTAATCTTGCAAAGGGCTTTGAAAGGCCTGGGCAGACATACCCTGTCAAATTTGATAATTACAAGAATCCTCTGAAGTACTGGAACATTGATGAGAATGAATTAGAGTGCCGAAAGTACATGAAGGATACAGCAAATAATTGTTGTCCGCAGTTACCCAATAGATAAATGCTAATTTTATTCAGGAAGCAACTGACCAGTCCCAACCAGACAGTTCCATGGCTGACCCCCTGGTCTTGGTTAGCAGTTCTCAAATGGGGCAATGATACAGCTTTTGAAATTAGTTTTACTGTTCCATATCAATATTCAGACATATTTGACTTCCAACTTTACTTTCATATGATAAAAGGCCACTGCTTTGAATTGGTAACTCTTCTGTTGCCTGATCTACGGAGTATTTCTAATATATTCTGTTTTACATCATTATTCATTTTTCAATAGTAGAGTACTTGTCAAGTAAGACATGGATGACATTATGCTTGGCTACAAAGTTTCCAGTTAATAATTAGCCCACAAAAAAAATCACTATTTACTCTCTTGTGAATAATAGCAATTGGGTGAGAGGAAATTAAAACTGGATTGAATGGAGTTATTTCCATGTAACTTGCTCCAGGTAAAGAGAGAAAAATAAAATATTAACCATCAAAAAAGTTGTCAAATAGAATATGAAATAGTTAAATGCACAGATATGTCCTGCGGAGATCTCAACATCCATGTTATTTGAATTAATAGTGCTGTAGATTTGGTTAAAGAAATCTGCAAAACTTTGACACTTTTTAGGGAGGAAATTAGGTCATTTTTTAAAGCAATACGATTCTCACAAGGGCTAAAATGCTGTCCTAGATGCTCAACCATGTTAAGGCTTCACAATGTTAGCAGCTAGCAGAGCTAGTAAACTTTAGAGACCTGGTTCAATCCTCAGCTTCAGTGCTATCTGTGAAGTTTGCACATTCTCTGTGTTACCAGGTGAGTTTCCACCCAATTATGGATTAATTGGTTTGGTGTAAATGTAAAAGAATTGTCCCTAGTGCGTGTAGGGTAGTTTTAATGTGCAGGGATAGCTGGTCAGTGCGGACTCGGTGGGCCGAAGGGTGCGTTTCCGCGCTGTATCTCTAAACTAATCTAACCATGATGAGTGCCAGGAACATCTGTTCCTGTGCTGTATCTCTATAACTCTCATAGGCTAATTTGCATTATTTCCCGGGTGCTTTTTATGTAGGCCTCTGAGTATAGGCTGGTAGCCCAAACATGCATCCTCATATGGGTTGACTCCAGCTTTGATACTGATTCTGAGTTATGCCTCAGGATGGCCATTGTTCAACAGGAGACCAGATTTACAAGCACTATGTACATAAAGCCTAGATATAGATCTCAGAGATAATGAGTGATTGTTATTTGGCACGATTTGCAAAAGGAGCAAAATTGTTTTTGATGATCTCACGTTTATGGATCGTATAAATAGGGAGGCCAGCCAAGAGTGCACTGGAATAGTCCAATATCGCCATGTCTTAGATTTATGTCCAGACATGGACTTGTAGTCCAATGTTCACCAGGGTTAAGCATGGCACCAAATATGCATCAGATTGGTTCCATTCCAGACAACTATTGGACATGAAATTGGTGGCAAGAGCATTGTGGTGTGCATTCACATCCAATTATATATCAGCATAAGGCATCTTCAGCAGTAGAGTAGGTACTGTGAGTAGGATAAGGAGCAACTCTCATTAGACCAAACTGCTTTGAATCTCTGCTGTTGCCTTTTGGCTACAGAGGATTTTTTTTTGAAAATCCTTTGACATAAAAATGAGTGGGAGCTAAAGTTAGCTTGTACAGTTATATTTACCTAACATGGTGGCACAGTGACACCGTTGATTAAGCTGCTGCCTCACAGCGTCAGAGTCCCAGGTTTGATCCTGACCTCGGGTGCTGTTTGTGGAATTTGCACGATATCCCTGTAACCATGTGGGTTTCGACTGGGTGCTCCAGATTTCTCCCACAACCCAATGACGTGCAGGTTTGTAGGTTAATTGGCCATTGTGTGTTGGTGAATGGATGCGAAAATGGGATAACATAGAACATGAGAATGGACGATCGATGGTCGGCGTGGATTCTGCGGACTGAAGGGACTGTTTTCATGCTGTATCTTTCAATCAATAAATGGCACAGATAGAAACCATTTTGCCGGTCATGTCCATGCCAACTCTTGGTGGAACAGTCCCTGTACTGCAGCAATTTAATTTCCTTTACATTTGCATGCACTGCCCTTTGATTGTATTACCACTAACGTGTCCAATGGGATAATTTACAGTATCTAACACCTACCAGCATATACGTGGAATGTGGGAGGAAACTGAGCACCCAGCAGAAACTTACACATAGGAGCAACGTGTCCAGATTCGGACCCAGGTCCAGGGAGCTTTGAGGAAACAGCACTAACTGCTGCACCAATTGCAACCAAAGTTTGAGGAATCTGTGGTAGCAGGGAAGTGAGCAGAACAAAAACTGTGAAAAAAATAATGAAGAGATTGTCACAATGCCGTAACGGTATACCTTGAATATCGAGTGCATTGAATGTTACCAAACAATCTGTGACGTTCTTGTCATACGGATGTTATTTATGTTGATGCACAGAATAATAGACTCGCGCAGGGAAACAAAGATGATCTCTGGAGAGCATCTCCCGTCACAGATAACCATATTCGTAATGTTTCTTTTGTTACTGCTCTCCCTTGCCTTCCACGCTGTTCTTTATTCGGGGAAGGAAACACGAGAGAACCTATAATTTGCAGGGTCCCATCCAAGAGGTGCATATCACGACTCTGAATGTTATCTTTGTTCGGGTATAAATTCGGGATTTTATCCCTGTTTCGGGTATAAATTCTGGGATGCGCTCCCCAGCACATCGAAGCGCCTTCACAAGAAGGGCTGCAGCAACTGACGAAGGCAATTAATTTACCACCAGCTTCTTAAGGATAATTAGGTATGAACAACAAATCCAGTGCTGCCTGAATTAAAAAGAAAATTCATGTTTATGCATCAAACTATTGGGCATGCACCATCATCATATAACGAGTAGGAATAAAGGAAGATTGTCTTATAAATTGAAAAGAAAATCTTCTCTACATATATTTCAGGGACAGGGTATCAAACAACCTTTTACAACCCATCGCGAGCTGCGATGCATTAATGTATGTATCCATTACTTAATGTTCATGTAGTCACTGGAATAGATTACGAGTTTACTCAGCAGAGAAAATAAGTGCTCAGAAGGTCTGAATGGTTGCAAATTTTGGGGTGGGACTTCCTCCGTGAGAGCCGGAAGACTCGGAACCGAGTGAAATCCGGAAATTGGAGGTGAAATTGAGAGCGAGCCCCGGCGAAGGTCCAACGTGAGCGTTGCTCCAGGTGAAACGCAAACGTATCCAGTCAATGTGAGCAACATTGGGCTGCTACATTTACGCGAAGTCGAAAACAAAAACTGTTTCCATTAGTTTCTCATGTCCACGAGAGTTCATCATGTGGCTCAAGCCTGAAGAAGTGTTGCTGAAAAATGCTCTCAAGCTGTGGGTGACGGAGAAGTCCAATTCTTACTTCATTTCACAGCGCAGACGGAGACAGGGAGACATCGGCGGAAAATTCTCCGGTAAGAGAAAGGGGTAGTGGAAGGATAGTCATCTTATGAAACTGATTCCCTGTACAGCAGTGTGGATGTTCCTATCTAGGTTGAGTCGAAGGTAAATGGCAGTGCTTATCTTAATTGGTTGGCAGCCAGCCTTATTGTGCTTTGTTTGCTTACAATCACTCGTTTGTTGAACTTCACCGGTGACTTATCTGGGCTAAATATATTTTTTAATTTTATCATGTTGGTTTCTGACCAGAAACTAAATGATCGTGAGGATTTTGAACTGCCGTAGAGAGCTGCTAATAGTACGGTTATTTCAGCGGGGAGGCTAGTCGCATTTTGTAATCGAGTGGCATGGCATGGTAGCACCTCCTGGCACCGAATAACACTGCTTGAGTCCATCTAGGTCCGTTGTTCACCTGGCCGATCAAAGCGCCAGCTTTTTATGTTCTAAGCAGTATCGTTTTACATCGTGCCCGGGGGGAAAACAGGCAGGTTTTACATTCCGTCTTTTAATCTGTTAAACCGTCCTCTAGCCACGAATAATGATCTACAACGCTAAATTACTTCTTGCAAAAAGGTGCATCCATTTATTTGTGGACGATCACCAGAGTTTTGATATTTGTATGATGTGGATTTTCCATGTATATTGAATCCCACATCTCGTGTCACTGGGGTCTCCTGAATTACAGCTATAAACTTTAGTGCTATTATGATTTTGGATTGAATTTATTTTATTCTGTACTGTAGAGGCATACAGCATAGCAACTGGCCCTTCAGCCCAACTTGTGGATGCTGACCAAGATGCCACATTAAAAATTAGTCCCACTTTTCTGCATCTGGCTCATATCAGGCACAAGTTGGCGATATGCAGAGTACTGCCCTGCCGACTCCAAATTCAGAAGATATCCCTCTAAACATTCACTGTGTGTGTGTGTGTGTGTGTGTAACCTGGGAACAAGTCAAGTCATGTTTATTTGTCACATACACATACGAGATGTGCAGTGAAATAAAAATGGCAATGCTCACGGACTTTTGTGCAAAAAGACAAACAACCAAACAAACTATAAACACAATCGTAACACACATATACCTTTACATAATAAATAATGGAAGGAAAAACATTCAGTAGATTTAAGTAGAGTTAGTCCCTGGTGAGACATGTATTTTAAATGTTGTTATTGTATCTGCCCCAGCTACTACTACTACTACTGGCAGCTCATTCTATATTCCCATTACCCTCTGTGTGAAACCTGTATGTCAGGTTCCTATGCGTAAACTTTAGGAGAGTTCCCTCTCCCCCTCCCCCCACTCACCATCAACAACACCACAGTTACATCTGTGGCCTCTTTTAAGTTCCTTGGAACCAAAGATCCTATAGCTAGCAAGCAAGATAGTCCACTCGACTAAAAATACGTAGTACGGTCATGGGCAGATTCATGGGTAAATTTTGGCCCCATTTCCGTAACCGGCTTCGGTATCCGCCATCTTTGTCCGCCACAGTGGAGCAAAGATACTAGTGCGGAGACGGAAGCTGGTTACAGAAACATCCTCGTAAAAATCAAATATCTTTTGTAAAAATCTTCTAATTTTCTTTCTGCCTCTCTGCCTCGCAAAAAGATGCTTATGTTCCTTCCACAGCGTGTGCAAAGTCTGGCCCGGATCAGCACGGCTGGGACGCCAGGGTAAAGTTGCGGGGAGGTTACAATGTGTTTTTATGTAATGTTGTCCCTTGTCTGGGCCTTGTGTCCGAAATAAAGTTTTATCATTATATATACAAATCTGGAGAAATATATGTTATATATGTGTTATATGATTATATACATCTATAATCACATTCATATATGTGTGTAGACAAAAGTGCTGGAGAAACTCAGCGGGTGTGAGTTTGATTCTCCGTCATCTGCAGTTCCTTCTTAAACATGTATGTGTGTTCTTTCCTACACAATCGAATCAGTTGTATGGTCGCTGAATAAAACCATCCTTAAGTTGTACATCGTTTTTTAATCTAGCTCAAAACAAATTTTATTTTGTTAAATACTTCATTTAGATAACTCTACCATTACAGACAGATCTCATTTCATTCTCTGGCTATTGGGAAGACCAGACCCATTTTATCGTTGAAAAACAATTCCATGGACACAAAAAATCATTGAAGAACATTCCAAGAGCAGAGCAACTGGAATCTTCATATTGCTATTATTTTCCCAATGCTGCAGTTGTGAACAGTGTGATTAGATGAATTACAGAGTGCAAGAGTAATACAAAAATCAACTCAAACTCAAACACAGCACAGGAGCCATTTAAAAAGAAAAGCTTTTTAGAAAAACGTTAAAGACAATTAACAGAATCATAATTTGTTAACATATTAATCTTTAACAAAATTCAACAGAATTATGAATCTAACCCTATATCACATACACAAACTGTTCCCCTGCAACGCCGAGAGGGATTTACAAAGTCGGGTCAGGTTACTGAAATGGATGAAAAAAAGGCCCACGTTCCGCTCTGTTGCGTACTACACGCCAGCCCATTGCATTTACCAGGAGTGGTCTATCTTACTCCGCTATAGGATCTTTGCTTGGAACCATCATCTCCAGGATCTTTGCTTGGAACCATCATCTTAAATGGGGGGGGGCACCGTCTCCACAGTCAAAAAGACCCAACAATAGACAATAGGTGCAGGAGTAGGCCATTCGGCCCTTCGAGCCAGCACCACCATTCAATGTGATCATAGTTGATCATCCACAATTAGTACACAAACAGAGGATGTACTTCCTGCTGCAGCTGAGGAAACACAATCTGCTACTGGCAATGATGATCCAATTCTATACTGCCATCGCAGAGTCTGTCCTCACCTTCTCCATCATGGTCTGGTTTGCATGACATCCGGAGGCTGCAACGAATCGTTCAATCAGTTCGATTGGCTGCAACCTTTCCCCCCCCCCATTGGCGAACTATCTGCAAGGGCCAGGAAGCGAGCGGGTAAGATAATCTCTGACCCCTCTCACCCTGGCCAAAAACCCTCTGGAAGGCCTCTCCGGACTGTCAAAGCCGCCACAGCCAGATATAAAAACAGCTTTTTTCCCCACGAGTAGTAGCTGAATAACCAAATGTCTGTAGCCTCCGTTTGCTCTAGTAATTTGTTTCATTCACATGTTTAAACTACAGTGTTTTTTTCTTAATGTTTTATGTTTTTTTCTTAATTGTTTACTGTATGTCGTGTTGCTTGCGAGCGGAGCACCAAGGCAAATTCCTTGTATGTGTACATACTTGGCCAATAAACGTATTCATTCATCTTTCCCCTATGCCTTCTAGTTCTTGATTCCGTTATCCAGGGAAAAAGGCTCCATGCATCCACCCTATGTATGCCCCACATGATTTTATACAGCTTAAAAAAAAATCGCCCATCCTGCGATTTAAGGAATAATGTCCCAGTCTCTCCCGATAACACAGGCCCTCACATCTTGGCAACAACATCGCAAATCTTCTCTGCATTCATTCCAACCTCATGGCATCTTTTCTATAGCCGGGTGACAGTAGACTCCAGCTTTTTTGTACCTTCTTGAACACTACTCTCAGTTTCTTTGTTAAACAATACTAGCACTGTGCAAATGCCTGCAGTGACTACCTCACCTAGGAAAGGATAACTATAACTTAACAATTTAAATGAATCAAATGTGCATTCAGTTTCCTAGTACATGATGTTACAGTTCATGCCAAAAAGGCCCTCTTTGTAGTGATGCATCTACCTGTTAAACAAACTTCATGGAGCAATGCACTGAGTAATCCTAGATCCCTCTTCCACAATTGCCCCAGGGTCCTACTGTTTTGGGAAGTATACTGTCCTGGTTTTGACTACCTAAATTGATACAAGATGCATTTATTGTCATTATCCCTGAATTAATTAAACTCTGTTTGCATTCCTCTGTACCGCAGATCAATATCCCACTGTAATTCTTCATAACTATCGTCACTGTCTATGATACTATCTATGGAAGGCCAAAAAAACAAACCTATCCACTGCATGCCTCCCCCCCCCCCGATTCAAGTCAAAGTCAAAAAGGATGGCGACAACGATTGTCCCGCACTGATATTAAAGGCACGCTACTGGTGCAGGTCGCTCACCGGGTCTTGAAAAAACAGCACGCGTGCGCTCACAGAGTCTCTGTTGGTTCCAAGCCGCTGGAGGCAGTGAGCGTAGGCCCCGCTCCAGGAGCTCTTCGACCCCACAAGGAAAGTCAGTTGCAAGAGCCCTGCCTATTCTCCTTCCAGGGAGCTCCAGGCTCCCGGTGCTGCTGCCCCAGACCTGCCGTTGGAGCCTCCAGCTCTTTTGTGTAGCAGCAGCTTGAGCGCTACTCCACTGTTTCACCCGCTCCGGACTCGGCCATTATTACGCACGGTGCAGTCGTGCACCAGAGTGACTACTTCTTCCTGTTGGAAAGGATACATCCTCGTATACAACGGAAACCCGAATTTTAAAGGTCGGGTCAAATGTGCATTCGGTTTTTAAATAGTTTGAATGTTACAGTTCCATAAGCAATTCGGCCCTCCCGCCATGCATCTTACCCCAACAAAAAAATTTAAAAAAAATGACAATAAATGGATGAGACCTTCTGGATTTCAGAACGTGGAGAGGTTGCAGAGGCCGCTGCTGACCAAGTGGCGTTTTGATAACTTGGTCTTGTTTGATCATTGATCTGGTTTAGATGTGAATTTTAAAAAATGTTTGCAGCCCTGCATCTTAACTCAAATATGCACAATGTTTTGTCTACGCAATGGGTGGGGAAAAGAAAAGGTTGGCTGGGTGATAATCCACAGTAGATACGCCTGTCCACTACTCTAATCTAATCTTGCTTCCATTTTACAAAGACTTTTGCACTTGGACATATTAGAGTATTCCGAATTGCCACTCTACTAGTAAAATCTCACAATAATACCAACAAAATTGAATATGTTCTTTCAAAACACCGCTCTCCCCATGATTCAAAACGTTTTAATCTGTCACACCAATTGAATATGTCTCATTCTCACTCTACATCATTAATCATTGCTCATCTTTCTTTCAAATTCATTACTGCATTTTTCCATTCATATGCCACCTTCTGGAATTATTTACCTTTACCTCTTTTGCCCTGGGAACTATCTTTTAAACATAGACATTAAATAGTACAGTACAGGAACAGGCCCTTCAATTTACTATGTCTGTTCCAAACATGATGTCTAATTAAACTAATCTCCTCTGCCTGCACATGAATCGTATCCCTCCATACCCGATGTACTAAAGGGGTTTTAAACACGAAAGTTGAATGTTAGCACGTTCTTTATGTCTTCAGATTCAAGGCCAGTGTAAACCTATAAAGTACAGAAATGTCTTGTCCTTTTTTTTTACCAGCAAGCTTGTAGCCAAATCTCTCTTGGAGAAAGATGGGTGGGGTTTTGTTTAGGGAGTATAAAAGTTAGGACATTGAAGGAATGTTTGGATGCCATAATATTGTCTGAAAGTGGATCTTTGGCAAAAGATCAGATGACCTTATTGAATGAAAACAAGTTGAAGTGTATATGGCCTTTCTCCATCTGATTCCTGAGTTTGGTTATGCTAGTTAAAGAGTACTAATTCTATACAAGACAGTGAAGCAGCTGTGTTTGTACAGGAGGATCTCTCTTTGGCTTGTATTTCTGCTGTGAGCTGCACTCTGTAACTCACCTGGATCGGGTGCAATAAATAGCTTGCAGTTGGAGCATCCAAAATGCCTTCTTCAGAACTATTTGTTTTTAGACGTTCATGTTACATTCACTAGAAAGTGTGCCTTTTGTATTGAGTACAGTGTTGTCATTTTCCATGTTTGTGGTAATGACGTTTTTGACCTATGGCAGATGGGCTAAGCTTAATTAACTTTACTGGAGTTGTTTTAAGTTGCCTAATGATCATTCACCAGTATCAATTTCCATTTTCAGGAAAGTCCCAGCAAACTACTGCAAACACAATTCTCATAAATTATAATCTTTTCTCAGAATCCTTGCATGTATTTGTAGCAAAGTGCCCAGAGATCAGATATATTTTTGAAGCAATATGTATTGGAACTAGTCCTGAGAGAAACAAACCTAGGGCAATGACTCCAATCGTTCTCGGATCGTGTTTTGAGGGTAAGGAATCTAACTTTTGGCATCTGAGAGATGTATTATAATCCTCCCTTTGTGCCTAGCTATCACTTGGTAAAATTTTATAGCATTTGAAGACAAGCTGTCTCTGTAAAGAGCTGTTTATTGTTTACTTCTGTCAAATTTGCGCTGCCCATGGGAATACATTTATTCACTAATGCCTTCTGGTGCGACTGCCTGTTTCTTGCTTGGTCATCTCTCCTTATTTCTCTTCCTGATAAATTGTCATACAAGGCCCTTGAAGTCTTCTGATTCTGAGCCTTGGTCTCTTGAAATTTTAATGTCCATACCAAATTATTTTTTAAACGGTGTTCATTTCCCCTTTTTAAATTTCAAGCATTTTTCTAAAGTATTGTTGAGATCATGATGCACAATCATTCATAAAGCAAAATGTTATCAGTGATCAACATTAAATAGCTAAATTGTCTTCATTCTATTGCACACTGTTTGGAACAAAATTTAAAGTTGAGGTTTTTTTTATTGGTTTTATTTTTGCATTCTGGCACAGATGGCATCTGAGATATATGGATGAATCTGGTAAATATAAGGGATCATGGCTATCTGGTAGAATTTCATGACGATAGACACAAAATGCTGCAGTTACTCAGCGGGACAAGTAGCATCTCTGGAGAGAAGCAATGGGTGATGTTTCGGGTCGAGACTCTTCAGTCTGAAAGAAGGGTCTTGACCCGAAACATCACCCATTTGCTTCTCTCCAGAGATGCTGCCGATCCCGCTGCGTTGCTCCAGCATTTTGTGTCTATCTTAAATTTTCTTGGCCTCGCTCTGGGAATAGAAGTGGGGGCTGATCCGGAACGCAACGGCCGTGAGCCCCAGGCCGAGCTTGGCGATCATTTGCTTGCTTCTGCTGCAGTTGGAGGTTAGATGTTGCGTCGTACCAGGGTCTTGGGCCTGTCCCACTGTGGCCGTATGTTACGCCACAGGCCGGTGGCGTGCGAAGATTTTGTTCGTTACAAAATTTCGGAGTGCCGCGCAACTCCATACCTCTCAGCGCTTCTCAGTGGGACCGGCCCCGCGCGGCCACACGATGCCCATGCGCCTCAACGCGATGACGAGGTTGTGTAATTTGTGTGCCAAGGACACGTAAGTGGGACAGGGCCTTAAGCTGCCCAAGTGAAATATGAAGTGCTGTTCATCCAATTTATGTGGAATTTCATGATTGGTTTGATTTGACAGACAATTTATCATGTGTAAGTCTTTTTTTTCTATATTACATGATAGTAAAGGAAATGTTGCGCCATATTTTTAAGGCAATAATCACAACCTAGAATGTACAGATATAGAAAAAATAAGCATAAAATGTCTCCGTTCTCTGCACATGTAATCTGGATACTTTATCAAAAAGTAAAAACTCAATTTCCCTTCTCCATTTTTACATTTGAAAACAGTGGCATTGGATTAAAGTAGTTATGTTGATCTTGTCCCTGTCTAAACTAATACATAACTAAAACTCTGATCTTGTTATTTTCCAGTTTGGCGGTCTTTCTATTTGCGCAAAAATAGTTTGCGAAAACGCGACGATTTTTTGACAGTTTCACTCACCGTTCTCCTGTGCTGCGAGTGCACCAAGTTTTGTTCCAATCGGTTGAATGTCGTAAAAGTAAGTGAGGTTTAAAAATCTTAAAAACCGCGCGTGCGCAGATTGATCTCTTCTGCCAGTTGGCGTCACATGGACGGTCCGCCCCCTTCCTGTGCCATCGCGTCTTTACTGGAGCTGAGGATGGCCGGTGAAGGTTTCCAACTGGACACAATTTGTGGAGCGACCCAGCCCCAAGCAGCCCAGCCCCAAGCACCCCAGCATTGGAGACGCAGTCCAGACCAGAGTCGGAGACCTAACCCAGCCCGGAGTCGGAGATAGCGGAAAGCGGAGACCCTGATATCAGCGGAGGAGAACAGCCAGTGCCCGCTGTGAGTCCCCATCGCACCGCCAATTCCAGCCACTACCTCTCGGGTCCCCCTCGCTGGCTTCTTCCCCCGTCTTTTCTCCAAGCTCCCCCCTCCACCCACACACACTCCCTTCCCCCCCCCCCCCCCCCCCCCCCCCCCACACACCCCTTTCAAAGTCAAAGTCAAAGTAAACTTTATAATCAATTCAAATAAATTGGATTGAAATTGCGTTTCCCCATACTCCAAATGTGCAAGTAATATTTATAACACAGACAGACAATATACCAATAAGATAGACAATATACATTATTTAAAATATTCACAGTGTGCCAGACTGTAGTAAAATTTTGAGGTATGTTATTAAAGTGCAATAATAAAGGTGCAATATAGAAAAGTGCAAATAGCATACTGCAGACATTGAGTTAAAGTTAAATGTTCATGGAATTTTCTTGAGTGTGTTGAGTAATCTGATGGCCTGAGGGAAAAGTTGTTTTTAAATCTGGTGGTTTTGCTCAGCATGCTGCGGTAGCGCTTATAACCATATAACAATTACAGCACGGAAACAGGCCATCTCGACCCTTCTAGTCCGTACCGAACACATAATCTCCCCTAGTCCCATATACCTGCGCTCAGACCATAACCCTCCATTCCCTTCCCATCCATATAACTATCCAATTTATTTTTAAATGATAAAAACGAACCTGCCTCCACCACCTTCACTGGAAGCTCATTCCACACAGCCACCACTCCCTGAGTTCCCCCTCATGTTACCCCTAAACTTCAGTCCCTTAATTCTCAAGTCATGTCCCCTTGTTTGAATCTTCCCTACTCTCAGTGGGAAAAGCTTTTCCACGTCAACTCTGTCTATCCCAAACTGAAAAGTAATTTAAAATGCAGCAATGTCCTGGAACCTCTTTGCACCATGGATGCCTAAAAAGGTACCAACTAATTTTCTTCAACTCCAGGAGACTTTCAAATAGAGCACACTGGAAGTCGTATTTTGTAGTAAGACCTCAGAAGACAATATTTTAGCATCAGATCCATGGGGCATTAAGGTTGCTATTGTCAAATGGAGGCGACGATTGAGATTCATATGCTCAAGAGAGTGCAGATTCTTGTGTCTGCAGCATTACTAATGTAAGAATTAAAATGTGTCCTGACTAAAAAACTCGTGTAATATTTAGAAAAGTCCAATGAAATCTATTCATAGAGAATCATATTAGATTAACCGTATGGATTACTTAACCAAATAGACAATATGATTGGAACAAACCTTGTGTTCTAATTCCTCTCTCTGTGTTCTGGCCTCTTCTAATACTTTAGCAAGATCAACACTCGCATTGCCAGATGGTAGGAGAGTGAACAGTTTGTGTGCTGGGTGGGTGGTGTCTTTGATGATATTGGTTGCTCTCTTGCGACAGCGAGATGGGTATAAGTCCTGGATTGCAGGTTGGGGTGATCTGGTGATCTTCTCCGCTGTCCTCACCACTCTCTGTAGTGCCTTCTGGTCAGCAGCAGAGCAACTGCCATACCAGACTGAGAGACTGCTGGTAAGAATGCTCTCAATGGCACCCCTGTAAAAAGTGGTGAGGGCAGAAGGGGGGGGGGGAGGTCGGCTCTCCTCATCCGTCGAAGGAAGTGGAGGCGTTCCTGAGCTTTCTTGACTAAGGAGATGGTATTGGTGGACCATGTCTGATCATCTGGGACGACAGATGGCGCAATGGGCTAAGTGTTCGACTGGCGACCGGAAGGTAGCCGGTTCGAATCCCGCTTGGAGTGCATACTGTCGTTGTGTCCTTGGGGCAAGACACTTCACCCACCTTTGCCTGTGTGTAAATGTAATGTAATTATGTGAAGCACTTTGGGGTCAATGCAAGTTGACTAAAAATGTGTTATATAAATAAGAGATTATTATTATCTGTGATGTGCACTCCCAGGAACTTGGTGCTTTTCACAGACTCCACTGCACTGCCATTGATGGTGAGTGGGGTGTGTGTTGTTTGTTTCTTCCTGAAGTCCACAGTTATTTCTTTTGTTTTCCCCCCCACACACCTCCACCCTGCCCACGCACACGCCCTCCCGCCCCGCACACGCCCCCTCCCGCCCACGCAAACACCCTCCCTGCACCCATGCACCCCCCCCTCCCCACCCCGTCCCACTTAGTCTAGTTTGCCATAAATATAAAAGGTTCTGAAAACAAGCATGCAAAGGCCTTTTCATCAATCACCCACTTTCGATGCTTTGGCAGTATTATAGATGTATATGCCAGAACTCTCTTTTCAAGGCCAACTTTTTATTAGTTTTTTATACTTTTTTTTAAACCGAGGATTGTTTACATCACATGACTGTACACTGACATTTTGAATTTTACAAATCCATCTGCAGAACTTGAGCATGACATTGAAAAGCCATTTTCTATACCAAGATTCTTTGGCAGTTTTGCTTTGATCTGCATCTGTTTTCTTGCTTTCTTCCTCCCACTTATGCTGCCATCAACCAAACACACCTTCCCCCCCCCCCCCCCCCCCCCCCCCCCACAATCTCATTGGCTTTAAGTTGAACTACATTCCTCAACTTTAAAACCAGTTTCTACTTTGTCCAGGCTTTCAGCCATCTACCATTATTTTTTTACATCATGAGTTTTGTGTCTTATTTTAATTTTTTAATTTATTTTTCTCTCTCTTGCCCCTGGCTTGCTTAGCATGGTACATGTTGTACAATTAAAAAGTCTTACAAAAGGGTAGGGGACTGGATGAATTCGGCTACTACTATGGATGAATCAAGTGTCCTTAAATGTGTTCTTGACAGACACAGTACATTTTTAATTGTTGCTTATGGTTTTTGTGGTCTCTTAAACTGAACAACTGGAACTGCATTCCATCCAAGTCGGAGAAATTGTTTTTCATTTTGAAGGTTGTGTCTCCTTGACTTTATCACATGAATCTAAAGTCAGGAAGGAATTTTAACCGTGGCTAGAGGACAATTGCAGCCGATTTTGTCTCTGGTAGTTCACACACTTGATTTGTCATTCTACCCTTTGCTACAATATAATTTAAATTATTTATTGACATATATATTGTCGATAAAAAGGAACTGTAGATGCTGGTTTAAACGGAAGATAGATGCAAAACGCTGGAGTAACTCAGCGGGACAGGCAGCATCTCTGGAGAGAAGGAATGGGTGACGTTTCGGGTCAAGACTGAAATGTCTGAAGCAGGGTCTCGACCCGAAACGTCACCCATTCCTTCTCTCCAGAAATGCTGCCTGTTCCGCTGAGTTACTTCTGTTTTTTGTGTCTATCTTTGAATTCTATTTTAACTATTAAATAAATACTGATGGTTTTCATCACATTTATGAAGGCACTTGCTGAGTTTTTTAGACAATTCAAGTTCTGCTTGACTTGCTATCCTGCAAAGACAACGGCAACCAAGGAATAATGGTTTCATTTTAAAATGCAGGAAAGTGCGACTGATATTTTTGTGTTTAACATTTACTTGAAATGCTTTTGCACCCTCATCAGTCCTGAGGATGTGATGACAGGCATAACTAGAGAATGTTTTAATTGATTTATCAACTGCTTTACAATCACTTCACTTCTGTAACAAAGTCTCAGTCCTCTTACTCCAGTTCCACAGATGGGTCAAGCAACCACAATGTGCTGAGTAAAAACATTCGCTTGACAACTACAACTTCCTGGTGGTGGACAGGGATGTGAGTGCTGATTGGTTGCTCTGTCAGAGAAATAAGTCTGGGATTTGAAATTCGTGTTGCTCGTGGTTTCAGAATTATGCAAGGTATGAAGGAAAAGCAGTGTAACAGAATAGAAACATCGAAAATAGTTGCAGGAGGAGGCCATTCGGCCCTTTGAGCCAGCACCGCCATTCATTGTGATCACGGCTGATCGTCCCCTAACAATAACTCGTGCCTGCCTTGGGGAGATGGAAGGCTGTGCTAATTGCTTTTACTCTTGTCTCGGAGTCAAGAAGTCCTGGTTCAAATTCCACTCCAATTTCAGCAAAAAAAAATCACAGGATTGTCACTCAGTGCAGCATTGAATGGTTTCTTGCACTGTAGGATGATACAAGGTTAGCTCTGCTCGCTCAAGTGAACGTTAAAGGAACCATGTCACTCTAAAATGTTGATTTTGGGTTTGGGTTAGGATAAGGTAATTCTTCTTCTTATCCTGTGCCATATCTATTTATTTTACTCCTATTTGTGTGTGCAAATTGGTGACTGCGTTTATGACGGCTTAATGGCTATAATTCAACAGAATTAATATCATTTGGCTGTAAAGTGGTTCCAGGTGCCCTGAAAGGGACATGAAAGATACATAAAATGCAAGTCCGCATTTCTTTTGAGATAACTTGTTTTTTGCTTGTTTGGAGAATAACCTGGCTTTTGCAGTTCTCTTGTTACACCCATCACCCAATAAAGGTGTTCAAAAGAATATTGTCAGCAAATGCAGGGCCATTTGTGTGCCTCTATCATTTGGAATATATTCTGCAATAAGTATTTACTTTTTTATTGTCTGACTCCCATCACCCAAATCAAAGCGGCTGTTGTGAACCGTATCAATAAAACATACGGGCAGATTGGAGAAGAATTTAAAAAACAATATGGTTGTAGTAATGTGGGATTTTAACTTTCCCAATATTGACCAGGGTCCATTCGTACAAGCGGCTTAGATGGGGAGTAATTTGTAATTTTTTTTTAGTATTCTTTGAAGGGGACTGTAGATTTGTACTTGGAGCGAATGAATAATATTAATATAATATAAAAAGGGGGGGGGGGGGTTGGGTGTGTGTGTGTGTGTGAGGGGGAATGGTTAGTGTGTGTGATGCGCAGGCCGCCCCCACCCGCAACTGTGCATTGAGTGGACGGGACCCAATGGGTCCCTCTTGGGTCTAGTGACAATTAAATACTCTTTGATTCTTGAAAAGCCCTTTAGGAACAGTGACTGTCGTTTGTAAGCTACAAGATAGTCATGGTAAAAAGATAACAGGTTCTCATTAGGTGGAGGTGGATTTTGATAGAGTAAAACAGGACCTGGGAGAGGAGTAGATAAGGAAAAGCTATCTGCTTGACAGCAGAATAACATCTGATAAGTGGGTGTGTTCAAAAATGAAACGGTAAGAATCCTGAGTCAGCAATTCTCTGAAGTTAAGGTGTGTGCCACTCACTTTAGTTTAGTGCAGAGATGCAAATATATTTAATTAATGGGACATTAAATAATAAAATATATTGAAGGTTCAATCGTAGAAAAAGAGTATGTCGGGTATAGGAAGTTGGTAACAAACGGATCATGAGGTTTACGACAGAATTAAAAAAATTCGGAAGACAAAGGATCATGAAGCGACCTTAACAAGTAGGATTAAGGAGAATCCTAAATGTATTAGAAGCAAGCGGGTAATTAATGAAAGAATGAGTCCTTTCAAGGAACCAGGAAGTAACTATTTGTGGATCCATGGGATAAGAGCAAGGTCCTAAATGAAACTTCTCACCAAGGAGAAGGACATGGAAGCTGGAGAGTTAAGGGTGCAGTACGCAGATATTCTGGTGCCAGTCTGCATCACCAAGGAGGAAGTGCAAGAAATATTGGGACGCATTAGGGTGGATTAATCTCCAGGGCCTTATTGGATCTATCCAAGGATGCTTAAGGAAGCAATTGCTGGGGTTTTGATAGATTTTTTTTGGTTTATCTTTATTTGCCATGGTAGCAGAAGACTGTGTGATAGATATTGGAGTCATACAGTGTGGAAACTTGCCCATGCCAACCAGTATGCCCCATCTACACTAGTCCCACCTTCCTGAACAGATTTTCCAGGTTTTGCCTGGAAAGGAGGACAGCAGTTGTAAGGAGAAATTTAATGTTGGATGTAACCTCACTGGCATGTAACACTAAGGGTTGGAAATATAACGGACATAGACAGATGGTCAAAATCGTTTTATTCCTAGGGCAGGGGAGTCTAGAACTTGAGTGCATCAGTTTAAGGTGAAGGGAAGATTTTTAAGGAGATCTGAGGGGTACGTTTTTCACAGAAAGGATGTTAAATATCTGGAACAAGCTGCCAGAGGAGTGGGTAGAAAGGAACTGGAGATGCTGGTTTATACCGAAGATAGACACAAAGTGCTGGAGTAATTCAGCGGGTCAGGCAGCAACTCTGAGAATGGATGGGTGATGGCTAGAGGAGTGGACACAGTTATTCACACAATGTTTAAGAGACATTTGAACAGTTGTATGTGAAAAGCATAGAGGGATATGGACCTAATGTGAGCAGATGGGCATTGTGGTTGGGATGGATGAGGTGAGCTAACAGGCCTGTTTCTTTGTTCTAAATCTATAAAAGTTGCAACCTTTTTCGTGGATGGTTGGGGGGTGGGGGGGGGGGGTGGTAACTTTGGGCAGAGTCTGCATGATCTGGCCTTCAATAGGTAATATAAGATGAGTGGAAGGGTTTGTTACATTGGGCAACGTTAATTTTTGGTGTCCACCGGTTTGAGTTATAAGTAAAGTGATTGATTGGTGGATGTGCTTGATGGAGTCAAATTGAGGTTATTGTCATGTTCATGAGTACGGTGAGGTACAGGTAATGAAGATCTTGATTGCAGCAGCATCACAGGCACTAAATTCCTAAATTATACACTACACACAATTCTGTGGTAGTTTAGGCGGTGGTCCACAGTGTTCCATTTCCGAGGTAGGTTTACGGTTGTGCAGGTCAATTCAAAAACCTGATGGTTGTAGGAAGGTAACTGTTCCTGAACCTGATGCTGTGCAACTTCAGGCTTTCACACCACCTACCTAATGGTAGCAGCTTGACAGGGGTATGACCAGCCGATGGGTTTCCTTGATGATGGATGCCACCTTCTTGAGGCACACATTTTGCAGATACTTTGGATGATGGGGGAGGACTGTGCCTGTAATGGCTATGTTCACCACTCTCTGTAGCACCTTGCATTCCTGCGCATTGCATTTGCTAAACTAGGCCATGATGCATCCAGTCAGGAAGAGTAAAGTGTGGAAACGGGCCCTTTGGCCCAACTTGCCCACATTGACCAGCATGTCCCAGCGACACTAGCCTTACCTGCCTACATTTGGCCCATATTCCACTTAACAAACTTGTAAGAAGGTAGAGACACCAGCATGCCTTCTTCATGGCTACATCTATGTGCTGGGTCCTGACCAAGTTATCTGAGATGTTAGACCCAGGAATTTGCAGCCGCTAATGCCCCTGTCCCACTTAGGAAACCTGAACGGAAACCTCTGGAGAATTTGCGTCCCACCCAAGGTTTCCGTGCGGTTCCCGGAGGTTTGTGTCAGTCTCCCTACCTGCTTCCACTACCTGCAACCTCCAGGAACTGCACGGAAACCTTGGGTGGGGCTCAAAGTCTCCAGAGGTTTACATTCAGGTTTCCTAAGTGTGACGGGGGCATTACTCTCTCCACGACTGACCCACCAATGAAAACTGGCACATGGTCTCCCAGCCTCTGCTTTCCATAAATGACAAATGAATACAAAAGGACAGGCTCACTTCTGGATTTCCCAGATGTTTGAGTGTGTACTGGAAGGATCTCTGTAGTACTAAAGGCTTAATTTTGAGGTGAAAACATGGGGTTAATGTCACTCACTGTTTTTTGTATGGAGTTTGAGCAGCAACTTTCAGTATCTTGAATGCTTCTACAACGCTGTGTAAAGCTATCTTAGTTGAGTTTATTGCATTAAATAACACTTTTTAAATCGTTGTGGTCCCACCCCACTTCTAGATCCTACACTTACCTCCAAAGAGCGCGTCAGAAAAATGTTGAGGCTTGTCCATGCCCTTTTAATAGTTTCAACTGACTATTGTGCTGCTGGAAACATTTTTAGTGTGGTGTCTCGTTACTTATTGTTGGTGATTTAAAACATTAAGTATTTCAGTTTTTCTTTCTCTTTGAATACAAACCTTCCCGGGTTTGTTCTGCTTTCTGTTCCTGATTTGACATTCATTATGACAACTGATACTTTGTGGTTCCAACTGAGCACTGCTTACAGATTTTGTTTTCTCTTCTCCATCCAATTTTGTTAAAGCCTGCTCTTCTTATGTGGGAATACATACGCTGTGGTATAGTAGTTCAAATGGGACTTGCAATATCTAAGCAGAAGGAAAGCCTATGTATTAATATAGTTCATTGAAGAATGGCACGGTAGTGCAGCTGTAAAGTTGCTGCCATAAAGGACCAGAGACCCGGGTTCGATCCTGACCTCAGGTGCTGTCTGTGTGGAGTTTCCTCGTTCTCTCTGTGACCCCGTGGGTTCTCTTGGGATAAGAGAATTATTCCTCTTAACCCGTGTCACATCCGTTTTTTTCCCCCAAATAAGTTGTCTGGTTTCTATTTCACTGCTGTTTGTGTGTGCAAATTGGTAGCAATATCTTCACGGTGGCTATAATTCAACAAAACTTAATTTGGTTGTAAAGTGTTTCATGGTGCCCTGAAAGGAACATGAAAGATGCATAAAATGCAATACTTCTTTTGAAGTAAATTGTCACTTGTTTGGAGAGTCACATGGCTGCATGTGTTGCAGTTCTTTTGTTACACCCATCCCCCCCAATGAAGTTTGCCAGTTCTCTCTGTGACCGCGTGGGTTTTCCTGCGCGCTCCGGTACATTCCAAAGACGTGTAGGTGAATTGGCTTCTGTAAATTGCTCCTTGTGCCAAGTCAGATTTATTCGTCACGTGCACATGAAGTACAGTGAAATGAACTTGCCAGCAGTGGTACACTTAAAAAAAAAAACACAATACACAATAAAAAAGATGTGTGTAAGATGTCAAAACTGTCTAACAAAGAACCAGTGTATGGTGATCAATGATCGGCGTGGGCTGAAGGGGCTGTTTCCATGCTGTATCTCTAAACTAAATTGAATTGCATATACCTTAAAAACTTTCCCAATGTGTTTTATTGCTGGACTGTATTTTCTTTATTCACTTTAGCAATGAGAGAGAAGTTTACTTTGAGAATTGGTATAGAAGTGATGCCAAAGTGGAATTGTCACTTGTTAATATTTGACCTCCTTTGTCTAGGCTGTTTTTGGAACAATGACTTGTTCATCCAACTGACATTTGTATTGTGTACTGAACCAGCTCTGTACATGAAAGTGCTTGCTTTGTGACAAAGTAATATTTTCCTGAAGCAATGGTGATAAACATTTAAGCCTACATTTCTGACCTAGCCTCTGCATTTTTCTAAAAAGTGATGTTTACAAACAATTATTCGTGGGTTGTAGAGATCCCAGAACAAGTTTATTTTCCCCGGCCAGCATTTTCTATAATTACAGTTTACTTTCTTGAAGAATTAATAATTAACTCGTTACAATCATGAGCCTAATAGCCCTGTCCCACGGTGCGAGTTCATTCCAAGAGCTCTCCAGAGTTTAAAAAAAAAAAATCAAACTCGTGGTAAACACGGCGAATGAAAGTAGCGGGTACGTCAGAGCTCGGGGACGTCTCTTAGCGCTAATGGCAGGTACTCGGGAAGAGTCGCTAACGGCAGGTAAACATGGGAAGACCCGTGAAGATTTTTCAACATGATGAAAAATGTTCACGAGTGCCCCGAGTACTGACGAGTGGCCATTACCGTTAGTCTCCGAGTTCGAATCGGGGCAAACTCGGAAGAACTCTTGGAATGAACTCGTACCGTGGGACGGGGTTTAAGGGTTTGAAAAATAATCCGAAGACCACTATCAACTTGGAAAATCTCTATTCTGAATTAATTTTCGCTATCCTGCACATTGGTAATTTCAACTAAAAAGATGAAATAATAATCTGATCCGAGTCTTAACACTGGCTAAAACCACTATTGGGAGATTTCATGTGTGATTCCACGGTGACTGTTGTTTATTTAGTTTTGCAGTTTATATAACTAAATAAAGTGCTATATAAATAAATGAAATGTTGACCAGAATATACTTTTTCTGTTCTGATTTTTTTTTTTTTAGCCTTGACATATTCACGTGAAGAAAAATTAGGCCGTGGGCCGAGCATCGAAAATGTCTAGAATTTAATTTTCGTGACCCATGTCTGGTATCTACTTGAAATTTGGCACAGATTTAGATAAAATATAATTGAGAAGGAATTCATAACTCATCAGTGTCAAAAGTTGCACGCTAACTACTTAAGCTAATTAGAAAATTAGATCGAAAAAGTAAGCGCCATCTGGTGCTCAATGCTCATATTACTCTATGTGGAGCCTAATAAACGAGTTTGTTATTCTGACTGTGCATGCCCAGGTCATAGGTAACTAGCTATAAAACCGTCTTGGCAACGGTGGTGCAGCATTGTGTGCAGGCTTGCGTTTTGTCCATAGTCAGGGTCGGCTCTCCATCGTTGCGGGTGCTGTTGAGCTGCTGTTGGGCCGTACCCGTCCCCTCCCCGGTGTCCCGTTCGTGTCCGGGGTGGCCTTGGGCTGGCGGGACGGCCCTGGACTTGCAGCCGCTGGCTCCAACTCAGCACTGCCTGTTGCGCCGGGTTGGCCCCGGCAGCCCTCCACCTCCACCCTCCTCCCCTCAGTCCAACACCGAGATCCTGCTGAAGATGGGCAGCCGCTAGCCCTTCTCGAAGAAGGGCGACTTGGAGCCGCTGCTGGTCGGAGAGAGAGTGCGGCTGGGCTCCTGCTGGTCATGGAAGGCTGGGGGCCCGCTGGAGCTGCGGGTACTGTTGGTGATGGTGGTGCTGGCGGTAGCGGCTACCTCCTCCCCCTCCCTTGCCCAACTCCAAGCCCAGAGTCCAGGCCAGCTCTAACTCCAGGTCGGGGCTGAAGGCCGCCCGCAGCGCGGCCCAGTCTAGCTCCGGGTGGGAGGAGGCTGATCCCAGGCTGGCGCTCTGGTGCAGGCGAGGCCGGGACCCTCGCTCCTCCTTAGGGTTGTGGATGAAGTGGCAGCGGGTACTGTTGGGGCAGAAGCCGGTGGTGTGCAAGGTACAGCTTATACTTGGAGTAGCGGCTGAGGCCGTGGGCGAACTGGCACTTGTCACCATAGCAGCCCATCGGGGAGCAGGTTCCTCTGGAGTTGGCGCTGTGTTGGGCTGGAGTTGGCGCTGTGTTGGGCTGGAGTTGGCGCTGTGTTGGGCTGGAGTTGGCGCAGGCCGTGGGTTCTGTGGGTCTGGGACCCGCAGGTATTGTCCGTCTGGGTTGTCGGTTGGACCGGCAGGAGAAGCAAAGGTGAGCCGGGGTTGGCGCTACTCCACGCTGGGGGACCTAATGGGTCAGTGCCAGGCTGGGGGAAGGCTAAAGGGCCTGTCCCACAAACATGCGACTGCTGCGGCAAGCGCGACCTAACGTGGCCGCTTGATCCGTACGGCCTTGCGGGGCCGGTCCCACTACGATCGCCGGAGCAGTATGGAGTTGTGCGGAGCTGGTCCCGACCTCGAGAGGGGCTCCGAAAAACTGACACTGTCCAAAAATTCCGCGCAGCAACGGCCCGCAGCCACATTGAGGCCGTACGCACCTCCTCGACGGACAGACGCAGCGTCTTGACGCCGTAAGTCACACGCGAACTTCCCGCGGACTTCGCTCGAACTTCACGTCACTCGCTTCCGGTTTGGTCACGCTTGCAGCATGCAGTCGCATGCTCGTGGGGCAAAGGCATCTTCCACTAAGAGGAAAGCAGCTCACGGTAGGAGCTGGAGCCGCTTTGGGACTGGCTGCGGGCTCCGAACGTGTGGCCGCTCAACGTATCCACCTTGGCCAACATGCCCTTCTGGATCATCATGGTGATGATGGTGGGGAGCTGCACTGCCCTGCATGCCGCCCGGGTTGCCTTCAGCACCCCCGTAGCGCCGTCTCCGTCAGTCCGCCCGCTTGCTGCAACACCGGCCGGCCGACAGCCCAACCGACCCCTCGCCGACAGCCCGATTGACCTGCTGACTAACCCTAACCCTACATTTTTATTTATTTTATTTTTTTTAACAGTTCACATCATAACTTTACAACAATAAATCAGTTGTAAAACAAAATTATCAGCAAGGTTAACATTACCTTTATTCCTTCCAAACCTTGCTATTTTTTAAATGTAATTACAAGGCAGCCATGATCCCAGAGTGCTTGCTGCCTAGCTACCATGAAACAAAGCACATGATTGGTCAATTGGCATCCGACGCAATGTCAAACGTGCATTGATTGGACAATCACTACTTGGCAAATTGGAGGTTTTTCTCATATTATAAAAAATATGTGCAGGGTTTGGTCTTGACGAGTTTCAGGTCTGATTTCCATATTCTTACACAATATGTTATAAATACAGTTAGATACGTGATTTGGGTCACGAAATGAAACAAAAAAGCACCTCGGCCCACTGTGTAAATAGGATCTAGGCAGAGTTTCAAGGTTCCTAACATATAAACATTTTAATTCTGCTGCTTTGCCCAGGTTGTAACCTGACAAAATGATGTATTTGGAGAAGGCTTTGTATTTGCCTTCTGTTTAACTGTGTCACATGAAGATAGAAACATTAATAGACTATTCAGGGGCATGAATTGGTAAGTGTTGACCTTGATATTGAATCGGTCTGAAGAAAGGTTTCATATGTTCTAAGAGCAGAATAATAGCCCTGTCCTACTGTAAGAGTTCATTCAATTCTCTCAAGTTTGCCCTGATTCGAACTCGGAGATTTACGGTAATGGCCGCTCGCAGGTACTCGGGGCACTCGTGGACATTTTTCAACATGTTGAAAAAAATCTGCACGAGTCTTCCTGAGCTTACCGCGTTTCCAAAGTACCTGCCGTAAGCGTTACGAGCCGCTAAGAGACATCCACGAGCTCCGACGTACCCGCTATGTTCATTCTACGTGTTTACCACGAGTTTGATTTTGTTTTAAACTCGGTAGAGCTCTTGAATGAACTCGTACAATGGGACAGGGCTTTTAAGCTATTTTGCCCATCAAGTCTACTCCAACATTCAATCATGGCTGATCTGTCTATCCCTCTCAACACCATTCTCCTGCCTTCTCCCCATAACCCCGACACCCGTACCAATCAAGAATCTGTCAATCTGCCTTAAAAACATCGATTGACTTGGCCTCCACAGATGTTCATGACAATGAATTCCACAGATTTACCATCCTCTGACTAAAGAAATTCCTCCCATCTCCTTTCAAAAGGTATGACCTTTTATTCTGAGGCTATGGCCTCTAGTCCGGGATTCTTCCACTTGCGGAAACATCCTCTCCGCATTCACTCTATCCAGGTGTTTCACTATTCTGTAAGTTTCATTGAGGTCCCCTGTCATCTTTCTAAACTCCAGCCAGTACCGGCCCAATGTCTTCAAATGCTCATCATATGTTAACCCAATCATGCTTGGAATCATTTTTGTAAACATCCACAGGACCCTCTCCAATGCCAGCACATCCTTCCTCAGATATGGGACCCAAAACTACTCGCAATACTCCAAATGCAGTCTGACCAATGTCTTTAAAAAGTCTCAGCATTACATCCCTGTATTCTAGCTCTCTCAAAATAAATGCCTTCCTTACTACTGATTCAACTTGCATATTAACATTGTGGGGAATCCTGCACCAGCTTTCTCAAGTCCTTTTGCGCCTCCAATTTCTGACTTCCCTCCACATTTAGAAAATGCGCCTTTATACCTACGACCAAAATGCTGCTCAATTGCAATGTTTCATTTTGTTACTGATAACTACAAATACTAAAGGCTTTGCACATGTGCCAATAAGCGAGTTTGGTATCTCGATAAATGCAAGGAATCATGGGATTTGTCAAAGGTCATTCGGGGTTTAAAAAAAAAAGAATGCAGCGCTAATAAAACTGTGTATAAATTGTTAACTATTCTACCAAGGAATTAATCTAGAATTCTGTCAATCAATAGCTTCCTTTCTTGTTCTGCTGTTCATTCACTACTTCAACCGTCCCAGTTCTAGTTCAATTCATTAATCTGCAATTATGAGATATTCAAAAAGTTAAAGAATTTATTATTTTCAATTATTCCTTAATGTGTTTGCTACAGGAATAAGAAAATATTACTGGTGTTTGAAACATTTTCTTATCTTTATTCATTATGTGTTTGAATATATTTAACCTGAGGCAGGCAGTGACTGTATCAGTGTGATGTGGGCAGGTGCTTTACCTACAGGGGGTGTAAATGTACTGTTAGGCAAAGATTCATCTCCGAGGAAAACTGAGTACAGGATTGACTGAGTGAAGGAGCTGCCAATCCGATATAAGATATTTAACTGTGAAATGCCTGCCCTTTAGTATTGGATAGATTGAGTGGAGCATCTGTGCTGTTCTAAGTTTGCGGTGGTTGTGGTGAGTTTCCCCCAGCCATCTCGCCCAGTGCACGTTGACCAGCACAGTTCGCCAGCCCTTGTTAGCAGAGGCTCTTTGTGTAGGTGTTACCCGAAGCCCAAAGGTTTTGTGGAGGTTCTGCGTTAGGATCGGGCCCGCAGTGAGCTAGTGAGAGGGCTGTCGGATCGGATCGGCCCAGGTTGCCGAGTGGCTGAAGTGCAGATTTTAATGGGTCGTTATTAAACTGTTCCGTCTGTGCAGCATCGCCAGCTCTCTCTCGCCCAAATCCCCCACCCCAACTGTCGACAAAGTCTGACTGTGAAAATGCTCCCACTCATATTACGGGTTGGCTCCGCTCCGCGTTTGCCCACTCGCTGCGGCGGGCGGCACCTCCTTCAAAGAGAGCGAGAACAGGTCCCGTCAGCTGGGGAGCTGCGATCCACTCCTGAGTGAAGCCTCTAGTTTGATGCGGTTCAAATGGCTGCAAATTCTCATAATTATCACCGCCCGGTCACCTGGACTGTGTGCCATGACAGACTGGAACCAACCCCAGAGGTTAAAGCAACAGCATCTTTATTTAAACCCACCACGAAAGTTTAGCCAGCCTGTTCAAATCCAGTCTGAACTTTCCAACCTACCCCCGCGGAGCACATTCTCCTCGCTTCCTTCAATCCAGGAAGCTTGTTTAGATAGGAATGTAAGGACTGTCTCAAATTGGGTCACCACACAACTTGTAATTCGTGTACATCAATATCGAATTTGAATGGCTGTGATGGCTAATGCCAGGGATTTAATAATTGACAGGTTCGTTCCAGGCATTCTTGCGTTTTCAAGGCTGGTGCTGTATTGAGTCAATAATTTAAATAGATATAATTGTGGATTTGTGCAGCCTGCAGTACGTTGTAGCCTGCTACTGACATATTTGACGGATACATTTATTTATAAATCACATTGAAAGGAATACGTAGGTCCGTACACACACAGTAGCTCAGTTGGCGAGAATGTTTATCCTGAATGACCCTTGACCTGGGCATGCGCAGTTGTAATACCGAACCTGTCTATAGAAGTTATTGCTTATCAATTTCAAAAGCCACCTGTGGTCAATTTAGTGGCTGTGATCTTAAGTGGCTCTGGTGTCTGATTTCTGCAGAGAGGTTACATGGAAACTTTTTTTCCTTACAGTGTTTAAATCCAGGAGCATTTTTCTGCTTGTCAATTTCCAGAGTAACCTTTTTTAAGTTATTTTCTAGTCCTTGATTGAAATAACTTGGTAATCAAATTGGTTTGTGTAATGCCAATAGTGTTCCCTAATTTTCACTTTTGCTATTGAATCGTGCTTCAACTAAAGAACCTGTAGTTGGATAATTTAATAAAGGGATGGGCCACTTTCAGTACACTAACTTGTCCCCTGGGTCTCTCTGTTCTAGAGCATTCTCCAGGGCCCTGCCATTTACTGTGCTAATTTAACTTGTGGCGACTCTTCAGCAAGTTACTGTTTTGCAAGTGTGGCTCTTGTTCAAAGTTTAACACCTTTTCTGAAGTTTGTGGGTTTGGTTGTTCCTCGCTACTTGATATAGCAGTTACTTAAAACTACTCGCTGTACTTTTGTCCCTTTTGGTATTTGAGAAACAGTTAACCAAATACAATTTCTTATTTGAGAGGTTATTGCTCTTTTTCAGTCAAATCATTTGACGTGACAAAGTCATTGAAATACTTTTAATTAAAATGTCTTTCAGAATGCAGGCAGTTGGAGCAGTTTGCTCTATTAATAGTGGAACACAACCCTGTATAGACTCTGAAAGTTTGCCCAAGTATTCATCAATTCTCTTTAGATTTGATGTCAGGAGAAGCAGTGACACTTGCATTTTGTTTAGAATGTGTCATGTTAAGACCCAGTGAGGCTTTCATATTTCATCCTCAACCAACCATTTTCTACCATTATTACGTATGTCTGCAGTATGACACGTCAGAGGTGAGGGGTTTAGTTTATTTTAGATATACAGTGCTGAAACAGGCCCTTCGGCCCACCGTGTCTGCACTGACCAGCGACCCCCACACATTGATATCATCATATAACCATATAACAATTACAGCACGGAAACAGGCCATCTCGACCCTTCTAGTCCATGCCGAACACGTATTCTCCCCTAGTCCCATATACCTGCGTTCAGACCATAACCCTCCATTCCTTTCCCGTCCATATAAATATCCAATTTATTTTTAAATTATGAAAACGAACCTGCCTCCACCACCCTCACTGGAAGCTCATTCCACACAGCCACCACTCTCTGAGTAAAGAAGTTCCCAAGTCTCGATTTTCAAGAAGTTCCCAAGACTAATTCTCAAGTCATGTCCCCTTGTTTGAATCTTCCCTACTCTCCGTGGGAAAAGATTATCCATCCTAGGGACAATCTACATTGATACCAAGCCAAATAACCTACAAACTCGTAGGTCTTTGGAGTGTGGGAGAAACCCCCCAGGGGCACTGGGTGAACGTACAAACTCCGTACAGATAGCACCAGTAGTCGGAATCGAACCCCGGTCTCTGGCGCTGTAAGCGGTGCAAGTCAGCAGCTCTACCACTGCACCGCCGTGCTGCCCCGGGTTCTGTTTTTTAAAGTGAACAAGACAGTAAGCATGGTTTTCTGTAGCAATATTTTAAATGAAGTGCAGATAGAAGTTGCTGAGAGTAAACTGGCAAGGGTGAATTGATCCTTGGAGTCCTTTCATGAAAGCTTAGGGAAAGAAATGCTGGATGACTTGGACAGGATGGGTGAATGCAGGGTGACTTGGACAGGTTGGGTGAGCGGGCTGATGCAGTTTAATGTGGATAAATGTGAGGTTATCCACTTTGGTAGCAAAAACAGGAAGGAAGATTACTATCTAAATGGTGTCAAGTTGGGAAAAGAGGTAGTACAACAGGATCTGAGGGTCCTTGTTCATCAGTCAATGAAAGTAAGATTGCAGGTACAGCAGGTAGTGAAGAAACCGAATGGCATGTTGGCCTTCATAACGAGAGGAGTTGAGTATAGGAGCAAAGAGGTCCTTCTGCAGTTGTACAGGGCCTTTGTGAGACCACACCTAGAGTATTGTGTGCAGTTTTGGTCTCCAAATTTGAGGAAGGACATTCTTGCTATTGAGGGAGTGCAGCGTAGGTTCACAAGATTAATTCCCAGGTGGCGGGGCTGTTGCATGCTGTGAGAATGGAGCGGCTGGGCTTGTATACTCGGGAATTTAGAAGAGTGAGAGGGGATCTTATTGAAACATATAAGATTATTAAGAGTTTGGACATGCTGTAGGCAGGAAATATGTTCCCGATGTTGGGGGAATCCAGAACCAAGTGCCACAGTTTAAGAATAAGGAGTAAGCCATTTAGAACGGAGATGAGGAAGCGCTTTTTCACACAGAGAATTGCGAGTCTGTGGAATTCTCTGCCTCGTAGGGCAGTGGAAACCAGTTCTCTGGATACTTTCAAGAGAGAGCTAGATAGGGCTCTTGAAGATAGCAGAGTTAGGGAATATGGGGAGAAGGCAGGAACGGGGTACTGATTGTGGAGCAGCCATGATCACATTGAATGGCGGTGCTGGCTTGAAGTGCTGAATGGCCTACTCCTGCACCTATTGTTTATTGTCTATTCCAATCAGAGCTTTGCCTTGAAATGAATCTTAGCTTAGTTTAAAATTACAGCATGGAAACAGGCCCTTTGGCTCACCAAGTCCATTCCGACCAATCTTACCCACTCATGCACAATATTGGCCATGTATAGATACCAATTAATCTACAACCCACATGTCTTTATGGTGTGGGAGAAAATCTGAACAATTGGAGGAAATCTACACACTCCATACAGAGGACGGCATCGAGCGCAGGTCTCTGGTGCTCGACCAGCTGTGTCACTGCCATCCAAATCTTTCCCATAAACAAAATTAATATATGCTATTGGAAAGAAGTGAATACTACTTTTTTATGTTGTCTTAGGAGGACAACATATTTAAAAATCAATGGGGATGCACCATGGACATTAGATCATTGGGTCAAGAAACGCCCTTTGGCCCAACTTGCGCATGCCCAACTAACATGCCCCATTTATACTAGTCCCACCTGCCTGTGTTTAGCCCATATTCTTGTAAACTTATCATATTCATGCACCTGGTTCCATATACCCACCACCCTTTGTGTAAAGTTTAAAAAGAAAAGTTGTCCCTCGGGTTCCTATTCAATATTCCCCCCCCCCCTTACCTTAAACCTATGTCCTCCGGTTCTAGATTCCTCAAAGCTGGGTAAAGAACTCGGCATTTACCCAATGTGCTGCTCTTATGATCTTATACATCTGTGTAAGATCACCCCTCATCCTCCTGCACCCCAAGGAATAAAGTGCTAGCTTGCACAACCTCGCCCTATAGCTCAGGTACTCGAGTCCTGGCAACATCCTCATAAATCTTCTCTAACCCTTTCCAGCCTAACAACATCTTTTCTATAACAGGTGACCAAAACTGAACACAATATTCTACATGTGGTCTCAATGTCTTGTACAACAATAACATAACCTCCCAACTTCTATAATTGATACTCCGACTGATGAGGCCAATGTGGCGAACCTTCTTGACCATTTTATTTACCTGTGACGCCACTTTCAAGGAACTATGTACCTGCACCCCAAGATCCCTTTGCTCTACAACATTCCCCAGAGCCCTACCTTTCACTGTGCAGGTCTTGTCCTGGGTAGACTTCCCAAAATGCAGCAGCTCGCAGTTCTCAGTGTTTAAACTCCATTAACCATTCCTTGGCCCAACTGATCCAGATCCTGTTGCAATATTGAAGTTCTCCTTTTATTATTTTTTATAGATGTTGAACCTGTTTCTGTACCGTAGGACCCTGACTCTATTGCACTTACTTTGGTAGATTAGGGTTGTAGAATTTTACCATATTGCCAGCAGTGACCTTTTCCTTTCTTCATCAAAAGCAGTCGGGCAAGTGTGTTAACAATAATTTACAATCAATTTTTAAGCAAAATTGGAAGGAAAAAAAATATTTGGAGCCACTTATTGCCTCGTTTTATTTTTTGTTTTATGAAATGGTAAAAAAAATGTTGCACTTATTTGAAACTTGAATTTGTTTTCTGATTCCACAGAATCTAAATTGTGGAGATATTGCATCTGCTAATCCCTCCTATCTATTTAGCACTTCTTTGCCATATTTTGTAACGGTTAAACATTCTCTGCAAGATACTATTTTATCTCCAGGCTGCTGGCAGGATGGTCGCAAGGTGACGCAGCAGTTAATGCTGCTGCCGTGCATCTACAGAGACCCAGGCTTAGACTGGTTTGAATGCTGTCTTCTGACAACTGAGTTTCCACCCATATGAGACACTCCAACAGAGACACTTGCGTAAGAATGCTGTTCATCGATTACAGCTCAGCATTCAACACCATTATACCCTCTAAACTGATCACCAAACTCGATAACCAGGGCATCGACCTCTCCCTTTGCAACTAGATACTTGACTTTCTAACCAACAGACCCCAGTCTGTGAGGTTAGACAAGCACACCTCTTCAACCCTCACCCTGAACACCGGCTTCCACAGGGCTGTGTGCTGAGCCCCCTCCTCTACTCCCTCTTCACCTACGACTGCACACCTGTACATGGTACTAACACCATCATCAAGTATGCAGATGATACAACGGTGATTGGCCTCATCAGCAACAACGATGAGTCGGCCTATAGGGAGGAGGTCCAGCTCCTAGCAGCATGGTGTGCTGACAACAACCTGGCCCTTAACTCCAAGAAGACCAAGGAGCTCATTGTAGACTTCAGGAAGTCTAGGGGCGGCACGCACACCCCCATCCACATCAACGGGACGGAGGTGGAACGTGTTTCCAGCTTCAGGTTCCTGGGGGTCAACATCTCCGATGACCTCTCTTGGACCCACAATACCTCAACTCTGGTCAAGAAGGCTCACCAGCGTCTCTTCTTCCTGAGGAGACTGAAGAAGGTCCATCTGTCTCCTTAGATTCTGGTGAACCTCTACCGCTGCACCATCGAGAGCATCCTTACCAACTGTATCACAGTATGGTATGGCAACAGCTCTGTCTCCGACCGGAAAGCACTGCAGAGGGTGGTGAAAATTGCCCAACGCATCACCGGTTCCTCTCTCCCCTCCATTGAGCCTGTCCAAAGCAGGCGTTGTCTGCGAAGGGAGCTCAGCATCGCCAAGGACTGCTCTCACCCCAACCATGGACTATTTACCCTCCTACCATCCGGGAGGCGCTACAGGTCTCTCCGTTGCCGGACCAGCAGGTCGAGGAACAGCTTCTTCCCTGCGGCTGTCACACTACTCCCCCCCCCCCCCGACACTCCTCCCACAGGAAATACACTATGACTGTATGCATGTAATCATATTGAAATCATATTCTATGTCGCTCTTCCAGGGAGATGCTAACTCCATTTCGTTGTCTCTGTACTGTACACTGACAATGACAATTAAAGTTGAATCTGAATCTGAATCTGAATATCCTAAAGATGTGCTGGTAAATTACCCATTTGTACAAGAGAATGACAAAATAAGTTGGGAGGGGGTTAATGGGCAACTGGGGAAAAGAGGAAAGGGACTATGAGCACTCCCTGGGATGCAGGTGGGTACCGTTCCTGACTTCTTTGCCATACTTTGTAAAGGCTTGTGCACTTCGAACCGATCCGATTCTGATTTGAAGAGAGAAAAAAAAGAGGAGAAACAATTTCCCAATCAGGAAAAACAAGTCTCTGGCCCAGTCCACTGTCCCACCCTGTCTGAAGTCCTCCACCATAGTCCCCTTGCCCAAAAAAACCCACATCTCCAGCCTCAACGACTACCGGCCAGTCGCACTCACACCAGTGGTGATGAAGTGCTTTGAAAAACTGGTCCTGGGTCATATCACATCACTCCTGCCCCGAAGCTTTGACCCCCACCAGTTTGCGTACAGAGCAAATAGATCTACAGAGGACGCTGTAGCCACAGCTCTCCATGCTGCACTGTCTCACCTAGAGCAGCAGGGGAGCTATGTGCGGATGCTCTTTGTGGTCTACATCTCTGCTTTTAATACCATCCTTCCCCACAAACTGGTGGACAAACTGGGGGACTTGGGACTTCCACACTCCACCTGCATGTGTATAAATAACTTCCTGTCGGGTCGCAGCCAGAGAGTCAGAGTGGGCCATCATACATCCACGGCCCTCAGCCTCAGTACCGGCTCTCCACAGGGCTGCGTGCTGAGCCCCTTGCTCTACACCATCTACACACATGACTGCACCCCCGCCCACCACAGCAACACCATTGTCAAAATCGCGGATGACACCACGGTGGTGGGACTCATCTCCGGGGGGGACGAGTACGCCTACCGGGATGAGGTGGAGCAGCTGACAGGGTGGTGTGGAGAAAATAACCTGCTCCTCAACACCTTAAAGGCAAAGGAAATAATAATAGACTTCAGGAACAATAAAACGGACATGGTACCATTAATTATCAGAGGGGACTGTGTGGAGAGGCGGATTTCCGCTTCCTGGGAATCCATATTGAGGAGGACCTGGCGTGGAGCGTGAACACCTCTGCACTGCTGAAAAAGGTCCAGCAGAGACTGCACTTCCTGAGGATGCTCAGGAAGAATAACATCACTCAGAGACTGCTGCTGTCCTTTTATCGGTGCTCCATTGAGAGCATCCTAACATACTGTGTATGCGTGTGGTACACCAGCTGCACAGCGGCTCGGAGGAAAGCGCTCCAGAGGTCCATTGACAACGCCCAGAGGATTGTCGGCTGCCCTCTCCTTACTTTGGAGGACTTACACAGTTCCCGCTGCATCAAAAAATCCCAGAGTATTATAAAGGACATTTCCCACCCTGGACACTCCCTGTTTGAACTGTTGCCGTCAGGCAGACGGTACAGATCTACAAGGACAAGGACAAACAGACTTAAAAACAGTTTTTACCCCACTGCTATAAAGGCACTAAATGTAGCCGCCAAGGAACGTAGGGGCGATACATACTAAGGGACTGTGGTAACTGTGATATCGACAGAAGGATGTAGGGTTGGGTGTTTATGCGTGCTATTTTCATGATATTTATTTTAGTTTATCTTTTTAAAATATTTTGCCTTGTATGTATCGTTAGCTTTTAGAAATGTTTGAATGGTGCACTGACTGGCTGACATTTTTAAATTTCGTTGTACATGGTTCATGTTACAATGATAATAAAGAAACTATTCTATTCTAAAAAAAGTGGGTGAAATGGCACCAAATGTTCACACATTTGCAGCCAGTTTCAACAGATACTGTCAAGATGGTACAAGAGCAGCAGCAAAGAAATTTATCTGACATTTTAATCAAGCCACAGTTTAAACTCTTGGTTGCTTGTACAGATATTTTGAGCAAAAACTATTCAATGTTTTATTGAAAACTTTGAGAAACTGACCAATTACACTTGACAATTTCTTTTACTGTCATTATTCGCATGTATTTTGAGTCCTATGGGGGAGTTTGCATAGTCAGTTCTTCTTTGATCGAGGGAGCCTTGGAATAGGATTTTTCTGCTGGTAGCCACCATGATCTGGATGGGCTGAATGGCAGTTTACTGTGCCATAGTAAGTAAGTAGATTCTTTCATTCTTTCCAAGTCTAGAATGTTCAAAAATTTGGTGCCTGTAGTTTCACTTGTGCTGTGGCCGTTCTCAGTAATGATATTTTAATTTCATTCTGTGGCAAACCAATTACATTTTTATTCAAGATTGGCTTGAAAAAGAGATTGTTATTCCTTTCGCCCACCCACATCGTTTACTGTGTGTAGTAGTTTTCTAAAAGTATCAGTTTTGCCAATCCATTTGTAGTCTTCCTTAAGGGCCTGTCCCACGATGCGAGTTCACCCAAGAGTTCTCCCGAGTTTTATAAATAAAACAAACTCATAGAATGTACGTAACGGGTACGTCGGAGCTCGAGGATGTCTCGTAGCGGCTCGTAATGCTAGCGGCAGGTACTTGGGGAAACACGGAAACTCGTGAAGTTTTTTCAACAGAGTGAAAAATTTCCAAGAGTAAAAAAATACCCGTGATGAGGTACAGGTGCACAACCTTTTATCCGAAGATCCAAATAACGAAAAGCTCCGAATAGCGGACATTTTTTCAGTCCTTGAAGAAAGGTCCTTGAAAACGTTCACCGAGGGCGGCCCGCGGAGGTGACAGCGGAACCTCTGGTCGGTCCTCGAAGAAAGGGGAACTAAATCCCCATTCATAAAAGAGGTGAGGGTATATTGCGCGGGAGGGTTAATAATTGACAATATGCTGCTGTCTGCCCGCTGAGTTAAAAAGTTCCCACGGTAGACTCACGATACACAGTCTTGCGTGGGAAATTTTTAACTCAGCGGGCAGGGAGCAGTAGATTGTCGCTCCCTTCAGTTTCACCCCACCTACACCCCTCTGCTTCCCGGCCATGTGTGTGACCCCTTCCCTCCCCTCTCCAGCTCCCCGCCAATTACACCGGCGTGGGGGCTTTGCACTGTCTTCAAGTCGGCGATGCCAGCATACAATGTCAGTCACCGGACACGTCAGGACCAACGGGACACCGACCCCCAGGCCCACTGCAAGCACGGAGATCCCAGAGACCCACAGCCAGAGCTCCAGAGGAAAACTGCAAACTAGCGGGAGACGTCAGGACCACCAGAAGCCGCTCCCCGATGGGCCGCTACGGAGACAAGTGGCAGTTCGCCCACAGCCCGAGCTGTGCCCCCTCATCGGGACACCGACCCCCAGGCCCACTGCAAGCACAGAGATCCCAGATCAGCAACTCCAGCCCAGCCCCGCTCCAACTCCAGAGGAACACGTATGGGCAGAAGCTGATGGTGCGCAAGGTACGTCTTGTTCTTGGGGTGGCGCAGCTCGGGCTGTGGGCGAACTGCCAATTGTCGCCGTAGCAGCCCATCGGGGAGCGGATTCCTCTGGAGTTGGAGGGGGAGGGGGGGGTATTGTGCTGTTTGATCGCCCCCTGCTATCCCAGGGACAGGGAGACAGGACGTTCACCGAGGGCGGCCCGCAGAGATGACAGCGGAACCTCCGGTCGGTCCTTGACGAAAGGGGAACTAAATCCCCATTCGTAAAAGAGAAGGTGAGGGTACATTGCGCAGGAGAGTAGAAATCCCAAGACAAAGTTGAGTGAGCGTTCACCGAGGGTGGCCCGCAGAGGTGACAGCGGAACCTCCGGTCGGTCCTGGTAGAAAGGGGAACTAAATCCCCTTCATAAAAGAGAAGTGGAGGGTAGATTGCCTGGGAGGGTATGTCGCCTACCTGGAAGAAACCGGACATTTTTTCCAGGATGTCGTCTACACACCAAAGCTCACGTTTGGCGCCAAACGCACGTCGCCTCTGCTGCACACGGATATAAGAGTGTGAAAATGTCGCCTTAGGCCGCCTAAGGGCATGTAGCCCCACTAGGGTGACATGAGTACGAGAAGTGATTCAATGCTGCGGTCACATTTACAAATTCAGGAATTCATTCAACACACTGCATTTCATACAGACATTTATTCTGCAAGAAAAAACTACATTGAAGACTCAAACTCGCGACCGAGGAACTGCCGGGATCAAGGCTCAAACTCGCGAGCTTGCGGATATTAGCCGAGCACTCTACCACTGAGCCAGCCATTAAAATCTACCCTTAAAAATTTCCATTCCGAAGGCCGGCAAATTCCGAGTTACGAAAAGTGTCTGGTCCCAAGGCTGTCGGATAAAAGGTTGAGCACCTGTACCCCGAGTGATTTTTTTTTTAAACTCTGGAGAGTTCTTGGATGAACTCGCATCGTGGGACAGGCCCTTTATAATCTTACAACTTATTTTAAAGTTTTGAAGGAGTTATTAAACTTTAAATGGCCTCAAAGTATGTATGTGCCTTTTAGAACATGAGATATGACAGCAGTAGACGTTTTGGCCCACAATATGTGCACCAAACATGATGCCAAGATAAATTAATCTCGTCTGCCTGCATATGATCCATATCCCTCCACTTCCTGCTTATCCATGTGCTTATCTAAAAGCCGTTCCAGATACCCGCCATCCTCTGTGTAACAAAAATAATTTATCCGCATACCTCCTTTAAATTTTAAAGCTATGCCCTCTAATCTTAGACTTTTCCACCAAGGGAAAAAGGATTTGACTATCAATGCCTAATTTTATATAGTGCTGCTATGAGATCTAGGCCAGATTTCTTTTACATTGCATCGCAGAATTTTTTTCATGTCTTCCCACATAATTCGCTCACTGCATTTTTATTGGTCACAGCAGATGTAAAATCATATTTAATAAGTTACTTTGGAACTTTTATGCTTTTTTTTTAAAATATCCAAATTGTTTTCTAATGAAAGTTCCATGTTGGTTTAGTGATTTTGATTTATTTCAGTGTACTGAGGCACAATTTAAAAAAATAAAAAATCTGTATATTTAATACTCAAGACACGAAAGGACAATTATTTCTGTTTGTTACACTGCCATTAAACAGTTTTATTAAATCAGAACCAATCCTTGTGTCGGGCTGCAAAATTCAATCGGTTTCTGGTAAGCAGTCATAAAATGGCAGGCTAAATTGAAGATTGAGAAAACAAATCAATTGATCTACTCATTAAATTGTTTATCTTCCCCATCACTGTCTACCATGGATTATTTTTTTCGTTGGTACTAATCAACCTCTGAATCTTTTGCTGAGCATGTTGGAGAATATTGATTAGAATCAGAGCCTCATCTATTTCTGTGGACCTTTTTCGGCTGCCTTTTTGTGTTTTGTTCGGCCAGTGAACCCTTGATAAATAAAGAACATCTTAAAATGCATTAAATTGTTGGAAATGCATCAACTAAATTGCACACGACAATCTTTCTCAAGCACTAATTAAAATCCAGTTCTCGCATTGGTTGGAGGAGTTACCACTGCACTTTCTTCACCTTGCTTACTGACTCTAAAATAATAGACTCCAGCTAACAGCTGGAGATTAAATCTATAAAAACGAATTCTATATAGTAGAAATTAAATCTATTCTGAGAAATTAAATCAAAGCAACAAAGTGAACTTCATTAGGTTACAATGCTCTGCTTAGTTTACAGTCTCCATTTCAAAGTAAATAATTTGAAGGTATCAGGTTTTGGAAGCAGCAATCTTTATAGCAAGTGTTCTGAGGTGATACATTTTCATTGAAACTGAGCACTCTGACTTAATAAATGCCTCGTGAATATGGGTGACTGTCTTGTTGAAGTGTTGTACTTGCATATGATGCCCACTTTATTTTCATATGAGCTTGAGTGCATACTGGTTAATCGAAATAGAAGCATGCCATCTATCCTATCTATCTATATTTAAAACTCTGTGGCTGGATGTGTGTGTGTGTGTGTGTGGCTGTGTGTGTTTCTGCCTGGCTGTCTTGTGGGTGCCACATTCGGCCTTTAATTCCATGCTACGCCAGCACTCTGTCATTTTTTCCATGCCACTAGCTAATTCATTTTACATCTGATTTTGCACTCCTCAAAACATTTTTTCTTTTTATGTGCTCTTTTTAAGATAACATAATACACCCCAGTGGATAGGGCAGTTACGGGGTAAAAGGAGCAAATTAATAATATTAATATATCAAGGGGGGTAGTTAGCGTGTGTGCAGGGGGGAAGGGGTAGTTAGCGTGTGTGCAGGGGGGAAGGGGTAGTTAGCTTGTGTGACGCCGCATGCCACCCCCCCCTCCCGCGCAACCACACGTTGGGGGGATAGACCCAACAAGTCTGCACTTGGTCTAGTATAAGCTAAAAGAGTCTCAGATTAGATATGTCACATTTCATTTTTTTTAACCATTTATAGGAAGGATTATAAAATCTTGAAATTCGCAAGGTTGATTAATTTTAAAAACTACCAGGCATTTAAGAGTTACAGATATTTAAGGGGCATTCCTGCTAGGAAAGATTTAAGGAGTGACGATTTAAAAACATTCAAGGTTATGGTGATTTAGGAGTGGCTAATTTCAATTGTTTGAACTTGGTAACAGGGTAAATGGAACGTGGAGGCATGGTATCAAATTGGAGGTCAGAAGAAAAACAATGGGCCATTTTTCGAAACTGTTAATTGGAGGATATTGGGGTCCCTAGGTGAAAGAGAAATTGTATTTATCTAATCTCCTTCCGAGTTTAACATCTTCCCAAAGCTTTTTATAATCACTGAACAATATAAGAGAGGAATAAAATAAAGGTTCTAGAAAATGAACAGGATATCCCTCGTTGCATTTAGTGCCTGATGCTGATGCAATACGAATGCGGACTTGATACAAACACTTGTTTCTGTGTTGAAACTGAAATGGAAGGTACATTTTTGGAGCTGCAGCCTTTTCTATTAGAGATAATAGACAATAGGTGCAGGAGTAGGCCATTCGGCCCTTTGAGCCAGCACCACCATTCACTGTGATCATGGCTGTTCATCCACAATCAATACTCCGTTCCTGCCATCTCCCCATATCCCTTGACTCCGCTATCTTTAAGAGCTCTATCTAACTCTCTTGAAAGCATCCAGATAATCAGCCTCCACTGCCTTCTGAGGCAGAGAATTCCACATTCGCAACTCTCTGGGTGAATTTATGTGGGGAAAATGTGAACAAACCATTATCTGTGGATGTGCTGACAAGTTCATCATTCCTTAAAAGCAACTAAACCTTTTGGGAGTGGAGACTTAATGGCAAGTTGTGGGACCAGATTGGCCCAGGCCTGCTGGAAGTGTGCATAATGCATCCAGCTGGTAGGATCAATTTCTGTACACTCTATTATAAAGGGGGTGTAAGCTAAATTAATTCATTCCATAGATTAATGTAGATTTTTGCATAATGTCCCCAGAATGGCTCAGAAAATGGTTAGTAAAGTCAGGACACGCACTAAGATGATGGACTGGAAGTGGATGCTGGGATTGTGGTAGTGATGTTTCTTCTCAAGGAGCTCTGTTGCTGGATATAGCACAGGTGTGTCCATATCCCACATCTGTGCTGCACTAGTCACCCGAGACAATTCCATTTTAATTGGAGATTGCAAATCAATTGTGTGCAGAGACTAGTTGTGCAAATCTCCAGAAAAAGATGGGAGAGTTGTGTGTTGTTGTTCAACCTGCCTCTGTTGCTGAGAACTGGTCTAGTCTAACCCTGTTGAAGTTTAACTATGTACCTTTCTGTTGGTTGGTTCAATATTATTGTTCTTTCCAGCAAACCTTATGAAGTTGAACAACCTTGGCTATGACTTAATTAAGGGAGCAGTCTGCACGCAATGTTCTCGAGGCCTGTGGAGAGGAGGCTGTGGAGGGAAATGAGCCGTGCATCCTGTGTGGTGGTTATCCTAGAAAATTGTCATGGTAATTTGTCAGAACGTGCAAACTGATTGCTCTTGATGTGGCATCGTCATACAAGTAATTGCTGAGAAGGTCTGTAAGAGGATTTAATGGTCTTTATTGAGGTTCATTCCAAACAGCTGCATTAACATGGGGCTCTGCTCTATGGGCGGTTCCCAGGGACGTGCACTGAAATGAACATCAACTTGCTGCTGGAAGATTATCAAGCTGGTGAAAGGTGCCCTTTGGTCTCCTTGATACCTGTTAGTCTTGTCATGAAATGATCTGTCTGTGTGAGTATTTCGGGTTGATAACTCTGTTTATAAGAATCTTCTGTCATAGATTAAAGTGCTGGAATCTAAAAATCCTCTTGAACTTTTAGTTAAAAAATGAATATAAAGAAAAATTAATGTCCTTCTTGGGTAATATAAATTTTGCAACTTTACTGAGAATGCTGACATGAATTCCATTATATATATTTACCAATTCAATAAATTAAGTCATCTGTTGAGTTAGGATGTTTAGGCATGAAAAATCTCTGAAAAAGGGAGGCAAAAAGGCAAAATAAAATTACAAAAAATGCATGAAAAAGGCATAAAAAGGCATGTATTTCCACCACCAAAATATGGTTAAAAATAATAATTATAAAGGTATACCACATTATTGCCTGGTTGCACATAACTACTAGCATTTTTTTCAAATTATCTGGTTTAAACTATGCCGTCTGTCAGCCAGAATATGCTTCAGTTGTCAAAAACTTCTTTCTACCCGAGCTGAGACCTGAAACAAGCTACAAACTCTACATTCATGTTGATATCTTGTGCATGACCTTTGAGAAATGTAGCTATGTTTTGTACTTCTTCAAGTTATTTGTTAGCTAAAATCCCCCTCTCACATTTTCCTTGTATGTCTTTACCTACATCGCCAGGAACTTTAAGTACAAAGTACAGCAAGTGAAGATGTAAACAACTGAGCAATAGTTGTGCTTTTTGACCTCTCCAATACTTCCAATGTCAAGAAATACTCCCTTGATGGTTGACCTGCCTCCAGTGTACCGATGACCACATTGGCAACATATCTCCCCACAGCATTGGTGGTCACGTCTATTGAGATCCATATTTTGATGCATGCAACTTCATCTCTTATTTTCTGCCCAACAATGTTGAAGTTGCTGTCAACATAATTTTTCTGTATGATGACTGGCTCGGTATAGGTTCCTTTGTGTATTTCCCTAAAAAACCTCAGAGATTTGTTTTCCAATTTCCACAGTGGAATTCCAGCATCAATGAATGCTTTGCACAGATCACTCAAACTCAGATTTGCGATTGAAGCCAGCAGTAAATGTTGTGAGGAGACAAGCTTGCGTATTTCCTACCCTCAGTTTCTCTGCCGTCGGCTTGTGTTTAGCTGTCTGTACATGCTGGGAGATGAAATATTTCTTCTCATGATTCACTGCTTTCTCACATGCTTTGCAAAACTGCACACAGTTGTCTGTAGAGAATACATCACTCCCGTACACTCTCACCAAATCGTTCATTCTTACAAGACATTGACTTGGCTTTAGGCATTTTGACGCTTGCAGACCTCTACAGGCAGGCCAAGTACAAGCTGAGAAGAGGAATCGGAGCTGCCAAGGAAAGGTACGCTGAGAAGTTGAGGAGCAAGTTCTCAGCAAATGACTCCTCTTCAGTGTGGAAGGGCTTGCAAGAAATCGCAAGCTACAAGAGCTACCCCCTTGCTCCTTGGACAATCATCAGCTGACCAATGACTTGAACGAGTTCTACTGCTGGTTCGATAAACAGAAACTTAACCCTGGTACCCCCACACCGCATCCCCAATCAACACTTCACAGCTTGACTCCAGTTTGAAAAGACTAGATCCTTCCCCACCTACTCCTCCCCAATCACCACTTCACACCTAATTAAAGCGTGAAGGGCCTGTCCCACGATGTGAGTTCACCCAAGATCTCTCCCAAGTTCAAAAAAAAATCAAACTCGTGGTAAGTATGTTGAATGTACGTAGTGGGTACGTCTGAGCTCGAGGATGTCTCGTAGCGGCTCGTAATGTTAACGGCAGGTACTCGGGAAATGCGGAAACTCGGGAAGTTTTTTCAACAGGGTGAAAAATTTCCAAGAGTAAAAAAATACTTGTGATGAGGTACCACAAGTTTGATTTTTTTTTTAAACTTGGGAGAGCTCTTGGGTGAACTCGCATCATGGGACAGGCCCTTGACTCCAGTCTGCAAAGACTGGACCCTTTCCCACGCATCTTTCTTCAATCACCACAACACCCACTTGCAGCTGAGTTTCACCCTGGTGCTGTAAATTTTCTTGTAAGTTACGTAAAAATGGCAAAAAATGGCTGATTTAGGCACTCGATCGTGAAAAAGGCATTATCTTCCAGAAATCATCAAAAAGGCACATGGCATTTATGTCAAAATCCTGGCTCTAGTCATCTGTATTAAATTAAAAAAAAAACCCTAATGTCAGATCTGCTCTTCAACAGCTACAAACTATGATTTGGGGGGGGATTTCTTTAGGTTATCTTCAGTTTTATTTTCAACTACAGTTTGTAGCTTTTACCAAGTGGTGGCATTTCCCAGTTAATGTCAGCACCAGGCTCTGTATTGATATTAATAATAATAATAATAAATTTTATTTTTGGGCGTCTTTCAGACATCTCAAGGACACCTTACAAAGATTAACAGGAATAAAAAACATATAATCAGAATAAAATAAATAATAAAGACATCACAGAAACACAAACTAAAAACAGAATTCAGTCCAAAAACAAAAAATCAAAAACACAATGTGAAGAGAGAGCAGCGGCAGCTAAAGCGCGCCAGCGTCCACTCTCCCCTTCATGGCAGCCATCTTGGACAAAGACTAACAGGATTACGTACAGACAAAAAATCATCCCCCCACAATGGATACCACAGTGGGGAAAGGCACAATGTCCAGTCCTCAACCCGAAGTTCACCCAAAGTCAGGCCTATTGAGGGCACCACAGTTGCCTCTACGGAGGTCCGATGTTCCTGGCCGTTCTCACCGGGTGGTGTTGCCCCGGGGTCGGGAGAGTCCTCTCAGTGGCTGGGCCACCTGGAACGGCCGCTTCCTGACTGGGGACCGCGGCTTCCAAAGCCGACAAGGACGCGCCGGCTTGGAGCTCCCAGGCTCCCGATGTTGAAATCGGCGCCGCCCGCTCCGCTCCGCTCTGCAGACCCGCAGCCTGGAGGTGTTGAACTCGGCGGTCACAGCTCACCGGAACTCCAGCGCGTCGATCCAACGCGGCAACCCAGGCAAGGCATCGCCCGCTCCGCTCCACGATAGCGCTCCACCGCTGTGCCGCCACCGAGACCCAGGTGTTGGGCGGTCCCCGCCAAGAAACGGTGCTCTAAGCCCCCTGGTAGGCCGCGAGGACGGGTCGACGGGCAGCCCGGAGAAAAAGCTGCCTCACCGACCAGGTAGGGACCTAGAAACAAAACTGCCCCCTACCCCCCACATTTAAAAGTCCATTTATCCAAACGGACGAGACACAGGACTAACTAAAAACTTTAAAAAAGCTAATTAAACGGACGGCTGCTGGTTAGCAGCCGTTCCCCAAGATGGCTCCTCGTAATTGTAATTATATGTTCATCTAATTGTAATTATAGGTTCATTATAGATGGCTCCTTGTTATTATAGGTTAATCTTTTATTGCCTGCAGAGGGAATTTGACAAACCCTTAAGATTTTTTTATGGGGGTTTATTTGCTGTCACGAATTCAAGTGTTTGATTTAGGAGATTGAAGTAATATTACATGTACCTCCCAACTCCAGGTCGGCTTGAGAATCTAATTCTGATACACGTGTGTAAGAACGAACTGCAGATGCTGGTTTAAATCGAAGGTAGACATAAAATGCTGGAATAACTCAGCGGGACAGCCCAGCATTTTGTGTCTACCTTTAATTCTGGTACACTTCAGAATCTGGATTAATTTTATGGAAAAGGCTCGATCTATAGTTTTGGATTGGGTACATACTCTTACTGTTTATTGATTATTGTATATTTATGTGTTGTGTTAATGGGCCTACAAATTGTTCACCGTACATTGGCAGTCTCACCAACAGTCTGTCTCATCCTTATTGTTTTTAGTCTGTTGTTAAATGTACGTTTTAGTGTATCTTTAGTTTTGTATTATGTGAGGGGGGGGAGGAATCTTTTTTTAATCTCTTTCCTCGACGGAGATGTGACTTTTTCCGTATCGTATCTCAATAGACAATAGGTGCAGGAGTAGGCCATTCGGCCCTTCGAGCCAGCACCGCCATTCAATGTGATCATGGCTGATCATCCACAATCAGTACCCCGTTCCTGCCTTCTCCCCATATCCCCTGACTCCGCTATCTTTAAGAGTCCCATCTAGCTCTCTCTTGAAAGTATCCCTTGAACCGGCCTCCACCGCCCTCTGAGGCAGAGAATTCCATGGACCTGCAACTCTCTGTGTGAAGAAGTGTTTCCTCGTCTCCGTTCTAAATGGCTTACCCCTTATTCTTAAACTGTAGCCCCTGGTTCTGGACTCCCCCAACATCGGGAACATGTTTCCAGTCTCTAGCGTGTTCAAGCCCTTAATAATCTTATATGGTTCAATAAGATCATCCCCTCACCCTTCTAAACTCCAGAGTATACAAGCCCATTCTCTCCGTCCGCACTGCAGCCTAACATCGTGGAGCTGGCGGTCCCTTTGCTGGGGATTGACTTCGGGAGCTCCAACCGCGGGAGATTGCGGACTTAACGTCGTGGAGCTTGCGGTCCCTTGTTTATGTTAATTTTGATGTAGTTGTGGGTCTTGTTGCTTTTTTGGTATGACTGTATGGCAAATCAAATTCTTTGTATGCTTTTTACATACTTGGCGAATAAATGAATTACAATTACATTACAATTAAATCTGCAACAAGTAAGAATTTCATTGTTCAGGTCCTGGTGCATATGACAATTAAACACTTTTCACTTTGGATTTGGTTGAATGCAGTAATCGGAGCACTGAGAAACAGCTCAGATTTGAACCTGAATGAGACAGATGATGCTGTATCACCCATGTCCATGCTGTGATAGTGGAATTGGGGCATCTTTTCACACAGGGCTTGAAATCCTCCCAAAAAACCTTCCGATTCCAATTCCTATGTAAGCTTTTCCTGTGACCATGATGACACAAAATATTAAAAATACATGCGTGTGTCTTTACATGTGATGCAATTAATCTGCTGAATCTGCCTTGTCTCTTTAGATATTTCTAAGTATTCAAATATGTTCGGTCCAGTGATTGTATCCCGTTTTTCTACTTTATGAATGCCGTATTTGGCGGAGGCCCATGGGCAAGAGCTGCTATTTGTCCCCGAGCCTTTTTGGTTTGTTTGATTAAGTTACGTCCCCCCCCCCCCCCCGCCCTCAAAGTTGAATGCAGGCATTAATTAAAGCATTGTCTCATCAGACCGTGTGCTTGAGCTAACTATTAAAGGAAATACAAAGAAGGCTTCATGCCAGGACCTTTGGGATTTCTTTTTGTCAATGGCTTGGTTGAGTTTGAGCACATTAGAAGCTTTTAGAATTCCTGATCTTGTGATCTTAGTTTCAGCTCCATTTGCCCATTCAACCAATTTATTATGCTCTGCAATATCGATACTTGCTGGCTCTTTCTCGCGCATGCTCTTTCTTTAAAAAAAAATATTTTTGATGTCATTTCCTTCCTGGTTGGCAGTAACAAGGCACAATTGAATGGAATACTAAAAGTTTCGGGAGTGGCAGGCCTTTGTGAGAACAAAAACTTTGTGTGGAAATACACTCCCACTGGTCATGGTTAGTGTATCTGCCTTGTAACAGTGTAAATACAAGGAACTGCATTCAGATGCTGGTTATCAAAAAAGGCAAGGAATTAGAGTAACTCAGTGGATCATGCAGTGTCTCTGGAGAACGTAGATGGGCGACGTTTTGGGTTGGTATCTGAAAAAGGATCATGACCCAAAACATCCCTATTCATGTTCTCCAGAGGTGCTGCCTGTTCCGCTCCTTACTTCCAACACTTTTTTAGGAATGTGACACTCTGGAGTGTTGTCTGTAAGTGGTACCTGAAAATGTAACTTATTCAGGGGCTCCCTGGGATGCAATTGACCCGACTTACAAATGTTTAAGAAGGAACTGCAGATGCTGGAAAATCGAAGGTACACAAAAATGCTGGAGAAACTCAGCGGGTGCAGCAGCATCTATGGAGCGAAGGAAATAGGCAACGTTTCGGACCGAAACCCTTCTTCAGACCTTTAGTCTTTTTATGTACCTTACAAATTTTTAAAGTTAGTACTAACAATGATGTGCTTTATCGTATCACTCATGACTGGATAGAATAAATATCCCATTAGTTTCATTGTTGGGAGTTTTCGGCTGATTATTCAAAGAAATGTAAGAATTGCAAGCATGTGTAGGTGGAGCGACATGATATGGGTAGCTACAAAACATTGATGCTTTTATCTTGCAGAGAAATCAGCCTAAGGATAGTTGTCATGAATTAAATACTTGCGTAATCCAGGGTCTGCCTATAAACAGTAAAACTGATACTGCAGCACCCCCAGGACTGGCACCTTTCCCAGATTGGAGGATGTATTAATTAATACACCAACGTGCTTTTTAATCACTATTTTTTAGAGGTTATCGAGTAGTATAATCAATTTTCTAGGAAATCCGGTGCATTTAAAGGGAGTTTGGAGAATGGTGCCCTGATGACTTCAGGGAGTGTTAGCAACAAAGCAGGTTAACAGTTATTGGTTTAAATGCATTTATGAAAACATGAGAATTGAGACAGGACAACACTTGGTTTTAATGTACTGAGTGTTCGGAGGCTACCTCATGAATTATAGCCTACAACATTCTGCTTTTCATTTCATTCAGTATTTTATTGTTTACATTCAATTGTGATGATGCAGAATACTGAAATTCTGACAATTATAAAGTGTCAACATAACTAGGTTTGTTCAGTGAATTTTGGTTTGTGACGGTATATGTTATATATTTATCTTGTTGGTGTGCAGTGCCAGAAAAACAATATGAGAATATTCCCAATATGAGAAGAGCCTCAGTGTGTTTTCTCCTGATCTTCCTTGCTACAAGAGTGGAGAGGCAAAGTTTGTTGTTTTGGATGCTGCATGCTGAGAATATTAATATTAAAACACTTCTGTATGTTCTAAGGTCTGCTGGTGGGCGCTTTAGATGCTGTGCTCGACTCCAACGCACGTGTTGCACCTTTCCGAATTTTGCATCAGATGCCAGGATCGCAAGTGAACTGGGTCATTGCCTGTGGTATGTAAAACCTGTGTGATGCTTACAGTGCTAGCTAGCAAATTGTGTGGAACGGATCATGTTGCCATATGAAAGTACATAAAAGTAGTGCTCATTTTTAGAAAAGATCCTGGAGTTTATTTGTTGAATGCTATCTCTGACGTTCTGCAGAACCTGATATGATTTTGGTTTGTTCTCAAGGGATGCCTTTCCTGCCATAATCTCCCAGACTGTGGGAACATTGACTGAAACTGATCCTAAACTTCCTTTCATACTGATATCCTTTTACAATTATTCTTTACACGAGAAGTTCCTATTTCGCCCATTGAAAATATCCTCTGTTACCTCGCTTAAAGTTTATGACTATTTTTGGAATGTAAATTGTTTAAAGATTTCTACAAGCAAATTACTGTCACTTGAAACACCAAACTGTACAGCATAGGAACAGGCCCTTCGACTCGCAATGTGCAAACCAAACATAAGCATCCAGTCATACAGCATGGAAACTCGTCCTTGCCAACCTAGAGGCCCCATCTAAGCTAGTCCTATTTGCCTGCATTTGGCCCACATTCCTCTAAACCTTTCCTATCCATGTACCTCTTTGTGTCTGTTAAACACAGTTATAGTACCTGCCTCAACTCCATCCTCTGGCAGCTCGTTCCATATACCCACTACCCTCTGAGTGGAAAAAGTTGCATCTCGTGTTCCTATTAAATCTTGCCCTCACTTTAAAACAACATTCTCTGTCTTTAGATTCCCATACCCTGAACAAAAGACTGTGCATTCATTCACCCTCATGATTTTCTACACCACTATAAGATCGCCCAACAGTGTCTTGTACTCCAACGAATAATGTTCTAGCCTGCCCAACCTCTTCCTATAGCTCAGGCCCTCGAGTCTTGAGGCAACATAAATATTCTCCGCACCCTTTCCAGCTTAATGACATTAAATTAAACCAATCTCCCGGCCTGCACATGATCGATACTTCTCCATTCCCTGCATATCCATGTTCAATCTAAAAGCTCCTTCAATGCAACTATCGTAAATGCATTTAAAACCTGCCCCATACATCACCTTTTACATTTTGCCCTTCTCACTCTAAGGCTAGGCCCTCTAATCTTCATTTCCACTCTGCAAGAAAAATTCTGATCATCTAAACCATCCATGCCTTCCATAACTCTATAAACTTCGATTGAGTTTCTCTTCAACCTCCTCCATTCCTGAGAAAACTTCCGATTGCCCAACCTTGCAGCTAATACCCTTCTGTCTTGATGATAACAGGTGTCAGAGTTTATGGGGTAAAGGCAGAGGAAGGAGGGAGAGATAGAGCAGCCATGATTGAATGGCGGGGTAGACTTGATGGGCCGAATGGCCTAATTCTACCATTTCTTATGACCACATGACCCTCCAATCCAGGCAGCATTCATTAAACCTCTTCTGCAGCATGTAAGGTAGTATTTTGTTGTAAGAACAAATTTATGAAATACCTAATGTTATCTATTCCAATTAAGCAATAACCTTCTAATGGATATTCAAATTGTGTTGATGAGAAATTGCACGCTGATTGAATAGCTGCTTCCAAGGGAAGCAAGGACATAAAATCTCTGGCAACTGCTTTTATTTGTCATTTTACTTCCCGAGATCCCCTTGGGCAGGTGTTGAAGATCAGCATTGCCAGATGCAGTGAAATAATTAACATAACATGTCTATTTGCTGACGTAAGGAAGCTCATTGGAGAATGATGCTTAATTTTCTATTTTCACATTTTGGTGTCAGCATTTGGTCATAATGTTGAAGGGTACTTTCATTGTTGAACACAAAATATAAAAATGTAATTCCTGCCCTAACGTTTTTGCACATCTTTCTCTACAAGGGGCCACTGTGGAAGAAATCCAGCAACACTGGGAATGGTTAGAACAGAACCTTCTGCACACTCTTTCAGTATTTGACAATAAAGATGATGTTATCAATTTTGTTCATGGTAAAGTAAAGGTAAGAATAATCCAGCAATATCGAGAAGAATGCAATCGTTTGGATATGCACTTGGAGCTGGGGTGGGAGTGGATCAACCACTTGTTTAAATTGTGCTATATACTAATTTTTTTTTTTAAACTGTACTGATATTATTCTGCAACAATTGTGCAGAACTTTTAAGGACAAGGAAGCATAATTTATTCACTGTAAAGGTCGAAGCAAAAATTTAATTATAATGGAACAGCAGTTGAAAATAACTTAGATAATCAGCATTTTCACATCATTACCATTTTACGTAGTGCAGGAGAGTTGGTGTCCCCAACTTGAGTGCAATGGTCAATTTGTTCCTGCCACACAAGCAGTGTGTGCAGAAATGTGTAGTAGCCTTGGTTGAATTAGTTTTACTTTAAATAGGTTCTCAGCAATACATTTTGTGGTAATGCACACTGTTATATGTTGCATTGCACTTGTGTAAGAGCAACTGCAGGATTTTGTGAAAATGAACATGAGCCACAATAATGGTTAATATTTGCATTGTGCTCTTACTGTTAAATGCTGCTACATGAAGCATGGAATCATTGAGAATAATGGAGCAGATATTCTATTGGCCTAAAATTGCAGGTGGCATGCCCCTGGGTCACATTGCTTCTTGCAGCGCCAAACTGGCAGAACGTGTAATAAAGCTTTAGGAACAATAAAACTGTGTAATAAAGCTTTAAGAGCAATAAAACCTTTTTGACTTGGGCAGCCTGTTGTATTTCAGGATCACTTCCAGAGCTGGTGAGAGTCTGCCCCAAGATGAGGACTGCCAGGGTTGTTAAAACCTTGGATGTTAATTTAAAAAAAAAGAATCTTGAAACACAGGGGCACAGTGATGCAGCTGTAGAGTTGCTGCCTTACAGCACAAAGGACTCTGGTTTGATCCCGCCTACTTGCTGTCTGTACAGCATTTGTACGTTTCCCCTGTGAACTTTTTCCTTTTTTAAATCTTAAAGCAGAAAAATCAATTGAAATAATTAATAATGCATATTAAAAGCACAGCTACTGTACTTGCCTTTCTCTCTGGGAGCTAACATCTTTAATTCATTCAAATGGCAACTGTGGAGCTTGCAACAAGTTTAATTTGACTTCCACTCTGGTAGACGGTTGCCCTGGTGCTGTCCTGGAGGCACTCATTGGGGCGATGTGGGTAGAAAATGCCACTGCTTATTTATACCTCTCTGTGGAAATCAGGACTTCTGAGTATCTATGAAGGCAAGCCCATCTTTGGGGTTGGAACCCCAATCCATGTTGTGATGCAAGTTGGATGAAATTGGCACCATTGAGATTAAAGTTTGCAGCTGAAGCAGAGACCTAGAGTTTCTACTTGGATGTCAATCTAATTACTTGAAACTAAATTAATTGTGCTAAAAGGTTATAGAATTGTATCCAGAACTATCTACTCAAATTTTTGTAATGATTTTGCATGATTTTTATAATGTCCATTCATCAAGATTTATTTATACAGTTTTCCCCATCCATTCTGATCATGAAGATTGTTTTGTTCCAAACAAAAAACAATCAGGATAGGTTGAATAAGTTAGGTCTTTATTCTCTGGAGCGCAGAAGGTTAAGGGGGGGACCTGATAGAGGTCTTTAAAATGATGAGAGGGATAGACAGAGTTGATGTGGACAAGCTTTTCCCTTTGAGAATGGGGAAGATTCAAACAAGAGGACATGACTTCAGAATTAAGGGACAGAAGTTTAGGGGTAATATGAGGGGGATCTTCTTTACGCAGAGAGTGGTGGCGGTGTGGAATGAGCTCCCAGTGGAAGTGGTGGAGGCAGGTTCATTGGTATCATTTAAAAATAAAGTGGATAGGCATATGGATGAGAAGGGAATGGAGGGTTATGGTATGAGTGCAGGCAGGTGGGACTAAGGGGAAAAAAAAAAAATTGTTCGGCATGGACTTGTAGGGCCGAGATGGCCTGTTTCCGTGCTGTAATTGTTATATGGTTATATGTTATATGGTTAAACACTCTTTCATTTGTGTTTTTGTTTGCATTTTGGGCAACCAGTTTTATACTCTGTACCCCAGAACAAGGGGTCACAGTTTATGGATAAGGGGGAAATCTTTTAGGACCGAGATGAGGAAAACATTTTTCACACAGAGAGTGGTGAATCTCTGGAATTCTCTGCCACAGAAGGTAGTTGAGGCCAGTTCATTGGCTATATTTAAGAGGGAGTTAGATGTGGCCGTTGTGGCTAAAGAGATCAGGGGGTATGGAGAGAAGGCAGGTACAGGGTACCGAGTTGGATGATCAGCCATGATCATATTGAATGGCGGTGCAGGCTCGAAGGACCGAATGGCCTACTCCTGCACATATTTTCTATGTTTCTATGGTGTTGAGTAGAAATGAGGGTAAATCTCAGCAAAACTCACACATCCAGCAAATCTTGACTTGAATTTGCCAATTGCAACCCAGCAAGAAAAAATAACAAATTATTTCACGAGGTGTTATTGCATTCGGTAATTGCTTATGAAATAGCAATATTTACAAAAAAAGATTGTGTCCCTTGTCTTTCATGTATAGATTTTGAGCATGTGTGAAATATTTTGTGTTGTAATCATATTTATTTAATTGTCTATGTGTATAATGTGAGGCTAACTACTAACTTGATCAACAAGTACATCTTGGAGAACTTTAATTAGTACGACACTGAAATATTCAATAACTAACGAAAAAGCAAAAAAATTAACGCTGCTGTAAATCTGAGAAACAAAGTACCTGGAAGGCTCAACAGGCCTGGCAATATCTCTGGAGAAAGATTCTGGGGCTTTTTCTCTCTCTCCCTTGCATGCACAGATGCCGCCTGTCCCAAGTATTTCCTGCACTTTGTCCTTCAATAAATAAAACGTCAATTTTTAATTGCAGCTAAAATATGACAAGTTCAGGGTCACAAGTTTGTACCAGAATAACAGTGAAGTGGAAAATGTAGCTTCCTTTTGCATTGATGTTTCCTTACAATTTTATAAATCTGTTTGATCAGGGGCTTATAGCAGAAGAAACCAGGAGCAAATTGGCAGAACAAGAGGAAGACCCCGAGAAATTCCGGGAGGCTTTGGTAAAATTTGAGACGAGGTTTAATTTCCCAGACTTGGAAAAGTTGGTGACTTATTATTCGTGTTGTTGCTGGAAAGGGCGGGTTCCTCGACAAGGTTGGATTTATCTCAGCATCAACCATCTCTGTTTCTATTCGTTTCTGCTCGGCAAAGAAGGTAAGAATAGATGACTAATGCAAGTATGTTGACTGTAAGGGAAGCTTTTTTCCTGACTTTAGAGCTTTGGCGTGTAATGCTTGAGATGACAGGTACACGGATATGAGATTAAAATGTTGTTTATCATCCAATTATGTATTAAAATTTAATATTTATTAAAAACAAAAGATGGACACAAGCTGGAGTAACTCAGCGGGACACGCAGCATCTCTTAAGAGAAGGAATGTGGGTGATGTTTTGGGTTGACCCTTCTTCAGACTTCAAATACTTCTTCCCACTGCAATTTGAATCAACTATTAACCTAGTGATCTTGCATACATCACCAAGCACTTTCTCAACTCATTGTAGAGGAAAGTAAAAAGAGGTCATTGGGAATGTTATTTGATCAGTTGGCTTGTGAGTAAATCACTTTGGCAGGGGGAGGAACCAAACTTATTTTTTCTATTCATTGAGAGCAAGGAAGCTTAGATTGGTGTTTTGATTGATTTGCCTAAATTGCAAAAAGTATCTTGTTAATCAAAAATGTTGTCCCTGCTTAAAACAGTTTAATTATAAAAGTGATTGTTGAGAAAGTGAAGGTAGACAAATACTGGAGAACCTCAGCGGGCGAGGCAGCGTCTACGGAGCTAAGGAAATAGGTGACAAGGTAAAGCGACAAGTGTAGCATTTTCTGCGGTCGCAAGGGAAAGTGCCAGGAGAGGGGGTGGTTTGGGTGGGAAGGGACGAATTGACCAGGGAATTACGGAGGGAGCGGTCTCGGCGGAAAGCAGACGGGACGAGATGGAAAGATGTGGCAAGTGGGGTGATCCCGTTGGAGGTGGCGAAAATGTCAGAGAATTATTTGTTGCATGTGACGGCTGGTAGGGTGGAAGGTGAGGACAAGGGGGAGTCTGCCCTTGTTATGCGTGGGGGTGATGGGGAGTGAGAGCAAAGTTACGGGATATACAAGAGACTCTGATGAGAGCCTCATCTATAGTAGAAGAGGGGAACCCCTGTTCCCTGAGGAATGAGGACATCTCCGATGCCCTGGTTTGGAAGTGAAGTCACAGCAATTGAAAATAGTTCATATTCCATTACAAAAAATATTTTCAGTAATAATGCTGCTGGATGTCAATTAATGCATACAGTAGCACAAACAGAGGAAATTGGGTTTGAACTTGAACCCATTTCTGAGGAGCTGTGGAGGAAGAGGCTGGAAGCTGAGAAGGAGGCAACATTCAGGGCAGTTCTATGAGGAAGGGTTCACTGTGAAGGTTAGCTGCTGGGAATGTTGGGGAGAAGGGTTCAGTAGTTCAAGGGTTTGATCAGTGTTTGAGAGAGGTGCAATTTGGTCTCGTCGACAGATTGAGTGGATTAAGTTGTCTGGGGTGAGTGGTGTTGGGAGCTGTGACATTTGCTTTGCTTCCAATGGATATTTTTATGAATACAATACAATTGGTGCATCAGTGTACATGTACAATCAAACCGGTAGAACCTGTTTACAATACACCAATGCTGCTCCTGTTTCCTCTTTAAACAATAAACATCCATGAAATGAGAGGCTGCAACACAGGACCCAGCCCCTTGGTGACCAGTGGCAGCAGGGTCATTATTCTGTGGTGCTCCAGCACAAAACCCTTACACTGGCTTTGCTGGAACATGAGAAGGGGACTCTCGACCAGGGGTTCCCAACCTTTCTCGTCCCGTTTACCCCTGGCAGCTTTAATAGCACATAACAATGTTATTTCACTTATTTATGAACAACTAATGATGAACAGATCCCAGAACCAAACGCAAGTCAGTCAATGAGAAAAAATATGTACAAATCCAGAATCAACAAATTTACCCTCTGGGTAGGTGAAATTTACCTCCTGGTGGTAAATTTATCCCAGGTTGGGAACCCTAGCTCTAGACTTTAGCTTCCTGAGTTTGATTCCCAGTGCTAGCCTACAGCTTGCGTAGGGAAAATCTTTTTAAGTCAAGCTGATAAAGGTTTCATGAGCACTCGACACGCTAGAGACTGAGAACACACACGATACACCAGGCCCTATAAATGTAGAAAGGGAAATGATACAGACATGAAAAGATGGGTGTGATGACAGAAGGAAACTGGGATTAACTGGGAAATAATTTGTTTTTTTTACTGCATTTGTGGGGGAGGAAAGTGCGAGATGAAATAATAACTATTCCGTCCAACTGTCCACCTACTTTAATGGCATATTTACATAGCGTGTACAAAACTGTTTTAGCATCCTATTGTTCATTTGGCAGGAAAAGGCTTGCAATGATGAATTGGGGAAAGGCTGACGTAATGACACAGGGGAGTTTATGTTATAACAGTCTGGGGAATACTGATCAGGAGCCAAGGTAATTGTGGGAATATGGTTAAGTATATTGTTAACATGCACAGAAGCTTAAATTCCAGGTCCTATGCGTGCAAAACAAATAATATTTCCCCTCTTTATATATGATTAATTAGATGCAGGAGCAGCTACTGAAAAGTATTGTCGGCACCAGGACATCCTAGGATGTGAGGTTTAAATACAAATAGTAGCAAGGATTTTGCCTGAAGCCCATGCCCAATGGATATTTTCTTCCGATAGTATGCAAAGAAATTGGTCAATTCTCCTTTTAATATGCTTAAAATTAATGTTGAATAATTAAGATTCCATGTATCACCATCATAATAAGTCTGGTTTGTTGCTGGGAGGTAAAGCACTTGTCTTATTCCATATACATTGTCAGAAAATCTTCACAAACAGCGCAGTTATGTATTGGGATCATTCCCGTTGAATAACTGTAGCCCCACCTCCACCCCTTGGTTCTATGACTATTTGGTTCTGAGAGGAGGGACGGGATGATTTTGTTTTAAATCACCTGTTTCACTTTTTGTTTCTGAACTGGCCAGGAGTTTTGCCATGCTAGTTCCTTGTAGATATAGCATTGCATTTTCTTCTGAGGTGATTGGAATGTTGACAGATAATTTACCTTCTTGTTTGGTTGATATAGCCCCTTTATAGACCCTTTGGATGAAATCTACAATTACATTGAGTTAATTCTGTGGAATTCTCTGCCTCAGAATGCGGTGGAGGCGGAGGATTCCACAGAATTCCCCTTCTCTCCCCCCCCCCCCCCCCCCCCCCCCCCCCCCCCCCCACGTGGCCAGTCAGTCGATCCAGCTCGAGGCTTTCCAGGGAAGTGCCCTCGAGCTTGAAGGTCGAAGACACTCTTCTGGACTCGCGGATTAGGTCGCCCAAGTGGGACAGCCCCTTAACAATCATTGGTATATTTCCAGAATAATCACCTAGGTTGACGTAATCACCTGGGTTTTTCTGAACTGGCCCACTCGTCCTTCAGTCTGCTGCAGGGTTTCAAATCAAACATCTGTCCATTTCCCTCCACTGCTGCTGCCTGACCCTCTGAGTTCTTCCTGCACTTTGCGTTTTTGTCAAGATATCAGCATCTGCAGTTTCTTGTGTCTCCTGTCATGAAGTAGAATGTAATAATAACTGATGCAGTGGTCAAGTAAATGCACAAATAAGATAACTCGCCATTTATCCCCACTGCTAATGTTTCCCTCCCATTTAATCATTTGCCGATGGTTAGGGCTTCCTTTATGATGTACTGTTGGGTAAATGTATCTCCTTAAATACTTAAGTGTTTTTAATTCATGTATGGTAGATGCTGCTAAATTAGTTTGACCAGTTTTTTAGAGGTAGTTTGAAAGCAGCAGTCCTGAATTTTACACTTTGTTATTTCAGTGAAACTTGTTGTGCCCTGGGCTGATGTGAAGAAGCTGGAAAGGACTTCAAACACTCTCATCACAGAAATAATCAGAGTGACCACTCAAAGTAAAGAGCGTGATTTCTCCATGTTCCTTAACATCGATGAAACTTTCAGACTTATGGAGCTGTTGGCCGATGTGACTATTCGAAGGCTGCTGGACAATGAGGCATTTGAATTAGATCCATCTTTACAAGAACCAACACAAATTACAAAAAAGTAAGAAATGTTACTTCATTTTAACTAACTGAACAACCTGTATATATATATATATATATTTATTGAATGACTATCATTTTAGTGGATAGATGAACAATCATCTGCTGAGACATTTTGCAAACTTAAGATCATATTCATGTTTGCATTAATTTGCATGTTCATTGAATAAATATTTAACGTTTTGCTTTGTATTGTGCCAGTGTGACGGTGCAGGAAGCACTAAATGAATCTTGTGTGGATTTGCACTGTAACCTATTCATTTTCTGGGATCTGGGCATGACTGGCGGGACAGCATTTACTGTCCATCCCTAATTGCACATGAAGCTGGTGGCCTTGAACCGCTCCTGTTGAAAATAAATTTGTGTTGAGTTGGACGTCCCAGGATTTGAGATTGGTGGCAATGAAGAAACTGCAAAATGTTTCCGAATCGGGATGGCGTGTGCCTTGTAGTAGAAGGGGAATGTGTTTGTGCAGATCATAAGTGATTGGAGTAGAATTGGGCCATTTGTCCCATCAAGTCTACTCTGCCATTCAATCATGGATGATCTATCTCTCCCACCTAACCCCATTCTCCTGCCTTCTCCCCATAACCTCTGACACCTGTACTAATCAACAATCTATCTACCTCTGTCTTAAAAATATCCACTGACTTTTCCTCCACGGCCTTCTGTGGCAAGGAATTCCACAAGAGTGTACCCATGCCCTATCCTTCTCCAAGGTAGAGGTTGTAAGTTTTGGCCTATGTTACACAAATTAGTAACTGCAATGCATTTTCCACATGGTACACACTTTTTCCCAACCATTTTTTGGCCATGCCCCACACACTTTAGACACTGGCAGTGGTGGACAGGGGATTGAATGCTTAAGTATACAGGGAGCCATTCAAGCAGGTAGCTTTGTTCTGCACTGTCGGGCTTTGTGTGTGTTAGAGCTGGTTAATGGGGCCAGCGAGCCATGACCTCTACCCCAGTCAATGTGTCCACTTCTTTGCAGAGTATTAACGGCAATCCCGTCGCACAGCACGCAGTTGTGAAACTAGCAGCTGCTGTGGAGACACAGATGAAGACCATGTGGTCTGGCTGATTCCATGCTGTATCGCATGGATCCAGCTGCAGCTGTGCTCTCTGCCTCTCAGGACCAGCCTGGTGATGTGAAATGACAGCTGCAGCATTGGGGAGAAGCTTGATCTCATCAAGGAGCTGAGATGAAATTTGTAAACCCGTCGCTGCTCTCAGCAGATACGGAGTTTGTACTCGTGGGAAAGGATAATAAAACATATTCAACAACTATTAGAAACATAGAAAAATAGGTGCAGGAGGCGACCATTCGGCCCTTCGAGGCATTCATTGTGATCATGGCTGATCGTCCCCAATCAATAACCCGTGCCTACCTTCTCCTCATATCCTTTGATTCCACTAGCCCCTAGAGCCATCCAACTCTCTCTCAAATCCATCCATTGACTTGGCCTCCACTGCCTTCTGTGGCAGGGAATTCCACAAATTCACAACTCTCTGAGTGAAAAAGTTTTTTCTCACCTCAGTCTTAAATGGCTTCCCCTTTAATCTAAGACTGTGGCCCCTGGTTCTGGACTCGCCCAACATTGGGAACATTTTTCCTGCATCTAGCTTGTCCAGTCCTTTTATAATGTTATATGTTTCTATAAGCTCCCCCCTCATCCATCTAAACTTCAGTGAATGCAAGCCTAGTCTTTTCAATCTTTCCTCGTATGACAGTCCCGCCATCCCAGGGATCAATCTTGTGAACCTACGCAGCATTGCCTCAATCACAAGGATGTCCTTCCTCAAATTAGGACACAATGCTCTAGATGTGGTATCACCAGAGCCCTATACAACTGCAGAAGAACCTCTTTACTCCTATACTGAAATCCTCTTGCTCCTATACTGAAATTATTGAGCTTCTTGTGATTCACAGTGGGGATGCTTTGTGCGCAAATTTTACTTCTGCAGCTGCTGATGAGGACTCGAGGAGGTCATTCTTCTATTGGAAGAAAAACATAGTAGGCAGGAACTTGGTTATTTCCTCAAGGAGCAAGAATTATGCATCTTGACCAATGTCTTCAACGTGGGCTGATGCCTCTGTTTGTGCAGTGAGCTGACTGAGAGTGAAGACAGGAAGGATGACACACCTGGAGGGTGAATCAATGGTGGACTGGTCTGAGTCAGCATATCATTAGATACGAGACAACAGTCATCTGGTGTGCAAGTTGAGGCTGATTCCCTCTTTCCAATTATAAATGATTCTGAGCGCATGGGCACTGTTGAAATGAGGAGTGTTGACATTAATGAGGCAGCTGCTACCATATTGCAGTACGTATTGTGAAAGGTGTAAGCACACTCTGAACTTTGAAAGATTTTTAACCAGCCCAGTCAGGTCTTCTGATGTCTACATTAGTGTCTTTGTTAAATAGACACAAATGTAATAAAGACTAAGTTCATGAGGGTTAGAATAGTGTCTTGTTTTTAAGCCACCTTGCATTTTGATCGCCTCCCCGCCCTTATGTTGATTGGTCTGTGTTAAGACAGTGCCTCTGGTGTTTCTCAGGAGGCAAAAGATTTTTAACAAGAATTTCTGCTGTTTATGGCAATACTGTGCCCTCTCCTGGAAAAGTTTATATATACCAACTATTAATAGATCAGGGATACAATGGCACGGAAACACAAGAGACAACTGATGCTGGAATCTTCAGCAAAAAACTAAGTGAAGAAGGGTCCTGACCCAAAACATGGTCTGTCCATTTCACTCCACAGATGCTGCCAGGCCGGCCTGCTGCGTTCCTTCAGCACTCCATATTTTGCCCATCGTTGGTAAACTCTACTGTTAGCTTACTGATGTAATGTCAATGTTGTGAGGGTGGCGTTGATGAGATTGAGTGGTAATAGTTGTACTTCATTGGCTTACCACAAAATTGATATGTGATTTCTATGAATGTAAGGTCACAGTCTAAATTCCAAACTGTACATTCAAATTGTAAATGAAAATAAATTAAAAAAAAATACTCCATCTCTCTGCAACTTAGAATTAACTTGTTTTCTCTCTTTCCCAATTTAGGTGAAGCTGCTTCAACCTGAAACGTTAACTATTTTAATGTCTGACAAGCTGCATGTTTCCAACACTTCCTGGTTTTGTACATTTGAACTGATTTGTAACGTGTTTATTTTACTCTAGGGATCTTGAAGCTAGGATCCATACAGAGTATTTCCGGGCTTGTTTCAGACTTCCGCGGGTGGAAAATTTGGACAAGATAGTAGACTGCTTCCTGTGGACACCTTATAGCCAGTGCCATACTGCTGGGAAGTTGTATACATCTGAAAATTACATCTGCTTTGCCAGCAAGGAGGAAGGTAGCTGCAATGTAATCGTTCCACTCCAAGAGGTATTGTACACATTGTCCACTGAAGACCTCAATGTCTTGGTCACCTTTGCTTTAAAATTGTATAACCATGTGATTATTTTGGTAGATCTGTCAAAGATGTATTATTTAATCTGCGCTATTTAATTCTTGAACACGCATCAATATACTTGCTCATTGTACAAAATTTGTTTGGAAGATAAATCCTAACTTTTTGTTCTGCAAGCTGAATCTACAGTTAAGAAAGAAATTCTAGAAAATTAACCAATATCTTTCCACCTCAAACATGTTTCGCGTCACTTCTTAACTAGCAAGTTAGGATGCTGAAAGAGGAAGAGAAGGAACAAATAAATAATCTAAGCTGAAGCTGAGGTGACCCTTCCAGAAATTTGACCTGTTTACAAAATCATTGCATTCCTTTATAGCCCAGTTAATTTTTCCATAGTTCTGTGCACTCTGAAACTGAAATCTTAAAATATCAGAGGCAAATTTGTTTAACAAATGTGATCTTTACATAACTATACAGGTGTGGTGCTCCACTCAAGGACTGTGCATTGATATATTTTGTTACATTTTAAAATAAAAATTATTTTGACACTCTTCTGAACTTGAGGTATTTTTGTTGCCATTCTGATTTGCTGATAAAGAGGATGCAAAAAATGTTTGAGGTGGAAACATTGGTTGAGTTTCTTGACTGTAGATCTGCACTGATCATCTAGATAAGAACAGTTTAATCTTGGTTTATTCTTGTTGTTTCTGTGGTTATCAACAGTTCTGGCACATGTTTGTTTTTCATTTACAGGTGGTTACCGTGGAGAAAATAGAGGACACTAGTCTCCTCCCCAATCCAATAATTGTAGGTGTTAAAAGTAAGAGGGTCTTTCAGTTTACAGAGATTGAAAATAGAGATCACTTGGCAGAACAGCTAAGCAAACGACTTCAACTTTTAAGAGGGGAAAAGCCCAGTGGTCTTGAAACATCTGGAGTTAAAGAAATGGTACAGTTGACCTTTTATACTTATTGCTTTGCATTTATGGTTTTGTATAGCAGCTAATCCAACAACATTCCTTCCACCAAAAGTAAAAATGTAATAGCACATATCTTTTTAAACAAACAAACAAAATGCCCAATACAAGACTGGCTGTGATGTATTGCATAAGTGCAATATGACTATGGAGTGTGGTAGCAATGAAGATTAGAGAGATGATTTTAGCTAATCCCAATTCTCAAAGAGGCCAAGGAGCACTGTCCACTGCCCAGTCCATCACAGGTACTAACCTCTCCCAACATCAAGGGATCACGTGAGTTACTGCCTTTTTGAGGTAGTACCTCAAAGGCAGCCAGCATCATCAGAGACCCACACATTCTTGGCCACACTCATTTCATTCCTGCCATCGGGAAGAAGGTATAGGAGCCTGAAAAATGTAACATCCAGGTTCAGGAACAGCTGCTTCCCTACAACCATCAGGTTATTAAACCATACAACCTCCAAATAGGCTCAGAACTACACAGTCTTGGGGGCATTATTTTTGACTTTGCACTATTGTTTGTTTATTTGTCAGTTTTTCTTTGTACAGAACTTTTTTTTATTGTTTATTATGGTTCTTATAGAGTACTTTCGTTGCGCTGCTGCATTTTATTCTTCCATTTCGAGACATATGAAGTCAAGTCAAGTTTATTTGTCACATACACATACGAGATGTGCAGTGGAATTTATGGCTATATGTTGGATTTAGCTTTGCACAATGTATAACCTTGAAATATCACGCAGTGAAAAAGAGCCATTTGCTATATTACATAATAAATAATAGAAGGAAAAACGTTCTGTAGAGTTAGTCCCTGGTGAGATAGGCGTTTACAGTCCGAATTGCCTCTGGGAAGAAACTCCTTCTCAACCTCTCCGTTCTCACCGCATGGCAACGGAGGCGTTTGCCTGACCGTAGCAGCTGGAACAGTCCGTTGCAGGGGTGGAAGGGGTCTCTCATGATTTTGATTGCTCTGGAGTTGCACCTCCTGTTGTATAGTTCCTGCAGGGGGGTGAGTGAAGTTCCCATAGTGCGTTCGGCCGAACGCACTACTCTCTGCAGAGCCTTCTTGTCCTTGGCAGAGCAATTCCCAAACCAGATGGTAATGGTAATGACAATAAAACAATCTTGACTCCCAGTTCTAATGAGATGCACAAAGCATTTGGAACTAACTGGATGTCTGGCAGTGTATGTGTGCACAAGATTGGGTTTTGTTGAAACCTTTGGCTCTTGTTATGTGAATGGCTTGAGTTCTCTAGCACTCTCACAACTCTTAATTGCTTTGATTGAAGGTATAGGGGAGAGTAAAGAAAGAAACAATTTTATCAGGCTCCAAATAAAGAGTGACCACATTTGACCAGTGGAATTTATGGCCATATGTTGGATTTAGCTTTGCACAATGTATAACCTTGAAATATCACGCAGTGAAAAAGAGCCATTTGCTACCAGTACTTTAACTTAAAAACGCTCTCATTTGTCATGTGTGAAAATCGGACAGAATAATTAAATGCAGTGCAGTTTTAGCTTGCGCTTACAATCAGTAAAATAATTCATGGGAATTACTTAAACTTAAAATGCAATGCTTGAAACGACCAATTAAATGTGTTAGTTTACTTGAGTACAACTTGGAAACTCATTTACTGAAGTCGTGAGAAAATGGTGTATTTTATGGCAACAAAATTGATGCTTACAACAAAAAGCAGTGAAAATCTGGTAGCAGTAGTGAAAATCATGTCAACATACAGAAAACTGGAAAACCTTTCATAGATTATGTAGACATGCATGGCTGTGGCTGAAAAACACTGTGTGAGACAGCTGGTATCTCTGCTGACTGCACTGTACTGGTAAGTGGGGATTATTTTAATGCGCCAATACTATAATATTTATAAATCCTCTAAAAGTAAGCAATTTGTTACAGGCACATGTACATTTTGCAATTTGATATGTGTAGTCAAAGCAGGATTTTTTTTTAGTTTAGAGATACAGCATTGAAACAGACCATTCATCCCATTGAATCCTTGCAGACCATTAATCACCAGTTCACACCAGTTCTATGTTATCCCACTTGCTCATCTATTCTTTTACTTACATTTACTTACAAAATTCTTAAGGGGTTGGACAGGCTAGATGCAGGAAGATTGCTCCCGATGTTGGGGAAGTCCAGGACAAGGGGTCACAGCTTAAGGATAAGGGGGAAATCCTTTAAAACCGAGATGAGAAGAACTTTTTTCACACAGAGAGTGGTGAATCTCTGGAACTCTCTGCCGCAGAGGGTAGTTGAGGCCAGTTCATTGGCTATATTTAAGAGGGAGTTAGATGTGGCCCTTGTGGCTAAGGGGATCAGGGGGTATGGAGAGAAGGCAGGTACGGGATACTGAGTTGGATGATCAGCCATGATCATATTGAATGGCGGTGCAGGCTCGAAGGGCCGAATGGCCTACTCCTGCACCTAATTTCTATGTTTCTATTTTCTACACACTCGGGGCAATTTGTAGAGGCCAATTAACCTGCACATCTTTGGGATGTAGGTAGAAACTGAAGCACCTGGAGGAAACCCACGTAGTCACAGGGAGAACGTGCAAACTCTACATAGGCAGCACACGAGGTCAGGATCGAACCTGGGTCTCTGGCGCTGTGAGGCAGCCGCTCTACCAGCAACGACAGTGTTGCTTTTCTGTGAGACATGAAATTTCAGTTCATAGGAAATACTGTAGTTGAAATATATATTTCCTTTTCTCCATAGGGAATCCTTTATCCATGTCCAAGTTTTGGATAACATGAATAAAGTGGGAGGGAACATAGAAACATAAAAAAAATAGGTGCAGGAGTAGGCCATTCGGCCCTTCGAGCCTGCACCGCCATGGCTGATCATCCAACTCGGTATCCTGTACCTGCCTTCTCTCCATACCCCCTGATACCTTTAGCCACAAGGGCCACATCTAACTCCCTCTTAAATATATCCAAAGAACTGGCCTCAACTACCTTCTGTGGCAGAGAATTCCAGAGATTCACCACTCTCTGTGTGAAAACCACTTTCTCTCTGCCTGAAGAGGAATTTGAGATGTTCCCACTGCATAAGACATTTTCACATATTGTGCTGTGTCCACTATATGTGAAGGAGCCTCAACACAGTGAACAAATTGTTCCCAGGGAAAGAATACATTCATTAGAACAGAGCAGCTCGTGCATGAAATAAATTGTCCAGGTGCACCGTAGCATTAGATTGTATGGATGCTGCTGTTAGGACAGGTTGACTCCAGTTAATCAATTACCCTGCTATCTAGATTTGACTATCATTCACTGCTCCAAATGTCAGCTTGTGTAAGGGCTGATGTGATTAAGGTTCTTGCATGTGGCAGACTTTGCAACTATTCCTACGTTTATTTTGTAAATTATACACATGGTCTAAATGTGTGTTTAGTTTATAATAATAATCCAAGATGCATTGAACAAAGTGCAGTGAAATCGTCTACGATATTTTGAAATAAAACATTTACGTAACGTTCTGGGTGGATTTATGATGTTCGGTGCATTTGTCGTTAGAAACCGATATCCATTACAAAATTACACATGCGCCATCAGTGGAAAAATGATCTTGTGTTCTGTACTCATCAACTTCATCTCAAAACTGGTTTCTGCATTTAAAATAGATTTTCCTCAAAGTTTATAACTGCAAACCTTCCTGTTGCATTTATTTGGTTCCTTGTTTTTAATTTTTAATTTAAGCAAAGCAGGGTTTGGTAAATGCCCACGGTCAAATGTTTTATGACAATTTCCCTCCAGGGATGAATAAAGTTCTATTGTCTGGGCATAAAAAGAGTCTCTGGAATAGCTTGCAACAACTGGAGATATGGTCACTTCATTTGGAATAGGCCAAAGGCAAAATCATATATGTCTGTTGAAAAAGCATCGAGGCTTGATCAATCAGAGATGCATTCATTGTCTGAAATGTAAAATCATTTGCAAGCTTTTATTTACCTCATCAAATGGATTGGAATAGATCAAAATTCACTGTTTAACCCATTGAGCTAAAAGGAGTGCGATTAGAGCCAACAACTGATTTGGATAGAAACGCTCATAACTGCAGATGCTTTACAAATAAAAACACAATGCTGGAGTAATTCAGCAGGCTAGTTGAGTGACTACTTTAACAATGGTCCATTTAAAGATGAACTTAGCAGTTGGCAAATCATTTTTGCCATGTTGAGATGTATGTTATTTTGCCAAAATATCTCCCGTGTCTTTATCTAGATGGAAATCAAACTAGCTACATAATATTTGACGCTGTCAAAATAATTAAACTGTTGCCAGTGGGTGGGTGATGCAATGATGCAAGGTTCATGGGACCTCGAATTGTAGTATATTTCAGAAGAGCTTGAATGGAAACATGAATTTCCACTTGCCTTTTGAAATGAGATTGCAAATAGTGTAGGATCCTTGATTCAGCAGAAACGGCATGTAAAAATGTTATGTCACAGAATTAGTTTTTCCATTTACATTTGTACTCTATTCCTGAATGATTAGTGATGAACAATTTGCAGCAGTTGTTCCAAACCCCTCATTTCCAGTTCATTTCCTAGAAGCACACGGGAATCACGGAAGTGTTCCACATACACACCACGAGTGCAGGAACAATTGCTGTTCTTTTTTCAGAAGCAAGTTTGGAAGCAAAAATAGTTTTATGGTCAGGTTTTAGTTTAAGGCATGAAACAAATCACCTTTCTAGTAGCACCTTTCCCTTTTGTAGGCTGTTGGAGATGTCTGTGTGGCTAAATAATCTAGTTCTTAACTTCCAAGCAATTCAGCAGGTTAGATCAGCATAGCTGACAGCTTTAAATTAAAACTTGGGCAATTAATTCCAACTTGGCATCCCCTGGCAGTACTGCACATTCAAAAAATAAGGAATTCAATTCAGAAAGATCATTGACCAGCAACTTCTGTTCTGTTCAGCAAGTTCTGTTCCTCTTCCCACAGTTGCAAATTGACTTGCTGAATATTTAGAGCATTTTGTTTTTTACATCATATTTCCAGAATCTGCATGTTGCTTCCTGTTTTATCCATGGAGTTCACTAGTATAATGCTGGTGATGATACTTTACACAATCTCCATCCCGTTACATCTTCCCCGGCACCATATCCTGCTGTACCTATCCAGCTGCTCAGTTTGCATTTTTTTTACTGTTTACGAACTGTTTCACATTTCTGCCATTCTGTGGATGAAGATTTGTTTTGATAATGAATTGAATAATCCATCATGCAGCTCTCCAGTAACAGGTCAACACTCATCTTCTGGAGAAACAAGGAACTGCAGATGCTGGTTTGCACAAGAATACACAAAGTACTGGAATAACTCAGCGGTTGAGGCAGCATCTCTGGAGAACATGAATATGTGACGTTTTAGGTCAGGAGCTTTTATCAGGCTGAACAGTTCTGGCCCAAAACATCACATATCTGTGTTCTCCCGAAATGCTGCCTGACCCTCTGAGTTACTCCAGTGCTTCATGTCCTTCAGTGGTCTTCTGGAATTGGGATGTCAGTCTCTGTGTCATTCTTGGACAAGCTAAGTATACAGCCAGCTGTGCAGAGACTAGACAGGTGCGCTGTTTGCTGCACAGCCCAGAAACCTGAAGCTTGTACACCAAGAGCATAATCGCACCAAGCTCATCCCAATATTTCTCTTACACGAGAGCGGTATGCTGATTTTATTGGACTAGACAAACTCTCAGACATGAACTGTTGCTCTTCAACTCCACTGCTCCTTCCGATAATCAGATGTGTAGTGCACTTGTAATTGTTTCTAGATGCTTGTGATATGGCACTTATTTATTTATTTTGTTTTCTTTTTCTTGGGCACAGAGATCAAGCAAAGAAAAAATTAACTGTAAATTTCACTAATTTGATTTTAGTTTAGTTATTGCAGTACATTTCACAATTTAAATTGTATATAGGCTACAACCCTGTTATGACTGTTCGATAATGGAAATTTGCCCTTGCAGGATTCACAAACCACTACTCAAAATTTAATGCAGAGTAAAATTTGCTTTAATGCGATTTATGTCAAAGTACATAGATGAACACCATTTACATTTTCAGTTTGCATTTCCTGCTGCATGCACTGTTGACCATATAACCATATAACAATTTACAGCATGGAAACAGGCCATCTCGACTCTAGTCCGTGCCGAACACATATTCTCCCCTAGTCCCATATACCTGCGCTCAGACCATAACCTTCCATTCCCTTCCCGTCCATATAACTATCCAATTTATTTTTAAATGATAAAAACGAACCTGCCTCCACCACCTTCACTGGAAGCTCATTCTGCACAGCCACCACTCTCTGAGTAAAGAAGTTCCCCCTCATGTTACCCCTAAACTTCAGTCCCTTAATTCTCAAGTCATGTCCCCTTGTTTGAATCTTCCCTACTCTCAGTGGGAAAAGCTTTTCCACGTCAACTCTGTCTATCCCTCTCATCATTTTAAAAACCTCTATCAAGTCCCCCCTTAACCTTCTGCGCTCCAAAGAATAAAGCCCCAACTTGTTCAACCTTTCTCTGTAACTGACAATGCTTCATGTTACAGAAAATCACAATGCTAATCTTTTTCTAGTAACGCATTCCCTCCCAATCCCGTAACATAGGGAGTCTATGTATTGGAAACAATATGTTTCGGAATATCGGTTGATCTAATTCCTGTAATCTAAATGCTAATGAAATGGATCAAACCTGCTAGTCTTGTGACTTTTGGTTTCACATTAATGTAGAATTTTAATTTTCCGCTTGCAAGTATTGGAAAATAATCTACTGCAGTGCCAAATTTGAATACTTTAAAAAAATTAAAAATGGTTTAAGTCTGTGCCAGCTATATTTTCTGGAAAGTGATCCTCAAGAAAAACACATGGCAAAGAAATGTTTTCAACATAGCACATAGAACAAAACAACACAAGAACACTTCCTTCGGCCCACAATGTCTTTGCCGAACATAATGCCAAGACCATCACTTGTCTACCCTGCAACTAACCTACATTTCCTGAATATTCATATGCTATTGAAAAATGACTTGAATGCCACCATCGTATATGCCTCAATCACCAACATTGCGGCACATTCCAGGCACTCACCACTCTGTGTAAATAATAACAATTCTATCAAATTTCTCCTGCACATTCCTTTCAACATTGCTCCTCTCGCCTTAAAGCTGTACCCTTTCGTATTCGATTTTTCCATCCTAGAAAAAAGATTTTGACTGATAAAACCCTATCTGTGCCTCTCGTAATTGTATATACTTCTATCGGGTCTCCCCGCAATCTCCAGCATTCCACGCATATGATCCAAGTCCGTCTAACCCAGTGGTTCCCAATGTGGGGCGTACGCCCCACAGGGGGGCAATTTGATTTTTAAGGGGGCAATTGAGCGCGACTGAGGAGGTCTGGGACCAAATTTTAGATTTTAATTTTTTTGGATTTTCCATCAGGTAAACATACGTAGTTTATGTTTCCGATGTTATTTTGAGTAAATAATTTTTTTGGGGTAAAAAAGGTCTTTATTGTATAGTTATTACATAATCACCGCGCCATCGCTCTTCATGCACGTCGCACGAAGCGCGCGAGATCATGGGAGAACCTTATTTATTGAATTAGATTTAGAAATGCGATTCAAAGAGCTTTTGCTAAGTTACCCTTATAATATCTATTTCCTCCGTTTTCTCTCAAGGGAAAGCAAGGGGGGGGGGGCATCAGGATTTTAGAGGTGATTAGGTGGGGCATGGCCAAAAAAAGGTTGGGAACCACTGGTCTAACCTCTCCCTGTGCTGCAACGTTCGTGCCATCGTTTGCGCTGCAAAATTTGTGCCATTAATGTTTCTCTGCAAGTGAACCACGACCAGTGTAGGTGTGAGATTTGAAATGGATTGTGTGAAATGAATGGTGTACTTTTATAAAAGCACAATGCTGATTGTATCCAATCTGTTTTAGATTCCCTCGGATTCTTTAGGATGTCCCAAGGAGCACTGTACAGGGAGTACAGCCATCGATTCCCTTGCTGACGATCCAAATATTAAAAAAGAACCAAGACATTCATTGAATTCAGAAGCCCTTATGGCACTTTTCCATCTGACTGAAAGTGAGGGGGCAAATGCCACTGTGGTATGTACATCAAGAGATTCAGTTCATTATTTGGTTTTGGTGTGCATCTACCTGACTCTGGAGGTTTCCTAAGATTTTTCAAATATGACTTGGCTTCTGGGAAGGTGTAACCTCAGTGAGAGTGTATTATCATCTTGTATTTATTTTAGACCAGCATATCCATGGTTTGTGCATGTAATTTATTAACATTTTGCTTGTAGGCCTTTTAAGTGCAAAATTATGAAAAAGTTGCCTTGCCACGGTTTCATTTAGCTATAGTTTAAACAGTGGTTGACGTCAGTGGATGGTAGGGGAATTATTTGATTATAATTTGCCTATATTCCAAGAGATTGCAACTGCAATATTCTGACATGTTCAGATAATTTGTGAGCAGATGCTTTCTCAACGGCAACAGAAAGGCTTTAATCTTGGTTGCACAGGTTTGCATTCCTGCCCAATTCTAATATTTCTAATTAATGGTAGATTTGTATTTTTAGGGGATGGAAGAAGTGAAAAAACAATTGTGGGATGACCATTTTGTGGAATATGGCCGGACTGTCAGTATGTTCCGTACTGAGAAGATCAGGAAACTGGTTGCAATGGGAATTCCTGAGTGTCTTCGAGGAGAACTCTGGCTCCTCTTTTCAGGTGAGCATTTGGCATGTTTTGACTAATAATTAAATGCTCTGGAAGAATCCAGCTTGACTCGGAAGTAATATTTTTTTTACCTGCCTCAAAATTGAAGGCTTATGCAAGGGATTGAGCATTAAGTTGCATTGTGGTTAATGCTGGCCGGAGGGTGAACAACTATCTTGAGTGTTCACCTTCAGGAAAAGTCCCGTGATAATTCCAAAAGCTGCAGGTGTGCTCGGCTGGAGAAGGTATCTATCCATCAACCTCAGAGTAAATAGGTATTTATCTCACTCCTTCGAAGACGTAATGTGCTGTGTATTGAAAGGAAACTGTGGATCCACTTTACTGTCGGGGAGCAATTGATCAGGTGCCTCATCAATATTTTGTGGAAAATTAAAGTCTTGAATAAAATAAATCTCTCTCCTCTCACCTCAAGTCTATACCCTCAAGGTTGAGAATCCTTTCACCTGAGAAATGACTGTAAGCATTAATATTATTCATACCCTCGTGTTTTTGTATACTTCAATAAGGTCACACTCTACACTCCAAAGAAAGCAGTTCAAGCCAATCCAGCCTTTCCATATAACTCAAGACTCTATGCCCCTGTAATATCCTGGTGAAGTCTTCTGCCTTTAATTAAGCCTTAAATTCTGCCGCCATCAATCTTGGTTACCTTCTCAAAAAAACTTGATCAAATTAGTGAGATGATTTTTGCTGTATAAAGTCATGTTCTTTCAAAATATGCTCTTAGCATTTTCTCCAATAATTTCCCTACAGCTGATCTATGATGCATCAGCCCGTTGCCATCTGGCTTATCCCACTGCCCTTAATGAAGACTGATGAAGGCTTTTAGGGTACTGGCCTTCATCAGTCAGGGAAATTAGTATAGAAGATGAGACATTACGTTACAGTTGTACAAGATGTCGGTGAGGCCACACGAGTAATGTGTTTAGTTTTAGTTATCTTGCCATAGGAAAGGTGCCATTATGCTGGAAAGAGTGCAGGGAAGATTTCAACATTTTTTTGAATGAATAAGTTTATTGGCCAAGTATTCACATACAAGGATTTGAGCACCTGAGCTATAAGGAGAGATTGGGCAGACTTGGATTTTATTGTTCAGAGAGCAGGAGACTGAGGAATGTCATTTACAAGTGCATAGATAGGGTGAATGCACAGTCCTTTTCCCCAGGGTAGGTGAATCAACAACTGGAGGACATAGATTTAAGGTGAGAGGCAAAAGATTGAAAAGGAACCTGTGAAGCAACTTTTTCTACACAGAGGGTGGGAGTATATGGAATGAATTGCCAGAGCAAGGAGTTGAGGCAAGCCAAGAACAACATTTAAAAGCCATTTGGACATGTGGATATGAAAGGTTTAGAGGGATGATGGCCAATGGGACTAATTTAGATGAGGCGCCTGGGTTGGCAGGGAAAGTTGGGCCGATGGGCCTGTATGATTTCCGTGCTGCATGATAGCTATCTTTCAGTCTTCTGGCACCTCATCTATGGTTAATGAAGATGCAAAAATCTGTTGGATCCCCAACTGTCTCTTCTTTACCTCACATAACAATATTGGATTGATCTCACCTGGGCCAGGGAAATTTCAATCCTTTTTGAACCTATAACATCCAACATATCCCCCTTTTTATTACTGACAATACTTTAATTCTACAAAATGCACTCTTGTGTCTCTGTCAGTTTCACCGATCAATCTGATTACACCTGCTTAATTTGGAAGTTTTGTGAAATCATAATTGCCTGCTTTGGTACTTTTTTTGTCTAAGCTTTTAATCTTGTGTGCCAGGTTCACATTAAATTGTGCAATTTCTTAGAATTTCTTACCACACCACACAATCATAAGAGATCCAGACCCCATTCGATGCTTTTAATGAAATTACCAATTTAGCTCTTGTACATCATACCCTAAAACAGGAAACCAAAAATACTGGTGTTTTTGGTGCTTTATTTACAGCCTTTCACTTTTGCAAAGTATTGGACTACATTCATTTAACATTCACACTCATTAGCATGTTTGTATTTGAGTCTTTACCTTGTTTTTATTCCCCAAAACAATACTCTGTATTTGAATCTCTGTTAAATTGAATCTTTCAGTTGATCTGTTTTTCATACTAAACTGTCGGCATTCCTCTCCAATGGATCTTCACTGTATAACACGTATGCTTTTCACACTATGGAGATGTGTATGACAATTTCCTAACATTGATCTGACGACCTGTTGATCAACCTTTCTGTACCAATCCTTTCTGTATTATGCTGAAGCTTGCTGCTATTACAATGATGCTTTTACCTGAGATTTCATTGTTAAAGTAGAACATTATAAGTGCATTACTGCTGTGTTTGCCATCGCTCCCATTTGTATCAATTATTTAAACCACTCTCCCTTCCTATAACAAGGAGAATAATGCTTTTGTCCAAGTCAGATTGAAAGTATGATCTTGAAAAATGCCTTTGATTCGAAGTAAAAATAATCTCCAATTATAATTACATAGATTTTTATTCTGATTTAATTTATTTATTTCAACCTGGAAATTGCTGTAATTAACTCATTTCCAAGCAAACTAAATGACTTGGTGCGTTTGTTGAATTAATTTCGAAATTATCCAATATTGTCAGCATGTCCATCTATTTTGCTTGACTTCCATTTTAAAGCATGCAAGCTCATTATATAAAATCCATGCAATTTGTGCCAGGCTTTCACCTAGATTATGTAGATAAACATTATTTCTTTAGATTTGTTCATGTGCAATGTAACTAGTAAAGTCTAAAATTTTCTATGTGTAAATATAATGTTGAACTTTTGTCCACAGATGCTGCGACTGATTTAGCTACACATCCTGATTACTATGCCAATCTGGTGGATGAATCTATGGGCAAATGTTGCATGGCAACTGAGGAAATTGAACGTGATCTGCATCGTTCTCTGCCTGAACACCCAGCATTTCAGAGTGACGCTGGTATAGCAGCATTAAGAAGAGTACTGACAGCATACGCATACAGAAACCCCAAAATAGGTTATTGCCAGGTAGATGCAGTTCATAGATAATACATGAAAATAGTCAGAATACTATATCCCAACTATTATCTTGGGAAGTTGTTTGAAATATGATAGAAATCAACCATCCAAATGCAAAATAATTTGAAACGTTTTCAATACAGAAACTCAATCTTTAAAAAAATTTAAAAAAAATGAATTACAACTTCAGCAAATTACTTCAAACTTCTTTAACACTTGTGTCTTCAAGATGGGTCTTGTTTCGTTTTAGATAAAATTATGATTAATAAGACATCAAATTACTCGGCATATTGTAATGTGTGTGTAAAGCGAGCATAGGATTTTCGCTAAGCATAGCTGTTTAAGATGTAATATCTGGAGAAAAGCTGTGTTTAGCGCTGAAGTGCTAAACACAGCTTGGTTTAGCACAGCTGCTTAATTTTGCTGAATGTTTAATATCTTTAGAAGAAATGCCTCACAATTTGTCATTTTATACTTGTCTATCAGATCACATCTATGCCTCTAAACTCCATTTTCTTTTACCTTTACCCACAGTCTATGAATATTCTGACCTCTGTCCTATTACTATATGCCAAGGAAGAAGAAGCCTTTTTGGCTACTGGTAGCTGTCTGTGAGAGAATGCTCCCAGATTACTTCAACCGTAGAGTTATTGGTAAATCTTTGTTTCTCAAAGATCAACTTCAAATATGAGAACATTATTCAAATGTCTATTATTGTCTTTTGGACTTGTGGACAAATGCAGGCCACAATTGTGTTTGCCCAAAGGTACTAAATGGTTAAAATTCCTATTTACTTGTGATGAGGAGAGATTTGTGGGGACAGTCTTTTATTTTAAATAGTTTACAGTAACATTCGTATTGGTCCCAGGACAAAAATTTGAATGGATATTTGGATTTACTTGTGGAGCATTGAGGATTGAATTAGTAGAACTGTAAATTAGGTTAAAATATCATGTGACTCCAGAACGCTGGGAATGACGTGGACAGAAGAAATAGCAGAAAATGGAGTCTTGAGCAAAACACAATGTTGGAAAAACTCAGCGGGTCAGACAGTATCTAGGGAAGGAGCGGACAGGTGATGTTTCCACCAGTCCATTCCATCCATAGATGCCGCCTGACCTGCTGAGTTCCTTCAGCACTTTATGTTTTGCTTAAGTTGGGAATCACAATGATTTGATAAGCTTGATTTGCCAAATCATGATGAATCTGGCCAGCCTGCTCATGGTTTTTATTGCTGTGGCAGACTGAAGAAGCTTGAGTCTCCACACCTGACAATGCGGAGTGGCCTCAATGTTGTGTGGCTCAGACTGCATGTGTATAGCCCTGCCCCCAGTGTGTGTTGGCTGTAAAATGCCTTCAAAATGTCTCCAATGGTAGAGAAATGGTAAAACTATTTAATTCATTTTGAAAATTAAAATTAAATATTGTAAAACATGAACAAATAATTAAAAGCAATAAACTAAATTAAGTATAGATCCTTCTTTCTGCAGGATCTGGGTTCTGATTCCTACCTTTGTTCTTCCTGTATACCGCTGAGGGCCAGATGTGAACTGCATCGGGATTCTCTTCAGCAGGTCACTGGTCTGCTGCATAACTTGACAGAATGGGCGGTTTAGGATTAGATTTGATATTGTCACATATGCCGAGGTACAGTGAAAAGCTTTGTTTTGCGTGCTATCCCAACAGATCAGATGCACCCTACGCAAATACAATCTAATCAAGCTCAATACAATAAATGGAGCAAAAAGGAAGATACAGTGTGCAGAATATAGTTTTCAGCATTGTAGCACATCAGTTCCATAGACAAGGTCCAATGTCCACAATGAGTTAGAGGTGAATTGCTCAGTACCTTAGCTTGTGGAAGGACCATTAGGAAGCTTAATGACAGAGGGGAAATAAGCTATTCCTGAGTATGGTGGTGAGAGCCATCAAGCTTCTGTACCTTCTGCTAGATGGAAGCAGGGAAAAGGAGGAATGACCACGACGGGACAAGTTTTTGATTATGTTGGCTACCTTTCTGACGCAGCATGAAGTGTAGATGGAATCAATGATGGGGAGTCTGGTCTGTGTGATGGACTGGACTACTCTGCAATAACAACAATTTATTGTGGTCTTAAGTGAGTTGATGAGTGAGCACCTGATCTCCAGGATGTCTTGGACTTTCACTTTGCCTGCGCTTGCTTGAAAGTCCAAGACTGCCTATGGTACAAATGGCTGATAGCTGGTAATTTCCCTTTTGAAACCTCCTGCTGTCAAACATACATGTGCAGGTAGAGTGAAAGTCCAGGATGTCCTGGAGATCAGGTGCTCACTTATCTGAGTTTAGCAGAATGAGGGGGGACCTCATTGAAACGTATATAATAGTGAAAGGCTTGGGATAGTATGGATGTGGAGAGGATGTTTCCACTATTGGGAGAGTCTAGGACTAGAGGTCACAGCCTCAGAATTAAAGGACATTCTTTTAGGAAGAAGATGAGGAGGAATTTCTTTACTTAGAGGGTGGTGACTCTGTGGAATTCTTTGCCACAGAAGGCTGTGGAGGCCAAGTCAGTGGATATATTTGAGGCAGAGATAGATTTATTGATTAGTACGGGTGTCCGAGGTTATGGGGAGGAGGCAGCAGGGTGGGGTTAGGAGGGAGAGATAGATCAGCCATGATTGAATGGTAGAGTAGACTCGATGGGCTGAATGGCCTAATTCTGCTCCTATCACATGATCTTATGATCTGACTGCCTGTTTCATCAAGTTGTGTCACAGACTAACGGCTTGAAGAGCAGTTCAGATCTGGCCCTCAGTTGTACACAGGAATCCTACAATCCAACCTACAATGACCCTGCTGAAAGAAAGTTTCTTATTTTAGCTGCTTGTTTTGTCACTCTTTTATTGTATTTAAATTGGACTATTGCAAGTCATGTCTTGTTAAAGATTGTACTGCATTTGACAAAATGAAATAACACCTTATTTGTAAATAAAAACACATTAATTTCCAAATGTGGCTAGGTGGTCAAATCCATTGAAATAAGGTCAATCCATGACTAAACAATTTTTACCCTTGTGCATGCTACTGAGCAATATTTCACATTATAAATTGCCATTTTTGCATGTATACTAGATAATTGCACCACCTTCTTAGTGAGACCTACCTTATCTGACTGCTTACAGAGAAATCTCTGTTCTGCCAACTATCTTTTCTGAATTCCCAATTAATTTGCTTTTGTACTCTAGCTAAACTATTACTTAAATCTGAGGGCAAAATCCAATCTTAAAACGATAATTAAATTGTGACTGCAGACTCTAGTTATCTCAGACCTTGTAACCCTCTTCACCGTTAAAGATGCTCATCAATTTTCAGTGATGTATCTGAGCCTACCAAAATTCATTCCTCTATCATGATACTTTTTATCTTAATGTAACAATTGATATTGTATAGGAAAGAACTGCAGATGCTGGTTTAAATCGAAGGTAGACACAAAGTGCTGGAGTAACTCAACGGGACAGGCAGCATCTCTGGAGAGAAGGAATTGGTGACGTTTCGGGTCGAGGCCCTTCAGACCAATTGATATTGTGTTATTTAAATACAGAATTTTTCACTCGTATCGAGCTTTCAACTTTGTTCAATGAGTAGGAGTTTCTTAAGGATTGTTTAATACAGGAAATTTAATTTTATAATCTTGAACCATTGATGAACACTATATAGCTATTGGTAGAACCTTACATGGAGCAAACATGGACACTTATCCAGCCCATTGCTGGATATAATCTTGTACTACTGCAGACTAATAGCACTTTGTAGAATTTACATGCAGCATACATGGACTTATACCAGCCCATTGTGGTGACCCACTATTAGCATAAGGACACCAAAGGGTCTTGCATCAGCCACTATCAAAATTTTAAAAAACAAAATCAAAACCCTGTCAGAGCTGCAAAATCTCCTCAAGGTTGGCATTCCTGGAAGAGAAATTATTTTTGTATTTTTTGAGAAGCTTTGGTGGATGTAGTTGTTGATGAACTGACAGTTGAACTGTTACACGGTGAGGAGTTAAGTGTTCAAGCCTCTTTCTTTCTTCTTGCTAGTTATCTATGAAATAGCACTAATCTCCCTCTGGTGCCTGGCATCCAAAAATATAGATCTAAATTCTTGTTATCATTTGTTATGATGCGGCATATGGTCTGCTGATTGAAATTAATGACTCACAGTGGTGATTCATGATGCCTTTGAAATTAATATGTTGTAAAACATAATTTCAAGTCCATTGGTCCTTTTGTTACTCAATTTCTAAATGTAAATAGTTTATTTTTCAGCCGCGTTTTACTGCTTTGTTGCTGACCTAGAATCGCGCTGTCTTTTCCAGGTGCACAGGTTGATCAAGCTGTATTTGAAGAACTCATCAAAGAGCATTTACCGGAACTAGCTGAACATGTGACAGCCTTGTCTGGCTTGGCCTCCATTTCCCTCTCCTGGTTCCTCACACTGTTTCTCAGTATCATACCCCTGGACAGTTCACTCAATGTTGTTGACTGCTTCTTCTATGATGGAATTAAGGTGATCTTCCAGGTGGGCTTGGCTATTCTAGATGCCAACACTCAGCAGTTGTGTCGTTGTGAAGATGATGGACAAGCCTTGATAATCCTCAGCAGGTTTGGTGCACATGTTCTTAAAATTACAACACACTATTACAAATTAACTTCAAAAAATTAATCGGTATATTGAATTATTCTTGCAGGTTTCTTGATCATATCACAAATGCAGAGAGTCCTTTGTCTCAAATTGCTCAACAACATTTATCAAATGAAGATAAAGAGCATGTTCAGCAAATGGAAATAACAGATCTCATAAGGGATTCGTATGAGGTGAGTTGTTTTATAGTTATTGTGTCAGAGTATTTAATGCACCAAGGTGATGATTAGAGGACAAATGGCAGAACTGCTTGCTGCCAGCTGGCCAAGTGCTGTATTCCCATGCCTCTTGTATTTAATAATTAGTGGAGAGTGTGGTACAGGGAATGGATAATACTCAAGGTAAAACAATATTTATTCACGTCTGTAGCAGTATTGCTCGTAGCATATCTTCTGCACTAAACAAGGTAATGTTGGGGAATGGAGCCCTCCCTGTTTTAAGAATCTTAACAGTTATCACCTAGAAAATTAGATATGAGGTATTCGCATGCAAAGTAAACATTCCTGAATGTTGGAATAACTTAGTGGGTCAGGCAGTATTTCTAGAGAACATGGATTGGCGACGTTTCGGGTAGGGACACTTCATAAAATGTCCCTGGATTCTACGTGCCCCAACATGCTGAAGGTTCGATGTAAAAAAGACATTTTGCACCAGCTTGCACTACCAATTTTCCATAAAGACTGTCCTCTGGTCTTTTAAGTCAGTTTGCCAATTAACAGCAACCAGTGTCTGAACTTGGGATTCCCCTCGTAGTTTCCCCAATGGACAGCCAACACATTTTACTCTTACCACACATGTTCCAGATGTGAGAGGCTGCAATGTGGCATCCAGCTTGTTAGGTTGGTTTCACAATCATGTAAATGTGTTTACTTGCAATTAATTAAAGCGTGGATATACAATATTGTCATCAGAGTGCTAATGATGTTTCATGGTAACAGCTGGATGTACTGTGATGGAATAATAATACAAGCATATGGCAGTATGTGCTGATAGTTTATAAAGTGGACATACTGCAGCAGATAGGTAGCATAAATTTGATTTGCGATGTTATCATTAGCTTGCCACGGTGGTGATTGGGTCACTATGTATATTCTTTTAGAGTTGATATTGTTTTTATATACTTTTATGTATTTCACAACTGTCTGAATGCAAACATCAAACTCTGTTTGGAAGCTGTTTATTTGAATGCTAGTTAAATGCATTGAAGAGATGTAAAACACTAAGACCAAGGAATAATATATTTACTCTTAGCAGTTCCAAGAGTTTTGTGTGGACATTTATGCCCACCTTTGACTAGCAATAAGGGCAATCTTGTATCAGCTGATGATGTACAATATTCTTCCTAACCTCAGTGTTTAGCTGCAGTGAAACTTGGGGGATTCTACTAATTTTGTATTTTGTTTTTACTGTGTTTTGGTTAAATTTTATTAATTATTCTCATCGTTCTATAAATATTATTGGTATGAAAACAGCAGCTGAGCGCTAAAATTGCATTCTCCTGTGCCTCAATATTCGGTGGTATTTTCCTGATATTTATTTTGACTTCAGTTAATTCAATTGGTAGCTTGCAAACCTCGATAAATGCAGACTACAAATATTTGACTTCTCCAGTTTTTCGTTTGTAACTTTTGCTAACTTGACACTTAGCTGCACCCGCCAGAGTGTGGTCCTGACATCCCATCAACCTCATTGGAGACCTTTGAACTATCTTTAATGGGACGCCATCCTGCATTAACTGTTGTTCCCTTTATCTGGACCGCTTGATTGTAGTCATGTATAGTCTTGTCTTTGACTGGATAGCAAGCAACAAAAAGCTTTTCATTCAATTTTGGTACATGTGACAATAATAAACTAAACTAAACTGAATTAAATCTCAGTCATGTATAATGTCATCAATATCTTTGATTGTTCTTTGGGATTTTGGATGTCTTGCTTCCACTCCCGATCTGAATTAATTGGTGAGGCCTGTGTGGGGTTTGCAAACTTGTCTACAGATGGAGTAGGAGGAATCTGACTGCTTGGGTGGGTGCATAGCCCGGAGTGGGTGCACTGCTTCTGTAGTTGGCTTCCATGCTTTTCCAATGCATGGATCCAATGTTCTTGGTGTCATCCTGATGCCCCTTCACTCTGTCGGTGTCCCCGAGTCAGTGGAGATGGTGCCATTTTTTGGAGGAGGTTTTGAGAATATTCTTGTTCTTGTTTTTCCTCTATCCATCTAATAATCTTTTGCAATGACAGAGCTTAGAGTTTAAATTACACCTTGGTGCTGGGGAGGATGCTGTGAGAGGATGCTGATATTGGTTTATCTATCTTTGCTGTGGATTTGACAATAGACAATAGGTGCAAGAGTAGGCCATTCGGCCCTTCGAGCCAGCACAGCCATTCAATGTGATCATGGCTGATCATCCACAATCAGTACCCCGTTCCTACCTTCTCCCCATATATTTAAGAGCCCTATCTAGCTCTCTCTTGAAAGTATACAGAGAACCGGCCTCCACAGCCCTCTGAGCCAGAGAATTCCATAGATTCACAACGCTCTGTGTAAAAAAGTGTTTCCTCGTCTCCGTTCTAAATGGCTTGCCCCTTATTCTTAAACTGTGGCCCCTGGTTCTGGACTCCCCCAACATCGGGAACATGTTTTCTGCCTCTAGCGTGTCTAAAACCTTAATCTTGTATGTTTCAATAAGATCCCCTCTCAAATTCTTCTAAATTCCAGAGTATACAAGCCCAGCCACTCCATTCTCTCAGCATATGACAGTCCCGCCATCCTGGGAATTAACCTTGTAAACCCACGCTGCACTCCCTCAATAGCAAGAATGTCCTTCCTCAAATTAGGGGATCAAAACTGCACACAATACTCCAGGTGTGGTCTCACTAGGGCCCTGTACAACTGCAGAAGGACATCTTTGCTCCTATATTCAACTCCTCTGGTTATGAAGGCCATCATGCCATTTGCTTTCTTCACTGCCTGCTGTACCTGCATGCTTTCATTGAACGATGAACAAGGACCCCGTTGTACTTCCCCTTTTCTCAACTTGACACCATTTAGATTTGCAGACAGTACTGCTGGTATCTCTCCAGTGCCTTTGTGATTCACCATGTTATACCACATATTGTCATTTTCAATTTGTTTTTATTAAATATTCAGAAATTTGGAGATATTCATGTGGGGCAAATTGAACAAATGCGCTGCAAACACAGAATAAGAGTTTTGCAGAATTTGGAGGACACCACAAAAGAAAATGTGGTAAGTTTTCATTATCATTGCCATTTAACGCGAGGGGGGATTTATTTTTAAGGATTGCATCTGTGACAACTCTTTCATATCATTTGTACAAATCATTCTAAAGTACAATTTCCATACTGTGAAGTAATTTGTAACTAACATCAAAAATTGCATTGGTTTGCAATTCATCTCAGATTTTGATTAAATTATCATGTTTTATCTAATTTTGAGTAGAATTAATTTGCTTCAGAGAAATCTTGCATGTCAGAAGGGTCGGTTAAACATGAAGTAAAATGTCAACAGAAATTAGAAATCTATTTGTTCAAAGGCCATTTCTACATAATTTTATTGATATAATGGGGAATCATTTGAATTTGATAGTATTGTGCATCTCACTGATTGTTAATTGCAGTGCAGCACATAATGCCAAATGTTTGTCACTTTCAAACTTATTCAAAACTACAGAAGCCAGCAATGGTTCTTTTAGTTAGATGGAAAATTGGCTTTGTGGAAGGAACCAGATGGTGATGGTGGAAGGTTGCATTTAGGCCTGGAGGCCTGTGTCTAGTGGTGTGTCTCAGGGTTCTTTGTTGTGCCCATAGCTGTTTGTCATCTACATCAATGGTTTAGATGAGATTGTACATGGCATGATTAGCAGGCTTGCAGATGACATTAACATGGGTGGTATTGTAGATAGTGAAGATAGTTATCAAAAATTGCAGCAGGATCTTGATCGGGTGGCCAGGTGGCCTGAGGAATGATTAATGGAATTTAATCCAGAGAAATGTGCCGTGTTGCATTTTGGGAAGACAAACATGGACATGAGGGCCTGAACTATAGGGACAGGTTAAGCAGGCAAGAACTCTTCCTTGGAGCGCAGGAGGATGAGGGGTGATCGTATAGAGGTGTCCAAAATCATGAAAGGAATAGATCAGATAGTCTCTTGCCCAGTTTACAGTGAGGGGAGGGGGGGGGGGGGATAGATTTAATAGGAACCTGAGGAACAACGTTTTCACACACAGGGTGGTGGGAGAATGGAATGAGCTGCCGGAAGAGGTAGTTGAGGCAGGTAGTATTGCAGCGTTTAAGAAACATTTGAACAGGTACATGGGTAGGACAAGTTTAGAGGGGATATGGGCCAATCGTAGGCAGGTGTGAATAGTGTGGATGGGACATGTTTGGCCGAAGGGGGCAAGTTGGGCCGAAGGGACTGTTTCCAAACTATATGACGCTATGACTATAACTCATAATTATTAATATTGACAATATTAATCCTGAATATAGAAATTACTTAAAACATTTGCAGGTTTGGCAGCAAGCTTTTTTTTGTCATTCACCTCTCAAGTGTATTACTGATATAAAGTCAAAGATGACACAGAACATTGAAATGCACAATTATCATAAGGAACTCTGATCATTCTGATAATTGGGATGCTAGATATGTGAAGTATTAATGGGATCAAGGAGAACTGCTAATATATGGGCAAAATGACTTATTGGCAGCAGGAATTTGAAGTGAAAGAAGTTAGTGAATTGGAGAAGTGTCACGTGTGCAGGAATTAAAGTTTTTTGTTAGTTATAAGTCTCCTTTTATTGTTCAGGCAGATCGGGGCTTCATGTATGGGCACCTAAAACAGTTGGAGTGATTGAAACTTTTGAATTCTGCTCTCCTAAAATGTAATTAATTTTTCAAGCTATTAGTTTTGCAGCTAAAGGCAGGCCCAGAGAGTTTTAATATTAATATATATTACTTTGTAGCTCAGAGTTGTGGCGCCAGATGTTTCATTTAGTACTGAAGATCTTGGAGAACTCTATGATCTATTTAAGGTGAGTTCGTTAATGCATACTCTAATTTTGTATTTGTGGTAATTTTTCTATCTTTTAAAATTATAACGTTTGAGGCAAAGTAATTATTATTTTTTAGAAATATATTTAAAACATTGCTAGTGTGTAATCAATTGACTTGCAAAATAATTTAAGATCTTGCCTTTTGAACAGCACAGGGGTTAGTGTTTTTTTAAAGTTTTAGATGTGTGTGGTACTGCTGGTGCCGGATATATCTCAATCTACTGGGATTTGGTGCTGACCATGCAAGTGGGTGTGGAGTTGGCACATTCTCCCTGACACCTTGGGTTTTCGTGGATCCTCCAGTTCTCTCCCCCCCCCCAAAACTTGCACCAGGTTAGTTGTCCTGTAAACTACCCCAAGTGGGTGGCAGGGGAATCTGAAGTAGGTCATTATGTATTGACACCTTTAAATTGCAAACTGATAACAGTGTCTAATGCAATCTGGTAACAAAACCAAACAATGTTGGAAAAATGCAGCTAGCCTGGTGCAAGTTTTGCCAGCCTCGCCTCGCCAGCGACCCAGGTTCAATCCCGACCGCTGCAGCTGCCTGTGTGGAGTTTGTGCTTTTTCCATGTGACCATGTGGGTTTTCTACGGGTCTCCTGGTTCCTCCCACATCCCAAAGACGTACGGGTTTGTAAGTTTAAAAAAAAAATTAAATGACCCTAATGTATGGCGAGTGGCTGTGAAAGTGAATTTTGTATAGAACTCATGTGAACAGGTGACCAATGGTTGGCGTGGAATCAATGGGCTGAAAGTCCTGTTTCCATGCGGTATTTCTAAAGGAAACTACTGTGAAAAAAGAAACCAACCCAACATTTCCAGTCATAGGCTCTTCTGGGCCAGTTTTCACCCAGAATTATTGTCCTGTTGATCATTCCACAGATCCTCTCTGAAGGGCTCAGTTTCAAATATTTTCTAATTATATCTTGGACATTTTTATTTTGATTTTCATTTATTGCTGAATCTGGCAGTGTTACCAGGACATGAAACCAGTGTTACCATGATATTTTGTACCATCAATGTTTTTGTGACACTTTGCACCAGAACTACTTACTGGCTGGCACCTTAAAAAAAATATTTAAATAAATAAATAGGTAGATAGATAAATAAATAAATTAAAAAAGATTAAACTAAATTTTCATGTATTTAGAATTTAAAAGATAAGTTCTATTATTACAAAAAGTTACTAAAGTTTAAATGTTTTTTAATTAAACTAAGCGATCAGGCCCTTACTAATTTTCTGCTGCTTGTAAGACAATAATCTGCTATAGACAACAGCAAGGAACATATGAGTACCGGCACCTTTTGGTCTATAAAAACAGCATTGGTTACCATCCAAAAAATGTCCCAGTCCTAGATGCTTTTGTAGCCCTTGCAGGTATTTAACCTCTCAATTCCTCCTATGATGAGAATCAGTTGTGGTCCATTCACTACCCCCATTACAGGGAAAATGATTGGATTGAATTGACTGACAGATATTTGATTCCTGTGAGCAAACCAGAACAGTGATTTCACTTGGGAAACAACTGCTAAGGAGGGTGGGCAATTGAAATGTAATTGTCCGGATATGAAGATGTAAGAAAAAGGAAACTCATTGCAAAATGTCATTGGATAAAATGATGTTAAGAATGTTTTTGTCCTTTTTTTATGTGTAATTTAAAAGAATTTAAATGTAAGCACAACACTGGGAATAATATTTACCTTTTTCTTAAAAATAAATTAGAGGGAGCATCTTTTAACTTGTTACTGGGGTGGAAGCGATTCATCGACACTGCACCATGATCCCAGCCTCCCTTACCTGGAACAGTACAGGATAAATAGTCTCCAGTTCAGCTGCCTCTTCTGTCTTCTGAGTCCCTGGACCTGGGGAAGCCATACTCGTGTTCTAGCCCAGAGGATGTTTCGACTCTTAGATGAAAATGCTGATTCTCTCATTGACTTCAAAGAACTGGTCAGCTGTTTAGGTAAATGTTTTTTCATTCATGTAAACTTATTAATGTAAATGTGTATACCCTGTTTGGCTCAAATTATTCCAGGATACTTTCTGATTCCAAAATAAGCTTCAAAATAAATACTTTAAATCTACTGAATGAGTGTGGACAAAAGTGGGATTTGTTTGAATAATTGTTCTGCTTTTCCATGTAGATTTAATGTACTACGGTGATTTCAGTGAAAATCTCAAACTGTTGTACAGACTCCACATTCCACCAGGTAAAGTAATCCTTGCGTAAAGGTCAAGAATTGTGCTTAATTGAAAATGTTGACTCAATTTTGGTTAGTCAATTTCTGTTTGGGATCTGATTGTTATACTGAGCCTGTGCTGCATGAATAGCACTAATTCATAGTACTGTACCTGGGTTTTTAATTCCTTTATACCTAAAAATATTTATATATACCAGAACAAATGAATTTATAGAGATCTGTTTGAGCAGCTAGTGCTCAATTGGTTAAAACTTTTATCAAGAACACAGACTTGAGGTGGACGAATCTGATGTAACATAGAGATACTGTTCGGGGTCGGAATAAGATTTAGTATAGTAGTTCCCGTGGGATTTTCACTCCCTGGAAAATGTAACTTGTGTAATGTATTTGTGCTGGCATCTTAGCCTGTACCATTCCATTAGCTTGTCACCTCTGCCCTTGATGACCAACATGAACTTTAGTCCAATTATTTTCCATTCACAGGTTCCACAAAACTTAACTTTGTGTCCTTATCCATTCATGCAATGTATTTCCCAAACCTGTCAATTGTCCTGTTCTTATGTTGTGCTTGCTGTGAAACCCACTCCACCTCAATCGCTATCCAATTCCCACTCAACCACCAGCATTTAGGCTTTTTGCTACTTGTCTGTGCTCTGGAATTCTCTTCCTCAAATATGAACAAGTTTTCAAACTTGACCAAGCTTTGGGCACCAACCCTGCCTTTAGATTTATTTGTCCCTCTTTGTTATATGAATCATGGAGAATTCACCAAAGTAACAAAAAATAGTCCCATTGCAATTTCCTAAAGTATTCTTGTAGATGACATGGACTTCAGTTTGTGCACGAGTAGTGAGGAAGTGGCTTGGCACTGTTCCACCACTGGTGTAATTACAACTACAAACTAAACTGCCAGACAAATTAGGAATGTTGGATGCAAGAAAACAGCCACATCTTATTGATGTTAGGACATTGTGCTATATATAAATGCACTACAATATTACAACCCAAGCCAGAGCTAAAAAATGTGCTTATTATTGTAAAATCAAACAATCCTACAATAACACTGATAGAATATTGACAAATGTGCTCTATTGTTGGATGGCATAAGTATTATTTATGCAACGGGAGAAATTAAACAAGACAATTTTTACCTCTGCAATCCATTTGAATTGGTCTGGCTTGTACGAGGAAGTCTTTTTGGAGTTAAAGAAAGGTGGTTTAACAATGATGTGGCTGCTGTCTTGCATCCAACGGCCTAATTTGTCTTTCAGTTTGGCTTGTAGTTCTTTCTACACCAGTGATGAAACAGTGCCAACTCCTTGGCTACTCCAGCACATTCAAAACTGGAAAACACGAGTCCGTGTCATCTACAAGAAAATTTCAGAAAATTGTAATGAGACTTTTTAAAATTTCTTTGGTAAATTCACCATGGTCCATAATGAAGGGGCAAAAATAAATCCATGGAAATGAATGATGCTGGGTATTATCCATGGATTCTACAATACCATCTACTCAAGAAGGAGGTGGTTAAAAGTCAAAGCAAGGTTTTCAACTTGCAAAAATCTCTCGGCACAATCTCTCTGAGCGAGAGTCCGCTTGATGAAAACTTGCATCAACAGCTTGGGTTTTCAACAGATTTGTTTCTAGTTTATTAAGGTGTTACATTCTGTTTGCAGTTTTTTTTGCCTGATCATTGAAACGTAGTCTCAATTTTCCAGCTTGCAGTGATGATGAGGCAACCAGCTTTTCTCCTCTGAGAACAACCTTCATTTCAAGTATTCAATCGGATTACCTTCGAAAACCAAATAGCAAGTATACATTTATTCCTAAAATTTCTGTGGTATCTCAACAATGAATTACGCAAGCTCGGCTGTGGTGAAGGAACACACAATTACAATCATACTTTATTAACATGTATGTTTTGCAACATACAAGGAATTTCATTTGCCAAGTCAGTCATACGAATAAAAGCAACAAAACACATTTTAACATAAACATCCACCACAGTGACTCCTCCGCATTCCTCACTGTGATGGAAGGGGAAAAAAGTTCAAATCTCTTCCCTTCATTGTTCTCCCACGGTCGGGGGGCCTCGAAGCCTCCGTTGACGGGACAATCTTGACTTTCTCTTCATCGGGGCGATCAGCTCCTGCATCGGGGGGGATCTCAGCTCCCCCGCGCCAGTGATCAAACCCATCGGGCTGGTCGAACCTCTGCATCATTGGAACTCCCGACATCCTCTGTCTCTCCTGAGACTGCGAGTCACAATGGTAAAGTCTGCAGGCCGTGGTTGGAGCGATCCCAGGCAAGGGATCGGCTCCAATTATAAGTCCACACCATGCGGTGGGGCTCAATGTTAGGCCAAGGAGGCCTCCAGCTCCATCGATGGTAGGCTGCAGAGCGTCCGGAGATGCGATCTGGAAAATAATCGCATCTCCAGCAAGGTAAGAAACTGAAAAAAAAAAATTCCCTGACCCCCACATAAAACAAACCGGAGAACATTTACACAAACCTTTAACACACTAAAAATTTTAAAAAGATGAAAAAGCAGACAAACTGTTGGCGGGGCTGCCAATCGTGCGGAGCCTCTGGTGGCAATATATTTCCAAGCAGGCATGGCGTACGGCTTTGAGGGGACCTTCCAAGTAGTGGTATTCTTATTCTTGTGCTACCCTTGCCCTTCCAACTGGGAAATGTTGTAGGTTTGGCTGTCCAAGAACTCATTGTGCAATACTGCAGTGCATCCTGTAGAAACAGCTGCTACTGTGATGAAGTGTGTAAGTGGGGTGCTTATCAAGTGGGCTACTATGCCCTCCGTGTATGAGTGATTATGAAGCTGCTCACTCACCAGCCACGTGGAGAGTATTTCATCAAGCTCCGAAGTGAGCCTTGTAGATAGTGGACACGTTTTGGGGAGTCGGGAGTTGATTTGCACAGAATTCCTCACCTCTGGCCAACTGTTGTGGCCATATTTGCGCACAGCTATTCCAGTTCAGTTTCCAGTCAATGGTAATACCAAGATGTTGATAATGGGGGTTTCAGTGAGGGTAATGCCATTGCATGTCAAGGGATAGCTGTTTTTTTTCTTGTTGAATATCATCATTACTTGGGACTTGTGAAGCATGCCACTTGCAACTAGTCAGTCCAGGTCTACATATTATCATTGCTCATTCAAGTTGCTAGTTTTTTGTTAGTTTAATCTTCATTTTTATAAGCTACATTTAATATTTTGTGCTAATTCCCATAAGATGCTTTCTGTTGGTTCATGAACATGTTTAAATAAACTTCCCTGTCATTCGTTATTGCCTCTTAAACTTAGTCGGGTGCATTAAATGCGACCTGCCCTTTAAATCTCAAGGTGACTTACTCCAATCATAAAAGATAAGATTATGTGATACCTGCAGAATTCGGCCCATCAAGTCTACTCCGCCATTCAATTATTGCTGATCTATCTCTCCCTCCTAACCCCATTCTGCCTTCTCACCACCTGTACTATTCAAGAATATCTATCTCGGCCTTTAATATATCGACTGACTTTGCCTCCACAGCCTTCTGTGGCAAACAATTCCAGATTCACCACCCTCGGGCAAACAAAATTCCTCATCTCCTTCCTAAAATAACGTCCTTTAATTCTGAGGCGATGACCTCTAGTCCTAGACTCTCCCACTAGTGGAAATGTCCTCTCCACATCCACTCTATCTAAGACTTTCAGTATTCTGTACGTTACAATGAGGTCCCCCCTCATTCTTATAAACTCCAGCGAGTACAGGCCCAGTGTCGTCAAATGCTTATCAAATGTTAACCTACTTATTCCTGGGATCATTCTTGTAATCCTCGTCTGGACCCTCTCCAGAGCCAGCACATCCTTCCTCAGATTCATGGGCGGTAACGGTGGAGCAGTAGTAGTTACTGCCTTACAACGAACGCAGCACCGGAGACCCGGGTTTGATCCCGACTATGGGTGCTGTCTGTACGGAGATTGTACATTCTCCGTGACCTGTGTGGTTTTCCTCCGAGATCTTCGGTTTCTTCCCACTCCAAAGACGTACAGGTTTGTAGGTTAATTGGCTTGGTAAATGTAAAAATTATCCCTAGTGGGTGTAGGATAGTGTTAATGGGTGGGGATGGCTGGTCGGCACGGACCAGGTGGGCAGAAGGGCTCTTCTCTGTCTACTCACCCAACCTATCCAAGTCCTACTGCAGAGTCCGTGCTTTCTCTACACTACCTGCCCCTCCACCTATTTTCATATCATCTGTATACTTGGCCACAAAGCCTTCAATCCCCACATCCAAATCATTAATATACAACGTGAAGAATATTGGCTCCAGCACCGAGCCCTGCGGAACTCCGCTTGTCACTAGCAGCCGACCAGAAAAAGCCCCCTTTATTGCTATGCTTTGCCTTCTGCCAACCAGATATCTGTGTTAATATCTGAACTTTGATACCTTGGGCTCTCATCTTCCTTAGCAGCCTCCCATGTGGCACCTTATCAGTATCATTATTTGCTCCATTGGTTATATTACGTGCATGCATTTGGTGAGAACGTCTCTGATTCACTCTTAAGTTTGCTCAGGATGTTTGATGCTGGTATAAAGCAATCACATCCACCAGTTCAAGGTGTTAGATACATGATAGCCTTTAAAATGTCCAGGTTAGGTGAAGCAAATCGACGAGAATCGCTGTTGTTGTGCTGCTAAATTTGGGGTTTTTGCCTTCTTTAATTATGGGTCTCTCCTCCAAAAGGTGAAGCAATTGATCACCAACGCCAATTGAAAAAAATGCTTGAAGACTTAGTTAAGAGTAAAACAGCCTCAAAAGATCTTTCTCTGATGAGCCAGGTACGTTTATCTTTGTATATAAAAATCTCAACTTTACCAGTGTGGACAGAAAATACGGCAATAATTATGTTGAAAATCCTGTTTTTAAAAACAATAGTTGCTTGGTGCTTTGTGAAAAGAACTTATTCGAGGATCCAAATCTGCTTGTTTTAAACCCACTTTTAATCTCAAGCTTAACCACCAAATATTTGTTTCCTTTTAATCCTAAAATGCAATTATTTATTCTCTTGTAGAACTATCACTGCACTAAATACAAACATCAACCTCTCCCCCCCCCCCCCCCCCCCCCGCTCTCTCTCCACGTCTTCTTCTTGCGCAGGGCGTGAACACCCTAAAGTTGTAGGTCTATTTGTTTGTGCACATCAGGTTGATTGCATTAGTCGAAACAGGGTGGACCACATGAAGGTTGCAATCTCCCACCCCTCCACATTTAACTTATCCCACTTGATCAACTTTCAAATCAATCCCAATATTGTACTCATCCTACCGCTGGTGTTCTAAAACTTCTCACACTGCTCCTGCACCTATCTATATCTTCCAATGTGCTTTTCACTATAGCAAGATGCACAATAAACTAGAGTACAAATGAAGTCCACATTCTTAATAACTCCCTGTAAACAGGAGCTGTGATCTCCAATGTAGTGTTTCTCACCCATGAATGCCCACATAAATGCCAAATACAATGTATGTCTTGCACAGGGCCAATTCTTGTGTTCTCTGATCTGAGTTTTACCTTGCACAAGCAGCCCTACAATCATATCTGAAACAGACATGAATTACCGAGGTCTGGAGAAAACGGCAGACTTGACCTCCCTATCTTTACTGTAGGAATACAACAAAAGTATTTATTTACAAAGCTATTCAAATGTTGCAAAACTGAAAATGTCATCTGTACCCATTACTACGAGCCTGCAGCTAATTGAATGTTAATAGAAACAACATTTTGATCAGTAATTTTTTGGGGGGGACCTGCGTATGTTACTGTGAATTAATTTAATTTCCATGATTTGAGCAGGAGCAAAATAACAAACTCCATTCTTTCATGGTCGCATAAATATTGTAATGTGCATGCATAGGACGCGGGAAAAAATGAGTCGGGCACCCATATTCCAGATGGAAATTAGTTTTGGATTTGGTATTATATCTTGCATTTGATTTCCTGCAGAGAGATTTCATCCAGTTTTGCAAGTCATTGTACAGTATGTTTCGAGAAGACCCCGAGGAGAACAATCTTTACCAAGCTATTGCAACCGTCACTACTCTTCTACTTCAGATTGGCGAAGAAGGTCAAAGAACACGCAGTTCAAGCAGCTTGTCTGAACTGACTAGTTCTAAAGAATCAGAGCTGCTAACGCCCACTGATGCAGCAGACTCTGTGTTTGAAGAGGATCTACACATGAATAATAATCCACTGTCACAGCCTGATGATGACTGGAGTGTGTCTTTTGAGCAAATTTTGGCTTCCCTACTGACTGAGCAAAGCCTTGTGAACTTTTTTGAGAAATCAGTGGCTATAAAAAGTAAACTTCTCCATGCTAAAGCAAATCAATACCAACAGAGAATTAATCTGACTATCCACTAACCGAGGGAATTTGTTTCAGCGCTGGCAGTTGAAACTTAGTTTTAGTATAAACTTCTGTTGTCCTGTGTGTTGGGGCTAATGTCAAATTTAATGATAGTTTGTGCACTTTTGAATAAATTCATTTTTGTATATTTTGTGTCTGCATGTGATTTCAATTTGATAGTTGTACGTCATAAATGTATTAAACAATCAACCAGGCAGAAAATCAAGTTACTGTTTATTTTTTTAAACAATCGGGGGTTCAGTTTTCATCAACATTGACTGTCTGTAAACCTGCAAAACAAAATGCATGTATTTCAGATATCGAAGATGTTACATCAACCTTTTATGTCATTGTCAATTGTAGATTATCTAATAAACATAGAACATAAAACAAGTATAGCACAGGAACAGGCCTTGTGTCCCAGATCTGTATTGAAAGTGATGTCAAGACCAACTCTTGTCTCCTGGTTTGTGCCAATCCATGTCTCATGCTGCTATTGTATCTGCTTCCACCACCAGACCTTCATCACCCTCTTTAAATTTGTTCCCTGTGCATCTCCTTTAAACTTTGCCCTTCTCTTAAACCCATGCCATCAAGCATTTGATATTTCCATCCTGGGGGAAAGGGTTCTGACTGTACCCTATCTATGCTTCTTTATATATATTTGTCAGGTCACCTGCTCAACTTCTGGTGTTCCAGAGAAAACAATCCAAGTCTCTCCCTGTAGCTAATATCCCCTAATCCAGGCATCATTCCATTAAACCACCTCTGCACCCTTCAAAACCCTACACATGCTTCCTGACTCTTATACTTAACATTCTGACAAATGAAGACAAGCACTCTACTGACTTTCTACTTATGTTGCCACTTTCAGGGAGAAAAGGACTTGGACTCCACAATCCCTCTTGACATCAATGCTGTTAAGGGTCTTGCCATTAACTATATACTGTTACTTTCAACCTCCCACTAGCTCAGTTTAAATTCCACCTGACATTTATCTGCTCATGTCCAATTTATATCCTTACTTTGACTGCCTTCCTTAGTGTCAAGGGTTTTTTATTATCATAGGAACTAAAACAGAACAATGAACTTCTTTCTTACGGCAGCACAAGAGTTTTGTAAATACAGTACAATAGATAATAATAAATGTGCAGTAAATAAAAAAATTATGTTAAAAATCCCACATCCCCAGCAATCTTGGGGTCATCTACAAACGTACTAACTAACCCATCAATATTTATGTCCAATAATGATAGATCTTATTTCCTGTTGTCAGCTAATGTTTCAAAAGTATTTAAAATCCTCTCAACCACCATGGAGTATCCCATAACATTTTCTTTCATAGAAACAGAATGATTTGATACTGGTAGTAATAGAAACATATGAATCACCAAATTTGTATTTAGCAGATACCTATTGTCACTGCAGGGCTTATGTTAAAATAGGGATGGTTGATTGAAAATCCAGGCTATCTCAATTACTAAATCTGTAGCAATGCTGTAACTGAGGACATAATTCTCTTAAGTGGCAGCACATTGTTTAAGTACCAATAACTTTACCAAAAGTGGTATGCAATTTAATAAAATTTTGCCTGCATTGGGTAGCTGATGGAAAATTAGCACGAGACACAATACTGGTTCAAACAGTACCCAATGATGTCAATACCCTTTAGTTCAAAATAAATTATGGTCATTTGTCTTGTTACTACCAGGGAAGTAACCCAATCCGCTAGAAAAGGGGATTCATTTGTGGGAAGACTATAATGATTCTGAAGCAAGATTAGTACATAACCTGATTCTGAACTAACTAATCTAGAGATTATTTTATGTGACAAGATTCATTGAATTGATTATCTTACTTTAAACACCCATGATCAGAATGATAACCAATTCAACGCTACCCTTCATCCAAGCAAAGTTACTCATCAACATTGCAGGGAAGTGGTCTGCAATTCACTCTTAAGTGTGTTATTTTAGGTTTGAAAAGGGTGGGGACTTGTGTTTTACAGTATATCCATAAATTATTGAAAGGGGAAAATACATGGCAATCAAATATCTCTACATCGCAAACATAAAATCTCACCTTTGTATGACGTAACAGGAACATAGGTTACCAACGTGTAGAGTTTGTTAGGAGAGTCTTCATCCTCATTACGTTTTCTAGACAAACGCACTCGAATGCGATATGGAACATTCCTGCGAAAAAAACAATTTATATCAGCATTTCTTATTGCAAAGTCTAAATCAGGCTTAGGTGAAGCAGTTTGAAAAACTGGACCATTTGAGGCTGCAGATATTAATGTATTGTAATTTTAAACTAAACTGTAAATAGGTTAAGGTTGCTTACTTTTTAACTGGTGGGAGTGAAAAGATCCAAAACACAAACTGCTGGTTAAGCAGCACTCGTGGAAAAAGAGTTGAAATTAACTTTCCAACATTGTTTTCACCACCTGTATTATTAATATAGTTTGTTGATTTTTAAAAAATACAATGTCAGTTTGCCACTCTAATGACCTAAAGAACGGTTGACATTCGGAGTCCAGGCAGAGTACTGATTGCACCACTTATAACACTGCATGTTAAATCTTCACCTCTGCACAAATACATACTGCATTTGTTTGTTTAACCTGGATTCTAATTCTAACCAATAGTATAAAATCAGCCACAAACACAAAAGTGAGCAAATTACTAAAACTCAAAATGACGAACACTTCCAAGTGTACAGAACCAGAATTATGTATTTTCATTACAATTGGCGACACAAAACTGTGGCACAAGAATGTAAATGTAATTTAAGGACCATACAACCTGGGGAGATCCAGTTACCAATCTAATATTCTGAAAGGTGGTTGGTCTCAAATCTTACATTACATTTGAGAGGAAATAATTCATTGGAAACAATCATAGAACAATTCCTCAGACTGATCAATCTGAAGAAGGGTTTCGGCCCGAAACGTTGCCTATTTCCTTCGCTCCATAGAAGCTGCTGCACCCGCTGAGTTTCTCCAGCATTTTTGTGTACCTTCGATTATCCAGCATCTGCAGTTCCTTATTAAACACATAGAACAATTCCTCTCTCACTCAATTTGAGTACATGCAGCAAAGAGCTGAGAAACAATAAGTTGACCCGTTATAGATAGACACATAAAGCTAGAGTAACTCAGACAGCATCTCTGGAGAAAATAAATAGGTGACGTTTCGGGTCAAAACTCTTCAGACTGAGAGTCGGGAAAGAGAAACAAGAGATATAGAAGGTAATGTAGGGTAATCATTGTTACTTTTTTTTTGCATATCTAACCATATAACCATATAACAATTCCGTGCTGTAATTGTTATATGGTTAGATATGCAAAAAAAAAGTAACAATGATAAGGAAACAGTTTGTCAGCTGTGTGCTAGGTGAAAATGAGTACAGACAATGAGACTCAACAAGACGGCTTTGAAGCTGATACAACTTGGGTGAGGGGGGGTGCAAGGGTTACTTTGGGTTAGAAGTGTTTTCCTCTGTGATTCCTTGCTTGAACAACTATGTTCTAAATGGTATAATTCAAATTTCAATTACCATTTACACCAACCAACAGTGCACATACAGGGTTACACAGAAAAGCCCACATACAAGCACATACATACATTTGCTTAGTCTATTTTCTAGTCGGACCACATCAGTTTACAGCCTTTTCATTCAATGCTGAGATTATGAAACGTGGAAGCCAATTTTCACACAGCAAACATCTAGAATTATGCTACAATAGGAAACATATTTTAGCTGGACATATAATAAATATATTTGTCACAAAAAATAAAATAAATTAGAATGTTGTCAGGACCTGTTATAGGGAGGTTGGGTAGGCAAGGAATTTATTGCTAGTATAAAATCATGACACAGACAAGGTAAATGCTCAGTCTTTTTCCCAGGGAACTTTATTTATTTATCCCACGAGGGAAATTGATCTGCCAACAATCATAAAATACACGAAACATGAAATTAAAGTGACGAGTGGAAAGGATTGGGGATGTGGAAAGATTTGGGATGTGGTCCGTCTATCCCATGACAGAAGGGGGAGGAGTTATATAGTTTGATAGCCACAGGGAAGAAGGATCTCCTGTGGCGTTCTGTCCTGCATCTTGGTGGAACCAGCCTGTTGCTGAAGGTTCTCCTCAGGTTGACTCGTGTGTCATGGAGGGGGCGAGCTGTATTGTCCAGGATGCTCCGCAAAAACTACAGGACACAAGTTTAATGTAAGAGGGGAAATATTTAAATAGGAGCTGAGGGGCAACTTCTTCATGTAGAGGTTATTGCATATATGGCACAAGCTGCCAGAGAAAGCGATCCAGACAGGCACAATCACAATTAATAGACATTTGGATGCATGTGCATTGGAAGAATGGTTAAGAGGTCCAAATGCAGACAAATGGGACTAACTTGGTCAACAGAGTTGGGTTGTAGTGTCTGTTTGGTGATCTCGTTATTAACTGAGGGACAACTACCCCATTCATAGTGCCGTCCTCTTGTTGCCAGGACTTAGAAGGGCTGGGTCTAATTGGACTTTATTCCTTGGAGTGCAGGCGGATGAAGGGTGACCTTACAGAGATGTGTAAGTTCATGAGGGAAATAGGGTAAGTGCAGTCTTTTATGCAAACTAAAGAAATCAAGAACCAGAGGACATAGGTTTAAAGTGAGAGTAAAAGTTTAAATAGGAACTTGAGGAGCAACTTTTTCATACAGAGGATGGTGGTAATATGGAACGAGCTGCCAGATGAGGTAGTTGAGGCAGGTAGTATAATAACATTTAAAAGACATTTGGACAGGTACGTGGTGGATAGGAAAGGTTTAGAGGGATATGGGCCAAACGTGAGCACGAGAAACAATAGATGAGACAGTTTGGTCAGCATGAGCAAGTTGGGCCAAAGGATCTGATGCTGAGCTGTATGACTCTATATTCAAAGAAGGTGTTGAATGTCTCACCCAAAATGCAAGGGTATATACATTTAAATGAATACTGTTACCCCAGCACAATCAGAATTATGGTGCGGGACAAGATTTTTTTGGACCGTACGATACTAATACCTAAAATGCATTAATATAGATTTTTTTTAATGACTCAACTACAAAAAGAGAGAATTTGTTTGTCAGACATAAGATATAGTTGGGGAAACTTTTCATTGGCTGGCATGAGGACCATCACCCCTAAATGTAGCCAATACAATGCAGAAATCTCAAACTTTGCTATATACAAGGACACCAATCAAAGAACCCAAAACATAACGATATTACAAAGTTACATTAATACTTCTCAGATACAGTGCAGAAACAGGCACTTTGGTCCACGCCAACCAGCAATCACCCCTTTCACAAGCATTATCCTACACACTTTACAATTTCACCAAAGCCAATTAACCTACAAACCTCTACATATAACCATATAACAATTACAGCACGGAAACAGGCCATCTCGGCCCTACAAGTCCATGCCGAACAAATTTTTTTCCCCTTAGTCCCACCTGCCTGCACTCGTACCATAACCCTCCATTCCCTTCTCATCCATATGCCTATCCAATACATTTTTGGAATGTGGGAGGAAACAGGAGCACCCATAGAAAACCCACGTGGTCACAGTACACATACAAACTCTGTACAGACAGCACCCGGACGGAATGAACCCGGGCCTCCAGCACTGTAAGGTAGCAACTATATTGCTGTACCACTGTGCCATCCTTACGCTGTTACAAACTTGGTTGCACTACATTAAAAGATGGAAGTCGATTCAATAGTAATTTTCAAAAGGAACTTGACCAAATTCAAGGATAAAAGAAAGTGTCAGAAGAATAACAACGGACTTGCTCTGAACTATTACTGAATGACCGAGCTAACTCAAACAAAGAATTATTTGCAACCACTCACATACCTTACACCTTTTGCCCAAACAGCCTTGTTTAGACGAGTATCAATGCGGACATCAGGGGTCCCCATTTCCTTCACAGCAAATTTTCGGATCTCCTTAATGGCGCGTGGAGCACGTCGCTTAAAGCCGCTTTAAAAAAAAAGTTCTAAATTATTAGTTCACCAACTAGAGTCCACATTGTTAATATTATAACTAAGTACACATTAAAACCACTGCAGCCTCCAATCTAGTGAAACTATTCACTGCCCATGTTCTATTTATGACAAATTTTAGAAGCACCAACAACACGTCAAAAGAAATACTGAATTTGAAGAACTACTAACCCATATTTAAGATACCAGCAAAGAATCCCAACTTCATTGTGTATATACGGTAATTTGAGAACAGTAAATCCACAGCCCCCAGTCCAATTATGCACTATATTGTGAAAGGCAGCAGGAAAAATTAAATATTAAATCAATGGGGGTGGACAAATGGACAAACATCACTCCCTAAACTCTCTCTTGGCAGCTTCACAAACTTACTTGACACTAAACATCCATAATAACATTGCTCCAGCCTATGTACCCTTCTGGATAGCGAGTGCCTTCCTGCCTGATCTGTAAGCTTAAGGTAATTCAAAATTACTGCAAAAGTCCAACTGAACACAATAACCCACTTGACAAACTCTCACTAGCCACATTTGTTTATCAGCCCATCAAAACTTATTTTAAAAATGTGGATCTTCTTGTTTGAACAGCTCCCATGGTCTCACTCTGCACAAATCCAATGCAGGCCGCTCATGAATTATACAATTATTTCACTCCACCAGTGACACATATGCAATTGGCCATTGAAGTCCCAAGCTCTGGAATTTACTCAAATTCTCACCACCTGGTTTGTTGTAAGTTTACTGTTTTGGCTAAAATTTCAGTAATTGTCCCAACAGTTCATGACTGCTTCTGTATCAATTTAAACAAACATGTTCTTTTGCAGCTTTGGGGCATTTTGGGACATTGCGAATGTGTACGAACACTAAATAGAGTGGTAAAGATTAGAATATTCCGAGATTTAAAAGATTCAAAGATTAGGCTGGGATGGCTCTGAAATGTTGAAGTGTGAGAGGGGACATGTGCAAAAAATCCCCAGGGGTCTTGATAGTCAAGGAAATTTTTTTGCCGAGGAACACCATTTACAAATAATAGGTTATCTACTTACGAACGAATGGGCTGATTTATTTGAGGGTCTTTGCAACTCAAAATAGTCTCTAAATATTCAAAGTCAAAACATTGATAGGGAAAACATCGGGAATGGAGAAAGATCATGGCGGAAAGGTGAAAATACATCCAGGCACCCCCAGAGTCTAAACAAATTGTGTGCAGAATACAAAGTGGGTCAGGCAGCATCTCTGGAGGACATGAAAGGGGACATTAAATCCTCTCGCCTCCAAAACAATGGTTCAATGGTACTTTACTGCCGCATGCACCTAGGTAGTCAGATGCCTTATTGCATACAGTGCAGTAAAATCTTTACTATATATATATAAATCCGGACTCACAATGCCAAGGGATTTTGGATGCTTTGCAGCCGCTAAATCTGGACCCAGCAGGTTTAGAGGCAGGGTGGGCGGGTTTTGCCGTAATCAGAGGGTTTAATAAAAGTGAGAAACACAAGGTGGAAGATGTCGATGACTCCAGGGGAGGAGGAAGGGGGAGTGATGGAGCGGACAAAGTGACAACCGACAGGAAGAATCGGCAGCTGGTGAGAGAGGAGGTAGCCCCACGGTAACGGAGCATGTCCTGTCAGTGACGGTACCCTGAAGTGCAGTCGGCCAGGGGCAACAACGCGAGCCACATCGACCGCAGCGTCAACCGGACGGCGCAGCAGCTGGTGAAGAAGGACTCGCTGGTACAGACATGCAGCATCGGCGCCAAGTTTTATGGTGAAATGACAGAAAGTGCTGGAGTAACTCAGCAGGTAACAGAATCAGTCCTAAGATGACCCACGACTTGAAGTCACCTATCCACGTTCTCCAGAGATGCTGCCTGCCCCAGAGTTATTCCAACACTTTTGTGTTATTTTGTGCATTAATCTTCATATCTTTGTTTCTAGCTAGTTTTAAGGTGATTCCAACCTTCATAGAATCTGACATGCACAAAGGTTTACTGAACACAACCCTTGTGAAAGTCGGGGAGTGTCAGTACAAGAGTTCATAAGTGACAGTAGCAGAATTAGGCCATTCAATCCATCTCCTGCCTTCTCGTACTCTACCCCTTACACCCGTACTAATCAAGAATCTATCTATCTCTGCTTAGAGTGTAGGAATAGTAGATTATACTATCTCTTCAGTTTTTCACTCTTAACTAGTTCTGACCCAAGGTCTTCGACCTGAAACGACAACAATGTTTCCCTTTTGACAGATGCTACAAGATTTGTTGAGCGTTTCCAAGATGTTCTTACAATTGCTTTATTCTCTTTACTTACATGCCGTGGATGCGCTTGTGCACATTTATGGTGTATTCCCTGGTCACCACCTCGTTGATGGCAGAACGACCTTTCTTTTTTTCTCCTCCTTTCTTTGCTGGGGCCATCTGTGGAGAGAAGGAGAATTGGGGGCAGCGATCAGAGCCGATTAAACACACGCTCCGCCGCGGGGGTTAAAATGTCCAGCTTTCACACGGTGCCCCGTTACAACCCCAGACCAGCCCAGAGACCGGGGTGTCGGCGACACGTCCTTGCAGACAGGTGGAGCCGATGGCGTACTCGAGCTCGGCGCCCGCTAGAGGTCCAGGCCCGTCTGTCCCTGGACACTGCTCGGCCCCGGCCGTCACTAGAGGCGAGACCCAGGCCCGGCCGTCACTAGGGGCACCGGCCCAGCCGTCACTAGGGGACCAGGCCCGGCCGTCACTAGGACGCTGCTCGGCCCCGGCCGTCACTCGAGACCCAGGCCCGGCCGTCACTAGGGGCCCAGGCCCGGCCGTCGCTAGGGGCCCAGGCCCGGCTGTCGCTAGGGCTCCAGGCCCGGCCGTCACTAGGGGCCCAGGCCCGGCCGTCACTAGGGGCCCAGGCCCGGCCGTCACTAGGCCCAAACCTGCCACATCAGTCGGACCTCAATCCCTCAGCCGAGGGACGGCACCGGGCGCCGGGGAGAGCGCAGCTCGGTCCACGTATCCCTGATCTCCACATTACCGTGGCCTGCGGGCTCCAGGCCGGCCGGATGGACGCGGATGGCGGCGGCTCTGTTCAGTCGCTCCTACTTACTCTGCCGGGGAAATGTCGGAAAGGAAGGAGCGAGGATCGGAGGCGGCGCCAAGACTCGGGGGGAGGAGGGACGTCCGGTGTCAGTCAGACTGATGGAGGGACGTACACTGCCTGAACTTCATGTATATATTGGTTAGATTATATATTAATTTATATATTTAGTAATTTATATATTTATATCTATAGTTTAGTAAATACACACACACACACATATATATATATTTATTATATATATACACACACATATATATATATGTTTATTTTATATATATATATATATATATATATGAACTATAGCTATAAATATATACATTCATAATATATTAAGATATAAATTAATACTGTACTATAGATATACTAATTCATTTGTTCTTTGTACCATTTCATACCTCATACCCCTCTGACTCTCAGTCTAAAGGTCTCGACCCGAAACATCACCATTTCTCCAGAAATGCTACCTGACCCATCTTTCTCTCTCTCCATATATATATAGAGTAGATTTACAAAATGCTGGAGCAACTCAGCAGGTCAGCCAGCATCTCTCGATCACAGTATATATGCACACATACTGAGATCGCAAGATGCTTAACAGACAATAGACAATAGGCGCAGGAGTAGGCCATTCGGCCCTTCAAGCTAGCACTGCCATTCAAAGTGATCATGGCTGATCATCCCCAATCAGTACCCCTTTCCTGCCTTCTCCCTATATCCCCTGACTCCACTATCTTTAAGAGCCCTATCTAACTCTCTTGAAAGTATCCAGAGAACCGGCCTCCACTGCCCTCTGAGGCAGAGAATTCCACAGACTCACAACTCTCTGTGTGAAAAAGTGTTTCCTCATCTCCGATCTAAATGGCTTACCCCTAATTCTTAAACTGTGACCCTGGTTCTGGACTCCCCCAACATCGGGAACATGTTTCCTGCCTCTAGCGTGTCCAAACCCTTAATAATCTTATATGTTTCAATGAGATTCCCTCTCATCCTTCTAAATTCCAGAGTGTACAAGCCCAGCTGCTCCATTCTCTCAGCATGTGACAGTCCCACCATCCTGGGAATTAACCTTGTGAACCTATGCTGCACTTCCTCAATAGAAAAAAGAGTACTATGTTTACATATCTGTTGAGCTGCTGATGTAAAAAATTCATTATTTCTAGATATATGACAATAAAACAAGTGGCATTTCAGATTCAGATTCAGATTCAATTTTAATCTCCCTTGAAGAGCGACATAGCAAACGATTTGAATAAATAATAATAAGTGTCCGGGGGGGGGGGGGGGGGGGGGGGGGGGGCCTAATGAGTGATCGTGGATGCAATGACAGTGCTGACCGAGGTAAGTTGTTTTTACGATGACAGCTGCCGGGAAGAAGCTGTTTGTTGCGGTCTCGACCTGTGGACTGAGGTTCGGCAAAGGAACTGAGACCTGTAGCGCCTCCACAAATGCTGGAGTAGGGCGGGAAACAGTCCATGGTTGGGGTGAGAGCATAGCAGTCTTAACTTGAAGCGATGCTGAGCGCCCTCCGCAGACAGCGCTCCTGCTTTGGACAGACTCAATGAGCTTGGGGAGCGAATGGACCGGTGATTTTGCGTTGGGCAATTTTTTCACCACACCCTCTACAATGCCTTCCGAAGCTGGTCGGAGACAGAGCAGTTGCCATACCATAAACTGTGATGCAGTTGGTAAGGATGCTCTGTGACTGGGCGATGGTGCAAAACACAGTGCTGTAGAAGTTCACCAGGATCTGAGGAGACAGATGGACCTTCTTCAGTCTCCTCAGGAAGAAGAGACGCTGATGAGCCTTCTTGATCAGAGTAGAGGTATTGTGGGTCCAAGAGAGGTCATCGGAGATGTTGACTCCCAGGAACCTGAAGCTAGAAACACGTTCCACCTCCGTCCCGTTAATGTGGATGGGGGTATGCGTGCCGCCTCTGGACTTCCTGAAGTCTACAATGAGCTCCTTGGTCTTCTTGGAGTTAAGGGCCAGGTTGTTGTCAGCGCACCATGCTGCTAAGTGCTGGACCTCCTCCCTGTAGGCCAGCTCATCGTTGTTGCTGATGAGGCCAATCACCGTTGTATCATCATTTTGTGCTATGTACAAAAAGATGACACTACTAAGTACAACAGTGACACTAAATTTTCTCAAGAGATAATACCTATCCTGCTGAGTTACTCCAGCATTTTATGCATCGGGTCGGGACCCTTCTTCTGACTGATTGTAGTAATGGGTGAGAAAGCTGGAAGACTGGTGGGGACGGTATAAAGCCTAATGAGTGATCGGTGGAAATGCAATGAACTGCAGATGCTGATTTACTTTCTTTAAAAGAAGAAAGGGCTGAAGTAACTCTTTTTACGTCTATTATTGCTGGAATCTCTGGAGAACCTGTTTGTTGCGGTCCCTGAGTGGATACAGGTGAGGGTTTTGTGTAGGAAGGAACTGCAGATGCTGGTTTAAACTGAAGATAGACACAAAATGCTGGAGTAATTCAGCGGGACAGGCAGCATCTCTTGAGAGAAGGAATGGAGAGAGGAAGAGAACCTCCAGAGCAGGCTTAACTTGAAGAGATTTTGCAGTGGACCAGAGAAGTGCAGACACAATGAACAGGAGATCCCGAAATCCTGCATAGAAGGCAAAGTGCTGAAGGAGCTTGGCTGGTCTGGCAACATTTATGGAGGGAATGGACAGGCGGCTTTTTGGGCCTTCAGATAGGCCTTCTCTTTCACCCACAACGAATGCTACCTGACCCGCTGAGTTCCTCCAGAAGCTGGTCTTTTGAGAAACTTGATGTTGCATTTCATAAACAATAAATAAAAAATATCCGGATGGAGAGGGTTCTGTGACTGGGCACACCAGATACTGGAACCTTGATCAAAACACAGTGCTGGAGGAACTGCAGGTCTCGAGCAGCTTCTGTGGAGGGAGATCGTCAGGCTATGTTTCAGGAAGGGACTCTTCTTCAGACATGCTGCATCTGTAGGGAATCGCCTGTTCATTCATCCACTGATGTTGTCTGACCTGTTGAGTTACTCCAGGACTTAGTACTTTCATTAAGATTCCAGTGTTTGCAATTTCCTGTGTCTCTGGACTTCATCTGTAGTCAGTCTAAAGAAGGGTCCTGTTCCAAAAACATCATTGGCTAAGGGAGTGTCTTGTATCCCTCCATTCCCTGCATATCCATGTGCCTATCTAAAAGCCTCATAAACACCATCATCATATCTGCCTCCATCACTACCCCCGGCAGTGCGTTTCAGAATCCCACCACCTTCTGTGTAAAAAAAAACGACCCCTCCCAACATTTCCTTTAAATGTTGTCTCTATTACTTTAAAGCTGTGCCCACTAGTCTTTGACATTTCCGCCACAGGAAAAAAGTTTTGACTGTCTATCCTATCTATGTATCTCATAATTGAAAATGCTATCATATCTTCCCTCAACCTCCAGTGTTCTAAAGAAAACGATCCCAGTTTGTCCAACCTCTTCTTGTAATTAATACCCTCTAATACAGGCAGCATTCTCGTAAACCTCTTCTGCAGCCTCTCCCAAACTTCCATATCCCTCCTGTAATGGGAGACCTGAACTGCATTTAATATTCCAAATACGGCAGCACCAAAGCCGTAAATAACAGCATCATGACTTCCTGACTTTTATGCTCAGTGCCCCGACCAATGAAGGCAAACATATCATACACCTTCTTTACCACTTTATCTACTTACGTTGCTACTTTCAGGGGGCTGCAAACCTGGACCCCATGATCCCTCTGCACATCAATGCCATAGAGGGATCCTGCTTGATTGACTATATTTGTAATTTGGAGAGAGGGAGGGAGGGGAGGATACTATTATCTTGTAATTGTATTCATAACATGGACAAATCACAAAGCCATTTTGGGTCAAGTTATCTGGTTTGTGCAATTTTAAGAATAACTTAAACGTACAGGAAATGCAAGCTCACTAACCATATAACAATTACAGCACGGAAACAGGCCATCTCGGCCCTACAAGTCCATGCCGAACAATTGTTTTCCCTTAGCCCCACCTGCCTGCACTCATACCATAACCTTCCATTCCATTCTCATCCATATGCCTATCCAATTTATTTTTAAATGATACCAACGAACCTGCCGCCACCACTTCCACTGGACGCTCATTACACACTGCTACCACTCTCTAGTAAAGAAGTTCCCCCTCATGTTACCCCTAAACTTCTGTCCCTTAATTCTGAAGTCATGTCCTCTTGTTTGAATCTTCCCTATTCTCAAAGGGAAAAGCTTGTCCACATCAACTCTGTCTATCCCTCTCATCATTTTAAAGACCTCTATCAAGTCCCCCCTTAACCTTCTGCGCTCCAGAGAATAAAGACCTAACTTATTCAACCTTTCTCTGTAACTTAGTTGTTGAAACCCAGGCAACATTCTAGTAAATCTCCTATGTACTCTCTCTATTTTGTTGACATCCTTCCTATAATTGGGCGACCAAAATTGTACACCATACTCCAGATTTGGTCTCACCAATGCCTTGTACAATTTTAACATTACACCCCAGTTTACAGAATTGATCAAAAATATGCATCGATTTATACTGCTGTCATTTTTGTGTCTTTATAAACTATTACTATTTATTACAAAATGATCTCAGACAAGAATGAAATGATTTTATGCATTTTATACAAAATTAGACTAAAATCCACTTTCAAAGAATCATTTATACAGAAATAACATATATTACATTATCTTTCTGCAGACAATTCCTTTCTCACATTTTACTTAGAGAATTTTATTTAACAAATACAGCATTAACAAAACATACAAATCAGAAAAAGTGTATGTTTCTGAAAATCATACAGCACAAAGTTTTTTTTTAATGTCCAGTGTTGTAGAATTGATGCTTTTTAATTATTAGTTGTTACATTAACAAAATGAAAACATCCCACAGGGCTGAAAGAATTTGGCCAAAGTATGTTCCTTAAATGTACTAACTTTGTTATTTACCACAGGAAATTGTAAAAGATATGTTCAATACATAACACAAACAGGGTTACATTGCAAACATAAAAGCTAAGCTTGTGCACAGGGTATATTTTTCTCACAAGGCTTGAATTCTCCCGTACTAAAATTTGCAATGCATTAACAAAATTTAGAAAAGGCATGGGGAATTACTGGCTAGCTAACTATATCTGCAGCAAATTCCTGCTATTGCAATTTTGATTGCAAAATTCCAATAAGATTGTATATTGGAAATGCTGGTACACATTGCCCATTGTTGAATAATCAAGTGATGAGACCTGGATTTCTGAAATGTGCTGATGAGAAGCAAAGTATTTTCCAACTGCAGTTATAAAATTACCATCAATATGTAGAAAATGTAACCACTGTACTATTTATGCTTGGACCATGCGTGTGAGCCGAGGAACAAACTCAATAATCATTTCTACAAATTCAAAATGCCACTTGTGTTTTAATACATTAGATGCAGTGGACGCAATCACTTTGTATTCAAATGATCAAAACAAAACTGAATAATATCAATCAAACATATCATTGTGACCCATAATTAAAAACTGAAAGAACCTTTCAAATGTGTCATTCTAATTCCACTTTCAAGGAATAGAAATGTAGTTAAAAAGTATGTTCTTATGATCCGTTTTGAAACTTTATATTTTAACATATTTTATAATTACAAATCCACCACCGATTTTCCGGCCTCCTTGGTTCCAGAGCCTTTCTGGATTATCCATTTTGCCAGACCAACAGAGGTCACAGCCTCCAAGAGGAGTCCAATGGTACTGGAACAGTCTGCCTAGGCTGCTGAGGTGCCGAGATACTGGCCTTCAAAATCGGTCACGGAAGTCTGCTAAGGGAACGGATCTGCCACCTTTGGTCAGGCTGGACTTCCAGAGCCCCTGCTGCAGGGGGAAAATTCAACCCGCCAATCGGCGCGGAAGTCCTAATGAGGTTGAGATTGGCCACCTCAACTGGCCTACATGCCACATTTTTGGGAGGATTTCTGGAAGGGGGGGTTTCAAGTGCGCTTTTGTAATTTTGTATGGATTAAAAGAGGTGCTGGACCACCAGTTGCCTTAAAATCCATGGTGGACCTTTCCTTACCACAAAAACAATGACAATTCAGCACATTAGCTGCTGATTCGTTAAACCAAAAGAATAAACATTGTGTTTATTCAGGGTTTGAAGTATATCTTTCATCATTGATAGATTGGTAGGTGAGTTATACGTTTGATGACTCAGAGAGGTGCTGAACCTGGTGTCTTTGCTGAGGTTGTGAATGGTATCCCATAATATCCTGTTGCTGTGAATAGGAAGGGAGTAAGAGCAGTTCTGATTGTTCACCTTGCAGGGAGCCAGATGTTTGTGTCTGTTGATAGATTAAAACAAATTCCTGATTACCAGATGTGTAATTAACCCAATTTATAATTGTACAACTGTACAAGCATATGAAACGTTGCCCTTTAAAACAGAATGTGTTGCAATGAACAGCACTTCAGAAATAGCAGACATAAAATAGTAAATAATAATTTAAAAATCTTTAAAGTGTAAAAGAGAAAAATGGTAATAAAAGCTGGTTGAAATCAATTGAAAGGAAACAAGTAGGGCATTAAAAAATGTATGATAATCTTAGCAGGGGGTTACAACCTTTGCCAAACATCATTTGATACAAAAGGTCACTGAAATATTATGTGCTCACGTCTTGAAATCGAGTGTGAACTCATAATCTCCTTCAGAGGTAAATAATAGCTTATGTATGGTGCAAAGAGGCATTCAAACTTATTGTGATCATCAAACCTTTAAACCCAGATACAGTTTGGTTTGTTTCAGCTACAAGATCATTAATAATTTACCTGTAAGTAGTGTTGCGGCTGCTGTTGTTGAAGTTGCATAGTTTGCTGAGAGAGGGATGAATGTGGTATAGAAAATCCTGGAGCTGTTATTATTTGACCCATAAGCACAGTATTGGAGACTATTGGCACACTATTTCTCACTGGCTGTGTTGACAAATTTTGTGGAACCTCCTGTTCACAATTTTGTGAGTACCTGTAAGAAAAAAATATCAACATCAACAGATTGTAAGGTAATGGACTAGATCACTTTAAGTATTTAAAGATGAAATCTTGCCAGTGTCATGGAACGCAATTCGTTGAATTGATTGGCAAAACGATGGCTGTTACTGAGCCGTTAGCTCATAGCCATTTCTGGATAATAAACACTTGATAATGAGTCTGATCCATCAGCTATTCTTTGTTTTCCTGTGCAACACTTATCTATCTGTGCCTTGCATTATCATCATTCATCATTTATGTACATTCCTGTCTTCCATCCTTTTAAAGACCTTTTTCCCGTTCCTCCACCCCTTTCAACAATTTCTTACTATTTCAAATATTTCTTGAACATAGCTAATAATTTGGGCTTTGTAAAATCAAGATATCAATTTCTCCTTCATACAGATATGAGCAATCAAGATCAAATTAGAAGTTTCTATAAAAATATTGGAATTCACATTTGCCCTAGACAAATGTCTATTGATCCAGATGACAGACACATATGAAAGGTCACAGAGGTTTAGCCACAATGGGAACCATGGCACTTAGATTTGACATACTTAGCTTGTTGTCCTGTGGTATTGAACTCCATGGGTTGTCTTGTGTGGCAGGTAATGGGCATCATTGGTTGAATAGGTTGACTCAGTAGCATTCTTTAAGCAGAAAACAATGTTATAATAGCTCCCATATTGTAGTCATTTCCTAAGTATGTTTTTTTTCCAGTTAGCTGCTACTTCAAATACAATAGACTGATAGTTGAAAACATGCATCATATTCTCAAATATTCTATCCACATATAGAAACTCTAGTTGATTAATTATGAGATCAAGCTAAAATAGGTTTGGTGAAACTGAGATTAGAGGCTAGTCCACTCATGCTGCAGTTAAATTTTTAAATGTTATGTATAATTATATTGCCGAGGATAAACCAGAGTAGATTTTCAACAATAACAGAAAATGCTGAGAAAAGCTCTGCATGTCAGGCAGCCTTTATGGAAAGAGAAACACTCAACGTATCAGGTCTGTGACCTTTTGTCAGAATTTAATACATTTTCACTGTAGTTATATCCCATTAATATGTAAAACGTGGGTGAAAATCATGTTTTCAGACATTCACATCTAGCACAGAAAGTCCCTGCCAAGAATGTCTGGAGTTTTAATATCAATATATTAACACAACTCAAGCAGAGCAGTAATGGAGAGATTTCCCAGATTTTATGTCAGAAATAGAAAAATCACAATTCGTGTTTGAATGCAACTCTAAAATTAACTTTTTAGATCTTATTTTCAATTGTTTATTCTTGCATGGCTTTTTTTTGGTTAAGCGTCTATGATATACGTTGCAATTACCATTGCAGTTGCATTGCAGTCACATTGTGTAAATAATTAGCAGAAAATGTGAACTGGGCTTAATACTGCCATGTCAAGGATAAAATGAAATAAAAATAACATGTGCTGTAAGCACAGTATAGTTAAACATTCTTGTCCCGCATTGATAGCTGCACCGATTAATTCTTCATTGACGAAGGTCAACTGACGTAATGAACACACTGAAAGGCAACAACACAAATCCCATTGACTTCTGCTATGCCAACTGCTTCTGAAAATGGCATCATATCAAATCAGTTTAAATTTATTTTGCAAAAGGCACATTGGGTAGCAAATGTTAATGGATAGGCAGCAGAACATCTCTTGGGATTGCACTTAATCATGATTCTCAAAAAACTCTCTTGATGCTTTTTGCTGAAATCTAATCCTGCAATTAAATCTGAACCAAGTGATGCAGGAAAAAAAAATGTTTCAACTATTCTCTTGAACTATTCTGTAACCAAATCAACAAGTTGAAAATATAACTCTTCAATAGGTTAACAAAGTGGAGAGAAGTGGGAAAAAATTATAAAGCATTTGACACAGAAGGTGGCGGATACATGCATCAAGTTGCCAGCGATGGTAGTTCAGGTAGGTACTATATCAACATTTAAAAGACAGGTACGTAGATAGGAAAGGTTTAGGGGAATATGGACCAAACGTAGCAGGTGGACCAGTGTAGATGGGACATCTTGATAGGCATAGAGAAGTTGGGCCAAAGGGCCTGTTTCCATGCTATGTACCTAGCAACCCTGGTTTTGAGTAGCAAATCATCGAATCACATCTGCCTTTAGTCAGGCTTATTTTAGGGTTTCCCTCTTTAAGGTCCCTCCTTCTGGGGTTTGTAAGAATGTCCAAAATGCAGGATGACATGGACAATTAATTCTCCCCCAAGCATCTCTGGCACTCGGCTCTTTAACCTATGTTTAGATAGATTTTTTTTTTTAATCATTTAAAAATAAATTGGATAGTTATATGGATGGGAAGGGAATGGAGGGTTATGGTCTGAGCGCAGGTATATGGGACTAGGGGAGATTATGTGTTCGGCACGGACTAGAAGGGTCGAGATGGCCTGTTTCCATGCTGTAATTCTTATATGGTTATATGGTTATAAAACAATATTTAGATAGTCCAAATACTGGCTGAAGGGCTGAATTTCCGAGTCTGGAGCCAAGGGGTCCTGGCTCAAAGAGTCGTGGGGATATGAAACTTCGTGAATGGGTAGCAGAGATCCTTCTCGCATTTGAGTCTTTTACCCAGAGGAGGGGAACCAAGAACCAAAGGACATAGGTTTAAGAAGAGAGGGGAAAGATTTAATTGGAACCCGAGTAGCAATCTTTTCCCACATAGGATGGTGGGTATATGGAAAGAGCCGTTAGTCGAGGTCGTTGAGGCACAACATATAAAAGACATTTGGAGAGGTATATGGATAGGAAAGGTTTAGAGGGATATGGGTGAAATGTGAGCAGGTGAGACCAGTGCAGATAGGACATCTTGGTTTGCATAGGCAAGTTGGACCGAAGGGCCTGTTGACTCTGTGATTTATGAATGAGTACTTGAAAATCTGTGACTTCCAGACTGTAACTTACAAATAGGGGCCAAACGTGCTAGTTTGTGTGGAAAAATATGATATTGTCAAATATTTAGCCACTTTAACCACACCTTGTTTTTAATGTATATTTTTTAAATATATACAAATATATATTTTAGAAAAACATATATCGTTTTATATATAATTATTTATTCGCTCTTAATTATATGCATTATTTAAGTCGGCTTTAGTTAGGTTTGCGCAACGTTGCAATTAATGAGACTTCATCTGTGATTTCCTTTGGGCCTAATTAATTATCTGATGATGGGGAAAAACAAGATAACTCTACTTTGGCCACTACATTATCCACACAGACACAAACATGGACTACAAAATGACTGGGAAAATGGGGAGCAGTGAGAAAAAAGACAGGAGGCCAATGCAGCTAAATGTGTGGAAATAATTGATTTGTTCTGCTCTCATCTATTGTGTCAAAGTAAGTCTATACCTGACCTATAAAAGACAACCCACCGCTGAAGAAAAAGGCTGACGTGGGGTAAATGCTGTTATTGAAAAATGTAAGCAGATGGTGAAAAACAATAGCCCATACAAATTTTTGACCTAGTCTGTGACTAGCTAAGGTCAAAGAGTTAAAATAATCTAGATTGCTTCAATTTTGGTCAGCTTGCAAATAGAATCATGGACAGTAGGAGCAGGAGAAGGCCAACTGTCTTGCTCCACCATTCAACACAATTGTGGCTGATCATTGGCAACAGTGACCATTTTACATTTGTCAAAGATTTCTTTAGCAATGAAAGGATGAAAGTTCTCACTCTGTGCTGTAAATCTCTATAAATATGTGGTCCATTGATTGTAATTCTAGAAAATAACAATTGTGTTTACCTTAAATGCCCATCTTGATTGAAGTTGGGACTTAATTGACCAACAGTGCCATCTCTCTGGAGCGTCATTGTGGGAGTCTGAGAGATCATCATGGGGCTGCTCAAGTGTAATGCCAGGTTACCAGATGACTGGTTGGAGAGGGGAGTGTGTATGATCTGTCCACCAAGCATGCTTTTAACATCCTGTAAAAAACATTTGGAGCCTTGGTTTTCTTGCCAAAAGAGATCATTTAATTCAAAATATTCAGTTTAACCCGATGGATCAGATTCCCGTGGTCACATATCTGGATCCCAAACACCTTGGGGCTCACTCCCTGTGATGGAGAACACATGAGCAGGAGTCAGTCAGCACAGTCTATTTGTTTTCTCCAGAGAAGCTGCCTGACCCACTGAGTTACTCCAGCATTTTGTGTCTATCTTCAGACAGCATAAACTGGTGCCCCACAATTAGACTTCCCAGATAGCTTACTGGCAGTTCATGATATCAGAAAGACTTTTCCGACAATCTAGAAACAGTGAAAATACTTTCAAATTATAAAAATTAAAAAAACACTTTTGAATAACTTATTTGAAAGCACAACTATATCATATCAACTAATTGAAAACATAATATTAACAGTTATGAAGTTAAAAAAAAAAATCTTTCCTTTATAATGAAAACTGGCAAATCCATTGAATGGGGTCACTGTTGCTATACCAACTGTGATGAGCATAACGTTAAGTGGTGCGTCCAGGCATGGAGCAGAAGGTTATATGGATTGATATCTGATCTCCAGGATGTTCCATACTTCTGCAACGCAGTGATAGAAGTCCATAATGCACTCTGGTATGTACACTTTAAAATGGCCAACAATTATCGTCCAACCTGCCTGAGTAACCATCAGCACAATCTGGCCGCCAGCCGACCAGATTGACATTTTTAAGGCATACAGAATATAACTTCATTCCATAAGAAAATTAAAAGTGCAAATGATTTATTTAATGAACAATCTAGATTTAATGTAAAACTTTATAAATGTTATACTATTATTAGTGTGTGTCATAACATGCATCTCCTGAAATTCCATGGCTTGCAATGCCATATTTTTATTCATTCGCACCACTGCAAGTCTACCAGATTGCTGAGTCTGCTCACTTGCCTAGTCATTCCATTCAAATTTACATCTTGAAAACAGATAACTCAGTCTTATTCTCTACGCAGGATTCTTCCCATTTTGTCCTACCGTTCCTTTTTTCCATCTTGTACTTATGTATTGTAATAAATCAATTTGCACTTTTTACCACAGTCTATTGGCTCCACTGTAGAAACATCAACATAAATCGTTTGTAAAGTGGTAGTAATTTTCTCAGAATGCAAGGACATTAGAATATAGCTCTAAACGTTGGGGATGCCAATCAGCTGCAGCAACGACTTGGAACGGAGTGATCATGTATGGGAAGTTCACTGTGAGGGTATTGCACCGGTCATTTTGGTTAACTTTTAAAGAATGCTTTCCATTATAGGATTATCCATAACTGAGATAAGACCATAAGGAAGAAGAGGTAAAGAAGGTGGGACTGACTGAGAAACTCTCCTCAATTTAATTGAGTGGAGAATTAATTAGCCTGGATGAATAGTGGAAACAAGGAACTGCAAATGCTGATTTACAAAAGAAGACACAGAATGCTGGAGTAGCTCAGTGGGTCAGGCACCATCTCAGGAGAACATGGCTAGGTGACGTTTCGGGTTGGGACCCTTCCTCAGACTCAATTAATTGACCTCAATCAATTAATTGCTGCATTCTTTGCTGTGGCAATTCTAGGGACAGGAGATTACCGTGCACACAGGGACAATGTCAAAAAATAAAAATTCTCCCAGCTCAAGATAGTATCAATGTACACCAACTCTGCCCAATACCTGAATCTCAGTCCTTCAAGAAGTCAATGATATGACCAGAATCTTTAAGGATATTATCATTGGATCTTATTGTTTCCTAGTCTCTTTAATTTCTCTGACATGAGCATGCACTTGAGAAAAGAGGCATCACATTCGTACAATACCAGTACTAATCTTCTCTAATGACTTTTACTAACATGCAAGGTAGACACAAAATGCTGGAGTAACTCAGCGGGACAGGCAGCGTCTCTGGAGAGAAGGAATGGGTGACGTTTCGGGTCAAGACCCTTCCTCAGACTAACATGGATTTTTTTTGGTTTTCTTCCTGCTCATGCTTGTACAGGGAAGTTTTATAATTTTACACGCAGAGTGGAGAGGAAATCCTTATTTTGTTCAGGCCTGTTGTTAGCCTCACAATTTGAGGAGTTTACAAAATTAATGGATTTGTAATGCATTTCAAGCATTTTATAGTGGTAAGCTACTAATTTAGCTTTTGTTACTTGTTCCATATGAATCTGTTACAAATACATCTAATTACTGGTACCTGTATCTGTTTATCATGAGGATCCTGGTCTTGCACCATAACGTCCATTTGTTGCTGTTTTTGCTGTTGTGACTCTTGGTGTTGCAATGAACCAACATTGATTGAAACTGGCTGTTGTAGGAATAACTGAAAGGAATAAAAGCAAGATAAAACATCTTTTTTTCAACTTAACAATGTTTGAATCTTATCTGCTGAATTTGAGGGGTAAGGATGTTTCTGTGCTTACACCGCAAAACCTCTGAAAAACTGGGAAAATATACGTTAAAAATATTGCGTAAGAAGGAATTGCAGATGCTGGTTTAAACCGAAGATGGATACAAAATGCTGGAGTAACTCAGCGGGACAGGCAGCAACTCTGCAGAGAAAGAATGCATGACATTTAGGTCCGAGACCCTTCTTCATTTCTTCTTTCCAGAGATGCTGCCTGTCCCGCTGAGTTATTCCAGCATTTTGTGTCTATTCTTAAAAATATTGCCTGATCAAACATTCAGTTCCTGGTGGCAGTTGCCTACGGTGATCTCAGCTGCTGCTTCTTGTGGAAGGAATCAGGGGGAATAAGTCACAGCCTCAAAAGAAGCATCTCCAAGGCAGACACAATATAGTGGCATTAAAAACTGCCACTGAGGAGAGGGAAAGCAAGAGATGGTCGTGGTAGGGTGAGGTGTGGATCATGCATCCGTTATACTGTTCCACCTTACAATCATCAGCGCAGATAGAATCTAATACCACAAGTTGCTCCAAGCCATTGTGAAACACAAAGTTTATCCCTGCGGAGATTGTAGCATGTATTTCTGTTATGCATAGCGACAATGAACACCAATATGTTATCTGCAATCTACAGAGCATTAAGATCTCAGACCATTGCAGACAACAATGTCACAGTATGGATCCTTTAATTTGCCAATTGCTGCAAGACTTGCTCCTATTATACTAGAACTAATAGAGTAGGTTGTACATTGTGGCAGTAGTTTCGAGTGATAAAGCACAGACGATAGTGCATGAATGACTGGAAAAGTATCAGCAGCGCTTAGATGTATCATATCCTGAAGTGCACAGTCCAAATTCACAATGGGAGGGTTTTCAATAGGACCTGGTGCTTAGCAGAGGTAATATGTGCCAAACAGACTCTTTGTGTGATCTGCAATAAATAAACTGTCAGAAATGGGTATAGTTTCAACACAAAAGTGTGTGCCCACGGAATAAAATAACATATGAGCATTTAATTCCATATCTGAACTTCAAAATAACTAGAACTGGAAGAGAAATTACCAATTCAAGGATTATGCATATTTTATTAATTTTTAGTCGATCAGTAGAAGCCTCTTTGCTTCTGTTTGTGGGCTTTTGTTTCCACACATCATTCATGTCTATACTCCAGTCCTATACTGAGAGGTTGCTGCACTTAGAGATACTCATGACTGCCTTTCATTTGAGAGGTTGAATGATATCCCCATCAGTGTTCACAAGTAGAAGTAAAACATTCATGATACTAGTTTGAAGAAAAGCAGAGTGATACACCCAGTGAGGGATATGGGCCAAAAGCAGGCTAATGGTAATTTGTTACTCCTGAACAAAGGGTGTTAGGGTCTTACTCTGAAACTCATGGATAAACTTCACGGATGTTTCATTTGGAGTTTCCATTCATTCACCTTTCTCCTTTCTAACAGCAGCAGGATAGCGAAGTACAAAGGAAACTCCTTACCCAATCTTCGTACTGAATCTAATCTGTTCTGATATATTATCTAAAATGTTATTATTTTCTTTCCTAATATGCAAACAAAAAACTCGATCTTGAAGTAGGTAAAGCAGATATAGAACAAACCACTGATCCAATAATGCACCGTTTATTTCACTACATAAATAATGAAAATGTGCGCATTTTCACCTGTAAACTTGAGCTATCCACCATGCACAGCTGTTCCTGAATTTTTTGGAGTTCTTCTTGTTGCCATGTGATGTTTGCTTGGAGAATACGAGTCCGTTGCTCTAACTGGCCCTTGAGCGATCGAATCACATCAAACTGTGCTGAGAACTGGGACATTGAACAATATATATTGTTTGAAAATGTTCATTATTAAATCTGATACATTTTATGTTAGGCAGCCACGTCACCAAGTACAATTCTCAATCTAGTCAGAAATAAGTAGAAAATACACATTCATAACTACCATTTACTCTGGCAAGCCATTTGCTTAATATCAAGATAGGATCTAAAAAAAACTGTTGTGGCTCTGCATGAGAGAACACCAGATGATATGGAGAGATATGGATCATGTACAGGAAAATGAGATTAGTTTAACTTGGTATCAACACAGGCCTCGTGGGCTAAACGGTCTTTGGAATTACTCACACAAGTAGGGAACATGATCTGAGTATAGAAGCTGAGTATAGAAGCTGGGATGTAATGTTAAAACTGTACAAGGCATTGGTGAGACCAAATCTGGAGTATGGTGTACAATTTTGGTCGCCCAATTATAGGAAGGATGTCAACAAAATAGAGAGAGTACAGAGGAGATTTACTAGAATGTTGCCTGGGTTTCAACAACTAAGTTACAGAGATAGGTTGAATAAGTTAGGTCTTTATTCTCTGGAGCGCAAAAGGTTAAGGGGGGACTTGATAGAGGTCTTTAAAATGATGAGAGGGATAGACAGAGTTGATGCGGACAAGCTTTTCCCTTTGAGAATAGGGAAGATTCAAACAAGAGGGCATGACTTCAGAATTAAGGGACAGAAATTTAGGGGTAACATGAGGGGGAACTTCTTTACTCAGAGAGTGATAGCGGTGTGGAATGAGCTTCCAGTGGAAGTGGTGGAGGCAGGTTCATTGGTATAATTTAAAAATAAATTGGATAGGCATATGGATGAGAAGGGAATGGAGGGTTATGGTATGAGTGCAGGCAGGTGGGACTAAGGGAAAAAAAGTTGTTCGGCACGGACTTGTAGGGCCGAGATGGCCTGTTTCCGTGCTGTAATTGTTATATGGTTATAAGGTGAGGATTCAAATAAAAAAGAATAAGAAATTAATTTAAAGCCATGTGTATATGTGATTTCATTCTTGTTTGACATGTGTATCAATGTGGTTGAACTCTATGGACAAAAGTACACTGGAATGAAAATACATTCATACAATTAAATCAAGTGTATTAGCTTACTAACCTGTGTCATTGATGAAGGCTGAGAGACTGCTGGCGCCTGGGGCAATATTGGCTGTAAAAGTAAATCAAGAGGTGGATCCAATGTTAAAAACAATCTAGATTAAAATAATTCTGATTGTTAATACAAAGCAAGAGATGGCTTTGTGGTAGCTACCAGTTTAATCAAAAACAGTTTTGGATTTTCTGTAAAGATAATTTGTGTCATCAGATATCAATATTTTGCAGGAAGAGCGTGGAGACATTATTGTCAGAAATAAACCTAGTAATTATCTAGAAAATAAAATAAAATGCAAGAGCTAAAACAAAAACAACAATGGTTGTTTGGATTTGTAATCTCAATATTTCACTGTAAATAATCTCTTCCCCATTTTGTAAGTGAATTGTGCCATAGATAATACACACGTGTCAACATAATGAATGCAATCTGAAATAAACCTGCACAATTCTCAGCTCAGGGCACATAACAATAAAATAAGGAAATTATTTGCATTTTTATGACACAACACTGTGGCCAGATATTTTTGGATGGTAAATAAGACAATTCTGGCAACTTACACATACATAATAAAGCTGGTAAATAGAGAGTATTTCATCATACTCCTGACTTGCAGATGGTGGAAAGCTTTGGGCTATTAGGACGAATGTCACTTGGCTGGATACCCAGCCTCTGATCTGTTTTTGTAAACCGCAATAGTGGCCGCCAGGATATGGGTGACTCAATCACTGTATTGTCATATAATATTTCCTATTGGACATGGCCACTGCCTGGTACTCTTTTGGAACAAATATTAATTGTAGAAACAAGGAACTACAGATGCTGGTTTACACAAAAGGACACAGAGTGCTGTAGTAAATCAGCAGGCCAGGCAGCATCTCTAGAGAACATGGATAGGTGATGTTTCAGTTTGGGACCCTTTTTCAGACTGATTGTAGGGAGGGAAAGAAAGCTGGTAGAGAAAAGATGCAGACCAAAGCTAGGTGGGTGCACGTGGGTGAGAGGGTTGGAACAATGGCCAGAATTTAAAACACAAGGTGTGAGACTTCACTTATCGGCCCATTCCTGATTATTGCCTAGGTCTTGCTGCATGCAATCATGGCATGCAAATCATGAATAGAATTGAATATTATGCAATCAGTGATCATTCCCATTTCTGACAACATGACAGAATTTAGATCATTGACTGTACAAATGAAGATAGTCAGGCCCCAGTCTTAAGTGGCTGGTCCACAAGCAAATCAGTATATCTGCTGCAGCCCATCTGACTAATCAGGGTGTCATCCAATGTCTAGTCTGGTGCCTTCCACTGGATATTGGAAACCTCTGTCAACCGACTAGATTGGAGAATCCTCACTGAAGCACGCAGAGCTAAACCAGGAAACGAAACAGAATATTTATTTCCATGTACAATCATTTAAAAAATAAAAGGTGAGATTGAGAGAAGGAAAGAGAGAGCTAAAGATGAAGAAAGAGGAAATTAAATGATGAAAGCACTCAGCACATCAAGCTAAATCATTTATTATGGAGAATGCTTTACCAAAGCATCAACTCTCTCCCCACTGATGCTGATTGACCAGCTGAGTGTTTCCAGCTTTTTGTGTGTTTGTTTTTATTACCATTTTATGTTTTGTAATAGCACTAAAGCATCAAATGCCATAAACGCTACAAAATAATGGCAAAACCCACCTGGTCAGTGACGGTGGAGTGTTGCAGTATTCCTGGATCGTGTTGCACTGCTGGTGGCGTCTGCAGGAGTGCAGACATTGCACTAGGCTCTGACAGCCCTTTGCTCTGTGTTGCTGAGAAAAGAGATGACAAATGACAAATAAATTGATTCTGATTCTGATTCTGAGATAGACAACACAGTTAAACTGTGAGCAATCACAATACTCACAGAACCCAGTGATTCAAGTGCATTCTAAAGGATCAATCCATCAATCAGTTTTATTTGTCATTGCACATAAAGTGCAAGTGAAATGAATTTGTCAGCAGCGGTACAATGATAAAGAACACACAAACACAATAAAAATGTAACACAAACATCCACCACAGCATTAATCACTGTGGTGGAAGGCACAGAAATTGGCCAGTCCTCCTCCATTTTCCCCCGTGGTTGGGACCTCAACCCTCCACAGCCATCGCTGCGGGCGTCCAGATGGTAAAAGGACAAGGTAAAAGTCAAGGTAAGTCCAGGATCGGCTCACCGGAGACCGCGGCTTCAGGCTGGTGTAGGCCGCAGGCCGGCGGTCGAAGATTTAAAGTTCACACCGCAGCCAGAAGCACCGCAGACTGCAGGGCTGGCGGTCTGGAGCTCCTCTCCAGGGATCCCTGGCGAGGGACCCCACTCCTGATGGTAAGTCGCCATCGCGCCCGCGGTAGAAGTTGGCCACGGGCCGGCATTCGGAGATTCTTCTTCCCCCGGGTCCCCAATGTGAGATCCCGGGCTGTAGACGCCGCGCCAGCTGGAGCTGTGCAGACCGCGGCTTCAGGCTGCCGGCTGCCGGCTGCCGTGGGCCAGCGAAACGGAGCCCTCCCCTCCAGCGAGCCCCAGCTCCACACCGAGAGTCCACGCTGCGCCCGCCGCTGAAGCCTCAGGCCGCGCCGATCCTTGTTGTTAGGCCACGGGGGAGGCGACCTGGAAAAAGTCGCCTCTCCGTGGAGGAGGCGACTAAAGCGGTTTCCCCCTTACCCACCTACACCACCCCCCACACAAAACGCACAGAGGAACATAAAAAACATACTTTAAAACATACTAAAAAAACAAAAAAAGTAGAAAAAAACGGACACGCTACTGACAGGGCGCCGGCTTGCAGTGCCCTCACCGACCTAGCTAGATGGTGTTAACTTCAGGACAGCAATCACTGTCATGAACATTTGCCTGCTGCCACAGGTTTTGGCAGCACTTGTAGTCTAAGACTCAGGGCAGAAGGCAGCATTGGTTGCTGCGATTAGGACCACTGGTGAGGGGTAGATCCTTGTGTGGGAATTGGAGAGTTAATGGGTTGTGGCCTGGACTGATGCAGCTGGGGATATTCAGGTCCAGAACTGATCGGGGATTGGGTCCAGAGAAGGACACAACCTGGGGATATTGGTCAGAGTGTTGGGAGATCATGGACAATTACGGGGAGTGTCAGACCAGGTGATGGGAGATCAATGTAGAGGGGGTATGGAATTTATACTGGGCTTAATGTAGTGGGATCCCAACCTGACACCACCTTATGATAACCCAGAAGTGCCCAACAATTCATAAGGTCATAAGTGATAGGAGTAGAATTAGGCCATTTGGCCCATCAAGTCTACTCTGCCATTCAATCATGGCTGATCTTGTCTTTCCCTCCTAATCCTATTCTCCTGCCTTCTCCCCATAACCTCTGCCACCTGCACTAATCAAGAATTGTCGCTACCAAGCACCACAATCAACTTTACTTTACACTACTTTACAAGTGTAACATGGGAACTGAGTTATTTTGTTATATGTTTAATACACCAAAACACCAATCAACCAGTCCACTTTCTAGAGTGATGGAAAATTAGCTGGAAATGGTTGCATCACACTTCACCCTACTATGTCAAATTTGAAGCAGGTGTTGCTGAAATAAATTGCTTTGTGATCTGATTTTGTAGCAAGTTCCTAAAGAAGATTATATTAATATTCCACTTTAATAATTAATGAAAAATATTAAAATCTATTGTTTTGACGCATGTTATAGATTTGATTACAGTTACCCACAAGGCTTTCCAAATAACAGAAGAAAAATAATACGTACATGCAGATTCTGACATCGAGGTACGAGATGATTTGCGTGAGGTCTGAGATGAAGAAGAAGGCGATCGGCTGCCAGTGAGCACTTCAAATGCTTTAAGGCTTTGCTGCGGGTCAGGCCTTGAGTCAGGTGCCTGCACAGAATAAAGAGTAATACAAGTGCGGAGAAGTTACTGTTTGTTTATTATTGTCATGTGTACTGAGATGTGGTGAAAAGCTTTTGTTTGCCTGCTGTCCAGTCATAAAAAAAGACTATATGTACATGAATACAATCAAGCCGTCCAAAGCGCAAAGATAAAGGATAATGGGTAGAACATTTAGTGCAAGGATAGGACATTGAGGTTGATTAAATCCGATTAACAAAAGTTCAAAGGTCTCCAATAATGTAGATGGGAGGTCAGGACCACACTCTAGCTGATGAGAGCACCATTCAGTTGCCTGATAACAGCTGGGAAGAAACTGTCCCTGAATCTGCAGGTCTGTGTTTTCAAACCTGTATCTCCTGCCTGATGGGAGAGGGGAGAATAGGGAGTGACTGGGTTGAGACTGTTCCTTGAATATGCTGGCGGCCTTGCCAAGGAAGCGTGAAGTGTTGATGGAGTCGATGGATGAGAGACTGGTTTGTATGATGGTCTGGGCTACATCCACAACTCAACAATTTCTTGCGTTCTTGGATGGTGATGACAAATGCAATGCAGAAGCTTTCGTCCATTAATACGTGCAATGCTGATCTTGCTGGTGAGGCGCTCATTGCTACATTGCCATTGAACAGATAGTGGTAGTGAACAGCCTTCACGAACTGCCATAGTACATGTGGTACTGTTCATCATGGTATGGAGTTCTGACTTGCTGGCATTGAAAACATGATCATATCATTCCAAATCAGGAAGTTGTGCAATTTGGAAGAAAGTTGCTGGCGACAGCATTCCCCATGTGCTTGTTTTCTTAGTTAGGCATTGTGGGTGTGGGAGCTTTTTGCAATTGATTGATAAATAAAATTAAATGTCCAACATTAGCATTTATGCAGAAGGATTTTTTCAAAATAGCAAATATTAAAAGCAGATTGGTTGAATTGTGTCAGCATTGTTATTACCTTTAGTGTTGCAGATGCATCAACCTCGGCAGAGGTATCGTAAATACTGATATCTTGTCGGCGCTGTGCTCGAACCTCAGCATAACTGTTGCATTTTAAGGTGAATAAAATGGTAACAGAAAAATAAAACAATGTATTGAACTATAAATTTATCTTGTAGAGTATTTTGTAATTGTATACAAAGCATATTGTTTTTTTTTCCTTTCAGAAGCCATGGTTTTTTATTTCAGGTTTATCTTTCATTTAAACTAATAATTCAATTTGGACAATGTTTTATTCATTTATGTGAAGTGGGTGTTGCTGGCAGAGTCAGCATTTATGCTCTATCTTTTCGTGTTATGGAGAAATTAGTGGTATGGTACTCTCCTGAACAGCTGTGGAGAATGTGCTGCCGTGATACTATTGGGAGGAAAGTTACAGCATTCAGACCCTGGGATGACAAATGAACACCAACATGTGTTGAAGACAGGATTTGTGCGACTTAGATTCGAACGCGCAAATGCCATTTTCCCACGTGTCTACCATTGTTGTCCTTTTGGGTGACAGAGGCTTAGTGCTGAGGAAAGAATTTCACAGAAGAGTTGGTAAATTGCTGCAGTAATTTTGTAGATTACAGTACTGCCACGATGCATCAAGGTTAAATGTAATGAATGTTTGAAGTAGTGGGTGTTGTTCGAATGGCTTCTGCGGTCCTGGATGGTGTCAAGCTTCTTTATTGTTGTTATCATCCAAGCTTGTAGAGTCATAGAGTGATACAGTGTGGAAACATTCGGCCCAACTTGCCCATGGCGACTATCATGCCCATCCACATTAGTCCCACCTGCTTGCGTTTGGCCCAAATGCCTCCAAACCTATCCTATCCATGTACCTGTCTAAATGTCTCTTAAATGTTGTGATAGTACCTGCCTCAACTACCTCCTCCAGCAGCTCGTTCCATATTCCAACCACCCTTTGTGTAAAAAAACTACCCCTCAGATTCCTATTAATCCCTCTCCACCCCCCTCAGCTTGAACCTATGTCCTGTGGTTCTAGATTTCCCTACTTTGCATTTATCCGATCTATTCCTATCATGATTTTGTACACTTCAATCTTAAACAATGTTGCAATTTCAACCGGAAATATAGATTTTGGTTATTTGGACCACATTTTAATAGGGAAGTAATTAATAAGGAATAATATTGAAGCAACAAAGATATGGTTTTCTGCTAGTCTCTTTGTTTTAATAATAGAATGTGAGGTTATTTTGTAGTATTTCTGGGAAATTCTTAAACATTGTATAAGAATTGCTTGTGATGTTAGTGGCTAGATCTATTTAACAAAATTTGTCTATTTTATGATTTTGCTAACACATCATACAGTTATTACACATTCCAATCCATTTTGTATCGTACCTCACAAGTGTGTGTTTGCATACAATGAACTCTGGTTTGGAGTTCCACTGATGATATGTGATGTAGTAGTGAGTTTGGAGCCAAATCCACTGTTGTCCTTTCGTTAGGAATCGATAGCAGCAAGATTTTCCTTTACCATACTGCATCACTGCAGAGAACAAAAAGCATTTTCCTCAAGTTTTAAAATAAATAATATTATTATTCAGACAAATCAACATTCCTTGAAACAGTATGTATCTTTACACTGTATTTCAAAGGCCATGTAAGTCTAGTAAGAGTACTTTCTTGCATTTTTTTATTTAGAAAAGTAAAAGATATTGTAGAAAAACTATTCTATTTTACATAAAACTATAATTTTCCATTATGTACATAAACCTACCAATTTAAATCTCCTTCACTAAAATGTTTCTATTGTTACAACTTTTGTGCTGGATATGTTTTTGTAAGAGTTTTATAATTGCACAACTATTTTTAAAACTTACATTATTTTTAATTAAATGTTTTTACAATCAGGATCCACGTTTGAAACTGTTCTAATGGGAATTTAAGTCATATTCACCAGGTTATTATGTATTTGTTCAGCCTCTGGATTAAAGGATGTATCACCAAAGGAAGTCATCTAGGACAATGTCACATAAAAAAAATAGCAAATTCAACTCCGGTATGGCTGGAAACTATTGCAAAGTTGTGCAATCTACAAAACAAGATGCTGCGGAAATCCTCTACATTACCAGCTGGTATTGCACATTATCTAGGATCTAGTAATTATGGATAACTCAGCAATAGCTCTCAGATGACTGTTAAATTGCACCTTTCAATGAAGGCAATGGGTGATATTATTGGAATGGTTCAGCAGTGCAAGATCCGGGCATTTACTAAGTGAAATAAATGTACATTAACAGTTTGCAATTATGATATACATTTTATTTCAATAGAGATCAAAGAGACAAAAAAATAACTGGAACTACTCAGATGGTCAGACAGCATCAGTGGAGAAAGAAACAGGGTTAATGTTTCAGGCTGATGGTCTTTAATCACGATGGGAAAACATCAGAAATAGAACAAGTTGCAGGTATGGCAGGTATGGCAATGTAAGGGAAGGTTTGATCGACAAGATCAGGAGGAATGGTGTGGTGTAAGTGATGGTGATTTCAGCTGATAGAAGATGGAAAAAATATGTTTTGAGGAAGGATATACAGGATGATTTAAATCTGAAGTACCCGAAATAAACTGACTGCTGGAAATGTGAGATACAAGACTGATATCTGAAATTGTTGCATTGATAACCACTTTTGCAGAAAATCTCGGTTTAGTCTGGAACTTTAATTTCAACTTCCAATTGGCCTTCACTGTAATTTTCATTTCCCTATGACTTTTAATTCATTGGAAGTGTATGGAGCCACAAAGCTCAATGTGTATGGAGACACAAAGGAGATGAGGAGGGATTTATTTAGTCAGAGGGTGGTGAATCTGTGGAATATGAGGCTGTGGAGGCCAAGTCAATGGATATTTTTAAAACAGAGATTGATAGATTCTTGATTGGTATGGGTGTCAGGGGTTATGGGGAGAAGGTAGGAAAATGGGGTTAAGAGGGAAAGATAGATCAGCCATGATTGAATGGCGGAGTAGATTTGATGGGCCAAATGGCCTAGTTCTATTCCTATCACATGAACATGAGCTCTTCTGGTGATACACTAGAACCCTTGGGATGACACTAAATTGAACAATTTCACATAAAAGTCTTGTCTCTCATACTTCCAGCATTCATCCTTTTTTCATTCATTTTCTAGCACTTCTGATTTCATCTGTCAAATCCTATTTTCACATCCTGTTTACATCTTTCTCACCCTCGTTCAGCTGACATCACTTCCACTTGTTTTATTCAATTCCTTCAGCTCCAACTTTCCTATTTTATCTCTCTGTCCTTTCTCCCTTTTATTTCAATTTCAAATGTGTTTACTTTCTACTTTTCCTAGTCAATAGACAATAGGTGCAGGAGTAGGCCATTCGGCCCTTCGAGCTAGTACCGCCCTTCAATGTGATCATGGCTGATCATCCACAATCAGTACCCCGTTCCTGCCTTCTCACCATATCCCTTGACTCCGCTATCCCAAAGAGCTCTATCTAACTCCCTCTTGAAAGCATCCAGAGAACCAGCCTCCACCGCCCTCTGAGGCAGAGTATTCCACAGACTCACAATTCTCTGTGTGAAAAAGTTTTTCCTCATCTCCATTTTAAATGGCTTACCACTTATCCTTAAACTATGGTCCCTGGTTCTGGACTCCCCCAACATCGGGAACATGTTTCCTGCCTCTAGCCTGTGCAAAGCCTTAATAATCTTATATGATTCAATAAGATAACCTCTCATCCTTCTAAATTCCAGAGTATACAAGGCCAGCCGCTCCAATCTATCAACATATGTCAGCCCTGCCATCACGGGAATTAACCTCGTTACCCAGTATGTCGGGAATTAACCTGATGAACAATCACTGACCTGCTACATTAATGGATTCTCCCTCCACAGATCTAGCTTGGCCCGCTGGTCATTTCCAACATATTCTATTTTTATTTCAGATTTCCACATTCGGCAATATTTTGCTTTTGGAGATGGCAGACATATTTGATTTCCCTTTCCCTTTCCCTTTAACAGATCAGATTTTACATCAATATTAAATTAATTGACTTAATTAGTTCTATAGTATTGCATTCAGTTGAAGAGCTACTCTTATTACTTTTGAAATAATAAATGAAGAAAATAATGAATCATCTACTGTTGTTCATAATTCATTGTTATTTTTTTGTGGTAAATTTAGGGTTGATTAACTCCTGGGTGTACGTTGCACCTCTGGTTTAATAAGGACTAAACTAAGTGGGACCCGTTGGGTCCCTGTCACAAAGGAGTCTTGGTCCCCCAACGTAATATTCCACCACTCACCCATAGCCCCCAACTGCACAGACGCAGCTTGTTTCCCCTCGTCCCTAGCACTCTCTCCCCCTCTTCACCCTCCCTTTTCTTTCCCCTCTCCTCCTCCCCTCAACAATCCCTCCCTCGCCTCTCTCCCTCTCCTGTCCCCTACCCTCAGTCACTCCCTCCCTCCCACCATAACTCCTCTTCCCTCCCTACCCCCTCCTATCCCTCTATTCCCCACTCCTCACTTCCCTGACCCTCACTATCCAGCCTCACCTTCCCCCATTGCCCTCCTCTCCCTCCCCCACTCATCTACTACCCCTCCACTCCCTCTATTCCCCCTCCTCCCGCACTCTTCCTCCTCACCTCTTCTTTTCCATCTCCTCTTACCCTCCCCAAATCTCTCCTTTCCCCTACCCTCAGTCAGTCCCTTCCTCCCTCCATAACTCCCCTCCCCTCCCCCCCTCCTCTCTCTCTATCCCCTCTCCTCCCCCACTCTCCCTCCCCAGGATCTCGAGGTTGCCACTCTTCTCCCGTCTTGTGTGCCCTGGAGGACCATCAGCCTTCGGCACCCTCAGTCAGGCCTCGGATCGGCCCGGAAGCAACAGCAGCTACGGCCGCGCCGGCATGGGGGTGGAATGGGGGTGTGGGGGGGAGAGAGCTCGGAGAAAATGGGGAAAGAGCCATGGGGGAGAGGGGTGTATTACAGGGGAGGGGGCAGGAGCTAGCAAGGGGGACCAGACGGGAAAGGGCTGGAGCTGCGGGGTATTACGATTGTGGTGCGTTTGGATCTCACAGCGGGCGCTGGACGCTCTCCACCACCGGGATCAGATTCACTGCTTTCCGTTTGGCGATATCGTCGTGCCGCTTCCGGTCCCTCCGAAAATTGTGTCCAGTTGGAGACCTCTGCCGGCCTCCTTCAGCTCTAGTAAAGACGTGATTGCGCAGGAAGGAGCAGACCATCCCAGGGAGTGACAGGAGAATCGACTAATCCACGTGGCGCTGACAGGCAGGAGAGGAGATCGATCTGCGTACACGCAGTTTTAAATCTCGCCTAACTTTTACAATATACCACCGATCGAAACGAAACATGTTGCACTCGCAGCACTGGAGAACAGCGAGTAAGCTGGTGAAAAATCGTAGCGCTATCGCATACCATTTTTGCGCAAATAGAAAAAACGTGCATACCGGAAGAGCACAAGAACAGAGCTTTAGTTATGTCTAGATGAATGGCTACAACTAACTCTTCCTGAGGCAAAGTCATTGTGGAATGTGGAATTCCACACAGAATGAGAAAAATTACTCAAACATGTTTGAAAACAAAAAATAATGGGAAATTTCATCAATGCTGCACTGCAGAAGTGGGTTTCTGGCCAATTACTCCTTATAGAGAGACTTCTGAGAGCAAACATATTATCAGTACAGGTATATAAACTGTATTGATAGGCTAAAACCAAGACAAACACGATTATCCGCTATTTAGAACACCGGATGGACTCTTACATGGAAGTTTCAGACTTTCATTTGTATTTTACTCGAATGTACGTGTAAAGATTTTTTTCTTTTGCCTTTTCCCCTTTTTTTAGATTTGAAACCATGACAGTATTTTGCTGCTCTAAATATCAAGTCTAATAACAACATTATTTTGACTTTTTCAGTATGATACATACGTTGTTGATGGCACCTTGCTAACTGTTCCAGGTCATCTGCATGGTAGTAATCGTAACCTGAAGTACCCAGGACTTCAAATGGCAAATAACCTATGATGTGTGCAGCCCTGTGGTCATAAAGAGAATTTGGTTACAAGACATAAATAGCATTGTCAGCAAATCCAGGCAGAATGTTCAAGTCCTGAGCAATGAAGCAGACTAACTGTATTACTTAAACCAGATTTCAACATAATACATCTGGTCATGAGACAAATAGGACCAGGAATTGTTACACATTCCATTATATCAGAACACCATTTGGATTTGTATGAGGATTGCATATAAGTGACTATCCAATATATTTTAAAAGTTTAATAATTTGTTTGTGAAATTTTTTTATGCAGCAGAGAACAATTAGGCCTTTAGCTACTCAAAATGCTTCTTTTGTAAAAACAAACTATAATTAAACAGAAATTATCCATTTTTATAAATTACATTCACACAGGAATTAGCTGCAATATCTTTTAATGATCACATAATAATGGCTTTTAAATGTCCATAAACATTTTATGAAATGCTGGTGGATGAAGCGTATAATATCTATTCAATGGTCTAGATTTCCAGCCACACTATATTCATTTTATAATTGTAAGTTGTTTACTACTTAATTTATTTTTTTCTCCAAAACATGCTGCCCTATCTTCTGAATTTTTCTAGCCGTATATTTTCAAGGGTTACCACATTGAAAATGACGACATTTTTATTGGACTTGAGAGACAAGATACATGTCAGTGTTTCAAAATGAGTCGTCAACCTGAATGGAAAAGAATGTGTAAAAAAAATTTCACCCAGAGGAGGACAATTTTTTGACCACTTGAAACTGTTTCTCCCAACTTAGTCTTATCAAATGTCTTCATAATTTTGAGCTCCTTACTAAATTTCCTTTACAACACAAATGAATAGTCCTAACTTTCCTAGTCCATCATTTCTGGTGCAATTTTCGAGAATTCCTATGCACTTGTCCTCTGTCCTTAACATTCTTCCTAAAGTGAAGAAACAAAAAATGGGCACAATACACCAGCCGGCCTAACCATAAATTAATGAAGATTCAGCATACTTTCCTTAATAATGCACTCTACGCCTTTCCTTTAAAAGCCAAGGACAACATTAACATCCTGCATTCAAAGACTTGTGATCAATAGCCCCAGTCTCTTTGTGCCTGCAAGCCTTTTAACATTAATCATTCTGTAACAACATTATAAATCATATTTCACTTTGGTATTCAGTGATATGTAAACATGCAAAATAATTAAAATTTCCTCCACATGGATTAATAATGTTACTTTTCCTTCCAGGAATACAAAACAAATTGTTTCCAGGTCTAATTTTTGGGCTGTAATAAAATAGATTAATCCCACCTCAGTCATCATAAATATAAAATAATTCTTACTAACCTGTGGTCTAGAAATAAAAATTTCCACTCTAAGCTATGCCGAGAAGAAAATTCTTCTGAAGGTTCTTCAATAATGCACATCTCCTGTTTTACGAATAAAGTATAGTAAATACCGTTAAAAGTTACACATTTTCATGTCCTTTCCAATTTTCAAAATAATCTACAAATGATACAATGATATATAAAGACGAGTATTACCGCATTGCATCTGTTTTGTGACACTACTTAGACATAAGAAAAACAATGCTCAACAGATGTTCTTCAAGACATTCAGAGGAGAAACTGACTACTTAAATGTCTTGCAGAAATAATATAGCACATGAGGTTTAAGAAGGAACTGCAGATGCTGGAAAATCGAAGGTAGACAAAAATGCTGGAGAAACTCAGTAGGTGAGGCAGCATCTATGGAGCGTGAAGGAAATAGGCAATTCTTCAGATGAGAATGGTTCCATGTGGTTCAATTCACTTTTAAACTAACAATTTATTACTGGTGCTTTTGTCATGTTCAGACTTTATTATTCTATTACTTAAATCACTGATAATTCTCCATGAAATCCAAAATGCCAAAAGCATCCTACCCCACACTATATACCACTCTCCCATCTATATTCAGACACATACACATAGCTCTGGTTCTTCCCTGATCCTTCAAACACATCCGTTCCAGTTCAGAGAATAATCCTTGGCAGACTGGTGTTGTCCAATTTCATTCCCTAGATGGACTCACCTTTATGAACTGAGGTGTTGCTAAACGAACAGTTGCTACAAAACACATTTGTATAGCAGGCGTTGGTTGAAATGTTCTTTGTACACCACCATCAAAACCCTTACAAGAGGAGCTGGGCCCTAAAATGAAAAATAGAAAAGTGAACATTTCCACCTATGGATTATATCATAATTATGTGAACCATTTCTCAACATGATCGATTCAGCGACGTTACTATGAAACAGTAGATAATAATGTGCATCAAAATATTTGCATCTCTAAGGAATATTGATTGGATAGATTTTTATGGCATTCCAATATCTTTAGTTACAATAGTTTTAAGCTTGGTAGAAACATTGGATTAATTGTTAACCTATAATCCTGAATGCAGTTTATTAGACAGAGAAGATTATTTATTAGGAAAGAAACGTTTGCAAATTTTTCTGCAGGCAAGGATACCTAATCTGGTTTCTGCTAGAGCCTAGGGCAAAAGGCTTTGACATTCTCTAGGCTTTGGAGGCAGAAAATAAAGGATCAAAAATGTCTTCTGATCATTATCTTGTGAACATTCTAGAAAAACAGATACAGAAAAAAGAAAGAAAGAAAATACAAATCTTTCCACAAAAATTGAATATTTCAAAAGTTTTATTTTATATTTCTCTCTCGTACCTGGTTATATTTATTTTGTATCGAATGGAATCTAAAGTATTTGTTTTGAAAATGGTACATGGTTGATTAAATATTTTTGATGGTTGCTTTCACTGCAGCTTGAAATATATGGTGATGTGCATTTGTACTCAGCTAGATTTTCTGCTCATTCCAATGAAATCCATCTATTTGTGATGCACATTTTGTTTTCAAATTCCTATCTTCATATCACTATTACACAGTTTACATTCATAAGTACTGGTCTTATTATACACATAATGTCAAATATTTTGATTTTCCAACATCCAATATTTGTTGAAAGAAAATAAAGTAAATGCTTTTCTGCATGCTTTAATTATCTATGTCCTGTACACGTTATTAGTGCCTACATTCAGCCTTAGCTCACAGTAAGACATGTCAAGGAAATTTTGATTTTGTTCATTACAAAACTTCCTAGAGCAGAATCACAAATCTAAATTATTTAGTTTAATGGGTTAATTATTGCTAATTAATTTTATTTTTAGTGCTATTGATTAAACCACCTCCGCTTTTGTGCACAATGTCTATGTTTTTTTGTGTACAATTTCTGTGCTTTTTTTGGATGAAATTATAATCTGATCCATAGCAATTGTGGGCAACTCCCAACACTTACCGTTGTCATACGACTGAAAGTTTCCCACAAATCTTAAATATTCATAGGTTGCAGGTTCCTTTGGGTCTAATGTCCCTCGTAGAAGATGACAAGAAAACTCAAAGTAGTTCTCAGCTTTAAAGTAAAGAAAAATTATAATCAAATCCAAATTACACAAATGCATTTTCTAGGTCCCAAATTATTGTTTAATAGCCTGATGACGGTGTGAGCCAATCATTTCTGATGGAGGGAGAACCTGGGCTGGAATGGCGATTTCCAATATGATTTGCTTTCACAAGGTATCCACCCAATGTATCACATACTCTCAGCTCCAGCCAGGTGCGACATCACCTTCTTTAAGTAATGGCCTTAGGGTCATGCCTGAAGCTATCTCTGCCATTCTGCCTGGAATAGCTGAGGACTGGGTTCTATTTTCATCTCACTGAAATGGGCCAATGTTTTAAGTTACCTTTGGTTTCTAATCCCCCCTCAGTCAGGTCAAGAGCGTTTTATTGTCATATGTCCCGGATGGGACAATGAAATTCTTACTTCCTGCAGCACAACAGAATATGTGAATATGTAAACATTGTATATACAATACAATACAATACAATTTATTTGTTGTCATTTGAACCCAGAGGTACAAACGAAATTTGATTTCTGCAGTCATACAAACAAGAAGAAGAACCAAGACACAACACAATTTACACGAACATCCATCACAGTGAATCTCCTCCTCACTGTGATGGAAGGCAAAGTCTTATCTCTCCCCTGCACTCCTTGTTCTCCTCCCGAAGTCAGTCAAAGCGGGAAATCAAAGAGAAAGTTCAATAAATAACAAATATAGTGCAAATAACAAATAATAATATCGTCTTTTGCAGTTTAGAGCTCATAGCTTATTCGTTGTTGTGTTTAATAGCCTGATGGCTGTGGGAACGAAGCTGTTCCTGAACCTGGACGTTACAGTCTTCTGACTCCTGTACCTTCTTCCTGATGACAGTGGTGAGAAAAGTGTGTGGCCAGGATAGTGTGGGTCCTTGATGATTTTGGCTGCCTTTTTGAGGCAATGACTACGATAGAGCCCTTCGACGGTAGGGAGGTCAGAGCCGGTGATGGACTGGGCAGTGGTCACAACTTTTTGTAGTCCTTTTCGCTCCTGGACGTTCAAGTTGCCGAACCAGGCCACGATGCAACCAGACAGAATGCTCTCTACCGTGCACCTGTGGAAGTTTAGGTGAATCCTCTTCGACGTGCCAAATCTCCGTTATCTTCTCAGGAAGTAGAATCGCTGATGTGCCTTCTTTACAATTGCATCGTGTGCTGGGTCCAGGAAAGATCTTCTGATATATGCACGCTCAGGAATTTGAAGTTATTGACCCTCTCCACCATTGTCCCATTGATATAAACAGGATTGTGGGTCCTCATCCTTCCCCTACTAAAGTCCACAATCAGTTCCTTGGTCTTACTGATGTTGAGAGCCATGTTGTTATGCTGGCACCATTTGGTCAGTCGGTCGATCTCACTTCTATATTCCGACTCGTCCCCATCTGTGATTCGTTCAACCACAGTGGTGTCATCGGCGAACTTGATGATGGAGTTTGCACTATGACCGGCTACGCAGTCATGGGTATAGAGTGAGTAAAGCAGGGGGCTGATCACGCAGCCTTGAGGTGCTCCCGTACTAATGGTTGCTGAGGATGAAGTGGTTCCACCAATTTGAACGGACTGTGAGCTGTGGATGAGGAAGTCGAGGATCCAATTGCAGAGGGATGCGTAGAGGCCCAGTTCCATGAGCTTGGTAACCAGCTTGGAAAGGATGATGTTATTAAATGCCGAGCTGTAGTCTAAAAACAACAGCCTGACGTAGGTGTTTTTATTGTCCAAGTGGTCCAGTGCGGAGTGGAGAGCCAGTGAAATTGCATCTACCGTTGACCTGTTGTGGCAGTATGCGAACTGTAGTTGGTCGAGGTTATTGACGAGGTAGGAGTTGATGTGCACCATAACCAACCTCTCAAAGCACTTCATCACTACAGACGTTAGTGCCACTGGTCGATAGTCATTGAGGTACGTCACCTTACTTTTCTTGGGCACCGGTATTATTGATGCCCCCTTAAAGCAGGTGGGAACCTCGGCCCTCAGAAGTGAGAGGTTGAAAATGTCTGCAAAAACTCCCGCCAGTTGATCTGTACAGGTCTTGAGAACACGACCGGGTATACCATCAGGTCCAGGCGCTTTCCAAGGGTTCACCCTCCTGAAGGATCTTCTGACGTCGGCCTCTGTGACTGTGACTGTTACACTGTCAGGGCGCATAGGGTCTCGGGAAGGCACATCAGCATTCTCCCTATCGAACCGTGCGTAGAACGCATTGAGCTCATCAGGGAGTGATGCTTCGCTGTCGTTTGAGCCGCCTCCTGATTTTGCCTTGTAGGAGGTGATGGCATTCAAGCCCTGCCACAGTTGCCGAACATCCTACTCATCCTCCAGCTTGGAGCAGAGGTCCCTTTTGGCCTTTTTGATGGCCTTACCAAGGTCGTTTCTGGACTTCTTATAGACCGCTGCATCCCCAGACCTGAATGCCCGGGATCTGGTCTTCAGAAGAATGTGGATCTCATGGTTCATCTAAGGCTTCTGGTTAGGAAACACTCGGAAGATTTTTGTTGGAACACAGTCCTCCACGCATTTCCTTATGAAGTCTGTAACGGCTGTGGCGTATTCATTCAGGTCCGTTGCCGAGTCCCTGAACATTGCCTAGTCTACAGACTCCAAGCAGTCCTGGAGTTGTTCCTCTGCCCCCCCCCCCTCTCCCCCGCAGGAAGAAGAAACCGAATGGTTGGATTTTCCAAAGTGAGGGCGAGGGATAGAGCGATAGGCGTCTTTGATGGCCGTGTAGCAGTGGTCAAGGGTGTTTGATCCTCTGGCGCTGAAGGCGTCCCCGGTGTTTACAGGTACAGTACTTATTGTACCTGCGCGCCTCCGCAAGGTCGGGGATTCCCCTCCAAACGGGAATTCCCTTACAGTCGCTATCTTCGGGAGTTCGCAGTAGCACTAATGCCTTTAAATGCGTTAGCAGCTCTCTATTTACATCGTTGGTTTCTGCAGATTCTTTGATATAAGTGAACTCAGAAATACTATATTTGAAGATTTTCTGTTGTGCCGCTAGCAAAATATCGCCGCAGGTAGGCGCCATCTTAGGTTGAAAGGAAGGGCTAACTTTGCAACATTTAACCCAGGAACATCTCTGCTGATCTTTTAAACAACCTCCTTATCATGATTTGACCTTAATTTTCATATTCTATAAATTTAGATACCCTCATAATACAGGAAAATGCCACTCAGCTATCGGGACTTTGCTGGCTCTTAGAGCATTCCCAGAAATCCCATTCCCCGACCCAACAAGCAACATCGTGAGGTGTTCTCAGGGTAATACTATACAGATGTTGCATGAGCAAGAAAAGCTGAGCTTAGCAGGAGATGAACCATGGAAAGTTAATGGATATTCGAGGAACCTAATATAACTTGAAAAGACCATGACAACGTTCATTAATGGCTCCTCTAAGAGACATCATCGATGAAAAATCTTTTAGAAACGAGTGTGGGTTAAGTACTGACTTCCAGTAAAATGTTCAAACCAAACAAGGGAATGGTAAAATATATTACAATTCAGTGATCAATAATATCTTTCAGTCATATAACCATATAACAATTACAGCATGGAAACAGGCCATCTCGAACCTTCTAGTCCGTGCCGAACACATAATCTCCCCTAGTCCCATATACCTGCGCTCAGACCATAACCCTCCATTCCCTTCCCGTCCATATAACTATCCAATTTATTTTTAAATGATAAAAACGAACCTACCTCCACCACCTTCACTGGAAGCTCATTCCACACAGCTACCACTCTCTGAGTAAAGAAGTTCCCCCTCATGTTACCCCTAAACTTCAGTCCCTTAATTCTCAAGTCATGTCCCCTTGTTTGAATCTTCCCTACTCTCAGTGGGAAAAGCTTTTCCACGTCAACTCTGTCTATCCCTCTCATCATTTTAAAAACCTCTATCAAGTCCCCCCTTAACCTTCTGCGCTCCAAAGAATAAAGCCCTAACTTGTTCAACCTTTCTCTGTAACTTAGTTGCTGAAACCCAGGCAACATTCTAGTAAATCTCCTCTGTACTCTCTCTATTTTGTTGATATCCTTCCTATAATTAGGCGACCAAAATTGTACACCATACTCCAGAATTGGCCTTACCAATGCCTTGTACAATTTTAACATTACATCCCAGCTTCTATACTCAGTCATTTCAATGAATAACAGGAAGAGTAGCACACCTTTGGTTGTATTTTGAAATTTAAATTGAGGTTGATTGCTCCAATCTGATTGATTAATTCAGATGTAACTATTAGAACAAGATTGAAACCTTTATGAATACAGGTGCACAACTTTATATCCGAAAGCCTTGGGACCAGACACTTGTCGGATTTCGGACATTTTCGGATTTCCGAATGGAAGATTTAGGTAGGCAGCGCGGGCGGCTTGAAAAGTCTGGAGCGGCTGCCTCCTCCCCGGAAAATCATTGTAAATCATTGTTAGTCAGTTAGTTTGGAGGGATTTTATGTGGGGGAAACTTTAATTCTTAGTCCCCTACCTGGTCAGAGAGGCGGGGAGCGGGTAATGCCTTACCGGGTCGCCGTGCAGTAAGCTCCGCAGCGCTGTGGCCGCCAACTCCCAGCTGGGGGCTGCGGGCGTCCGGCCGCGGGCGGTGCCGGTTGGAGCTCCGACCCCGGCAACTCTACTCCTGGATGCGCGGCGCTCCAAATCCAGCGTGGCCCGCGGCCGGACGCCCGCAGCCCCAGTTCCGCGATGTTGAGATTCGGCGGCGTCGCAGCGCTGGGATACCAGCGGGGAGCGGGCAATGCCTTACCGGGTCGCCGTGCGGTAAGCTCCGGAGCGCTGTGGCCGCCGACACACAACACCGCGGAGCGGGGGCTGGATTTGGAGCGTCCTGCCGCCAGGAGTAGAGTTGCCGGGGTCGGAGCTACAACCGGCGCCGCCCGCGGCCGGACGCCTGCAGCCCCAGCTGGAAGTTAGCGGCCACAGCGCTCCGGAGCTTACTGCATGGCGACCCGGTAAGGCATTGCCCACTCCCTGCCTCTCCGACCAGGTAAGGGACTAAGAATTAAAGTTTCCCCCTTCACCCCCCCCCCTCCCCCCTTCACATAAAAGCCCTCCAAAATAACTGACTAACATTTAAGCAATGATTTACAGATGTTTAAGTGGCTCCCCGGGGAGGAGGCAGCCGCTACAGTAATACAGACCTGGGTTGACCGTGGGTCGTTTCGGGTCAAGTTTGGCGCCAAACGCGAGCTTTGGTGTGCAGACGACATCCTGGTAAAAATGGCCGGTTTTTCGGAGTTTTTCGGTTTCCGGAACTCCGGATAAAAGGTTGTGCACCTGTAATAGGCAAAAAAATCCCCACGCCTGAACATTCAATGAATGTTCAAGAAAACACTTGGCTACCAATCTGGTTTGTCCCTATTCACCTCCCTGTCTGTTCCCTTTAGAGAGCAGGCAGAGAGGAATATTGTCCTGGAGAACGGTTCACTCCGAGTTTCATCTGGTGTGAACATAGATGGCCAAACCAGCATATCTAAGATGATGCAAGAAGACGCAAATATTGACTCCTGCTTCATTGCCATTCAAGTTACAGATCCGTTCACTTCATCGTGGACAATTTGAATCTCTTTATGGATGGTGGAATGACTTTCATTGGCCCCGAATTTTCTCTTCCTCTTGGCAGAAACTGGAAAATTACTGCTGCCCAGGCATCAGGAAGACCAACATCAGGCATAGTCCAATTGTTTCCTTGTGAAAGTTCACTGTTTTTTGTAATATGTCTGTATTATTTTCAATATCAAGGTCAGCTTCTACTGATGTATTTGTAATTCTCAGTTATCTATTTATTGATTCTTCAATCCTAAAGACATTGGTAGCAGCATCAACCCCAGTGCCATTAGTAAATTGAATGTTGGCTGAGATGAAATTTTCTTGCTGCACATTGTTAACATGTCACTGTACACCTTTGATGATGACTTGTATTTGAATAGCATTCACTAAATTAACCTTTTCTGAGATGAAGATGATTAACCCCAGCCTACCTCATTGGCACTATTCAGTAACATGCTCCATGCTGCATCCTCCACTTCTCTGACTTTGCAAACATTGTTAATTCCATTACTTGAACTCCACCACCAAGGATGATCTATTAATCCCATTGCTGCTTTCTGGAATTACCCACCCCTCTAAATAGAAATCACTTAGGCTTTGTGTTATCAAATTACACAAAATACCCATCTGTACATCAGTCCCTTTTCTTTCACCGTTAATTATTTTCTGCTGCAACCACTTACATAGGAAGAGTAAATATAGTGAATGCTGTACAAATACAAGTCATCATCAAAGGGCTCTCTGTGAAAAACATGGGTTACATAAACGTTATGTACAAATAAACTCACTGTTTAAGTAGTCTGGCAAAATAGTGTCTGTTGCCAAAGTATGAGAAGACAACAATTTATATATTTCTCTGTGCTCCTGCTCTGGGAGGAAGTTTAATAAATTCTGATCGATAACATCAGACTAGAAGAAAGAAAAAAACATGCACAATCAGTGTTGATAAAATAATATAATTACGTGAAAACTGTTATGATAGCCTGAGTTCTTGTTTGTTGAATGTGGGACGCAATACTTTGCAAAGTGCTGTCTTTCCAAAAGTACTTGAATTCTACAGGGGTAGAATTTGAGATATTTTATAACAGTATGGCATTGTATGTCAAAAAGCTAACACTCAAACTATAAAGGAAATTGCAACTGTCAGACTAATGCATTCTTTATTTGACAAGGGATTTGGAAATCGCGGAAATCAGATTTGGAAATCCCTGTGACCACATGGGTTTCTTCCAGGAGCTCTGGTTTCCTTCCACACCAAGGACATTGTGGGTTTCAAGGTTAATTAGCCTCTGTAAATTGGTATGCAGCGAGTGGGTGAGAAAGTGGGATAGCATAGAACTAATGTGAATGGATGATTGTTAGTTGACGTGGACTAAATAGTTAAAATAAAATAAACCAAATATGAGAATAATAGCATATCCTTTTTTTTTAATGTATATTGTGATTTTGGGTTAATAATTCTGAATGTTACCCTCTCTGCATGGAAGGTTTACAGAGCCAAAAACTGTCATCACACATGAACAATATTTGGATGTAACTTTGACAAGCCATGACTTGGAGAGCAGTCGACCAAGTGGTAACAGGTGAGATTAGGGAGTGCGCTCTTTTTTGACCAACGCTGTCTCTGAAAGTGATTTATTTTGTAAAACTTCTCAACAGAAAATGCTTATATCTCATGGTGAAGGATAGGAAATACATCTACATTCTGAAAATTAGTTGGGAATTTTCATAAATTTAACTACTTTTAAATAAAAAAACAGGAAATACTGAACTTTTTTTTTTTTGTTAGCCCTACACGCTACGAATCCCAACTGTGGAGACACTGGCATTGTTGTCTCGTTGTAGGATATTGATCATTCTTTTAATCTGGATTTTTAATTCATGTATTGTTTTTTTTAAATATATAATTTATGATGCTTTTATAAGTGATATACTAAGATTTTATATGAGCTTTATTTTTTAATATGCAATGTATTTTTTTGTAATGTTGTCCCTTGTCTGGACCTCAAGTCCGTAATAAAGTTTATTATTATTATTATAATAAACAGGTTAGGTTGCATCAGGGAGAGATAAACTGTTCACTTTTTAGGTCAATGGTTTAAATTTTTTTCCTCTATTATGTTGCTTGATTTGCCAAATATTTCTGGAAATTTCTGTTTTATTTCATATTTCCAGCATCAGCAATATTTTTGTTTCTGACCTACTTTTAAAATTTGGTCAGATTAGTAAATTAACATTGTTGTATCCATTTCTGCATCTGAAATGCATCACTCTACAATCATAGGGCTTTTTCAGATACCTCTGTAATTGGACATTATTTAAAATATATATAATTTTGAAACTTGTTCATTTTATCTTTGAATTAGAGTTGCAAACTTTCATACCAATATGAAATGCAACTTGTGTTCAACAGAGAATACTCACTTTGTAACTTTATTATACTCACAGGTAAGTGCCCAAGTAGAGGTGTGATGCTATCAGAAACATAAATTATATTTCCATCTGTTGTTAGAGCTACGAAGAATCCATCTAAAGCCTGCAGTATGGAAAACAAGACACAGGATACTAATATTTTCCAACAAGCTGTGTGCGTATTTTGAAATTACAGCAACAAATCTCCATTAGAGTTTAAAAATTGTAAGCATTCCATTTAGTAGATAGCAATTTTTCAAAAATACATTTATCTGAGTGAAGTTTAAAACATAAACATATTTTATGTACTGCTGCATATTGATATGTTATAAATCGATAGCTTTTTGCCCCAAATTAAATGCTTAATATATTTTATTTCTCCCAGACCATTTTAAGTGATGGCTAACTTAAGTTATTAGAGTACAAACCTGTATCACACCACTCACTAGAAGGAAATTATAATTATTATTTGAATCCAGCCTGAATCCTGCGTCTGGCCAGACCAGCAGGAAATAATTGGAATCAGTACTGGCTTTAAAACTTGATTCACACTGCATGTCCAAGCATTCCGCAGAATGTTTCAGGTCAACATCATTAAATAAATAAATTGTTAAGTTAAAACATGTGAACCAAGTCAACTAGTTGCTGGTCTGGAAATACATTTACATGAGATACCTCTAGCATCAGTTGTGTGAATTCCTCATTGCTCAGAAAAGAAGGCTTCCAGTTATGTTGGATAATACTTGTTTCTGTCTGCACTGAAGTCTCTAAAAAAGAAAATGATTAACTTTAGTACATGTTACATTTATATTAACACAACCACAGTATCTTTTTTACTTAGTTAAACGTTTTACATATTCACCCTGCCTTTTAATGACTAAACGTTTAAAAAACATTCTGTTATATACCACAACTATAATATGAAATACATAAGTGTACAGAATCCTTTCCACATAAATTATGGTATAGTTTTATGTATAATATAATTTAAAATAATTCAAAGAGCATAATGTCTATATTTAGACAGGTAAGTACAAATTGATTTGAACATCCATTTCATTCAAAGTTTCGCCATATATTTATGTTGGCAAATGCAACATATGCCATGAACCAGTAGACAGGACAAAGATTTGAACTGTTTTGAAGTTCTATGGTTCAGCACAATGCTTGTATACTGTCACAAGAATGTAATCAGAAAGCTTATAGGTGAATGAGAAGAAACTGATGACATTTCCTCATAATTCTTCACTAGCTGTCAGTTAGTTCTTTACTCCTGTGTAAGTCTCAAAATCTATTTCCCAAGGTAGAGGATCTTTGCATTTTCCATCTAACCTACAGAAACTAGTATCCCCAGTATACAAATGATGCATAGGTCTGAGTCGGTAGGAATTGTGTGCACAAGGTGATTTTGGAATAGTTTAAACACACAAGGCGCAGCTGAGTGTGTTTTAGACCATTCCAAAGTTACCGTGTGCACACAATTCCACCGAAGCATGAAATAGACCTGTGCATCATCTGTTTTTATAAATGGGGGGAAAAAAGTAAAATAAAAATAAAAATCTTTTATTTTCCAAATCATGCGTCTGGTGGACGCTTGATTTAAAAAATATCAGATTTCGATTTTTTTTTTGTCCGTCAGCAACTCAAACTGTGGCTCACCCACACTCGCCATTTTGTATTGCGCGCGCAGCATCAAGCAGACAGCAAAAATCCCCCAAAATACCGTGTATCGGTATCGCTATAGTATTGTATTGATATCGGTTTTCTGGCCTGTAAAAATAATTACATGGTACAGCTGCGGCTTTTAGACAATCAGATTGCAGAGATTCTTAGACCCATTCTGTAATATTCATTGGAGTCACCACACCTACATCAAGGGCAGCACAGTGGGGCAACAGTAGAGCTGCTGCCTTACAGCACCAGAGACCTGGTTTTGATCCTGATTACAGCTGCTATCTGTACGGAGTTTATACATTCTCCCTGTTCACACAATCCCTCACGTCCTGGCACCTTCCTCGTAATTCTTTTCTGCACACTTTCCCGCGTAATGGCATATTTCCTCTAGCAGGGTGATCAAACAATATTCCTATTGTGACCTGATCAAAATCTTGCATAGCTGCAACATAACATCTCAATTTCTGCAACATAACATCTCAGACTTACACGTTGCCTTGACAGATGAAGGCCAGCATGCCAAAAGCCTTCTTTGCCATGCTGCATATTTATGATACCATTTTCAGGAACTATGTACCTGTACTCCTAGATCCCGCTGCTCTACAACATTCCTTAGGACCATACCATTCATTGTGAGTGTCCTGTCAATGTTTGGCTTCCCAAAATGCAACACCTCGCACTTAAATACATTAATCTACATTAGCTATTCCTCAGCCCACTTGCCGAACTAATCAAGATCTTGCTGTAATTTTTGATACCCATCTTCACTATCCACGATACCACCAACTTTAGTGTCATCTGCAAACTTACTTTGTACCTTGCCTTGTCCATTCCCCTCCAGGAATTCATTTGATCCCAGCTGTCTGTACCCAACCCATGCCTCCTTTCTTCTGACCAAAACCTCATTACGTCTTGTCATCCAAGGTTTCCTACTCCTGCCTGCCTTACTTACCCTCAACTCTAACAGGAACATGCAGACTTTGAACTCTCACCGTCTCACTATTAAAAGCCTCCCACTAGCCAAATATTATTTTGTCTGCAAACAATGTATTCCAATCAACTTTTGCAAGCTTCTATCTATTATTATCAAAATTAATGTTGCCCAAATTTAGAACTTTAAATTCCTGTGGACCTCTCTGTCTTTTTCGATAACTGCGTTTAAACCAGTAGAACCAAAATGGTTCCAATATGGCCGCTCTGCTTGTGCCTGCCTTCCTTTCATACACCACTCGGGCTTTCAGACCTAGAGTCTCATAGCTGCTTCTCCAATCTCCAGCACTCCTTCCCCTTTCAGCTCCACTGTCCCTGATGAAACAGCTGAATGTTTGCAGTTTCCCTGAGAACTTAACAGGCACAACCATCTCAATCCAGCCCTTTCATAAACTTCCAAACTCTGACAAAGTAGTATTGACAATTTAACAGTATATAGTGGAGTGGTCACGGGGACTGGTTCGCCATTCTCAGGAAATTCCAGGCCACTCTTTCTCCTTGCATTTGGTTTTCCTCAATTGACCATGAGACCTTGCTAGAGCATTAACAATGGTAGCATGTAGTGTAAGCCGATCAAAGTTGAAGAAGTGAGAATCTCTTCCTCTTCAGCCACTGTTTAAAGTTGCATTCAACTCAGGACAGGAATTGAATCCTGAACTTCTTTAGTCTGCATGACTGGGGACCATGCACATGGTGCTATTACCTACTTAGCTAAGAGAAGATGAGAGGAGAGGCAGCTTCAAAAGTTTTGAACACTAGTCAAACTTCAACTTTGAATACATCAGTAAGAACTTACCGTTGTGTTTTTGTAAAAAGCTAATTGTTTTCTGGAGCACTGAAGATTTATCCAGTTTACGGACACTGCCTGGAAGCATGACACTGAGTTCTTTAATGAGGACATTGAACTGATCACGTCTCTTTTTCTCAGATTTGTTACGTGAAGCCCTAAATTAAAATACAAAAGTAGAATTTGGCAACTGATAGCATACAGGATCAATAAAATAGTCCGTATGTGAATAGAAACAGTCTCTGCTTTCTCAAATCATGTTTGAAGATTATACCCAGTGCATTTTGATGAATACATTTCCAGTTTTGGCAATTTCCTGCAAAACATCTACACCAATATTGTATCAACCATATCGCTGCAGGATGTTGTCTTCCCCCAAAATGTTAGCAGTGATCACATGCAAAATTTATTTTAAATAATTTAATTAGATTAGAATTCTGTACTATAGTACAAGTCAAGATAAGTCACTTATATTAAAATAACAGAACAAGATAATTAAAAAAAGTAACATATACTTATAGAAATTATATTCTCCCACCAAATCCAAACAAATGTATATAAATGAATGAATATTTACATAATTTTCTTTTACAAAACATTAAAGTATTTCAGGGTAAATTCAGTAAGTCAGTAGTGCCAGAGAGCAATGTGCCCAAAATGACTGGGCCGGAGAAGCAATGCTACCGTGAAACATAGAAACATAGAAAATAGGTGTAGGAGTAGACTATTCGGCCCTTCAAGCCTGCACCGCCATTCAATAAGATCATGGCTGATCATCCAATTCAATATCCCGTACCTGCCTTCTCTCCATACCACCTGATCCCTTTAGCCACAAGGGCCACATCTAACTCCCTCTTAAATATAGCCATTGAACTGGCCTCAACTACCTTCTGTGGTAGAGAGTTCCAGAGATTCACCACTCTCTGTGTGAAAAATGTTTTTCTCATCTCGGTCCTAAAGGATTTCCCCTCTATCCTTAAGCTGTGACCCCTTGTCCTGGACTTTCCCAACATCGGGAACAATCTTCCTGCATCTAGCCTGTCCAACCCTTTATGAAGTTTGTAAGTTTCTATAAAATCCCCCCTCAATCTCCTAAATTCTAGCGAGTACAAGCCGAGTCTATCCAGTCTTTCTTCATATGAAAGTCCTGACATCCCAGGAATCAGTCTGGTGAACCTTCTCTGCACTCCCTCTATGGCAATAATGACCTTCCTCAGATTTGGAGACCAAACCTGTACGCAATACTCCAGGTGTGGTCTCACCAAGAAATAGAACACAGAACAGATAACCGTATAAAGCAGGAACAGATCTTTCAGCCCAAAATGCCAAACTTGATGCCAAGCTGATCAAATCTCATCTGCCTGCACATGATTCATATCCCTTCATTCCCTGCATATCCATGTAACTATTGAAAAACCTCTTAAGTGCCACTATCATATCTGCCTCCAGCACCACCACCGGCAGCACATTCCAGGCCCCCACCATCTCTGTGTAAAAACCTGCCCTGTACATCTCCTTTAAACTTTGCCCACTCATCTTAAAGCTGTGACCTTTAGTCTTTGACCTTTCCATATTGGGGGAAAAAAAAGTTCTGACTGTTTATCCTAGAAATGCCTCACAATTTTCTAAACTGCCTGCCATCAGCCTAGTGTTGTGAGGAAAACAATCCAAGTTTAAACCTTTCTTTGGCCTGCTCTCCCTTCCATTTAATGCACGTTCTCATTGAGTGAAATGACTAAACTTTTAAGATCATCCCACACTAGAAAACATGAGCTGCTCCAAAGATACTCTTGAGATTTCCATTATCCAGAGATAGCTCATATTAATTCACTATCTCACATGTGACATTAGAAAACTATAAAATTGCAGTCCCTGGTATCAAATGTATACTGTGCTGCACAGGTCAGCTGTACCTTTGTATTCATACACTCATGCTTGAAACAAATGTGCAACTGCCTAATTATGGTTAGAATTTGATTTAATGTACTGTTACATTTCTAAATAATTGTATATGCCTGCCTTAGGATTTTGTGTATGTTTTCAGCAAATATTATGTTTCAACCTCTATATTTTTATTCATGCACAGATGTGGATGCTGGCCACAAGGTCAGATTCTTTTACCTATCATTCATTGCTCTTAAACTGACCATTTCAGAGATCCTTTAACAGCTGACCGCAATACCTCCCTAAAAAGCTACACATATTATTCCATCCTTTCAAGGAAGAGTGTTTGTTCAGTCTAAAACAGTTTGAGGCAGTCATAGGCAATAGACAATAGACATGCATGCATGTACTTCTGATATAGCAATACTTTTCTTTTTGGTGTACAGTCATGGATGTTGATGTCTATAATTGTTTACATTTTAATAAAATATGTCAATTTAGGTAACAAATGGCTTCAATCTTATTACTTTGAACTTCATCCAATGGTTTGACATACATTCAACAGAAAGAAAAGCTGGAAACGCTCAAAGCGACAAGCTACTGATGAAAGGTCATTTACAAGATATGTTAACTATTTCTATCTCTCCACTAATGCTGCCTGGCAAAATAGGACGTACATGGTAAATGGTAGGGCATTGAAGAATACAGTTGAACAGAGGGATCTGGGAATAACCGTGCATAGTTCCTTGAAGGTGGAATCTCATATAGATAGGGTGGTAAAGAAAGCTTTTGGTATGCTAGCCTTTATAAATCAGAGCATTGAGTATAGAAGCTGGGATGTAATGTTAAAATTGTACAAGGCATTGGTGAGACCAAATCTGGAGTATGGTGTACAATTTTGGTCGCCCAATTATAGGAAGGATGTCAACAAAATAGAGAGAGTACAGAGGAGATTTACTAGAATGGTGCCTGGGTTTCAACAACTAAGTTACAGAGATAGGTTGAATAAGTTAGGTCTTTATTCTCTGGAGCGCAGAAGGTTAAGGGGGGACTTGATAGAGGTCTTTAAAATGATGAGAGGGATAGACAGAGTTGATGTGGACAAGCTTTTCCCTTTGAGAATAGGGAAGATTTAAACAAGAGGACATGACTTCAGAATTAAGGGACAGAAGTTTAGGGGTAACATGAGGGGGAACTTCTTTACTCAGAGAGTGGTAGCGGTGTGGAATGAGCTTCCAGTGGAAGTGGTGGAGGCAGGTTCGTTGGTATCATTTAAAAATAAATTGGATAGGCATATGGATGAGAAGGGAATGGAGGGCTATGGTATGAGTGCAGGCAGGTGGGACTAAGGGAAAAAAAGTTGTTCGGCACGGACTTGTAGGGCCGAGATGGCCTGTTTCCGTGCTGTAATTGTTATATGGTTATATGGTTATGATATATGTATTCCATCAAACCTTGTGCTCCCTGGAAGATATCAGCAAAAGAGTTTTTGAGTGTAGAATAATTCTGGTTAACAAATGTGCAATCACTAATTGGGTGTACAGCGTAACCATGAGAATTAGTCAAGTGTTTTGACTAAGGATTGAATTAGTTGGGTCAAACCATTAATTAACATAAAAAGAATAATACGATATTCTCTCTTTTGCCTCTTTTCTAGTCAATCTTTTTGTGGTGTTTAAAGATACTAATTAGGAATATAGTGCACTTGGGAGAAATGTTACCATTGTGTCAAAAGTATTGGCAAGGATGCAATTTTTAAATAATCAGATAGTGAATTTTGCTGCTATTCAAAAAAAATCCTCTCTGAGGAGCGAGTCTAGTGATTTGTAGCAATAGGCTTTAAACTTTACTCACTGTAAATTGCTAATCCACATAATAAACACAGGGAAATGTTGACCCTTCGAGCCAGCACCGCCATTCAATATGATCATGGCTGATCTTCTAAAATCAGTACCCCATTCCGGCTTTTTCCCCATATCCCTTAGTCCTCAGAGCTAAATCTAACTCCCTCTTGAAAACATCTCATAAGGTCATAAGTGACAGGAGCAGAATAAAGCCATTCGGCCCATTATCTGCTCCACCATTCAATCAAGGCTGATCTATATCTCCCTCCTAACCCCATTCTCCTGCCTTCTCCCCATAACCCCAGACACCCGTACTAATCCGTACACTCGGACTAGGTGGGCCCAAGACCCTTCCAAGCTGCATCTTTTAATCAACGACAAAATGTCTGATGAAAATATTAAGAACTTGTGTTAAACTTGCATCTTTGTGAAATCTATTCAAAGTTTCCATGCTGTGCCTTTCAATCAATCAATCTCAAAGATGTGCGTGTTTGTAGGTTAATTGCTCTATTTAAATTTCCCCTAGTGTGTAGTGGATAAGAAAGTAGGATAACATAGAACTAGTGTGAAAGGGTGAACAATGATCTCAATAGACAATAGACAATTGACAATAGGTGCAGGAGTAGGCCATTTGGCCCTTCGAGCCAGCACTGCCATTCATTGTGATCATGGCTGATCATCCACAATCAGTACCCCGTTCCTGCCTTCTCCCCATATCCCCTGACTCCGCTATCTTGAAGAGCCCTATCTAGCTCTCTCTTGAAAGTATCCAGAAAACTGGCCTCCACCGATCTCTGAGGCAGAGAATTCCACAGACTCAATGGGCCAAAGGGTGTTTTCATGCTTCTTTCAATCAATCTCAGAGAATTGCAGGTTTGTAGGCTAATCGGCCTCTGTAAATCGCCCCTAATGAGCAGGGCGAGGCAGTTGGAAAAAACTTTGCACTTATATCATGAAACTTGCATTGACATAGAATTACCTGTAGGTTTGATTTACATTGAAGAAACAAGGAACTGAAGATGCTGGTTTACAAAAAAAATAACTGGGGTAACTCAGCGGATCAGGGACCATCTCTGAAGAACATGGACAGTACCTATTAGATTATTATAGAATATACAGCAGAGGGACATTCCTTCATCTTGCCCCGATGTTCTGTCTTACCATTCCTCCCTCACTTGTGTGCTTGTATGTTATTTGCCCGATCTGTTCCTTTTCCCAGCACATTCTGCTTTGTAACCAGTCTCTGATTAAAGAAAATGTTCCTGAACTCTTTATGAATCTCTAAGGAGCTATATTATGTTTGAGTCCCTTGATTGTTTTCATCCTCTCTGTAGTATAATACAGAAGAAAGCATAGAACTTTGTAATCAGTTTAGAATAGTGATATTATGCAATCTACTTAACATATCAAGATTTTGTGATTTGTGGAACTAACTGTTAAAAACCATTGGTAACATCATGGTTGATATGTTAAACAGCTTAAATTGCTTGCTGTGGTGACATGTCATGTGTCAGGAAATACTTGTCATGTGACAGTGTGTTTGATCATGGGTATAACAGTATGTTTTCTTCATTGATGGAGAGAACTTTGGAATGGAGTTGGAAATGGCGCCAAGGACCAAGCTGGAGGCGATGCACCTCTATCTGGTGTTGCCAGGGCTATGGAACAGGAGAAGGGATATCAGGACACAGCTTGTTATTTCTCTTAAGAACCGTTTGCTTCCTGGATTGATTGGTTGGACCTTGCATCAAATTGTAGTGATAGTTGAATTGTATCAAGACCTATCGCTGTTGTCAGGAACAGCAGAATATGACTGGTACTGTTGAACAGTGGAAAATATTTCTGCCATTAATTGTGCAATAAAATAATTTTCTTGAACATATTGATTGGATCAGGCCCATATTTTAATAAACCTGCGCTCTGCAATACATCCATAAGAAGAAAGGTGGCTTGAACGATTAAACTATAGAACAAATTACAATTTTAAATATCTCTAACTCGCCACCACTCAGCCATCTCTTTTTTAGTGCTACTTCATTCCTTATTAAGAAAGTTCAGAAAAAACACTTTTTACAATTAATTTTAGATCCAGCACTTCATTTCAATATGCCTGTTTCTATTTTGATACCGTTACTTTATTTCTGTTGCAGTCATCCATTCAAATAAATAATTCAAAGATCATGCTTATTTTGATTTTATTCTGTTAAACGTCACATAAAGTCTCACCTCTTTGTCTTGTCTTTGTCATCTTCATCCATTAGCTCTTCTACAAAATAGTCCCTATGAAATGAATATATTTTAATTATCCTTTTTTTTAAATTAATACAGATTAATTATTTTAAGATAAAATAAATATATATTTGAAGGAATGTTGGCAACACCCTGGATTATTGACACCTTCCAAAATATCAAGTACAACTATTGTGCCATTTTATCAATAAACAAAAGTTTATTTTGTTTCCAATTCACTGGTTTATTAATTAAAGTCCCTCACCAATGACACGCATTTGAAAAAGCTTAAGATGTTATTTATAAATGAAAATATTTTTAGTGCTGCATATGCTGCAAACATTAGCAACATCCTGAACAGAAGAAACAGTGGAGGCTGAAAAGCATAATATCCAAAGATGGATCAGCAGTTCTGCCTATGCATTGTATAGTGATTTCAGACCACAGCCAGGGTTAACTACCTTATTAAATGGTGCATAATATCTGTGGTGAACTTGGTTTAGTGGGCTATTAACCCCGGTTATAGCTGGTTAGATAGGAGTTACATTATGAGTGCAATCCACGATGATCTGAAAGATATTTAAGAGTGACGCAACATGGCAGAGAACAGACTCCACAGTTTCACAACGCTGCATCAGAGGTCTTGATGCCTCCTACAGCAAAAAATCATCCTGAATTGTTTGAAATATATTTCTAATCGTTAGGCGTGCTTTCCCTTGACGCCAGTGGACTTCAATTTTACCAGTGGTCCTTGTTACCACACTCTGTCAAATGTTACCATAATGTCAAGTCCATTCACCACAATTTACATCCTTTGCTCGTGAACCAAGGCTGCAATGTAGTCTGGAACAAAGTTGTCCGTAAAACTCAAAGTGGGCATCAATATGTGGGCATGGATGGTTTGTTGATGCATGATAATAGCACTGTCAGTGTTGTTTTCCATCACTTGACATTTGATTGAATTAGATTGATTGGATGATTAATAATAAAATTGGGTCGGGTTGTTAGAATAATTAAGGGAAGTCTGAGCATCGATGCAAATAAATTTCCGTCAAAGTTCTCTGCATTTAATTTACTCAGCTCCAATTCAGAGGAGCAGTTTAAACAGATTTCATGTATTTATGGTTTTCAGGAATTATTTTAACTAGAAACTTTAAGGCACAGCAGGAACAAATGCCACAATTTTCAGTGTTTTACAATATGTTTCAGCAAAATTTACCAACAACAAATTACTGCAAACTGTGCTGCCCTTGTTATCTTTCTGAATGTTTTTAGTCATCCCAACTCAGGCCTACTATATTCTATGGTGCTGAAGCAAAAATAAGAATTTCATTGTCCTATCTGGGACACATGACAATAAACACTCTTGACTTCTTAGAATAATGTCCCAAGACCTAGCATCTGCAGCTGCTTCATCAGTTTTTTTTTCTGTCATAATGTTCGAGCGGGGATATTCACTGATAATATCGCATCATTAAGTGTTGTAATATATATTGAATTTTCTGTCATGATTGTACATTCTCTAACATTCTATACCCAAAGTTATGCTTTTACATTTTAATTTTCAATTAAAAAAAAGAATTATAAAAGGATTGTGGCATAAAATATGTCTTTCTAAGGATAGAATTGTTTGCATTAAATTGAGCATGTTTTGACAGATTCTAAATTCCATTTAATACTAATGCAACTGACAGAGGTTTTGCATTCAGTCAACAACATTAGGATTTACTTTGCTGTAAAATCTTATTAATGCAGAAACTCACAGCTCCTTGATCTATTTAAAAGTGCAAATCTCAACCTTCCTCATAAACTTCCAAATGAATCTGTAACGAGTATATCCATTTAACAACATGAAAGTATTTCTTTTATTTTCTGTTTGTCCTGTAGAAATATAGTTAACTGTATTTAATATTATTCTTTACAAACTCAATACTATTAACTAAATACAAATTACATAGAAACATAATTGAAAAATCCTAAATATATACATGAATTAATCAAATTGCCATAGAAACTGGAATACGTATCTTCCAATGCGCCGATTGGTATTTTCATTAAAAATAAAATCACTTCAAAATAACATTCAATAATGAGTTCATCATATTAAGAAAGTAACTGCCTTACAGAAGCTACATCTCATAATATTTGTCAGTAAGAATGGATGACTTTAAGTTTCTCAAAGCTCTTGGGAATGCAACCGCCTCTGCTAGTTCCAGATTATTTTGCTGTTGGCAACAATGAAAAGTAGGTCAATTTAAAAAGAGAGTGGTATATGATAGCAATGACATTTACTAAGCTGTTTATGATGGTTAATTTAGGTGGAGACTTGCAGCAACACATGACCATCTTTCTCCTTAATAGCATGTCAATTAAAGGTTTAAAATGCAATGGGGTTCAAAGCAAAATTGTTCTGCAGACATTCATGTATATTTTTCTATGTTTAATTTAGTGGAGAGGAAGAATTGGATGCATATGACTATAAAGTCATACAGCACAGAAACATGCCCTATCGGCCCAACTTGCTTATGCCAACCAAGATGCTACATCTACACTAGTCACACCAGCCCTCATTTGCTTCATATCCCTCTAAACCTTTCCTACCCATGCACCCATCCAAGTGTCCTTTAGATGTTGTAGTATAGTACGTGCCTCAACTACCTCCTCTATCTTGAAACTAACAGAATTATAGTCACTGGTTGCACATTGCTGCCGTGCCGATACGTCAACTATTTGCCTAGCCTCAGTTCCTAAGAGCCCATTCTCTAGTAAGGCCATCTGCATATAGTTTCAGACACCTTCCTGGACACATGTAGCAAATTCTGTCCCATCTAATCCCTTAACACTGGGCAGTCAACACTATCCAGTCAATATTAGGCAACCCAGTCAATATTTAATCACCTACTAGTACAACCCTGTTATTCTTACACCTACCTGTGATTTCCCTATTATATATATATATATGCCTCCGCTGACTATTTAAGGGCTTTATAGTAAAATCCCATCAAATTGATTACCTGTTTTTTTATTTCAGTTCTGCATATATGCTGGCTGATTCACCAGTATATCTCCCTGCCATTCTCCCAAATAAATAATACAACTCCCCCTTGTCTCATACCTCCACCATTCTCATATCGGAAGCACTGGTACCGCAGAACTTTGTGCTGCCATTCCTGCCCATACCACAACCATCACAATTCCGTGTTCTGATCTATGCTCTGTTCAGCTGCTCACCAGTGAGGCTTTTTGCATTAATGTAAATGCAGTTTAGCCGATAAGGCTTTCCACACTCCCTGTCTCACCTCTGCCTGGCCTGCCAAATGAAGTTGCTTGCTTTAATCTCTATATTTGCTTCAGCTTTCTCATATGGTGCATTACTACCATGGGTCCCAACCCCTCCAGATTAGTTTAAACATTTCCAAATGACAATCCTCCCCCTCCAGTTTAATAACACATGTACAAAAAATAGCACTATTGCACTTTGCACTATTATTGTTTGTGTTTTTATATACTGAACTTATTTTTGTTGTTTATTATGATGTTTACAGAGTACTATATTTGGATATTTGTTGTGCTGCTGCAAGTAAGAATTTCATTCTTCCGTTTTGAGATATGCGATAATAAAACTCTCTTGACTCTCGACTATCAGGATCTTTTGTTGAAAGTTATTTTGCTTCAGGAACAGCAGACATTACCATTTGAAATGTTCATGCTACCTGCCTGTATCCTCACAGCTCAGACCTGACAAGCAGCCCTTACGGCTGGAAAGCTGGAAGAACGCTGCTTCCGGGAACATGGACAAACATTGAATGCATGATCACAAGTTGGAAGACAGCTGGCATTAGCCTCTCTGAGGACAGAAAACCTGCACTGGCTACTACAGGGCCCCAAGTCCTTGGCAGGATTTTTCTATTGTAAGGGGTTATTTAGCCATGCAACACTGAAGCGGGCCTTTGGCCCATGTCTATGCTTTTCATCAATTGTCCATTTATGCTAATCTCAGTTATCAACACATCGTCCACTGTCTTCTATGCCTGGGCGATTCAAGTGCCTGGCCAGAAACCTCAATGTTGGAAGACTACCATTATTTCTCATCTTGTGAACTGGTAATCACGTATCTTTTCTTTACTCTTGGTGTTTCTAGCCTTTAAATGTTGAAGGGAATCCTACTAAAATCACATGCTAACATGGTGACAAGACTTCAGTTTGCAAACTCTTTCCAAGAAGTTTGTTTTCAGAGAATTGTGCCCAAGAATGTAGCTCAGATGTATCTGACCCTTTAAATAACTCAATTGAGGAACCTGCAGCATTAGTGAAAAATAGTTCTCTGTGAGTCATTACCAAGACCAACTTAGATTGGATTGCATTGGAGCCAAAACCATTTCCAGATCGCTGTATACAGGCAAAGTTTGGGCATTGCACTTATTTGAGCAGGCTGGATGCCAGAGAAACACAAAAGGCATTCAAAGAAATGCTCCCCCAAAAAGATAATTCCATATTAACAAATTGTATTATCTGTCCTAGAACTAGGTTAAAAAAATGTCTATGGTAATTTTCATCCGTACAATCCCTGTTTTTCCAGCTTGTACAGTTGAACGTTTCAGAATAATCACCTTTATGTATGACCAGTTTTACAATGGTGATAAATTCATCATGGGTGCAGCCAGGTTTCTGAGTATGGTTAGTACAGTACAAAGAAATGTGCCAATTTGGACAGAATTTAACTCATACTAACAATTTCTTGACCTTTCACAGGAATTCTTCTGATATTGGATCATACTGCTGGAAGAACCATGGCAGAATTACAAAGTTATCTTGTTTGCTTTGAAATAAAATCTTACAGTGTCTTTCTACCGTAAGCTATTCATTCCAATTTCTTTGAAAAATAGTAAATGGCAATTGTGAACTTGCAGCATAGTTTGTAGCAATGCAATTTTAATATTGGCTTTCTCTATGTGTCTGTCTCTACTTCCAGCTACCCAACCCATCACACACTAAGATAGTTTTAGCAATCAAAGTATTGCTAACCTTATTGGCTTTACAAAGACGCAAAGACTAAATTTATCAGGCAAGAATAGTGCAAACATTCTTATGACGAGCCAATGACTGTTTCAGGACTAATGTTATTTCAGCCAAATAAGAGTAAACTGTGAACATGTTTGATGAGAACTTCATTATTTTGTATTTCCTGGAGGAAAGCTGTCCAAAGTACATTGAGGATTAAAACTCTGAATGTTGTGGATACGCAATTCATAAACACAAAAGAATTTAGGACAATTATAGGTAATTGGTCACATTCCAGTTTCATTGATATAGATTACATTCCACCATTATTCAATTACTTTAACTCTGAATCTGAATCGCCAAAAACAATGTAAATAGGATTTTATTCAAGTGAACGCTTTGTAATCTGAAACTTTCAGAGTTTCAACCGTATAATTTTGAGACATCAAATGAGGATGGATGTATTTAATATTGATTATTGAAATAAACAAGTGGATGACAAATTCCATTATAAGAACAATCTGCAGGAGAAGGCTACAGGATTGATAGATCCAAACAATGGGACAGAGTTGAAAGGAATTTTTGATCTCATGAGATATTTCAGAGCAATCTCTGCTGTTTACATCTGCAGAGATGAGATCCTCGCAGATGAAATGTGCTATGTTGAGGTCTCTCATCAGGAAGTACAGAGATTTTGTAGCAAGCCATTAAATTGGATTAGGAATTCATTTATGTGTTATTCAGAGCAGGTGAGCTGGTACAGCAGGATGCCAGGAGGGTTATGCACTTTAGAAACATAGAAAATAGGTGTAGAAGTAGGACATTCAGCCCTTCAAGCCAGCACCACCATTCTATATGATCACAGCTGATCATCCAAAATCAGTACCCTGTTCCTGCCTTTCCCTCATATCCCTTGATTCCGTTAGCCCTAGGAGCCATATCTAACTCTCTCTTGAAGACATCCAATGAATTGGCCTCCACTGCCTGTGGCAGAGAATTCCACAGATTCACAACTCTCTGGGTGAAAAAGTTTATTCTCAGCTCAGTCCTAAATGGCCTACCCCTTATTTTTACACTGTGACCCCAGGTTCTGGACTCCCCCAAACATCTGGAACATTTTTCCTGCATCTACCCTATCCAATCCCTTAAGAATTTATATGTTTTTATAAGATCCCCATACATCATAAATTCCAGTGAATATAAGCCCAGTCGTTCCATTCTTTCATCATATGTCAGTCCCGCCATCCTAAGAATTAATCTGGTGAGTCTACGCTGCACTCCTTCAAGAATTTGTAGGATCTCCTGACTGACTGAATAACTTTGTTGTGGTTAAGAATGGTTATGTTGAGGGGATCACTTAGTTTGCTGAATTGTGAATTGGTGAATTTTAGTTTGCAGGCTCCTTATGAAAATTATCTCACTATTAGGAAATAATCTCACTATACCACATGCAAGCAATGCCACCTCAGGTTCATATGAGTTTATTGTCATGTACACCAAGAAACATTGAAAATCCTTGTTGAAATGAAGCTCAGAGAACAAATAGTATACATTGTAACGATAAACATACATATGTTATGTGTAAAACAGCAGAATGGTGCAAAGATTGTGGTGCAATCTGAAGTAGTGCAAACAAAAAATAGTCATCAGTAGAATGATGCTTTTGGCTCTTAAGCTACTGCTTGGTTCTTAAGCTACTACAGTTACAAGAATATGCAGCAAATGCTTGGCCTTCTAGCTGATTCCTAATGCCTTAAAGTCAAAATTCTGTCACAGGCTTTCCACTTTCCCTATTCCAGTACCATCCTCGAAACCCATTACTTCCCACGCTGCTTCCTCTGGTCTCTGTGTAAGTCCCGTGCCCAGTTTGCGCACTTCCTTACCCTTGCCCATCTGCTCCCCGAACTTTTTATCATAATTGCTCAACATTGCTCCAATATTTGCATGCTACTTTACAGTTCACCAAGTTCAAATTCTCTCCTGAAGCCCCTCAGAAAGGGTATTTCATATGAAGACTTTCATTGAAATTACTCTTTGACCTAACCTTTAGTGATTCTTAACCCAAAGGCATCCAGGGATACAACAATAGAACTAAAAAACAGAGTAATTTAAAATGCTGAGAGACTGAAAGGTGTTGATCTGGGTGGCTTTGCAAACAAATCACTGAAAATTAACATGTAAAACAAGGAACTGCAGATGCTTGTTTACAAAAAAACACAAAGTGCTGGAGTAATTCACCAGGTCAGGTAGCATGCCATGAGAACATAGATAAGTGACGTTCTGAGTTGGGACTCTACTTCAAACTGGTTATAAGGAGGAGGGGGAACAAACCTGGAAGAGAGGAGGTGCAGGACAAAGCGTAGCAGATATATCAAAAAAGCATTAAAAAGCATTAAAAAAACCTTGTGTGTTTAAAGTGAAATCACCTATAGGCTTTGTCCTGCCCCTCTTCTATTCCACTTTTCCCTCAATCAATCTGAAGAGTCCTGATCTGAAACATCACATCCATGTTATCCAGCAATGCTTCCTGACCTGCTGAGTTACTCCAGCACTCTGTGTCGTAATTTGCAATTTATGCACAGGTCCCAGTGTTATGCGCTATTAATATTTGGAACCGTACAAAGCCTTGCACTAAGTGAATTCATAAGAGTGATTTGGCAGCCCTAATCAAACATGTGCTGTATCATTTTCAGGTTTTTTTGGGCAGCACTAAACTGTCTGGCCAATTTTGATAAATACTTAGTTTAAAAAATATACTCCAAGTCAAACTGAAATATCAACCATCACAGGCTTTTATTAATCTTCTCTCCTAGGGTCACAGATAATTCAGTAAAGTTATCATCTTGTTTGTTAAAGGTAGACAAAAAATGCTGGAGAAACTCAGCAGGTGAGGCAGCATCTATAGAGCGAAGGAATAGGTGACGTTTGTTAAAGGCTAGTCATGAACAATCTTGAGGGGTCATAAAAAGTATAGAAAGAAAAAGTTCCCTGAGGCATTTGTATCCAAAGAACTACTTGAAATATCGACACAACTGTCTAATAGAAATGAATAATGTAAGATCAATTTGCAACTCTCCAGCATGACAGGACAAGTCATTATTGTTTTTTCTGTGAAACAGTATAAAGGGAAGCTGGTGAATGACTCACAAAAAATGTGTAAACCATTGAGGACACATAATACCCATGTACAGTGCATGATGCATAATGAAGCTTGGTTCACAAAGACAACAAGCTGTACTGCTGTGCCAAAGAGAACAAAGTTAATCAGGGTCGTCAGTGTTTATGCCAGAGGATTCTTCTAAGCATCTGTTTCACCATGCAGTCTTTAAATAAAGGATCAAAACTACAGCTGCATGTGATTTACTGAAGTTTATATAATGTTATTCTGTTGTTATTTGCATGAATATACAATAACGCCATGTTCATCTGCCAATATGTTCACCATAAACAAGATAATAAAAGGTATTATAAGCACTTTGACAATGTAATTCAGCACAATGTATAACATGGGCAACGTAAAACAGCTTGAATTATAATTTTCTCTCTCTTCCACGAGTCTCCCAGGTTTAAATCGGGGGTTTCTCCTCCTGTGCTGAAGAAGATGAATAATGTTCTGTGCTGTCATGAGACAGCTTAGTGAGATGTGGCATCAACAGATCGCACTATTATTCCAGGCACTGAGTAATACCCTGATAAAAATATTGAGATGCTTTTTACTCATCTCTGAGCAAGCTAAGAAAATAAATCCACAGTTGTCTTGTTGCCAAATATGGATAAATATATGGCTGCCAAGCATCCTGCACAGATGCATCAAGTTACTTTCCTCATTTGAATCAAATGTCATGATGTTTAACAACAATTTGTAACACGTGGAAACCAGATGGGAAAAATGTTTTTTGAAAGAAAAATTGCTGCATGCATCACATGTTCTTAACAGATGAATGCAATACAGATACAAGTAATTGAGAGCAATATATATCCTGGCTGTATTTCTTATGCTTAATTATTAAATGTGCTTGGATGACTGCAGTTTCCACATAACTGGAGACACTCAATGTCATTCAGAACAAAGCAGGTTGCTTGACTGGCATCACAACCAACGTTATAAGCATCACTCTCTCTGTTAAAAGTGTCCTTCCTTTCAGTGTGTACTCAATCGCAGGTGCATGGCGGCAACTTGCCAAGGACACTTAAACAGCAACAACAAGATCCCCACCAACTCTAACATGGGCAGCACAGTGGTGCAGCAGCAGAGTTGCTGCCTTACAGGGCCAGGGACCCGGGTACGAGACTGACTGTGGATGATGTTAGTATGGAGTTTGTACATTCTCCCCATGACCTGCTCTGGTTTCCTCCCACACTCGAAAGACATGTAGATTTATAGGGTAATTGGCTTGGTAAAATTGTAAATTGTCCCTCGTGTGCAGGATAGTGTTAGTGTGTGGGGATGGCTGGCTGGCGCGGACTTGGTGTGTCGAAGGGCCTGTTTCCATGCTGAATCTCTAAACTAAACTACAATGACAAGGGAAACAAGTACAATGAAATACCATCACCTTAGTGTTCTTTTCCAAGTCATAAACCATCTTGATATGAGACGAATGAGGAATTCCTCTCCAAATGAAAATCCATTCTGGTTTAAAATCTAGATTTTTTAATATCTGTCCTTTGTCTGTCCTTAGCACTTGCACTAACCGTAAAATATAATAGTGGTTACAACATTAGGATGCACCTTTTTTGGATAACCTTATTGATAATAAAATACCAACCACATGTTGGTTAATTAGGGATTAAGTTTAGATTTAAGTCATTTGATCAACACCTGGAACTAGATTGTCGGAGAATGCTTAACTGAGTAAAGGTAGCAATAGATTGCTTGCAAAGTAGTGTGGTAGACACAATGTGTGAATATGAATTTAAGTCACATTGTGAAAGCAAATGACAAATCAACAACGACTGAAATGATGCTGACAATATTCAAAATTGCTTTTTAAATACAGAACACACAGCTACAGGCTTTTAAGCTATGTGCAAGAGGTTTTTACATTTCATCACAGCCCAGGGAGAGAAGGAAAACAATGTGTTATTCAATAGAAGAAAGTAACATGTAAAAATTGTAAGTTTTTCCCCCTTCCATAAGGTAATTATGCATGCAGAATTGAAAGGGTAAATAAATCCACTGGAAACCAATGGAAGAGAATTGAGAAGAGACAGGAAGTTGAACCGAATATGAAATATGCTACCCATAAGAAAAATGAAGAGTTTATAAAGTGGAGTAGTAAAAAAAAAACATGAGAAGGCTTTGTTTACTTATTGTCAAGACATTCTGTTCACAAGAAGAGTGTCAAGCAGCTTTAAGTTGTAATAAAAAGAAAGTAGGTGCTAAAGGCAGGAAGAATTGATAACAACTAAAATCACCCATGTATACATTTTTAAATATTGAATAATGTAGTTACAAAATTAAAAGGCAGGAAAACAATATATCTGAAGTACCATGAACTAAAGAACTGTAGCATCAAAGACATAAATATTTCAAACTAAGATTGTAACTTTGTTTAATGTGACGGACTTTCCAAGTACAGAACTGTTTTTTGAAGGATTCGGGCAATCAGAAGTTTGGAAGATGAATGGATACATAGCTGCAAGCCATTTGATCAGATTCTTCTTTGTTTTACTAGAGTTACGCTGATAAATTGAACTGTCTCTCAAGCTTTTTTCCACCAAATGATTCATGATAATATCTAACACCGAGTTGCTCCCCACTTTTGAAATTTGATTCCAGCCGCTTTGCTCCGAACCGACACGCTGAAGGAAATTTGCTGCACAATATGTTTTATGACTTGGTCATGTTTCCTAGAACCAGGTAGAGCAGGCAGACCATGAGATCCATCAATGTGCCCAAGGCTTTTATATTGGAATTCAGTGATGTAGTTAAAACCATAGGATAATCACCTTTATGCATTTATTTGGTGCCTGTCTTCCACATGCCTTTCTGTGCCTTGTGCTGACACTCACCATTCTACCCCAGTTGGAACACAACTGAGTGAAGGCTATAGATTTGCCATATGCAGGAGTGGCAAGAGGGGAATAAGCACACAGGGCTCAGAGGTTTTGGCTTTAGATTACACCATACTGTAGTGAGTGGTAATAGTCTGGGCTAGCTGACTGGGCAAGCAATTTAAAAACTCGTAAAAGTCAAATGCATTAAATAAAACCCCAAAAGCTTTTTAAAATGTTTGAAAGTGTTTTAAGTAATTAAAAAATTTATATCAAACACAACAAATTTATTACTCCTACCCTTCTTTCTCACAGTCATAAAATCTCACTCTAATGAATGAGCTCACAAATTGTGGGCTAGATTTTAAATGGCGTTGAGCAGATTCTCCTGCATATGCACCAGGGGGAATGCAGAAGGTTTGCGTTGGGGGTTCACTGGCCGATCATAGTTGGGGAAATGCTGTAAGGAGGTCAGTGGCAATTTCATGTCGTAGGTAGCACACACTTCAGTACTCAACAACAGTGAGCATTTGTGTTCACACGTGAGCCTGAGACATTCTGGTACTTTGGATGAGAAATGCTGCCAGTTCCAATCACAGGCATTTCCCTTTTAGTTCCAGACAAGAATGTTTGCCTTTAAATCATCAAAAAAAGCCCCCAATAATATTGGCACTATGGCCTCCAAGGCTACATTTCACTTTTGTAACTCCCAACTCATAATTAAATAAAACATTAAATAATTGGTCAATAAAATCATTAGTAAGACCGCCATTATGTATTGGGAATTCCATCCATTTTCACGTGCACCTTATTTTATAAAATAATTGAAGATACAATATAGGAGTGGATAACATACTTAAAATTTTCCATCTGACACACATGATAAAAAGGCATATGACACAATGTGCATTTTAATGAATGTAAATATCTACCACCCTCCTTCAATTGTATCACAATAATTGCATCATCTATAAACAAAATAAAATAAAATGCTTCACTTTGGCCCATAAAAAAATGAAATCTTTAAATCCCATTTAATCCTCCATCTTTATCAAAATTGTTTCCCACAGTAAACTGTGATTAAATAGATGGTCAATAAATCAAAGGTAGACAAAAATGCTGGAGAAACTCAGCGGGTGAGGTAGCATCTATGGAGCAAAGGAAATAGGCAACGTTTCGGGCCGAAACCCTTCTTCAGACTGATAAATCAATGCAGGAGCTATTCATTAATTCATTTACTTCTGACAAACTGAAGTTTATAGACAATAGACAATGGACAATAGGTGCAGGAGTAGGCCATTCGGCCCTTCGAGCCAGCACCGCCTTTCAATGTGATCATGGCTGATCAGCCCCAAACAGTACCCCATTCCTGCCTTCTTAAGTTTAGTCAAAGTATAAAAACGTTGTCCATGATAATTTTTAAATGATTTTTGCTTTAACAAGTATTTTAGTATTTTATATAGTACTTATTATATAGTGTATTATTTTAGTAAAATTAAAACAAAATATAATGGTCCAGATTTCACCACTAACTTAATAAAGGACCTACCTATCTATCAACTATATCCATTAAACCCACTGCTCAAAATGTCTTCCTTAAGTCTCTGTTATTCCTTAATATCAGTAATTTAACCATCATTTTTAAACTCATGAAATGTCGCAGGAACACTGTGAGGTCACCTGGGAAGAATATAGATATACAAATCCTCAATTATCAACAACATCAATTATCAAGAAGATTCTGCTGCAGTGAAATCGTTATGAGTTTTTTTCCAATTATGCTACAACGAATAAAATGATACATATATTATTATGTACTCAGATATGGAATTAGATGGGCATGTCAAAGTCAGTATTTTAATCACCATCCCAAATTGCTATATAGATTACAAAACATTATGTACAGTACTTGTTAATTTTGCCCTCTATTAGTGATTTTTGTAGTAAATCTAGATAGAAACCAGGCTCAGCTGCTTTAGTAGACAAATTGTACTATGGATAAGTATGTTATGTTTTTCCAGTGTGTATGAATTTTCCAGATCACATAAAAATGGGGTTGATCCTTCAAAGGATTTCTGGTAGAAAGCAGCAAAAAAGTGTTACCATTAGGGCGGCACAGTGGCGCAGAGGTAGAGTTGCTGCCTTACGGCGTTAGAGACCCATGTTCGATTCTGACTATGGATGCTGTCTGTATGGAGTTTGTACGTTCTCCCCGTGACCTGCGTGGGTTTTCTCCTGGTTCTCCAGTTTCCTCCCACACTTTAAAGACCCAAACATAGGTTAATTGGCTTGGTGTCATTGAAAATTGACCCTAATGTGTGTAGGAAAGTGTTAGTGTGCGGGAATCACTGGTTGGCACAGACTCGGTGGGCCGAAGGGCCTGTTTCCATGCTGTATCTTTAAACTAAACTAAACATTACCACACGTGGGGAAATTGGCCACTTCTTCAGTTATATACTGGTATATACAGTTATATTCTGGTATAGACACAAAAAGCTGGAGTAACTCAGCGGGACAGACAGCATCTCTGGAGAGAAGGAAAGGCATCTCTCCAGAGATGCTGTCTGCCCTGCTGAGTTACTCCAGCTTTTTTGTATCTCTCTTCGGTTTAAACCAGCATCTGCAGTTCTTTCTTGCATATATACTGGCATAAATTGGTAAAAGAGGTTCAACTCATTCTGGAGCACACCTCTGCTACGTTACTGTCGGTTTTTGCCAGGATCATGGCCTTTGCAGTTTCCAGTGCAACCCAATTGTCTCCCAAAATTAAACAAATAAATTAAAGCCAGGGTCTGTGCTGTTGATGGTCTGAGAAAAGGCCGAGGTGGATCATCCACATCATTGAAGATGCTTGAAAACACTTGATTCTCATTCATATATTGGGGTCCATCGTCGCTGAGGATGGGGATCATCTTGGAACCTCTTCATCTTGTTAGTTATTGCTTACCCACCATCATTCCCATTAGATGTAGAAGAACTGCAGACCTTTGATATATTTAGTTTAGTTTAGAGATACAGCGCGGAAACAGGCTCTTCGGCACACCAGGTCCACGTTGACCAGTGATCCCCGCACACTAATACTATCTTAAACACACTAGGGACAATTTACATTATATACCAATCCAATTAATCTACAAACCTGTATGTCTTTGGAGTGTGGGAAGAAACCACAAGATCTCAGAGATAACCCATGCAGGTCACGGGGAGAACATACAAACCCCGTACAGACAGCACCCGTAGTCAGGATTGAACCCAGGCCTCTGGTGCTGAAAGCGCTATAAGGCAGGAACTCTACCGCTGCACCACTGTGCTGCCCAATCTGACATCTATGTAGTCCTGTGCTGCAGCTTCCCTGCGATGGCTCTTCATTTTTTGGGAAGCCTGCGCCATTCCTAGCATACATATCTGGACCAGAGTTGGTTATTTAGCTCGACAGTAATGAAGGACATCCATGAAGGAGCACAATTTCGTCTATTAAGGGAAGAACAAAGTCTGGAGATCATTAGGAGAATCTTCACCATGTCAGTTGTGATACCATAACCCTTTACGGCAGGGGTTCCCAACCTTTTTCGTTCCCGTTTACCCCTGGCAACTTTAATAGCACATAACAAAGTTATTTCACTTATTTTTGAACAACTAATGATGAACAGATACCGGGTTACCAGAACCAAACACAGTCAGTCAATGAGAAAAAATATGTATAAATCCAGAATCAACAAATTTACCCCCTGGGTAGGTGAAATGTATCCCAGGTTTGGAACCCTTGCTTTACGGAGTGCAATGTGAATGATAAGAACTTCCATCGCTACTCACTCCTAACTGTATGCCATTGAGCTACCATATCGAGTGGGGTCTGTCTACCGATGAGACAGGATCTCCAGGGACTGAGGTAGCAATCTGGGATGCTGTCTAAAAAGTCAGATTCTGTGAGTATGTTGTATTGCGGCGCCGTACCATGGCAACCTCGCAACGGTCTGTCTTGTCCTTTTCTTTTTTTGTTGTTTTTTAGTCCGTTGTCAAATGTATGTTTTAGTGGATCTTTCGTTGTGTATGTGGGGGGTGGGGGTGTTGGGGAAACTTTTTTTTATCTCTTTCCTCGACGGAGATGTGGCATTTTCCGTATCGTATCTCCGTCTGCACGGCAGCCTAACATCGTGGAGCTGGTGGTCCCTTTGCCGGGGATCAACTTTTGGGAGCTCAAACCTCGGGAGCCTGCGGACTTAACATCGTGGAGTTTGCGATCCCTTTGTCAGGGATCGACTTCGGGAGCTCCAACCACAGGAGCTTCGATGGCTCCGACGCGGGAGCTTCAATCGCCCTGATTGCAGGAGCTTCGACCGCCCCGACTGCGGATGCTTCGACTGCCCGACCCGCGGGAGAAAAGGAGGGAAGAAGATAATATGATATCATTGCACTGTGGTGGATATTTATGCTAATTTTTTATGAAGTTGTGTGTCTTGCTGCTTTTTTGGTATGACTATGGCAAATCAAATTCATTGTATGTTATTACATACTTGGCTAATAAATTATTTGTGTCTTGTATGTGATATTCTCACAAGACAGGCCTATTTTGGATATCCACAAGAAAGATTCTAGAGCCAAGTCAGTTCAATAAGCACATGATCTTGACCGGTAGCCCTTTTGATTACATTTTTATTTTATTGCAACGGGTTGATACAACTGAATGGCTTGGCATGTCACTTCAGAAGCCATTTGAAGGTTAGCCACAATGTTATGAGTTCTGGGGTCACCCGTAAGCCAGACAGGCAAGGATGGCAATTTTTCCTCCTTACAGGATTTGAGTAAAGAGAACGTCAGAAATTTCACAATCATCATTTACAACAGTAGCTTTTTATCCAGGTTATTTAATTAAACTAATTTTAAATTGGTTAATGAAATACCCCAAATGTACCCAAAATACCCTAATTAAATACCCTGCTGTGATGGCATCTGAATTCATGATTCTGAACCATTAATCCAGGCCTTTTGAATATAACAACTAAAGTGTCATTTAATTATAATAAACATATCAGGTGCAATGAATAAGGCATTTACCAAATATAGCAGCTCAACGTTTATTTTCTGTATTTGTAGAAATACAATTTGATACTTTTCTACCCATTATATAATGCCAACTCTTCAAATATTTGAAATGTTATTTGTTGCGTATAAACTAAATTAACTTCACAATAACATTCAGCAGTCCTGGTACATGATTATATATTTTGTAGAAAATATAGTTTTAATAACACCAAGACATTAAGGGTTTCTGTTAATCTCTTGTCTAAACTCCTCTTCATTCTAACTAATCCTTGGTGCCTATTTAATCTTTGAATATATTTTCCTTGATGATTTTCTTCCCTTCCCTTTAGTTCCCTGTGAAGTTAGCACAATCCTGCAGTATAATTCCATGAGAACTGGCTCTTTTCCAAATCGCATTTATATTTTAGCATTGGAAAGATATTTAAAACAATAGGCATCAAAGTCAAACCTAATATTGTTCTCACCTGACTTTCACACACAGGGAGTTCCCAATACAAGGCACTGGACACCAGTGGAGTGTTGAATAAATTACACTCTTGAATGCCAAGCTAGATGCATTATGAGCAAGAGAATGTCTTGCCCATTTGAATCTGCTCCACCATTCACAAAGATCAAAGCAGATCTTCTATTATTTGCATATCCCCTGATTCTTCTAATGCCCTATTTGTCTCTGTTTTCAATTAAAGCAAAGTCTGAACTACCACAATCTTCCGGAATAGAGAATTCAAATGTCACCATCCTCTGAACAATGACATTTCTCCTGATCTCAGTCATAAAGACTTTTCCTCAAACTATGCTCCCTGGTTCAAGTCTCCTCAGCCAAGGGAAACATCCTTCCTTCATCCAACCAGCCAAACCCTTGTCGAAGATAGATAAAAAATGCTGGAGTAACTCAGCGGGTCAGGCAGCATCTTTGGAGAAAAGGAATAGGTGACGTTACGGGTTGGAACCCTTCTCTGCTTGACCCGCTGAGTTGCTCCAGCATTTTGTGTCCATCTTCGGTATAAGCCAGCACCTGAGTTCCTTCCGACACCCTCTAAGAATGTGGTAAGTTTCTACGAGTTTCCTCCTATTCTTCTAAACTCCAAAGAATATGGTCTACTAAATTTCTCCTCGTATGGCAAACCTGTAACCCCTGAAATCAGTGTAATAAATGTTTGTTGTTCCCAATAACTATTCTAACAGCCAGGTTCTCAAATCTCTCCAAAGGATTAGTTAAACATGATTTTCCCTTCATAACTTATGTTGACTGCCAAAAAAAGACACAAAGTGCCAGGAGAATATTAACACAGCCAGGAGAATATGGACTTGCGATGTTACGGATCAGGGTCCTTCCTTCGACTAGTCTGAAGAAGGGTCCCAACCTGAAACATCACCTATCCATATTTTCCAAAGCTTTGCACATGCGCCCTGTCATTGAGTGAATTTTCATGGAATTCGAGTTTCCTCCCACATCAAAACATGTGTCAGTGTGTTAATTGGCCACTATAAACTGCCCCTTGAGTGAAGGTGAATGGTAGAAATTGTGGGCAATTCCTGGAAATCTGGGGAGAAAAGATCATAGGGAAAATCAGTGGGAAATGGGATCACTCCATGAGGTTTCATAGACTCAACGGGCCAAAATGGCCTTCTTCAATGTCATAGGGAAATAGGGAAGAATGGCTCTTTGTTCAATCTGTGGCCACTTTTTGCCAGCAAAGGTAAGGCAATTAATGGTGCCTGAAAAATTCACTACCTTAAATTCTTTGGTTTGGAATCCTCCCAGGCCATTACTAAAAATATGTGTGGGATACTGGCAGGCAATTGCATCAACTTTGCCTACAATGAGCGCAGTCAGGATGAAGGGATATATCAGAAAGTACTCTGGTTGGTTTTCCACTGTTGTAGGTTGTCATCAGTACTTTAAGTTTGCAAGTGAGACAAATTGGTTAAGAGATCAATAATACTTAATGGAAAATTGCATCAAAGGATTGTGAATGACAACCACTGTATTACTTTACTGTAGTTTCCCCTGAGTTTACGCCTTCACAATATTCTGCAACAAAAAATGGGCAGTAAAAACAAATGTGAGTGTGAAATAGATTTTGATTTTGATTACCTGGGCAATAAACATAGAGATTCCATCACCAACCCAGGCGATAGGAGTACTATTTTCATATTCACAATGGAAATGAAAGTCAGGCTGTCATTACAATATAATCTATTTGTTGATATGCAGGAAATAGAAACCAACAATCTACTGCTGGTATCTCACACAAAGAAATTAAAATAACTTTGGTCAACTTCTGTTAATATCACACAATTATGGTTTAAATAAACTGTAAAATATATATTTTTTAACTGGTCCATTCTTTTCACAGTCCTCCCTCTTCTAAACAATGTGGGCGACAGTGGTAGCGTTACTGCCTTATAGTGCCAGAGACCCAGGTTCAATCCTGATTACGGGTGCTCTCTGTACGGAGTTTGCACATTCTCCATGTGACTGTGTGGGTTTATTCCGGGTGCTCTGGTTTCCTCTCACATTCCAAACATGCAGGTTTGCAGTTTAATTGATAAATTGTTTCTACGGTGTAGGATAGAACTATATACGGGATGATTGTTGGTCGGCAGGGACTCTGCAGGCCGAAGGGCCTGTTTCCATGCCGTATCTCCAATCAAAGATGTTCTATGAATGTCACAGTGGCTCACCAGGGTCTTATATGAATATAGCATATCATGTGTGATTTGACTGATAAGCATTACAACTTAGCTGTTTGTATCTTTAAAAAGTTTTCCAATCACAAATATAAATCACATTTTCCCCTTTTGTGCTCAAAAATCAACTGTTGCAATGCAGTGCTGACCTAACTGAAAGTAACTAACATAAAGTAACCATGTAAATGAATGATATTCTATTTTATGTGTATCTTTATATACCAGCTAGTCAGGAATATTCAGACATAGTCATACAGCATGGAAACAGGCCCTTCGGCCCCCAACTTGCCCAGAACCAGACCATCCCCCGTCTATACTAGGTCCACCTGCCTGCATTTGGCCCATATCCTTCTAAACCTATCCTATCCATGTACCTATCTAAATATATTTTAAACATACATATGTGCTTGTTGTCAGTGGTCACTGCAATTTCTTATTAATGAACACAGTCAATTGTGTTCAGTGGTGATGATGATGATGATGAAAGTTCAACATAGGTTGCAGATGATTTAAAATAGACACAAAGTGCTGGAGTATCTCAGCGGGTCATGCAGCATCTCTGGAGAACGTGGATGAGTTCAATCGTCACCAATCCATGTTCTCCAGAGGTGTTGCCTGACCCGCTGTTACTTTAGAACTTTGTGTCTTTTTGATAAAGCATCTGCAGTTCCTTGTTTCTATATTTTAAAATAGATTAATTATTGTAATTAAATAATACAAATAAAATAATAAGAGGGGATACAGTGGCATATCAATACGCACGGACGAAGATGACTGCAATCTGATTAAAAGTGATATTGTGGTGCGCAGTTTGTGGAAGCAAGCTTCTAAAAGCAATGGCGTACCATTTCAAAAGTAAAATGTTGGTGCCAACGCAAGAGGAGCATCGAGAGAAAGATAATGCATTACATGCAAATTTCAGAAATGCAACCATTCATTTTATGCAAACAATGAAAATAATGGTAGCTGCAGCGTATTTTTCGCGGTTTGGTTCCGAAATAACGCGGGCAGAAGGCAAAGTTGCGCGCAGTAAGTACATCAGGACGCGCGGGCGCTCAAAATGCAGCAGCCAATTCCGAATCGTGCGTTTAAAAAGTTGTTAAAAGGCACGAGGTAACCGGGGGATCAAATCGTTAATTTGGTCATCACCACCAAAGATTTGAAATAATATGACTCGTAGTTCAATCCAATTTTGTGTCTGACCATATTGTTTTTCTTAAACCCTTAACATTGACGGGTCTGATCTGATCTGATGGCAAAGTGTTTATCTATTCGGGGGAGAGTGCGAGAGAGGGCCGTGTGAAGGGAATGAGTGGCTGAGGGTTACCTCCGGCAGTTGCCGACACCTGCCGTGTGCGTCCACCGGGTCGGCTCGCTGCTGCTGTCGGGCGAAGCGCTTGGCGCTCGGTCGCCAAACACCCCGGGGCGGCTCCGGATCACCACCGAGCCGGCTCTCCTACCCGGTCTCTTCTCGTTGAATCTCATGTTGCAAACGCATCTCAAGGCACAGAACTAAACCTGGGCAACGGAAACAGTGAGATCCCGAGCAATACAGAAATTGCCAAACGACAGCGGCGCTTTTAAGAAAGAACCGATTATATAATCAGTGCAGTTCTGTCACTCTTCATGTCAAGTAATCGAGTAAATCTGACTCTTAGTATGTAGGATAAATAAACATTAAATAGGTCAGGGAGGTTGTCCCCCAGTTGTATTCCACTGAGATCGGATTGTACTTTTCCTCGTCCTCCCTTCGGTGAAAGCAAATCTCTATAACTGGAAAAGGAGGAAATGATCCACTGACCTAAATATTTTTCCAAACATCTGTGACCTTTTTCTGCCTCCTGTGGGTGGAGACAGGCGCGGGTCCAGGGAGCGGAGCCAATAGAGATCTGCGGCAGGGAGGCGAGTTGTTGTGGCGGGTTGGGGTATATTTGCCATGCTTGGCACGTCGAAGGGTTTCGGTCCTCACAAGAGCCTTGCCCGACTCACTGTGGAGGGGGATTAATTAATTAGCAAGGGACGGCCGCGCAATTCATTGATAAATAGGCGTGAGGCGGCGATCCAAGTATTGGCGGGCAAGAGATGAACCCTCCTCTTGGTTCACTCCGAGCTGACAGCACATTGACGCTGGCTGCACGGTGAAGTGCGGGCTTTTTTTTCTCTTTTGGAAAGTAGGTCAGTAACTTCGATGCACTGTCTTCTTCCGTCATTGCGCTGAAATTAGACACTTGTTATGTAAGATGTTACGACGTTTCGAAATACGGCACAGAAGCCGCTACGAAGTGTACCTGCGATTCTGAAGCGTTTCGCTGCGCTGGCAGCAGCAACCGCTGGAGTGAATGGCAAGCAGATGAAAACAATTGCGCAGTCAAGCATCAAGACAACAGTCCAGAATAGACACTAGACCTAGAATAGACACAAAAAGCAGGAGTAACTCAGCGGGTCAGGCAGCATCTACACATTTAGTCCAGAACCTCGCCCGGACAACGCCAAATAAAACTAAGGCATTTGAAAATCACGTTAACGCAGTATTAAGTAATTCAAAGCCGTCTTAACACAAATGATTAACATTCATTATTAATTTTGATGGGAGCGCATTGAGGCTGAGGGGTGCTCTTCTGGAGATGTATAAAATAATCAGGGGAATAGATAGGGTAAATGCACAGTTTTTTAAACCCTGAATCATAAACAAGAGGGCATATGTTTAAGGAGAGAAAGGAAAGATAAGGGGCACCATTTTCATCAAAGGGTGGTGGGTATATAGAACGAGCTGCCAGATGAGATAGTTAAGGCAGTTAATTTAGTTTAGTTTAGATATACAGCGTACAAATAAGTCCTGAGCCTTTCAGCCCACTAGTGAGTCCCACCCACTATGGACATTTTACAATTTTATCAAGCCAATTCCTACTAACCCATATGTCTTTGGAGTGTGGGAGGAAACGGGAGCTCCCGGAGAAAATCCATGCAGTCACGGGGAGAGCGTACGGACTCCACACAGACAGCACCCATAGTCAGGATCGAACGGCGGGTCTCAGGCGCTGTAAGTCAGCAACTCTAGCTCTGTGCCGCACCGTAACAACATTTAAAGGACATTTGCACAGGTACATGGATAGGAAAGGGTTAAAGGGATTTGGACAAACATGGGCAGGTGGGACTAGTGTAGATGGGACATCTTGGTCATCAAGGGCAAATTGGGCCACAGGGCCTTCGGTGCTCAATGACAATATGTCTTCTGTATCATATCAATCTGACATCAACCTCCTGTCTTAATCTGTTGACATCTCAGTTTGCTGACCCATGTGGCACATTGGGAGCTAATTGATTCTAGCCAGTCGCGATCTGAACCCATAACCTGCCTCAGAAACATGTCTCACATCTGAGCTACAGCTGACAAATGTACAGTACTGTGGCTGTTGGTAGGCAATTGAACAATAACTTTGATCTTGCTGGTCTGCTCTTCACAACCCAGGTTCGATCCTGACCTTGGGTGCTGTCTGTGTGGAGTTTGCACGTTCTCCATATGACCATGAGATTCCTCCAGTTGCTCCGGCTTTCTCCCACATCCCAAAGATGGGTGAGTTTGTAGTTTAATTCTCCTCTGTAAATTGCCCCTAAATGTGTAAGGAAAGTGGGATAACATAGAACTAATGTGAATGGGTGATCAATGGTTGGCATGGACTCGGTGAGCCAAAGTGCCTGTTTCCTTGCTGTATCACTGAAACTAAAAGTAAACTAAAGCTCTTATGGTTGTAGGTGGGTCAATGTGCTATTTAAAATGTCATGCTTTTTGTTTTGTTATAATATAAAATATACCTGAAAAACTAATTTGTTGAAAACAGTATTCACATTGTCACTGCACACCAACTAGAAACGCTGATAATTTTAATGATTCACATACGAAACTAAAATTAAATTCAGTTCCACCAATCAGTTTCACCTAGTTTGGAATGAATGACAGCCTCAAAGGTGTTGTCTTTGATCATTCCACAATGATTACAGCATAAGAATGCCTGAAACTAAAATGCACAAAACAAAATGCCCTAAACAAGTATGTACTGTAATTCCAAATGGCACGATTTCTCAGTCCCAACTGCAACTGGCCATAACCTGCTGCCTCCCTCCAGTTATCCCGCAAACTGTCGTCCCTCCCCTTGCTCAGCCATCATCAATCTTAATGCCCCGTGGGCGCTTCCCACAGCTGACCTTGGGGAGCTGAAGGCAAAACCACCTTCTTCTTAACCGCCCTTTGTCCAGCATCCATCGCTGTCTCACTCCACCTCTTCACCGGCTCCCGGTCTTCGAGGGCAAGCGGGGGCCGGGCACGGTGGCTTCCTTCCACCGGTTCTGCAGTGGGCGAGCTAGACAGCAGCTCACCATCCACGACATTACACATACAGTAGGGAGCCCGTGTCATGGGGGGGGTTCAGGTAGAATAGCCCAGGGTTTGGAAAATGGTTAGGAGATGACAGGTCCAGCACATGGAGATTACAATTAAACCAGGGACGTTAATATAACCATTTGGAGAGAATGGGATCAAAGAGCAGGATGAGTTGTCAGGGAAGCCAGCAACAGCAGATAGATCGATTGGAGAGGGTGACAGGCCATTTCACCATATTCACCGTTTCTGCCCAGTGCTTTCCAGGTTGAAGTAGCCTAATTAACATGATTGTGATAAATCCATGAGAGAAAAATATATTTCTGTAATAGTCATAATTTCTTCAAAGAATTCAGAAGCTTTGAAGATTTGTGCTTGTGAATTGATGTATTGTGTTGGCATAAATCTCCTTAGCTTGAAACATAATAGAATATGTTAAAAATAATTTTAAGATGTCTCTTGCAGGATCAGGTAAAACAGGTTGCTGCTATCTCTGTAACTAAACTTTGTGAGGCACATGGCCAATCTATAAATATAAACTAACCAAAGCAACATAATAACTTTTTTTGTAAACGTAATCTATTATTAACAAACGTTTTGAAGTAGAAAGGATGTGGTACCATATCCATCAGATGGCAGATGGATAATACAGTGCCCTCCATAATGTTTGGAACAAATACCCATCATTTATTTATTTGCTTCTGTACGCCACAAATTTGAGATTTGTAATAGAAAAAATCCCATGAGATTTTATTAAAATGTATTTTTATACATTTTGGTATCACCATGTAGAAATTACAGCTGTGTGTATACATCGTCCACCCATTTCAGGGCACCATAATATTTGGGACACATGGCTTCACAGGTGTTTGTAATTGCTCAGGTGTGTTTAAATGCCTTTTTAATGCAGGGATATACGAGAGCTCTCAGCACCTAGTCTTTCCTCCAGTCCTTCCATCACCTTTGGAAACTTTTATTGCTGTTTATCAACATAAGGACCAAAGTTGTGCCAATTAAAGTCAAATAAGTCATTATGAGACTGAGAAACAAGAATAAAACTGTTAGAGACATCAGCCAAACCACAGGCTTACCAAAATCAACTGTTTGGAACATCATTAAGAAGAAAGAGAGCACTGGTGAGCTTACTAATCGCTAAGGGACTGGCATGCCCTCTCATGGATGAACTGAGTCCCTGACCAATTTCAATTTTAGAGACCCCCAAATCAAGATCCCTTTGAAGCAGACATGCATGAGGCCCATGCCAAATTGCACTCATTGCCCCCCCCCCCCCCTCTGATAGGGCCTGGGGACTGGCAGGCCAAGGAAGACCTCCACAGTTGATGACAGAATAATTCTCTCTAGAATAAAGAAAAATCCCCAAACACCTGACCGGCAGATCAGAAACATTCAGGAGTCAGGTGTGGATTTGTCAATGACCACTGTCCGCAGAAGACCTCATGGAAGAAATACAGAGGCTACACTGCAGGATGCAAACCACTGGTTAGCTGCAAAAATAGGATGGCCAGATTGCCAAGAAGTACTTAAAAGAGCAACCGCAGTTCTGGAAAAAGGTCTTGTGGACAGATGAGACGAAGATTAACTTATACTTGAATGATGGCAAGTGCAAAATATGGAGGAGAGAAGGAACTGCCCAAGATCCAAAGCATACCACCTCATCTGTGAAACATGGTGGTGAGGGTGTTATGGCCTGGGCATGTGTGGCTGCTGAGGGTACTGGCTCACTTATCTTCATTGATGATACAACTGCTGGTGGAGGTAGCCTAATGACCTCTGAAGTGTATAGACACATCCTATCTGCTCATTCAAACAAATGCCTCAAAACTCAATGGCCTGCAGTTCATTCTACAGCAAGACAATGATCCCAAACATACTGCTAAAGCAACAAAGGTTTTCAAAGCTAAAAGATTGTCAATTCTTGAGTGGCCAAGTCAATCACCCGATCTGAACCGAATTGAGCATGTCTTTTATATGCTGAAGAGAAAACTGAAGGGGACTAGCCCCCAAAACAAGCATAAGTTAAAGATGGCTGCAATACAGGCCTGGCAGAGCATCACCAGAGAAGACACCCAGCAACTGGTGATGTCCATGAATCGCACTACAAGCAGTCATTGTATGCAAAGAATATGCAACAAAATACTAAACATAACTACTTTCATTTACATGACATTGTTGTGTCCCAAACAAAATGGTGCTTTGATGGGGAGACTATGTATAAACACTGCTGTAATTTCTACATGGCCTTTATTAAAATCTGACAACGTGTACTTTAACCACATGTAACTAGTAGAGTGGATAAGGGAGAACCAGTGGATGTGTTATATCTGGACTTTCAGAAGGCTTTCGACAAGGTCCCACATAAGAGATTAGTATACAAACTTAAAGCACACGGTATTGGGGGTTCAGTAATGATGTGAATAGAGAACTGGCTGACAAACAGGAAGCAAAGAGTAGGAGTAAACCGGTCCTTTTCACAATGGCAGGCAGTGACTAGTGGGGTACCGCAAGGCTCAGTGCTGGGACCCCAGCTATTTACAATATATAATTAATGATTTGGATGAGGGAATTGAATGCAACATCTCCAAGTTTGCGGATGACACTAAGCTGGGGGGCAGTGTTAGCTGTGAAGAGGATGCTAGGAGGCTGCAAGGTGACTTGGATAGGCTGGGTGAGTGGGCTAATGCATGGCAGATGCAGTATAATGTGGATCAATGTGAGGTTATCCACTTTGGTGGCAAAAACAGGAAAGTAGACTATTACCTAAATGGTGGCCGATTAGGAAAAGGGGAGATGCAACGAGACCTGGGTGTCATGGTACACCAGACATTGAAAGTAGGCATGCAGGTGCAGCAGGCAGTGAAGAAAGCGAATGGTATGTTAGCATTCATAGCAAAAGGATTTGAGTACAAAAGCAGGAAGGTTCTACTGCAGTTGTACAGGGTCTTGGTGAGACCACACCTGGAGTAGTGCGTACAGTTTTGGTCTCCAAATCTGAGGAAGGACATTATCGCCATAGTGCAGAGAAGGGTCACCAGACTGATTCCTGGGATGTCAGGACTTTCATATGAGGAAAGACTGGATAGACTCGGCTTGTACTCGCTAGAATTTAGGAGATTGAGGGGGGATCTTATAGAAACTTACAAAATTCTTAAGGGGTTGGTCAGGCCAGATGCAGGAAGATTGTTCCCGATGTTGGGAAAGTCCAGGACAAGGGGTCACAGCTTAAGGATAGAGGGGAAATCCTTTAGGACCGAGATGAGAAAAACATTTTTCACACAGAGAGTGGTGAATCTCTGGAACTCTGCCACAGAAGGTAGTTGAGGCCAGTTCATTGGCTATATTTAAGAGGGAGTTAGATGTGGCCCTTGTGGCTAAAGGGATCAGAGGGTATGGAGAGAAGGCAGGTACGAGACACTGAGTTGGATGATCAGCCATGATCATATTGAATGGCAGTGCAGGCTCGAAGGGCCGAATGACCTACTCCTGCACCTATGTTCTATGTTTCTATTACAAATCTCAAGTTGTGGAGTACAGAGGCAAATAAATGAATGATGGGTTTTTGTCCCAAACATTATGGATGGCACTGTAACCACACATTAACCATGTGCTTAGGAATCTGAATGGAGGAGTTTTTATCTCTATGGATCTCTATGAAAAAATACTGGAAATTATTACGGATTAGGTCTCATCAAGAGCTTTTGCCTATTCAGAGCTACATTAATCTCTGATTTGTAGAAGCAGCTACCATTTCTATCTCCATCCTATATCATCACCCCTATTAGAACAAGATGGCAGAAAAATATAATAGCATACCGAATCAGAAGCTACTTCCATAAGATGAGCAGTACTACACAAACATGTTTATTATTTGCCTGCTAGAGATGCTAAAATAGCCCAAAGAATCCTCACTATTTAATTACTTTATTACAGGATGTCTGATCCATTAATGTTAATCAGTTAGGAAAATACAAAGACAAGAAATATAGTGGAGTACATTCTGAAGTTAGGAGATAAGAAGGAACATTTTATGGTCTTAAAACATTTTGAGCTATATTATCATCCCCTAATTCAAGTCGAATAATTTCAGATAAATGTCTGAGATATTTGTCTAAAAATAAAAATTTATTGCCACTAAAGCAGAAAGTGATGGCATGTGTCTACAAGTTGTAATGAAAATTGAATGATATTTGACTGGATTCTCTATCTGGGTGGTGAAAGTAGAAATTTAGCTAACACTTATTTGTCATTTGTCAGGTCAATTAGCTCTACAAAGTTAATCTGAACAACTGGCTTTCGAGGTCTAAATGAAGACTAACTTCCCACTTTGGAAAATGGTTCTGCTTCGCATTGCTGAATAATTGCTACTAATTCAGCAATGAAATGACAAAACCTTCCAGAGTATTGATGACACAACAAAAGTGTTTGATGTCACATTTGAGCATCAGCATTGAATGGTATTTTCTACTGCCTACATCGTTGAATTTTCCACCATTATCTTCTTAGACAGTGCCTTAGGAGCGATCACTTGCCAATTCTTTCCCCAATCCTCATGTTATCTCCCTTCTTCTCTTTCAGAGCTGTTGAAGGTCCCCACGCAAAAAATCAAACTGTCCATTTTTCTCCACACATGACCCATTAAGTATCACCAGCAGATTGTTGCTCCAGATTCCAGCATCTGCAGTTCCCCGAGTCCCCTCTGACTTATTTTCATACTGGTCTTATGCACTCTTGAAGAAGAAGATGAGGCCAATATGGGAACCACAGATTCTTCCGTAGATGAGCAGGAGATGCCCAATGGGGCAGTGGGTGAGTAGTTTGTGAGGTGGAGAACTCATTCATTTTCTCAAGGCTGTTGTGCACTCGCTCCCAGTGCACAGATTTGAGGTTCTCAATGCATTTCAAATGCTGCTTCTCTACTTTGAGGCATCATATTGAGAGATTGCCAGGATACAATAGAGATGTTGCATTTCTTCAAAGAAGATTTAAACACATCCCTCAATCTTTTCCTCTGTTCTCTTTGTAATTTGAGTTTGGAATAGTGTACCTGTTTCAAGTCAAGTCAAGTCACATTTATTTATATAGCACATTTAAAAAACAACTCTCGTTGGCCAAAGTGCTTTACATTTGTTATAATAATAGCATAACAAAACAAACTACATACATATATACATGTAGCCCTCACTCAGAGGAGGCTAGTTGGATATATGTATATATGGTTTCAGGAGGCTAGTTGGATATATGTATAAAGAAGCAAGCCAATTGAATGTAACAAGAACATTTGTGCTGAGAGTGTTAGCCCAAGAAAGGACACTCTTAAAGATTTGCTTTGTTGGTCAGTCTTGGTGTGATTTTTCCAGTGTTCTGAGGTGCCTGCTGTAGGTAATACTAGTCTCAGAACATTATGAGATGCCAGGAATTGCTGCTGTCAGATGATTCGTGCCGCCTGAATTGTTGATCTTCAAACACCTCTTATCTCATTTGGCATAAGGTCACTTACTGAAAACAAGGGATGGGGGTAGGGGAAGATATATAAAAATATTTAAAAAGATGCCTATTTTAAGATCGGAAACTTGACCTTGTTGAAGAAATTTTAACCTAAAAAATTTACGCTGTTTTCCTTTTGCTCTGTGATTTGCGAACTGTTTCTGAAATGTTCTGCTTTTATATTAGATTTCTAGCATTTATAGAAACATAGAAACATAGAAATTAGGTGCAGGAGTAGGCCATTCGGCCCTTCGAGCCTGCACCGCCATTCAATATGATCATGGCTGATCATCCAACTCAGTATCCCGTACCTGCCTTCTCTCCATACCCCCTGATCCCCTTAGCCACAAGGGCCACATCTAACTCCCTCTTAAATATAGCCAATGAACTGGCCTCAACTACCCTCTGTGGCAGAGAGTTCCAGAGATTCACCACTCTCTGCGTGAAAAAAGTTCTTCTCATCTCTGTTTTAAAGGATTTCCCCTTTATCCTTAAGCTGTGACCCCTTGTCCTGGACTTCCCTAACATCGGGAACAATCTTCCTGCATCTAGCCTGTCCAACCCCTTAAGAATTTTGTAAGTTTCTATAAGATCCCCTCTCAATCTTCTAAATTCTAGAGAGTATAAAACAAGTCTATCCAGTCTTTCTTCATAAGACAGTCCTGACATCCCAGGAATCAGTCTGGTGAACCGTCTCTGCACTCCCTCTATGGCAATAATGTCCTTCCTCAGATTTGGAGACCAAAACTGTACGCAATACTCCAGGTGTGGTCTCACCAAGACCCTGTACAACTGCAGTAGAACCTCTCTGCTCCTATACTCAAATCCTTTTGCAATGAAAGCTAACATACCATTCGCTTTCTTTACTGCCTGCTGCACCTGCATGCCTACCTTCAATGACTGGTGTACCATGACACCCAGGTCTCGCTGCATCTCCCCCTTTCCCAATGCCTATCGGCCACCATTTAGATAATAGTCGCTTTCCTGCTTTTTGCCACCAAAATGGATAACCTCACATTTATCCACCATTATAGATTGTTTATGTTCATCATGTAAGAACTAAATTGTCTGGAAACTTACAGGATTTCCTTTATAAATAATCAATGAATATTTTGCATGTTTCGAGCCTCAAATTTAATATACCCGTATTTACTGGCATCTAAGACGCTAATTTGTGCTCTAAAATAAGGCCTGAAAATTTACCTGCGTCTTGGAAGCTGAAGGTTAGGCCGAACAATGCCACTTTCGAAGCAACTGCTCCGCCTGGAACTGTGTGTGAAGTGGGAAGTGGCTGTAAAAGGACAGGTCCGCTGGGGGAGGGGAGGGGGAAAGAGTTCCTTTCCACAGCGTGTGGGCAGTCTTGCCCGAGTCAGCACGAAGTAGTAAACTTGGCTGGGCTGCCAGAGGGGAGGGCAGGAGCGTTGAGAAGAAGGGGGTCGGAGATCATGCCAGCAACTCACTCACTCATCGCTGCGCTCCGGGCGCGGAGTGACCGCATTATGGCCGGGGAGGGAAGTAGCTCGGGTGTCTGCGAGCGGCTGCTGGGACCGGACAGCGGAACTGGCCGCCACCTCAGCACCTTCTGCCGACCCGCCTGTCAGCCAGCCACGGTATCCTTCAGCTCAGGCGCAACCGATGGTTGGCAGGTTGCTACTGGCTGGAAGGCTGGCTGCTCCACCCAGGTTCTCTCTCCCCGTTATGTGATCTCCCTGAGCCAGGAAGTCCCCATCCCTCAGACCTGAACTCCACAGTGCATTGTGGGACAGGCGAAGATGGAGGCTCCCCAGTCCTCCTTGCCTCCTTGAAGGAGTTTCACATCTTTCTTTCTACTGACTAAACAAAACCCTTGATCCTGCCCCGCCTTCCTTTTTTCAAAATTTAGTAATTCAAAATGGGGGTGTGTCTTTGACGCAGGTGTGTCTTCATTGCCGGGAAATACGGTATGTGTATATTATTTAATTCACACGGAGACTGATGGGAACGATGTATTCATGTATAATAATCTCCAGCCTCAATCCCAAACATATGTACATTCTTTAGAACATCCATCAAAGTATTTGTCTACGCCTCCTTAGCTATGTTAATAAACAGAGCTAACTCTTCTGACCTATGTGGCAAGAGTGCTGAATTTCAGGGGAATTAAGTTATTGGGCAACTTTGTAAAGAGCACAAAGACAGATTCCCATGAGTGGAATAAGCCCTTAAGAGCTATGGTTGGCTACAATGAGCTGAATCTACATTTCAAACCAGGACTGAAATCTCTAACGTGGAAAATGCAAGAAGTGATGGACAATTGGCTATTTAGACAATTTACGCGACAGGCCGGTAGTGACTGACCCGAAACGTCACCCATTGCATCTCTCCAGAGATGCTGCCGGTCCCACTGAGTTACTCCAGCATTTTGTGTCTATTTCCAATCGTCTTGGCCCCGCTCTGGGAGTAGTAGTGGGGGCGGATCCGGATCCGCAATGGCCGTGAGCCCCAGGCCGAGCTCGGCGATCATTTGCCTGCCTCTGCTGCTGTTGGAAGTGAGAAGTTGCGCCGGGCCAGGGTCTTGGGCCTGTCCCACTTTAGCCATCAGTTACGCGACAGGCCGGTGGCGCGCGAAGATCTTATGCAGGACGAAGTCCACACTCCTCCACACCACTCCATGCGCCCATCCCGCTCTACCCACATGCTAGCAGGTCACGCAAATGGCGCGCGAATGAAGGCCAAGTGGGACAGCCCCTGTAGCAACCGGGAGATCCAGTAGTCCTTGGCAGACCGAGCATAAGTTTCTGTGAAACAGTGGTCAAGTCTGTTCTCACCAACGTAGGTCATATCCAGTATAGATAGAGTTATAAAGAAAGCATAAAGCATGCTTGCTTTCATTGCTCGGGGCATTGAATATAAGAGTCAGGAAGTTATGATGCAACTTTACAGTACATTAGTTAGGCCACATATGGAGTTTTGCATACAGTTCTGGTGGTCCCATTGTATGAAGTATGTGGAGGCTTAGGAGAGGGTACAGGGGAAGTTTACCAGAATTATGACTGGATTAGAGGTCCTTGGCTATAAGGAGAAGTTGGACAGTCTTGGAATATTTGTTTCATCGGAACACCAGAGGTTGACAGGAGACCTGATAGAAATATATAAAATAATGAGAGGCATCGAGAGGGTAGACAGTCAGAACCTTCTTCTTCGGGTGGAAATGTGCAGGACAAGTTTTTTTCTACTCGGGCTGAACACGCAGCCAGGTGATTGGTGATGGAGGCAGAAACCATTGTGTTCTTTGAGTGTCATTTAGCTAGGTACGTGGATATATCAGGGAATGAGGGATATAGATCACGTGCAGACAGAGGAGATTAGTTTATCACGATATCATGTTTGGCACGGACATTGTGGGCCAAAGGGCCTGTTGCTGTGCTGTACTCAATGTTCTTAAAAAAATATCCTGATATTAGTGTTAGTACATTTGAACAAATGGTTGCTTAGAAACCTGCTGACTTATCATAACATATTTTAAGCTAAGAGTATTTGTAGGACGTAGTTGTAAAGAGTGTTTGGTTATTATTACTTTATATCCAGCAGAAGTAGGTCAAACATAAGAACTCCCTAAAAGGTAATGTATGGCAATATTAGTCATTGCTAAGCCACCCACTAACTGTCTTAATGAAGACAGGTTTGTTTGCAGACTTTGGCAATAGAAGCAGATTACTAATGATACAATTTTACTTCAAAATGTAGTGCACTGTTAAAAATTGAATGAGACACATTATGGAGCATGTCCATAATGTCCATTCCCATTCAGCTGGATGCAATAGTACACCCGTGAAATTTCTAGATCGGTATCTGGAGATCTGGAAGAATGAACATGAATCTACAATGGCAGCTTGGGAAATAAAATTAAGATAAAAACAAGTTTGGAATTGTATTAAAGGAACTAGGGGGGCCCAGCGAGTCAGAGAGAGTGTGAGATTTGAGACCTGGTGAGTGGAAGGAAATGATGGAATTTGACAAATGCAAGTCAAAAAGGCAGGAGCCGTAGCCCCAGAAAGTAGTTAGGGAGCAAAGGCAAACATTACCTGGTGAGTCAGGTGCCAAACAATTGGCATTTCCAATTGTTCTGATGGAGGATTGTGTTTTACTGCACCAATTAAAATTATAGCAATGAGAGAGAGGAACAAGTGGAAAAACAATCCCGAGAGAAATTATTTGAAAAAATTAGGTAGTGTGGAGGCACAAATTAGGACTTGAAAAGGAAGAGTCTGACATCTGGTGTGTGAACAAAGAATGCATAAATAAATCACTCAATAAAGCTTAAAATATGGTCATCAAATGCGAGAGTGAATTAGATTATGTGATTGCATCTTTTTCCAATGAGACAGTTCTCAGGGCCATCTTAGATAGAGAATACCATACATTTACTATTCTCGGTGAAGATGTTTTTTTCTTGTCCCCATCCTGAATGGCTGGTCCCTTATTTTGCAATCCCTGATTCTGAACACACCATCAGTTGTGCATTCACCCCATCAATCTCCATAAGAATTTTTGTATTTCCCCCGAGTTCTTCTCCCATTGTTCCAACTGCTAGCCAATATAATACCAGTCTCGTCTACTTCTCATACATAAAACCTTTCCAAAATTACACAGGGAGACCAGACACATGCTTGATGTAAAGTTTTAATCAGCAGTGCTTCTGATGTTTATTTTGTTATCCAACATCTAACATGTGAACCAAATCATGTATCAAAATGATGGACGTTCTGTAGAAAGACAATTATTCCTTTTGCCTTGTTAATATATATTGCCTTGTATGTTAATAATGTTGTCATTGCTGCTGTGATTAGGTAGATGTAAACATATTAACCCTACCTTCCAAAAATAAAAAAAAAGTTGATCAGCAGTAGATGCATGCCCCCCAAATTTCCACTTTTGCAAGGACAATTATTGCTCAATTTACTGTTGTCATATATCATTGCTTCTGATGGTTTATTCAATTTTACCAGTTTGGCCGACGGACTTTTCATAATTGACAAGAAAAGACGCAAGTCTACTTGGTCTCAAAATCCAAGAGGTTTGGAATTGTATTGAACTAACTAAGAACATCAGGGCCGGATTTACGTATAAGCTAGACAAGCTTAAGCTTAGGGCCTCGAGATCTGGGGGGGCCTCTGCTCGCTGCACCAAGGTGTGTTAAACTTTTGAGATAGTGGCATTGTTACAAACCCTACCATCAGTGGCGCTGTGCGATAGTGGCATTGTTACAAAACCTATCATCGGTGGCGCTGTGCTTGCGATTCCGGAGGCTTTGGTGGTGTGGGGGGGGAGGGGGGAAGGGGAGGAGCTGTTAAAATGCAGGCGAGGTTTATATTTGTTGTGGAGAGGAATTTGCTCCACAGATCCTTGGAAGTGCAGGACAAAGAAAAAGGTATGTAGTTTATTTAACCCTTCCCCCCGCCAAACCTCGCCGCTGCACCTGGGGGCCTATCCACCTCCAATCCGCACTGGGGGGGCCTATCCACCTCGCCACCGCACCTGGCCGACCCACCTTGCACTGGGCCACCCATCAATACCGCCGCAACCGGCCCATCTAACACCACCACCGGAACGGGGCTCTCCGAACATGGCCACCACGCCCTACTCACCTCGTTGCCTCACCGAGCTGGCCGATCTGCGCCGCCCCACCAGGACCACCCACGCATCGCCCGTCGACCCAGACTGTACTGCCCGCAGACTCCTACAATTATGAACATGGCATTATATCTCGCTTTCGTGGTTTTACTTAATTCCACAAATGTTAATGTTTTAGAGACAATCTATTTGCTGATTACAAATTAGGAGTGTGCTCTCTGCCTATAAATCTTTAAGAAAATACGCCCACACAAGAGAAAGCCTTTGAAAAAAACTTGAAAGAATGAAATCACTCCCTAGTTTTTAAATGAGTTTTATTGGTGCACAAAATGCAACGTTCTGTTTGGAGACTGATGGTGTTGGTAATAAGATCAATCGGTGTTGTTCATGTGTGTTGAATCTTCCCTTGTTAATTCTGTGAATAACTATCCATCAACTCAGTTACCAACTGTCAATGAAAGGTTAATTTTCATTATATAGGCATTATTTAAAAAAAAGGACATTTAAGAAATTACTATTCATCCTTATTTACATAAGGATTTATAAGAAACAAAAAAGTGACATAGAAGGGAAATTGATTTGACAGGTCAATATATTATCAGAAAAAAGGTAATAAAGCTACTCATAAGGAATAGGAGTAGAATTAGACCATTCAGACCATCAAGTCTACTGTGCCATTCAATCATGGTTGATCTATATCTCTCTCCGAAGCCCATCTCCTGTCCAGTTCTCCCCATAACCTTGGACACCTGTACTAATCAAGAACCTATCTCTGCCTTAAAAATATCCACTGACTTGGCCTCTACATCCTTCTGTGGCAAAGTATTCCTTCCTAAAAGAAGTCCTTTAATTATGAGTATGACCTCTAGTTCTAGACTCTCCCACTAATGTAAACATCCTCTACACATCCAAGCTTTTCACTATTCTGTACGTTTCAATTAGGTCCCCCCCTCCCTAATTCTTCTAAACTCCTGCGAGCACAGGCCCAGTGCCGACAAACGCTCATCATAGGTTAACCTACTAATTCCTGGGAATCACACATGAGATTCTGATGATATTTGAGTTTGCTTCAATGACAAAATACTGAATATTTTTTCTAAAATATAGCTAGCTCAGGACACTTAAATTTACATACTTAAAAAATCTCGAGACAGTATAAAATGTTAATCAGGGGGCAAATAACATATTTTGCACAATGTTGAGGCTCTCGTTAGGAAGGAACATACCACAAATTAAGGCACAGGAAATGTAGTACACTTAAGGCAGCAATCGGGAGGGCAAAAAGAGGAGATGAAATGGAGATGACAGGACAGGTAGAGATTTTATATGCACCTTATGAGTTAAATGGAGGCTAGAGATGGCACAGGTCCCCCAAAGAATCACGCAGTCATGAAAGATAGGGGATATATTAAAGAAATACACTGGAGGAGAAAATTACAGAAACCAAGGAATTATTACAGAAAATTACAGAAACCAAACACACATTAAAGTAGATACTGTAAATCCCAAGGCCTTTGGATTTAAAAAGGCCACCAAGAGGATTGATGAGGGCAGGGCAGTGAACATTGTCTATATAGAATTTAGGAAGACCTCTGACTAGCTTATATGGTAGGCTAGTCTGGAACATTAGATTACATTGCAATGCAAAGTGAGCTAGCCAATTGGATTTAGAAGTGGCTTGAAAGAAAGTGTCCATGGATAGTTGTGGAGGGTTGTTTTCCAAATGGAGCCCCATATCCAGTGGTGTGCCGCAGGGATTGAAGCCGTTGTCATTTGTTATCTGCATTAGCGATTCGAATGACAAAGTTAACATTCACAGATGATACCAAAATTGGTAATTTGCTGGACAGTGACAAAGGATATCCAAATTTACAACAGGATCTAGATCAGTTGGAAAGAAGAGTTTTTAAATAACAAATGGAATTTAACTAAGAAGTGACAGACATAATTACACTTCGGTATGTCAAACCAGGGCAAGACTTACAGTAAATGGTCGAGCCCTGGAGAGTGTTGCTGAACAGAGAGATCGGGATGGACAGGTGCATGGCTCTCCAAAAGTGGTGGTTCAGGCGGACAGTGTGGTGAAGGAAGCATTTGGCACACTTGACTTCATTGGATGGTAGAGTACAAAAAATTGGGACATTATGATACAGCTGTACAAGTCATTGGCGAGAGTACAATTGGAATACATTCCGTGAATCTGGTAACCCAGCTACAGGGAGGATGTCATTAAATTGGAAAGGGTGCAGAAGAGATTCACCAGAATGTTACTAGGCCTCGAGTTACAGGGAGACACTGGGACTTTTCCCCTTGGACAGTAGGAGTACGAGGGGTGACCTTTTGAAGCATCCAAAATCATGGATACAGTGAACACTCAAATCTTCCTTCCCCTCTCCCCACCAGCCAGGGTAGAGGGTTCTAAAATTAGAGGGCACAAGCTTAAGGTGAAAGGGGAGAGATCCAAGAGGGACTTCAGGGTCAAACCTTTCACTCAGAAAAGAGTCCATAACTGGAACAAGCTATTGAAGCAGAAACAATTACAACTTACAAATATAAAGACATATGGATAGGAAGGTTCCAGAGGGAGATTGTCCAAATGCAGGGAAATGGGACTAGTCCAGAATGTTAACTTGGCTGGCATGAACAAAGTGGGCCGAAGGGCCCGTTTTTATGCTGTACAGCTCTTTGATTGGAAGACTCAATGAGTAATTTTTAAAGTTGAATTTTGTTGGGGGTTTTTATTTTATTTTTTAAAACACTTCCCTTCCTAATTATGACGGAACAAAGAATTAATTCCTATTTTGGAACAAGACATGAAAATCAATTCAACAATGCAAGAACAAACTACTCCGTCTGTTTCTCCCCAATCACTTCCATGGATGTGAATCACATGGCTTCAAGTTTACTGTTGGTGAAACACGAGTGAAAATATCCCAATTGTTCCATAAATGCTGTTAGAAATCTGGTTCACTGACCAGGTTCTCATGTAAAGTAGCACGGCAAATTTGTGGCATAATTGACTACAGTGTGCTCTCGGATGAACACAATATCATTCTTGCCCAATGAATGACAGAGCACTTACTCTTGGCATTAGTAGCCATTTTTATATTATTCGTATCCTGGAAGCGCTGAATTTATTCCAAATATCTCCACAGATGCTTTCAGGTAGCAGTCGGAATGGGCATTACTGCTGAAGTATGAGCATCAACAATAAGTATTGACAGGCTCTCTTACCAATCTAGAATGGACCATGCATTAGAATTGTCCAATTTACAAAATATTTTCTTACACCAGAAATTATTCCATTTTGATCAACTGGGGGTTCTTCCACAACACATCACTCCAATACATTCACATATAGGAGGGTCCATATCCTATGATTTGCTTAAGAGACCAAACAAATACAAAGTAACATTTTGAGGATCTCAAACCAAAACGTTGCCTGTCCATTCCCTACACAGATGCTGCTGAACCCATCGAGTTCCTCCAGCACTTTGTGCTCCGATCAAGATTCCAGTATCCTCAGCTGCTTGTGTCTCCAATACAGACAAGATCATTATAACTAGCGACTGTTCAGATATACATAGAAGCACAGTTGACGTTTCTTTGTTCTTAATCTCAGTTTTTGGTAATGATGAACAATAATGCTTATTTCATTGTGTACAAATATGCTGAAAGATGCAATTTGTAGCATTGTGTTATTAAAACTTCCTTTGAAATAACAATTGTAGTGTACATCAACACGTCAAATTGACATCTACCGCTCATAATATTTAACCAACGGTATCTCTCTTTAGGCAGACCCTCATTCCAAGAGTTGATGGTTAATGCAGGGCCGACAAATACAAATTGAGCAAAATTGCTTTGCAAGATAGAAATGCGAACAGTTTGGAAGTTAATACACTCCTTATGCTGGTTATCTAATTTTATGGTGTTGTTTTGGAACAGTTAAAGCAGTGAGCAGTTAAAAGCAGAAAGATTCAACCACGTTTAAAGAGCTACTTCGCAGAAGAATATTAAGTTAAGACATTATAAATTAAGATTTCTCAATGTTAAAACAATGTATTTTTTTAAAAAAGTAAATACGATTAAAATGGCATCGTTTATTATTAAAAATATTACATGCTCGGGAATTTCCTCAAATTGTATTCTTAAGCGCAACATAAATTGTACTTCACATTAATATATATTTTTTTTAAATGCCAAACACCCATACCTCATCGACCATTGAGAGTTTGCTCTAATTGCATTTGTTAGTCACTAAAGTTATGGCTGAATAAATTACGTTGATTTTTTTGTATGCAAATACATGAATAACAAAGATTTGCAAGCTCTCTGAATCCTATTGTTATTTTACTAGCAAACATGATCACTATGGTTCATTCCAACAAGAAAACATTTATTTTTAAATATCATTATCAATGCTTAAAGAAACAGATTACTGAACAAGTGGTACATTGTCAATATGAAGTCACCGATCTCAGGTCTGGCAACATCAGTTACACCTCTTCCTTTCTTCTTCCCGCCTCACCCGCTGAGTTTCTCCAGCATTTTTGTCTACCATCAGTTGAGAGAAACCGGTTTCACATTTGGTTAAATCACCAACTATCGGTACTGTGAGAAGTTGGAAATAAATTACAGAGAAACCAGGGAGAATGAAGGGGAGAGTCTGCAATATCACAGAGACTTGTAGGGATTGAGTGTTTGAAGAGATGGGAGTTGCTGGCTAAAAGAAGGTGGTAAAGATTCCTGAAATACAATGCATTTCAGATTTCAGCATCAGCAGAAATCTGAAATGGTGAAAAAAAGAAAATGCTCAAAAAATCTTCTAGTATCTGTAGAGTTCTTCCACTTCCTCCCAATTCAAACTCTATTATTTACACACCTTGGCCACTCAACACCATCAGTGGCATCTCTCCTAGTCTCCACCCAGTCTCAAATCTCAGTTTTGTTCTCTTCATCTTCTTTGCAAATTAGCTGTCGTTTTATTTCAAAATTTTCCCAGTTCTGTCGTTGAATATGACCATTGAACACAGAATCGACCAGTTTCTCTCTACAGACATTTCCCAGCATTTCCAGGTTTTATTTTAGATTTCCACCATCTGCAGTATTTAGCTTTTGAACAGCAAGTGTTCTTATTTCACATGACAAACCCATCTTCTGCAATTAAACAAATCAGCCTTCATCAAATGACCACTTAAGCATTTTAAAATATTTTTTAATTTTAATTTGAAATTCCCTTTTAAGTGTGTTTGGTTTTGCAGGGTCATGGCAGATTCTGCATTCTGCAATTCAGGGAACAAAAACAGTCATGATCTTTGATTCACTCTACATAAGAATTACTTTCAACGCCCTTATTGGAAGCTCTACCCCACTGCACTTAAATTACTAATCTTCTTCAGAATCACTGTCCTTTGATGGAACACTAGTCTTGATGGATGACATCATCCTATCTTCAATTTGTTTTCTTGGATTTTCTTCCAGTTCAGTTTTGATTGCACCACAACTCGACAGCATCCATTCCATTTCTTCAATGAAAGTGAAGTATGGAAATAAAGGACAACAGAAAAATCATTGTTATAATATTTAATTCTCCAAGTCAGAATAAGGACAGGAGTTCATTGTCTTCAATGTTAAACCCACCAACCTCTATGCAGGGGAAACCAAATATAGATTGGGCGAACACTTTGCAGAGTGCCTCCATTAACCTGCAAGGGGAAACCAGAGCATCTAGTTCCCTGTAACTGTAGTTCTTCATTCAATTCCTAACCCAAGTCTTTCTTTGTTCCAATAAATCCCTTAGCAAACTTGAGAAACATCATATAATTTCCATTAAGGCCAAATGCCAGATAGATAAACCCAGAGATCACAACCTCTCAGTAACTGTAGTTAAAAGATGCTTTGAATATGCTCGAGGGAGTCATTGTGAGGAATGCCATCTCTTGAAAATGCTGGCTTGTGTTAGGATTGTATTTGCCAGAAATGTTTGTGATAATTCACTACACTGTAGCACATGAAACAAGTGCAAGGACATAGAGCACAAGACAACTATTGCTTCTCTCACAGAAGGTCACACTTGCTAAAATGGTTCCAGCAATAGAAATAGAAAAACAGCAAATAATCAAACTTGCTTAGTGCTTTACAAATACACAAGCCTCAATGTACTGTCCAAGCAATAATTGCAGAAGTGCAGTCACAACTGAACATAGGCAAATTTCAAAATTAACTTCCATCCAATAGCTTTTGACAAACAGCAAGCTAGAGAAAAGCTTAACTGCCTTTGGTGTGTTAATCGAGGATAAATATTGACCAGTACCTGAATAAAACTATATATAATGTACAAGGTCTTATTTATTGGCAGACTGTGCCAAGTGCTAACAAAGGCCACCATGAACTATGTTCGAGAAAATAGGCTTATTAGCATTTCACATTACATTCAAATATTTATTGCTTAATCAATTACAGATATACAAGCTCCCCTTTCTGCAATATAGTGACTAATTACATAAGGCATAATATTACATAAGCTTACAGCCTCAGAGACCCAGGTTCCATCCTGACTAAAGACACGGTCTGCATGGAGTTTGTATGTTCTCCCTGTGACTGCGTAGGGCTTCCCAGGTGCTCTGGTTTCCTCCCACATTTCAAAGACCTGCAGGTTGACTTGTGTCTGTAAATTGTCCCTGCTGTTTAGGATGCAAAACTGGGATAACATAAAACAAGTGTACGGGTGACATTGGTTGGCGTGGACTCATTGGATCGAAGGGTCCCATTTCCACACTATCACTAAACTAAGTAAATCAAATATAATAAAATTGGAATCGATCAAAAATTGTTGGTCTACAATTAGTGAATGGACAAGTTGATGAACCATCCAAAAAGATGATGGCGATAAACATATGAAGGGTGGAAATTATCAGACTGTCATTCATACGAGTTAAAAGTTTATTGACAATCTCTAGAGATAAAAGATGGCATTTTTTTTTACAATTCATAATTATAATTCAGATTTTCAAAGCAAATTGGTCAAATCTGCATTGAATATCAAAAAGATAGAATGAATGATGGTTGGAATTTCATACGCGACCACATGGACAAGATGGCAGAGAAAGATAACTGCAAACAAATCATATGCGATGAGTTTCTAGTGGTTTGAGGAATGAAGACCTAATGGAATGCTCCTGACCCATTTGTACTTGAATAACCTTTCCTGCGACAATCTCTGGGCTTTATTTTGAAAGAGTAATGTTATACCCCCTTGTCCATTGTTCGACAATTCTACCAGGCAGATTACTGCCAAAAAATCCAATTCCATGGATTATAATTTCAGACTGAAAAAGCTGTAATGCACAATTTTCACCAAATGACGTCACATAGCTCAATTATTTAATACTGAAAAATATAAATTTGGATAATTGCGGCTTTGCACAAATTAATCACTTACCATCTTGTGTTAACTTCATGCCTCCAAATAACAAGGGTCCAACATATTGTGCTTTGATATCGCCATTGCGGTAAATAAAGACTGTTGGGAGGTTTCTGTCCGGATAGTTGGCTATGCAGGTTGTGGAGATAGCTCTAATAAATTTAGTCTCTGGGAACTTCCTTGCCAGTTCACTTAGATGCCTATTTATCAAGGCACATAAAGGTATCCTAGTACATAAAGAGAAACAATATCAGAGAACTGCAAAATCATCTAACTACATAATCAACAAGTTTTGCCAAGAGTCCGTTTCAGTTAAGATGAGCTAATATTTGCAAGTGCTCTTTTTAAAGAAACGGAAGACTTAGAAAAAATAATTTGACTAGATCGCCAATTCAGAAAAACAATTAAGTCATGAACTGAATTAATATTTTATAAAGTTCAAATATTTGTAACATTTACTGGCTGCAAGATGGATGAACAGGTCTGAAAAATCATTTATCTTTGTAACACATCTGTTGGGCTCAGTTGAGGTGGGGGAATTTCAAATTACAAGCTCAGATAAAATGCCTATAATATTCTGCCCATAAAATTTAAGCCAAAGAACAGAAGTAGTCTTGCGTTACACTTAGATTTAAATAAAAAGGTATACATCAAATATCGGAGCTGTTGGCTGCATCATATTGGATTGATGATCTGTAATTTATCGTTCTGCTCCATGAAGTGCAGGTGCCGTAATTAAATGTTCTTTGCTCTTAACTGACTCTTCATTTCAATCGCATGAAAGAATAAACAATAAATATCAGCAATGCCAAATAAATTCAATACTGAGAATGAAACAAAAACCCCAAAACTCACCCTTGTTTGTAAAGGTGCAGTATTACCCACAGACTCTCGCCAGCTTTAGTCACTTCTTGTACATAGTCTGGTCCAGAAATTTCCAAAACTTCTCCAAACAATTTCATCATCTGTTTTGCTTTCCATTCCGTTAGTCTTTGTTGCCTGGAAAATATTAAATCACTAGTTAACCAATGAATCGTTCAGACATTCAAGCAGTGAAAAGCATGTGCTATTTATAACTAGGCCAATTAAGTCAACCGTGAAGCAGTTTTGATAGAGCAACCACATTCCTCCATTATTTCTGGTCCCTTATCATCCACTACACAAAGTATAAATTTGGTATGAAATTAGTGTGAAGAGGAGGAAAGACTATCCCCTGGGAGACTCATGGAGCTTCAGCTTGAGAGCAATTTCATTAAACAAATGGTATCCTCAAAGTGAAGGTTATCTCTCATCCCCCAACTATATTTTCCAATGAGCTTCACCAAGGCATCTGACGTGTATAAACAGAATAAACGCCATGATAGAGGCAGTCCAACTGTCCTACTGATGACCCAAAATGTTACCAAATAGGACAAAACAGTGTAGACTTCTGCAAAGCAAAAATGATATACAGGTGCACAACCTTTTATCCGAAGATCCAAATAACGAAAACCTCCGAATAGCGACATTTTTTCAGTCCTTGAAAAAAGGTCCTTGAAAACGTTCACGGAGGGCGGCCCGCAGAGGTGACAGCGGAACCTCCGGTCGGTCCTCGAAGAAAGGGAAACTAAATCCCCATTCATAAAAGAGAAGGTGAGGGTATATTGCGCGGGAGGGTTAATAATTGACAAACTGCTGCCGCCTGCCCGCTCAGTTAAAAAATTCCCACGGTAGACTCACGATACACAGTGGATCGTGAGTCTTGCATGAGAACTTTTTAACTCAGCGTGCAGGCAGCAGCAAATTGTCGCTCCCTTACGTTTCACCCCACCTACACCCCTCTGCTTCCAGGCCATGTGTGTGACCCCTTCCCTCCCCTCTCCAGCTCCCCGCCCATTGCACCGGCGCGGGGGCTTTGCACTGCCTTCACGTCGGAGCTAGTGCCAGTCACCGGAGATGTCAGGCCCAACGGGACACCGACCCCCAGGCCCACTGCAAGCACGGAGATCCCAGAGACCCACAGCCAGCAGCAGCCCAGCCCCGTTCCAATTCCAGAGGAACACGCTCCCCGTAGGGACCGAAGCTGATGGTGTGCAAGGTGCGTCTTGGTCTTGAGGTTGCGGATGAGGTGGCGCAGCTCGGGCTGTGACTTCTCCGGCCACCCCCTGTACAGGAGCTGAGACTGGGAACTGTGGAGTTGTTTGCAGTTGCAGAGGGAGGGGGCAAGGGCGGTACAGTTCCCAGTCTCAGCTCCAGTCTAGGGGGTGACCGGAGACTTCAGGACCAACAGGACACCGACTGCAAGCACGGAGATCCCAGAGACTCACAGCCAGCAGCAACTCTAGCCCAGCCCCGCTCCAACTCCAGAGGAACCCGGGTTGCAGATGAGGGGGCGCAGCTCGGGCTGTGGGCGAACTGCCACTTGTCGCTGTAGCGGCGTATCGGGGAGCGGGTTCCTGTTGGTCCTGACGTCTCCGGCCACCCCCCTGGACAGGAGCTGAGAGACGTCAGGACCACCAGAAGCCGCTCCCCGATGCGCCGCTACAGCGACAAGTGGCAGTTCGCCCACAGCCCGAGCTGCGCCCCCTCATCTGCCACCCGGGTTCCTCTGGAGTTGGAGCGGGGCTGGGCTGGACACCGACCCCCAGGCCCACTGCAAGCACGGAGATCCCAGAGACTCACAGCCAGCAACAACTCTAGCCCAGCCCCGCTCCAACTCCAGAGGAAAACTGCGAACTAGCGGGAGACATCGGGACCACCAGAAGCCGCTCCCCGATGGGCCGCTACGGCGACAAGTGGCAGTTCGCCCACAGCCCGAGCTGTGCCCCCTCATCGGGACACCGACCCCCAGGCCCACTGCAAGCACGGAGATCCCAGATCAGCAACTCCAGCCCAGCCCCGCTCCAACTCCAGAGGGGCAGAATCTGATGGTGCGCAAGGTGCGTCTTGTTCTTGAGGTCGCGCAGCTCGGGCTGTGGGCGAAATGCCACTTGTCGCCGTAGCGGCCCATCGGGGAGCGGATTCCTCTGGAGTTGGGGGTGGGGGGGAGGGGGGTATTGTGCTGTTTGATCGCCCCCTACTATCCCAGGGACAGGGAGACAGGACGTTCACCGAGGGCGGCCCGCAGAGGTGACAGCGGAACCTCCGGTCGGTCCTCGACGAAAGGGGAACTAAATCCCCATTCATAAAATAGAAGGTGAGGGTACATTGACCGGGAGAGTAGGAATCCCAAGACAAAGTTGAGTGAGCGTTCACCGAGGGTGGCCCGCAGAGGTGACAGCGGAACCTCAGGTCGGTCCTGGAAGAAAGGGGAACTAAAAAGAGAAGTGGAGGGTATATTGCCCTGGAGGGTATATCGCCTACCTGGAAGAAACCAGACATTTTTTCCAGGATGTCGTCTGCACACCAAAGCTCACGTTTGGCGCCTCTGCTGCACACGGATATAAGAGTGTGAAAATGTCGCCTTAGGCCGCCTAAGGGCATGTAGCCCCGCTAGGGTGACATGAGTACGAGAAGTGATTCAATGCTGCGGTCACATTTACAAATTCAGGAATTCATTCAACACACTGCATTTCATACAGACATTTATTCTGCAAGAAAAAAACTACACTGAAGACTCAAACTCGCGACCGAGGAACTGCCGGGATCAAGGCGCAAACTCGCGACCTTGCGGATATGAGCCGAGCACTCTACCACTGAGCCAGCCATTAAAATCTACGCTAAAAAATTTCCATTCCGAAGACCGACAAATTCCAAATTACGAAAAGTGTCTGGTCCCAAGGCTGTCGGATAAAAGGTTGTGCACCTGTACTACTCATTAGTAAAGTGCAATTTGCTACATGTTGCAAGCATATTTTTACATAAATCTAAGTAGTTTGCATTGTTCATTGGATCATGTCATCAAAAGATTCTTGCACATTTATCACATCATCCAAAAGATCACCAAAATCAAATTTGTGATAAAACAGCAACATTTAATTTCTAATAAATGCAAAAGAATCATTTATCACACACATAATCCTCTGCTGAATTTACTGTACCATTTATATTTTTTAAATGGCAAAAATCGCCATTAGGCTGGTCCTTATTTTAATAGTTAATTGCAGTCAAAAGTTATGAAAAAAAAACAAGAAACTATAATCTATTTGATTAATAAAATAAAAGCAAAATAGCCTTTCATTTTCATAACCCCTTCAGTACCTCAGGACAACACAAACATTTTCGTCAGTGGGAGACTTTTTGAAGTGTGGGCAATGTGTGAAGTGGGAAGTACAGCAGCCAATGTATGCAGTAGTCACCCAGAAACATCAGGTAACAACCAGAAAATGTGTTTGAGTGATACTGGCCAAGACAATGATAATCACTCTCCTGTTCTGCAAAATAAGACCCAAGGACCTTTAATATCCATGGGGCAGCTGAAGACTGTATTTAACATCTTATCCAAAAGTTGCACAAAGCAGTGCTCCAATGTTATTACAGTGGCATTAACCTGAAAAGAATTGCTTAATTTGTAAAAAAAAATAAAATTAATTAGAACCTATAATTCCCAGTTAACAATCTGCAAAAAAAAAAATGTTCTTTCATGTGCCCTTCAGAATGCCCTACATAAATACTGCATCACACAACATCCCCACTCTTCAGCTTTTGGGAGAAAAAAAATAAAACAAGCCCAATTGTGATAACAATCAAAATAGGAGATTACACACCAAGACACGCTCTGTCTGATTGCAGAGCCCATCGAGTCTACTCTGCCATTCAACCATGGTTGATCTCTGCCTCTTAATCCTATTTTCCTGCCTTCTCCCCAGAACCCTCAACACCCGTTCTAATCAAGAATTTGGCTATCTCTGCCTTAAAAATATCAACTGACAATTTCCACAGCTCCCTGTGGTAATGAGTTCCACAGATTAACTACCTTCTGACTAAAGAAGTTCCTCCTCACTTCCTTTCTAAAAGAGTACCCTTTCATTCTAAGGCCTCTGGTCATGGACTCGCCTGCCAGTGGAAACATAGTTTCCACGTCCATTCTATCTATGCCTTTCATTATTCTGTAAGTTCCAATGAGGATGAGGATGCACTCATATTTGCCGGAACTTGTAAAAAGACAGATCTGCTTTTCCTACACCTTCATATAACCTAGAACATCATGTTGTTTACCTGTACATCTCAATGGCTCTTTCATCTTCCTCACCAAATTCATCCTCATTTTCTTCCAGCTCTTCCAAGGTCATGTCTTCATATCTTTTAACTGCAAAAAACAAGTGGATTTATCAGCTAACTATTTCTGGAAACCAGCCATTTAAAATGAAAATCTGACACTGCCAGTTAGTACATATAAAAGAGGATGTCCTTTGCAAACAATATTGGCACACGTGCCATTAATAAAGAGTACAATCAGAACCGTGTGATATTTTCTTTAAACAAAAAGGTTGAAGCAATACAAAATTACTTTGTTGCTTGCTTTGACACAGGTTAGAACAAGGCAGGAGGAATATATTTAATTTACCTGAATTGAAATTCCATTTATGCCATGGCTAGATTTGAATTTGTTTCACCAGATCAGTCAAAACCTCTGATTACAAGCACAGCGACACCACCTTCAACAGTTTGTTGTCTGGTAGATGGTGACAAGAACTAGTCTGACAGGATGTCGAGGTTATGGATATGGAGCAGTCAACTACAAATCTGGATACCAGGTCAACACTCAAAATATCTTAGCACAAAACTAATAGCTAATCATGGCCCTATGAAATATCAGATATCCCTATGTAATTATCAGCTGTGGTAATGTTAAGTTTTATTATTGAAAATGTATACGAGGAGAAAAGCCTTGTTTTGCATGCTATCCAAACATATCAGATAATCCATACATAAATACAGAATATAATTCTCAGCATTGTAGCATAGCAGCTCCATTAACATAGTCCAATGTCCACAATGGGGTAAAGGTGAATTGGACAGTATCCTAGTTTATGGAAGAGCCATTCAGAAGAATTAAATAACAGAGAGGAAGAAGCAGTTCAATATTTGCTATGACCAGTCGTGCTGAATAGATCTGCCAGCTTTTAACAACTTCAATGGCAGCAAGTTCCAGTCTTCTGTGTTGGTACAATCAAAAAGTGAAGCAACTGAGATTAAGAAAACCAAATCTATTTCACAGAATACCATCAAAAGTGTGCAGTGTTAATGAAAATTCCTTAGCAACAAGCTGGGAACATAGTCACTCTGATTAAGAATGCAAGATCCCATTGTATTAAAAGGGGATTGCAGGAAGAAAAGGGTAAAATAAATGTTAAAAAATATATATTTTACTCTTTTTTAAACACGCTTTAGTTCATTTAAATTTTTTTTTTTTTTTTTTTAAATGTCAATTGCGAATTTTTGTTTGTGAATGTCTGATACAATGAACAATTATTAGAAATCGCTTGCAGCATTTTATAACTAGAACATTTCTGCCCTGAACTTAGCTAGCAACGAATAGAGTGACAGGCATTTCAAAGGGAGGAACAGCACTGTGCCTCAGAGGCCCTGCCATTACGGGCAGGGCCTCTGATATCAACTGCCACTACCAGGAAGCAGTGGGTCAGTGGGATTAGCCATTTGCTTCCAGACCAGTACCTACAGGCATGGCTAGACCTCTGCCAGAGATTCCCGATGAAGGAACAGTCAATTGTCTGAAGGGTCAGTCAATTCCAGACAAATAAATTAGCTCTTCACTTACCAACCGACTGCTGGTTCTGAATGAGCTCCTCCTCCAGTGCCTCATTTTCTTTATCTGGATTCTCTTTAGGAGGAAGGATGCCTTTTTTCCGCAAAATGTCATTCCACTCGGTGTCTGCATTTGGATCCTAAAGAAAATAAGTGCACAATAAGAAAATTGATTGTTTCAGGGAAAATAGTATTTGGTGCACCTGGAGGAAAAAGACTACTTTGATATCTACTATGCTTAGATGATTACGCTGAGCTACAGTGGAGTGGAATCAGATGAGTAACCATTGTTGTATTTTATTACAAAGAAAGACAACAACTGTGGTGCTCCATTATATATGGCTCACATCCCAAAGGCTCAAACCTCGTAGCGTTTCTATCAAATTACATTACCTCCTCTTCCTGTTGGATGTTGGGGGAAACCCACATGGTCACAGGGAGAACGTGCAAACTCTCCAGTCAGCACCCAACCTTGGGTCTCAAGCACTGCTAGGCAGCAGCTCTTCCAATTGCACCACTGTGCCGGCCAAAACGTTCTCACTGCAATGCTGCACCTCATCTCCAACAAAATTGCCCCCAGGCATGGAGTTAGTTTTCAGTACCAATGAGAAATGGTTCAATTTACAGCAACAATTGATCATCCAAACCTTGGCAGTTGAGCCACAGCAGAAAGACAACCCTCAAGCTCATGCAAGTTCAAAGACTCAGCTCTAAGCCATTGTTAACTTCTTCGCCGAATCATTCATGCACTAATACATTAAAGTATACAAGTGCATTGTTCTTACACTCCACATCTAGAAGACAATGGTCTGCTATCAAACTGCCCCTGCTGCACAACATTGACCTTCAGCAATAAAAGATTCACAGCAGATCCTGGAAAACATTTCTTGCATCTCAAGAGCTACCTCTCAGCAAATGTCAATATTGATGCTAAAACATACCACTGACAATTGTGGAAACTGATGTTGGAAGATTAAGATCTCAGACCTGGCACGAAACATTGTCTGCCAGCAGCAGTGAATCTGCCCTCTTCTCTGCTTCTGAGAACTGGACTAGCCGGTCAGACGGTGGAAAGATACCACCAATGCAATCTCTGCAAAATCCTTGGAATTCATTGGAAGGATATGCCAACAATTCTTACACCAACATCCCCAGCATTGAAGCCCAAGTGCAGTCAGCCGACTCTTGCACAGGCCTCATTCTTTGTATACATAACACGAGACTCCTGAAACAGTCCAAGACCGGCCATGGACAGGGTTTATCCAGCCTGGACAGATGAAAATACCTTATTTAAAAAAAAGCAACACCACTCTGATCAATTTTGTTGGCACTGAAGCCAGGTGATCTTTTGTGTGCTAGTACCAGAAGGAGATCTGTTAGCACACATTACATAGAAACATAGAAAAAATAGATGCAGGAGTAAGCCATTCGGCCCTTCGAGCCTGCACTGCCATTCAATATGATCATGGCTGATCATCCAACTCAGTATCCTGTACCTGCTTTCTCTCCATACCTCCTGACCCCTTTAGTTACAAGGGCCACATCTAACTCCCTCTTAAATATAGTCAATGAACTGGCCTCAACTACATTCTGTGGCAGAGAATTCCAGAGATTCACCACTCTCTGTGTAAAAAATGTTTTTCTCATCTCAGTCCTAAAAGATTTCCCCCTTATCCTTAAACTGTGATACCTTGTTCTGGACTTCCCCAACATCAGGAACAATCTTCCTGCATCTAGCCTGTCCAACCCCTTTTGCTTCACTCTTAAATCTTCATTTCAACAGCAGCTAAATATACTCTTTATCCTGTAATTATACAACGTGTACAGCTTGAGTGTAATCATGTATAGTCTTTTCCTTGACTGGATAGCATGCAACAATAAAGGCTTTCCACTGTACCTCTGGAGGTTCCTAACAGGACGAAAAAGCATAAATCATCACTAGAACAGATATAATTACAGTCTTGGGCGAGGCAGTGGTGTGGATATCAAAACAGGAATTCTTCACACCTCAATCTCTTTTCCCTTTTTCACTCTTCACGACAAACCACAGACATTTTTTGCCAGCAAATATTCCATTTGAAAGCTCTCCTCTTTTTATTCATGAACTTCCTCAGCCAATGACACTCTATAGGGAAAGAGATAACCATTTCCTTTGGCGTGGAGAGCCATTATGACAATATAAACCTTTGAATCAAGCCATACATAATACATTCTGGCAAAAGATCCTCAATTGCCCCAAGTCACTCCACCATCTACAAGGACCAGCAAGGAGTGTAATTGATAGTTCTCCACCTGCTTGAATGAGCACAACTCCAACCGCACTCAGAATAGGTCGGTGGGGGGGCGCTGCAAGCCAGCACAAGGCACTTTTTTTTTTGTTAGTGTCTCAGTGTGTGTTTATAATGTTTCTCTGTGTCTTGTGTGGGGGGGGGGGGGGAAGGGGGAAACAGTTTTGTTCGCCTCCTCCACGGACAGGCGACTTTTTCCATGTCGCCTCCCCGTGGCCTAACATCGAGGATCGGTGCGGCCTTTCCCGGAGACGTGCCCGGGGCTTCAGCAGCGGGCGCCGCGAGGAGGCTTTCGTCGCAGAGCGGGCGAGCCCTCGCCGGGGTCGCCAGAAGGGAGCACTCCGTTCGCTGGCCCATGGCAGCCTGAAGCCGCGTTCTGCGGAGCTCCAGTATCCGGAGCCTGGGATCCCTCTTTGGGGACCCAGTCTGCGGCCTACTACCACGGGCGTGGCGGGGGCTTACCATCCAGAGCTGGGTCCCTTGCCGGGAATCCCTGGAGAGGAGCTCCGACCACCAGCCCTGCAGTCTGCTGTGCTTCTTGCTGCGGCATGGTGGCGACTTTAGATCTTCGACCGCTGGCCTGCGGCTACACCAACTTAAAGCCGCAGTCTCTGGTGAGGAGGCACCGATTCAGGACTTACCTTGTCTGAACATCTGGACGCCCACAGGGGCGACTGTGGAGGGTTGAGGTCCCGCCCACGGGGGAAATGGAGGAGGACTGGCCAATTTTTGTGCCTTCCACCACAGTGATGAATGCCGTGTTGGATGTTTGTGTTACATTTTTTTATTGTGTATTGTGTGTTCTATTTTATTGTACCGCTGCTGGCAAATTCATTTCACATGCACTTTATGTGCAAGTGACAAATAAAACTCGACTTGAATTTGAACATTATCACATCATTAACGAATTGACACTCCCTCCACGGTGCATTATGTAAAAGATGCACTGCAGCAAACCTGAAACAACTGTCCGGGTCCCTGGACAGGGTTGAGGGAGGAGGTGTCACACCTGGAACAATGGATACAGTAGATGAGGTTCGAGGAGGTGCAAGTGAACCTCTGCCAAATTGAACGGACTGTCGGGATCACGACTGTTCAGGGACCCCGGCAGTCCTTGCAGGTTAGGCAGAGGTTCACTTGCACCTCCTACAACCTCATTTACTGTATCCGTTGTTCCAGGTGTGGACTAATACCTTGGTGAGACCAAACGTAGACTGGGCGATCATGTCGTTGAACACCTTCGCGCAGTCCACCTACATGATCTCCTAGTTGCCAAACATTAACGCCCCCTGCCATTCTAACCTTCCGATAATGGACCACCTCCATTGTCAGAGTGAGGCCAAATACAAATTGGAGAAACAGCATCTCATATTTCACTTGTGCAGCTTACAAACCAGCAGTATGAATATTGTAGACACAAATGTTGCAGTAACTCGGCGGGACAGGTAACATCTATGGAGGAGAAGGAAAGGGTGACGTTTCAGGTAGGGACCCTGCTTCAGAAGCGTCCGAAGAAGGATCTCGACCAGAAACATCACCCATTCCTTCTCTCCAGAGATGCTACCCATCCTGCCGAATTACTCCAGTATTTTGTCTATCTTTGGTTTAAACCTGCATCTGCAGTTCCTTTAGTTCTCCTCCTCTCTCCGGAGACAGTTCCACAACCCCCTCACTAACTGCCCCCTCTCTGTGATCCTCCTGCCCTCCAACTGTACGACCACATCCTTACCCAGACTCAATACCACAGTTTTATTACTCCCAATTTTGTTAGTCCTTGCTGTCTCCTCCCCTTCCTCAGCCCTCCTGCTGTCTCCTCCCATCCCCAGCCTTCGAGCTCCTCCTCCTTTTTCCTTTCTTCTCCCCGCCTCCCCCCCCACCCCCGATCAGTCTGAAGAAGGGTTTCGGCCCGAAACGTTGCCTTTTTTCTTGGCTCCATAGATGCTGCTGCACCCGCTGAGTTTCTCCAGCTTTGTGTACCTTCTGCAGTTCCTTCCTACATTCAGGATGAATATTGATTTCTCTAACTTCGTAACCCTTGTATCCCCTATTTCTCCGTCCATTCCCCACCCTAATCATGTACTAGTTTCACTGTCGTTCTGGTGCGTTTCATTGCCTCTACAACTCATTATCACCTAGCTCACAGCCAACAATAGACTGTTACCTTGATCACCATTACCTTTTTTGCATATCTTTCATGCATTTGTTTTATATCTCTCTATATCACCATCTATATGTTGTTTCCCCTTCCCCTGACTCCGTCTTAAGAAGGGTCACAACCCAAAATGTCATCTATTCCTTTTCTCCAGAGATGCAGCTTGACCCACTGTTACTCCAGCTTTTTGTGTCTATCTTCGATTTAAACCAGCATCTGCTGATCATTCCTACACAAGAAAATCAGCTATATTCATTATCAATTGATACAGTTGTCTCATAGGTAACTACTGATATTGCAGAAGACACCAAATCCCAACAGTTACAAAACATTTGTAAAGTGATGCTTGTTTACATGCACTACGCCCATGAATGGAGATGCCTATGAAGGGGATTTATTTTGCAGTGAATTAGTCACAAAAAACAACAAATGCTGAAATGTTAGTTCTGCATAGCTATGGAACTGAACATGGACTCCTAAAGGATAGTTCTCCACAGGTGATAAGACTACTGACCGACATCCATTGTAAACTCCCATGGCTATTTGGACTACACTTCTTCCCACCCTGCTTCCTGTAAGAACTCCATCCCCTACTCCCAATTCCTCTGTCTACGCCAGATCAGCACCCAGGATGAGGTGTTCCACACCAGGGCATCGGAGATGTCCTCATTCTTCAGGGAATGGGGGTTCCCCTCTTCTACTATAAATGAGGCTCTCACCAGGGTCTCTTCTATACCCCGTGACTCTGCTCTCATTCCCCATCCCCCCATTCGCAACAAGGGACGTCCCCCTTGTCCTCACCTTCCATCCTACCAGCCGTCACATACAACAAATAATCTTCCGATATTTTCGCCACCTCCAACATGATCCCACCACTTGCCACATCTTCCCATCTCCTCCCCTGTCTGCTTTCCACAGAGAATGCTCCCTCCCGAACTCCCTGATCAATTCGTCCCTTCCCACCCAAACCACCCCCTCTACAGGCACATTCCCTTGCAATCGCAAGAAATGCTACACTTGTCGCTTTACCTCCCCCTTGACTCCATTCAAGGACCCAAGCAGTCTTTCCAGGTGAAGCAGAGGTTCACCTGCACTTCCTCCAACCTCATCTATTGCATTCGCTGCTCTAGGTGTCAGCTGCTCTACATCGGTGAGACCAAGCGTAGGCTTGGCGATCGCTTCGCCAAACACCACCGCTCCGTTCGCAATAACCAACCTGATCTACCGGTGGCTCAGCACTTCAACTCCCCCTCCCATTCCAAATCCGACCTTTTTGTCCTCAGCCTCCTCCATGGCCAGAATGAGGACCACCGTAAATTGGAGGAGCAGCACCTCATATTTCGCTTGGGCAGTTTGCACCCCAGCGGTATGAACATTGACTTTTCTAATTTCAGGTAGTCCCTACTTTCTCCTCCCCTTCTCAGCTCTCCCTCAGCCCACTGGCTCCACCTCTTCCTTTCTTCTTCCCGCCTCCCCCACCATCACATCAGTCTGAAGAAGGGATTCAACCCGAAACGTTGCTTATTTCCTTCGCTCCATAGATGCTGACTCACCTGCTGAGTTTCTCCAGCATTTTTGTCTACATTCGATTTTCCAGCATCTGCAGTTCCTTCTTAAACTCCTATAGGACTGCTGCTTTGTAACTTGCATCAATGGTGTAGCCACAATGACCAAATGACCAGAGTGATGGAAGTTGCACCAAACATCCAAGCAACACAATGCTTCAGTTTAGAGATACAGCGCGGACACAGGCCCTTCAGCCCACACCGACCAGAGATCCCTGTACACTACACTACCCTACATACTACAGACAATTTTACAATTTCTACCATAGCCAATTAACCTACAATCCTGTACAGCTTTGGAGTGCGGGAAAAAGCCTCAGCACCTGGAGAAAACCCACGCGGTCATGGGGAGAACGTGCAAACTACGTACAGACAGCATCCATGGTCAGTTTCAAACCCATGTCTCTGGCACTGTAAGACAGCAACTCTTCCACTGTGTCTCCGTGCCACCCCTGCTTCCAATTTATGGAAACTTTAGCACAATTGATTTGAGGATGTTAAAGACGTCAATTTCACTCTACAAAAAATAATACAATTCACCCCAAAAAATCAACACAAATAAAAGGTTTGCAAAGCACTCTCATCTGTTTAGCAGTGAGACTCACTGCTGCCAATAATAGGGGGCAAACTACTGTAGCATCAAGTGACAAGGGCCTGAAGTTACAATTTCAAACCCCGACATCACCCAAATAAAAATCAATCCAGAACTTGCCAAAGTGTCACTTAAAATCTTATTTACATTTCATTCTACTACTTTTACAAAAGTGGATTTTCTGCAATGACAAACATGTTTCTAAGCAGACGGAGTATTGGAAGGACTCTCCAAATTCTCATTCAGCCCAAGACTGAAAGACTTGCAATAACGTGACCAATATTGGAGCCTCATTTGGTATTTTGTGGCTAATTAAATTTTTGACAAAATTACTTGCGATGTGCAGATGTAGATTTACAAGTCATTATGTAAAAATGGACTGGTCCCTGTTGTCTACTTTGGAAATGGAACAATGTGAACAGTAAAGTACTCGCTGTCAACTTTACAAGATTGTTAGGGCCTATATATTTTTTCAATTAAAAAATACCACACGACACCGATTTTTCATTATTTGATGAGATGTTGGTTATACGGGACAAGCGGTGGGTGCTGGTCGGGGGAGGGGGGCGGTGGCGCCAAGAGAACAAGGGTGCCCATCGTGGGGGGGCGCCAGAGAGCAAAGGGGAACCATTGTGTAATGCTTTGTAACTTTGTCAGCGCGCTACTGTTGGCAACTTTGCAGCGCGCTACTGTTGGCAACTCTTTGCATACTTGTGTAGCAAAACAAAGAATCTCACTGGGACATGTCACATGTGATAATAAAGTATCATTCATTCAACTTATCTTCCCGTGTACATTTTCAATACATTTCAAGCATACCTGCGCAAATCACTAATAACAAAAATAGGCGTGATTTCAAAGAGAACCTCAGAAGGGTAGCCAAAAAGACACGGGCATAAGAAAAGGTTGTAAAAATACAGCTGCTTTGTACGCGAGTTGGGCTTTAGTAGTATAATCACTTAGTACATCATATTCTCAAGAATACACGTCGCTTTTACTCGCGGCTCTGTACGATTTAAGCAAATTGCAAAGAAAGCACATGTTGCTGACCTGCATACTGTTGGAATATTGTTGTCACTCTAGCAGCGCAGCGCTTCCGGACAGCACCCTCGCTGAAGTCCCGGAGCACGCGCCTGCACTGCAACTTCTCCGCCCAGCAACAACACAAATGCTGGCTATTTCTCCAGCTAAAGTTAACGGCGGCTGCTGGTACTGGGGATTTCTTTATAGGTTGCGCTAATTTCCGGTTTCTGACGCTTCCTTACATGGGATGGCAGTGACAACATTTCCTAATGAGGAAATAACTGAACGAGTGTTTGATTTGCTGGCGCGCCCATTGCTTCCTCTCTGTCCAAGAGTTGCAGAAGGGGAGGAAGTGGCTGATCCTCGCGGATTTGAAGCGGTCAATAATTTCAATTAGTTGGAAGTGTACATTCACTTGCAGTGTACATAAAACACATATTCCAGCATTAGACCGTACATTTCAATGGTACTTTATCGTCACATGTACCTAAAATTGTTTTTGTTTGCATACAGCTCAGTGACAATATACGTTAGGCATAATCATACTAAGTATAAACGTGTAAGACATTAGAACACACTGAGTTGCCATGTAAAAATCTGACTTAAAGATAGTATTTGAAATAAATTATCATTTGTAATCTTATAAATACGGTAGAGTTGCTGCCTTACAGCGCCAGAGACCCAGGTTCGGTCCTGACTACGGTTGTTGTCTGTACGGAGTTTGTACGTTCTCCACGTGACCGCATGGGGTTTCCCACAAACTGGGGTTTCCTCAGTTGCTCCGGTTTCTTCCCACATTCCAAAGATAGACAGGATTGTAGGTTAATGGTAAAGATTGTAAATTGGCCCTAGTGTGTAGGATAGTGCTAGTACATTTACTCGGTGAGCAAAAGGGCCTGTTTCCGCGCTGTATGTCTAAACTGAACTAAGAATTGTTCTCTAAATTGGGTGATATCAACTAGTGTGTAGTTATAGACAATTCAAATTCACCCTTTCATTTGTATCTTGGTTCTGGATTATGTGACCTTTTTTATGCTCTGTGTTTCCTTGATATCAAGTGCTGTAACTGGACTGCCTTTACAGATCAACTTTTTTGCTACATCTTTTGACACAGAATGAGGCTGTTCAACCCATCAAGCTCATGTCATCTGTCACTGCAGCCCAATCATGTGAGAGAATTACATTATATTTTCTGACATCTCTATTAACTCCCCAATTATCCTACCATCCATTCCTAGCAGCCAATAACTTGACGACCTGCATATCTTTGGGATGTGGGAGAAAGTCAGCGTAGCTGTGGGAAGCACCCACAGTTACTGGCAGAAGGTGCACACTACTCATTGACAGCACCTGAACACAGGATTGTACATGGATGACTGAAACTATGAGGCAGCAGCACTACCAGCTCTGCCCTTTATCCATGTTAGCAGCAAGACTGATGTGTCCCGGAAAAGCATGGAACTGTCTACACTGAGATTTGCAGAACATGCTTGGATGACGAGGGAAATTGAGGCATTGGTCAAGGATAAGAAGGATGCATGGGAAAGGTATAGGCAGCTGGGATCAAGTGATTCCCTGGAAGAGTTTCAGGAGCAAAGGAGTAAACTAAAAAAAGAAATCAGAAGGGCAAAAAGGGGCCAGGATAGCTCTATCAGAAAAGATTAAGGACAATCCCAAGAAATTTTATCAATGCATAAAGGAAAAAGGTTAACCAGAGAGATAGTGGGACCTCTGAGGAATCAAAGCGGTCAACTTTGTGTGGAGCTACAGGAGATGAGCAAGTTCCTCAATTAGTATTTCTCCTGTTTTTACCGAGAAAGACAGGAGGACGGAGGAATTTGGGGAAGTCAATGGAAGTGTCTTGAGAGCAGTCAGTATTATGGTCGAAGAGGTGCTGAAGATCCTATCGTGTTTGAAGGTAGACAAATCACTCGGGTATGATCATATATACACTAGGAATCCAGAAAGGAAATTGAAACCAATTGAAATTTACGAGTCGTCATTAAATACAGGAGGTGGCAGAAGACTGGAGGGTGACAAATGTTGTGCCTCTATTCAAGAAGGGTTGTAGGGAAAACGCTGGGAACTGAAGGCCCGTGACCTTAACATCTGTAGTTGGAAAGTTACTGGAGAATATTCTGATGGCTAGGATATACTTTGTTGGCATCCTTTATGTGGCTACTCTGCATATCTTGGGTGTGCAAAACAAAGAAATCACTGTGACTTGTCACATATGACAATAATGTATTAATTCATTCATACAGGCATTTGGCAGGACGACGGCTGATTAGTGATAGTCAGCATGGGTTTGTACATGGGAGTTTGTGTCTCACAAATCTGATTGAATTTTTTGAAGATGTGACCACAAAGGTTGATGAGGTAGCGCTGTAGATGTCGTATGTATGGACTTCAGCAAAGCATTCAAGAAGGTTCAACATGGTAGGCTGCTCTGGAAGGATAGACTGCATGGGATCCATGGAGAGATAGCTGAATGGATAGCTGAATGGATGGAAAATTGGCTTCATTGAAGAAAGCAGAGTGTGATGACGGACAGTTGCTTCTCGGACTGAAGACCTGTGACTAATGGTGTGCTTCAGGGTTTGGTGCTGTGCCTGTTACTGTTACAGAAAATTAGAAAAGCAAATAATATAATCTTTATTGAAATAGGATTGGAGTACAAGAGTAAGGAGGGTCTGGAAAACAAAAAAAATTGCAGATGTCGGATTATTAAACAAAGATTCACCCAATCCAGCAGCATCTGTTGGATTGAGCAAGCACAGTTCCAATGCCATCTATAAATTCATCAATGACACCACGGTAGGAGGCCGAATTACAGGTGATGAGTCAGTGAACAGGAGTGAGACACCTGGTTCAGTAGTGTCACAATAACAACTTCTCACTTAATGCCAACAAAACCAAGGAACAAATTATTGACTCAAAGGGGAAGTTGCTAACTTTCATTGGTTTATTAGCAATAGGGACAGTTGGCAGCTTCAAATTCCCAGGCATGAACATCTCAGATGATCTGCCCTGGGCCTAGCTGATAGAAGTAATCACGCAATAGGGTGCCAGTTGCTCTACATTCATAGACATATAAATAGGTCCAGTAATTGCTCCAACAATCTTCTACAGATGAACAGTGAGAAGAATCCTGACAGGGTGCGTCATAACCTGTTACAGCAATTCCAATGCATAAGAATGCAAGAGGGTGTAGAGAACAGTGGTCTCAGCAAAGCCCATCAGAAGCACTGCCCTCCTCACCATCAAAAGCATCTACATGAGGTGCTGTTGCAAGGAGTTGCTATCTATCATCAATGATCCCCACAATCCGGGCTGGGCCCTCTTCTTGCTTCTACTTTCGCATAGAGCTTGAACTCTCAGACCACCAGATTCAGGAACAGTTATATACCTACAACACGTATGCACAACCCTATTCCCACCTTACATAGAAACATAGACAATAGGTGCAGGTGGAGGCCATTCGGCCCTTGGAGCCAGCACCACCATTCATTGTGATCATGGCTGATCATCCCCTATCAATAACCTGTGCCTGCCTTCTCCCCATATCCCTTGACTCCACTAGCCCCTAGAGCTCTATCTAACTCTCTCTTAAATCCATCCAGTGACTTGGCCTCCACTGCCCTCTGTGGCAGGGAATTCCATAAATTCACAACTCTCTGGGTGAAAACGTTTTTTCTCACCTCAGTCTTAAATGACCTCCCCTTTATTCTAAGACTGTGGCCCCTGGTTCTGGACTCACCCAACATTGGGAACATTTTTCCTGCATCTAGCTTGTCCAGTCATTTTATAATTTTATATGTTTCTATAAGACCCCCCCTCATCTTTCTAAACTCCAGTGAATACAAGCCTAGTCTTTTCAATCTTTCCTCATATGACAGTCCCGCCACCCCAGGGATCAATCTCGTGAACCTACGCTGCACTGCTTCAATCACAAGGATGTTCTTCCTCAAATTAGGAGACCAAAACTGTACACAATACTCCAGATGTGGTCTCACCAGAGCCCTGTACAACTGCAGAAGAACCTTTTTACTCCTATACTGAAATCCTCTTGTTATGAAGGCCAACATTCCATTAGCTTTCTTCACTGCCTGCTGTACCTGCACGCCAACTTTCAGTGACCGGTGTACAAGGACACCCAGGTCTCGCTGTACCTCCCCCTTACCTAACCTAACCCCATTGAGATAATAATCTGCCCCTTTGTTTTTGCCGCAAAAATGGATAACCTCACATTTATCTATATTATACTGCATCTGCCACGTATCTGCCCACTCATTCAACCTGTCCAGGTCACCCTGCAACAACATCCTCTTCACAGTTCTCACTGCCACCCAGCTTTGTGTCATTCGCAAACTTGCTAGTGTTGCTCCTAATTCCCACTTCCAAATCATTAATATATATGGTAAACAGTTGCGGCCCCAACACTGAGCCTTGCGGCACTACACTCGCCACTGCCTGCCATTCTGAAAAGGACCCGTTCACTCCTATTCTTTGCTTCTGGTCTGCCAACCAATTTTCTATCCATGTCAACACCCTACCCCCAATAACATGTGCTCTAATTTTAGTCTCCAGTCTCCCATGCGGGACCTTATCAAAGGATTTCTGAAAGTCTAGATACACTACATCCACTGGCACCCTTCATCCATTTTACTTGTCACATCCTCAAAAAATTCCAGAAGATTAGTCAAGCATGATTTCCCTTTCATAAATCCATGTTGACTTGGACTAATCCTTTTACTGCTATCCAAATACCCCATTATTACCTCTTTAATAATTGACTCCATCATCTTTCCCACCACCGGTCAGGCTAACTGGTCTGTAATTCCCAGTTTTCTCTCTCGCTCCTTTCTTGAAAAATGGGATAACATTAGCTATCCTCCAATCCACAGGAACTGATCCTGAATCTATTGAACATTGAAAAATGATCATCAATGCGTCCACTATTTCTAGAGCCACCTCCCTGAGGACCTTATGGATCACCTCTTGAACCCCCATCGCCTTGTTTTCTAATTGTGTTTTGTACTGTTGTTTTTATGTAGTCTTTTTTCTTCTTACTGTCTTGTAGAATTTGTGTAATTCAAATAAAATTTGTGTCTTGGTGTGTTGGCCGTGTGTCTTTGATACTGCTACAAGCAATATTTACACTGTATCTGTATTTCACCATACTTGTTCATAACAATAAGCTTACCTGATGTGACATGCAAGCACATGGAGGCTCTTTGATATGTGTAGTGCTGTCAAATAGCACACATCATTCATTTTATATAAGATTATGAGGCTTACATGAACATTATATCAGATCATAGTGGACAGTTTGGTTTAATTTGGAGAAACAGCATGGAAACAGACTCTTCAGCCCACACCGGCCATTGATCACCATTCACAATAGTTCTATGTTCTCCAACTTTCTTGTCCACTACCAACACAGTAGGACACACAGAGGCCAATTAGTCTACAAACCTGCATGTCTTTGGGATGTGGAAGGAAATTAGAGCACCTGGAGGAAACCCATGTGGTCACAGGGAGAATGTGCAAACTCAACTCAGACAGCACCTGAGGTCAGAATCAAACCCAGGTTCTCTGGCACTGAGGCAGCAGCTCTACCAGCTGCACCAGCCCTGAAGCCTGGTTAAAGCCTACTTTCATTCGCTTGATCTGTGCCACCTATAATATGAGGTGTTCATTCATGAGTTGTCTGTTTTCATCATTACAGATTACTCTTTATCACTATTGACTGTGACCTTAGACCTCTCCCATCATCGGTCCAAACTAACAATCATAATTTTAAAGTAATTTTAAAGAGATACAGCGCAGACACAAGCCCTTCGGCCCACCAAATCCGCCCCAGACAGCGTTTATCATATACACTAACACTATTCTACACACTAGGAACAATTTTTACAATTTTACCGAAGTCAATTAACCTACAAACCTGTACATCTTTGGAGTGTGGGAGGTAACTGGAGAAAACTCATGCGGTCACAGGGAGAACATACAATCGCTGTACAGATAGAACCTGTATCATGATTGAACCCAGCTCTCTGGAACTGTAAAGCAGCAACTCTACCACTGCACCACGGTGCCGCCCTATTCCACCTGATATAATCCCAACCCTCCAATCATTTTACTTACCCGATCAGCATTTTTCCTTTGCCCATCCTGAACTTCAGGACGCACATCCTGAACTTCAAACCTCTTTGGGATATCTGCTGGACAACCATTTCCCTTTCCATGGTCCTCTGCTCTCAACCTCCAATTAATACACACTCACTCACTCCACAAAATGCACTCTCCACAAAGCAGGGAGAAATCACGCAGAGGCCTTTTCTACCGTGTGGATTCAAAGATCCACATCAATAGGTTAATCTATCAATTAGTCCTGTGACTAAACTTGGTCTTTTGTCCTTAGGTTTGGAAATCTAATCTATAGGAAAATTGCATCATATAATGTACAAGAAGTCACATAGGTATCATAATTAATGCAGTGTCACCAATATAGATACACTGGCATGGCATGATTAGACATTAGACAATTCCAGACATTCTAGGTGTAAAACTAAATATGAATGATAGTTATTTACACGCCTGCCAGATAGGTGGTTGTGCTAAGTGAACAGTATGAAAAACCAGCAAAATAACCTGACCAATATTTCAGTGGCATGAATTTTATGCAAATGTCACTATTAAATAATAGCAAATGCTGTAGGAAATATTTATTTTTCACAGTAGAAAGCACATCACTAGTTTTCCGATACATTTTACAACACTATGATTTAAAGTAATGTAACCAAAGTTATGGTGTGTCATCTGCAGTTGATAATTATCAGGTGCTTTTCAAAATGGAGATTGATTGCAGCTGGAAACCAGTCATTTCTTCCTAAATGATTAATTAAAAAAAAAAATCAATAAGCAACGTATATCGTAGAAAAGTAATGTACTCATAACAATGCAGGCACATTTAATATTTTGTATATCCTCAGATCATCCTATCAAAGGCCTTAAGCATTAAACTATTTTCAGTGGACCTCAGTGCAACTTAGTAGGCATTTTTGCTATTATGAAAATATATCTGAAGATTTGGTAGAAGTTGGACTTGAGTTTTACCCATAATATAAATTTATGGATTTGGGGTTACATTTACATGACTATGAACTAGTCAAGTCTAATTCATTCTATTTCAGGATCTCAGAACTTTGGAACTAATTCTCACTTCAATCATTCCATCATTCCATGTAGCCTTCCTACATAAACATGTTTATTTATTACATTTGGACTATATTTTGAAATTTAAAAGCTGTACTATACGTACATTTGAGATGTTTCATTTATCGTGAGTATACATCAGGATTTCTTCCATTATGAGGCTGGAATCAACAATAAATGCATGAGCAAAATATGTAACAAAATTATAGAAGAAACAAGGGTAATTAAAAATAACATCAGGATATTAATTGCAATACTTTATCTTTTAACTACTCCAAAATTAATGACAAAGTTAATATACTCTAAAAGGAAGGGATGTTTTTTTCCGGGGCGTTTATTCAAAATCATGTTACATTCAAGAATTTTCTTTATCCAATAGAAACAAACATTATATCATAAAAAAAAAACATGGAGCTACCTTTTTGCTGAATTATGTTTATGCAAGTTGTTGTTCCTGGAAGGCAAGACATTTTATTTTCACCAATAAATGTTGCCTCATTAGGCCCGACTATGGGTGGACATGGGGATGGGGACTGGACTTTGTGCCTTCCCTCATAATGGGAACCATTGTGGGGGGATGTTTTTATGTTTAAATTTCTTTATTATTGTTATGTTGTATTCTTTTTAATGTGCTGCAATGGCAATACGCATTTCATCACACCAATTGTTGTATGTGACAAATAAAGAACCTTTGAATTCTTTTGGATGTGGCAGTTTAACATAGTAATCTTATTTATAGCTTTCCTCAGTAGGGATGTAATACTGAGGCTTTATAGAGCACTGGTCAGACTGCATTTGGAGTATTATGAGCAGTGTTGTGCCTCATATTTGAGGAGGGGTGTTCTGCCATCGAGAGGATCAAGAGGAGATTTCACAGAATGATCCCGGTTAACATATGATGAGCTTTTGATGGCCCTGGGCTTGTATTCACTGGAGTTTGGAAGATTGAGGGGAGATCTCATTGAAACTTACAGCATAATGAAAGGACTAGGTAAAGTGAACATGGAGAGGATGTTTCTATTAGTGGGGGATTCTTGGATCAGAAGGCACAGCCTCAGAATAAAAGGAGATGAGGAGGATTTTGTTTAGCCAGAGGGTGGTGAATCTGTGGAATCCGTTGCCACAGACAGCTGTGGAGGCCAAGTCTGGGTATTTTTAAAGCAGAGGTTGATAGTAACATCTTGATTAGTAGGGGTGTCAAATGTAATTGGAAAAGGCAGGAGTATGGGTTTGAGAGGGAAAGATAGATCTGCCACGTTTGAATGGTGGCATATACTTGATGGGCCAAATGGCCAAATTCTGCTTATATGAATTTTCCCTCCTTTCCAGAATATATCCCAATACCTCTTCTTTCCATATTCTTGTTCATAATTCATTAAACAGAATACCTGCAATGGATAAAGCTATGTAAAGGCATTTGTAATAATGAATATTATGGCATAACATTAAGAAATAAAAGTGGAGATGCAATGGTGTATGCACAAAATGTCAGTAAGAATGAAGCTGGTGCTGTGCGTGGTTTTTGAAGTAATGGAGGGTATAGAAAATTTAAAATGCAATGAATATTCTTATTCATTTTATCCTATTTATATATTATTTCACTGGGCTTAATTTGTTGTGATTTTATTGATACATTTAAAGATACGAGAAAAAGAGTGGATAGAAATAGACTAGCATTGATTATCTCCCATCATGATGAGTGTGAGGGAGTCTAAATGGACAATATCCAGAAGAAGAATGAAGAAGAAGAATTTCCTTTATTATCATTCAGACCTTACGGTCTGAATGAAATTTCGTGCCAGCAGTCATACATACAATAATAAACAACAATAAACACAAATTAACATCCACCACAGTGAGTCCTCCAAGTTGTGAATGAGGCAATGTCCTGGTGATCTTTTAAAAGATAGGCGTTGTTTACACTGTTTAAATCTCCCCCTCTCTAAAGCTGGCTGGAATAATGTCCATCATAAATTCAATACATGGTTGAGTTTATTATGTAAATGCTAAATAGACGATGAAGAGACTAGATTGGACTTAGGTTGGACCTAGGATCTCAAGAGTACACTTAGCTCTTCCTGGCCAATCTGAAAGTACATCCTTCATTGTCTGAAGAAGGGTTAACCATCCCAACGTGATAACATAGGGCTGAACAGGAAGACCAACAGATTGCATGCAACTTATTTGGCAAGGGACTGGAGAAAAATCCCGCTGGATGAATTTCAGACTTTAAATAGAGGCCCTATTCTATTGGTGCAGGATGTTAAAGATGCCCTGAATATTATCCCTGGAATTGTTAGCCAACATGTACCCATTATTAATCACCACAAAATAAAGAAAATGTTTTTCTCATTTTCTGTAGCTTCTTATAAAATGGCTGCTCATTTCCCCCCAATAATAGTAAACTATCAGTTAAAACAGTTTGCATTTGTTTGTAATCAAGTAAAAGTTAAAAACTCTGAAGACTTGTTATAGTAGGATCACAGACAAAATATGATAACAGGACAGGTTTTAGACTAGCCCAAAAAGCAGCTGCGACCATGAATCTGTGCAGTAAAGAAAATCATTGTTGCAGGAGTGGCCAAATTTCAGAAACAGTTCCTTCCAAAGAATATGGAAGTGGAAAAAAACAGAGAGAAAGCCTCAGAGCAAGAAATAATCGTAGAGATGCCCAGACTGTTGGCGAGTCAGGGTGAAAGAGAACCAGGGTGTTTTGGAAACAGAGAAACATGTGAGCCAGAGAGAGAGATAAAGTTAGAACCTGTTAAAGTTAGACATTAATGTGAAACTGTAATGCAAGCAACATCTCTGATGGAGAAGGCGTTAAAATTGGAGAAGTGCAGAGTTGACAAAAATTATAGAATTAGAGGAAGTTATAGAAATCAGAGAGCAAAATGTAATGGAGGGTTTGAATTTGAACATTGAATTTGAGGCATTGCTTTGGAAGAGTTAATATTGGATCATGAGCACAAGGGAGATAAGTTGACAGGATTTGAATTAATTGCACCAAATACTGTATACACCTGTGCAAAGAGAGTGTTGAAATATGGCAAGGCTTTTATATGTTTAATGAGAAGAATGGGAAAACAGCAGCTAAGACTTCTTTACATAATGCAGACAGCAGGGAATGAAAACCAAACTGAGATAGAATCATGTATTCGAGTTGTAGATAACACAGGCAATGAGCTGGAACTAATATGCAAGGGTAATGAATAATAAATTTGTGTATTTTAGGTCCATGAAATGGTTAAATAATTGATTAGCTGAAATATGCAGTCGGCAGTAATTACTTTCTTAAATGACAAGATATTGAACAGGTTGCACAATATCCAACAACTAAATGTAATTGTAAAACTTAATTTAAAGGAAATTATTCAAGTGAACATTCGGATTACATCAAACTTAAAAGGCAGACTTCTGTTATAAGGCACATCTCATATTTCAGAGACAATATCATTGTTAAAGATAAATAGCAATGTGAAAAAGAAATTCATAAGATAATTCAAACTAGTCCATATTTAGAGCACAAGTTTAGTTCCCATCATCATATACTTAGTAAAAGTCTGATCTTGTACATGTGTATATGTGTGTGCAGATGTGGTTGTCTTTACATCTTCGCAAAAACACTACGCGGTAACAATTACATTTTTACATATTCCGATTGACATTATTCCCGTCAAGGCTGCGAACATCTTATCTGAACATTTTATGCTTTATTTCTCGACTTATTCTTGACTCATTATTGGTTAAAAGTCTTAGAAAGTCAAAAGACATTGAAATTAAAACCACCAGATTCAATTGATGACGTCGCAATGGCTCAGCTAGCAGAGACCAGCCTCAATGAAGATTTCATCCTATATTTGACACGATATTCGTGATTAAAGCCTTAAAAATGCCAACTTCCACAAAATGTTTAAATATTCCGATTCACATTTTTCCCCTCGAGGCAGAGATCACTTTTACTAAACATTTTAAGCTTTATTTCTTGACGTATTACTTATTAAAGTTTAATAAAATCAAAATAACTTAATCTCAAACCGAATAGTTTCAACTGATGACGTCACAATGGCTCGACTAGCAGGGGGAAGGCAAATTGCTATTGCAACACGCAGGGCAAATGCAATTGGAATTTTTTTTAAAGAGCACTGCTGAGGGAGGCAAAGGGAGTGCTGGAATCTTACGTTCGGGAACGGCTTGAGTTGGAGGACCACGCCTCCCGTGGGGGCTACGGGTAGGGAAGGGGTGTGTTGGAGGAGCACTTGGTCTAGTTACAACTAAAAAGCAGCAGGTTTAGTTTGATTTATTCACCTATCATTTGGCAGACCACTGTGTCTAACTTCTGTTAAATAGATTTATGTCTCAGCTGCTGATAATTGTTACTCATTATTAACGCTGGAGTTTAAAAGCACAGTATGCATTTACTAACAAGCAGAATAACAATCAAAAAGTCAGTTTGATTAACTGGCTTGGCTCTCTATTGGGAGAAGGATACAGCTCAGGGACTGGAACTGCAACTGGTACATTGGGAAAGGCTTCTTGCCCCAGGGCATTGGGACTATTCTTTTTTGAACCTTTGTGAGAATCTGGGCAATAGTGTAACTTGGTTGGAGGTCAGTAGGGAGTAGGAATGGCCATTGGTCTGCGGTGTATATGGCACACTCCTGTTCCTCCTGGCCAACAAGTATCCCCAATATAAATCTTCAATCACAATTCACAAAGCAGAAACATAAAAATAATTAAATTTATAAATTATCCCCAGAAAATTGCTTGCCCATCTTTTCCCTACGCCATTTTAATTCTGTTCGTGAGGGGGTGAGAAATGATGAGCTGGAGCTAGGTTTGAGATTTAACACCTCCGTCCAAATCTTGATTCACCGATTTTTGTTGAGATACAATTACCCTAGTCATGTCCTGTCAAGTTTCTTGTCAAATGCACAAGTATGGCAAGGTACAAGTACAATGAAAATCTTGCTTGCAGCAACATCACAAGCACATGGATGACGGACAAAACATACAGTATACATAAATGGAGTCTGAACCTGCAAATGCTGGTTGGAATAATTATTTCAGTGACAAATAATATACATTGTACAAAATAAAGAGGGACAGAGGATATACAAGAGAGAAAGAGAGAGAGATGCGAGGAGTGGACAGGTAAATTAAAATTTGTTTTTTAAATATCGTCAAGGCTGAGGGAATAAGACCTTGTTGGTAAAGATTTTTTTTATTAGCATCTGAGAGGTTCTTTGTCTGCAATAATGGGGAAAACAGATCAGCTTAGAGCCTGGAGCATTGTATGGAACTATGATAGACATAAAATGTTGGTCAGGCAGCATCTCTGGAGAAAAGGAATAGGTCAAAACCCCTCTTCAGACTCAAAGTTATGGAACTATGAATGGTGTGAACATTACAGAGCCGTGGTTGCGAGAAGAACAGAACTGGTAGCTCAATGTTCCAGGATTTTGATGTTTCAGATTTGATAAAGATGGAGGTAAAAGAGGTAGAGGAGTTGTATTATTAATCATGGAGAATATCACTGCTGCATTTAAAGAGGACATACTGGAGGGTTCATCCAATGAGTCAATACAATTAGAATTTAAAAATAAGAAAGGTGCAATCACTCTAATGGAATCATACCATGGGCTTCCCAACAGCAAGCAGGATATAGAGAAACAGGTAGAATTTGTTAGGTGCATCCAAGAGGGTTTCTTGAAAGAGTATGCGAATAGTACAACTAGAAGAGAGAACATATAGCACCTTGTATTGGGAAACGACCCTGGCCAGGTGACTCGTATTTCAATTGAAGAGCAGTTTGGCAACAGTGATCACAACTCATTAAGTTTGAAGATAATTAGGAATCAGAATAAGTGTGGACTTTGTGGGAAAGTACTAAATTGGGGGAGGACTAATTATAACATTATTAGGCAGGAGCTAGAGAGGGTAAATTGAAAGCTGCTTTTATTTGATAAATACACATCAAACATGTGGGGGTTGTTTAAAGACCAACTAATCAGAGTTCAGGACCAGAATGTAGATAGACAGGGACTGATTAGATTTAGTCAGCATGGTTTTGCACGTGGAAGATCACGTCTTACGCATTTGATTTTTGAAGAAATAACCAACAACATTGATGAAGGCACCGCCATAGACATTGTCCATATGGATAAGCAAGGCTTTTGATAAGGTGGGCTGCTCTGGAAGGTTAGATCGCAGGGGATCCAGGGAGAGTTAGCTAATTGGATACAGAATTGGCTTCATGAAAGGAAGCAGAGGGTAGAAACATAGAAAATAGGTGCAGGAGTAGGCCATTCGGCCCTTTGAGCCTGCATCGCCATTCAATATGATAATGGCTGATCATCCAACCCAGTATCCTGTACCTGCCTTCTCTCCATACCCCCTGATCTCTTTAGCCACAAGGGCCACATCTAACTCCCTCTGAAATATAGCCAACGAACTGGCCTCAACTACCTTCTGTGGCAGACAATTCCAGAGATTCACCACTCTCTGTGTGAAAAATGTTTTCTTCATCTCAGTCCTAAAAGATTTCCCCCTTATCCTTAAACTGTGACCCCGTGTTCTGGACTTCCCCAACATCGGAAACAATCTTCCTGCATCTAGCCTGTCCAACCCCTTAAGAATTTTGTAAGTTTCTATAAGATCCCCCCCCCTCAATCTTCTAAATTATAGCGAGTACAAACAGAGTCTATCCAGTCTTTCTTCATATGAAAGTCCTGACATCCCAGGAATCAGTCTGGTGAACCTTCTCTGTACTCCCTCTATGGCAAGAATGTCTTTCCTCAGATTAGGAGACCAAAACTGTACGCAATACTCCAGTTGTGGTCTCACCAAGACCCTGTAAAACTGCAGTAGAACCTCCCTGCTCCTATACTTAAATCCTTTTGCTATGAATGCTAACATACCATTCGCCTTCTTCACTGCCTGCTGCACCTGCATGCCTACTTTTAATGACTGGTGTACCATGACACCCAGGTCTCGTTGCATCTCCCCCTTTTTCCTAATCGGCCACCATTTAGGTAATAGTCTACTTTCCTGTTTTTGCCACCAAAGTGGATAACCTCACATTTATCCACATTATACTGCATCTGCCATGCATTTGCCCACTCACCCAGCCTATCCAAGTAACCTTGCAGCCTCCTACCATCTTCCTCACAGCTAACACTGCCCCCCAGCTTCGTGTCATCCGCAAACTTGGAGATGTTGCATTCAATTACCTCGTCCAAATCATTAATATATATCGTAAATAGCTGGGGTCCCAGCACTGAGCCTTGCGGTACCCCACTAGTCACTGCCTGCCATTGTGAAAAGGACCGGTTTACTCCTACTCTTTGCTTCCTGTCTGCCAGCCAGTTCTCTATCCACATTAATACTGAACCCCCAATACTGTGTGCTTTAAGTTTGTATACTAATCTCTTATGTGGGACCTTGTCGAAAGCCTTCTGAAAGTCCAGATATAACACATCCACTGGTTCTCCCTTATCCACTCTACTAGTTACATCCTCGAAAAATTATATAAGATTCGTCAGACATAATTTACCTTTCATAAATCCATGCTGACTTTGTCCAATGATTTCACCACTTTCCAAATGTGCTGCTATCCCATCTTTAATAACTGATTCTAGCAGTTTCCCCACTACCGACGTTAGACTAACTGGTCTGTAATTCCCCGTTTTCTCTCTCTCCCTCCCTTTTTAAAAAGTGGGGTTACATTAGCTACCCTCCTATCCTCAGGAACTACTCCAGAATCTAAAGAGTTTTGAAAAATTATCACTAATGCTTCCACTATTTCTGGGGCTACTTCCTTAAGTACTCTGGGATGCAGCCTATCTGGCCCTGGGGATTTATTGGCCTTTAATCCATTCAATTTACCTAACACCACTTCCCGGCTAACCTGGATTTCACTCAGTTCCTCCATCTCATTTGACCCCCGGTCCCCTGCTATTTCCGGCAGATTGTTTATGTCTTCCTTAGTGAAGACAGAACCAAAGTAGTTATTCAATTGGTCTGCCATGTCCTTGTTCCCCATGATCAATTCACCTGTTTCTGACTGCAAGGGACCTACATTTGTTTTAACTAATCTTTTTCTCTTCACATATCTATAAAAGCTTTTGCAGTCAGTTTTTATGTTCCCTGCCATTTTTCTTTCATAATTTATTTTCCCTTTCCTAATTAAGCCCTTTGTCCTCCTCTGCTGGACTCTGAATTTCTCCCAGTCCTCTGGTAGGCTGCTTTTTCTGGCTAATTTGTACGCTTCATCTTTTGTTTTAATACTATCCCTGATTTCCCTTGTTATCCACGGATGCACTACCTTCCCTGATTTATTCTTTTGCCAAACTGGGATGAACAATTGTTGTAGTTCATCCATGCAGTCTTTAAATGCCTTCCATTGCATATCCACCGTCAACCCATTAAGAATCAATTGCCAGTTTATCTTGGCCAATTCACGTCTCATACCCTCAAAGTTACCTTTCTTTAAGTTCAGGACCCTTGTTTCTGACTTAACAATGTCACTCTCCATCCTAATGAAGAACTCAACCATATTATGGTCACTCTTGCCCAAGGGGCCACGCACAACAAGATTGCTACATACCCTTCCTCATTACTCAATACCCAATCTAGAATAACCTGCTCTCTCGTTGGTTCCTCTACATGTTGATTTAGAAAACTTTCCCGCATACATTCCAAGAAATACTCTTCTTCAGCACCCTTGCCAATTTGATTCACCCAATCTATATGTAGATTGAAGTCACCCATTATAACTGTTTTACCTTTGTTGCACGCATTTATAATTTCCTGTTTGATGCCATCCTCAACTCCACTACTACTGTTAGGTGGCCTGTACACAACTCCCACTAGAGTTTACTGCCCCTTAGTGTTTCGCAGCTCTACCCATATCGATTCCACATCCTCCAAGCTAATGTCCTTCCTTTCTATTGCGTTAATCTGCTCTCTAACCAGCAACGCTACCCCACCTCCTTTCCCTTTCTGTCTATCCCACCTGAATATTGAATATCCCTGGATGTTCAGCTCCCAGCCTTGGTCACCCTGGAGCCATGTCTCCGTGATCCCAACTATATCATAGTCATTAATAGCTATCTGCACATTCAACTCATCCACCTTATTATGAATGCTCCTTGCATTGAGACACAAAGCCTTCAGGCTTGTTTTTACAACACTCTTACCCCTTATACCATTATGTTGAAAAGTGGCCCTTTTTGATTTTTGCCCTGGATTTGTCTGCCTGCCACATTTCACCTTGCTACCTATTGCTTCTACCCTCATTTTACACCCCTCTGTCTCTACGCTCACACATTTAAGAAACCCTTTCCCTTTAACTCCATCCTCAACTATCCCATTCGACACCCCACCCCCCTTATTCAGTTTAAAACCACCCGTGTAGCAGTGGCAAACCTGCCTGCCAGAATGCTGGTCCCCCACCTGTTAAGATGCAATCCGTCCCTTTTGTACAGTTCCCCCTTCCACCATTACACCATGTAATGGTGGAAGGGTCAGGAGGGGTGTGCCTCAGGGTTCAGTGCTGGGTCCATTGCTGCTTGTGATTTATATTAATTTGGTTGAAAATGTACAAGGTATGATTAGTAAGTTTGCAGATAACACTAAGGCAGGTAGTATCGGAGAGAGGGAAGATGGCTATCAAAAAAGGCTCTTGATCAACAGGGCACGTGGGCTGTGAAATGGCAAATGGAGTTTAATGCAGATAAGTGTGAGGTTGCATTTTAGGAGGTCAAATCAGGAAGTGAATGGTAGGACCCTGGGATGTGCTGTAGAGCTGACGGTTCTAGGAGTACAGGCACATAGTCCCCTGAAAGTGGTATTACAGGTTGATTTACGAGGATGTTGCAAGGACATGAGCAGCTGAGCTATAGAACAAGGATGTTATTCCTTGGAGCGCCGGAGGCTGTTGACTTTGAGAGGTGCATAAAATCACAAGGGGAGTAGATTGGGTGAATTCACAGTCTTTTACGCAGGGTGGGGGAATCAAAAGCTTGAGGCCATATGTTTATGGTGACAGGGATAAGATTTAATACAAACCTGAGGGCTACTTTTTCACTCAGAGGGTGGTTAGTATCTGGCACAAGCTGGCCGAGGGGGTAGTTGAGGCAGTAATATAAAAGCATTTAAAGGACACCTGGACAGGTGCAAGGATAGGAACGTTTTGAGAGGGATATGCACCAAACGCAGGCAAATGGGACTAGCTTAAGTGGGGTGTTTTGGTCAGCATGGACAAGTTAGGCCAAAGGACCTGTATGCCTATGTAAATAGAATGGACGGGCGGTAAGATTAGGGAACAGAATTTTGGATGAGGAGAAATTGTAAATTTGGGTCCAATGTAAAAAGGAAGCATTTGTAAATTTTAGGGACATGAAAACCAGTCAAGGTCTACGAAGAATGTAAATAAAACAGGAAATAACTCAATCTATGAAGGGAATGGATGAATGACATTTTGGATCAGGATCCTTCTTCAGACTATTCTGCATATCTTTTGTAGTTCAAGAATACAACATTTTATAGTTGGTTTGATTTGCACTGCATTTTCTTATTTTATATTTGATTTCATAAGCACTCTCCCATTTGTAATTTAACGTCAAAATTGAGATTATTCACATACAATCACTATTCTGATTTTGAACATCACTGAAAAATGTGCTCCTACTCCATTGTCAAATCAGACTGATCTCATTCATGATTAATACAACATAGCTTTGTTGCAAAGTTAATGATTATGTTGTTATTAAAAAGCCATGCGACAAAATGTATATACTGCAGATTTGGGCAAACAAAGTCAAGGCATGTAAAATGAAGTTTACAAAAGTAAGGAAGGAAAAAATGCATACTGAATAAAGAGTTCTATCCATTCTTCTTTCCGAAAGTTTTGGTGCAAGGTGCAGTAAGGGATGCACGGCAGATAGCTACATCCAAAAAGAAAAAAAACCGGAAAATATCAATAGATTAACATACACAATAGTATCAGTACTATTACTATGATACAAATACTAGTACTAATGTTAGGACTATTTTGATCAGACAATAAATCTCTGGACATAATTATCCCAACAATAGATTCTCTAAAATATTTTATTGAAATCCAACTCTTACTTAAATCTAAACTCCACTCTTGTATTTAAATGTTTTAACTTACAGATACTGGGGAAAATATATATAAACCTCTTTAAGCTAATTTGTTTCTTAAGGATTTAGAATACAGTTCTTTAATACCGATTATAAACTTGCACTGGAAAGTAAAATCATTTAATACCTTCCAGAAGAAGCCTCAAGGCACTGAATAAATATGGAGAGGTTTGGCCGGCTAGGAATTTATTTCTTGGGAGATAGCAGACTGAGGAGTGATCTTATAGTCATAGATTTGTCCAGCAGAGAAAACGGCCCTTCACCTCAACGTGCCCATGTCATCCAAGTTACCTCGTCTACACCAGCCACACCTGCTTGCCATATACCTCTCAATCTTTCTTGCCCATATGCCTATCCAAATATCTTGTAAATGTATAAAATGTAAAAATCATGAGGGGCCTAGATAGAATCCCCACAGCTCCCCTGCCCCAGTGTTAGGGAATCAAGAACTAGAGGACATAAGTTTAAGATAAGAGGGAAAACATTTCATAGGAACTTTAAGGGCAACTTTTTTTACACAGAGGGTGCTATGTATAAGCTGCCAGAGGAAGCGTTTTAACCAATTACAATAGCAACATTTAAGGAACATTTGGACAGATGGATAGATAGGAAAGGATATGGGTCAAGCACAGACAAATGGGAGTAGCATAGATGGTCAGTAGACACAAAATGCTGGAGTAACTCAGCAGGACAGGCAGCATCTCTGGAGAGAAGGAATGGATGACATTTCGGGATGAGACCCTTCTTCAGACTGATGTCAGGGGAGTGGGCGGGACAGAGATAGATTGTAGTCGGAGACAGATGGACACCTTGGTCAGCATGGATGAGGGGTGCTAATGGTCCATGCTGTATGACTCCAAAAATCTATTGATTAAACCAGAAAACTGATACCGGGATAATATTCATAATAAGACATATTTAGATACGGCAATTGTTTCATTTTAACTGAAAATAGTTACCATATTTTTCAGATGTGGACTTTGTGTTTTGGAGTAATGAAATAAAAACTGCATCAAAGAAAAACAAGATGTTAATAATATTCAGCAATACATACAATTTTCACAATTTTAATCTTTAAATAAGAAAGTATACTTACTCTTTTATACATGGCCTCATTATCATCACTCTAGAGAATAAAACAATGTAATGTTGAGTAAGTAAATAATTAACAGTAACATTTATGTGAATTTTATATTTAATGAAAACTAGTAAGAAAAAAAAACGATTTAAATTATTTCAGGGGGATTAATGCTAAATACTCACCCCAGTTCTAGGCACATTTTGTCGGATGGCATTGCAAAAGTCCATAACAAATTTAGTCATCTGAAAATGGAAATAAACATTCCCAATTAACAAACTCATTATGGAAATTTTACTGTTCCAATGTCATCTTGGTTTTGTGGGCTCTCATCTCTTTTACCTCAAATGCTGTCAATTTGGATATCTCATGTGGTGCATCACTGCCATTTATAACAAATCATCTTTGATTTCAGGATAAAACCGATCAATTAAATATCCTTTCCTTCTCCTTCCTTCTCAAGATACAAGCTCTTGCTGATCACAGGGGATATATCTAATAGCTGGGACCTAGTACTTTTAGTGATGACGAAACAAGGAACTGCAGATGCTGGTTTATAAAAAAAGTGCTGGAGTAACTCAGTGGGTCAGGCAGCATTGCTGAAGAACATGGGTAGGTAACTTTTCATGTTGGGACTCTCAGCCGAAATATCGCAACCCGAAGCATCTCTTATCGATGTTCTACAAGGATGCTGCCTGACCCGTTGAGTTACTGCAGCACTTTTTGTCATCCTTTGGTGCTGTACATTCATGGAAATAATTGTTAATATGTGGAGGATCCAGCAACAGCATCAGAATAAGAGAAAAGCTTTCTTTGCTCTGTCCAAACTATACACTTCAAGTGTCACTGATCAACAAACCATTTTGAATTTTGTCAGCACCTAGCTATTTCTAAGTGACATTATGTCACTTTTAAGTGACATTCCAATGAGTTACTGCTTAATTAAAAATTGTGATGAAATTGTACCGTCCCCAACAGGAGAGACCTCATAGGTCCACTAGTTAATTGCTGGTAGATGTTAGTGCTATCATCTTGTTCTTGCCAATAACCTTACATTTTTATGACAATTTAGTACCAAGCCTCATTACAGGCTTGATGCAAACATACAACAAAAGGCAATTCCATTGTCTAAACAATGAACTACAGAAGCTGGTTTACATAAGAAAAAGATGCTGATTAATACACAAAAGAACACAAAGTGCTGGAGTAACTCAGCAGGTCAGGCAGCATCCCTGGAGAACATGGATCGGTGACATTTCAGGTCAGGGTCTTTTTTCAGTCTGAATTCCATTGTGATTGTTTGCGAGATTGAGACCGAATTTGACCAAGTGTTGGCTGCCCTGGTAAAAACTGGACATCAAAGGGAAAACACTGCAGTGGCTGGTGTAATACCTCGCACAGTTGTCAGAGGTCCATCGTCCCAGCCACAGGACATCTCTACAGGTGATCCTCAGACTAGTTATCTGTGGTTCAAGTATCTTAAGGCACTTTACCTTCCTTACACTATAATGCCACGCGTGGAGATGCAGTACATTCAGTTTTCTTGATTTGTAACTCCTCAGAATATGAAGTAATCAATGCCCATATGCAGCAAGAGCTAGACAACAACCAGGTTTGGGTTGAATAGAGGCAGGTAACATTTGAGTAACACAAGAGCCAGGCAAACACCTTCTCCAACAGGAGAGTGTCCGATCACCAGCCCTTGAGTTTACCATCACCAAAGACCCCACACCCTGCCGACTGACCATTGACGAGGAACTCAAAGGACCATTCACATTAAACCATTGGCCACAAGAGGAGGTAAGATATAATGTGTCCAGCAGTGTGCCACTAACTTCCTGACTTCCCCAAAGACTTTCTACCACCTACGAAGCACAAGTCAAGAGTATGCCCAAGTGGCCATTATGATAGATGCGGTAAAAGGCAGTAAGCATCAGAAGACGTTTTGAACATGGTGTTGTCAAAGAAAAAGAAAAATTGTTGTCGGTCTTGTGCAGCCTTGGCCGAGTGAGTAAAATAGTATTTAAAGTTCATGACCTCAAGCGTAGAACAAAACTCAGCCTTTGAACAATGGACTACAGACTTAGAGCATCTCAATGCTCTGGAGAGATACTACCAATCCCATCACCGCAAAATCCTCCAAATCCATTCATAGGAAAACTGAACCAGCGTCTGGGTCTTCTCTCAGGCTAATATATCAAGTTCGAGCCCCTAATTTCAATCGATCACCTCCAGTAGACAGACCGCATTCTTTACATTCTCAATACCAGAATCCTAAGTTAGCTGTTCTGACCTACATCAAGGTAAGAATACCAGAGAATAGAGGGAATAATTAAAGGTCATTCTGAACGCATTGTTGAAAAGAGTCTGAAACTGAACCATTATCCTCCCCATTATTGTATTTAGAATAGCATTGAAATCTCAAGACCCTTCTTTGAGTGCGCCCACAAGCTCAGCATAAATGAAGGAAATAACACATCACTTTTCAAACTACTGCACACCTACCCTATCAAGCAAACCTTCCCTTATTGGAAATGTTTGTGGAACCTACAGTGGTTTTGTCAGCCATCTCAGAATGCACAGAAAAGGAGCGGAAACAGGGTATCTATAAAACAAGGGGCCGCCTGAGAGAAAGTGAGAGATTAATGATGAGAAACAAAATGTCCTTATTGTACTGCAATTTCTGCCTGGAAGAATTCACTAACAAACAGCTCATCGATTAAACAAAATAATTAACTTCTCATCTATGTCTTCAAGAGATAAAGTTAAGATTGTTATTTTACCTGAGGCTGTATCTGAAGTGCTCTCAAGTGAGTGAGACACAAAGCCAAATTCTGCAGAGGAGAAATCAAAACCACAAGTACATTTAAATTACATTGCACAGCCCTGGAGAGTGTAATTTATTGGTGAAGTGAGGCAATATCAAATCTAACATCCACTAAACAATAACTTAAGTCATCAATATTACCTCTGCACTGTTATTGTCCCATTTGTCAGAATAATCTTGAAAGTGATGATGTGGGGATCCTGTCAGCAGGAAAAATAAGAATGACAGATGCAAATCACTAAAGAATGTGCATTTAACATTAAAATACAATAATATATGGAAACGTGGATGCTAGTGAGTAACCATCATTAAAGAAATTATTAGAAGTCAAAGACACCTCATAAATAACCAAAAGCTTTCATTCAGGCGGCATAGCTCTCTGGTAGAGCCACTGCCTCACAGCATGAGGAATCGCAGGTTAGATCCTAACCTCAGGTGCTGTCCCTGTGCAGTTTACATATTCTCCCTGCGACCACCTAGATTTCCTCCAGGTGGTTTGGTTTAATCCCACAGATGTGCGTGTTTGTAGGTTAATTGGCCTCTTTAAGTTGCCCCTAATGTGTAGGGAGTGGATGCAAAAGTGAGATATCATAGATACTACACTATGATATCCAGTGAGATATCATAGATAATGTAATCAATGGTCAGTGTGGATTCATTGGGTCAAAGGGCCTATTTCTGTGCTGTATATTTCAATTAATTCAATTTGAAACTGCAATAAACATCGACAGGTTCCAGGTAAATGAGGCTGGGAACCTTTGGGGAAAATATGATGAAGAAGCAAGACTATATTCTAGGGCGAGACCAATAGGATTTTGGATATTTAAAAAATCTAATGATTTGGGGATCAGGTTTCAAAATGGATTTGAGGTACAGGATCAGCCACGGTTCTAGCGAATCAAGAATAGAAAATACTGGAAATATTCTGCAGGGCAGGCAGCATATGTGGATAAAGAAACAGTTAACGTTTCCAATTGAAGGCCTCTCCTCAGATCTGGGCAAGAGAGAAACGATTGTTGAAAGTTACTGGGAGAGAAGGGAGCGACGGGACTATCCCTATTCCATTTTACATAAGCAACAATGATAATTAAGAATCACCTACGTGAAACTACTTAGTGACTTCCTTGTGTACCTATTTTATTTGGGCCATTTTGTATGGTGGGTTATTTAAAATAGTTTTCTTTATCTTCAGGAGATTCAGAATGTCAGACTTCAGTGGAACCCAGTTTTTTTCCCCAGTGGGCCCTTCCCCCTAGAAGGGCCGAGATGGCCTGTTTCCGTGCTGTAATTGTTATATGGTTATATGGTTATATGGAAGTCCGTTGGCAATGAACATTGCAGGAAACATGGACTTCATACATGTATTTAGAATGTTTGGGGTGCAAGATGTTGGCATTGCACAAATCTTTAGGGACAGTGGCATAGTGGTTACACAATAGCATTAAAAAGTATGGATGCAGAGATGAGAGTTCAAAGCCCAGCAGAGCAGTTGGATAAAGTAACTAAATAAATGTGGATATTTCTGAACAAGTAACTTTGAAATCACAGATTTCTTAGATACAATAGTGGCATTTTAGAGACTTTCAGATAGGCACATGGATATGTATGAATGGAGACACTTAGATTATGTGCAAGCAAGAAGATGAGGTTAACTTGGCATCATGTTCTGCATGGACACTGTGGCCGAAGGGTCTGTAGTGTTCTATGTTCTATCTAACAGGCATGCACTTCACTAACAATGTAGATCTTCATTAAAGTGGTAAAATCCTGATTTGGTCTTGAACCCAACACTACTATCTCCGAAGAGAGATTTATTACTAGGAAAATTTGACACTAAATTGGTTACATCGGGAAAATTATATTAATTCTAGCATCCTTAAACTGCAATGGTATTAAATGGGTACATTTCCATTGAGGAAGTCACCTACACATTCACGATTAGCAATGAAAACTTTAAAAAGGCCACATCATTAATGCCTTCAGGGCATGAGCATTCCTGATTTTTTTCCAACAAGATGCATACACCCAATAGCTTCAACAACAGAATGTCATGATAATTTCAGTGAAAAGTGGAGGTTAAAAAAGGGGGAACATTTGTTTAAAATCATTTCCAAATTGATTATTAAAATGAGAAAAATGTGCTCATTTATTATATCTTCCTATGTCATAATAATTTCACACAAAATAACCTTGAAAAACTACTGAGTGGAACAAATGATTGAGAAACTCTTCAGAACCTGGAAACTCCACCACAACAATCCACTTACCCACATCTAATGTCTTTGTTTGTACACAAGATGGTTCAATGTATATTTGGTGAATAATGGTTCATCACACTGGTCCCATGATTGATGCATAATAGTGAAACTAGCTTGTTTAGTAATCTGAGTAATTGATAGAGGGCTGGAAACTATTTATGTGGTAAACTAGATAGGGATGTGTAACACAATGGTCTGGCATTTCTTTTCCATTTCGTTAACAGCAGTAACTCAAAGTTAAGTTAAGACTTTTGTCCACTATCTTACCCATTTTCACCTAGTCCAGTTACAAAGCCCTCACCAAAGATAGACACAAAATGACGGAGTTACTCAACAGGGCAGGCAGCATCTCTGGAGAGAAGGAACAGGTGGCGTTTTGGGTTGAGACCCTTCTTCAGACCTTCAATGCCTTCAGAGGCACTTTCATCAATAACTAATTATAAGCAATTCTGATGGAAGCATATAACTAGTATTTGCATAGTTTGGTATTACATTTAATGCAAAGCTGTTATAATAAGTTATGAACATAGTTTATGACAACTATCATAGCTTTAAAATGAGTAGCACTTATCTTAGACTACTGTAATAAGGAAAAAGGTTTAAAGGGAACCTGAGGGAAACAGGGACCAGGTTTATGGGTGGCAGGTGTGGCAGGTTTATGGGACCAGCTGGCCGAGGAGGCAGTGGAATCAGCCACAATAGTCTTGTTTAAAATACATTTTTCCAGCACATGTGTAGGATCATTTCGAAAGAATGGGCCAAACGGAGGAAAATTGGACGAGCATAGATAGGCATCTGGGACTGGACGGGACTGCACGGACGAGTTGTGTAGCGGCTGGTGCAGCACAACTCTATGAATCCAGGAAATATTACACTCGCCCAGAGGTTTCGTCACGTTCTCATAACCTCCCGCAATTTGACGGGTCAGATCTATAAAGCAGACGGCACAACCCTTAACAAGTGAAACCCTAATCGTTTAAACACGGATATAATGTACTTTGGATTGATGGCAAAACCTCGCATCCTTCTGCTTTCCAATCCATTCCAAGCACGTTTCTATCTGACATAACATCTACAATTGTCGCCTCAACGAATTTTTATATTTAAACAGTTTTCCGAATTAAAGTCCTAAAATATTTGCACGTGGGATTGGATCTGAGTACGGATGGGACTTTCAATATCAAGCATTAACGTCTTGTGTGGTACAACGATCAGCTTAGGTCCCTCTTCCCAGCGCTAGGAATACTCTAGCGTTTCCAAACTTTAATAACATTCCGAATTTAGCCACGAAAGCTGTACCTGTATTACTATTAACAAATTACAGTACAGGGGCTCATGCGATCCTGCCACACAGAAATGTCACAAATCAAATGTGAGTAATTAGGAAAGTTATACATTAACACTTCAATCTCAACAAGAAAATAGTGTGGGTGAAAGAGTGGAGTGGCTGTTTATTCTGTTACACCTGAAATCGTTGTGCAACCAAGACAAAGTAAAGTTTGACTTTTTTTTTTGTCGTGGGATATTTGCGTTTTAAGAACAATTTGGAATTTAAAATAAAACAGACTGCGACGTTTGACTGCGCACCCTAAACATTTAATTATAACTTTAAAAGCGACGCACCTGAACTTAAAGGTAAAGTGCAGAGACAGCAGGCAACCAGGAAAATGTGCTTTGGAGAGCTGCTCTTCATCCTGTATGTCGGTGGTTTCTTGTTGGTCCCGGTAGTCCGTGTCTCGCCGGAGCGTTCGTTCAGCATGGTGCCACTCGCAGCAGTGTTGTGATCGCGCAAAACTCAGCGGCGAGATACTAGAACCCTTCAATTTATAGGATTTCACTTCCTGTACCTCGGTTTCTCATCAACGCCTAGCGGGCATCCCAAATGCCGCGTAAATGTCACACTGCTTTCTTATTTATAAAGCAATATCCCCGCTGATCCACGGCACGCTTCAAAAAATCGTTGCCTAAAAAGTTAATAAGTTTAGCATTTTTTTTTACTGCGCAGAAGGGAGTTTAATCAAACGCCATACAAAATTGCACTTTTATGAGTCACATGAGTTTAGTTGTATAATGATGTGACTACGCCACTTTTCCACAATCCCAATGCATTTCCAATCTATTCCATTCTCCCAAAGAAACAACAGGATACATTTAATAATCGACGTACATGTGAACACCAAATGCATTATTTAATGTGATCTACCCACAAGGCTCAGACTGGACAACAATTAATATACAGGTAAAAACAAAATACTCAGAATATTTCTGAATAAAATGAAGATTAAACTATTCGGGTTAATTATTCTCGACTACAAATTTAGGGGTAAAGCATTTGGGGGGGAAAAGCCACGAGCCTTAAAAAAAACCTGAAGTATTTTAAGAGGAGGGAAAAGCTGATTTTTTTTAAGGAATCTTCGTGAAATAATGATTTACCTGTTTCCTCACGGAAAAAAAATCTTCTCAAATAACAGACTCTACTACAAATAATGGCCTTTAAAAAGTATCAGTCACGTGATTAGTAAAGTAAAGTAAAGGTATTAATAAGCCGGAAAAAAATGATACAATTCATAGGAAAAAATACGGAAGAGGTGCCTAAAGAAACAATGGATGCTGGAATTATCATCTTCATAAGATCATTGTGGTCAAATTTGCACCTATGGTCCAGAGGTCTAGGTTACTGATCTGGAAAGGTGAATTCAAATCCCATCCTAATTCCTTTGAAACTCAATTCCATCCAAGTTTAAAAAAAAAACAGAGAAGAGGGGAAAGGTTTGAAGGAGACTAGAGGGACACGTTTTTCACTCAGAGAGTGGTGGGTTTTTGGAAAGGGCAGTCAGAGGAAGTGGTAGAGGTAGATATTTATTTCAAAAGACGTCTGGGCAGAGTTTCTCCAGCCTTTTTGTGTACCTTCGATTTTCCAGCATCTGCAGTTCCTTCTTAAACACAGGTACAGGAAGGGTTTAGGTCCAAAATCACGCACGTGGGACTAGCGCAGGTAGGCATCTTGGTTGGTATGGACGTGTTGGGCTGAAGGTTGTTTCTGTACCGTACGATGCTATGATTTTAAATATATATATATATAGATTGTAGAATGATTTCTGCAGGTGTGGGGGTGTGGGGGTAACAAATGTGACCTCGTTATTTATGGAATAAAGGAGAGAGAAAGGGGAACTAACGATCCTTTAACAATTAGTCTGACATTCATTGTAGAGAAATGCTGATGTTTACAAGAAAAGAATGCCACATCAAAGATTCAGAAAGTATACTAGAGAAACAGCAACATGAATATCGGAAAGGCTAATCACTTTACTTTAGACTAATTTCTTAGATGAGTTTCTTGTTTCTTCTAGAGAAAATAAAGGGAACCAGTATATTTGTAACATATATTTACAGAATGTTTTTGCAAAGGTCCCATACAGAAGGGTATTAAAGCATATAAAATAATAACATGGACTGATAATTGGAAGAGCAGGAAACGTTGACATTCACTTCCATTGATGTCCTTGTGCATAAATCAAAGGTGCAGCAAGCAGTTAAGAAGGCAAATTACTTTATGGCCTTAATCAGAAAAAGATTTGAGTGCAAGAATAAGAATAATATATGACAATTATAATGGCTTTGCTGAGACTTCAGCAGGAGTGTTGTGAGCAAAATTGGCCAAAATAGAAGGAAACCTTTGGTCAGTTAGCTTAACATCTAATGTTAGAGAGGAGTGATTAGAGAACAGAGATCTAGTTTAGAAGAATGAGAAGTACGTTCTTTGGGACATTGCAAACTATTAAAGTATAGATTTAGGGAGGATATTTCCCCTTTATAACTAGAACTAAGTGTAACCGTGTCAAAATCAGGTGTAGACCATTAAAACAAAAAGCCAGAAGTAACCACTTCACTTGGAAGTTGGTGAATCTTTGGAATATGCTTTCCTCTAGGGCTACAGTGACTCAGTCATCAAACGAATCAAAAGAAAGGTCAATAGATTTCAGCATATTCAAGGAATGAAGGGATATGAGGATAGGGTAGAAAATGGTGTTTGAGGTTGAAGACTAAACATGATTTGGGTGGCACAGTGGCTCAGAGGTAAAGCTAATCAGTCGTGAATTAAATCCGGATTAGAGATTTTAGTATAACTTGAAGACGGTTACAAACTGGCTGGCAAACAGGAAGCAAAGAGTAGGAGTAAACGGGTCCTTTTCACAATGGCAGGCAGTGACTAGTGGGGTACCGCAAGGCTCAGTGCTGGGACCCCAGCTATTTACAATATATATTAATGATCTGGATGACAATATAATATTCCAAGTTTGATGACACTAAGCTGGGGGGCATGTTAGCTGTGGGAGTCTAGGAGACTGGGTGACATAGGCTGGGTGAGTGGGCCAGGATAAATGTGAGGTTATCCATTTTGGTGGCAAAAACGGGAAAGCAGACTATTATCTAAATGGTGGCCGATTGGGAAAGGGGGAGATGCAGCGAGACCTGGGTGTCATGGTACACCAGTCATTGAAGGTAGGCATGCAGGTGCAGCAGGCAGTAAAGAAAGCGAATGGTATGTTAGCTTTCATTGCAAAAGGATTTGAGCATAGGAGCAGGGAGGTTCTACTGCAGTTGTACAGGGTCTTGGTGAGACCACACCTGGAGTATTGCGTGCAGTTTTGGTCTCCAAATCTGAGGAAGGACATTATTGCCATAGAGGGAGTGCAGAGACGGTTCACAGACTGATTCCTGGGATGTCAGGGCTGTCTTATGAAGAAAGACTGGATAGACTTGGTTTATACTCTCTAGAATTTAGGAGATTGAGAGGGGATCTTATAGAAACTTACGAAATTCTTAAGGGGTTGGACAGGCTAGATGCAGGAAGATTGTTCCCGATGTTGGGGAAGTCCAGGACAAGGGGGCACAGCTTAAGGATAAGGGGGAAATCCTTTAAAACCGAGATGAGAAGAACTTTTTTCACACAGAGAGTGGTGAATCTCTGGAACTCTCTGCCACAGAGGGTAGTTGAGGCCAGTTCATTGGCTATATTTAAGAGGGAGTTAGATGTCGCCCTTGTGGCTAAGGGGATCAGGGGGTATGGAGAGAAGGCAGGTATGGGATACTGAGTTGGATGATCAGCCATGATCATATTGAATGGCGGTGCAGGCTCGAAGGGCCGAACGGCCTACTCCTGCACCTAATTTCTATGTTTCTATGTTTCTAATATAATCTTTTATGTAATTAGAATATTCACTCTGAAACTACCAAACTCAGTCTGGCAATTAAAATCTAAATGTATCAAAGTTAATTTTTCCCAGACAAATCTGGAAGAATATACAAACAGAGGACCGTCACAGCTATTAGTTTCATAATTGCGGAGATTTTCTCTCATTATGTACTGCTACTGTATCTAAGACTTCTTCTGTGAATCAGTACTTACTCCCAATAGAGTTTATGTGAATAATATCTGATGACAGTTGGATAGAAATCTTTGTTGCACTAATAGCTTATTCTTATTTAATCGCTTGATCCTTGGAGAGTTGAAGAATAATCATTGTCAGAAAATTAAAAATAACGCATACAAAGAAAATAAAAACAGTGCACAGTGTACCTAATCATAGAATGTTAAATCTATGCACAATTCCAAGTTAAAAAGTGTTCAGCATTCATTTTGGTCAATTCTACATCAAAACATGAGTGCCTTGCTTATGTATGGGCTCAACACCCTTATCATGTCTGCATTGCACCACTTGTTTAAGAGGGATGGGTGACAAACAGGAGACAACTTTCAAGGGGGCAGTTAACTCAGCATCTATTGTTGGGAAGATGGTGCCATCTATAATCAAGGAATATATAGTTAGTTGTTGACAAAAGCTAATGCAATCGAGGCAATATGTTTATATGAAAAGGAAATCATGTATGGCAAATTTACCATAGTTCTTCAAGGTTATAACAAACAGAATCAATAGAGGATAATCTTTGGATCTGATGTATTGAGTTTTCCAGTTGGCATTTGATAAGGCATGACATATAAATAAAAAGGGATAAATGTATTGACGCAGATAGTGAACTAGTTATCACAGAGACAACAGAGAATTGGAATGAATGGTCTTTTTCAGACTGGAAAGACAAAACTTGTTGACTGACATTCATTTATTTACTACCTATGTTAATGGCATGGATGATAAACAGACTGTAAGACACCCAAGTTTGTTGATGATTTAAAAATCAGGCAACGATTTGACAAATGGGAGTTAATATAACAAAGTGTGAGGTTGTGCACTTTGATTAAAAGTCAGATCATTGTAAACATGGAGAGAGGTTGCAAATGAGTGGAGTACGGAAAGAGTACGGAAAGAGTACAGTGAGACAGTGTAACTGATTTGACAAAGTTAATCAATTGAAATGATCTGGGTAGAACTAATAAACTGCTTCTTAATGATGTACTAATTTATTTTCAAGGCCTCATGGGACCCAAAGTGATGGAAGTGAATATATAAAATAGATTTTGAAGTGGGCAAGACAGGCTAACTTTCCTTGATGGATCCATACTAACCTAATTCCCTGACATGGACCAGTCACAGAAGAGAAGAAGAAATGAAAGTAATTGTTAGCATGTCTAACAATATCATCTATTAACAATATCATCTATTAACAATATTATCTGTTCAAGATGTACTTCTGTCTGAATGTCAATCAGGTCATTTAAGTTACAATTAAATTTTCCTCAAGAGGAATGCGAATATTCATTTCAAATCTAACAAGGAGTATAGTCCCAGATCATTTATTCAAATGTGAAAAAAGGATGTAGCTATACTTGTAAGAAACAGATTTTCAGTCCTTTACTGAATGTTGTAGTTGGTATCAATGTTTGGAGGATACTAGAGACGGCAGATGCTGGAATCCTGGGTGATAAACAAAACTGCTGGAGGAACCCAGTGGGTCAGGCAGCACCTCTAGAGAGAAATGGACAAAAGACCTTTTGGATTGGGACCTTATTCGGACTAATGGTGTCGATGGGAAATAACTAGTAAAATGAGGCGAGGGGTATGATTCAACATATAGAATATTGAAATAATGTGTGTTGTGTAATGTAAGGAGCTGTCTGGAATAATGCTTTGACGGATGTTCAGGAATATAAGTTGGAATCATTCCAATGGGGAGATCAATGTCATTAGTAATAAATTAAAGAAAGGCTAATTAGAAGAGGAGACTCAGTATTGGGTGGAGCTACTGAGCAAAGAAGAAAGGAAGATGCGGAGACAGTGGGCTGAGGGAGGCTGGGAAGGGGAGGAGAAAGCCGGGACTACCTGCAATTAGAGAAGTCAATGTTCATACCACTGGGGTGTAAACTGCCCAAGCGAAATATGAGGTGCTGCTCCTCCAATTTAGGGTGGTCCTCACTCTGGCCATGGAGGAGGCCCAGGACAGAAATGTCGGATTCTGAATGGGAGGGGGAGTTGAAGTGCTGAGCCACCAGGAGATCAGGTTGCTTATTGCGAACCGAGCAGAGGTGTTGAGCGAAGCGATCGCCAAGCCTCCGCTTGGTCTCACCGATGTAGAGCAGCTGACAACTAGAGCAGTGGATGCAATAGATGAGGTTGGAGGAGATGCAGATGAACCTCTGCCGCACCTGGAAAGACTGCTTGGGTTCCTTGAGTGGAGTCAAGGGGGAAGGTAAAGCGACAAGTGTAGCATTTCCTGCGGTTGCAACGGAAAGTGCCAGGAGAGGGGGTGATTTGGGTGGGAAGGGAAAAATTGACCAGGGAGTTATGGAGGGAGCGGTCTCTGCGGAAAGCAGACAGGGGAGGAGATGGGAAGATGTGGCCAGTGATGGGATCCCGTTGGAGTTTGAATCCTCCAATATTTGTTTCGCTTATTGGCTAAGGTGAATTAAATTAGTTGTAGAGGAAGAACAGAATGGTATCCAAGGATCATTTACATCATTTGTTATCATTAATTTAAGGCCGTTTTTATTGATTTTTAGTTTATTATGTTAAGGCAATTTATTGACAAGATTGGGATTTATTGCTGATTATTAGTTGGCTTTGGCAGGCGAGGGTCTTTTGCTGAATTGCATTGGCCTATTTACCAACAATTAATTATCCCTATTGCTTTGAATAAAATATGACTAACATCGATAAAGATTCACCAGTTTTCCATAAACTCTAAAGCATTGTTCATTTTTTTTAACTGAAGAAAATATTTTCCTGTTTCTTTGATTCATCAGTTTCCATTGGACATGAGGTATCAGTGTGTTGGCCCTTCTCTGCCTGGTTCCCAAGGTTTGAGTGTTTCTCCTGTGTCCAATCGTCTAAAACTTGATGCAGTTCTCAAGATGTTATTTGACTTGATTACTGTACAGTTTCAACATTATATCTTCTGATTTAGCGGCTTGGGATATCTCAATGATTCCAGGAAAGATTACAGATTATCTGGATAGAATTAAGTCGAGTTCGGTGCAAAAATGAAAATTTTTCTTTCAGTATTGAAAGTGACGTCTGCTGTTATCAATTTACAATTACAGTAAAATGTTCAATTTAGTTTAGAAAATTCTTTGTCAAAATAATTCCCATTGATAAAAAATGATGTCCTCCCAGAACAAAAAACACGTTTCCAACTATTTTTTTCTTCAGTGGGGAAGGGTAATGAGAATGGTGGTTCCTCTGACTCACAGTCTTGGAGCCATGTTAAGGGGCAGTCCCACTGCGGCGACTGAATCTGCGAGTTTAGAAGAGTTTGCCCTCGACTCAAACTCGCAGCATGGTCGACATGTGGTCCTAGGATGTCCTATGAGGTCACTGGAACGCTCCTTCATGCTCGATGGAAGTTTACGCTTACTCGCGGCCTCAGTTTGGTCGAGGAAAATTTTTCAGCATGTGAAAAATTTTCCACGAGTAAAATTTGGTCGGCATGGTTCTTTTGAACTCGTAGTGCAGTGGAGTGGGGTCACTATGTAGTTACAGGTAGTCGAGGGCAGCCAAAGGTAATCTCCTTCGCCGACCAGGCATTTTAATTGACTCATTGGAATTTTCAAAACCAAGGAAAACCAACTGGTAATGTAAAATGCCCGCTAAACTTTATTATGTTGTCTGGCTTCTTAAAAGTGTCTACCCTCCTTCTCCCCCCCTTTCTGCCCTCCCTCTCTCCCCTTCACTCCCCTTTTCTCCTCTCTCCTTCTCCCCTCTTCTCTCCCCTTCTCTCCCCCACCCCCCCTCTCCGCGCTCTCTAAAGGACTTACCATACACTGTGTAGTCGTCTTTTACCTTCCTCGTCATCGCGGGTGTGAAATTCAGACAGCGCTCCCCCGCTTTCCCTGGCCCCCATCTTTGCGATGTGTTTGTGTGTGTGTGTGTGTGTGTGGGCAGTCGATCCAGCTCGCGGTTTCAACGCTGACGGTCGATCCAGCTCGAGGTTTCTCAGGCGAGTGCTCTCGAGCTTGTAGGTCAAAGACAGTCGCTGAAAGGTCGCGTCAATGGGACAGGCACTTTATTTCACTACTGATCACCCGCAGTAACAAGTAACCAAATGATGCCATTGTTAAGGACTACTGCTCTGCGGCAGCAATTAATTTTAATAACTTTGCCATTCTTGTGAAACCTATGAGCAGTAGCCGTGAAACCACAGATGTGTCCTATTCTGTAGCTGAGATGTTAATGGAAGAGAGCAATGATCAGCAATTAATTGGACAGAAAGATCAATGCGCTGACTTTGTGATTCACTGCTTCTCTCTGAAGAGAAGTGGGGTTTTCCTTGCATTTAGACTATCCGGACCAGTGGCATGTTTAAGTTGCAAATTGGGAGGTCATGTTGCAGTAGTATAAGCCGCCTGTGAGACCGCATTTAGAGTATTATGTTCAGTTCTGGGCACCATCTTATAGGAAAGATATTGTCAAGCTTGAAAGGGTTCAGAGATTTTCAAGGATGTTGCCAGGACTGGAGGGTCTGAGCTATAGGCAGAAGTTGAGTAGGCTGGGACTCTATTCCTTGCTATGCAGGAGGATGAGGGGTGATCTTATAGAGGTATACAAGATCATGAGAGGAATAGACAGGTATTTGCACAGAATCTCTTGCCCAGAGTGGGGGAATCGAGGACCAGAGGACATAGGTTCAAGGTGAAAGGGATAAGATTTAATAGGAATCTGAGGGGTAACTTATTCACACAAAGGATGGTGGGTGTATGGAACAAGCTGCCAGAGGAGATAGTTGGGGCTGGGACTATCCCAACGTTTAAGAAACAGTTAGACAGGCACATGGATAGGACAGGTTTGGAGGAATATGGACAAAACGCAGACAGGTGGGACTAGTGTACCCGGGACATGTTGGCTGGGGTGGGCAAGTTGGGCCGAATGGCCTGTTTCAACACTGTATCACTCTTTGACTCTAAATCAATGTTGTTCAATTACATTGAATTAGATTGCATTGATTCCTGGAGGATTTTGCCAATGTATTTATGGTATTGTATAATGTGGAATGTTCAGCATTACTCGGTCCAGTATCCTGTGTTATCTGGATGCATTTTTGCCAAGGGTTCCCCCAGAAGAATCTCCAGGTTTTACTGTAGAACACAAAGTACTAGAGTAACTCAGCAGTTCAGGCAGCATTTCTGGAGAACCTGGACCCAAAACGTTGTCTATTCCATGTCCTCCAGAGATGCTGCCGGAGGTGTTGAGTTACTCCAGCACTTTGTGTTCTACACAAGATTCCAACACCCTTGTGTATCTAGGTTTCACAGTGTTAATTTAACATTACAGTTCAGCTTCTTATTCATTTGGTTGCTTGCCATGACTAGAGCCCTACCACATTGGGTCAACTTTCACCTTCAATTTGATGGTGTTGATGCCAGATTATTATAAAACCTTCCTGTTGTTCAACCCATTGATTTTGACAGGTGACAGAAATGAAAATAATTCTCACACCATTTCAATATTTTTTTTTAGTACCAAGATGGGAATTAACAGGACAGATTGGGTTAGAATGATAAGTTTGTCTCCTCTGGCCAGAGGGATGGCTATGCAATTTTATTTAGACCATAGACCATGAGACATAGGAGCAGAATTAGGCCATTCAGCCCATCAAGCCATTTATTCATGGGTGATCTATTTTTCCCTCAATCCCATTCTTCCCATAACTTTTCACACCCTTACTAATCACGAGTCTATCAATCTCTGCTTTAAAAATACCCAATGACCTGGCCTCCACATCTGTCTGTGGTAATGAATGCCACAGATTCACCGCCCTCTGGCTCAATAAATTCTGAAGAAGGGTCTCGACCTGAAATGTCACCCATTCCTACTCTCCAGCGATGCTGCCTGACCTGCTGAGTTACTCCAGCATTTTGTGTCTACCTAAAGAAATTCCTTGTCATCTCCATTCTGAAGGTACGTCCTTTTATTCTGAGGCTGTGCTATCTGGATCCAGACTCTCCCGTTTCTGGAGTCATAATTTCCACATGCACTCTATCCAGGGCTTTCATTATCCAGTGGGTTTCAATAAGATCCCCCCCCCCCCCCCCCCCCCCCTTCTAAACTCCAGCAAGTACAGACCCAGAGCCTTCAAACGCTCCTTATAAATTAACCCAATCATCCCTGAGATTATTCTCGTAAACGTCTTCTGCACTCTCTCCAAAGCCAACACAAAACAACAAGGGCAGAGTCCCCCTAGTCCTCACGTTTCACCCCACCAGCCGTCACATACAAAAAGTAATCCTCCGTCAGTTTTGCCATCTCCAACGTGATCCCACCACTCGCCACATCTTCCCATCTCCCCCCATATCTGCCTTCCGCAAAGACCGCTCCCTCCATAACTCCCTTGTCAATTCTTCCCTTCCCTCTCGTACCACCCCCTCCCCGGGCACTTTCCCTTGCAACCGCAAGAGATGCAACACTTGTCCCTTTACCTCCCCCCTCGACTCCGTTCAAGGACCCAAGCAGTCGTTCCAGGTGCGACAGAGGTTTACCTGCATCTCCTCCAACCTCATCTATTGCATCCGCTGCTCTAGATGTCAGCAGATCTATATCGGTGAGACCAAGCGGAGGTTGGGCGATCGTTTCGCCGAACACCTCCGCTCGGTCCGCAATAACCAAGCTGACCTCCCGGTGGCTCAGCACTTCAACTCCCCCTCCCACTCCGTCTCCGACCTCTCTGTCCTGGGTCTCCTCCATGGCCACAGCGAGCAGCACCGGAAATTGGAGGAACAGCACCTCATATTCCGCTTGGGGAGTCTGCATCCTGGGGGCATGAACATCGAATTCTCCCAATTTTGTTAGTCCTTGCTATCTCCTCCCCTTCCTCAGTCCCCCTGCTGTCTCCTCCCATCCCCCAGCCTTCGGGCTCCTCCTCCTTTTTCCTTTCTTGTCCCTTGTTTCTTATCAGTCTGAAGAAGGGTTTTGGCCCGAAACGTTGCCTATTTCCTTCGCTCCATAGATGCTGCTGCACCCGCTGAGTTTCTCCAGCTATTTTGTGTACCTTCTTCAGATATGGGGCCCAATAATGCTCATAATATTTATTTCAAATGTGGCCTCACTAGTGCCTGATAAAGCATCAGCATTACATCCTTGCTTTTTTATATTCTAGATCATTACAAATGACAAATGCATTCAAATGTGTTCAGGATGGATGAAAAAATGGATCAGGAACAAAAGCCGTCAACTTTGGTTATGTGAAATTTATTTGCTTATCAAATGACGTTGAAGCAAATGAGTCAGTTAAAAATCATCAGGCCAAAGCTTGAAATCCATGCCTGGATTCACTTGTCAACTCACTGCTTCACTACCTGAGAGGGAGAAATAGCAGTAGGTGTATTACAAACTGTGTTCCAAATTGTTTGTTTCATATAAATTAAGGGACACATCTTTGTGCTATTGGTCTTTTATACGTTTGTTTTTGGAGGAAGATAAATTAGACTGGATAACATGTGGTAGTGTGACATTTGCATCCATTTGCACCAACTTTGATTTTATTTGACAAGCCTTGCTTCAGACAGAGGTGACCAGGAACTTGTCTGCCCAGTAAAAGTCATTAAATTGAGTGCATCACATTATTTTTCAGGGAAGGTGAGTTCTTGACCATTCTCCAATGACTGAAGGCTGGAACGTTACTTGTCAAGGTATCAGATTTGTTCATAGAAAATAGAAAATCTGTAAATGCTGAAAACCTGAAATAAAAACAGAAATTGCCAGAAACTTGGCTGTTCTAATGAAAGGTCAAGGATCTGAAACATTAACTTTGCTTCTCTTCCCATAGATGCTGCTTGACTTGCTGAGTGTCTGCAGCATTTTCTGCTCTTATCTAAGAATAATGAGATGAAGTTGTGAATGGAGAGAATCGGGATCTGGAGCAAGCGGAGGAGAGAAGATGATCACTTACAAATTCATGACGCACGGTCTCCAAGGTAACTAGATGGGAAGACTATTCTCAATGCTTAAATCAATATATATCTTGAAAAGGAGACAGGCAAGAGAGTGAATGCAGCAAACAGATATTTAAACAGAGTTCATAGGTGCGTGAAAAGAAAGGTGTTGCCTAGATTGTAAAAAGTGACACAGGAAGTGCCAAAATAGACAGAATAAATGCAAGGATGTTTGGCTCTGTCTCTTTATCTTTACTTTCATTATCCCTTGCAATCAAACAGTATATATTTGTTGAATCACACATCAAAGGAATTTAATATACATGTCCAGATGGGGAAGTAATCTGTTGTAGCAAAATAGTTGAGAACAGAAATTGGGTTATTTTCAAACCAGCTTTGAAAATGGAGTTATTTATTACATATTTCACACATGGACAGCTTTTTGTTTAATGGAAAACAGGAGTTGTTGCCAGTGAGAAATTTGAACAAAATGAAAGGTTCAAAATTTTCAAAGAATATGATAATGAGACGTTGTCTCTGCAGAGATGGTTACTTCTACTATTGTGTAAGGAAGTATTGGCAACAGTTTGTTAACTCCTTGCTGATCATGAGTGGGATATCGTTAGTTAAGAATGTCAAGGGTAATGGGAGAAGACAGGAGAATGGTGTTGAGAGGGAAAGATAGATCAGCCATGTTGAATGGCGGAGTAGACTCGGGCTGAATGACATAATTGTGCTCCTATGACATGAACTTAATGCCTTTCGCACAGCCAGTTGGCATTTGGGACTCAATGGTGCTACTTTTGATGTGGAGTCTTGATCCTGCAAAGCCCCGTGCTGTCTGGACAAACAATGGAACATAAACATTTGACTTATTACAATGTAGCATCCTCCTGCAGTTGATGAGTTAATGATCCTCAGCCCTCGGCATCAGTCGTGCATAAAGATAATTTTGCAAAGACCAAAGGCAACTTTGCTGTGACAAAATCCATTGCCAATCCGTGCTGTAATTGTTATATGGTTATATGGTTATATGATTAATGATCTGTCCCATTTTACTTATTCTGTTTAAGACAAACACTTGCTAAGCCATGTGAGGGCAACTAAATGTCAACTGTGGTGAAAAAGAAGATGCTTTCTCTGAAGAGCATCAGTGAATCAGTTTAACCAATACTGATGGCAATGTTGAGCGAGGATTGCTTTTATAAACAACCACGGATTATTAAACTACCCGTCTTCATATTCTCAGCTACCCTGATGGAATTGAAAAGCATGTCCAGACCTCTTGATTACTAGTCTACTGACTTAAACACCAAGCCACCATACATCGTTGCACTGGCTAAAGGTAAAACAGCACATCATTTTCATCATGGCCATCGCAAGCACTAGAAAGGATAAACGAGCAGTAGTTTGACACGTAATGCTCAAGTAACCCTGAAGAGATCCCTGGAGAGACGGAATGGGTGACGTTTTGGGTCTAGAACCTTTAGTCTGAAGATGGGTCTTGAACCCAAAAGTCACCCATTCCTTCTCACCAGTGATGCTGCCTGTCCCACTGAGTTACTCCAACATAGTGTGTCTATCTTTGATGCAAACCAGCACATGCAGTTCCTTCCTACACAATGTGCAGTAGTTTTCCTGACAGTGACTTCAGTGGGATTCAAGGGATTTTTTTAATGTGTTATAGTCAGGTTCTCTGATCAAATCCAAAATTTAACAAGGTAAGTACACTGAAAATAAAGTTGTTAATGCACAATTTAAAAGACAATATTGAATTAATTTGCAAACAATTTAGTGAAAAAGCAGCATTTAAGAAATTCCTCTTTCAGTATTTGTCAGAATTTGAATCTCTGCTGCTAGAGGTATTTAACTCCTGCACTTTGTGTCTATTTTCGGTAAATACCAGCATCTGTAGTTTCTTTCTACACACAAGATCCAAGCATTTTTCTGATGGGAAAAAGACTCATGTTCGTATCCATCATTTTCCCTGGATTCCGATCTAGAAATCTTATCTGATGGGAAAAACATATAGTTTTGTACCTAGGATTTTTGATTGAAAGATACAGCATGGAAACAGGCCCTTCAGCTCACCAATTCCATGCCAACCACCGATCACCTGTCCACACTATTTCTACATTATCCCATTTTTGCATCCACTCACTACATACAAAGGGCAACTAAGGGCCAATGAACCTACAAACCCACATGTTAAACTTTAGACTTTGGACTTCATAAATACAGCATAGAACAGGTCCTTCAGCCCACCAAGTCTTCATTGACCAGTGATAACCCTGCACACTAGCACAATCCAACACACTCGAGACAATTTTACAATTAACAAAAGCTAATTAACCTACAAACCTGTATGTCTTTGGAGTATGGGAGGAAAGCAAAGCACCCGGAGAAAGCCCACGCAGTCACAGGGAGAATATACAAACTCTGTACAGACAGAACCCATAGTCAGGATCAAACCTGGGTCTCTGGCGCTGAAAAGCATCAACTCTACCACTATGCCACTGTGTTGCCCACACGTCATAAGGATGTGAGAGGAAACTGGAGCACCAGGCGTAGAGTTTGCACATTTTTCCATGAAAAATGTGCAAACTCCACATAGACGACATCCGAGGTCAGGATCAAACCCGGGTCACAGGTCCTGAGAGGCAGTGTAACCACTGTGCAGTTAAAATTGCTGTATGTTCCTGATGACATTGTAGGGACCCAACCAAACCCCATACAGTAAAGGACCCACCCTCAGGTTCTTATTAAATCTTTCTCTCTCACCTGAAGCCTATGTCCTCTGGTTCTTGATTCCACTGGTAAAAGACATTTAGGCTGTGGGCTGAGGAGCTTTATTCCAGTGTTTCATGACCCAAGTCACAGAACTACATGACATTTTCACATATTGTGTAAAAAAATTATATAAATCACTCCTGAAACTCGTCATGAACAAGACTTGCACATTTTTCTTAAATTAGAGAAAAAACTGAAAAATTTCCGGTATTTTTAGTCCAATCAAAGCACGTTTAACGTTGAGTTGTCTGCCAGTTGGCCAATCACGCGCTTTGTTTCAGGCTAACACACATCATAGCTGAGAGGGGTTCACTGATGCCTGTTTTACTGGAGATTCCGATGAAGGTTCTTTGTTGTGGAAACTTGCAGCAGGGTAATTGAATTTAGTGAGAAAAGCATTAGGAAGTCTGAAAAATGTGCAGCTAAGTGGATAGAAGTGGAAGAAAGTCTTGAAAGCAAAGTGCCTGCTGGATGCTGCAACACAAAGTTGTGAAACTTTGTGAATCAACTCAAACTGTAAGGTAAGATCTAAAGTCTGAATTTATGAAAATTAATCTGTATGGACTTTAATTAATTTAATTGCACCCTTTATAATGTGAAGAAAATGAGATTTGGAGGCTGTACATTCACTCATTCACTCATTCATTCACTCACTCATCATTCCTTCATTCATTCATTCACTCACTCGCTCATTCATTCCTTCATTCACTCACATTAATTCCTTCATTCATTCATTCATTCATCATGCATTCATTCACTCACTCACTCATCACTCACTCATTCATTCCTTCATGCATTCATTCACGCACTCACTCATTCACGCACTCACTCATTCACTCATTCACTTATTCACTCACTCACTCACTCACTCACTCACTCACTCACTCACTCACTCACTCACTCACTCACTCACTCACTCACTCACTCACCTCACTCACCTCACTCACTCAACCATTCACTCATTCATTCACTCAAATCATTCATTCACTCATTCACTTATTCATTCATTCATGAAGTTGAGGCCTAAACTATATGTATCAATAACAAGGTAAATTAAAAATTTTCACTAATGCCAGCTTGTTGTAGAGTAATAAGTCTTAATCATCTAATCTCGGAGCTGCCTGCGATAACTTACCGGGAAAAGGTGCTCCGATTGCATGGCCTATGTATTTAACATAGTGGAGCCGCGGTCTCAATTAAAAAGCGTCCGATTCGCAAACGCGGAGCAGCGGATTTTCTCCGCAGGCGGGGGGGGGAGGGAGGTGTACATAGTGCCGTCCGTAGTGGCCGTTTCCAGGAAAACGGAGGAATATATCTATCTGGAATATATATATAGATATAATAATATATTATATTATTATATTATTATACCTATATTACTATCTGGAATATGTATAGGTATAATGATATATAGTTTAAATGGACTGCAACACGGAAATAGGCTGCCCATCGTGTAATATGGGCATTGGCCACTAGATGACGCTTACTTTCCCGATCTTATTTTCTAATTAGTTTAATTAATTAATGTGTACCTTTCGGCAATGACGAGTTATGACTTCCTTCTCAATTATATTTCATCTAAATCTGTGGAAAATTTCATGTAGTTTGGTGACTTGGGTCACGAAAACTGATTTCTAGACACATTTTTGATGCTCGGCCCACAGCCTAATTCCCCTCATGATTTTATACACCTCTATAAGATGATCCCTCAGCCACTTGTTCTACAAGGAATAAAGTCCTAGTCTACCCACCCTCCATATAGCCCAGCCCCTCTAGTCCTGGCATCATCTTCATAAATCTTCTCTGCACTCTTTCCAGCTTAATGACATAATTTCTATAGCAGTGTGACCAAAACTGGACACTGTACTCCAAATGCAGCCTCACGAATGAGTTATAACTTTACATACTAATGTCTATACTCATTACATTGACTGATGAAGGCCAATGTACCAAAGTCTTCTTTACCACCCTATTCACCTGTGACACCACTTTCAGGAAACTATGTACCTTTACTCTTAAATCCTTCTGCTCTACAACACCCCTCAGGGACCTACTACTCACTGTGAAGGTCCTGCCCTAATATGATTTCTCAAAAAGCATTACCTCGCACTTCTCTGCATTAAACTCCGTTGGCCATTCCTCAGCCCACTTGCCCAACTGATCAAGATCCTGCTGTAATTTTTGATAAACATCCTCAGTATTTAAGACACCATCCACTTTATTGTCACCTGCAAACTTATTAATCATGCCTTGTACATTCTCATCCAAATTGTTGATGCAAGCAAAAAACATCAATGGGCCCCACACCGATCCCTGAGGCACACCACTGGTCACAGACCTTTGGTCCAAAAACCAACCTTCCACCAGCACCCTCCACTTCCTTCCACAAAGCCAATTCTCTATCCCGTTGACCAACTCTCCCTGGATCCCATGCAATCTAATATTCCAAGGAGCCTACCATGCAGAAACTTATCAAAGGCCTATTAAGTACAAAACTGGATAAGTTATATTTGGGAGTGACCGGTTGTCAGTGATCTATGAAGCGAAACTAAGCTGGACAATATGAATGGTCTAACTACGTGGTTTACTTTTGGCTGAATGTTACCAATATCACCTCCTGATCCATTGTTTCATCGGAACATTGAAAACGATGAAGAAGAGATATAGTCTTTTCAAAATGCATAGCCAATTTAAAGGCGGAGGTGAATTGTATTGAGAAGGTGTTGTATTTGTTGCAAGAACAGCAGGAGAAAGTGTTAATAAGGAACTTAGAATAAGGAGCTTAAATGTGATAACTTGAATTAATTAAAAAATTCTTAAGATCCAAAATAAAATTATACCCATATTACAATACAATACAATACAAATTTATTGTCATTTGAGCCCCAGTGAGACTCAAACGAAATTTCGTTTACACAGCCATACAAACAAAGACAATGTCCTACAGACATACACACAATTAAATTCACACAAACATCCATCACAGTGAACCCACTGTGATAGAAGGCAAAGTCTTTTCTCTCCCCTGCTCTCAATTTCTCTCCCGATGTCCAAGCCCCAGGCGGGTGATGATAAGTCCCACGGCCATTTTAGGCCGCGCAGGGCGATTTACGGCCCCGCTCTCGGTCTGAAAGTACAAGGTTGGAACCCCCGGTGGGCAATGGTGAGTCCCACGGCCATGAAGCCGCGCCAGGTGATGTATGGTCCCGGTCCGGGTCGTTCCAACCCCGCGACACGGGCTGGAGAAGTCGCGTTGCGAGAGCTCCGGGAAGCGGTCTCTCTCCCCCCCCGAACCCGCGAGCTCCCGATGTCCCGGTCCACTGGACCTGTGGTTGCGTTGCTGGAGCCTCCGAGCCCCAGGAGTCGAGTCGCAGCAGCGGGCTGGACGTCCCTGCAAGGCTGCTGGTGCGAAAGCAGCGAGTCACCACCGCTCCCCACGCTCCGAGGCTGGCCAGCCCCACGATGGTGAGTAGTCCGCAGCTCCGCAGCTCCGCAGCTCCGCAGTCTCCCGAGCCCACGGGTCGTTCAGCTTGGAGGACGCTCCACGGTGCTAGGCCCCAATGACAACGGAGACCCGACTAGGAAAAGGTCGGGTCTCCCAGACAGGGAAGAGATTTTAAATAGTTTCCCCCTGCCCCCCCACATATACACATTTAAAACCAGTATTAAAAAACACCAAACACATTTAACTAGACAAAAAATTAAAAAAAGACAGACAGGCTGTAGGGGCCGCTGCAATGGGTGAGTCGCGCCGCCACGAGATGTTGATTCATTTTTTGCAATATTTTGCAATATTGATCCATTCGCATATTATACATCGTTGTAACTATGAAACTTAATTAATCCGCTGTATTTATCAAACTATTTCCACTTACATTCCGAATCTGCAATTTTTTTTTCATTTCCTCAAAATTTACAGAGGTCTATTGCTATAAAAAGTAATGTTAAAGGCTTCTAAATTCACTTTTAAGGGATCGAGGAAAGGTAAATATTTATAGGCCATTCGTAATTTATAATTACCTTTGAAAAGGAAGCAAAGTGCAACAATATGCCCAAGCATTTTTAGGGTGTGATACTTGAAACAAGACAAACTTCTTTGCAAAGCACACTTATTGTAAAAAAATAATTGGTGCTGCATAAAGTGCAGTGAAGATTTAATTAGTATTAACTTCTCACTGCTAGTCTGTGATTCATTAATTATAACAAAGCAAAAATATAATCTTATTTGAAGTTTGAACAAAGAGTCAGAATGATGAGCAAATACAATTGATTCATATATCAATCCCTCTGATGGTGCATGAACAGAACACAATGAGCAGCTGTAAAACTCATGTTCCATTTGTACAAATGTTCAATTTACAACTAATTAAAAATCCACAGAAAAAAGGAAGATGCGCAAATTGGCTACCCACCAAGAAAATATGGCACGATGTGAAAATGATGCCGCTTAATACCACTCCGGAATGAATAAGTATTCTAACCATTCTAGGTCAGATCAGCATTATGAGTGTTGCATTCTGTTTTAGATTTGTTAGAGTATCATATTGCTCATTCTTTGCAAAATTGAACTATTGGATGTGGGAATCGGCAAAGGTTTCATTCCAAACCTTAGATATAAAAGTAGATCAGGATGTACAAATCCCAATGATGTGGCTGATACCAATATGCGTCAGCGGATAGTGTATTTTATAGAACTGACGGTGCCATGGGAGAACGTAGTGGATGAGGCTTATGAAAGGTAAAAGCTTAAATATGTAGAGTTGGCAACAGAGGTTGAGCAGCGAGGATGAAGAGCAAGAGTATGTCCAGTAGAGGTGGGTTGTGGAGGTTTCATAGCGAGATCGACCACGTCGCTCTTTGGAGAGCTAGGAATTTATGGACAGTTTGCGTCAGGACGTAATGCAGGTGTGTGAGGCAGAAGAGCAGGGCAGTAGGTGGATTTGGTGGAGAATAAATAATGTCAGGTGGCAAAAAGTAAGAGTCAAGGTTGTTTTATTATCACCTATCCCGAAAAGGACCAATGAAACTCTTACTTTCAGCAGCACACCAGGAGCATACAGAAGCAGTGTGTGGGTAATGGAATGAGCACGCAACCTCACAAACCAACACCTGTCTGCCCAGTCAGCCCTCTCCTGATCCAATATTCATACCAAAGGACTCCCTAACTAATAAGAAATAAGAATTTTATTTTGACCTGACGTGTAACATATGCATTTACAAAGCTCTTGAAAGTCATTCTACCACTTTACAATCCATTTGGGAAGAATGTTCACTGTCTGAAAGAGATAGGGTAATAGAAATCCTAATGACCTCCGTTATCACCATATCTTACAATTAACATCTTTAACACTTTCAATGGATGGCACGATGGCACAGTTAGTAGGGCTGCAGGCTCACAGCTCCAGCAACCCAGATTTGATCCTGATTTCCAGTGCAGTCTGTGTGGCGTTTGCATATTCTCCTTGTGTGGACATGGCTTTCCTTCAGGTGGTCTGGCTTCCTCCCACATTTCAAAGCTGTGTAGGCTTGTTAACTTAGCTAGTGACTGTAAATTATCCCCTAGTGTGTAGTTGAGTGATAGAATACCATGGGAGTCATATGACATGAATTATTGTGGATCAGTGCTTGATGGTATGCATGGACTCAACGGGCTGAAGGGCCTCTTTCTGTGTCGTATGACCCTATGACTTTCAAATGAGTATGCATACTCATGGTACCATTTTAAAAGTTAATTAATTAATTGGACTCAAGAATTTCCAAATACCAGTAATTACTGAACCTTTTCCCTCAGTTTTCCATTTCTCAAGACATATTTCATTCCCACCTATCCCTTGCACTAATTTATTTACTTGAGCCCAATACCAAAAGAACATCCTGCATTGGTTACAAAACGATTGCTGTTATCCAATTTTACTAACCTTAGTTTCCTTTCAAGTGCGTAATCCTCTATGTGTACATGGTCCCTAGTGTATGTGAGAAATTCTGCTCATTATCGTGAAGTTAGTCCCTCTAAGATTCGTGACTGCTTTGTCTCCTTATTTCACCAGTTTACTGCACAGAAGTAATTCACACTTGGTTGGGTGCTGGTAGAAATTGTGTTGTTGAATTCCAGGTAAAGGAGATGACCTAATCTCAAACTTTAGAAGTGAATATATCAAATTGATAAAACATTATCTTGCCATCCTTGGCCAATTTCCATTTACCCCAGGCAAATAATACAAAGTAGCAACTTTATTTGTGTTGCTTCCTTCAGGGCAAGACTTGGCCTTTCTTTTTTATCCATATTTTATGTTAGCAGAGTGCACAGGAGCCTGGAGGGAATGGGGAATAGATTCAACACATAATTTACCGAAAGCATTCAAGCAAAAGAGTATGAAGAAGGGTCCCCACCTTATAAGTTGCCTATAACATGTCCTCCTGAGCTGCTGCATGACCTGCTGTGTTATTCCAGCACTTTGGATTCTGCTAAAGATTGCAGCATCTGCAGTTCCTCATGTCAAGTCTGAAGAAGCATCCCAACGTGAAATGTTGCCTATTCATGTCATCCAGAGAAACTGTCTGACCCACTGAGTTACTCCAGCACTTTGTGTTCTGCGCGGAATTCCAGCATCTGCAGTTCCTTGTGTCTCCCAAACAATTATGTTCTCTTGTTAGATAAGATGCTTTGCCCAATGTCTCCATTTTGTCTTCAATCTGATTCCAAATATGTTGTCATCTATTGCATTATCTCCCGAAGCCACTGCACCCTAACCTTTCCATCTTTGGTACACTACACTCTTCGATTCTAGTATGCTGCATCCTCAACACCCACGACTCCGCAACCATGTACACACCCAAGACTGTGCAGCCTCGTACAAATCTAATTCAATTTTCGAATTTGCAGACGACACCACCATTGTGGACCAGATATCAAATAATGATGAGATGTACATGAAGGAAATTGAGAACCTCGTGTCCTGGTGTCGAGACAACAACCTTTCTCTCAACGTCAGCAAGACAAAGGAGATAGTGATCGACTTCAGGAAGCAGAGCAGTACAAATACCCCAGTTTGCATAGACGGCGCTGAAGTAGAGATGGTCGAAAACTTCTAATTCCTCTGAGTCAATATCACCACCAACTTATTTTGGAGCACCCATATTGAAGGTATGTGTACAAGGAGGTACACCAATGCCTCTACTTTCATAGAAGGCTTAGGAAGTTTAGCATGTCCCCTACAACTCTCACCAACTTTTACAAATGCATCATAGAAATCATTTTATCAGGATGCATAAAAGCTTGGTTTGGGCTCCTTGTAACTTGTATTCAAATTTTATTGCGTTGCCATCTGAGACAGCAGTATCGTTAAAAAAATCACAAGAAAAATTGCAAATAATAAATAAATAATAAAACGATTATTTGAAATTGAATAAAAATTTAACAAAAGCCATCACACACAACATAACCAAATGGCCCCAGGTGAGGACCACCATAGTATCCCCTCCGATTCCATCCGTAGTATCTTCAAGCTGCCTCGGCAAGGCCCTCACGCAGGGCAACGCCGATTCAAGGATGTGTTCAGCGGCCCGGACCCTGATCAGCCGCCTCCCTCTCTCTCTGAGTCTCGAGATCAGGCAAAACAGTATAGCAGCGAATGTGAAGATCACAGGGACCAACCTTCTATTGATCCCAGCTGTTATCGGCAAGGCTAGCAGCACACTTCAAGAACCCTGGCCATCCTCCCTCTCCTCACAGGCAAAAGGTATAGGTGTGAAGATGCAGGGACACTTTCTTCCCAGCTGTTATCAGGGAACTGAACCATCCTAGCACAACCAGAGAGCAATGCTCAACAACTATCTACCTCTGATGTCCCTTGGACTATCCTTGACCGGACTTTGCTGGCTTTACCTTGCACTAATCGTTATTCCCTTATCAAGGGGTTGGACAGGCTAGATGCAGGATGATTATTCGTGATGTTGGGGAAGTCCAGAACAAGGGTCACAGTTTAAGGATAAGGGGGAAGTCTTTTAGGACCGAGATGAGAAAATCATTTTTTACACAGAGAGTGGTGGATCTGTGGAATTCTCTGCCACAGAAGGCAGTTGAGGCCAGTTGATTGGCTATATTTAAGAGGGAGTTAGATGTGGCACTTGTGGCTAAAGGGATCAGGGTGTATGGAGAAAAGGCAGGCACAGGGTACTGAGTTGGATGATCAGCCATGATCATATTGAATGGCGATGCAGGCTCGAAGGGCCACATGGCCTACTCCTGCACCTATTTTTTTAATGTTTCTATGTTTCTATGTATCTATACACTGTAAATGGATCGATTGTAATCATGTATTGTCTTTCTGCTGACTGATTAGCACGCAACACAAAGGGTTTCACGCAACACAAAGGGTTTCACTGTACATCGGTAAACGTGACAATAAACTAAACTGAACTGATCAAGGAAAATCATCTTATTTTTTCTCTCCAACATTCTACACGTGGCTTGAATAACAGTTCCTTCACTCCACTTCCCTTCACATTCTTTATAATGGTAGATTCTGATGTGTCAGCTTAGGGAGGTAGGAGCAGAGGTGGAGAATGTTTGCTGGCACGATAAGTTAATAGAGGAATATGGCTCCATTTTGGTGTTGTGTATTTCTTCTCTTTGGATGTCAGGTCCTGCTCTGCATTTCCAGTTATTTTGTTTTAATTTCATTTACTTACCCTGCCTCAGCTATTCATAAGCCTTTAATTTTTGTTTGTTCTCATCATCTGAGTTGAGCCATGTAGTTATCTCCGTTTTATACCCTAAATACATTTGTACTCACATTCCTTTTAATGAAAGCCAGCATATCATTTGCCTTCCTAACCTTTGTTTACATGTTGAGTTTCAGTGACTTATGTTCAATTTTCTGATGTAGGTTGTATGATGCCCAGAAATGTGATGGAGCTTCATTAATTATAATTTATATCAATGATTTGGATGAGAGAATCAGAGGTGGCAGAGTGTGCTGATGAGAGAAATATAGGTTGGAAAGCAATATGTGTAGGAAGGAACTGCAGATACTGGTTTAAACCAAAGATAGGCACAAAAAGCTGGAGTAACTCAGCGGGTCAGACAGCGACTCTGGAATACGAGAAGGAAAAGGAATAGGTGACATTTTGGGTCGAGAAGCAAGTTGTGAAGAAGACATAGGCGGCTGCAAATGAATATACAGATTAAATGAATGGGAATGGTAAATGGAGTATAATGTGGAGAAATGCAAAATTATCCATTTTGATAGGAAAAATTAAAGAGAAATTATGATGAGAAATTGCAGAGCATTAAGATGTAGACGGATCTGCATGTGCTTGTTCATGTTGTGCAAAGAGGTTATATGTGGGTACAGCAGCAAATCTAATGTAATGGTACACTTTTTCAGTGAGGGGAATTGAATGTCAAAGGAAGGAGGTTATAGTTCAATTATAAAGGGCATTGGTAAAACCATATCTGGAATACCGTGGATAGTGTTGCTTGCCCTATTTAATGAAGAGTATTAATGCACAGGATGCAATTAAAATAAAGTTTACCAGGTTAATATCTGAAACTAGCAGATCTGGACAGATTAGACATGTATCTGGTGGGGTTTATAAAATATAGTAGACTTACTTGAAATATATAAAATCCTGAGGGATTTTCACAGGTTAGATGCAGGGAGAATATTTGTTCTTATTTGAGAATGTAAAACTAGGGAGTATTGTTTAAAATGAAGGGTTGCCCATTAAAACATAAATTTTTGCTTAGAAAGTCATGAGTTTTTGGAACCTTCTCAAAGAGTGGTGGAAGCAGAGTCTATCAACATTTTTAATGCAGAGGTAGATAGAGTCCTGATAAGTACGGAGAAGAAAGATTATCAATGGCGGGTGATAATGCAGATCTGAGATTAAAGTCTTCTCAGCACTCAATAGGGGACCAGTCTTATGAGGCTGAGTGGTCACTAGCTCGCTTCCACTCGTAATTTCACATGTCCATAAATTCTAGATTTTCATCTTTAACCATGTGTGGTTGCTGCAAGCTGCTGCCTGAGTTATCTCAAAAAGATAATGAGTGCCGATCTCTAAGAAATAATGAGTGCTACGACATTACTTGAAAATAAGTTATCAAGGTTTCAAATGTGTGAAACTAGGTGAAATCATGTTTGAATCAAGTCAAGATTAATATTCCCTGGAATAGAGTATGTATGTTTTATTTATTGTGTTTTTGGTTTTCTGTTTTTGGACTGAATTCTGTTTTTAGTTTGTGTCTCTGTGATGTCTTTATTATTTATTTTACTCTGATACATGTTTATATTCCTGTTAATCTATGTAAGGTGTCCTTGAGATGTCTGATAGGCGCCCAATAAATAAAATGTATTATTATTATTGTTTATATGAGATGAAGGGAATAAATGTTTAGACTGCCGAACAAGGCTGGGATAGGAAGGCAACCAGGTGGGCTACCTTGGCCAGGATGGCATTAAACTTCTTGGAAGTCATTGAAGCTGCATTCATCCAATATCCCATGTGCTTGACTTAAGACATCAAACATGGAACAATACAGCAGAGGAACAGGTTCTTTGGTCCACATTGTCCACTTCAAAATTGATGCCAAGGAAACTTCTTCAACTGCATGTGATCCATATCCGTCAATTCCCAGCCTAGCCATGGGCTTATCTAAAAGTCTCTTAAATGCCCCTATTGTATCTGCCTCCACCACCACCACTTGTAGTGCATTCCAGGCATCCAACACTCTCTGTGTAAAAACACCTGCCCCACATATCTCCTTTAAACTTTGCACCTCTCACCCTAAAACCATGCCCTATAGAATTTGACATTTCATTCTGGGAATAGATTCTGATTATTTCCCCTATCTATACCTTTATTAATTTTACACACTTGTATCAGGTCTGCCCTCAACCCCAAATGTTCCAGATTTGTGACTGTGCATTGTAAAAAAGTCTCTGGGGTGTCTGGAGATGAGTGTCTTACAAGAGGTTGCCCCAGCCTTTGACCAGCTCTTGTCACCAGTGTTCGTAGAGCTGGTCCTGAAGAAGGGTTTCGCCCCAGAAACGTTGACTATTTCCTTCGCTCCATAGATGCTGTTGCACCCTCTGAGTTTCTCCAGTATTTTTGTGTGCCTTTGGTCCTATTCAGTTCTGGTCATTGACGATCCTTACGTTGTTGATGGTGGAGGACTTGGAGATGGTGCTGATGTTATATGTCAATGTTAGGTGGTTAGACTGACTATTGTTGGAAATAGTTATTTCTTGCCATTTTCTGCCATGAACATTACTTTCCACTTATCTGTCTGTGCGTGAAAGTTGTCAATGTGCTGCTGCTTGTTGGGATAGACTGTTTAATTTGGATAAATATTGTGGAATCAGCAGAAGACACCCTACTTCTGACCTCATGGTAGAAGGAACAATCATCGATGAAGCAACTCTAAACCAAAACACTGCCCTGAGCAAACCCTGCGACGATGCTCCATACTGTAACTAAGATGATTGTCCTCCAACAACCACAACCATCTTCCTTTGAGTTTAATTATTTTCCTTTCAGGGCGATTGATGTCGCTTTTACAAGAACTCCTTGACACCGCACTCGATCAGATGCCACCCTGGTCAAATGTTTCTGTGGTTATGTTTGCGGACAATTGAATTTCCTCATAATTCTGAACACAAATTTTATTTTGTTGATCAGACATTACTCCTTCAGAAAGAGTTAATCCACGATCCCACAATGTAATATTATTCGTGGGCTTTAGTTCCCCTAATCAAAGACACTGCAAAATTACAGTAGATCTTTGGAGAATTTCAATTAACACATATTTTCACATTCCTAAGGCATGTTGGTAATTGGACCTCTTATTAACTCAATAAGGTCAAGAGAGAGCAGGTAATAGCACATTCATATCATTATTATTATCTCCATGCTGTGCCTAAAATGAAGACTTATTCTGCCGGAATTGCCTTTGTCTGACTGCCTTTGTCTTGATCTACTTTGTTCTGGGCTCATCAGTGCCAATTTTCAAAGATTTAGTGCAGAGATAGTACTTAATCTTGTTTTGCTCTACTAAGCGTGTGTTGCATTCAGCCGCTAATGTCCAATCAGTCTTTCAACAAAATTATATTGGCCAAAGAGATAGTAAAAGCAGTGCTCTGGTTTTTACACCCATAATCATGGGATCTACAAGAAAAGCTTTTCACTAGTGGGAGAGTCTAGGATCAGAGGTCATAGCCTCAGAAATAAAGAACATTTCTTTACGAAGATAAGGATACATTTATTTAGTCAGAATGAAGTGAATCTGTGGAATTCTTTGCCACAGAAGGCTGTGGAGGCCAAGTCCATGGATATTTTTACGGCAGAGATAGATAGATTCTTGATTAGTACGGGTACCAATTGTTATTGGGAGGGGCAGGAGAATGGGGTTAGGAGGGAGAGAGATCAGTCATGAATTAGGCCATTCAGTGACTTGATGGGCCGAATGGCCTAATTCTGCTCCTATCACATGGCCTTATGATCTTATGAACCTGCTTCACACTATCATCAGGAACGATATCAGACCTTCAATGAACATTATTGCACATCAGCTACCAGACAGGCTTCACAGAACATGGTCTTAACCCAGCGACAAGGGGGCTGGGGGTCAAGATGACAGGAGATCAGGCTCAGCTACATGCGCACTATTACTTACACTTAAAAGTGGACTAATGTATAGACGACATCTAGCACACATCAAGATACATTTATTTGTCTCATGTACCAATTGGGACAGTGAAATGTGTGGTCGCCATACAGCCATACGAATAATAAAGAGCACAGAACACAATAGTCTTTAACACAGACATCCCCACACAGCGGGATCAAAGTTTCCCACTGGGAGGGAAGGAACCAAAAATTCAGTCATCCTCCTCTGTTTTCCTCCTGTGGTCAGGGGGCTCCCGAACCCCAACTGTTGCCGCTATGGGCGGCCCGATGTTCAGGTCCGCTCGCCGGGGTGATGGAAGTCCGACGTCGGAACTGGAGGACATCCTCAGTTGCTTGGACATCCGAATCGGCCACCTCCTACCAGAGTCCACGACTCCTGAAGTCCACAGGCTGCGCTGGGCAGAGGTTCAACGCTGGCGGCCCTGGGCAAAAGGTCTCAGGTCTCCGCGATGTTGAAGACAGTGCCACACATGCATTCATTCACTCAAATGCATACAGACATACATAAGCACGCACACACATGCATGCATGCACATGGGGCCTCAAGCACACGAGCCTTTACCCACTACTTCCCTCATCACCCAGTCATCAGCACCCAGGCTTGGCCACATTCTGAGCCCCGTTTCTGGTCCCGGCTTTGGCTACAAACCTACTCTCACTCTCAAGTCCTCACGTCGACTGCACATGTGCCGAGGTTCCTGACCCTCGTTTCTGGCCACACACTCCCGCATGTTGCTGAACCACCATCCATCTAAATGCCTGGCCCACAATCTCCACCTGCCTGCCACACAGTCAGACTGTGTACCCTCTGAAAAAGAAGTAACTTGTTTATTATGTTATACGTTGCTCCAATATGCTCCCTTACTGATGAGTTTGTCGCAGTGAGTTATTTGATCACATCATCAATCAGTGACATTTTCCAATTGGCAACTAAACGTGTAAAAAACTGAAAAATATTTGATGTGGTCCCAATGTTTTTAAAATGTAAAATGTCATTGTATTTGTCATGTTCCTGGATCGAACCATGTGTACTAAAACCAACAGTTCTGTTACTATATTCTATTTGATATATCATATCCTGGGAATCTTGTTTCCACAATTTGTTTTCTGTCTTTTTCAACAGATCAACTTTTGAAAAAAACACATGATAAAAGAAAGCATTTGTCTGAAACATCACGAAGCACATCAATGGATAGTTAGAGAAAACTTACATCTTATGTTGAAGATTGTCAGGCAGTGTGATTGATGTTTGAATATGAGTCAAATGATTTTTCAAAGATGCAAAGCCGGTTCACAGGGAAGATGAGCACAGGATTGAGAGTCGAGCTATCATTCATTTTGTTTTTATTTAATTTTTATTCTTTATACATTTCCCCTTTGCTTGATTTAAGTTAAATTAAATCAAATCCCTCCCATTATTTTCCAAATCCCTCCCATCATACTCTTCTGCAGTTTTCAAAAGGCATCCAAAGTCATCTTGTACTTCTGGTAATAGACACAAAATGTTGGAGTAACTCAGCGGGACAGGCAGTATCTCTGGGGAGAAAGAATGGGCGGCGTATCGGGTTGAGACCCTTTTTCATACTTGTACTTGTGGTTACATGGCTAACAATATTCCTTGAGCTCGTTCCATTGAAATACAAACATCTGGGAGAAAAATTATCAAATTCAGAGCTCCATCAAGTTGAAGTTGCTTTTTGTGGAAGACCCTGTCTGGTGGGGGACAACCTTCAGATGTCAACATTACACGTTTTACTTTTGTGACAAAAGAATTCTAACTTTTCAATATTTCAGTCATCTGATGTTGACGTTAGCTGTTGCAATAGAGAATAGCAGCAATAACATACTGGTCCTAACATTTGCAGAATGACAACCGTCAATCGATCAATCTAAAAGGGCTGGAGAACATCTTTGTTAGAATATAGAGTGCTGGAGTTAACTCCTTGTGTCTCCATCTTTGTGAGAATGATGCCCAAAGTAGCAAGAAACATTAAAAAAAAAAGTAGGATCAGGGCCGTCTTAACAGTCCTGTACACTGGGCTGCAGTGCCGGCACTGTACACGGGGCTGCAGTGCCGGCGCCCATTGGAGGATGCACACTGTGGGGTGTACACGGGGCTGCAGTGCCGGGGGGGTACACGGGGGGGGGGGGGGGGGGGGGGTACACGGGGCTGCAGTGCCGCTGCGCTGCTGGCCACTGGGGGGGGGGGGGTGAGGTGTACACGGGGCTGCAGTGCCGGCGCTGGCCACTGGGGGGGGGGGAGGTGGGGGCTGCAGTGCCGGCGCTGGCCACTGGGGTGTACACGGGGCTGCAGTGCCGGCGCTGGCCACTGGGGGGGGGGGGGGTGTACACGGGGCTGCAGTGCCGGCGCTGGCCACTGGGGGGGGGGGGGGGGGGGGGGGGTACACGGGGCTGCAGTGCCGGCGCTGGCCACTGGGGGGGGGGAGGTGTACACGGGGCTGCAGTGCCGGCGCTGGCCACTGGGGGGGGGGGGGGGGGGGGGTGTACACGGGGCTGCAGTGCCGGCGCTGGCCACTGGGGGGGGGGGGGGGGTTTACACGGGGCTGCAGTGTGGCCACTGGGGGTGTACACGGGGCTGCAGTGCCGGCGCTGGCAGGGGGGGGGGGGGGGGGGGGTGTACACGGGGCTGCAGTGCCGGCGCTGGCCACTGGGGGGGGGGGGGGGTTACACGGGGCTGCAGTGCCGGCGCTGGCCACTGGGGGTGTACAGGGGCTGCAGTGCCGGCGCTGGCCACTGGGGGGGGGGGGGTGTACACGGGGCTGCAGTGCCGGCGCTGCCCACTGGGGGGGGGGGGGGTGTACACGGGGCTGCAGTGCCGGCGCTGGCCACTGGGGGGGGGGGGGTGTACACGGGGCTGCAGTGCCGGCGCTGGCCACTGGGGGGGGGGGGGTGGTACACGGGGCTGCAGTGCCGCCGCTGGCCACTGGGGGGGGGGTGTACACGGGGCTGCAGTGCCGGCGCTGCCACTGGGGGGGGGGGTGTACACGGGCTGCAGTGCCGGCGCTGGGCCACTGGGATCGGCTCGATGTCGGAGGGTCGGACGTGAGGAGCGGGGCGGCTGCGAGCTGACGGCGGCTCCCTGGGCCCGACGCCGAGGTGGGTGAGGCGGCAATGGGCGGCGAATGGGAGAAGCTTCTGGTCGGTGTCGCTCCGGTTCCCGAGTCCCTGCAGCCGGGGGGCGGGAGGGATGGAGGGGTCGGTTACCGGAGCCGCCCGGCTGCCGGCGGGGTGGTGTCCGCGGCCCGGTACCGGATAGAGGGGAGGAGAGGGTGGTGTCCGCGGCCCGGTACCGGTGGGAGAGATGGAGGGGACGGGGGGGCAGTCGGTGCCTCGGCTGCTGTGGGGGCGCCGCCTCCTCCTCAGCCTCTGCTCTGCTACCCCCTCCTGCGGATGGAGCCGTTGCCCCGGGGCGGCCGCCACCTTCACACGGGGCAGCGCCGTACGGGAGGCCGGGCATCGCCTGGACACGGCCTGGGCATCGCCTGGACACGGCCGCCTGGGCATCGCCTGGACACGGCCCGGGCATCGCCTGGACACGGCCCGGGCATCGCCTGGACACGGCCCGGGCATCGCCTGGACACTGCCCGGGCATCGCCTGGACACGGCCCGGGCATCGCCTGGACACGGCCCGGGCATCGCCTGGACACGGCCTGGGCATCGCCTGGACACGGCCTGGGCATCGCCCCTGGACTCACTCAGGGGTCACACCTTCAGCCCAGCTTCAGACCTAACGGTTCGCATTACACCTGCGAGGAGATTTCATTTCCAGTATAATTTGACGGGAGGACTTCAATTTAGACCTTTCTGATGTTTTTTTCCCTTCACACACAATACTTATGAAGCAAGGCAACGATCCGAAATAAATCGTGGGCAATTCTTACAAGCAGCAAATAATGCATAGCCAGATAATGTTGGTTGAATGTTGCTTGGCAATCTCCCCTAATCTTTGAAATGATGGCGTGAAATCGCTCACGCTCTAATAAGCAGGGGTCTTGTTTTAAAACATTTTACTTCGGATAATCCAAGGAGTATCAACCTTGCAGAAATACCCGTGTTTTTGACATGAGACTTGAATCTACAACGTTATAGCTGAGCAGCAACTGGTAGCCAATTGTTCCAATCTGCTTCAGAAGGGCAATATCAAACAAAACTTGTGAAGGGATATCAGAGAAATTGGCCAGATGCACTAAGCAAAAAGCTTGGAACTGTATCTTAAAGTAGGCAAAAACAAATAGTGATATAGAGGGATTTCGGCTCGAAATTCTGGTGCTCAAGACTGACAGTTTAAGGCATTGCCTTAAATTCAATAAATTGGGATGATCTGGAAGTCAGAGTTAGAGGAGATAGTGTTTGGCACTGGATAAAATCTCAGGTAGAGAAAGGTGTGGCTGTGGAGGGGTTTGGAAATACATTTTAAATTAAGGCTTTACTTATATGGGAGTCATTGTAGGACATCAAAAATAGATCGTGGGGTTAATGGTACTTGGTGCAGGTTAAGGCAGTCTGCTGAATTTTGTTCGGCTTCAAGGTTGCAGAAGCAATATGAAGGGACGTGTCAAGACTGGTAGAACAAAGAAACCCTGTGGAATAGAACATAACTATTCATACTTCTCTCCCACAGCTTCAGAGACATGCTTTTACCTTGGGTTCTCTCTGTGGGGAATTGGCAAGATTTACTTTGATTCTCCCCTTCTCCAGTGCTTGGGTTTCTTCCCATGCGCAAAAGACATGCTGGTTGTTAACGAGGTTTATTGGCTACCATAAGTTACCCCGAGTGTTGGTGAGTGGCAGGAGAGTGAAAGTGCAGGGTGCAAAGTTGCTGGGGATGCAAAAGGATATATAGTATTAGTGCAGATGTGGTGGACCAAAGTGCCTGTTACCCAGATGTATTATTCTGATGTATTATTCAAAGTGTGTGGATTCAAGCTTTGTCAACAAATGAACAGAAATAGAATTGGGTCATTATAAAAGTGGAAAAAAGCAGTGTATGTATGAGTGTAATTTAGAAGTTCTTTCAATGAACCAAGTCTTGATATTTCTGTAAGGATTCCGTAATTTATTACACATTTATGTAAAATAATTTGATTAAAATCCTTTTGATTAAAATGTATTTATCTAACTTGAGCAGAACAAGCATGTTACTCATTTGATGAAAGAAAATATTTTTTCTTTTTATATACATACTAGACTAAGTGGGACCCATTGGTCCCAGCATCATATGGGAGGGCTGGTCACCAACGCAATATTCCACCACTCCACCTATTCCAATATTGCTTGCCAGTGGGGGGGGGGGGGGGGGGTAGAGGGGGAGAGTGGTAGAGAGGGAGAGTGAGGGGGGAGATTGAGGGGTGGGGGGTAGGCGCGGAGACACAGGGGAGGGCTGGTTCCCGAACGCAATACTCCACCACTCACCTACAGGGCCCAATATTCACCACTCCCCAGAGAGGGGAGGGGGGGGGGGGGGGGGGGCAGAGAGGGAGGGGGGGCAGAGGGGGAGGGGGTGGAGAGGGGAAGGGGGACAGAGAGGGAGGGGAGCAGAGAGGGAGGGCCCCTCTCCTCCCCCCACTCTCTCCTCCCTCTCCTCCCTCCCCCTCTCCTCCCCCCTCTTCTCCCCCCTCTCCTCCCCCCCTCTCCCTCTCCCCCCCCCCTACCTCCATCTCCATCCCCCCCTCACCTTCCCATCGCGCTGTCCTGCACCTGCGCGGTGATAACGGCCGCTGCTGCAATGTTCTAGAGCTTCAAGGAGCGGAGCGCGCAGCATGCCCTGAGCAGCAGTTTTAAAATGCTAAGTGACAAATTTAAAGAAGTGAAAGATAAGAAGCCAAGAAGTACAGAAGACAGACGGGTCACGTCACTCGCAGCGCGAGCAGAGGCAGGCAGGTAAAGCCATTGTGACGTCATCAGCGAGACTATCTCGTTTATTTACCAAGATATCTGAAATTTTTGAACATTTTCATAAATAACTTGGGAAATAATGCATCAAATTTTCAGATGAGGCGATTTTTGACATCATGGCGTAAATCTCTACCGGAATATGTAAACATTTCACCATTAGCGCGTCATGTTTTCGAGGAGATGTGAAACGCAGACGAACATGACACACACACACAAATAAATACACACACATCCAAGACCAGAGTTTTAATAGTTACTAGACCAAGTACAGACCCGTTGGGTCTGCTCCCCCAATGGTGTGCTCCCCCAATGGTGTGATCCCCCAACCCAATATTCCACCATGCACCCGTCTCTTCCAACAGAACTGAAGCCGTCCCCAAATGTAAGATTCCAGCACTCCCCTGCCTCCCTCAGCAGTGGATTAAAAACAATTCCAATTACACCTCCCCTGCCTGCAGCAGCAGTGAAAAGTTCAGAGTGTTCCTGTCTTGCAACTTTGTTTTGAAGTGTGTTGGAAGCTGATAGGAAGCAGCAGCCGTCAACGAATCAAAAGGCAGAAAGGCAGCCGGACGGACGGACGGCAGGCGGCAGCCACAGACTTTTATATAATAACTAGACCAAGTGCAGACCCGTTTGGTCTGTTTCCCCAACGGCGTTTGTGGAGGGGGGGTGCGGCATCATACTCAAATTAACCACCCCCCAAACACACAGGTGGGGGGAGGGGGGGGGAGAGGAGGAGGAGGAAACGGGACAGATTTGGAAGGGAAAGGAGAGTGGGGTAGGGGGGTGAGAGATGTGGGGAGGGGGGGGATGGGTAGAGAGGGGAGGAGGAGGGAAGGGGGAGAGGGGTGGGTGGAGAGAGGGGAAAGAGTGGGGGGAGGGAGCGCGGAGGGGGAAGGAGGGAGAGAGTGAAGTGAAGGGGAGAGAGAGGAGGAGAGAGAGATGGGGAGGGGAGAGATGTGGCGGGGAGGAGGAGGGAGGGAGAGGAGGAGGGAGGAGAAGAGTGTGGAGGGGGGGGAAAGAGTGTGGGGGGAAGAGGGGGGGGGAAAGAGTGGGGAGGGGTGGGAGGGGGAGGGTGGAAGAGTGGGGAGGGTCAGAGGAGTAGGGGGAAGGGGGGGGGGGGGGGTGAGGGGGGAGGGAGGGGGAGAAGGGTGGGGGATGGAAAGTGGTGGGGTGACGGAGAGAGAAGTGGAAGAGTGGGGTAGGGGGGGAGTGGTGGAAGAGGGACAGAGGGGTAGGGGGAAGGGGGCAGTGGAGAGAGTGAAGGGGATAGGGTAGGGAGTGAAGGGGGGTGGGGGGAGGGAGAGGGGTGAAAAGATGGAAACTTAGAAACATAGAAATTAGGTGCAGGTGTAGGCCATTCGGCCCTTCGTGCCTGCTCCAGTCAATATGATCATGGCTAATCATCCAACTCAGTATCCTGTACCTGCCTTCTCTCCACACCCCCTGATCCCTTTAGCCACAAGGGCCACATCTAACTCCCTCTTAAATATAGCCAATGAACAGGCCTCAACTACCTTCTGTGGCAGTGAATTCCAGAGATTAACCACCAACTGTGTGAAAAATGTTTTTCTCATCTCGGTCCTGAAAGATTTCCCCCTTATCATTAAACTGTGACCCCTTGTTCTGGACTTCCCCAACATCGGTTTCTATAAGATCCCCCCTCAATCTTCTAAAATCTAGCGAGTACAAGCCGAGTCTATCCAGTCTTTCTTCATATGAAAGTCCTGACATCCCAGGAATCAGTCTGGTGGACCTTCTCTGTACTCCCTCTATGGCAAGAATGTCTTTGAGCATTGGGCATTGTGGCATCACACGATGGAACGTTGACCATGGGCTGGTGCTCCTGCAAAGGCATATGTAAATGAATCCATTCCGATTGGACATATGTGAACATTGGGCATTGTGACATCACACGATGGAACGAATCAAAAGGAAGAACGGCAGCCGGACGGACAGACGGCAGGCGGCAGCCACAGACATTTACATAATAATAATAGAATAATAATAATAATAGATAAGACATTGTAATATTGTGATTTGATTAAATTGATATATTAAGCTCCCCTTTGTTTTCATAAATATTACAATTAGGTTTTATAATGTGTGATTTTTGCAAAGGTAATTGGGGTCTGACGTTTTGACCACATTTTTGATCATTTGTTCAGATGTGCATTTTGTCTGTTGCCGTTGTGAGGCATCTTGGAACATTCTGCTGAGTTGGAAGTATTATGTGTAGTAGCTTATAGTGTTATTATGCCAATGGACTTACAAAGTTGTGCAAATGTCGATTCTCCAAAATCTGAGGGAATTCAAAACTCTGCTATCTTGTCCTAATTTAGTTGTCTTCACTAATCAACATGAAGTTTGCATGCCTTCATGTAAGGTTTGATTTTTTTTCAGTTTTAATATTAAAAAATCAAACTTGGAAAGTTGTGTTTTCAGGAATAGAAGCCTTGCAGAAATGTTGCTTTCAGAATGCTGTGTGAAAGGCCACTAGGGGCGCGGCACGATGGCAGCCTCCCAGTCACTTCCTGGCGAGGATACGACTATTCTCTGTGTCCCGTCCTCGCCCCCCTCCTCGCGGCCTACCAACTGGATTGGCGCGGCCTTTCCTGCCGGTGACCGGACCAGAGCTTCAGCAGCGGCGCAGCGCTGGATACATCGCGGAGCTGTGGTTGCAGAGCTCCCAGCCGTGGGCGGCGCTGACCAACATCGCGGAGTGTTGGGATCCTTTGCCGAGGGTCGCCAGCGTTGAATCTCCGCCCAGCTCAGCCTGTGGACTTCGGGAGCCGCGGTCTCCGGTAGTAAGTGGCCGATTTGGAAGTCCAAGCCGCTGAGGATGTTCCTTTCCGACGTCGGAGTTCCATCACCCCGGCGAGAGGGCCTGAACATTGGGCCGCCCATAGCGGCAACTGCGGAGGGTTCGGGAGGCCCCGACCACGGGTGAACATCAAAGAGGAGGATGACTGAACTTTGATGCCTTTCCTCCCAGTGGGAAACTTTGATACCGCTGTGTGGGGATGTTTATGTTATAGACTATCGTGTTCTGTGTTGTTTATTTTATTCGTATGGCTGTATGGTGACCACGAATTTCATTGACATTTTAGTGGTGCTTACAACAAAATGTGACAATAAATGTCTCTTGTCTCTTGTCTTGTCTTGATTGCCAACTACTCCAATTTGCCTGGATGATGACCTTTTTAGTGATATGACAGTGGCGGGATAAAGTGAAAAGGGTGAAAGTATGGGCAGAAATGGAGCAGGAAAGTTCAGGTGTACATGGTTGTGTAAAAGAAAAAGGCACTTTTGTTAAAGTTGTTCAGTGTGAGGGAATGATTCCTAGCAGATTGTTATGTGTGCAAAGAGTCATAGAGCACTAAAACAGGCCCATCAGCCCAACTTGTCTATGCTGACTAAGATGCCCATCTACTTGTCTATGCTGACTAAGCTAGTCCCGTTTGTCCATTTGACCCATATCCCTCTAAACCTTTCCTATTCACGTATGTCCAAATGTCTTTAAATGTTGTTCCTGCACCTGGCTCAGCAACTTCCTCTAGCAGTTTGTTCGATTTATGTATTACCCTCCGTATGAAGAAGTTACCCCTCAGGTTCCTGTGAAATCTTTCCCCTCTCACTTTAAATGCATGCCGTCTAATTTTCATCCTCGGTGCCCCTTATGATTTTATATATGCCAATAAGATCACCCTTTGATCTTCTACACCCAAAGTTCCAGCCTGCCTAACTTCTTCCTGCAACTAAGTCCCTTAAGTTTTGGCAATATATGTATGCTTTTCGGCACTCTTTCCAGCTTATTGGCAGCAGTACAATATGCAGTCAAGCAGTTAACAGATTCAGTAAAAGAAAGTCAATGAGGCATTGTGACCAATGAGATCACTTTTGATGCTTAACTCACATCCTGGAAGATTGCAGATTAGAGTAATTTAAATGTGCATGCAAGACATGATTTTCTCAACCAGGGGGTGATGAAGCCGAGTTTTAGTCAACCAGGGGGCAAGTGAATCCTTTGAATTTTCCATTTAAAAGGGGATGTGAAGCTGTGTCACTTAGTATATTCAAGAAAGAAACTGATAGCTTTTTGAAGTTTCCATGCAGGAAAGTAGCCCTAGGTGCAGAAACAACAATTTTTGTGGCCCACTAGTACAAACAGGAAAAAATAAAGTCCACAAACTGAACCAGAAATAAAGACTTTAAAAAAAAATCAAGTTTAACCTACATTGACATTTGGTTTTATTATTCGCAGCCTTGGGAACTAGGGAGAGAGAGAGAGAGAGAAAGCAAGTTAGTTTTTTGTAGCAGAGGGGTGGGAGTGGGAAAATATGTTTAGAATAAAACAAAATAACCTAAAGGGCCTGTCCCACGAGCATGCAACCTGCATGCGGCAAGTGCGACCAAACTAGAAGTGGGGGCCGCGCGGAGGTTGAGTGAGTGACGTGAAGTTCGCGCGTGATGTACGGCATCTAAACGCTGCGTCCGGCATCGAGACGCTGTGCACGCCCGTCGAGGCGGTGCGTACGGCGTCGAGGCGGCTGCGGGCAGGCAGGCCGTTGCCGCGTGGAATTTTTGAACACGGTCAGTTTTTCGGAGCCTCGCGCGATGTCGGGACCAGCTCCACACAACTCCATGCGGCTCTGCCGATCGAAGTGGGATCAGCCCCGGGAGGCTGTACGGCTCAAGCGACCACGTTAGGTCGCGCCTGCCGCATGGAGTCGCAGGCTCGTGGGACAGGCCCTTTAGACTGTCCAGTGTTCAAAGTTTAGTTAGTATTTTGGAGTGTTTCAAGAGCCTGATGGTTGCTGGGAGGAAGCTATTCCTGAACCTTATGGTCACGGTTTTCAAACTCTTATACATTCTTCCCATGGTAGGAGTGAAATGAGGGCATGGTCAGGATGGTGTGGGTCTTTGGTGAATGCAGGCTGCCTGCTTCAGGCAGTGCCTACAATAGATCCTTTCAATGGATGGGGAGATCAGTACACGTCATTGACCAGTTGATGTCCACCACTCTCTCCCATTTTAGAGCAAAAGTGTCTCTTTGCCTTTCTGATGTCATGATCATATCTGGACTACTTAGATGAATCTGCATCATCAGATCTGAATCAGTAGATTGTGGATCTTTTGGTTAATCCAAGGCATCTGGTTGGGAAACACTCGGCTGTTTATTTTGGGAATACATTGCTCGATACACTGCATTTGATAACGACTGTGCCATATTCATTCACGTTCGTTGTTGAATCCTTGACCATCGGCCACTCGTATCGACTTAACGTGCTCACTGCCAGGTTTTATTTACGCTATTGCCCATGACCCGAGTATACTCGGGGGTGGCACTGAACAGGTTAAAGTCATTGTGGAGTCGTCCCGCTGCCTTTCCTGACCAGCTCTTTGCAGTCCTCACCACTGGAGCTGCACTCCAGTGCATGCCTGTCGAAGCTAAGTGGTCTGATCACCTCAAACAAGGGCAAGGAATTGTGCGATAAGCATCTTTGATGGTGGAACTGCAGTGGTCAATAGTGTTTGATCCTCCAGTGCTGGAGGGCACATGCTGGTGGGAGATAGGAAATTGCTTCTTCAGTCTTGTTGAAGTCCCCGGCCATGATGGGAAAGGCGCGGAGGTACGTCGTCTGGTGGTTGTTGACTACACTTGGTCATCTCTTCAAAAAGAACTCCATCAAAATAATGACGTGATTTTATTCCTTGCACAAATCTATGTATCTATCCGTAATCAGTCCTTACTTTTCTAAATGCATGTAATGTGGGAAGCTCCTGGAGAGGTATGCGAGGCAAAAGCTTCCGGAGGACCGTGGACCGCTGCCAGGCAGCAGGCCTGACTCACCCGTTGCGGAAGTGAGAACCCGCCCTGTATGGGGGCCTCGTCCAAGTCTCGTCTCCTGCTCGATCCTGAAAACCGGGAACCAGAGAGGAATTGGTGGCGACAGCGGCGGACACTGGGCAAAGAGCCGGTAAGAAGAACTGAGCCCTCAAGGTTGGCTGCGGGAGATGACCCCAGGGCACAAAGACAGAATGCAGCCAGGCGAGTAGAGGGACAATGGTTCATGAGCAATCTGGATCATGGCGACAGCAACAATAGCCCTTTATGGCCAGCTGCAGCTGGGACATTGAACATGGTGCCAAATCCTGGTGACTCTTGCATATGGACTCAGTGGGCTGTTTCTATGCATTCTGTACTTAACTGGGGATTGAACTTGTGATCTTACTGATCTGTATGCAAAAAAATCACTGTGCAATGACAATGTACAAAAAACATAAGAAAACAAAAATTCACTGTACAATTACAATGTACAAAAAACAAAAGAGCTCTTCATCGACTTCAGGAAGAAGCAGGGTGACCATCCCCCACTGCACATAAATGGGGAAAGAGTGGTTAGCGTCTTCAGTTTCAGGTTCCTGAGCACCCACATCTCAGAAGACCTCACGTGGTCAACCAACTTAAACACTTTGGTTAAGAAGGCTTCACTTCCTAAGAACACTCAGGAAAGTCAACTTGCTACAACAGCTGCTAGTGTCGTTCTACCGTTGCTCCATTGAGAGTGTCCTGACACATGGTATCCTGGTGTGGTATGGCAACAGTTCTGCGGCTGACAAGAAGGCTCTGCAGAGAATCATCAACACAGCCCAGAAGATCACCAACACACATCTGCCTGCCCTGGAAGACATCTATAGCTCCCGTTGCCTACGGAAGGCACCTGCATCCTAAAGGACCCATCTCACCCCGCCCATCACTTGTTTGCCCTTCTGTCCTCAGGAAAGATCTACAGGTCCATCAAAGCGCACGCCACAAGACTAACAAACCCTAAGGCCATCAACACACTGAACTCTGCACTGAGTCAATGGACCATAGTCAATATTTATACTGTGCAATACTGATATATTAATTTATAATAGTTATTTTTATAATACTATTCTGTGCAATATCTTATATTCTGGACAATGACCTTCTGAGTGCAATATCTTATATTCTGGTGATGGTGCATACGTAGGCATAATGTGTATGCGTTTGTGAATCTGTGTGCATGTGTCACAGTATGTGCACGTGAATGAATGAACAATTTTTATTTTTCTCACTTTTTACTGTTATTTTATTGTTATTTTTTATCTTGTACATTTGAGCTCTGCTCAGGCAGTGCACCTGAATTTTGTTGTAAGCACCACTAAAATGTCAATAAAGTAAAGTGTAAAGTAAAGTAAAGTGATAATAAAAGAACAATTTTGAGCCATGTAGTTTCTGTGTCTGAGTTTTCTCCAATATCCTACCTACCTCTGCTTTAAGGATTAGCTGTCGGTAGTTCCTAGCCTTTTTCAGCTTTTCTGAAGTAGGGCAACTTCATTAGCCACCTTCTAGTCTTCTGGCATCCCGTTCTAGCAATCGATGATATAAACATCTTTGCCTGGGGTGGCGGGCACACAATTTATTTGCTTCCTTCCCATAGTGTCTCAGGATAGACTTGATTAAGTCCTGGAAATAAAGGGTGGTGCAGCAGTAGGTCTGCTGCCTTACATTTGATCCGGACTAGGGGTGCTGTCTGCATGGAGTTTGCATGTTCTCCCAGTGTTCGGGTGCTCCGATTTCCTCCCACATCCCAAAGACGTGTAGGTTTGTAGGTTAATTGGCTTCTGTGAATAGTACCTAGTGTGTAGGACAGTGCATTCAGAAAGTATTCAGACCCCTTCACTTTTTCCACATTTTGTTACATTACAGTCTTATTCTAAAATGGATTAAATTATTTTTTTATTATCAATCTACACAAAATAAAAAAGCGAAAACAGGTGTTTATATATTTTTGCAAAGTAATTAAAAATAAATAACTGAAATATCACATTTACATAAGTATTCAGATCCTATACTCAGTACTTTGTTGGGGCACCTTTAGCAGCGATTCCAGCATCAGCAGTTCTTTCTTAAACACAGCCCCAAGTCTTCTTGGGTATGATGCTACAAGCTTGGCACACCTGTATTGGGTAATTTCTCCCATTCTTCTCTGCAGCTCCTCTCAAGCTCTGTCAGGTTGGATGGGGAGCGTCGATGCACAGCTATTTTCAGGTCCCTTCAGAGATGTTCGATCGGGTTCAAGTCTGGGCTCTGGCTGGGCCACTCGGCATTCACAGACTTGTCACAAAGCCACTCCTGTGTTGTCTTGGCTGTATGCTTAGGGTCGTTGTCCTGTTGGAAAGTGAACCTCCACCCCAGTCCAAGGTCCAGGAGCAGGTTTTCATCAAGGATCTCTCTATACTTTGCTCCGTTCATCTTTCCCTCAATCCTGACTAGTCTCCCAGTTCCTGCAGCTGAAAAACATCCCCACAGCATGATGCTGCCACCACCATGCTTCACCATAGGTACGGTATTGGCCAGGTGATGAGCTTCTGATGCTTGGCATTCAGGCCAAAGAGTTCAATCTTGGTTTCATCAGACCGGAGAATCTTGTTTCTCATGGTCTGAGTCTTTTAGCTGCCTTTTAGCAAACTCCAAACTCCCAAGAAGTGTGGCTTCCGTCTGGCCACTCTACCTGATTGGTGGAGTGCTGCAGATATAGATGTTTCTGGAAGGTTCTCCCATCTCCGTCGGGTTCTTGGTCACCTCCCTGACTAAGGCCCTTCTCCCCCGATTGCTCAGTTTGGCCGGGTGGCCAGCTCTATGAAGAGTCCTGGTGATTCCAAAGTTCTTCCATTTAAGAATGACGGAGGCCATTGTGCTCCTCAGGACCTGAAATGCTGCAGAAAATGTTGTATACCCTTCCCCAGATCTATGTCTTGACATAATCCTGTCTCGGAGGTCTGTTTGGAGTCTGTAGACTGGGCAATGTTCAAGGACTCTGCAATGGACTTGAACGAATACGCCACAGTCGTTACAGACTTCATAAAGAAATGTGTGGAGAACTGCATCCCTACAAAAATCTTCCGAGTGTTTCCCAATCAGAAGCCTTGGATGAACTTTGAGATCCGCAATCTTCTGAAGTCCAGACACCGGGCATTCACGTCTGATGATACAGTGGCCTACAAGAGGTCCAGATACGACCTTGGTAAGGCCATCAAAAAGGCCAAAAGGGACTTGTGCTCCAAACTGGAGAATGAGACAGATGTTCGGCAGCTGTGGCAGGGGCCTGAATGCAATCACCTCCTACGAGGCGAAAGCAGGAGGCAGCTCGAATGTCGGCGAAACATCACTCCCTGACGAGCTCAATGCTTTTTACGCATGCCTTGATTGGGAGAATACTGATGCGCCTTCCCGAGCCCCCATTCGCTGTGATGGTATTTCAGTCTCAGTCGGCGACGTCAAGAAGAGGCCGACATCAAGAAATCCTTCAGAGGGGTGAACCCTCAAAAAGTGCCTAGACCTGATGGTATACCCGGTCGTGTTCTAAAAACCTGTGCGGACCAACTGGCTGGAGTTTTTACGGACATTTTCAACCTCTCACTTCTGAGGTCTGAGGTCCCCACCTGCTTTAAAAGAGCATCAATTATACCGGTGCCCAAGAAGAGTAAGGTGATGTGCCTCAATGACTATCGACCAGTGGCACTAATGCCTGTGGTGATGAAGTGCTTTGAGAGGTTGATCATGGAGCAAATCAACTCCTACCTCGACAAAAACCTGGACCCACTGCAGTTTGCTTTCCGCCACAACAGATCAACGGTCGCTGGCCCTCCACTCCGCTCTGGAAGACTTGGACAACAAAAACTCATATGTCAGGCTGTTATTCATTGATTACAGCTCGGCATTTAACACAATCATCCCCTCCAAGCTGGTTACCAAACTCGCAGAACTGGGTCTCTGCTCATCCCTCTGCAATTGGATCCTCGACTTTCTCATTCACAGACCACAATCTGTTCGTGTTGGTGGAAATGTGTCAGCCTCGACAACAATCAGCACGGGAGCACCTCAAGGCTGCGTGCTCAGCCCCCTGCTGTACTCACTCTATACTCATGACTTCGTAGCCGGTCATAGTGCGAACTCCATCATCAAGTTCGCTGACGACACCACTGTTGTGGGACGTATCACTGATGGGGATGAGTCAGAGTATAGAAGAGAGATCGAGCGACTGTCCATATGGTGCCAGCACAATAACCTGGGCCTTCAACACCAGCAAAACTAAGGAACTGATTGTGGACTTTGGAAGGAGTAGGATGGGGACCCACAGTCCCGTTTATATCAGCGGGTCGATGGTTGAAAGTGTCAAGAACTTCAAATTCCTGGGCGTGCACATCTCTGAAGATCTTTCCTGGTCCGAGAAAACTGATGCTATTATTAAGAAAGCACATGAGCGCCTCTACTTCCCGAAAAAAATACGGAGATTCGTTTTGTCAAGGAGGACTCTCTCTAACTTCTTTTATATTTTATTTATTTATTTATTGTTGTTTGTTTATTTTATTAGAAGTTAGTACAATACAAAACAATACAGTGGGACCTAATTTTTGGTGCCAACTATGTCATAACGTAATTATACATTCTATGTGCAACCTCTAGTTTTATGTTTTTGAAAAGAAAATAAGAAAGACAAGAAGGGAAAAAAATAAATAAAATTGGAGAAGACTCTCTCTACAGGTGCACAGTAGAGAGCATGCTGACCGGTTGCATCGTGGCTTGGTTCGGCAACTTGAGTGCCCTGGAGAGGAAAAGACTACAAAAAGTAGTAAACACTGCCCAGTCCATCATCGGCTCTGACCTCCCTTCCATCGAGGGGATCTATCGCAGTCGCTGCCTCAAAAAGGCTGGCAGCATCATTAAGGACCCACATCATCCTGGTCATGCACTCATCACCCCGCTTCCTTCAGGTAGAAGGTACAGGAGCCCGAAGACTGCAACAACCAGGTTCAGGAATAGCTACGTCCCCACAGCCATCAGGTTATTGAACTTGGCTCGGACAAAACTCTGAACATTAATAACCCATTATCTGTTATTTGCACTTTATCAGTTTATTTATTCATGTGTGTATATATTTATACAATGGTATATGGACACACTGATCTGTTTTGTAGTTAATGTATGTTCTGTTGTGCTGAAGCAAAGCAAGAATTTCATTGACCTATCAGGGACACATGACAATAAACTCTCTTGAATCTTGAATCTATGGACAATTCCTTCATCTTTATGGCTTGGTTTTTGCTCTGACACGCATTGTCAACTGTGGGACCTTATATAGACAGGTGTGTGCCTTACCAAATCATGTCCAATCAATTTAATTTACCCCTGGTGGACTCCAATCAAGTTGCAGAAACATCTCAAGGATAATCAATGGAAACAGGATGAACCAAAGCTCAATTTTGAGTGTCATAGCAAAGGGTCTGAATACTTGTGTAAATGTGATATTTCAGTTCTTTCTTTTTAATTACATTACAAAAAATTTTAAACACCTGTTTTTTGCTTCTTTCATTCTGGGGTATTGTGTGTAGATTGATGATAAAAAAAATAAAGTAATCAATTTTAAAATAAGGCTGTAACGTAGCAAAATGTGGAAAAAGTGAAGGGCTTTGAATACTTTCTGAATGCACTGTACGTGTGCGTGCTGGTTGGTGCGGTCTTGCTGGGCCGAAGGGCCTGTTTCCTGGCTGGATCACTAAACTAAACTAAAGAGCTTGTTTTATATGGCCCATTTACTTTCTCAGAGTATGCAAATCTTCTTTGGATTAAGTATATTACATTTAACATGCAGTCATTGCTGTATGTAAATTTTGGATCAGGTATTTATGCAGTAAAGTTTTGCAGGTAATCTAATGATTATAGAATCTACTTTGGTTATGTCTGTTAGATAACATTCCCCTGCTTTATTGTTGGAATTTTACATCTGTTTAAAATCTTATCTCATTGATGTATCATTGCATGCATGGCTTGTTTTTGCTGTCAACGGCAACGGGTAATGATGGTTAGTTACTCTCATACTTATTGGTGGGCATTGTCAGGAAAGATTTCAATGTGCCTTTTCCAGAATGATGGGCTCTTTAGGTTACACCTGGCATCTCTAAACCGGATAGGCAAGATAGATAAAAATTAAACATTAACATAGTAATAGCAGCAAAAACAAGTTATTCAGTGTGGTAAGTCGCATTTTGAGAGCGAATGGACTAAAGATGTAGTTCAAACATTGTAACATCTTTCTTTGGATTCCCGTCTGTACCTTCCTCATGTGAACTTGTATATTAATACTCTACATTTACCAGTTTGTTAGTAAAGCACAGACATTAACAAATTTAGTTTTTTTTAAATTGCATTGTATTAACAAATAAGGTTTCTTTCATTGCATAAATAATTTGCATAGGTAAGATTGAAAAGCTATTCAATTGAGGTAGTACAAATGCGGGAAGTGTACTTAATTTCAGAGAACCTATTGGTTGGGGATTTGAAAAACATTCTAACTTTGAACTGTTGTATTTTATTGAACAGAATACGTACAAGAAATGGCTTATGTCTGAAACCATGCGGCGTCAGTGTTTGCTGCTAGTTATATGTGGATGGGTGTTCTTCACGTTACTGTTTGTTCTACGTCTCAAAGGTAAAGTAGGGAAGGTACCAATGATTATTATTTCTGCCAGTCTTTGAGATTTAACCTGTGTTATTTTTTCTTTTTGTCGCAGCAACTGTACGGTCAAGAAATGCATGGGATGAAATGTTTAATTTGATAGAAATTAAATCAGGTCCAATCTTCGAGTTTTGCGCAGCAAGTCCCTCTCACTCATCCCACCATTAATACTTCCAGGATGGATTGATGCCATTGTAGTCAAAATACCAGACAGGCTGGTGCATCCCACATATAGCTCTTGAAAAGCTGAGGTAGCCCCAGTGCACTTTGCATATCTCTGCTGAGTCCTCCCTGTCTTGTTCAGTTTACGGACTAATATTGTCAGCTTTCTGGAATAATACAAAAAAGAAAAAAAGCCATGCAATAGATGTACTTGTCCTCAAAATGCTACTTTGCTTATATACCATTAATATCAATATGAAAAAATGAAATTAGTTTCCTCATTTTAAAATTTGAAAGAAACATTTTGGTATTGTGAATATTAATCCTTAAATGTCTGCCAATTTTTCTCTTTCAATTTGTAATCTGTTGTATTAAATGGGTGGTGGGTTTTAAGTATGATCATTTTTTTGTAACAATGTTTCAATTCTCACATTTAATTAGTGTGATAACTTACATTTAAATCACACTTCAGTAAGTACGGAAGTACTAAAAACGTATATGAACTACTTGCATGATTGCAGAATAATGTTGCTTACTTCATTAAAGTGGTTTCTAATATCAGAAATCTATATTACCAAAAGTCTGATCTTGACCACTTCCTGTTGTTCTGTATATTGATTTTTAGAAAAAACGCTGCCACTTATGGCTGTGATTTTTGGCCATCTTACTCAGAGTCCCCCTCCGCTGCGCAGGACAAGAGGATTTACCACATCGATTAAAAAAAAAAGAGTTATTAGTCTTTACAAAATGTTGAGATTCTCTCTCCTGAAGGCCACGCCCCTTCCGGAGGGACTATAAAACCCGGAAGTGTTGAGTGCCTCAGTCAGTCTCTGCAAGATGAGGGAAGTGAGAGGGTCACGTCTCTCAGTCTGATCTGTGAATAACACTGAACACATGTCAACTAAACTGTGAGTGTGGTTTTACTGACCTTGAGTGCCCTTAATGTGGTTAGAAAATGAAAATGTGGTTGGTTTGAAATAAAGCACAGCAAATGGTTTTGGTGGTGGTTGGTTTGAAATAAAGCACAGCAAATGGTTGGTGGTGGTTGGTTTGAAATAAAGCACAGCAAATGGTTGGTGGTGGTTGGTTTGAAATAAAGCACAGCAAATGGTTGGTGGTGGTTGGTTTGAAATAAAGCACAGCAAATGGTTGGTGGTGGTTGGTTTGAAATAAAGCAAAAATGGTTAAAAGTCTAAACTTGACAACTTCCTGTTTGCATTGTATATTGATTTTAGATAAAACGCTACCACTTACGGCTGTGATTTTTGGTGATCTTACTCAGTCCCCCTCCGCTCATCAGGTGCAGAGGATTCTTCCCATCAATGAAAAATAAAAGTGTTATTAGTGTTTATAAAATGTTGAGAATCTCTCTCCTGTCAATCACACCATGAAGGCCACGCCCCTTCTAGTGGAGGGGGAGGGATTATAAATCCCGGAAGTGTGGGTGTGGCTCAGTCTCTGCAAGATGGGGGAGGGAGAGGCCACGACTGTCTGAGCTGTGAATCAACTGAACACACTGAATGTCTACTGAACTGTGAGTGTGGTGTTTATGTGGTTTTATGGTGGTTTCACCCTGCTAGAAATGGTATGAAACTGCATTTGAATGTAGTGGCCTTGCACCCTGCATGAAATGGTATGAAACTGCATTTGAATTTGGTGACCCTTCACCCTGCTTGAAGTGGCATGAAGCTGCACTTTAGTTTGGTGGCCTTGCACCCTGCTTGAAGTGGTAGGAAACTGCACTTGAGTGACCCTGCTTGAAGTGGTGCACTTGAGTTTGGTGGCCTTGCATCCTGCTTGAAGTAGTATAAAACTGTACTTGAATTTGGTGGCCTTGAACCCACCCTGCTTGAAATGGCATGAAAATGCACTTGAATTTGGTGGCCTTGCACCCTGCTTGAAGTGGTAGGAAACTGCACTTGAGTTTGGTGACCCTGCAGGCGGCCTAAGGCGACATTTTCACACTCTTATATCCATGTGCAGCAGAGGCGACGTGCGTTTGGCGCCAAACGTGAGCTTTGGCGTGCCATGTTTAGCGCCAAACGTGAGCTTTGGTGTGCAGACGACATCCTGGAAAAAATGTCCGGTTTCTTCCAGGTAGGCGATATACCCTCCCGGGCAATATACCCTCCACTTCTCTTTTATGAAGGGGATTTAGTTCCCCTTTCGTCCAGGACCGACCGGAGGTTCCGCTGTCACCTCTGCGGGCCGCCCTCGGTGAACGTCCTGTCTCCCTGTCCCTGGGATAACAGGGGGCGATCAAACAGCACAATACCCCCCTCCCCCTCCAACTCCAGAGGAATCCGCTCCCCGATGGGCCGCTACGGCGACAATTGGCAGTTCGCCCACAGCCCGAGCTGCGCGACCCCAAGAACAAGGCGTACCTTGCACACCATCAGCTTCTGCCCATACGGGGAGCGTGCTCCTCTGGAGTTGGAGCGGGGCTGGGCTGGAGTTGCTGATCTGGGATCTCCGTGCTTGCAGTGGGCCTGGGGGTCGGTGTCCCGATGAGGGGGCGCAGCTCGGGCTGTGGGCGAACTGCCACTTGTCGCCGTAGCGGCCCATCGGGGAGCGGCTTCTGGTGGTCCTGATGTCTCCGGCCAGTTTGCAGTTTTCCTCTGGAGTTGGAACGGGGCTGGGCTGCTGCTGGCTGTGGGTCTCTGGGATCTCTGTGCTTGCAGTGGGCCTGGGGGTCGGTGTCCCGTTGGTCCTGACGTCTCCGGTGACTGTCACTTTATGCTGGCATCACCGACGTAAAGACAGTGCAAAGCCCCCGCACCGGTGCAATGGGTGGGAAGGGAAGGGGTCACACACATGGCCGGGAAGCAGAGGGGTGTAGGTGGGGTAAAACTGAAGGGAGCGACAATCTGCTGCTGCCTGCCCGCTGAGTTAAAAAGTTCCCACGCAAGACTCACGATACACTGTGTGTCTACCGTGGGAACTTTTTAACTCAGCGGGCAGGCAGCGGCATATTGTCAATTATTAACCCTCCCGCGCAATATACACTCACCTTCTCTTTTATGAATGGGGATTTAGTTCCCCTTTCTTCGAGGACCGACCGGAGGTTCCGCTGTCACCTCTGCGGGCTGCCCTCGGTGAACGTTTTCAAGGACCTTTCTTCAAGGAACGAAAAAATGTCCGCTATTCGGAGCTTTTCGTTATTTGGATCTTCGGATAAAAGGTTGTGCATCTGTAGTATGAAACTGCACTTGAATTTGGTGGCCTTGCACCCTGCTTGAAGTAGTATGAAACTGCACGAATTTGGTGGCCTTGCACCCTGTTTGAAGTGGCAAGAAAATGGACTTGAGTTTGGTGGCCTTGCACCCTGCTTGAAGTGGTTGGAAACTGCACCTGAATTTGGTGGCCTTGCACCCTGCTTGAAGTGGTATGAAACTGCAGGGCTAGTGGAATCAAGGGATATGTAGAGAAGGCAGGCACGGGTTATTGATTGGTAACGATCAGCCATGATCACAATGAATGGCCTCCTCCTGCACCTATTTTATATGTTTCCATGTTTTTATGAATTTGGTGGCCTTGCACCCTGTTTGATATGGAATTTCAAGGAATAGCTGTGAGTCAACTGCCAGTCCACCACCCGTGAGTGAGCTGCCAGCACATCAGGCTTGAGTGACTGAGTTGTCATCCCAAGAATTCATTTGGCCCACAATGTCCATACTAGCCCTCTAGAAGCGAGTCCCTTCAGCGCACAACACCCATACTAGCGCTCCAGAAAGCCCCCCCCCCCCCTCCCCATCCACTGACCACCAATATTAGAATTGGTGGAGATGCGGAATATTGTGTAGGGGGACCAGCCCTCCCGTGTGAACATGGGACCCAACAGGTCCCGCTTAGTCTAGTATAATTTAAAAAGTTTTAAGGTAAATTATTAAATCTGCTTATTAAATCTCGTGTATTTTCATTAAAGCTTTAGGATGTAGATGTTGTCTTAATTTAAAACACACCGAGGAGCATATGTATTCCTCTACTTCATACTTAGCACTCGGCCTGTCTTTCCCAATGTGTCGGTTAATGTTTTGAATGGAAGGCTGTAAGAAAGGTTTTCTGAGTTATTTTGGCAAATGATTTTCAAATGAATTTTGATCTTTATCCAAATATAGTAATTCACACAAAACAATGTCCTTCTTGGCGTGATGTTTTGCCTCCTGATAGGGCAGACAATGTCCCTAGGAGAGTGCAGAAAGTTGTGGTGGGGTTACAAGGAAAATCCAGAAGTTATAGCATCATATAGTTATGCAGCATGGAAACGGGCCTTTTAGCCCAACTTGCCCATGCCAACAAAGATGTCCGTTCTGCAATAGTCCCTCCTGCCCATGTATGGCGTATATTCCTCCAAATCTTTCCTATCCATGTACTTGTAAGTTTTGAAAATTGTTTGATTAAATGACATGCGAAGAAGCAGCAGTCTGAGCTTCAAACATATGGAGCTCAAAGGTAAAAACCCTGGATCGCTCCCATTATTTTGTGCCAGTAAATGTTAGAATGGCAGAATATAATACATTTTTATATGGCTTGAGTTGTGCAGGAAGGAGAGTTTACAATTCTCGTAGCACTGGGTATAGTTCTCGGGCTACAGAGATTTGAAGGTAGACTAATATACATTAGGTTTTGGTTCCTTAGGTGGTGTGCTTTGCTTCAGCATGGGCCAGGGTTACCTCTATAATTTTCCAATAGATAGTTGCCTTTTGTTTATCTTGTAATGAAAAGTTTTTTGCAATTTATTTTAAAATGAGCTTTGGATTGTATTGCTTTGACAGACCTATACAAAATGAAACATTTTTGTTATATTAAATTTGCCGCCAAAGGCAGACAAAGATTAAAAGAAAACATTTTATATGATCACTGAGAAAAATGTATTGTTATAATGTTACACAGTGCTAACAGCAAACAATTAAAAAAATACAGTTTGCAGAATCAGTGCAGTGATTTTTCGATTTGATAAGCTGTATTGTTTAGGACAGTGCAAAGAGTACCTCAATGCCCAACATCATTAATTTGTAGGTTACAACAAAATGAACGATCACACAAGCTGATGTTAAACATCCAAAGTCATTGGTGATGGTGGTTTTATTGACAAATTATATTGTCTGGCATATCTGAGTTGATTATTGTGTTTTACAGAATATGATACTAAACCACCAACTTTGGATAATACTGTGACCACATACATTAAAAAACTAAAGCTTCAAGATGAATCTTTACTAACAGATAACCAGGTAAGATGAACAGCTTTTAGTTATTTTGAGATTTTGCAATAGAATTTCTATTGTCGATCTACTCTCAATCACTAAAACTTATCAAAAAGAGAGTGACAAGGGAAAGATTGAGGAAGAAACATTGCTGCAAAACACAATTAGAAAACAAGTCCATGGTAATGCAAGAGATGATCTGCAATGCTCCATTGATAAAGTAGGATTAGGGTTGTGCAAGTCAGTTTAAGAACCTGATGGTTGTAGGAAAGTAACTGTTCCTGAACATGGCGTTGTGTGAATTCTTGACTTCTGTACCTCCTGACAGATGGCTGCAGTGAGAAGAGGGCATGGGCCAGATATGGGGATTCTTGTTGATAGATTCCACCTATTTGAAGCAGCACCACACATAGATGCTTTTGATGGTGGGGAGGTTTGTGCCCATGATAAACCAAACTCTGCATCCTCTTGCATACCTGTGCATTGGAATTGCAGTACGGAACTATGGTGCAATCAGTCAGAATATTTTCCATAGTACATGTGTAGAAATTTGTTCGAATATTTGGTGAAGTGCCAAATCTCTTTAAACTACCAAGAAAGTAGAGGTGTGGTGCACCTTTGTAAACCGATCTGTGTGCTAGGTCCAGGACAGATGATCAGAGAGGTTAACACCCAGGAATTTGACACGGCTAACTCCCTCCACTGCCGACCCATCGAAAGAAACAGCATGTGGTCTCCCCTTTTCTGAAGTTAACAATTGGTTGCTTGGCCTTGAGATAGACAAAAAGTGCAGGGGTAACTAAGCGGGTCAAGCAGCATCTCCACAGACAACGAATGGGTGATGTTTCGGGTTAGGACCCTTTGTCAGACTGAAGGTAGGGGGTGGAGGGAGAATTGGAAGCCATCCAAGATGTCTATGTGAGACAGTGTCATTTGTTTGCTTTTGACCCATATCCCTCCATGTCTTCTCTATACATATGGTTAATCCCATTTTATTTTCTCCCCATTCCTGTTACCTCTTTTTACACCCCCCCCCCCCCCCCCCCCCCCTCCCAGTTTCTACCACTCATCTACATGGTGGGTATAATTTACAGCAGCCAACTAACCTACAGACCTGCACATTTCAGGGATGTGGAAGGAAATGAGCACATGGGGAAACCCACACATACTTGGGAACCAGGTTTCCCTGAATTCTTAAGTGTTGTTGTTGTTCCTGTAGCTGGAGTCTATGGCTTGAATGGTCAGAATTAGCTAAATATAGAGAGCTTCAGGGCTAAAAGGAAGCCCCATGAGGAATCCAACATTGCAGTGGAAACAGGAAATTCCTGGTGACCAGCGAAAGATAAATTTATGTTTGCCTGAGAGTCCTGAACCTCCACACAGTTGAATATAATTGGGGCATTTCAACAAGGAATTGCTGGTAGTTTTGGAGAAGATATGGGATATTTTTATTAGTTTATATTCCCATAGATAAAATAATAATATTATTCGTGCAAAAGAGTAGCTTCTTCTTCTTGTTCTTCTTGCGTATGGCGTGCACAGCCTAAAGTTGAGAGTGCACGCCAGGCTGATTGCATTCGTCGAAACAGGGCAGACCATGTGAAGGTTGCAATCTTCCACCCCAAAAGAGTAGCTAGTGGACTGCATAAAGAAAACCGTTTACCATTTGCCGGAATGACAAGCAAAATTCAGATGATAGAGACATTTCTCCAAAGAGCATGAAATTGTGAATAAAAACAATTTGGAAGTGCTGTGTGAGGGTCTTATGGAGTTTAAACACTTAATTATTAAAAATTAAAAATAAAAAGTAATTAAGGATTATTCCTTCGAAAATGCTGGGTAAATGATGTTGAAGAAGATTAAATACATCGAAACATTGTTTGAGAGATGGTGTTTATAGAGGCTTTGAGGAATTACACAAAAGTGGGAAAATATAAACCAGTTCAATGGACTTCACATATAATGAACAGATAAGATTGAGCTGAAACTTATTGGGAAAAGTCAACAGTTTAGTACAGAACTGCCAAAGTTTCTTCACATATTATCATATTTGCAGTCATGCTTGGGATTCACCTATAAACATGAAAGGCCCATAAGTACTCTTCACTGATCTTTTATTAACACCTGTCTGGAAACGACAAAGTGGAAAGTTGGTGTAAATCCCAGTTTAAATTTGTTTTAATTATTTCATTGCATTTTAAATAGTGTTAGGCAAATTCAAATCCATTTGGAATCCCTTGATTTGTCATTTGGCCAAACTTAGAAATATGAGTTCGTGGTTGGTTAGGATTGGGACAGTTTCGGGTAGTAAAGCTGTGCTACATCCAAAACAAAAGATACGTTTGTATTTACCATGTATGGCAACAGCGAGCAATGATAGTCTACACTCGGCAGCAAATTGTAACCTGGTGTCCTCACTTGAGAGCTTTGGAGAACTTTGTGCTATTTGCAAGAGGGCAGAGAAATCCTGACTGAGTATGGTTGAGGATAAAAAACAGCGAAGTGACAAAATGGAGCATCAGAGATTAAATGGTAGGAAGGTGCTTGCAACCCATGATCAGGTTGAGCACTTGAGGAGGAAAGCTCAACCAAGTGTCGTTGCGTTCTGCTTCCAGCTGGGTGATTAACAACATGGCATATGAACTGATAGATATTTGGAACGTGCATATGGATTCTGATAGATATATCAGAGAAATCCTTAGTGTTGTGGATAAATGTAAGATGGGTTGTAGATTACATAATTATAGTGATCATTTGGTAAAGTTGGCACAGCAATGGCAGGTGAAATTAAATTCTGGTGAGTGCGAGATGATGCACTTTGGGAGGAAGAATAAATGTAGAAGATATGAAATGAATCATAGGGCCCCAGGGAGACATGCAGAAGAATACCTGAAGATGGAAGCATAGGCGGTAAAGTAGTGAAGAAGGCACATAGGATACTTCAATAGCCAAGGCATAGCATATGAAACCAGTGGGGTCATAGTACAACTCTATAAAACATTGGTTGGTCATAGCAAGAGTACTAAGGTTTGGTTGCCATACTATAGGATGGACATGATTGAACTGGGGAAGATGCAGAGGAAATTCACCAGCATGTTGCCCGAGTTAATTTTTTTCAGTTATACGGCGAGACTGGATAAACTGCTTTATTATTATTCGATAGAGGTGGTGTGGGGGAATCAAATAGATGGCTACATGATAATTATCAGGGGCATAGAAAAGGTAGGAAAGTTTTTCCCATTATAGTTGTAAAAAAAATAGAGGAACGGTTCAAGTAGGGAGTAGGAGTAAGGAATAGGGATTCCGAAGAAAAAACGTTTGCACATGGAGGCTTTCTGGAGCACTCTACATGAGTGAATGGTGGAGGAAGGTGCTTGCAACATTTAAGAAGTATCTGGTTGAGCACTTGAATCACCAAGGATAAAAGGCTTTGAACCAAGTGCTCGTAAATGGGCTGCTTCTAGCTGGGTGATGGCTGGCATTGGCATGGTGCGCTGGAGGACTAGTTTTTTGGTTGTGTGACTGTGATTCTAAGAGAATATCAGAGAACTGGATTGAGGTTTCTCAAATGTACATGGGATTGTTTAATTCATCAGTAAATTGTTTGTAAAATGAGGAAGAGTAAAGTGATAGGCCCATTTCTGCAAATGAAATGGGTCATTTAAGTGATCTAGAAGAAGGATAATATTTGAGAAATAATATTCGGAGTCACGTTTGCTGTACATGCTATTTACAGATCTTGGACAGAAATTAACCAATTTCACCTGAGAATGCAAGTGTAGTATTAATGTATTAATGTAACTTGGGATGGCAGATTGCATCTAATGATCATGAGGTTGTCTCAGCAGAATGGCCGTGCTTTCTTTACCTTCAGAATCTAGAGTCCTTTATTGTTACTCCTATCAAATATGTTTACTACATATGGTGTGTACTCCAATTTCCAACAAATTATTTTGTATGTCATGGAAAATTGTCACAATTAGGAATAAGCTTTGATTCAAATAGAAAGTGTTTCACCGCCCGACTCTGCCCAGTATGTCATAGTAGTTCAGTTCTCATTTCAAATTGAAATTTACATGACATTGATAATTCTAATTGTAATTATTTACTGATTTGTATAAGAATGAGGATCCATGGAATTTGTCCAATGTTTCTTTGTGGAACTGAAAAAAATAATTTAAATAGTTAATTTAGGATTTACCAGATGAGACCTCAATTGCAATTTAAATTTTAACCCACAGCTGCTTCTCTTGTCCTGGAACTGGTAGCCTCACCAGAGATTATATTGTCACGCACCTCATTAATATTGGCTTGCTTGCCTATACATCCTTGCTATTATAGTTGCGTAGATAAATGAGGGAGGAAAAGAGGAGAAATTGCAAAAGCTTGTAAATAAAATTTCATTTTGTTGAGCTCATTTAGATAATATCTGATGCTTGTAAATCCTTTCACAAATTGGACATGAACATATTTGAAATATTCATGTTTTATGTTTTTGCTGTGATGGAAATAGATTAATGAGGTATTTATAAAATTGCTACATTTAGTTTAATCCTTTTCAAATTGATAGAAATAAACTTGATGTAACCTTTGTAGAAAAAACATCAGAGACTGTTTATACTGTAATGCATTTATCAAATCATTACCAGGTTTTGAAATTGACATTTGCTTTAGCTTTACAAAATATCTGAAAGAGGATAAGAGACAGCTGTGTTTTGTTCCAGGTTGTTAACTATTTCTTTTATATTAAGTAGAGCATCTGCAAAATGTATTTCATTTTGAAATAGGTATTCCAACAATAAATCTTGAAAATAAATCATCTCATGATGCAAAATCTTTGCTAATGTTTTTGGAATATATATTCATATCCCTCATGTTACCTGACATACCTATGCAGCATTAAGAGATTTGTATCTAAAGCAACCACAACGAAAATTTGATGATGGCAAATTGGCTATTATTTGAAATAATAAAACTAAGATACATTGTAAAATTACATTTTCCAAAGGTGTATTGTGCACAGGTACTTTACTGTGCTCCAGCATGTCACGTTAGCACCAAAATGTTGCACATTTTTGCTTTCAGAAATAAAAGCAGAAAGTACAAGCAATACTCAGCAGGGTAGGCAAGATTTGTAACGTGTTCATCATCAATCCAAAATGTCATTATAAATCTTTTTCCACAAATGCTGTTTGACCTGCCAAGTATTTCCAGCGTTGTTTTTATTTCAAGATTTACATATCTGCTTTCAGATTTGCCTGCAAATCTTTTCCCTTGATTTACATATATATGGTCCACTCTAATGCCAAACATCACTTCATTTTTCTCTTCTTTAAACACAGGCATTTTTTGTATCCAATCTGCACACTTCCATTCTCTAAAATGTACTAATCAATTCAAGCTGTTGTTCTCATCGTTCTCATTCCCTATGCCATTGCCATACTGTGGTGCAGTGTGTACCATCTACAAAATGCATTTACTTGTCTAGTTTATTTTGACTAGACCTGCCCAACCCACAGCCTGAATCACCATTAAGAATAAGGATGGCAGATGTACGGAAACCCGATATCTGGTTCCCCTCCAGGTGGAATACTATCCTGATTTGGAAACACAGTGCCATTTGTTCATTATTACTAAGCCAACATTGTTGAACTCCTACCCTGTATTGTGAATACACCTTCACTAGAAGAATTGCAAATTTCCAGTATTGGCTCAGCATCATCTTCTCGGGGGCAAGGGCAGTCTCTGAGACACTCCTATTCTGAGAAATGAATAAATAAAACAAATAACAAAGATTTGGGTCGCATACCCTTTTGTAGAATGAAATTGACAACATTGTATTTATGTGTTTATTCAGGTAGGCTTATATTAACATTTAAATTATTACTCAGTAGCTGTGCTTAAGAATCATGCTATTGATGTTTGATATGACAGTGGTGAGGAATTACTTTTTATTTGTTCATTGGTTTAATATCACCTTGCTTTATACCGTAACCAAATATTGCTATCTATAGTTCATAAATTACACATGCAGAATTAGGCCATTTGGCCCATCAAATCTACGCCATTCAATCATCGCTGATCTGTCTTTCCCCCTCAACCCCATTGTCCTGCCTTCTCCCCTTAACCCCTGACGCCCATACTAATCAAGAATATGTCAATCTCCGCCTTAAAAATATCCATTGACTTGGTCTCCACAGCCATCTGTGGCAGTGAATTCCACAGATGACTAAAGAAATTTCTCCCCATCTCCTTTCTAAAGGTACGTCCTTTTATTCTGAGGCTATTGCCTCTGGTCCTAGATTCTTCCACTATTGGAAACATCCTCTCCACATTCACCATCCAGGCCTTTCACTGTTCAGTCAGTTTCAATTAGGGCCCCCCCTGCCCCCATCCTTCTAAACTTCAGCGAGTAAAGGCCTAGTGCCGTCAATATTCAATATAATTTATACTGCGCTGGACAATTCTATCATGTTGGAAGTATTAGATATTCCTTTTTAAAATTCATGTACTATAATGGTTTAATGATAGTTAAATCACTAGCCCATTAATATTTTCAATTATTGTAATCGTAGGATATAGGCTTGATATTTACCAGTATAAATATCACTACTGTCCTTTAATCACTTTAAGTCAATGTAATAAGTTGTTTTAAAATGGAGACATAAGTAACTGCAGATGCTGAAATCTTGAGCAAAATACAAATGTTGGGGGAATTCAGCAGGTCATGCAGAATTATTTGAGGGAAGGAACAAGCGACGTTTTGGGTCTCTTTCAATCTAAATGTAGAAACCAGGAACTGCAGATGCTGGATTACAAGGGAAAAACGCAAAAATGCTGGAGTAACTCAGCAGGTCATACAGCATCCTTGGACAACATGGATAGGTAATCTGCTGCCTAATCACTGAGTTGTTCCAGCACTTTGTCTTCCAATAAAGAGCTTTACCTATTTGTATGGCAGAACTGTAGTTAGGTTCTGAGCAAGCAACCAGAGATCTTAACTATTGATCATGAAATAAAATCCCACCTTCATGATGAGGGAATTCAAATTTGAGTAACTAAGTACGATAGATAACATTTCAGTAACACTAATTGTGAAATGTTAGCACTGTCCTTCAGAGAAGGAAATCTGATATCTGTGTGATTCTAGAAATGCAAAAGGCTTCAGAAGCTGAAAAATGGAGCATAAAAAAACAACTGCTGGACGAACACAGCTGGTCAGAGTATCTATGGAGGGAACTGACGTTTTGAATCGAGACACTTCTTCTAGATTGAGAATGAAGGGGAATTAGCCTCTGGAAAGAGATGAGGGATTGAGGCTAGAGCTGGCACTCAATAGATGGATCCAGGTGAGGAGGGCTGGATTGGAGAATGAAATCAGGTGGAAATCAGAGAGGAAGTAAGAGACAACATCAGGCGCTGGGACGTGATAGTGGGAGGTAACCCGAGGCAGCCAATTATGGAAAAGAATGGGACCTAATAAGAGAGGATGGGGAGGAAAGAACTGCAAATGCATATTTAAACTGAAGATGGACTCAAAAAACTGCAGCGGGTCAGGCAGCATCTCTGGAGAAAAGGAAGAGGTGACGTTTCAGGTCCAGACCCACCTTCAGACTGAGAGTCAGGGGAAAGAGGAATGAGGGATATAGATGGTAATCGGACAAACAAATGAAAGATATACAAAATGCAATGATGATCAAGGAAAGGTGGAGCCCACAGTGGTCAATTGTTGGCTGTGGGGTAGGTTATTACAGACAGTGAAACTCAACAGGACGGCAGTGAAACTAGTACAAAGGACGGGTGGGTTAAGTACGGAGAGAGAGGGGATGCAAACGTAACTTGAAGTTAGATAAATCATTATTCTTACCGCTGGGTTGTAAGCTGCCCAAGCAAAATGTGAGGCCAATTTGCATTTGGCCTCACTGACAATGGAGGAGGCCCAGGACCGAAAGGTTAGTATGGGAATGGGAAGGGGAGTTAAAGTGTTTAGCCACCGGGAGATCACATAGGCCAATGCGGACTGACTAAAGGTGTTCAACGAAATGATCGCCCAGTCTTGCTGATCTATAGGAGTCCACACCTGGAACAGCAGACATCTGCAACGGGATCCCACCACAAGGCACATCTTCCCATCTCCACTCCTCACGTGAGTGGGGGCGCCGTCCTTTCACCCTTTTTTATTTTTAGTGTGTTGGAAGTTTTTGATTTGGAGGTCTAGTCTTTTTATGTAGGGGGGGCGTAGGGAGGGGAGAAGGGGGGAAACTGTATTTCTCAGTCCCTACCTGGTTGGAGATGCGGCTTTCCACCGAGCCACATCTTCGCCCCTTCCTCGCGACTTACCAATGGGACTGGAGCGGCGTTTCCTGCCGGAACCGGCCAGAACCTCAGCTTCGGCGGCGGTACAGCGCTGAAGCACCATTGCGGAGCGGGCGATTCCTTACCCGGGTCGCCGTGTGGTAAGCTTCGGAGTGCTGAGACCGCCGACTCCTACATCGCGGAGCTGTGGTTGAGGAGCGTCCAGCTGCAGGCGGCGCTGGGGAGCTTGGGATGTTTCGCCGAGATCGCCACTGTTGGAGCTCTGACCAGCGCGGCCTGTGGACTTCGGGGACTTCAATAGCCGCAGTCTCCGGGGAGGAAGCGGCCGTTCCAGACACTCCAAGCCACTGAGAGTGTCTCCCGACGCCGGAGTTCCAGACTGATTCCTGGGATGTCAGGACTTTCATATGAAGAAAGACTGGATTGACTCGGTTTGTACTCGCTAGAATTTAGACGATTGAGGGGCGATCTTATAGAAACTTACAAAATTCTTAAGGGGTTAGTCTAGATGCAGGAAGATTGTTCCCGATGTTGGGGAAGTCCAGAACAGCCTTTCACAGTTTAAGGATACAGGGGGAAATCTTTTTTTCCTGCGATGAGGAAAACATTTTTTACACAGACAGAGTGGTGAATCTCTGGAATTCTCTGCCACAGAAGGTAGTTGAGGCCAGTTCATTGGCTATATTTAAGAGGGAGTTAGATGTGGCCCTTGTGATATATACCACAATAAAGGGATCAGGGGGTATGGAGAGAAATGCAGGTACAGGATACCGAGTTGGATGATCAGCCATGATCATATTGAATGGCTCGAAGGGCCGAATGGCCTACTCCTGCACCTATTTTCTATGTTTCTATGTATAGTTGTGAATGTTGCTCAATAAATAACTACAGTATTGATACACCATATTAAGAGCATTGATTTGCCGTAAAAATGAGTTCTGTAAAACCGTGTCAACTGTAGCAGTGACAATCGAACACTGTTTCACGTTTAATGTTTCACTTGTTGATAATTTAATTAATCCAACTTTATGGATTAAAACAAATAATAACATTGGGAATTAAACATATTTGATTGCATTCCGTTATCAAACAGTCAATGTTCGCTCTGAAGACAGAGAAGGTATTTCCTGGGATGCAGGATTTCATATGAAGTCGGGGATCGGGGGCTAGAATTTAGGGGGGGGGGGGGGGGTAGATGAGAAGGCAATCGGTGGATGGATTGAGGCAGGGGAATTAGCATGTGTTGGTTCTCTGAAGTAGGTAAAATGGTGAGGGGAGAGTGCGGTTGGGGGTATGAATAGGGGGATCAGTGGATGATCAGGATGATTGAATGGGGGGAGATCACTCCTGTACAGGATGAATGGGGTTGCTCAGATCAGTGCAGGCATGGATGGGGGAATACCGATCAGTACAGGATGGATGGGGGAGATCAGTCCACAGGATGAATGGGGGAGATCAGTACAGGAGTGAATGGGGGCTCTGAGATCAGTGCATGATCGGGGGGGGGGGGGGGGGGGGGGGGATTGAGAAGGCAATCGGTGGATGGATGAGGCAGGGGAATTAGTATGTGTTGGTTGAAGTAGGTAAAATTGTGAGGGGAGAGTGCGGGGGGGATCGGATGTGAATGGTCAACTAAATAACTACAGTATGATGGGGGAGATCAGTACAGGATGAATGGGGGCAGTACAGTGTGGATTGGGGGGTCTGTGCAGGATGAATGGGGGCTCAGGGATCAATACAGGATAAATGGATGAGAGATCACTACAGAATGGATGGGGATCAGTGCTGGATAAATGGAGGGGGGTCAGTACAAGATGGATCGGGATGGAGGGGGGGATCAGTGCAGGATGAATGGGGGGGGGGGATCGGGGATCAGTGCAGGATGAATGGGGGGGGGGTCGGTACTGGATGAATGGGGAGAACAGTACAGGATGGATGGGAAAGGGGGTAAGTACAGGATGAATTGGGGGACTGCAGTACAGGATGAATCGGATGGCTGGGGGGTGGCAGGAGAATCAATGCGGGGTGGATAGGGAGATCAGTGCAGGATGAATAGATGGGGGGGGTAGATGGGGAGTGGAGCACAGAGGATGTCAGTGAGGACTGAATAGAGTCGGGAATGGGGATCAGTGCAGGGTGGAGAAGAGGGGTCCCAGGATAAGGGGGGTGGCGCCACCGCCTCCGCCTCCGCCAGCCAACAAGAAGGTGCGGGCCAAGCAGTGCAGGCGCTTCAGACGGCGGAAGGGGGCTTCACTTATTCCTTTTCTCCAATGATGCTGCCTGACCCGCTGAGTTACACCAGTTTTTTGTTATATCTTCGGCATAAACCAGTATCTGCAGTATCAAGCCGGGCAAAATGACATGGCTTTTAGGTTGCCCAGCGGGACTTTAGGTGGCCATTGGCAACCGGGCAACTGTTGATTTCGAGCCCTGACCCTTTGTCACTACCTCCACCCTTCCACACCCCACTTGACTGTTATCTGCCTACTAACTCCTCCACATCTGTATCTACTCACTAGCTCTTGCCCCACTCACACCTCCATCATTTATACTGGATATTTTCCCTCTATTCTTTCAGTCTAGATGAAAGGTCTCAACTGTAGAGCTATTAACACATACTCCAAGCAACGATCTAACAAGATTATTGGCACATAATAAAGTTACACTGCATGTTGACACCACTGTAACTGCGTCTCGACTGGCATCTAGTGTCTGGAAGCGTTAGTAATAAATGGCAACTATATGGTAAAACCCGGACTGGATTATAGATCCGAGTGGTGTGTAACATAGGTGTGTTAGTATTGGTGAACATATAGGTAGAGCAGATCTACACAACCCAAAATGTTGGCTGTTCATTTCCCTCCACATATGCTGCCTGGCCCACTGAGTTTGTCCAGCTGCCAATGACCTATCCAAGTCAAGTCAGCTCTTGCCCCATCCCTTCACACCTCTATACTAGCTATCGCCCCTCCAATGTTTCTGTCTAGACGGTCTCGATCTAAAACATCGACTATTCATTTCCTTCCACAGGTGCCACTTGACCTGGCAAGTTCAGGAAGCTGTTTGTTTTTGGATGCTTGTGTTTTCTCAGTACAGGACTATTTGAATTAAAAGATAAACACTTGCATTATCAGTGACATGAATGAGAAAAAGGGTGTTGCTATTATTCCCATTTATCTTGTCTGGCCTGTGGACTGTTCCAGTAGCAGCAACAACTGTTAACTATGTTGTAATGTCAGGAGATTAAGAGCTGCACCATTTGAGTATATAATTTTTGGATCTGAAATTTGTCAAATAACCTCCTTTAATTTTTGACCTGAAACTAGTTTGCAGTCTTGGCCAATATTTTGTTGAGATAAATGTGACCATGCAGTTCACCACTCCAAAAACCTCACCTATCCAAATCATTCTAATCAAAATCTATTCTTCCTGGCTTTTCAACATCTGCCATTCTGTGCCTGAGCAGCAGCCAATTTTGGCTTCTATTTACTCCAGTAAGTACTGTACATGGTCATGTTTTAACTAATTAAGTGCCTATTGTCGATTTCATATCTGCAAATAAATTGGATGTGGGTTGGGGCGTATATTGTTTTCACAACAAGCAGTCAATTGCTCAGCTAACAATATTGCTTTCAAGTCATACAGTCATTAGACACAAGTGCAAGCCCTTTGGCCTACTGCATCTGTGCCATCTCAATGGTTCAATGGAATTTTATTGTCACATGTACTGATGCATAGTGAAATTCCTTTTTTGCATACAGTTCAGTAGAAATCTTATTATATAGGCACAATCATACTTGAGTAGAGGAATATAAGAATGGTAATAAGAAGAATATAAGAGACAGTGTATGATACTGATCCTAACACTCATTTCTTTCTTCTTTTGGTATTTCCACCAATCTCTCATCCCCACTGATTCTCTTGCTTTCTTGTGGGAACAGTTTTACTGTAGTCAACTAACCTATCAACCTGTGCATTTTTTGGGGGCGTAGAAACCTGGAGGAAACCCGTGCAGTTAAAGGGTGAATGTACAAGCTCCACACAAATGCACCTAAGGTCAGGATTGAATTTGTGTCATTGGAGCTGAATAGCTGCACTAACCATTGTTTACTCAGAAATTATTCTTTTTAAGGTGATGAAAAAACAACATACAATAATGTATGGCACTTTCTCCCAACATAAGCAGGGTATTTTCATCAAAAATATATGGCAGGGGCTAAGTACACCAACTATCATGAGTGATAGCTGTAGAATTAGGCTATTTGGCCCATCAAGTCTACTCTGCCATTCAATCATGGATGATCTATCTATCCTAACCCCATTCTCCTGCTTTCTCCCCATAACCTCTGACATCTGTATTAATCACAATTCTATCTATCTTTGCCTTATAAATATCCGCTGACGGCCTCCACAGCCTTCCGTGGCAAATAATCCCACAGATTCACCACCCTCTAACTAAATTATATGCGTAAATTCAAGCAATATGGTCAACTGGCTTAGCTGATAGTGGAGTTATCCCATTGGTCTTAATGGCATTCTTATGGGGGATATGCTCCAGGATTTCGCAGTGTAACGAAATCCTCGCGTGCCACCTGCATGGCGTATTGCGTACGCACGCTGACGCATTGGCATCGCACGCTGGAGGCCCGACATCTCACATGTATCGCGTGGTGACGCATGGTTACGTCACCGTGCGTCGACGTCCGTAACCATGCGTCCGTGCGCGCCGCAGGGTATTCGAATGACACCACGCGCACCAGGCGGCTGTGCTGATGCGTGATTTGCGCGCGACGTCGCGAATCACAACGGGTTGACCTATTTTACATATGACGCGTAAATGAAGTGCAAATGACGGCCAAGTGGGACAGGCCCTTAAGACTTCCCTGTTTCTCCTTTCTTCTGTATCTTAAAAATCTTCTTTTACCTGACCTTATCCTCTTTTGCAAGCCATAAGATCAATACAGTGGTTGTACAGCTGTTTGATTTTTTTTCATTCAATGGAATTTGTGAAATCAATTTGTGAAATCAATGGATGAAGAATTGCTGGTGCACATTATCAAAAACACTATTTCTGTTTTTCCTTTCAGCCTACTGAAAGTCCTTGGAATGAAGTGGATTCACACTGGGATGCAGTACACAATGAACGCCAAAGTCTTCTTGAGAACGTGTGCAAAAATACTTCTTTAAGGAATCTAGCACATACTTCTCTAACAAAGTTTGTCTTGGACCGTATATTTGTGTGCGATAAATACAAAATCCTATTCTGTCAAACCCCAAAAGTTGGTAATACACAGTGGAAGAAAGTTCTCATTGTTTTAAATGGTAATTATGGATTTTCTATGACATATCTAATATATATTCAAGTGTTTTGTTAACGGCAAGGTAACAATAATTTTCCAGAGCACTTTTGTTAGTTTGTAACACCTCAAAGAATATTTCATTCTTACTGCTAAATGCCATTCCAATGTTTTAATTATGTTTTTTGCTGATGACCTAAGAGTTTAAAAACAGTGACTTTATTCTAAAAGTAATGACGAGGCACAGCTCAATTATTCGTATCAATTTGACACTTTAGCCTAGAAATTAGATGGAATGCCCCAATTGCTCAGGTACCCAGGCATCCAAAATTGAGAGTGATGAACCACACCATGTCAAAAATATTAAAACTGCAAATGAAAATATTGACTTGTTATAGTGCAAGACCTCTTTCTGATCCAGTCAGTAGCTTGACGTGATAAACCTACCCAGTAGTATTAACTGACAGATACAAACTTTTAGTGTTACTTGCACGATAATTGCTGGTTTTCCAATGTGAGATTGCTGATTAACATTGGAGCAATTTGTGCTATTTCTATAGGAAACCTTCTTAACCAGTCAGAACTGCTTTTAATATGCTGTTGGCAGTCTTTTTAAGATTGACAGCAGTCGTGTGGTCCGGTGAGATTGACATTGTGGCTTGAGAACGAGGAAGAACAGTAGGAGGAGGACAACGCAAAGAAGGTCATACTTGAGAGAACCTCCTGCATAACCTCTTGGCAGAGCAATGTTTGCGATGCCTTTGTTTCTCAAATGAGGCTGTCGTTGAATAATAGCACTGCTACAGCCACAACTCTAATTGTCTAGGAAGGCAACTGTTATCTTGACCAGGGTAGATGGTATCAACATTTGACAATGTCCTTCATGGTAGACTGGTCCAGAAGATTCACTCCCACCGTACGCATATGAAATAGTAAGTTGGATGCAAAATTGACTTTTTTAGAGGAAAAAGGGTAATGGTGGAGAGATGTTTTTCTGACTGGAGGTCTCTGACCAGTGATGTTCTACAAGATCTCTGTTGTTTCTGACATTTATAAATGATTGGGATGAAAATGTAGGTGGTTGAATTAGTAGGAGATAGATTAGTGTTAGATAATAGACAATAGGTGCAGGAGTAGGCCATTCGTCCCTTCGAGCCAGCACCGCCATTCAATGTGATAATGGCTGATCATCCCCAATCAGTACCCCGTTCCTGCCTTCTTCCCATATCCCTTGACTCCGCTATCTTTAAGAGCCCTATCTAGCTCTCTCTTGAAAGTATGCAGAGAACCGGCCTCCACTGCCCTTTGAGGCATAGAATTCCACAGACTCACAACTCTCTGTGTGAAAAAGTGTTTCCTCATCTCCGTTCTAAATGGCTTATCCCTTATTCTTAATACTTTGGCTTCCCTGGAGGAGTTTCAGGAATTAAGGAGTAAACTAAAAAAGGAAATCAGAAGGGCAAAAAGGGACTAGGAGATAGCTCTGGTGGGTAGCATTAAGGACAATCCCAAAATATTTTATAAATACATAAGAGGGAAAAGGGTAACTAGAGAGAGAGTGGGACCTCTCAGGAATCAAAGAGGTCACCTCAGTGTGGAGCCACAGGACATGGGCAAGGTCCTAAATGAGTATTGCTCCTCTGTATTTACTGAGGAGAAAGACAGTAGGGCGTAAGAAATTGGAGCATTCACTGGAAGTGGCTTGAGAGCAGTCAGGGTTATTTTCTGTACTGAAGGTACTCTCGTGTTTGAAGGTAGACAAATCTCCAGGGACTGATCAGATATATCCGAGGACATTGCGGGAAACTGGAAAGGAAATTGTGGGAGTCCTGGTTGAGATTTATGAGTCGTCCTTAAATACAGGAGAGGTGCTGGAAGACCGGCGAGTACAAAATGTTGTGCCTCTTTTCAAGAAGGGCTGCAGGGGAAATGCTGGGAAATATAGGCCGATGAGTTTAACATCTGTAGTTGATAAATTACTGGAGAGTATTCTGAGGGATAGATTATACAGGCATTTAGATGGGAAAGAGTAAACATGGATAATCATCATGGTTTTGTACATGGAAGATCGTGTCTCACAAATCTGATTGATTTTATGGCGTGTCCAAAAAGGTTGATGAGGGCAGAGCTGTAGATATTGTGTACATGGACTTCAGTAAAACATTCAACAAGGTTCTGCGTGGTAAGCTGCTCTGGAAGGTGAGGTCGCATGGGATCCAAAGAGAGATAGTTGAATGGATAGCAAATTGGCTCCATGGAAGAAAGCAGAGGGTGATGGTGGAAGGTTGCTTCTCAGACTGGAGGCCTGTGACTTGTGGTGCGCTTCAGGGTTCAGTGCTGGGCCCGTTACTGTTTGTCATCTACATCAATGATTTGGATGAGAACATACAGGGCAAGATTAGCAAATTTGCTGATGATACAAAAGTTAGTGGTTTTGCAGTGAAGATGGTTGTGAAAGATTGCATCAGGATCTGGATTGATTGGCCAGGTGGGCGGAGGAATGGTTGATGGAATTTAATACAGAAAAGTGTGAGGTTTTGCATTTTGGGATGTCGAACAAGGGCAGGACCTACACAGTAAATGGTAGGCCTCTGGGTAGTGTAGAGCAGAGGGATCTAGGAGTACAGGTGCATGGTTCCTTGAAGGTCGAGTCACAGGTAGATAAGGTGGTCAAAAAGGTTTTTGGCACTTTGGCCTTCATCAGTCAAAGTATTAAGTGTAGACGTTGGGAGGTCATGTTGCAGTTGTATAACACGTTGGTGAGACTGCATTTAGAATATTGTGTTCAGTTCTGGGCACCATGTTATAGGAAAAATATTGTCAAGCTTGAAAGGATTCAGAAAAGATTTACGAGGATGTTGTCTGGATTAGAGGGTGTGAGCTATAGGGAGAGGTTGTGTAGGCTGGGTCTCTATTCCATGTAGTGCAACAGGATGAGGGGAGATCTTATAGAGATATACAAAATCATGAGAGGAATAGATCGGGTAGATGCACAATCTTTTGCCCAGAGTAGGGGAATCGAGGACCAGAGGACATAGGATCAAGGTGAAGGGGAAAAGATTTAATAGGAATCCGAGGGGTGATGTTTTCACACAAAGGGTGGTGGGTGCATGGAACAAGCTGCCAGAGGAGGTAGTTGAGGCTACGACTATCCCATCGTTTAAGAAACAGTTAGATAGGTACATGGATAGGATCGGTTTGGAGGGATATGGATCAAACGCAGGCAAGTGTAGTTGGCACATTGTTGGCCAGTGTGGGAGAGTTGGGCCGAAGGGCCTTTTTCCACACTGTATCACTATGACTGGCTTTTTTAGTTGAATGCTTATCCTGGAGTCATAGCACAAGTACTTTGTGTTTTAATTGTAATTTGTCAGTTTGCAGATTACACAAAACCTGGTGGAATTGTGGACAGTTAGGAAGATTCTCAAAGGATAGAGCAGGATAGATCAGTTAGAACTTTGACTAATGAAATGGCAAATGGCGTTTAATCCAGACATGTGTGAGGTGTTGCATTTTGGGAGACAGAATGCAAGAAACATACACAGTAAATGGCAGGACTCTTAGGAGCATTGAGGTACAGGGGGACCTTGGGGTGCATGCCCACAGCTCCCTTAAAGTGCCAACACAAGTTGATAGATGGCAATAAGATATCTTCAACAGTCTGGGCATTGAGTATAGAAGTTGACAAAGTCACGATGCAGCTGTATAAAAGTCTGGTTAGGCAAATTTGGAGTATTATTTGCAGTTCTGGTCGCCACACTAAGGGAAAGATGTAGAGCTTTGGAGAGTATGCAGAAGGGGGTTACCAGGATGCTGCCTCCTTTGGATTAGGTACTAGGAGAGATCAGAAAACATGGATTATTTTCTCTGGAGTGTCAGAGACCAAAATAGAGTATTTTATTCCCAGGAAATATCAAATACTTGGCAAAAGTTTAAGGTGAGAGGTGAACATTTAAGAAGATTTGAGAAGTTTTGTTTCCTTCGAGTGTGGTTGGCACCTGGAACATGCAGCCAGCCAAAGTGGTAGCAGCATACGATAACAACAAGGTTACTCCCAAAATAGTGTTGCATTTGATCTCCCAAACTGCACCACCTCACACTTGTCTGAATTAAGCTCCATCTGCCTTGACACTGTAGCTTGCTATTTTACCAGTTGGTAAGAGTGGTGTATTGTAACAGGAAGGATGAAACAAGAGTGCCTGTCATAGGATACAATAGAATTTTATTTATCCTAGGAGGAAAATTGATCTGCCACCAGTCATAAAACACAAGATACATGAAATTAAAGTGATGAATGGAAAGGATTGGGGATGCACAAAGATTTGGGGGTGTGTGGGGGGAGGTAGGGGCATCAGTCTACCTCACGACAGAAGGGGGGGGGGAGTTGTACAGTTTGATCTTCTTCTTGCGTATGGCGTGCACAGCCTAAAGTTGTAGGACAACTTGTTCTATTTGATCTTAGTTGATTGTGCACGCCAGTTTGATTGCATTCATCGAAACTGGGCGGACCACGTGAAGGTTGCAATCTGCCACCCCATACAGTTTGATAGTCACAGGGAACAATGATCTCCTGTGGCGTCATCATTAGCCCTCAAATTCAAGCTGATAACTGTTTGCAAATCTGTCACAACTGCTGGAGAGACTTCTTCACAGTTTTCTTCTCCAATTGTGGAGCCACCATTTAATCCAAGCTAAGCCGAATACCCTGCATGAAATCTTTGAGCATGTTAGAATTGGTCTTTTCCATTTTCTACACTATTACACATAAGCTTACTGGCAGCAATTGAGTTGGGTGTTCCTGTCCATCAAACCGACCGCCATTTAATTGCAGTTTAGTTTAGTGTCACATGTACCGAGCTACAGTGAAAAGCTTTTATTTCATGCTATCCAGTCAGCATAAAGACAATACATGATTACAATCACGCCATTTACTGTGTATAGATACAGGGGATAATGTTTAGTGCAAGGTAAAGTCAGCAAATTCCAATCAAGGATAGTCTGAGGGTCCTCTTGGTGACTAAATGTTACTAAAATGTTACCTTGCACTAAATGTTATTCCCTTTATCTCTGGTTCTGGTACGATGATTCTGTTGCCTGATAACAGCTGGGAAGAAACACCCTGAATCTGGGGGTGTGCATTTTTACACTTCTTTACCTTGTGCCTGCTGGGAGAGGGAAGAACAGGGCATTGTTCCCTGTGGCTATGAAATCCACCTTGATTATGCTGCTGGCCTTGCATAATCAAGGACCATAATTAAAATATAAAATGTAAAGAAATAAGGACCATAATAATGATCATAATTTTTGATCCCTGTATCTCTGCTTTCCTGCTGGTTCTGTATCCTTTCCCTGTGTCCAAAAATATCTCATTTGTCAATATATTTAATGACCAGGTATCCACAAGCGTGGTGAATTCCTTTGAATAAAGGAATTTCATTACTTGCATTATCCAAATTAATGCAAAATGCTGGTTAGGGTTTTAAAAATCATAACAAAAGCTCAGATGTATTTCACTTTTGGCTCACTCAAAAATGAAGTCTGATTATTTGGATGAGGTACCAAAAATCTGATGACATCTATAGAACTGGGACACAGTAAATACCAATGCCTTCAGTGAGGAATAGAAAAGATTGACAACAACCAAACTAGTCATGTTTTATATTCTATATTTCTAGGTCCTATTAATTCCAATTAAAATGGAATAAAATGTGCATCATTTATTTGAAATTTGAGAAATGCATAGCAAAATTTATGTGATGCACTTTCCCATAAGTAATTCTGAACATACCAGTAAATGCTAGGCAATAGAATCTATTTGTTTCAAATATTAATTTTGTGGTTAACATGAAAAATGCTGAGATGAATATACTTTATGTAGATTAGTAGCATAGTTTTATATTTGAGTAGGTTGAGTTTATATCCATCCTGTTTGAAACACCTTTTGAAGAAACTCGCCTTTTGGGACAGGATCTTAAATGTATTTAGAGTTTTGTCATACAAAATACAAAGAAAATCTTTTACTTTCAGTCTCAAAGCTACTTTCAGCTGTGAGCATATGTATTTAACGTTATCAACTTTTATATACTGGTCTCGCCACTGGACTAAATAAGGAAAACAAATTGAGTAATATAATTTTAAGCAAAATAAATTCCAAAAAAGCAACAGTCAATCTGATTTTACGTTGTTTTGTACCCTTTTCATTAATTATGGGAATAACTTTACATTAACTCAGTCAGTACTTACAAAAATCTGGACATTTTGTAGTTTTTGGATTTTGTTTTCTTTTAAAACAATTTAAAAAATGCTGGCAAGCCCTCTCGTGGACAGTGGCAGATTTACTTGTCAACAATTCTATGTTCTCAAATCCAATGTCATAAACTTTGGTTTTACAAAGGCCAAGTTCTTTTTTTGCAATTGGCGCGTCTTTGCTGTGATTTTAAAGTAAATTGAGGCCTCTTATACCCATCAAAAACAAATAACTTCACAGGTATATGTTACTCTTTCTGGACACACAAGATTGAAGCTCAGGCGTTGTGCCCAGAGGGGGAAATAATCTGTTTCTTGATGTACCATTGTCATATTTTAGAAAGTTTGCCTCCACCCATTTGTGATTGCCTTTCTCAGTATCATCATTCTCCACTACTCTTGCATCTTCTGAATAATATTCCCCTAACATTGGAGATGATTTCTCCATGCTCTTCGTTAGCTCTGGCTAATCAGTATCCCGCCTGGCACTAAAGCCTGATTATCTTGTTCGCTGTTTGCCTTCTTTGGCTTGCCTTAACTAAAATTCCAGATTTATTTGTGCATATCCGTGGTCGTGTCTACTTTTGCATCATTACTCTGAAAAGGTAATTCCGGAAAACATCGAGGACACATTTAAGGGGAAAGTGTATTGGGCCAAATCCTTTTTTTGCTGTATATGCTATGCAATATTATGTACTCGGAGTAATAACAATATTTGCATGCACACTTAGTTTAAAGATCACTAAATTTTGGAAGAATTGAATTTAACATTTTCCTCAATACAGGTGAATTTAAATCCATTGAAGACATACCGGAGGCTTTGGTCCATAATCATGAGAAGAATGGCCTATATCGCTTATCATCATACAGTGCACCAGATGTAAAAAAAAGGTTAGAGAAAACCTATTTAAAATCTATTTAAAATCTATTTTGAATGTTACTGTGCAAAATGTATCCCATTCAAATTATCCATCTGGATTTTTATTGAACATAGTATTAACAAATCTACTGGATCACAGCTATTAATGTCCATACTTTCCTTGGATTTTTTTTAATGTGTTTTAGTGGCATACTGGAAGAATTATAATTCTATTTTCGTTGTTTTCTTTCAGATTGAATGCATACTTCAAATTCCTCATCGTTAGGGATCCATTCGAAAGGCTGATTTCTGCATTCAAAGACAAGTTTCTAAAGAATCCTCGATTTGAACCATGGTATAAATATAAAATTGCTCCCGCAATTATTCAAAAGTATAGGAGGAATCGAACAGAGACCAAAGGACTACAATTTGATGATTTTATTCGCTATTTAGGTGATCCTAACCACAAATGGCTTGATGTTAAAATAGGAGAATCTATTATTCATTGGGCTACTTATGTTGAGCTTTGTGCACCTTGTGAAATCAAGTATGATGTCATAGGACATCATGAAACACTGGAAAAAGATGCTCCATACATAATAAAGAGAGCAGGAATAAATAATTTGGTGTCCTATCCCCCAATCCCACCTGGCATTACAGCGTACAACAGAACTAAGATTGAGCAGTATTTTGCAGGAATCAGCAAACGAGATATAAAACGCCTTGCTGCTCGTTTCCAAGGAGATTTTAAACTGTTTGATTATGCCGAACCTGATTTTTTGTTAAATTGATATTCCTAAGTATTGTGCCTGTTATGTGGTAGTACAATGCATATTTATATTTTTTTAGGGCTTTTTGGTTACACTGTTTAATGCTATCACCAGCAGAGGTCCATGAAACCACTGAATGAAGGAAACCCAAAGCCTCTTAACAGTTTAATCCATGCATGTTTGCAGGCATAATGTGATCTTTAGTAGTAGATAAACAGTAGTTTGATGCATGGAGCCCAACAAAGCAACATTATATGTTGTCAAAATGTAATGAAAATATTTCCATAGAGAAGAACAGAAAAAGTCAATTGAATTTCTGAACAAAACATCAGTTGTAAGATGTGTAAGAAAGAGCTGCAGATGCTGGTTAAAATCGAAGGTAGACACAAAATGCCGGAGTAACTCAGCAGGTGAGGCAGCATCTATGGAGAAGGAATGGGGGATGTTGCTGCCCTCATTCCTTCTCTCCATCAGTTGTAAGATATTTGTTTATTGATCCAAATGATGCATTGTCTTTGTCACATGTTCAGTCACAGATATTGAAAAATTGTTTTATCATTTAATTTAGTTAAAGTTAAGTGTAAACATTGCTGCTTGGAAAGTCTTTTAATACAAAGGATAAAATAAGATGTGTGCATTTAAAGCTGCCACATTTATTTGCAAACACCCTTGTATATCAGTTTTATCAATTGGTACATTTTGTGAACTTAAATTTCAATTATTTCTACCTTCAACTATCCCGTCCACCAATTATAGGAATGAAATAAAGGAGTCAGTGAGAAAACATTATTGCCCAATGGAAATTATGTCTTTTTTTTAAACCAATGAATATCCAGCATTTGTGGTGGTGGTAGAAACTCCTCAAACATGCAATAAACAGGACTGAAATAATTAAACAATATGCTGGAGTATCAAGGAGCTAATTGTCTAAGCCACTAAACAACCGTTGGTTTGCAACCTTTAACGCTGATAGTATGAAAATATGATTAAATATAAATAATCATTTCCAAATTCTCCCTGCCCCATATCAAAACCTATTCAGTTATCACCTTTCCCCCAAGTTTACGATTTTTCATCTCGCCTTCCCTTGTGTGTATAACTATTTTTCACAATTCAATTTGTTTTGCAAACTATTTTTTCAACTTCAGCCTCCTGAACATACTTTGTGCCTTTTGCTCCACCATTGAATGCATTGGCTTTATCCAACTAGACAGTGTCTATATTCATTTTTATAAACATCCTCTCTTGCCTGATAGTTATTCCGAAAATCCACATATTTGACCAATATCTTCAATGATTGAATTCAAATAAGGTTGTTTTAATTGGAGCAGTTTAGAACATTTTATCTGTGATAGAAGTGCAAAATAAATACAAGTAATTATTGTTATAAAGTGAAGCTTTATTGAACTAACCTTAAAAAGCTATCGAACTCACCTGAAAAAGAGGGTGACAAATGGTGGGCAGAGGAATGTTCACCAGGAATGTTCAGAGACAGCAATTTTTAAGTCTAAATATCATGATATATCATTTCTACACTGACAGAAGCAATGTGATTATTACTATATAGTTACATGGTGCTTAACAATATATTTTCTACATTAAATATCGGTCTTCCAGTATTTCTTTAATGCAACAGGTTAAAAGAAACTTTCACATAGAAATAATGTTGCTTTCTGTGATAATATATTCAGAATTTTGAATTTCAATGTTCAAATAATTACTGCCAGGATCTCTAAGATAATTATCTAGTACAAAAGTAATATTGAGGAGATTACATTTTAAAGATGAAAGATGCTTGAAACATTCAGTAAGATATTTGCATACCCGCGATATATAGGAGATAAATAATTATTCCACAGGTAGGAAAGAGTTGGCAACCACCAAAAGCAACCACTATGAACAGTCAATAATTAAAAGTAAATCAATTTTATATAAAATGTATTTCCCTTTCATTATTGACTGCTCATTGTGGTTGCTTTTGGTGGTTGCCAACTCACTCCTACCTGTGGAATAATTATTTATCTCCTTTCAGTCAAGTTTGATATAAAACCTTCAAGTTAACCATAAGTCTTTAATGAATAGGGAGATCACTGACAAACCTTCATAAACTTTAAACCTGATCCAGTTAGTGATTCCCATAAGTGATTTGGTGCTTAATCTTCAATTAATTTAAAGTAGGAAACAAGTATTAGACAAGATTTATGAAATTTAGTTTGTTCAATAACTGCAAATATTGTAAATGTGAGAATATAAGGTACTTAAACTGCTTTGAAGCTTAGGACTAAAATCTTATTACAGGATAAAATGGAATTTCCAATTAAAGGCCTAACACCATAGAGAAAAGAGTCTGTTACTTTTGGGTATTCACATACACATTTATTTTAAGAATATACCTGGTCAAAGGAGTATATTTCCCATTTGAATTTTGCTTTTTTTACAAATTAGTTTCATCCTTAAGCTAGTCATTTTCTTGTTGTACACGTTCTGAATTCAGCATTTTGGAACACCACTATGGCATACATTAATGCTAATTATTCATTCCATTAGTATTTGCACTAACTTCTTTGGTTTGATTGTAATTCTCAATTTTGAGATTCAGAACTGTTAATAAATGCCTACTGAAACTTGGTCTGTGAGTTATACTGCTGTCCTTATGGCTTTGTAGACTGTCACACCATGAATAAAGATTTTCATATTTCCAAAATGTTGAGAATAACTTAACAAACCTGAATTATAATATTCAAATGATGCAAAAGCATGATTTACTTAAAAATCTAAGATTCCAGAATCTTCATTTTCATTTAAATATCCTTTAAGAATTTCTTCTGCTTCATTTTTAGTAGATGAAGTTTTCAAAAATTATGTACTTCAGAATTTCACATGTTCAAAAGCAATGTGTGGTCAATACTTCTTGCATTTTCATTTAATTCTGTTATTTTATTTCCACGTCTTTTTGGTGTCTTTCCTAGCTCTTTTATGGTCATTTTTATTTGTTAATAGCTTTATTTCATTTATCTCCTTAAATATATAAGCTTTCATCTGTTTCAGGCCTTCTATAAATCCTGTTTTGGTGTTCACCTCATTATATTCCTGTTGCCCTTGCCCGGTTTCCACATCTTAAAAATAAACTACAATTGAAAATTAAACAGGATAAAAAGCAGAAAATTATTATTTGGAGAAAGGAAATCCATTTTTAAGAACTGCAAGTTATAATCCTTATATGGATGAAAATTATTTTTGGAGTTACATTGGCAACATGGCTTTGAGATTATGTTCCATGGTCAAAATGTTGTGAACACAGATGTTCATTCTAAGTAATGGACGGTATTGTTTTTATCGATGTTGACTTGAATTGGTTGGAAGTGGCTGATATAAAGCACAATCCTAGAATCCCTTACATAGTCAATTAGCTCCTGGATCTCTAATTCATACACATTCGGCACGGACCTGTAGGGCCGAGATGGCCTGTTTCCGTGCTGTAATTGTTATATGGTTATATGGTTACATCAAACCAGTCCTGGTGATTTCTGATGGCATAAGCTGTGAGTATTTTAAAGGCACTAATTCTGGTGGACAACAATCCAGACATGAAGCAGGCTTTGTTGATTTGGGCTCTTGGGTTGTCTTTGAAGTAATGAGAGTTATTTTTATGTGGTATTTCAAACAAGCAATGTTCAGGTAAGTTTTCTGGGGAGCAGACTAATGGAGATAGTGGTCAGTCATCAATAACAGATAGAGCACAAGTGATATGGACACAGGCCCCTCGCTTCAACAATCATAATTAGTAAGTGTCAATGCCTGGATTAGAGGTATTGTCATGAGGTCTTGCTTTTCTAACAAAATATAATCTTGTTTGTGACAAAGTGATCAAGCATTTTGTGAGTAATTTCCTACTGCTTCCTTCCCATTCACAGCTTGCTGGTCTATTGCGTTTTTTTCAAGTGTGGCCTTGAAGTCTTCCAGAAGAATTAATTTGTCTTCCTCTGGAATGAGAGTTCGGGTTTCTTCAAACTTCCTGTAAAACCTTTTGGATGCAATAGCATTCAGATATTGTTGAGGATAGAGCCATTAATTGACGGAGAGACTGGAGAAGTTAGGTCCGTTTCCCTGAAGACTAGGAGGTTAAGCGAGGATATGATTGAGGTATATAAATTAATGAGGGATAGATAGGGTAGACTGCAGGGAACTTTTCGCCATATCTGGAGAACATCATTTTTGGGCAAGGGATATAAAATTCTTCACACAGAATTCTGAACCATCATCTACAATTTTTCCAGGATATCTGTGTATGGTAAAAATGGATACATACCCCCTCTATCATGCGTTGTATAGCAGTGCATGATCCTTCAAGCTTTTCTTCCAGCTACAATATATCTACATGTTGCAGACAGGGTGGATTCGTGGAAGACTTGCAATTTGCCATTATCATGAACCCCTGAAAAAAATTGACAAGCTTGTTTCTTTCATAATTCGTGTTGTTATTTTAGTCTCACGTAAATTTTGTAAGAGCTGATTTTTATTCTGCATCTCAAAGTGATTTGCCAATTCTGTAAGGATGAATTTGCATTATTCAAGCTGTGAAGATATTAATGGTGCATAATAATGCCTGGAGTCGTGCTTTAGGAGGAAGCCTCTACAAGCCTGAAATGTGGACTAGATTTTCCATATAGTTTTTGAAGCAGGCCAATAGACAAATCTAATCATAGTTTTTGTAGCCATGTGTTCTGTGTGGAGTTCTTCCATGATCTTCATTTGTGCCTTCGTCAGTATCGCTATCGTGTGACCCTAGTTTGTACATAAGAAGAAGAAATAATGGAACAGTAGATACCAATCAGCTAGTCGATTATTCAATAAATCCATGACTGACCTACAACCAAAAATGTTCTTGCGTTATCCCTTTTCTGCTTCATATCCAGAAATCTTACTGATATCAGTTTTGAATGCAATTATTGACCTGAGCTCAACTGATCTCTGGGATAGAGAATTCTAAAGATTCATTTGTCCTTGACTGAAGAAATGTCTCCTCCTTTAGCTCCTGGGTACCCTATGTTTTATTTTCTGACTAAACCCTGCTTGTAGGCTCATAAGCCAGGGGAAATATCATCTCTGTATCTAACAAGCTGAAGCCTCTATGTTGTATGTTTTGTTGTGTTGCGGCTGTCCAAATAACTGAAGCCTTACACCATGATAAAGGTCCAAAGACTTTATTAACGACATAGCATTGGTATGTTCATGCTAGCACATTTTTCTAATAATGCGGGAACCAGGCAGGGAGGGTTACTGTAAAGCTAGTGGGCGTAACTACAAAAGCATGACTCATAACATGAGTTACACTGATCTACATCCTCCCTCTTACAGAATCAACAACAGTACAAACCCATTAACTAAGTAAGGCATGCATAGCAATTGATAATAAACTGGAGGAAAGTCAAACATAGTCCGGGTACTTCACAACTGGCTTACAAACACGACCAGCACGTGTACGATAAAGACCATCTCCGTTCTTTCTCCCCGGGGACAGAGCAGGTGGCTGCACAGGTGAAGGAGACTGAACCAGCATTCCTGGAGACGAAGCAGGAGACAGTGGCACTGGCAGAGGAGCCATTGCAGACGCGGGCTGTTGTGCTGGAAGAGTTCTGCTAGACACAGACAGAAGTGCACTAGTATGGTCTGAATAATACGGAGGAGGAACTGGCTCGTTCACAGGCAGGATATGTTGTCTGTTACGCCTGTAGGTTCTGCCATCTGCACTGATAATATACGAGCGTGGCTCAGAAGCAATTCCAGAAATCACACAAATACGGTCATGGCCTTTGTCAGTCTGTAAACGGAACACCTGCCCCTTGGTCAATAGTGGCAGTGGCCTACTTGTTTTGTCAAAGCATTCTTTTTGAATGTCACGCTTCTGTTGTAACCTGGATTGAACCTCCTCAGGTGGAATCACCTGTGGGATCAATGCCTGATCCACCACAGGCACCGTAGCACGTCTGCCTCGACAATAAGCGTTCAGGGGGTAAACCCAAAATGGTGTCACGAGAGATGTTGCGTAAGTTGAGCAGATCCAGGAATACATCGGATTTAGCTCTGTGTGAACGTTCCATGCGCTGTTTGGCACTTTTGACAGCTCGTTCAGCCAGCCCATTAGACTGGATATTCAGGACTGCTGGTATTGTGGCGAAAATTCCAGCGTCTAGCTAACTCCCTGAAATGTTGGCTAGTGAATTGACTGCCGTTGTCAGTTAGCAGTCTGCCCGGAGATCTGTGGACTGAAAAATGGCGAGATAACTTTGAAATCACTCCGCTGGAAGTGGGGCTGCTAAGAAAAAATGTCAAACCATCCTGAATACGAATCGACGAGTACCAGGTACTGCTTGCCATGCCAATCAAATATGTCAGCTGCCACTGTAGACCACAGAAGTGCAGGTGCCAGATGTGAAAGAAGTGGTTGCTTTTGTTGGTGAGGTGCCAAGCTGTTGCATGCTGCACAGGATGTCACATTCTCGGTGATGTAGTCGGCCATGCCGGGCCAGTAAAACATGCTTTTTGACCGTAGGACAGTAGCATCAGCGCCTGAGTACCTTGCGTGGACAGCGTGAAAATACTGGTTGTGCAGCGAAGCAGGAACCACAGCCTTGTGTCCTTTTAAGACAATGCCATCCCGTGGCACTAACTCATCACAGATGGCAAAGAAAGGCCGTACTGGCAGCGGAACGTAGTGTTTATCTGGCCAGCCGCACTTAATGACTGAGGTAAGCAATCATAGGATACTGTCAGCAGCTGTAAGGGGCAGCAGCTGTATGGGCAACTAAATCCTTCATCCAGGACAAGGGGATAAAAGACACGGCCATTACAATAAAGTCATCATCCGGCAAGGGCAGATTCTCGCAGGTCTTCCGGGGTGCACGAGAGAGAGTGTCAACCAGGTGCATATCCTTACCGTGTTTGTGGATCAGAACAATGTCATATTTTTTCAAGTTGCAGCAACATCCGCTGTAGGCGAGCCGGAGAGGCATGGATCAGTTTGTTGAAAATGCTGATCAGAGGTTGGTGGTCAGTTTCAATTGTGACCGTGTGACCAAAGATGAAATAGTTGAATTTCTTGCAGGCGAAAACAACCGCTAACAGCTCTTTCTCAATTTGGGCATTTCATTCTCTGTCGGTCATCGTGCACATGGCATAGGCAACAGGCTTATTGCTGTTGCCAACATTTTGAAGACATGCTGCGCCTAGTCCGTATTGTGAGGCATCACAAGTCAGTGTAACCGGTAGTTTAGGATTAAAGTACGCTAGAGTAGGAGCACTAGGCATCTGCTGCTTAAGAGTGTCGAACGCTTTCTGTTGTTGCTCGTGCCAGGACCAAGCAGTGTCTTTGTGTGTAAGCTGGCGCAATGGGGCTGATATTTCGCTGAAACCCGGAATTAATTTGCTCAAATAGTTAACCATGCCAAGAAATCTCTGCAAACTTAGCATGTCTCTGGGTGCTGGGAGCTCGTTGATAGCACTGGTTTTCGCTGGATCCATTTTTAGGCCGTCTTTGGTAAATATATGGCCTATGTATTTCACCTCGTTCACTCTGAATTTGCATTTTTAAGGGTTCAGCTTGAAATGGATGCCCCTGGCACGATCCAAGACCGTTGTCAGATTGGCATTGTGTTCATCGACCGTTCTTCCAGCAATGAGGATATCATCCACTACGATGGAGCATGGGTAGCCTGCAAACAATTGCTCCATAGCTTGTTGAAATACTTCACTAGCAGAACTTATTCCAAAGGGCATGCAAAGAAATTTATAATGCCCGAACGGAGTGCTGAAAGTGATCAACTTGGAGGAGTTATGTTTCAGCGAAATCTGCCAAAATGAACTCTTGGCATCTAGCACTGTGAATACAATTGCCTCAGCCATCTGCGCAGCAATCTCATCCACAGTGCGCATGAGATAGCGGGGTCATTTAATTGCTGTGTTTAAGTCCTTGGGGTTGATACAAATCCGTATCTCGTTTTTGTTCTTCTTGGTAGCCATGACCATGGTGGAGACCCAATCCGAGAGGTCAGTTACGGGAGTAATCACACCTAGAGACACCATTCTGTTAAGTTCACTTTGAACACAGTCCCACATAGCGTGGGGAATCTTTTGAGCCGGATGAATAACTGGAATTGCCTCGGGGTCAATGGTAATCGTGTACCTGGCAGGCAACCTGCCCAGCTTATCGTCAAACAAAACCTTGTATTGTGTCAGTATTTAATGGTTAAAGTCACAGTCTGTAGTCAGAAGACAGCAGACGGTACATTTTCACGTACCACATAGAAATCCAGGTTGTGGACACATGAGTTGAGACAGCAGCGCAACTCAACTTGACCGATAGGGTGCACTCGACTTCCAGCGAATTAAACAAGGGATGCTGTTTTTCTAGGCTTTTGGAACACAGCCAGGCAAATCACATTGCACCGAGCACCTGAATCCACTTTCAGATAAAGAGTTTTGCCATTAATGAGCAAAGCGACCTTGGGGTCCAGTTGTTTATGCACTAAATCAGACAAAGAATGTACATCGACATCAACACCTTCGTACACTGCCGCATCAATGTAGATTGAGAAATCTTCTTCAAATACACACCATCGTTCGGTGAGATCCTCATCAAATACCAAGACTTCTGGTTTTCTGAGAGCAGAATCCATTGCAAAACAATAAACTAAAATAAAAGCAATAGAATTAAGGAAAGAGTGAGTTTGTATACTTCTGACATCATGTTGTGTTGCAGCTGTCCAAATAACTGAAGACTTACACCATGATAAAGGTCCAAAGACTTTATTAACGACATAACATAGGTAACTTCATGCTAGCACGTTTTTCTAATAATGCGGGAACCAGGCAGGGAGGGTTACTGTAAAGCTAGTGGGCGTAACTACAAAGGCATGACTCATAACATGTGTGACACTGATCTACAGTTTGAATAAAATTACCTTTCATTCTTTTAAAGGGGTGGGAGATTGCAACCTTCACGTGGTCTGCCCTAATTCGACGAATGCAAATAAACCTGGTGTGTTCAATCAAATAAGATCAAATAAAATAAGTTGTCCTACAACTTTAGGTTGTGCACACCATACGCAAGAGGAAGAAGATTATTTTAAAGGTTAGAGGGCTAGCCAGTCAGTCTCTTATTCCAAAAGCCTGCGCACTCAGTTTTTTCCATAACCTCTTGAAACCTCTTGGCACCCTCATCGCTGCTCACATTCCCACTTAGTTTGGTGTCATTTATAAGTTTGGAGCCTGTTCATGTCAGTCATCTATCTCAATACCACATACTCACTTTTAACTTACACCACTTGATACCTTTTACATCTGGAAATGTATTTATTCATTTGCATCTCTTTTTTTTATCAGGGACCTACCTACTCACTTTCAGAATAATATTTTAAAATTAAAAATGTCACTCCTCCCTTCTCATGAAGCATCTCATTGCAATGGTTACCCCAGCAGTGGCTGGGACTATTTATTTCCACTTTTACCCAATTCACTCTGCCTGTAACTTGTAATATAAGTACTTACTTTACAAGGGAATTAATTCAGTAAATCTGTGGGCTTTCCAAAATGACACATTGTAGCTTCCGAATATCATCCTTGACATTGCTGTAAATTTTGACTCCTACCAGACTACCAAGACTGGGCTGTGATTTATTATTTCATAGAGCAGTGGTGGTAACTGTAACTATTATAATAACACCATAAAGTTGACTACTGTAAATATAACAGATAAAATGAGATGGCTCACACCAAGCATCTCTCGCTTGTGATCTAATTCTTGGTCATCTTCTCAAGCTGCTCAAAATGTTAAGCCAAGGCAAAACATAGCTTGCATGGGATATAAATCGAAAAACTAAATTGTTTGATATCCCCTTCCCTTCCTGTTTTACTCTGTGCAGTTTGCTTTTATGGTTAATTTTTGCAGCAGGAAAGATCCATTCATCAATTGTATGAAGACAGTTAGTAACATAGATTTGTCCAAGCCTGAAACCTACCCAGGGTCATTATTCTTCCTGTTTCGTTATCTAGTTAATTTTTAGTTAAACAAAATGATCCAAGCAAGTCTACCCATCCCTTTTGTCAGTTTTGCTGTACTACATCAAAGCCCGTTACTCCATCGATATGTCCTGTAACGATTTTCAGACTCTTACCTGTCAGGCCCCATAGAAACAAATTTAGTCTTTAAAAGGGAAATGTTGGTCTGACATGATTTTCACTTTAAAACCTTTCTTAGAGTAGATAGGTGCCAAAGGAATTGTTGATGAGCATGCAAGAAAGAATAAGGTGCAGGGCGGTGGGGAAATGGGACAAATTGGATTGTTCTCTTCCTATCAATGCAATTTGGTGAACTACTTTTAGTCAGATGATTTCAGGGTTATTCTTTGTCAACTATAATCAACATGTCTGTCGCAATGCAAGGTAAAACTTGCACATTGATACAAATAGATTATTGTTGTACCTTTTTCCATGTGATCTTGTACTTGTTCAAAACATTACAATAACTCTTTTCCATAGATGCTAGGATGGTTCTCGAAAGGAAAACATGAGATGTTCCTCTACCGGTGCTACACAAATCAAGTAACTTAGTTCCCTTTTACCTTTTTGATGGTTAATTTTATTATGTGTTCCTCTTTAAAAGAGGTTACATTTGTTTTTAAATTGAAGAAAGTGATCCTCATGGAGTGGCTCGGGTTACCTGAACAACTCGACAGTCTGAAGAAGGGACATGAAGTGCTGGAGTAACTCAGTGGATCAGGTAACATCTCTGGAGAACATGGGTAGGTGATGTTTCGAGTCAGGCTTCAGACTCTGAAGAAGGGTCGTGACCCGAAACATCCACAACCATAACCATGTTCTCCAGAGATACCTTATCCGCTGAGTTACTCCAGCACTTTGTCATTTTGTGTAAACCAGAATCTGCAGTTCCTTGGTTTCTGTTGTTTGAAGGAGAATCCCAGCCTGAAACTTCGCCTGTCCATTTCCTCAACAATTACTGCCTGACCTGCTGAGTTTAAGTGTTTTGCTCAAGATTCCAGCAACTGCAGTTCCCTGTGTCTGCATTTGTGGTTCTCAGTCTGGTTAATTTACAATGTATTGGCTGTTCGTTGCTGTGTCCCTGACTAATCACTTCACCACCGCCCTGATAAACGCCGTGAGCCCGAGGCTGTTGGTTAGTGGCCCTGCCCAGCTGACTGCTATTTACAGAAGAGCTGCTTAGGTAACAGCCCGCAGCCCAATGGTTGTGCGGGGGCTGTGCCCTTGTGTCACAGTCTAGATCGCAGTCCCGGGACTTAGTTATCACTGAAGCCTCGGCCGTTGTTAGTGATGGAGGTGCCAAGCGCTCGCACTGAAATGCTGCAACTGGCCGACGAGGCTCTCCGGGTGAAGAACGACGAGCTGGCGGCCGGCATGTATGAGTTCAGGTTGTTGGAGCTGGGCCCCGAGCGGCGCGTCTGCCTGCGCCAGGCCGACGATCTGTGCCGCTGCGACCGCTTCAGCGAGGCCCTGGAGGCCTACCAGAAGGCAGCGGAACTGGGCCGACTGCGGCCCGAAGACATGCAGACCCTGCTGGACAGCATCACGACCAGTATCCGCAGCAAGGAGATGGAGGGCAGCGGCGAACCACAGGGCCCAGGCCCGCTCCGGCCCAGCGACCCGCTCGGTCCAGGCGACGAGGAAGAGGACGCTGCTGGGCGGTCGCCGCTGGGCTGCGGCTTGTGCTTGCGGCTGCTCTTCGAGCCCGCGTCGCTGCCGTGCGGACACTCCTTCTGCCGGCGGTGCGTGGAGCAGGCGCCGGCAAAGTGTCGGCTCTGCAAGCTCCCCGCTGCCGGGCTGCCCGGACCCAGGGCCGGGGCTGGATCCACGGCCTCCTCATCCCCGGTCTCCCCCACTGGCTCCAGCTTCCGCCCCAATGTGGTTCTCTGCAAATTAATGGAGAAGTGGTTCCCGAGTGAGAGCCGCGCTCGGAGGCTGCAGGCTGAGGCCGAGGCGCTGCACCAGAGCCGCGACTTTATGGGCGCCCTGAAGCTCATCGGACAAGCGCTGTCGCTGGGTAAGAACCGCAAGCTGCCACTCGGCTGTAGAGTACTTTAGTTTATTATTATCACGTGTACGAGTTGCAGTGAAAAGCTTTTGTTTGTTTGTTTGTTATCCAGTCAATTAAAAGACTATACTCGAATACATCAATACAATCAAGCCCTCCAGAGTGCACGGATACTGGAACACCATCTAGTGCAAGATATAATGTTGAAATAACTGTGGTGGGACAGTTAACAGTACAGACACAAAATGCTCGAGTGGCAAGAAAAAGGGTCTCGACCCGAAACGTCACCCATTCCTTTTCTCCAGAGATGCTGCCTGTCCCGCTGAGTTACTCCAGCATTTTGCGTCAATCTTTGGTTCAATCTGGAGATCATTCCTACACAGTTAACCGAGTGTCTTCCCCACCCCCTGGTTACACACACACACACACACAAAAACTCCTTAATAGACTGTAGATTAATGCATATATTTCATGCATTATTGCAGCCAAACATCTTGTAGATACTGCAGATGCTGGAATCCTGAGCAAAATACAAAGTGCTGGAGGAACTTGGCAAGTCAGGCAGCATCTGTGGAGGGAATGAATTAAACTTTATTCAGAAAAAATATATACGTACAAACAAGACCTGTGCAAAAACTAATACATTCTCGGTTACACATTCAATATGGAGGGAATGGACAGGCGATGTTTTGGGTCGGGACCCATCTTCAGACTGAAATGTTGCCTGTCCATTCTCTCCAGAGTTTGGCTGACCCTTTGAGTTTTCGAGCACTCTGTTTTGTAAATGAACATTTGCACTCAGTGATTTGCGTTTCAGTGTCTTGAGGTCCGAAGAAGAAGCTGCTACTAACCACGTCAATCCATATTTAATGTTAATTATGTGGCGATGTTACTTTGAATAATGTTTAAAGCATTTTATTAACGGGGATCGGAGTATTACTGCCTAGCTGTGGTTTGTTACCTGTTCTTGCCTCTTGAGTCGGTAGACTCTAGTCTTATGTGCTCATAAATCTGGGCTGATGAGGCAGAGAAATTGGGGACTAGAGCCTTTCTGATCTATCTGGCAAATATAACTGATCCCATGGGCACTGTTTTGCTCGGAAATAAGTTCTTCCAATTACTTTGTTTAGGCCAATATTTATTTCTCAATCAATATTTTTTTTTAAACAGATTATCTGCTGATTATCATGTGGGAAGCTTGATGGCTGTTTTTAAATAAATTATTTAATGGCTGCAAAATGTTATAGCAGAGCATTTGGAAAGCAGTGACAGGATCAGTCTAGTCGGCATAGGTTCATGATGTTTATGAAATCTTGCTTGACTAATCTGGAATTTTTTGAGGATGCAACAAGTAGAATGGATAAGGGAGAGCCAGTGGATGTGTATCTGGACTTTCAAAAAGTCTTTGACAAGGTCCCACACAAGAGATTAGTGTGCAAAATTAAAGCACACGGTATTGGGGGTAGGGTTTTGACATGGATAGAGAACTGCTTGGCAGACAGGAAGCAATGAGTAAGAATTAACGGGTCATTTTCAGAATGGCCGGCGGTGACTAGTGGGGTGCCGAAAGGCTCGGTGCTGGGACCCTAGTTATTTATATGAAAGATTTAGACAAGGGAATTAAATGTGACATCTCCAAGTTTGCGGATGACAGAAAGCCGGGTGACGATGAGGATGCTATGTGGCTGCAGGATGACTTGGATAGGTTGGGTGAGTGGGCAGATGCAGAATAATGTGGATAAATGTGAGGTTATCTACTTTAGTGGCAAGAACAGGAAGGCAGACTATTATCTGAACGGTGTCAGATTAGGAAAAGGGGAGATGCTACGAGATCTGTGTGTGCTTGTACATCAGTCTGAAAGTAAGCATGCAGGTACAGCAGGCAGTGAAGAAAGCTAATGGCATGTTGGCCTTCATTGCGAGAGGATTTGAGTTTAGGAGCAAGGAGGTCCTACTGCAGTTGTACAGGACCCTGGTGAAACCGCACCAAGAGTATGTGCGCAATTTTGGTCCCCTAATTTGTGGAAGGATATTATTGCTATTGAGGGAGTGCAGCTTGGGTTCACCAGGTTCATTCCTGGCATGGTGGGACTGACATATGATGAAAGAATGGGTCGGCCGGGGTTGTATTCACTGGAATTTAGATGGATGAGAGGAGATTTTATAGAAACGTATACAATTGTTAAAGGATTGGACAGGCTAGTTGCAGGAAATTTGTTCCTGACGTCGGGGGAGTCCAGAACCAGGGGTCGCAGTTTAAGACTAAGGGGTAGACCATTTAGGACTGAGATGAGGAAAAACCTCTTCACCCAGAGAGTTGTGAATCTGTGGAATTATCTGCCACAGAAAGTGGTGGAGGCCAATTCACTGGATGTTTTCAAGAGAGAGAGTTAGATTTACCTCTTAGGGCTAAAATATTCAAGGACTATGGGGGGGGGGGGGGAAGCAGGAACGGGGTACTGATCCTAGATGATCAGCTATGATCATATTGAATGGCGGTGCTGACTCGAATGGCCTACTCCTGCACCTATTTTTTTTTTCTATGTTTCTATGTCCCGAGAACACAGCAAATAGCTTTTCTCTACTTTCTTGGATATTAGAATATTTGTTACTGTGACTTAGTTTTGCAGAATTGTAACTTTTCAATTTAAATATTTTGCTGTTTCGATTGAAAGGTTTGGCTTTTCTGTGATGCAAGATCCATCATGAATTGCTTTAAATTAAACTAAGATCGTCAGAATTTTATTTTTCTGCAAGAATAGAGATGTATTTTAGGTTGCATGGCGTTGTATTTAGTTTGGAGCAGGTACTGAGAAGTTTTTCTTCTTGGTATCTTGAGACTTTGTAATGTTTTGTTGATGTAATTAGTCTAGCATACTGGTAGAACAGGTTCTGAATAATTAAGTTTGGTTCCCGTAAGTTACTGGGTTTTTTTAATCGTATAACAGTAACTTGCGGGAACAGAACCAAATTATTCAGAACCAGTTTAATTAGGTCACGGTTGATGTATAACACCATCCACCTCTTTGCCCTAACAAAAATTTGTACGTCTCAGCATTAATATTTTAAATGGACTAACCATCAACAGTTAATTTGGATATCTTGAATTACCAAAGTTTATATCCCTCATTCTGGAATCTGCTGCTGAAATATATAGTTTAAAAAATGCTGAAATCTTTCAATCATCTTAAGATCACCATTTTAAAGTATTATAGTTGAAGGAGTGAAATTCTAATCCATAGTATTTTTTTATTACTTTATTAGACTTGGTATCATTTTTGTATCCCTTTCCAAGCTAATATTAGACATAGTTTTATGGAATGGCAAGGCAGGCTTGAGAGGCTGAGTGATCAGGGGGAGTATGGGAGCATGGAGGTCCTGCTGTACTTGTACAGACGTTTTTCTTCTTGGTATCTTGAGGCTTTGTAATGTTTTGTTGATGTAATTAGTCTTACATACTAGTAGAACAGGTTCTGAATAATTTAGTTTGGTTCCCGTAAGTTACTGTTTTTTATCGTATAACAGTAACTTACGGTAACAGAACCAAATTATTCAGAGCCTGTTCTACCAGTTTAATTAGGTCACGGTTGATGTATAATGTCATCGCCTCTTTGCCCTAACAAAAATCCACCAGGAGTGCCACACGATTGGCAGCTTCGCCCACAGTCCATCTGTTTTTTCGTCTTTTTTGTTATTTTTAGTGTGTTTATAAAGTTTGTGCTAATGTTCTCTGGTTTGTTTTATGTAGGGGGAGGGGGTCAGGGGAATCTTTTTTTTTCAATCTCCTACCCTGCCAGAGATGCGATTGTTTTCCGGGTCGTATCTCCGGTCACTCTGCGGACTAACATCATGGAGCTGGAGACCTTGCTCGGGACTGACCGAGCCCCAACGCGGGACGTGGACTTACCTGAGATCACTTCAATCGCGGCCTGTGATCTTTACCATCGAGAGCTAGCAGTCTTGGGTAGAGACCATAGATGTTGAGAGCTCCAATGACGCAGAAGGTTCGACAAGTCCCAACCCGGGGTCAGATCGCTCAGTGTGGGGAGCTGAGATTCCTCCCGATGCAGGAGCTTGATCGCCCTGACGCGGAGGGCCCGACCACCGGCTACGGGAGTAAGATTGTCCCGTTAAAGGAAGGCTCGAGGCCCCTGACTGCAGGAGAACAAAGAAGGGAAGAGATCAAATTTTTTTTTTTCAACTTCCATCACAGTGAAGAATGTGGAGGAGTCGTTGTGGTGGATGTTTATGTTAAAATGTATGTTGCGTGTTCTGTTGCTGACTTGGCAAATGAAATTCCTCGTATGTTGTAAAACATACTTGGCTAATAAAGTATTATTGTATTGTATTATTAAATACGCAAGTCTCAGCATTAATATTTTATATGGACTAACCATCGACAGTTAATTTGGGTATCTTGAATTACCAAAGTTTATATCCCTCATTCTGGAATCTGCTGTTGAAATATAGTTTAAAAAAATCTGAAATATTTCAATCATCTTAATATGTATGATGAATAACAGTGAACCTAGCATCAGCCCCTGAGGCACACAACTGATCATAGGCTTCAGCTGTGAAAAGCAGCCTTTCACCGCCCCACCCTGTGACCCATAGCACCAAGCCAATATTGTATCCAAATGGCCAATTCCTCCTATATCCCATGTGATCTAACCTTCCAGACCTTGCTCAAGTCCTTTAGACATTAATCCTAATGTTTTGCATCTGGCTTGCTCATATGGTGTTTAGTTATAGAACATTGATCATAAATTCAAAGCTTCTTCTGCCAAAGCTAGTGTTTGGATGCTGACATAAAGCAAGCTAATGCTGCTGGATTTGCTATGACTGGCTTTTTGTTCTCAGGTATACATTTGCTTGCCTGCTGTTTGCCTTGGAAATTTTTTTTTGACAGACTATTACTGCTTCTACTCACGAGTATGGATAGCTATTTGTCCCTAAGCGTAATAATATTGAGGTCAAATAGGATTTTGTAATGTGTGTTCCTGGCAATGTTTGCATTTGCCCTCTGAGAAATTTGTTAATGGAAGTATGTATAAAGCCTTAAGGCAGCGTCCTACATTATCTGTGTCACGCCCATTCTTAGCTTTGTCATCCTCTCTGTCAGGTGTACTGCACAATATTACATGTGACTTTTTGTTAAACTGATAATAAGTTAGACAAGGTGAAAAACAGAGGAAAGATATGTCTGGTAGACACAAAATGCTGGAGTAACTCAGCAGGACAGGCAGCATCTCTGGAGAGAAGGAATGGGTGACATTTCTGATCGAGACCCTTCTTCAGACTTGAAGGATATCTCTGACAGGATGAGTGACTCAATAAGAAACATGATGCTGTAAATCAACGGATGTAGTATTAGGACAAAATTCTTGGTTGGGGGGAAGAAAAGCAAGCTGTTTGGTTAACTTGGCAATGGCAAGGCTATTAAGAGTTCGGAGAAATGGGAACAATTATTATGATGTAATATTCCAAGCTTCTTTTTCCATCTATGTTAACAGACCAACTGATTATTGTTTATGGATTAGGTATGCTCTTTTCATATAATTTGCAACTTTTAAACAGATTCCTTTATCCAAATTATTAGTATCTACAATTTTGTAGACTCTGAACTTTCCTCTTTCTGCATCCCACATCTGTGTTGGTTTTCCTCTTTGGCTTGCTATCAACATTTTCTGTTAAGTAACGAGGGGCATTTTGTTTAATCAGAAGCGGACATACATTATATTTGGGTTAAATGAAAGTTCAATTTGTATACAACATATTTCCAATTTTGCGCCTCTGTTCAAAGTATAGAAAACATTGTCTGCAATTGTTTTTTTATTTTGATATTCATGGAAAGGCTGTTCTTTAACATTTTTCTTTCTCTTGGAATTTCGAATTGCACGGTTATCATTTTTAAGGGGAGCTGTGCTAAAACGAGAGCTGCAGTTTTCTTTCCATTAATGCTCAGCTCATTTACTGGACAGGAAAGTATAAACTGATTTTCATGATTTTTCTAAAAAATTGAATACTTCGATACTTAATCTCTAAGTATAATTGGTCATATTAAAACCCAGCTGGTAATATGTTTTCTTACACACATTTCAAAATTAACAGAATTAAAAACCTAAAGTTGATTCCTTCATTGTAACACCACAGCAAAAACCAAAGTAATTGAATTTGGAATTAGGCTAAATTCTTGCATGGCGACCTGAATTGCAGATCTAATCTATTTTGCTGCAGTTTCAGACAGCGAGGGCCTTGATTGGTCAATTCAATCCTATTTGTGCTTAATAAAGAGGGCACAATGGCATAGCTGGTAGAGTTGCTGCCTCACAGCATTCTGGGTTTGATCCTGACCTCGGGTGCTGTCTGTGTGGAATCTTGTAAGTTCAATTTTGTGACAGACGTGCGGGGTTGTAAGTTTATTGCCCTCGGGTAAAATTGCCCCTGGTATATAGGAAGAGGATGAGAAAGTGGGATAACTTAGAACGAATGTGAACGGTAGTTCAATGGTCAGCTTGTACTTGGTGGGCCAAAGGGCCTGTATCTCAAAACAAAACTAAATATTTTGATTGTTCTTTAGCGATGCAATTTCTCTGTTGATGGATAAATCTGTATCAGCAGCTTGATAGAAATTAACTTCAGAGATAAAAATTATAGTAGAGCCTTGTCATATGGCATTTTGGTAATGATGTAGTTATTTTGTCTCTCAATTCGTAATTTGGGTCACTTAGTTTTGCTTACAGCTTGGGTGTTAAAGTTGTCCCCAACTCCTACATTATGTCAGGGTTACACTGCATCAAAAATATGGATTTTTAATTTATTGCATCCTGTGAAGCGATGTAGTGAACAGGAAAGGTTCAGAGAGATATAGGCAGGTGGGACCTATCCATTTTTTGGATGCGAGTAGTGACCTAAGTGGGTAAGAAATTGCCTTTTCAGCAATGAGTTGAATGAATTGTAAGAAATGTAGAAACCAGGAACTGCAGATGCTGGTTAATACCCAAAAGACTTAAAGTGCTGGAGTAATTCAGTAGGGCGGGCTGCATCTCTGGAGAACATGAATAGGTGACATTTAGGGTTGTGACCCTTCTTTAGACGGGGGGAAAAGGGTCTCGACCCAAAACATCGCCTATCCATATTCTCCACAGATGCTGCCTGACCTGCTGAGTGACTTCAGGACTTTGTGTCCTTTTGTGTAAGAAGTGGATAACTTTAGAACATCCCAGTTGGAAGAGCTTACATAGTCCCAGTTAGCTGCACTCGGCATAATCTAGATCAATTTTATTTAAAATAGTCTGGTTGTTATTTTGGAAAACCATCAGCTTATTTTTAAAAATCATTGTCTGCTGAGGGAAGATGTATAATTGGCCTTATTAACACTGGGGAATGAGAATAATTGGAATGTAGAAGACATTGGGCAAAGATACAAGATGTAGGAGTCATTTTAAAATAACATGTTTGACAATATTTAATGTTATTGCTAAACTATTTTCTGCAAGTGACTTCTATCCTTCATTTATTTCCACAGTACCCCATGACTACTCTATGTTGTGTAAACGTGCAGAGCTTTATGTAACTCTTGGAAAATATGAAGAAGCACGTTGTGATGGGGATAAAGCGTGTGCAATGAAACCTCTAAAGGCAAAGGTAATCCATTGTATTCTGAAATGACATGAGAACCTGCGTTTTTGAATGTTTGAATTGGCAACGCTCACACAATGTTTTGTAACTGTTTTCCTGGCAGGGGCATTTTTGGAAAGCCGAAGCTCTTGCTAAAATGGGTAGAATTGAAGAAGCTTTGAAGGAATATTTATACTGCTTTGCTCTGAGGCCAGAGTGGAAAGCTGTAAAAGTAAAAGCTCAAAAGGTAATTTATTTTCTCCTTTGACCCTGTACCTCCCACCTCCCAAAACTATTTGAGTACGTTCTTGGATGGCTACAGACTAGTAACTTTATTTGGTGTTCTTCTCTGACTAACTAGCACATGAGGGAGAGTGTGACTTGGAGAGTGAAATGTATTCTATATGTTTTATGGCTGAAAGTTGCTCACCAGTCATTTGACAAATGGATCAATATGACTGGATATCCCAAAGCTTTCAAGTATCGACTTGTTTATTGCGAATCTTCATTTCTCAATTTAAGTGAGATATTTGCTTTCATTTCCTAGATCATGTGTGATATTTTTGCTCCTGTTGCGGAAAATATGGAGGATGCCCTAATAACCAATGTGCGGGTGCAGTCATCTATTAGACCCAAGCCTACTTTTCTCAGCACTCTCAATTCTGCGCCGGTTCTCGAAGCTGGAGCAGTTAATGGACCTTTTGAGGTACATGTTAACTCTAAACATCTTAATCATTTTGTTTAAATGCAAGACTAGCTCATTAAGTTAAGACCAAACAAATGATCTGAAACTTGATTTCTGGGACTATCTATTTTATTCTGGATCATAACATATATCAGATTCATGGTATAAAATGAAATGTAAGTACACGCACGCATGGTAGAGTAAGTCAGCAATACAATAAGTGAAAATATACACAATCACAAATGCAAAGCAGTAGAATGCTGCATGGATTGTAGTGCAACTGAAGTAGTTAAAAAAAGTGCAACAATGGAAAAACTGAATGATGAAGTGCACGGCAACCCCTCAGGGAAGTGAGTGTGAAAGAGGTGATTGGTTCAGGAGACTGATAGCCGTGGGAAAGAAGCTGTTCTTAAATCTAGGTGTTAGAGCGTAGTAGATTGAAAAGGGAATGGCCTCAGTGGCAGACAACCTTGATAATACTCCCAGCCTTCCTGATGCAATGGGCTGTGAAGATGGACTGGATTCAAGAAACTAACAAGCCTGAGGTGGATTAGGCAATGCTCGTCATTCACTCCATGTTCAGGCAGCCATGAGCATAGAATCTTCCATTTCATCCAATATTTCTGGTTAGGATAGACCCTTAACATTCTTGGTTCATACTGTCTGTGATCCTATCTGTTTCATTGTTAATAGAAAAAATAAAATGTAATTAACGTTGCATGATGTAAACAAAATGCATACTGCTCTGTAGGTTGGCCAAATAGAACATGTGATGGCTTGTACAATGACTAGCAGATAAAAATAAACCTTGTTTCGGCTTTGTGGAAACTCATTGATTTTGAGACTGTACAAAGATTCAAAGACCAAGTACATTTGTTCAGAAAATTTTGATAAAGAGGATTTTTGTAGATTAGTAATTTAGATAATATAAATGTTTGTAAAAGAGTCTTGATATACTACTAATCAACCTTTAATATACTATTAATCAAATATTCTTTAATACATCTGTAGATGAACATGAGGAATATCACTGTGTCTAACATGTTCGTTCTCTCCTTGCCAGTCTTTGGTCAATATGAATAAATCTGTAGTCGAGGAGCCACATGAATCTAATCAAACATTGACTAAATCCAAGATAACACTCAGAGAAAATTCTCTGTTGGTTGAACTAGCTCCATCCAATTCAATTCATGACGGCTGCAAGAGAAAGCTATCAAGTGAGACAGAGTTCTGCGAAAACTTCGAAAGACCCAGAAAAAGCTATCAAGTTTGAGACAAATCGTTTGTCCTGCATGAAAACTTCGAACAGAACCAACCCTTCACTGGCTAAAAAAGGTTTGATAATTTTAAACATAGAAACATAGAAATTAGGTTAGGCCTGGCCCTTCGAATGCCATTCAATCATCCACAATATCCCGTAACTATTCTCCATACCCTTCACTTCTATCCACATCAACTGATGAATAAATAGCCATAATTATCTGTGGCAAGCCATGATATGAATATTGCAATTCAAGTGGAGCGGATATGAAGTACATGAGAATTAATATTTGAACATAATTTTAATCTGATCTTTCCTTTGCCTGCGGGCACCATTTTGCACCTCTTCAACTGGTTGATGATTACTAAAACCAATTCCTCTAAGGCAGCTTTGTACTTGTTCTGTTTTTTTTTTTTTTTTTTTATCAGTTTAAAAAAACCAAATGTTTTTTCCTTCATTTTAGACGAATTTGCGCCTTTTACTTCCAAAGCACATGGGGAAATTCCCATTCACCTTGTGGATCCATCAGATTTCGAATGTTCTCTTTGTATGAGGTATTTATATTTTTAATCTCTTCTGATTCATTTCTAACGAAGACTTCCTTTTGAACTTTTTTGATTTGCAGTGTAATTGGTCCGTGTAACATCACATCATATTGCTGTGTTAGAAGATTTCATATAAATACTATCTCCAACTTGTATAATTTATGAGCATTAAAGCTCTTATTTAAGTAATGGAGAGATTTATACCAACATAAAATGTGTTCCTTTTTTCTCTCCACAGATTGTTCTATGAACCTGTCACCACTTCCTGTGGGCACACCTTCTGTCTGAGGTGTTTAGAACGCTCTCTGGATCATAATTCCAGATGTCCACTTTGTAAAGAAAATGTAGCTGAGGTTAGTGTGCAAATTCAATGGTACATAGTATTTTGAAATGGCCTAAATAGTTTTTTTACAGGCTGTGGTTCCGTTAATTTTTAATAATGTTGGTGAAGTTTATTTGTTACAACTTCCATTAGAGAACATGTACACCATATGTAAACAAAAAACAATTGAAGGAACTTTTGGAATAAATGATGTACTTACACTCCCAACAGAAGCACATACAACTTGCATGTGTCCATTTACACACAACGGTTCATTGTGACTTGACACTGAGTCTCGTAAAGAGATATTAGGGCATCTTACAAATTTTTTGGTCAAAGAATATTAAAGAGGGACAGAGATGTAGAGATTTAGGAATTTCAAAGTTTGTGACCGTTAAAATTGCAGCCACCAGTGCTGGGGCGATTCCATTTGGAAAACTTTCAGATTGCCAGGATTAGAGGATCAATGTATTGTATTGTATTCAAATTTATTGTCATTGTCCCAATTTGGGACAACAAAATGAATTTTCCTTACAGGCAGTATCATTAAAAAAAATCACAAATAAATAATAAAAATAAATAATAAATAAATAATAAAACATATTAAAAATAAAATTGAAATTGAATTAAAATTTTAAAATGTGGGAGTTGTAGGACTGGAGGAAATGAGAAGCAAGGATGATGGAGCATTAGGATGTCTGAAATAAAACCAGAATGTTGCGATCTTGGTGCCATATTTAACCCAGTTTCTGATCACACATCCCCACTATCATTAAGACAGTTCAATGTTGTCCAACTTCACCAGCCTTAGCTAATTTGCTGCTGAAATCCCTGTCCATGCCTTTGTTACTTCCAGATCTGATGATTCCAGTGCAATGTTGAGTGGCCTTGTTCTACTGGCCACTTGCATCAGATCCTGTTCACCTATTATTGTGGGTTGTGAACTGAGTTAGTTGAAGACACTGAAGTTGTAAAAATGAAAGTCTTTATTCATTGGGGAAGCACACGTTCCCAGCAGACTCCAAACTCAAAGCATTTAATTTTTAAATATTTTTAATCGCAGATGACAATTAACTCATTTCAATGGCTATAACTACGTACTTGGCCGTAACATTTTGTGTAGACTAGTAACATTGCAGAGTTACATTTTACAAAGAGGGTACACTGTATCTGCCATAACACTATTTGGAAGATGGGAGATAGAAGTGAATGTTAGCTGAAATGAAATACCACTCCTGATAATGAACTAAAAAGTTGATAGACAGGTTTTGTATGCAATTGCCGTCTGACCGAATAAAGACCAATATACCTAATTTAATAACTATTTCAATTATCACACCAAGCACTAAATAGCCCAGGATTTTGAACATTTTTCAAACTGTTTTCTGTCTAACATTTTAAGATGTGCTTTTTTAACTTAGATTTAGTGTATTTTTTTTTGCTTTTTGCTACAGTATTTGGAAACAAGGGCTTTTGGTAAGACATTCTTGATAGAAGATCTGATTGTTCGAAACATGCCTGAAGAATTAAAAGAGCGAAAGAAGTTTCATGAAGAAGAAATGGAAGAGCTGTCCAAGTATGTCAAACTTAATTTGTGGTCTGGAATTTGTTTTTAGCTTTAGTTAATTATTGTATAACATTGGTCCGATTAAATATAGTTCAAAGGTCTCCAATGATATAGATGGGAGATCAGGATAACCTAGCTGATGACAGAGCTGTTCAGTTGCCTGATAACAGCTGGAAAGAAACTGGATCTGGAGCTATGCGTTTTCAAATTTCTGTAGCTCTTCCCTGATTGGAGAGGGGTAAAGAGGGGGGTGACCAGGTTGTGACTGGTCCTTGATTATGCTGGCGGCCAAGTGCATATGGTATTATTCCTGCCCTTGTGTGGGTTTAAAAATAAAAATCTAATCTCATCCCTTAAGCAAGTGTGCAGATTCAGGAAATGTGCCATTAATTATATGTGAATTTCTTGAACCGTCTACTTAACTCAACAGAAACCCTCTCCTCCCATCCCCCAGCCTTCGGGCTACTCCTCCTTTTCCCTTTCTTGTCCCCACCCCCAACAGAAACCCTTGGCCCGAAACTGCCTATTTCTATTTCCACCCCCGCTGAGTTTCAGGTGTAACCTCAGAAACCCTTGCACAACCCCCATGGACACGTGAACTTCCAAAATAATTACTATTTTAATTGTTGGTGTAAATTAGTGATGTCTCCAGAATAGCAATAGAAAGCATTTACTCAATTGCTTAACAATGAGATAACTAATCATTGATTTGATTTGAAATGCTTTGAGGTCTTATTGATACCCAGAAAGAGGATTATCTATATATTTTTGTAAAAGCATTGTGGTAAGTTTAAAATAAACCTTGATTATAGCATGTTTTTACTTGAAGCAAGTTAATTGAAGTCTTAAATCTTGCTTGAGTAATAATGTTTTAGATGAGCAAGTGTTTGCCTTTTCCCTCCTGCTTAGGAGCAACTTGATTAACCTGCATTAGTCTGCCCAATCCAAGAGCTCAAAATTATTTATAAAGTTGTTATTTTTTTAATAAAATCAAGTCTAAAGAAAGGTGATAAAAAATAGATTCATCATGAAACGCTAGTCTTTTTTAAAAAGTGCTGGTAGTTTTACCTAGTGTTAGCAAGCAAATGTTGGTACTGCTCAGGAAATCAATATCCAGTGAATGAATAAACAGCATTAATGTAGAGCTTAATGCTAACGTTTTTGATTTAACACACGACTTAATGTATAGCTTGCCTGTGTGATGCAAGGCATAAGTGAAGTTTCTCAGAGATCGGTGGCAAGTATGAATGGCTAGCACTGACAAGTTCCTGGGATATTATGTAATTGATGCAACAACAATTTATAACACTGTAAAGACCAGTTGAATATGTCCCCTCCCAAGTTCACAAAAGAGTGTTAAGACATGGGAGTGATGCCAAAAGATTGGAGGATTGCAACTGTTAAATTAAAAAAGATTGATGGTGTCAAATCTTTCAATAAGATAATTGGGACCAAGAGATTATCATTTGAAAAGTGAAAGATCAATAAATGCAATCAATGCGGATCTATTAAAAGAATTTTAAAAAATAGGTCGCCCAGACCTATCTGACATCAACGACTTGCCATAGAAACAAGGCACTGTCGATGCTGGTTTGCATGAAAGGCCACAAAGTGCTGGTATAACTCAGCGGGTCTGGAAAACAGGTGAAGTTGAGGATAGGTGATGTTTTGGGTCGGGGCCCATCTTCATACTCGACAACTTGCCTTTTGTTTGTTACACTCGAAGAGGAAGTGCCTCATTGTCAAATGTAGTAGCAAAGCACAAGAAGTAAAATTGTTTAACTGGTATGGTTTGCAGTTGCTTCAAATGCTACTGTAAAGGCATGTAAACTTATCTGGAGCAGAAGGCTCTCGCAGATAAAAATATCTGGGTGATCTCAGTAAACAATGTTGCCTGATTTGTTCCTTTTTTGATTTAACACCGAGATGTATCATGTAAAGACAATGAAGTAATTGCAAGCCTCTAACATCTTCAGAGTTCTGTGCAAACTATTGAACTCCATTTTGAGGAAATGTTGGAGGTTGAGGATACACTGTGGGTGCTGCAGCATTTTGCCTAGTTTGGGAAAATAATTGAGGCTGTAAAAGGGGGAAGGTAGGAACAACTAATTTTCAATAGTTCTGAGACCAAATAGAAATGACTTGAAACTCTCATTAGAGATCTGAAGGTAGTTTAGGGATTTACTTCTAGGATCAAATGTCAAAGCAAGATTTCAACTTTTAAATTGTCACGGGTATGAAGAAAGGAGAAATATAGAAACAGGAAAATTTGAGTTTTCTTAGAGACCATCTAGTGTAGAATTATTTCCATCTGTAAGTGTTAAAATTCATTTTAAGAATGCTGCATCACGGTTTGATAATTAAACGCACTTTAATACTTGCAATTAAGAATTGACTGATGGCCTCTTGACTTCCCAATGAAATGTTTATATATTGCTTTGACCCTGATGTTTCAACTAACCATTAAACCACTACCAGAGTGAGCAAACATTGAGCGAATGCATATTTATTTACTTTTGTAGCCTCACTGAAAATGTTCCGATTTTCGTCTGCACCATGAGCTTCCCAACTATTCCATGTCCTCTCCATGTTTTTGAACCACGATATCGACTTATGATCCGCATGTGTATGGAAACTGGCACCAAGCAATTTGGAATGTGCGTTGGAAATGAACTTAAAGGGTATGTACGAAGGCAACCTAAATATACACACTGGTGCCATCAGTGGTTTCACTTTTTAATTTGCATATATGGGATTGAGGGCTATTTTCAGAAAATGATTTTTGAGATTGGAAAATGCTCCTGAATTTCTTTGAACAGTGACTAGTATTTAACACTCGTGCAAGATGGATTACATGTTAACTGTTTTGTTTCGTGACCTTGCATCTGTCAACATTTGAACAATGACTACACTTAAAAAATAATTTGTTAGCTGCAAAGCTTTTTTTAGTACTAAATGTGAAGGACACAGTCTGGCCGAGGCCAACCAATAATACTCAAATATTGAATAGTATTATTTGGCAGGGTCTAGATCAAAGAGATTGTTTTGGCAACATTTTTGATGTTTTGCATATTTAGTTTATTAAAATTTGATTGCCTGTAAGATGCAATATCAATAGTAGATACAAACATTTTACATTAAATATTCCGAGAACTTTAACTCAATGCTTTCACTCCCTTCCCACCACCAGGCAAAGTTGAGGAAACTTGTTAAGCAATTCACTGTGGGGGATATCTGAGCAAGTTTTTTTTTAAATTTTATGGTGATTGCATCTATAACTGAACTGATATAAAAGCAGGGAATAAAGAAAACTGAGTTACTATTAAAGTATGAATTGGCCTACATAACTATAGGGTGAGATGTTTAAACCATGCTGGTAGTTATGTTCCAGGATAACCTTTGTTGTGGGTAGTATTTTTGAGATGAAATGGGGTGGACTGATAGGACAGCTGCTAATTGGAAATGGCGGTGTCTGGTAGGTATTGACTAAATGCTGGAAAGCTTCCCAATGTTTTAATGCAAAGTTATGTAATCAATTCAAAGTGCAAAAGGAAAATGTGACCATAACAGTTAAGAGTTAGGAAGAAGAATGAACAAATTTCAGACGTGGAAGGAATAAAGAGAGGCTTAAATAATAGTGTGACGTTGAAGGAAAGTATTGATGTGGTCCTGATAATATACAATGAGGTGCCAATGAAGTGTAGCACTATTTGCGCAAGGTAAAGATACACCATGCTTGTTTATGGTGATGGTCATTCTTGTACTGACATGATAGCTCAGCCATTCGCTTTATTTCAATGCACTGGTGGAAAATATATGGGCTTAGAAATTGTTGACATTTGGATGCGAAAAGGAAATTAAATTTAGTTAGACCATTTGAAACGCTTGGTGTATAGTATATTGACTATTTTCAATTGAGATTATACAACCTTTGCTTCTTAACCTCACCACCATTTGTGCCCTTTTTTTATTTAGATTTGCTGATTATGGCTGCATGCTAGAAGTCAGGGATGTGAAGTTTTTCCCTGATGGACGCTCTGTAGTTGATACAGTTGGCAAACGTCGATTTAAAGTGTTACACCATGGACTGAGAGATGGATATAACACTGCTAATATTGAATATCTGGTAGACAAGAAGGTAAATAGATTTAACTTTGTTTTCCTCCTGGGTCTTAATGTACCAATCAACTTGTCACAGCATGAACTAAATTAAATATTTTTTTCCATGTAGACACAAAGCTGGAGTAACTCAGCGTCTCTGGAGGGAAGGAATGGATGATGTTTCAGACTGAAGAAGGGCCTCAACCCAAAATGTCACCCATTCCTTCTCTCCAGAGATGCTGCCTGTCCCACTTAGTTACTCCAGCTTTTTGTGTCAATCTTCGATTTAAACCAGCATCTGCATTCCCTTCTGACACATTTTTTCCATGTGTTAGTTAGTCAATTACCCCTGAAAGCAACTAAAGGAAAAGGTGATGTTTTCCATTTAGTTTAATCTCTGAAGTAATTTGGTAGAGCAATAAAGAATTTGCTATTTTGCTTGGGATATCCATCCTTCCATCATCACAGTGGTTTTCATCACTGAACTATATTTGCAAGACCAATACAGGCCAGAGAACACATTGCTGGAGATTAACATATCATTCTTACGAATTCGGAGCAAGATCTAGCCACACAGCCCCTCAAGCCTGTTCAGCAATTTAATGAGATCACGACTAGCCGAATTACCATTCATAAGACATATGAGCAGAATTGGGCCTGCCGTTCGATCATGGCTGATCTATTCTTCCCTCTCAACTCTGTTCTTCTGCCTTTTCTCCATAACCTTTGATGCCTTTACTCAAATAACTTGACCACCCCTTATTTTTAACATTCATCCCCAGTTGTAGATTCTGACAGGAAAAAAATCCTCCCCAAGCCCATTTTATTAACATCTTTTGGGATCTTTTTGGTTTCAGTGGTCTTTTGCGTTTTTAAGTTCCAGTGGATACAAACCTAGCCTGTCAACTCTTTCTCATAAGGCAATGTTCCCATTCCAAGTATTAATGTAGTAAAACTTGTAATTACTTCTAATGTATTAATATTGTTAAGATCAATGCTGTCACTACAGTCCAAATTTGGTCTCTCAAATACGAGCATGACCATAATTCTCCAGTAATAATTAACATTATAGAAACAAAGAACTGTAGATACTGGTTTATACCAAAGAAAGACATAAAGTGCTGGAGTAATTCAGCGAGTCAGGCAGCATCGATGGAGATTCTGAATTTCAATATGTCTATTATTTTCCCTGTTAATCAGACAATTTTCTGTCATTGCCAGTACATTACCTCTTAAACCACAAGTAAACAATATGTTTTCTTTCCTAATTATTTGCTGTACCTGCATCCAAGCCCTTTTACCACCCAAACCTTTCTGCATCTCAACATTCTACAATCTCACACCATCTTGGAAAAGTATACAATATCATACTAATATTATGCTCTATTTTCATGATATTTGCCTGCTCACAACTTATCTATATCCCTTCTGTAGCCTCCTTATGTTATCTTCACCTACTATATTTTACATCCATCATTATAATAAATTGAGGTTCATGACACATCTATGTGGCACACCATGTGTTACCTTTTTTTGCCAACCAGAAAACAATCCCAATATATGTCTATTCTTTGCCCTGTTAATTGGACAATTTTCTGTCAATGCCAATACACTACCTCTTGCACCACAAGGTTATATTTACCACAATAATATTTGATCCAACAAATTATCAAATGCTTTCTGGAAATCAAAATATTATATATTTTCCAGATACCCTTTATGCAAAACACAGGAGCTGCCCAGGTTCACAGCTTTGTGTGCAAATATGAAATTGCTTTTTCAGATGCACCATTATTAACTTGCTGCCTGAAGGCATCCCAGTTTAAAGTGACAAACTTAACATGTGACTTAACAACTTTCATGTGAATTGACTTCACGTGGATGGGGTAGACAAGCCCTGCCCAGGAAACAGTCTGAATTAAAAAACAAAACAAAAAAAAAAACTTCTAAAGTCTGATGTCAAGCCCGTCATGAATTGTGAATGCCTTTGAATGTCCCAAACATTCAAACTATGCATTAACGTGCTTAAGAAGGTACTGCAGATGCTGGAAAAGTGAAGAAAGATAAAAATGCTGGAGAAACTCAGTGGGTGCAGCAGCATCTATGGAGCGAAGGAAATGGGCAACATTTCAGGCGGAAATAGGATTTTGTCCCGAAACGTTGCCTATTTCCTTCGCTCCATTGATGCTGCTGCACCCACTGAGTTTCTCCAGCATTTTTGTCTACCATGCATTAACGTGCATTTGATTTACTTAAATCTTGTTATTTTAAAATATTTAATAACTATGCTTAAATTTAATCAGACTAAATTGAAGAAAGTAAATTAATACTTTGTCTCCTATTATAAATATTCCATCAGTAAAATGTTTTAGATGTATCTATTAGTGCTGTGCCCGAGAAAACAAACATTTCTCTCTTCTGGAGATTTGTTTGTGTGGATCAGGCCTGAACCAGGAAGATTACGTCATGTACCATGAAAGGCTTTGAACGAACGTTATAATTTCGGTTTAAGTACATCTTTAAAATTGTGTGTGCTTTTCTATGTTCAGCCTGTTATGTTGGCATCTCTGGCCCAATGTATTTGATAGTTTTCCATAAAGATTCAAATACAATTGTGTTCTCACAAAGCTGGAGATAGTGGTATCATGGGGTTTCGTTTTTGGAAGGCAGGAATAATGATTCTGACTGTGATGCATCTAATACCCACTTGCAGTATATTTTTCATTTAAAACAAAAGTTATTGAAAGTATAGCAATCTTGGGAATATTTAATGCACAATTGAGGACTAATAATTTTCCACTCTCAGTTGTTTCACTACTTGTTGGAACTGAATTTGAGTTGTAGTTATTTTATGATGTGACATGATGCTTAAAATGATTTTGTAAATTGGGATTTGCTAATGTTGTAAAAAAATATGAATGAGTGATTTGTGAAAAAAATTACCAAAAGCTTGTTCTTTTTTTATCATGAAGTTTCCTTTAAGCAATTAACTTTTCTTGTTTTGACAGGTGGAAGGGGAAGAGTATAATGAACTTGTTTCTCTGTCTGACTCCGTGTATGACCAAGCCTTCAATTGGTTCAAATCTCTCAAGGATGATATGAGAACTCAAATCCTGAATCACTTTGGACCAATGCCGGGAAAGGTGCCAATACCTCAGGTAACTAGGATTGTGCAATAATATTGCAGGCTCAGTTAAGCTGTTGACTTTATTGGTAGTTATTTGCTGCATCTTTCAAACCTGAATGGTGCAATACATACATACACACAAAATAATCAGACATAATGGGTTTTCCAACCAATTGGAAAGATTTTTTTTGAGGCAACAAATGGTGATGTACACTTTCAACCTTACTAACAATTAAATCAGTTTCTATATTTTGAGCAGACAAATTGCTGCATTATTGGATCTGATCCAAAGTGTGCCGTCCACAGGGAACCTGTGATACCTTTTATGGGGAAGGGGGAGGTACAAGAGGCAACATGGTTTTTCAATCAAATTGTGAAAACCCCACAAAGATCAGAATTTCAACTGGAAGGTTAAATTAGTTATGCTCATCTACAGAAAACAAATGAGATTTACATGGGTGAGAGCAGTCAAAAAATACATATTTTTAACTTGCACTATTAGTAGTGTTAAATTTCATAGTTGAATTTTCAGAATCCAATGTTGTTTGACATTAATCATCACTTGCCATGCAGTAAGATGTTCACTATCTTTAGTGAGCAAGCAGAGTTCATGCCATTACATTAACAGGATGGGTAAATCTTCTGTTGAATCCAAATTTGCAGGTCTTCTGCACTTGGAATATGTTGATTATTGTGTGGTTCTGAGAACAGTCTTACACTAACAGTTCAGCTCACTGCTGTCAGCACTGTGTCTTTCCGAGTACCCGTGGCTGGCTGTACTCCCACAATGGCTTTCAGAGCCAATAAGGCCTCCTTCCACTCCTCGTATTTGCCTGACGTTTGCAAAGAAGCTCAATCTGAAAGGGAAATGTTTTTAAAAATAAATCATTAACACATACCACTTACAATAAATTAAATATCGTGACTGATTGACTTCATGTAAAATTATGTTTTTATCATTCTCCCCGCTGCCATTTCTTACCATTAATTTCAATGAAGCTGCTGCAAGTCTAAGCCAGTGATGGGCCCCAGGGCAGATTTACTACTTACATAGAAAATAGGTGCAGGAGTAGGCCATTCGGCCCTTCGAGCCTGCACCGCCATTCAATATGATCATGGCTGTCCATCAACTCAGTATCCCATCTGTGCCTTCTCTCCATACCCCCTGATCCCTTTAGCCACAAGGGCCACACCTAACTCCCTCTTAAATATAGCCAATGAACTGACTTCAACTACCTTCTGTGGCAGAGAATTCCACAGATTCGCCACTCTCTGTGTAAAAAATGATTTTCTCATCTCGGTCCTAAAAGACTTCCCTCTTATCCTTAAACTGTGACCCCTAGTTCTGGACTTCCCCAACATTCGACACCACTGACGTTCATTTAACCCTCCTGGCCACCTTTTCTTCCCCGACCCACCAAAGTGGATACCTCGCATTTATCCACATTATACTGCATCTGCCATGCATTGCCCATAATCTTCCTGCATCTAGCCTGTCCAACCCCTTAAGAATTTTGTAAGTTTCTATAAGATCCCCCCTCAATCTTCTGTATGCTAGCGAGTACAAGCCGAGTCTATCCATATTTTCTTCATATGAAAGTCCTGCCATCCCAGGAATCAGTCTGGTGAACCTTCTCTGTACTCCCTCTATGGCAAGAATGTCCTTCCTCAGCTTAGGAGACCAAAACTGTACGCAATACACCAGGTGTGGTCTCACCAAGACCCTGTACAACTGCAGTAGAACCTCCCTGCTCTCATACTCAAATCCTTTTGCTATGAATGCTAACATACCATTTGCTTTCTTCACTGCCTGCTGCACCTGCATTCCTACTTTCAATGACTGGTGTACCATGACACCCAGTGTCTCGTTGCATCTCCCCTTTTCCTAATCGGCCACCATTCAGACAATAGTCTACTTTCCTGTTTTTGCCACCAAAGTGGATAACCTCGCATTTATCCACATTATACTGCATCTGCCATGCATTTGCCCACTCACCCAATCTATCCAAGTCACCTTGCAGCCTCCTAGCATCCTCCTCACAGCTAACACTGCCCCCCAGCTTAGTGTCATCTGCAAACTTGGAGATGTTGCATTCAATTCCCTCATCCAGATATTAATATATATTGTAAATAGCTGGGGTCCCAGCACTGAGCCTTGCAGTACCCCACTAGTCACTGCCTGCCATTGTGAAAAGGACCCGTTTACTCCCACTCTTTGCTTCCTGTCTGCCAGCCAGTTCTCTATCCACATCAATACTGAACCCCCACTACCATGCGCTTTAGGTTTGTATACTAATCTCTTATGTGGGACCTTGTCGAAAGCCTTCTGAAAGTCCAGGTATAATACATCCACTGGTTCTCCCTTATCCACTCTTATGTAACTAGTAGTTACATCCTCGAAAAATTCTATAAGATTCGTCAGACATGATTTACCTTTCATAAATCCATGCTGACTTTGTCCAATGAATTCACCACTTTCCAAATGTGTTGCTATCCCATCTTTAATAACTGACTCCAGAATTTTCTCCACCACTGATGTTAGACTAACTGGTCTGTAATTCCCCGTTTTCTCTCTCCCTCCCTTTTTTAAAAGTGGGGTTACATTAGCTACCCTCCAGTCCTCGGGAACTACTCCAGAATCTAAAGAGTTTTGAAAAATTATCACTAATGCATCCACTATTTCTGCGGCTACTTCCTTAAGTACTCTGGGATGCAACTTATCTTGCCCTGGGGATTTATCGGCCTTTAATCCATTCAATTTACCTAACACCACTTCCCGACTAACCTGGATTTCACTCAGTTCCTCCATCTCATTTAACCCCCGGTCCCTTGCTATTTCCGGCAGATTGTTTATGTCTTCCTTGGTGAAGACAGAACCAATGTAGTTATTCAACTACTTTACTACTAGCCTGTTAGTTCACTCAAATGTGCAAAATGGCCATGCGTTGGAAACTGGAACCCAGAAGGCTACTCTTTAGCACTGGCCCAGTTATCCTGAACTGCCTGGTTAAGTGTTTTAAACCCTTACTCCCTGTTTGATCCTTTTTACATATTTTTTGATATTGGACGCCACATGGTAGATAGGAAGAAATAAAGCTACCTTGCCCAATCTTTGCAATCATCACACTTTAGTGGAGGCCTTGGTACTCATGGCTGGTAACAGAGAGAAGAATTTCAGTTGAAAAAGAATGTAAACTGTAAATGTTTTTAAGAACTAAAAGTTTAGTACATGATCTGACTAATGTTCAACAGGTCCAGTATTTAAAATTAACTATCAGATTCATGTGGTTTTTAAAATGCATATTCCAATTGTTTATACCTCCTTCAGGGCAAGGTAAAGTACATGGGGTTTGTGATGCAACTGGTAGAACTGCTGCCTCACAGCACCAGAGACCTAGGTTTGATTCTGACCTCAGGTGTTGTCTGTGTGGAGTTTACATATTTGCTCTGTGACCATATGGGTTTTCTCCCACATCGTAAAGACCTGTGGATTTGTTGGTTATTATTTGCCTCTGTAAATCGCCCCTGGTGAGTAGGGAGTGGACCAGAAAGTGGGGTGATATAGAACCAGTATGAACGGGAGGTCAATGGTCATCATGGATCAGGTGGGCCGAAGGGCCAGTTTCCATGCTGTGCAAAAATAATAAAAATGAAGTATTGAGCATAAAGAATAAATGTGTTAATTGTTGTTTTTATTTTGTATTGCAGTTAAGTCAAGATGGCCCTGCCTGGTGCTGGTGGCTGTTAGCTGTATTACCTTTGGAAAGTCGTGCTCAGCTCGCAGTTCTCTCAATGACCTCGCTCAAAAATCGCCTTATTGCTATTCGCCGTGTATTGGTATTTGTGACCCGAAAACAGTTCCGGCCATTGTGATGATGATTTACTGGGATTCATATCTGCCTTCCAAATGTAGTACTTCTTGGTTGTTACTTTTTAGTTGAATCTACATATGGAAAACTCATCATGGCCCAGTCTAAAGCAAAATCATGTAGCTTTTGAAAGGAGAAATAAAACTGAACAGCGAGTTGCCCTTTCCACATGAATCGGTCAAAGAAAATGTGCTGATAAACATAGTAGAGTCCACCTCTGTTGGTAAATAAAAAATCATCATGCAGATGTAGTGAGGACCAAGTGGGGTCAAATTAAACTCGCCAGATATGAGCTGGCACAGTGCTGTGTCGACTTGAAATAATATGTTTAATGTCCATAGATTGTAGGTCTTTGATCTTTCCAAGAAACCAGGAGTGGCACAGCTGGTATTCAGAACTTGGAATAAGGGCAGTGTATGTGGAAAGCTAATTTTAACTGATCATCGTGTCTGAATGGATAAAACACGGTCTATTTACACTGCTGAGATCTGAAAAAAACAAAAACATCTAAGATTTACTGCCAACTGTGTAAATATGCAGACAGTTGGCAAATCTTAGACGTTTTTGTTTTTTCAGATCTCAACAATCTAAAATATCTCAACTCTTAGGTTATTAATTATTTTCAAAGCTCAGTAATTCTTAAGAAATTACTTTAACTGGTACAGGAAAGTTCTGTTTCCTATCCTTTGCCTATCATCACTGAGTGCTATTTTTCAGGCAAAAGTTGATTTAACTTTTGATTTATTTAGATTCCTCCATTCACTGCATATAAATGTTTAATCCATTACTGTATTGGAACCAGTTTTCTTTGATTTCCCAGTAACATTGTGCCATTCAACCATCTAGAATTCATTTAATTCCTAACAACATGGCAAAAATTATGTCAACTTGCCTGTTCAAAATGTTGCACACTTGTAATGGGAAATACTCATTGTGTGTTTGGAAAAATGTATTGTTGCTGTGAATTTTACTGTTTTTATTTGTTTGCAACGTAAAAAGCATTCACTGATTTGTGGTATTACCATGGTTGAATTTGTACAATTTCACGTGCATTTTCAAATTGTTGTACTGCTTGAACACAATAACTTTTTTGCATTTGTTGAAGTTGAAACCAAAAAGAGTAAGGTTATATATTTGTTACTAAAACATGACTCATGAAAAAGCATTGTCCAAATATTGTCAACTTTTGATTCGATTTGTATCGTCTTTGATATTGTTCCTGGCATTTATCGTGACTTATGTGTAGTGTATATACAGACGCAGAATTTGTTTTGCAATGGTGGTAAGCACTAGCATGATGAATTTTCAACTGGGGCCATATTACCGTCACACCATTGCTGCCTGCAAATCATTTTTACTTTGTCAGGTAGTAAAATATACAAACTTCTTTCTCATTCTTGGTTTTGCACATCATTTTCTAACTTGTATAGATGTGAAAGTTAATACCATGTTGCAATTTATAACAGGCAAAAGAATCTAGCATTTGGTATGCAGCAACAAAAATGTACCAATGCAAACCCCAGATCAGTTTACATTCCGATTATAAATGCACATGGTATGCTACCTCATTGAACTTGAACCGGAAACTGACGATCTTTTAAGTTTTTAATGTAATGGTCCGTACAAAGCATTTTCCATTAAAATATATTTAACCAGAGGCCTTGTAACCTAAAGTCTGTGATTGAAATTTGTTCTCTGACACTTGGCACTAAATAAATAATAAAGTAGCAGTTCCACATTATAAATCCCTCAAATCTTGAATTTAGTGCAAGCAAAGAAGGACTCATTTCTGGCCCTAGATCTTTTTACTGTGCTAATTTTTTTTTTTTGTGTGTGCCATTGTGTGATGTGTTACCATGTTTTGATTCTATACTTTTTTTTCCACGATTCACAATCACAAAGTGTTCAGTACAATATGCTGCAATTTCTTGTGTAAATATGTATTATACAAAGTACAAAATATATTTATTTGGATTCAAACATGTTTCAATGTCTTTTGTTACTCTTACATAATGGAACACCTCAGAATTTTCCATTTGTTCTCTGAGGAAGCTCGAGTTTTTAGTTTGTGAAATGCAACTAAATTCTGAATAGCAGCACAATGCTCTTTCTGAATTAAGCTCATCGCGTGGCATTAGGGAGGTTTTGCTGCTTCATCCGTTAGTTAAAACATTCACAAATTGTTTTCCCATACCAGGTATGAGTGAAGGAGATTGCAATGCAAGTTAGACTTGGCAAAAAAATTGTATGATTGACAGCTGATTGGTGATCAAATTGCATGAATCGTGAACATTCCTGTAAGAGAAGAAGGATTCAGATTAGTCGGGTGGGAGGGAGAAGGGTGGAGAAGGCAAAAGGTTGCAAATGTTGGCATGTACAATCAGAGGGAGGGGTGGCAGGCAGAGAGGAATTGGGGTGAAGGTGGGAGTAAAGTTGGGGGCCTGCGTAGGAGGTGGTGGGAGTGGAGCTGATTAAGGGAGGGGGAGAAGAAAGGGGTGCGCAGGCATGGGTGGGGTGGGGGGCAGTTGGGTGGATGGAATGGAGGGAGGCTGAAATTGGAGAATTTCATGCCCTTGGCTTGTATGCTACTTGAGCGGAATATGAGGTGATATTCTTCCAGTTTACACATGGCCTAGCTCTGCCAGTGGAGGAAGCTGCAGACAGAAAGGTCAGTGTGGGAAGTGGAATTTAAAATGGGTGGCAACCAGGAGCAAGTGTACAGCGATGCAGTTACCTAGTCTGTTTGGTCTCGCCAATGTAGAGACCAAATGCAACAGATGAAGTTGTAGGTCTTATGATTCAATCTTTAATCTCACCTGGAAAGGCTGCAGGGGTCACTGGATGGAGGTGAGGGGTGGAAGATTGCAACCTTCACCTGTTTCGACTAATGCAATCAACTCGACGTGCACAAAGGGAAGATCAAATAGAACAAGTTGCCCAGCAACTTTAGGCTGTACACGCCACACGAAAGAAGAAGAAGATGGAGATGAGAGAGGGGGTGTAGGATTGGGTGGTTGATCTCCTGTGGTTGCAGCGCTATGGGTCAGACTGTTTGTGCAAAATTCTCGTTTACCAGGAATACATCAGATATGTGGGAAGTGTTAGCTTTTCGCCAAGGATTGTTATAACAGAACACTTAGAAAATATTGAAGGTTGACACAAAGTGCTGGAGCAGCTCAGCCGGTCAGGCAGCATCGCTGGAGAAAAGGTACAGGTGATGAAATGTCACCCTGTTCCTTTTCTCCAGAGATGCTGCATGATCCGCTGAGTTGCTCCAGCAGTTTGTGCCTATCCTCGGTGTAGACCAGTTTCCACAGTTCCTTCCTGCACACTTAGAAAATATCAGTGGGATTAAACACAGTCCACCTGGTTATACGCAAGGATATTTTTGTAGGAAGTTGAATTTAAAATGGCTGGCACCATTATAGGTGACGCATCTGGATCTTGGTCATCCTTTGATAAACTACTTCTCCAACATAAAATGTTAATGTGCAAAATTAAAATCCTAGTATCCAGGATTATATATTGGCATACACAAAATCTCACCTGGAGAAACTCAGCGGGTGCAGCAGCATCTAGGTGAGCGAAGGAAATAGCAACCTTTCGGGCAGAAACCCTTTTTGACTAATGCAATCAACTCGGGCGGGCACAAAAGGGAAAATCAGGAGAAGCCTGAGTTGTCCAGGGGATTTAGGCTAGCACACCACACGAAGGGGAGGAGATGGCAGGTGAGAGACAAAATTGTAGAATTCGTGGCTCATGCCCCTGGATGCAGACTCCCCAGGAATATGAGGTGCTGTTCCTTTGTTTCCGGTGCTGCTCGCTGTGGCCATGGAGGATACAGGACAGAGAGGTCAGTGACCGAGTGGGAGCTTTTCGCCAAGATGCTTAGCCACAGGGAGGTCAACTTAGTTAATGCAGACAGAGGGAGGACACAAAGTGAAATGGATCGCCTAACCTCCGCTCAGGCAGCATCACCTGGAGATAAAGATACTGCTGACGATCTAGAGCAGCGGTTCAATTTCTCCAGGTTATGCTGGCATGCTTTGGAAATTGCTCCAAGTATTGTGCCTATCCTCGCTCTGAGACCAGGTGGCAGGTAGTTACTTGAGGAGTTAGACAAATATCAGTGGGATTAAACCCTACTCCACCTGGATATATACCAATAATTTTGGAGTTTCTTTAAAAATATATTATTGGTAGTGTGCTATTAATAGGTGACGCATAGTGAGATCTTGGTCATGGCAAAGTCTGCAAAGGTACTTAGAATAATTAATGTGCAAATGTTAATGTGGTTATCCACTTTGGTAGGAAATGCAGGAAGGCAGACTGTTAATTAAATGGCAATGGTTGAGGAAACGTTGATTGCAAAGGGATCATCAGGCACTGAAAGCAAATATGTGGGTACAATAAGGAAGTAAAGACCATACAGCATGCTGACCTTCAGGGATGTCATGACAGTTATGAGATATGGCCTTGATGAGTTCTCAGTTTAGAGCATAGACCCACAGTGTCAATGCTGAATATAATGCCAAGGCCAACTCTTCCTGCACATAATCCATATCTCTCCATTGGCTCATGTACAATTTGCATGTGTACTCACTGCAACTTGGTGCTAACCATGCCAGACATGGTAAGTTTCTCAAAGTTGTTTTTAAACTGCTGAGCAATCAGACCATCGTGTTTCTCACTCATTCGTTGTCAGTAAAGTGATGGAATATGCGGTGCATTGCTGGAAGAATGTAGCTTCAACAGTTGAATTGGTGGTGGTAAAACGAATTGGCACATATTTTGCTTCTGTTTCTTGCAGTTCAAAGAGTAAGTATAAAGAAAGTTACTCAAATTCAAAGTTGAGCACTCGGATTTACTTGAGAAAAAAGAATTTGCATATAAAGATGCTGTCACAACACAGCAAATCTGACTCCAAAAAAGGCTAATTTTAAAAACATAAAGCCACTTAACATTAGTTTTTATAGAATTTCAATTTAAATTGAAAACTAATTACTGAGCTTCTAGTCCACAAATTTTTCTTGAGAGGTCGTAAAGTGCTTTAGATTGAAGGATAGCCAGTGTTATAATAATAATAATAATAATATATTTTATTGTCATTGCACGTTAGTGCAACGAGATTTAGTATGCAGCTCCAACCGATGAAAAAGAAAAGTAAAATAAATAAATAAGCTGTGTGTCGTTACCATCCGAGGGAGACAGTCCAGGGGGGATGGGGGGCACTCAGCAGGGCCGGTTCAGAGCCGCTATAGCTCTGGGAATAAAGCTGTTTCTGAGTCTGGAGGTTCGGGTGTAGAAGGCCTTGTAACATCTGCCGGAGGGAAATAGTTCGAACAGACCGTTACAGGGATGTGATGAGTCTTTATGGATGCTGATGGCATTCCTGAGGCACCGTGTGTAGAAGATGCCCTCCAAGGCTGGTAGCTCTGTCCCAATGATCCTCTGCGCTCTGTGGACGACGCGCTGAAGAGCTCTCCTCTCCGCCTCCGTGCAGCTGAGATACCACACAGAGATGCCATACTTTAATATGCTCTCTGTGATGCAGCGGTAAAACGTTGTCAGCAGCTGTTGGGGCAGACCAGTCTTTTTTAATGTCCTCGGGAAGAACAGTCGTTGCTGTGCCTTCTTGACCAGCGCAGCGGTGTTGGTGGACCATGTGAGGTCCTCTGAAATGTGAGTGCCCAGAAAGTTAAAGCTGGACACTCTCTCCACAGTTTCCCCGTAGATGGAGATTGGGGTGTATTCTCCATTATGGGACCTCCTGAAGTCAATAATCAGCTCCTTGGTCTTGGAGGTGTTTAGTGACAAGTTGTTACGTGCGCACCAGTCCGCCAGGTTCTGCACCTCCGCTCTGTATTTTGTTTCATCACCGTTGGTAATCAACCCAATCACTGTTGTGTCATCTGCAAACTTCACGATGGTGTTGGTGTCGAATGCAGGAACACAGTCGTGAGTGAAAAGGGAGTAGAGCATGGGGTTTAGTACACAGTCTGTGGTGTGCCGGTGCTCAGGGTGATAGTGGAGGGCAGGTGCGGGCCCAGTCTCGCTACCTGCGGTCGCTCCGTTAGAAAGTTCTGGATCCAATTGCATATCGGCGAGCTGAGGCCTAGCTGGTGGTGTTTGGTGGTGAGCTTGGTGGGGATGACCGTATTGAATGCAGAGCTATAGTCAATGAAGAGCATCCTCACGTACGTGCCCTGTCTGTCCAGGTGAGTCAGGACAGTGTGAAGAGCCAGAGAGATGGCATCCTCTGTTGATCTATTTGCCCTGTATGCAAATTGATGAGTCCAGTGAGGCAGGGATGCTGGATTTGATATGGGAGAGGGCCAGCCTTTCGAAGCACTTCATTGGGATTGGAGTTAGGGCAACCGGGCGGTAGTCGTTCAGGTTGGTGACTTTAGACTTTTTCGGCACCGGCACTATGGTGGCTGTTTTCAGGCACTTGGGGACCATTGCCAGAGATAGAGATAGATTGAAGATTCTCGTGAATGCCTCCTCCAGCTGTACAGCGCAGTCCTTTAGTACCCTTCCCTGGACTCCATCCGGGCCTGCAGCCTTGCGTGGATTGATCCTACGCAGAGCGCACTGTACCTCCTGAGTGCTCAGTGTTAAGGCCTGTCCCTCCACCATGGCTGGGGTTATTCCACTCCTAGTGGTGTTGCCAGTTTCGATGCCGGCAAAGAAGGTGTTTAGTTCGTTGACCAGTGTGATATCACCGTGGGGGCAGGCGGGGCTGCTCTTGTAGTCAGTGATGTCCCTGACACCCTGCCACATGCTTCTGGTGTCCGCGGTATTGAAGTGGTCTTCTACCCTTTGCCTGTGGATGTCTTTGGCCCTTTTTATGCCTTTGTTCAGGTTCGACCTGGCCGCACTGTAGGCAGAAGTGTCACTGGATTTAAAGGCATTGTTGCGTGCCCTTAGCAGATCCTGAACCACCTTGTTCATCCAGGGTTTCCGGTTTGGGAACATCTTTATTTGCTTGTCCACTGTGACAGTCTCCACACAGCAGTTGATGTAGGAGAGCACAGTGGATGTGTACTCCTCCAAGTCTACCTCTGTACCACTGGTTGCCTGTTGTTCAAACAGGTCCCAGTCGGTGCGATCAAAGCAGTCCTGGAGTTGTATATATATATATATATATATAAGAAGCAAAACTTATATGTGTCCACAAAGGCTCTCAAACAATTAACAAATCGCTTTAGTGGTTTTGTTTGCTAAGGCATGATTTGGATATTGGGGGAAAAAACAGCTCCAGCAGCCAACCTATTGCTTCAATATTTTAGACATAAATACTACAAATGTAGATCGAGCGGGGGAAGGGCGAGATATAAATAGTTAGGAATCAAATAGTAAGGTGTTTATATAAGACCAGCATGCCAGGAATACAATATATAACCACTGGCAAATAAAGGGCGTAGTTTAATTGTGAAGTTGAAAGATTGTCAGTGGTATTAGAACCTTTGCATCGATGTTACGAGCCTATGACTTGAGTCAAATCTTGTCATCTAAGGAGATTTGTTTAGATACTTTGTTCAGGGGTCTCTGACTGCCAATGACTGATTACAGCATCTTTATGGTTATACTGACCTTCAATTATGTGAAACCCATATTGATATGAACATAATCAATCAATAGTGCTTTATTTGTCACATATGCATAATGCCAGAGGACATTAGGACTGTAAACTCCTATCTCACCAGGGACTAACTTTACTGTACCACTCTACTGCTTTTTTAAAAAATTGCTGTTTTTTTCCCTTTTTCCTTCCGCCCACAATGTTTAATATGTAAATGAATATGTGATTCTGTTTGTAGTTTGTTTGGTTGTTTGTTTGTGTGTCTTTTTGCACAAAGTCCGCGAGCATTGCCACTATTCATTTCACTGCACATCTCGTATGTGTATGTGACGAATAAACTTGACTTGACTTGACAGTGAAATTCATTTTGTTTATTTTACACATGCAGGCGGCACCATTTTTGGCACCATTATTCCCAGTCCAAAGACCGGTCGGCCCATGCGCTCGATGTACTGGAGCAATTCCCGCGAACTGATGTCCCACCCCTCTCCTCACATGGCCATCTTGGTGTCCCTGGGATCGGGATGTCTCCTGCAGCCTACCTTAAGGGGCTGGGGGCATTACCTCGGTTCACCCTCCTACTGATCCTTGCTTCTCGCGTCCAATGTCTCCAGCTCCCTCCCGGTTGCACCGACCGACCAGCCTTCGCGTGGGTTCCCGCTGACCGCGATTCGGGTGACTTCCTGGTCCCGCTGACCGACAAGCCTTCGGGCGGGTTCCCAGTCCAGCAATGGCCAGATCCAAAGAAATAACTAAAAATATATATTTTAAGTGAGATACTATTGATAATTCTAATTTTTGTCCATTTGGTGCATCCTTTTCTACAAAGAAACAAAAAGGTGCAGCTTTCATGAACATGTTGTTTGGGCTCCATGGAAGATCTCGAATAGGGTGATTTCACGAAAGGTCACTGGAGCGTAGATCCGCACCCACGTGACCGAAAATCTCAAGTGGAGGACATGCTATACATCCGGTACATGTTAGTGAATGGGAAAACACGCACTTTCCCACCCGTTAAAAACATCGAAAACGGCCAGTTTTTGAGCTGCAATTTGCTGTGCCCGTGAGGCACAGCTACCTAAATTTACAGTCCAAAAAAAAGATAGAAACTAAGGTAAATTAAAGAGGGAGCTGAAGGTGCAAATCCAGCGGAAATGCTTATCGGACATTTGCCGTGGAGATTTAATGATCCAAAATATCGGGAATTATCGCGTTTGCTCGCTGCATTTCATCAAAAGTAAGGCATTATTGACTTTTTTATCTTTATTGAAGAAATGCAGTGAGCAAACGCAATAATTCCCGATATTTTGGATCTTTAAATCTCCACGGCAAATGTCCGCTGTTCACTTCCGCTGGATTGGCACCTTCAGCTCCCTGTTTAATTTACCTTAGTTTCTATCTTTTTTTTGGACTGAAAATCTAGGTAGCTGTGCCTCACGGTCACCCCGACTGGCACAGTAAATTGCAGCTCAAAAACTGGCCGTTTTCGATGTTTTTAACGGGTGGGAAAGTGCGTGTTTTCCCATTCACTAACATGTACCGGATGTATAGCATGTCCTCCACTTGAGATTTTCGGTCACGTGGGTGCGGATCTACGCTCCAGTGACCTTTCGTGAAATCACCCTATAGCAAAATTAATGTGCTTTGGGTGAATCTAGTAACTTGAACACTTTGAATAAATTTGTCTGCAGATTTAGAACAGATCTGGTTTTAAATAATTATCCTTTTGAAATGATCCTAAGCATAGCTTTTTGCAACCATATTTTGATCAGTCACAAAATGAGCAGGCTGCATATAAGCACCCAATAAGCATTCATATGCTTATTATATGTAAATAAGTAATGTAATTTCTGAGTTTAGATAAGTGCAATCTGTCCAAGGCACGATTTATGGTGTATGACAGCTGAGCGCTCTGGTTTATTTATGCAACTGCTCTCTTTAATATTTCTTTCCCATCCTATTACTCCAAATGTATTTCTCACTGTGATGGGAAATAATTCATTTACATTTGTATAGATAGCTTACCTGTTGCTCTAAAAAATGTTTTAAAACAGATTATTTTTGAAGCTTGGACAATGTTTTGGTAAATGTGACAACTAGTGTATGCATAATGAACTCCAAAAAGGATGAGATAAAATATCACAGTCTGATCTGGAGGTATTTTGAGGGGAATAAATATATTCCAGCACATCAGGAAGAACTCCTACTTATCTTTAAATAGTCTCATGGGATCTTCTGTGTGAGCAGCTCAAGATTTATCAGATAATCTGAGAGATAACACCAGCTGCAGGTTGTCTTTGAAGTGGCTCTGGCCTGGGTGTTGAGCACTCAATACTCAACTTCCTAATTCGAGAGAAGGTTTGGTCCCACTTCAATCAGTGAGGTATGAAATGAAGCAATACAAAATAGACATATTAAAAGCTAGTTTTGACAAAACAAACAGGCACGTTTTCATAGACACAAAGAACTGTACTTGCCGGTTTACAAAAAAGACACAAAGTGCTGGAGACAGGAGTAACCCAACGGATCAGGCAGCATGTTGTTTAAGAAGGAACTGCAGATGCTGGAAAATCGAAGGTACACAAAAATACTGGAGAAACTCAGGCAGCATCTCTGGATAATGTGAGTCGGCAGAGATGATGCCTGGCCCTTTAATTGCTCTAGCACGTAGTGTATTTATCTGGCTATTTTCACGATCTGCAAACTTTTGTTATGTACTACAAATCTAGGTCATAGGTTACATGTGTATTTTGCAATGTAAGATCATTAGAACATGAAAAGTTAAAACAAGAGTGGGCTATTTAACTCTTCTGCCTGCTCAATGAAATCATGGTTGACCTTTGACCTTCACTCAGCTTTCCCCCTACCCAATATCCGTTAATTCCATTACTATCCCATACAACCTTCCTTTACCTTGGCTCATTTGACATTTTTATGGCAGGATCAAGCATTCCAGAAAAATGTCAGATGATTGATGCATGGCAGGAGAAGAGTCCGGCTCTGTTTTCCAGACCTCTCAGATGGGCCCAACCAGGATCTAAGGTACCTGCAATCCATCCACCTCTTCTTCCAATATTGTTCCTCTGTTTACTGCATTCTACACACTCCACCATGTGCCAATCGTCCCTGGTCTTTGTCCAACCATCTGGCAATCAAATCCCCGCTTCACCTGTATCTACTTATCACTTGCTAAGCCTTGTCCCACCTGCACTGCTCTTCCAACTTTCTTCTCTCTAATACAATCAATCTGAAGAAGGGTCCTGACCCAAAATTTCACTTATCCATGTTCTTAAGCGATAGAAACATAGAAACATAGTAAATAGGTGCAGGAGTAGGCCATTCGGCCCTTCAAACCTGCACCGCCATTCAATATTGAATTTTAACTATTTATACTGTTCCATCAGAGACTGGATTGTTTTTTTTAGTGTTATTATGTGTGAAGTGTTTTAAATTTCATGTGCGATGCTCCGCTATTCACTGGGAAACGTCTTTTCATTTTGCACTGTACAACTGTTGCTTGCAAGATGACAATAAAGGTTGATTGATTGATTGATTGAATATGATCATGGCTGATCATCCAACTCAGTATCCTGTACCTGCCTTCTCTCCATACCCCCTGATCCCTTAGGCCACATCTAACTCCCTCTTAAATATAGCCAATGAACTGGCCTCAACTACCTTCTGTGGCAGAGAATTCCAGAGATTCACCACTCTCTGTGTGAAAAATGTTTTCCTCATCTCGGTCCTAAAAGATTTCCCCCTTATCCTTAAACTGTGACCCCTTGTTCTGGACTTCCCCAACATCAGGAACAATCTTCCTGCATCTAGCCTGCTCAACCCCTTAAGAATTTTGTAAGTTTCTATAAGATCCCCCCTCAATCTTCTAAATTCTAGCAAGTACAAACCGAGTCTATCCAGTCTTTCTTCATATGAAAATCCTGACATCCCAGGAATCAGTCTGGTGAACCTTCTCTGTACTCCCTCTATGGCAAGAATGCCTTTCCTCAGATTAGGAGACCAAAACTGTACGCAATACTCCAGGTGTGGTCTCACCAAGACCATGTACAACTGCAGTAGAACCTCCCTGCTCCTATAGTCAAATCCTTTTGCTATGAATGCTAACAAACCATTCGCCTTCTTCACTGCCTGCTGTACCTGCATGCCTACTTTTAATGACTGGTGTACCATGACACAGAGGTCTCGTTGCATCTCCCCCTTTCCTAATCGGCCACCATTCAGATAATAGTCTATTAAGATGCTGCCTGGCCCATGGAGTTACTCCAGCACTTTGAGTAAATCTGAATGTTTTGTTGATGTAATTAGTCTTACTTAATGGTAGAACAGGTTCTGAATAATTTAGTTTGGTTCCCGTAAGTTACTGTTTTTTATCATATAACAGTAACTTATAGGAACAGAACCAAATTAGCCTGTTCTACCAGTTTAATTAGGTCACGTTTAATTTAAAACGCCATCCACCTCTTTGCTCTAACAAAAATACGTAAATCTCAGCATTAATATTTTAAATGAACTAACCATCAACAGTTAATTTAGGTATCTTGAAAATCTGCTGCTGATATATATAGTGAATATTTGTTACTCTCTAGGTGTTGCAGAATTTATAATTATGTACAAATTTAATATTTTGCTGTTTCGGTTGAAAGGTTTGGCATTTTTGTGATGTCCACCATGAATTTCTTTAAATTAAACGAAGAGCTAAAGTCAGAAATGTATTTTTCTGCAAGAATAAAGATGTGTTTTAGGTTGCATGGCGTTGTGCTGCTTTAGTTTGGAGCAGCTACTGAGAAGTTTTTCTTCTTGGTATCTTGAGGCTTTGCAATGTTTCGGTAATATAATTACTAGTCTCTTCCATGCTGCTAAATCTACTCAACGTGTTGACCTTACATACTGATAGAACAGGTTCTGAATAATTTAGTTTGGTTCCCGTAAGTTACTGTTTTTAATGGTATAACAGTAACTTACGGGAACATAACTTAATTATTCAGAGCCTGTTCTACCAGGTCACGTTTAAAATGTCACGTTTAATGTATAACGCCATCCACCTCTTTGCCCTAAGAAAAATACGTAAAGGGCCTGTCCCACTTGGGCGACATTTGCGTGTGATTTACGCGACATCCTAAAAATTGGTTGTTGCATCGTGGCGTGGCGCGTGGTGATGCGTGGTGGCGTATGCAACGACGTGCGGTAACGCACGTTGCTTCCCTATCGCCCCAGGATTTTGGAATGTACAAAATCCTCGTGCTCCACCTGCGTGACGTATCCCTTGCGCACGCTACGTACTGATGGCGTACGGCGTACGTGTAGCGCGTGGTGACGCATGGTTACGCACGGTGACGCGCGATCATTGCCTATGCTAATTCATTATGCGTTACCTTACGTCAATGTCCGTAACCATGCATCGCCGCGTACGCCGTCGGCGCGTCATTTGAGCGCTGCACCACGTGATCACCCGGGTATAAAGCACGCCGTGTTTTGAAAATTTTTCACTGGGAAAATCCTTGCCACGGAGATCGGACTAAAATAACAGTACAGTACAAACAACATCGCAATGGCTCCCAAAAGAAGCAGGGCCCTCAAGAGCAAAGCGCGCAACTGTCGTACTACTAGACGATTTTCACGCGGCCTGTCCTGTCGTGTAACTGACGCGCAATTAACGCCCATGTTGGACAGGCCCTTAAGTCTCGGCATTAATATTTCAAATGGATTAACCATCGACAGTTAATTTTGGTATCTTGAATTACCAAAGTTTATATCCCTCATTCTGGTTTCTGCAACAACTGCAACAGCTTTGCCCTCCCATTTAGCCCATGAGTTTCCATTGTGTACTTTCTGTCCTGCCCTACGCAGATTTACAGATCTCTGTTCCATCATCTAACAAATAAGCAAATGTAGGAAAAAAACAGAAGTCACAATATAAATCCTAATTCAGTTGGTGCATATCCATTCCCTGCTTCAAGTTAGTAGCTTGTCTTCAATTCCAAAAAAGTCCTATTTGTATGAAGATGTTTGTATGGAACCTAGTTGAATGCCTTACAGTTGCAGAGTTATAAAGTGTTGAAATAGACCCTTTGGCACAACTTGTCCATGCTGACTGTTGCCTACCCAAGATAGTCATATTTGCTTGCATTTAGCCCATATCTCTCTAAATATTTTCTATCCATGTATCTGTCCAAATGTATCTGTCTTTCAAATGCTGTAATTGTACCCATTTCTGCCACTTCTCCTTGAAGCTTGTTTCACATCGACACCACCTCTGTGTGGAAAAAGTTGCCCCTCAACTCTCCATTACATTTTTTTTCCCCTCTCACCTGGACTCTATGTCCTCTAGTTTGACTCTCTTATTTATGCCCCATAATTATACATACCTCTATAAGGTCCGCCTACCCTCCGGGATAAAGCTGCCATTTATCCAGTCTATAATTTATAAATATTTGCAGAATTTATAAATATAATGAACAATTTAAATATGTTGGTGTTTCGGTTGAAAGGTTTAGCATTTCTGTGATGCTGGATCCACCATGAATTGCTTTAAATTCCACTAAGATCTAAAGTCAGAATTTTATTTTTCTGCAGGAATAGAGATGTGTTTTAGGTTACATGGTGTTGTATTGCTTTAGTTTGGAGCAGGTACTGAGAAGTTTGTCTTCTTGGTATTTTGTGGCTTTGTAAAGTTTAGTTGATGTAATTAGTCTAACATACTGATAGAACAGGTTCTGAATAATTAAGTTTGGTTCCCGTAAGTTATTGTTTTTTATCGTATAACCGTAACTTGCGGGAACAGAACCAAATTATTCAGAGCCTGTTCTACCAGTTTAATTAGGTCGCGGTTGATGTATAACACTATCCACCTCTTTGCCCTAACAAAAATATGTAAGTCTCAGCATTCATATTTTAAATGGACTAACCATCAACAGTTAATTTAGGTATCTTGAATTACTAAAGTTTATATCCCTCATTCTGGAATCTGCTGCTGAAATATATAGTTTAAAAAAGTTCTGAAATCTTTCAATCATGATAATATGTAGAATGAATAACAGTGAACCTATCACAGCCCCCGAGGCACACAGCTGGTCACAGGCTTCAACTATGAAAAGCAACCTTTCACTGCCCCACCCTGTGACATGTACCACCAAGCCAATATTGTATCCAAATGGCCAACTCCTCCTGGATCCCATGTGATCTAACCTTCCACACCCATCAAAGACCTTGTTGGAGTCATTGTAGACAACGTCCACTGGCCTGCTCTTGTCAATCCTCAAGCAATTTAAAAAACCTTTTTTAGACATTCTTAAACACCACATTGAATTTCATTTTGCTAAAAGCACATGCTTTATATTGTAGTCTTTTTACATACAATTTAAAATGATGCAGTTAACATAGGGAAGGTATGATCTTAAGGGACACAATGTGGAGAACTTTAAATAAGATGTGTGGGGCATTTTCTTCATGCAGAGAGTGGTGGGTAGCTGGAATGCACGGCCCGGGATGGTGATGGAAGCAGATACGACAGAGGCATTTAATGGGCTTTTAGATTAGCACATGGATATGCAGGGAATGTAGGGCTATGGATCTTGTGCAGGCAGAAGGGATTGGTTAAATTTGTCATTGTGTTTGGCACAGAGATCTTGGGCCAAAGAGATGGCCTGTTTCTTGTCTGTACTGTTGCATGTTTAATGTTCTTTCTGAAAACAGAAATCCCTAAAAAGATTTTAAAAATCCAATGTTTCTAATCCAAATGTATGAAATCAATCACTTAATATAAAATGAAGCCCATTGTCCATGTACTCTCTTTAATAACATGAAACTATGAACAGGTGCTGGTCGACATGGACTTTGTGGGCCAAAGGGGCTGATTCCATGTTGTATCTCTAAACTAAACTAAAAACTACGTTAATCTAAGACTGACCTATACTCAACAGTATTGTGTCCCACTGTTATGTAATGACAGACCTGCAGTTACAGACTGTACCCCACTTGTACACAGCAACAGCCCTGTAACCACCTTTGTTTGATGCCAGAGTTCCACAGAGGAAAACCAATACTCCATCCTTACCATTGTTACACGCTCCCAGCCCTCTTCCCACTAGTGTTACGGAATGGCGTACCTGTACTGACCAGTACCTAACCTTACATTATAAACCATTACATTACAATGGTTCCAAGTCGCAGTCATAACATCGCAAGCGACTTAGAACCACATTTCTATAGAAAAGGCAGAGCGAAAGTTTAAGACCAATGAACTTTCATCAAAACTGAAATTGGGTAACGAGAAGAGAACAGAAGGGAAGGTGGAAGATGATATTCCAAACAGGCAAGATTCAATGATAATGTAATCCAAAATTAAAATGGCAGAATTGAGGATTATATGAAATTGGTGCATTCAGCATTGAGTTGAGGAGATCATAATGTTCTGAGGTGCTGATCCTTGAGAGCCTTGAGCACAAAGTGCTGGAGCTGGGTCTGAAGAAGGGACCCGACCCAACATGTCACCATCCTTTGTCTCCAGTCATGCTGCCTGACCCACTGAGTTACTCCAGCATTTTGTGTCTATCCTCAGCATAAACCAGTTTCTTTCCACACACTACTTTGAGCCTTACTGGAATAATGCAGGAGAATGATGAGATCAGATTGGGAGTGAACGGAAGAATTAAAGTTAAAGGTGATACTATGCATGAGATGATTCAAATATCTGAAGGTGACTGAGGCAGGAATGAATATTTTGACAATAACTGAGTTGAGATCAGGATAAAGGGTGACACTGAGAGATGCAGAAGCAAATGATCATTTTGGCAGAGAGAAATGCACAAAAATGGTCAGAACTGTCTGTATCATTGATTGAGAGCACAGGAATAACACTGAACGCACGTCTACTCCACGGGGAGTCCCCTCGATGCGGCTGTAAAGTGGCTGCAGCCCAATTGTTTGCCTCGCCTTTTTAAAAAGTTTATGTTCATAAAGTGAATTTTGGTTGTCAGGTGGCTGCAGCTCAATTGTTTCCCTCTCCTTTTTAACAAGTTTGTGTTCACAAAATGAATTTTGGTTGTCAGGTGGTTGCAGCTCAATTATTTGCCTTGGCTTGGCTTTTAAAATCATTGCAACAGTTGGATGCCAGCCCAAGAATCCATTTGGCCCACAATGTCTATACTAGCCCTCTGGAAACCAATACCTTTGGCCCGCAACACCCATACTAACGCACCAGAATACCCCCCTGAGCCAGGTTTAATAGCCTGATGGCTGTGGGGAAGTAGCTATTCCTGAACCTGGTTGTTGCAGTCTTCAGGCTGCAACACCACTGGGAAAGAAAATCCATTAGTGCGGATGCAGTGGGAGGAAAGGGAAGAAAGATGCCTGTAAGAAAAAAACTCAGGGTGGGGGTTGAAAATGTGAAATATGTAGTGCACAGTAGCATAACAAAGGTTTTAAAGGAGGATGGAATATGGTGGCATGCTTGACCGTAAATTATCAGAGGAATAGACGAGAGCAAGATGTAATTTGGAATGGGAATCGCACCAAGAAATTAAATAGTAACTGCCAGAAAGTATAAGGTGGTGAGGAAGGTTAAGTAACTGGCAAAGCACAGTCATTGTATTGTTATACTGCTGAGTTTGAATTTAATTAAAACATTTTGATTGAAAGTTGTGCAAAGAAGCACAATTTATCAGCTGCAAAGGTCATTCAACAAACAGATTGCTTTGAAACTGACAATATAAATTATTCCTGGTAAAATCACAATGCCATACAAAATTAGTAATATCAAGTATATAGATATAGAGAAAGGCACAAAAGGTTTGCAATGGATTATGGAAATAAATTATGAATGTGAACCAGCCCTATTACTCGTTCATGATACAGGCAAAAATGAATTACTTGCAATCTTATGGATTTACAGTATCTACTCAGTTTATTCATTACAATCTACCTACCCTTCTAATATAGTTATTATTGAAAGCATATATGACCGTAATTGCATTTAAAATTTCAAAAGCAGCTTCATATTGTCCAGTTTTTGACTTCTGGTATCTTGTAATATGCTAGTTTGTGGGAAGAATTTAGATTATGATACCATTATGCCCCTGTCCCACTTAGGAAACCTGAACGGAAACCTCTGGAGACTTTGCGCCCCACCCAAGGTTTCCGTGCGGTTCCCGGAGGTTGCAGGTGATTGTCGGAGGTTGCAGGTAGTGGAAGCAGGTAGGGAGACTGACAAAAACCTCCGAGAACCGTACGGAAACCTTGGGTGGGGCACAAAGTCTCCAGAGGTTTCTGTTCAGGTTTCCTAAGTGGGACAGGGGCATTACTGTTACAGTTTGTTGAAAATGTATTGATTTTGGATATTTGGCTTGGCACTGCAGATTGAACAGAGTATGAGATCTCTGTGAAAGAACAAGCAGATCTGCTATTGAGGAGGAAAGAGATCTGTGTACCATTAACTAAGTAGTGGCAGATACGATAGTAGGATATAAGTGACTTTTAAGAAGCTTTTAGACAGGCACAGGTACAGTGGATGGGGTGGATATGGATCACCCCGCAACAGAAACTAGTTTTATTTCACATATATGACAGTTCACATTCAAAGTTATCAAAAGATAAGAATTAAAAGTTAGGCTATTTCTTCACTGCAGAATTATTTTATGGAAAAGTTATTTCTGTGACTGACACTTGGTGGATATAAGAATTTATTTTCTACAGACTAAATCCATATCCAGACTGTGAAACCTTTCCTAAATATTGTATTCATCTGTAAATCATTCACTTAGTTTAGGAGCTCACTGCACTTCCACATCCTGTAGGATTTATAACAGTTAGCTTCTTAGTTATTATGGCTGCATTCCTATGATACTCCATAATGGTTTAAAAGGGTATATTTTAAGTAGCATTCATGCAAATTTAGGATTAAAATAACAAACAGAAATGTCAGATCAATTATGCGAATACAAAGCATCCTTTACTTTGCCACAGATTGTAATAAACAGTTTGGAATGCAAAATGCTGGAGTAGCTCAGCAAGTCAGGCAGTATCTCTGGGGAACGTTTTGGTTAGGACCCTTCTTCAGTGCTTGTGAAATAAGAGAGGAAAATATTTTTTGATGTTGGTTAATAGGCATCCAGAACTGAAAGACGTCACGTTACTCCACCATTTTGTGTTTTGCTTAAGGTTCTAGCTGCATCTGCAGCTCCTTGTGTCTCCAATTTCACGCTTTTCCCTCGTTCAAAATTTGAATGCTCTTTAAGACACCTTTAACATTATGAATGGTGTAGTTCTGCGAAGCTAACATCATTAATATTAACAATTATATCACTGATGTTTCCAGATTACAACAATTTGTTTACCACGAATGAACAATTTAACAGTGGAGGCCGTCATTGGGGATTTTTAAGGCGGGGATTAACAAACAATTGATTAGTAAGGATGTCAAGCGTTATGGGGAGAAGGCAGGAGAATGGGGTTGAGAGGGAAAGATAGATCAGCCGTGATTGAATGATGGATGGGCCAAATGGCCTGTTTCTTCACCTATGACATGAACTTATGAATTTACGATGTGTTGCTCTACTTTCCCATTTGCAACTCCCCAGTACAGAAGCAATCTACCCCAGCCTGGAGAAATACCTGGGTGATTTGGACATGTAGCTGAATATATATGTTTCATACAGACACTAATTAACCCATTCAGAAAATTTGTCTCCCCTTGACAGTACTTTTGCTGAGCAGACCTCTCTATCCTCTGGTATTAATATCTCGTGGGTTACAATTGATCAACAACTCCACAAGAGTAGTCATAAAAACACCATAGCTACAAGGGCACGCAAAGCACTGGTTATCCGGCAGTGATAATTCATCTCATCTCACTAATTGTAAAGCACAAATCAAATGGAATACCCTGTGGTTCCCCAGACGAGTGCAGCGCCAACAGCACCCAAGAGGTCCAGCACAAAGATCTTAGAGCAGAGCACTCTGCTCTAAGATCTTTGGTCCAGCACTACTGACAACAATGTAACGTAACTGATAGGCCCTTCACCCCACAACCTAAACATCCATCGTACTTCATCAATGGCTGCAGTAAGGGCTACCTAAAAATGAATTCTAACATACTTGTAAGCCTTCTTTGATTGCGCACACAAAAAACCCAGGCCCCCAATTGTCCAGAGGACAGAAACATGCAAATAGACTTCCCTCCAAGTCATACATCACCCTAGCTTGGAAATATATTACTGTGAATTCATTGTTGCCGAATCAAATCTGGAACATCTTACCTCTGGAGCACTGTAAAAGTACCTTCACCATATGGACTGCTAATGTTGAAAATAGATGTTCACCATTGTCTTCTCAACCACTGATGGTCATTACTGTAAATGTAGCAATGCTACAACATTTTGAGATTTTAAAAATCAAGTCTGCATTTTATCCCATCAGATAAAGCATAAAAATAAGTTTAATTTAACAACTAATTCACTTTCATATCTTCAGTATTAAAAATGTTATGGCCATTTTCATACTCGGAAATTAGCATCTTGTTCCCTATTGCTTTTCCATTGACTTAACACAAAAGCTGTGATCGAGGACAGTCAAAAGCCCATAACTTTCTTAACAATTAAGAGAACTGAATGAAAGTTTCAGTTATTATAGATTGAAGCATTCTGAAACAAACATAAACCATCTTACTTGGATGACCTGAAATTAAAGCATATAATTAGTTAATTACTTAATTGTAGTCAATCACAAAATTGACCGTTGTGACGGAATAATAATAAGCACCCAGACTGCCTTGAAAATTCAAAAATGTGATATTCTCAAGATCAGAACTTTAATATTATTATATTATATGCTGTAAGTCTGTAACAGATAGGTAAATAAATTACAATTTCTAGCAATATACCAAGTCTTTATGGAGAAGATCAGTTGCTAGCTGGTACATTGGCATATCATAATCAGTAGCATCATCATACTCCTCAGATTGGAATCAATAAGCAAGTCTGTACACCTTGTTTTTCCTCAACTTTTCAATTTTGGCATTGTAAACTACAGGTTTTTGCTCTTCAAACCACGCATGACATGCCTTCCTGCCCACTACTTTCCCATTAAGAATGTCCTGTAGATTCCATTTCTTAAGAAAAGGATATAGCCTAAGTATCCAAATAACAAACTAATCCCATTCACACAAGAATTCACAATATAACATGATTTTTAAATCTCAGTCATGACTTTATATGTCAGATGGAAGGAATTTGATGTTTAATTCCCATAAATTAATTTAGAAACATCTGCTCAATATAATCAAAATTTTAATTTTTTTGCACAATACATGGGACTAAAACTGATATTTAGTATAAAAATATTGACTATGGGTAGACAATAACACAAAATATAGATGATTTAGATGCTCTTATGACATGATTGTCAGAACTGCAGCGCTGCTGAAGGTAAGTACATGTGTAACATCACTAGTAAATGCTGGGCTTACCTGCACCCGCATTCCATCGCTCAATTAATAAAATGTGACAACATCAGTGCAAAGTTCCCATTGGGCCAATTGAGCCACTTAGTCATAAATCAAAGGCCACCAATGTTCTTGAGACTTCACTGTCAAAAATGTAGTGCTGCTGTAAGACATATTATGTTTCTCTGAAGGTAATCACTCTCATACATTATGTGTCTGACCATCATACTTTTATAGGACATTACTCATATGGCTTTGTATCTATTTGCACAATAGCATGATTTAGGTAATTAGCAAAACAGTGAGCAGTCTGAAGAAGGATTTCGGCCCGAAACATTGCCTATTTCCTTCACGCCATAGATGCTGCCTCACCCGCTGAGTTTCTCCAAGCATTTTTGTCTACCTTCGATTTTCCAGCATCTGCAGTTCCTTCTTAAACAAGCTACAAATGGTTGCTGTCTCGTGAAAATAATAAATTAAGCACCAGGGCTTTCACTTTGATTGTCATATTTTACATCAAAACATAGGAAGAAGAACATTCCCAACAACTTGTAAACTAAATTAAACTTGTAATCCAAATTCAGGGAGGCACAGTGGTACCGCAGTAGAGTTGCTGCCTTACCACGCCAGAGGTTCCATTCTAACTATGGGTGCCATCTGCACGGGGTTTGTATGTTCTCCCTGTGACCACGTGGTTTTTATCTGGGTGCTCCGGGTGCCTCCCACACTCCAAAGACATGCAGGTTTGTAGGTTCATTGGCTTCTGTAAATTGTAAATTCTTCATAGTGTGTAATAATAGTGCTTGTGTACAGGGTGATTGCTGGCCGACGTGGACTCAATGGGTCAAAGGGCTTGTTTCCATGCTGTATCTCCAAAGTCTAAATCAGTCATTTGTCTTTTAATCTGCTTTTCTTCAACTTCAGAATGGTAGATGATAATTTCTGTAAATCAGTCAGAATTTAGCTACATTAGTATTTTGTGGCAGGAGTTTGGCTGTGTTTAATATAATTCAGAAACATCCTGGTGTGAATATTAAAGCTGAGTATAGTAAGTATGGTAAGGAAAGCAAAATATGTGTCATTACCTGAAATGTTTAAAAGAGAGAGATGTTGTTGTCAATGTTGGGCAGGTTAGGATAGATATTAGTGTTATTGTTGAAAAGGACAAGGATGTAATCAGGTGTGAACATTGTAATTTGTCGTTTGTAAATTGGATTCTTTAACAGATCAGGTAGTGCTTGGGAGGAAATTAATGAGATTGTGGAGAAGCCACTTTAGCCCACAATAATCCTTTGTAGCCTTTGTAAATTGCACCTTGTGTGCAGGGAAGTGAATGCGAACATGGGATAACATGGAATTAATGTGAACGGATGATCAATGGTCGGCATGGACTCAGTGGGCCAAAGGGCCTGTTTCCATGCTGTACCTCTAAATTAAAAACTAAACTAATCTACTTGTTTAAACAATAACATTAACGTGCAAAACAATGCTTACAAAGTTACTTTGTTTAATCGATACAAATTATCTCCACAAGCAAGCAAAAATAATGAATGTATGATGCTAAGGCAGTTATCTTCAAGGGAGTTTCATTTTGCAGTTTTACTTTTATGAAAAGCATTTCCTGTCCCTGCCTGTCAACCCAGAGAAAGCTAACCTGACTTTTACATTCACTGCTTCATAGTGAGGCTGATTATTGTTAACGCTGTGGAGAAAAATCTATTAACCACCACCATTCATGGGCACACTTTAAAAAAAAGTCACTATATATGAAAGCCATATGCTATGTCGCTCTTCCAGGGAGATGCTAAATGCATTTCGTTGTCTCTGTACTGTACACTGACAATGACAATTAAAATTGAATCTGAATCTGAATCTGAATCTGAATCTGAAGCCGAGAATAAAATTAACTATATTTCCCAAATAATTTGTGTGGAATTATCAAAAATCTTACAGGATGACAAGTTTATGTGAGCGTGTTGTGTGGGATGTGCAGAAATGTATAGGGCAGAGCCGTGTCAGAAATTAAACCATTATTATTTATGGTTAAAATACTTGAAAATGACATGTAGAGGAGACTTTCTCCTAACCAAGATTCATCGATATTTCTATAGAAGAGTTGATTCTCTTATCCTTTTGTTCACTTCGTTTTTGTCTGAGAAGATGCAATAACATCAATTGTTGCCAATTATCATACTGATGGGCTCCATTGTAAGTAAGTAAGTAAGTTTTATTTATATAGCACATTTTAAGTAAACTCGCATTGACACCAAAGTGCTTTACATAAAATAAATACTAAGTTTCCATACAAACCATAGAAAAAGGTTAAAAAAAATAAGAAAAAATGGACAAAACACATTATAGAGTTCAACACAAACGTCCCCCCACAGCAGAATCAAAAATGTCCACTGTGGGGAGGGGCGCCAGAAAGTTAAGTCCTCTTCCTCTGTGAAACACCCGAGGTCGGGGCCCATTTGTGGCCTTGCAGCCAGTCTGATAATTTTCAGGGCCCTCTTGCCGTGAAGATGGAACTCCGGCGTTGGGTGAAACATTCCTCAGCGGCTTGGAAAGTCTGGAGCGGCTGCCTCCTCCCCGGAGACCGGGGCACTCGTAGCCCTCAGGCCGCGCCGATTGGAGCTCTGACCCCGGCGAACTCGATCCCAGGCTCCGCAGCGCTCCAAATCCAGCGCCACCCGCGGCCGGACGCCCGCAGCCACAGCTCCGCGATGTTGGGAGTCGGCGGCCACAGCGCTCCGGAGCTTACCGCACGGTGACCCGGTAAGGCATCACCCGCTCCATGATGGTGTCCCAGCGCTGCACCACCGCCGCCGAAGCTGTAGTCCCGGCCGGTCCCGACAGGAAACGCCGCTCCATTCTCGATGGTAGGCCACGAGGACGGGGCGAAGAAGCAGCTCGGAGGGATGCTGCCTCTCCGACCAGGTAGGCGACTAAGAAATAAAGTTTCCCCTTTCCCCAACCCCACCCACCACATAAAAGACCTCCAACTAACATTTTTTGACAGGACTTAAAATAAAAAAAGATGAAGAGACGGACTGCGGGCAGGCTGCCATACACAGACGGCGCCCACTCCTGCACATCCGCCATACACTATAGTCATTTAATAATCAATGCATAGATTGTGCATCTTTACCTTCGTATCTAGTATTAATTAATATAACAGAATAGTAAAATTAGTGGTGGTAAGTTAACAAGGGATACAGGAAAATAAAATATTTTGTTCTCAGAAAGAACTTCGGTTGTACAGTCACTGTTAAAATTTGATTTTTAATTTCCCAATATGGGTTACATTATTTTTCCAGAGTAGGAATTAATCAACCACATATACTCACTCAAAAGCTGCGTTTGAATTCTGATTGTTATTTTATTTTAAACACTGAAAGGGAATCATTGTGTGACCACAATTACCTCAATTTGCCTCAAGCAGCATATGACATGTTTGTAAAACACTGCCTGGTGAATGGCATAGACTCATTTCAATCTATCAGCACATTGAAATCTGAAATGCTGCTGCTTTCGCTGCTAAGTACTTTAACCCAAGTGGGGACAGCACAGTAGATACATCTTTTGGGAACAGGAAGTGGGCAGCTTTTCATGTGGCAGGAAATCAATGAACTGGGCATAAATTGTATCCATAAACCCATTTCAGCTGAGACAAACCAGGTCCCTCTTGTTCTGTGACACACAATGGGCGTAAAATGGAACAATTTAAATGATTTACTGTGTACGGTTTCCTTGACGTCAATTTATGACTCCGAGAAATTCTTCATCCTTTGTAATTTCTCGCTGCTTCTCAGGAGGGAGTCCAAGGATGGATATCCTAATTTAACTGTTTCATTATTATTTTAATGTATCTAGATGGCTGTTTACAAGATTAATGAAGGTACACAAAATTGCTGGAGAAACTCAGCGGGTGCAGCAGCATCTATGGAGCGAAGGAAATGGGCGACCTTTCGGCCCGAAACCCTTCTTCAGACTGATAGGGGGTGGGGGGGGAGAAGGAAGGAAAAAGGGAGGAGGAGGAGCCCGGTGGGCAGGGGGATGGGTTAAGGAAGGGGAGGAGACAGCAAGGGCTGGCAAAATTGGGAGAATTAATGAGATGGGTACATGCTCAACATTTGTGTTTAAAACATAAGATACAGAGTAAACGCACAGAATCTTTTGCCCAGCGTAGGGGAACCAAGGGCCAGAAAACATTGGTATAAAGTGAGGGGGGGAAAGATTTAATGGGAAACTTAGGGGTAACTTTTTTACACAAAGGGTGGTGGGTGTATGGAACGAGCTGCCGGAGGAGGTAGTTGAGGCATGTACGATTGCAACATTCAAGAAATATTTTGACAGGTACATGGATATGACAGGTTTAGAGGGATATGGGCCAAACGCAAGCAGGCGGGTCTAGTGTAGATGGGATATGTTGGCAGGTGTGGGCAATGTGGGCTGAAGGGCCTGTTTCCACTCCGTTATTCTATGATTCAGTAATAGAAACATTAGGAAAGAAATTTCACCCCCAGTTAGCTGAGATGCCAACAACTAATATACCAACAATGATATAGACAATAGGTGCAGGAGTAGGCCATTCGGCCCTTCGAGCCAGCACCGCCATTCAATGTGATCATGGCTGATCAGCCCCAATCAGTACCCTGTTCCTGCCTTCTCCCCATATCCCCTGACTTTGCTATTTTTAAGAGCCCTATCTATCTCTCTCTTGAAAGCATCCAGAGAACCTGCCTCCACCGCCCTCTGAGGCAGAGAATTTCACAGACTCACCATTCTCTGTGAGAAAAAGTGTTTTGTCTTCTTCGTTCTAAATGGCTTACTCCTTAGTCTTAAACTGTGGCCCCTGGTTCTGGACTCCCCCAACATCGGGAACGTGTTTCTTGCCTCTAGTGTGTCCAAACCCTTAACAATGATTCCCTCTCATCCTTCTAAACTCCAGAGTGTACAAGCCCAGGTGCTCCATTCTCTCAGCATATGACAGTCCCGCCATCCCGGGAATTAACCTTGTAAACCTACGCTGCACTCCCTCAATAGCACGAATGTCCTTCCTCAAATTAGGGGACCAAAACTGTACACAATACTCCAGGTGTGGTCTTATTAGGGCTCTGCACAACTGCAGAAGGACCTCTTTGCTCCTATATCCGATTCCTCTTGTTCCAACATGCCATTCGCTTTCTTCACTGCCTGCATGCTTACTTTCATAGACTGATGTACAAGGACCCCCAGATCCCGTTGTACTTCCCCTTTTTCCAACTTGACGCCATTTCGATAGTAATCATGTGTTTGCTACCAATGTGGATAACCTCACATTTATCCGCATTAAACTTCATCTGCCATGCATCTGCCCACTCCCCCAACCTGTCCAAGTCACCCTGCATTCTCATAGCATCCTCCTCACAGTTCACACTGCCACCCGGCTTTGTGTCATCTGCAAATTTGCTAATGTTACTTTGAATCCCTTCATCCAAATCATTGATGTATATTTTCTATTATGGACTCGCTTCATATAATAAAATAATACAAATACATTCTCACACTAAATCTTGATCCTGTTTGAGAAGCATGGACTCCAAAGTCAGTGACAAGCAATGCAGTGGATATTTACAAGGTTGTTTTCATCTTCAGATAAGTACTACAAGGAAGCTTTAAAATGGCTGCATATATTTAAAGTGAGTCTTTCAGATTTTCAAAAGGTTGCAAAGCTAAGTATTACGATAATAAGTATGTAGTTGGGAACCTGAGAAGGTCAGCTTTTTAAATCAGAGTAACTTAGTTTTCATATGGTGTTGTAGATAGAAATGGAACACCACCGATCCATGCACCATACATCTGATTTCCTCAATCTTAATGTGACTACCAGTAATACAAACAGCATCTGGGTCATCCACATTTGAATTATTTTTATTATTTTATTATATAAAGCGAGTCGACATTAGAAAATATATTGTTGTTGGTATCTCAGCTTACTGGGGGTGACATTTCTTTCCTGAAGTTTCTATTACTGAATCATAAAATCATAGAATCATAGAGTCTTACAGTGTGGAAAGAGGCCCTTCAGCCCAACTTGCCCAAACCAGCCACCATGTCCCAGCTGCACTGGTCCCACCTGCTTGCGTTTGGCCCCTAGCCCTCTAAACCTGTCCTATCCACATTATTGGATTCATACTATGGAAATTTGTTAGTACAGTATCTAGCTCTACTGAAATCTAACCACTGCTAAAACCCCATTTCAACCTCACAAAAGGACAATGTAAGTACTGCCCATCATTGAGGCTTCTTCACATCTGTTTACAGGAGATGGAAGCAACATATATCTGTAATAATGAAAGAGCGTTCACGTCGCGGCCCTGTTTTCACCAATCTTCCCACCAACACACACAAGAAGCGCAAAACGGTCACCACTGTATGCAGATGCCGCAAAGTGTGTTCAGCTCTGGCTGGACAACTTCTAATCTTGTGTGTGGACTCGATAAGAAGAAGAAGATCTGGAATGCTGCTTCGATATTTTTACTCAGCAGTGGTAAGGATTTTAAGACACAATAGATTGTTACATTGAGAAAGAGAAAGCACATCTTCTCCCCTGCTGCAAACAAACAGTTGGAGTAAACCAAAATGTGGAAACAAAGAAGTGCAGAAGCTGGTTTATACCAAAGATAGATGCAAAGTTAGCGGATCAGGCAGCATCTCTGGAGGAAAAGCATAGGTGACGTGGACATTAAAGCAGGAAACAAAAGGTTGGCTCCCAGAGAATAAAAAAACAAAGCAAGCAAAACAGAATGACAGGAGTAATATCTTTTGTGGCTGAATTCAGTTTGACAAATCAAATCATAATTTCCAGAGAAAAAGGAAGCCACAACGGCAGTAGATCTGAACAGCAAAAGACCAAACCTGATAGCAACAAAATATTGGCCTAATAGAAGCTACTGCTAGAGCGTTTGATGAAGAAAGAAAGCTTAGGAGACCTGGTAAAAAAAATAAGCCTACATCCAGAGAATGTATTGATACTGAATCTTCATCAACTTCAACTTCATTAGGCTGACTACCCGAGTTAACCCGATCAAGAGTTTCATTCAACTTCTACATCACCATACGACCACAAATTGAATGACTGTAGCAAAAAGGTCAGGAGGCAAAAACACTGTAATACACTCGACTTTACCAATGATCTAACTGGTGATTCAGTGGAGCAGCTGTTTGCTGCAGTTACATTGGTCTAAGTGATCTGCTTTCATCTTTAGACGGCAATGAGGTCTCAAGTCTCTTTGGATAAAAATAGGTCTGACACTGGCACCTCGAATTCCTACGCAGCTTCCCTTCGGGACTCTAACCCAGAAAACCGATGCAAAGAGGATTTGCAGCAGCATCATTAATGAAGACTTTAGCTCGCACATGGCAAAGACGTGCGGAGTTTGTATATTAATTGGCTTCTGAAAATTGTCTCTAGTGTGTAGGGAGTGGATGTGAAAGTGAGATAACATAGAACTAGTATGAACGGGTGATCAATTATCAGCGTGGACTCAGTGGGATGAGGGCCATGTTTCCATGCTATATCTCTAAACTAAACAATGGCCAAATTCACATCAAAATGTAAAGATTCATCCATGGTGCACCATCTGATTATAGTTCGGGTCAAAGCTATCTAATGTATGAATGAGAAACCTTCTGGTTGAAAAATAGTTTTCGTACGATTTTAGCATCCAGAGCATCGCATAAGAGCAACTCATTGTTTCTTGAACGTAGATGAAGTCAGTAACCTAACCAGATCTCTGTGTCCATGTTGCCTGGAGATCTCTAAGCAAGGAAAAGGAAATTAGCCCTTCTCTCGTTGAGCAGAAGGCACCCCAGGTCTCTTTTATGTAACAGAAATCTCCACATTGGGAGGAACTTGCATTTATCATGTTACCTGAACTGACCAGAGTTTCAGATGATAGTAATAAACAAAGCAATTCAGGCATGTCTGGTTTACTGTGCACAGAATAACCCCACTGCGAATGAAATGTGTTGGAATGGCTCAGTGTTTTCTCCTTACACTGTATCTGGTTTCTAAATGTCCTACACACCTGACATAGGACATCAACGCAGAAGTCACAACCGAAGAGACCAGATATGAATTTCTGGTCACCACTGACTCTTCTTTAACGACCAAATGTGACAAGTCAGTTAGGCTACAAATGGAGCACTTGAATGGTCAAGACATAGAAGGCAACAGGACTGGTGCTGGAAACAAGGGATTACTGTGGAGGATACTTGATGGCATGTCATGGCGCTCTGAAGCTGCTGATTAACTCTTCACTCATTGACTCCATGACAACGCACCATTGTAAACATCAGGAAAACAAAGCATTTTAATAGCGTTGGCACTTAACCATTTTTCCTGAGGATGAATATCAGTACAAGTGTATTCTTCACTTTTAAATTAGTTTTTTTTTCAAAACACCAGGCTCCATCAATATAAGCTTTAAATACATAAAGGCTTCCTAAATCAATCCTATTACATTTTCAAACAAGAAAGGATGCCATTCAATCAATTTGTGGAGGTTATATATAATTAGTATCATTAGAACTACAGTACATATCATGGACGCTGGAACCTTGGCAATGTAAATATTGTGCTTCATTTTCTTTCTTTTTACTCTATTTTCATCTGCACCTTGGAGAAAAACCTAAAGTAATACAATCAGCTCTCTTCCCCTGCATCCTGAAATGTAGTGCAGATGGACAATTTATTAGAAAGGTGCTCCTCACAACAAAAAAATCTTGCCCACGTCTTTCTTTTCCATCTTTCTCTCCCCTACTACAATCAGTCTGAAGAAGGGTCCCGATTGAAATTGCCATCTATCCATTCACTCCGCAGATATTGATTGACCTGCTAAGTTCCTCCAGCATCTTTTATCTGGCTCAAATACTTGAATTGGCTCTTTATGTACAACTTTACTATTGATTGTGTAAAGAAACATTCTTCATCTTTCCTTGGGAATTTGTGGTTTTCCAGCAAATGCAGCTCAAAACAGGTAAGCACTAAATCTACAGCTGTGAGTGACTGAGACTGCAATTTAAAGCTCCTGGTATTGAATTTCCATGCCTTCCCTTCCCAGTGTTAACACAATCGGAACATTGTCCAGTTTTGCTGTGAGTGCATATTCATTGACCAAAGCTGCTAAAACAGTGCAGAATACAGTACAAAGGAGAATGCCTAATCTTAATACCTACTGTAGGTTCCCCTCCATTGAGTCTGTCCAAAGCAAGCGCTGTCTGCGGAGGGCGCTCAGCATCACCAAGGACTGCTCTCACCCCAACCATGAACTGTTTACCCTCCTACCATCCGGGAGGCGTTACAGGTCTCTCCGTTGCCGAACCAGCAGGTCGAGGAACAGCTTCTTTCCGGCGGCTGTCACTCTACTCAACAACGTACCTCGGTGACTGCCAATCACTGCCTGGACACTTATTATTATTTATTCAAATCGTTTGCTATGTTGCTCTTCCAGGGAGATGCTAAATGCATTTCGTTGTCTCTGTACTGTACACTGACAATGACAATTAAAATTGAATCTGAATTGAATCTGAGGTTACAGTCATCAGAAAACAAATATATACAAAAATGTCAAATCGTCGTTTGATCTTGTTGTGAACCTTGAGAATTCAGTTGTTTGAATCTGACTTTGTCCTATTATTATTTTAACGTAGATTATCTATCCAAACAAATGAAGGAAGGAAAATCCTTAAGACTCCAAAGCCATCATTTATCCTCTGTTGCAAATCAGAAGTATCTCATTGAAAGCACACAACCACATAAAGAAATTATGAAGTCTCTGACTGAACAACTCCTCATCATTCACTTCAAAAGGTATGGAAATCTGAAAATATATTACCATCTTTCACCAAAGACCCACTTGTAAGTAAATATGTTCAGTCTCTTGATGATTTTATCCTAACAATAACCTAGTCAATTAGATGCCAGTATTTAAGCCATGGATGCATCCAAGAAGTTTGGTGATAATTTGGTTGACAAAAGATGGTGTTGGCTATGATTAGGCCCTGCATGTTGCACAGAACCTGCATGTTGCACAGGTAGTCGCCATCTTATCTTCTAAGATGGCGCCCACCTGCGGCGACATTTTGCGAACGGCACTAAGAAAAACAGTAAGATACAGCAATTATGAACTCACCTGCATCAGCAAATCCACTGGAATCAACGCCGTAATAAAGATATGTGTGGAGGACTGCATCCCTACACCTTCAGAATGTTTCCCAATCAGATGCCTTGGATGAACTTTGAGATCTGCACTCTTCTGAAGACCAGACACCGGGCATTCATGTCTGATGATACAGTGGTCTACAAGAAGTCCAGATACGACTTTGGTAAGGCCATCAAAAAGGCCAAAAGGGACTTCAGCTCCAAACTGGAGGATGAGACAGATGTTCGGCAGCTGTGGCGGGGCCTGAATGCAATCACCTCCTAGAAGGCGAAATCAAGAAGTAGCTCGAATGTCGGCGAAACATCACTCCCTGATGAACTTAATGCGTTTTACGCACACTTAGATAGGGTGAACACTGATGTGCCTTCTCGAGCCCCCATTCGCTGTGATGGTATTTCAGACTCAGTCACAGAGGGCGACGTGAGAAAATCTTTCAGTGGGGTGAACCCTCGAAAAGCACCTGGACCTGATGGTATACCCGGCCGTGTTCTAAAAACCTGTGTGGACCAACTGGCTGGTGTTTTACAGACATTTTCAAACTCTCACTTCTGAGGTCTGAGGTCCCCACCTGCTTTAAAAGGGCATCAATTATACCAGTGCCCAAGAAGAGCAAGGTGACGTGCCTCAACGACTATCGACCAGTGGCACTAACGTCGGTGGTGATGAAGAGCTTTGAGAGGTTGATCATGGAGCAAATCAATTCCTACCACGACAAAAACCTGGACCCACTGCAGTTTGCCTACCGCCACAACAGATCAACGGTGGATGCGATCTCGCTGGCTCTGGACCACTTAGACAACAAAAACTCATGTCAGGCTGTTATTCATTGATTACAGCTCGGCATTTAATACAATCATCCCCTCCAAGCTGATTACCAAGGTCTCAGAACTGGGTCTCTGCGCATCCCTCTGCAATTGGATCCACGACTTCCTCATCCACAGACCACAGACTGTACGTATTGGTGGAAATGTGTTAGTCTCGATAACAATCAGCACGGGTGCACCTCAAGGCTGCGTGCTCAGCCACCTGCAGTACTCACTCTATACTCATGACTGCATAGCAGGTCATAGTACGAACTCCATCATCAGTTCACTGACGACACCACTGTTGTGGGACGAATCACTGATGGGGATGAGTCAGAGTATAGAAGAGAGATCGACCGATTGGCCATATGATGCCAGCATAATAACCTGGCTCTCAACACCAGCAAAACCAAGGAACTGATTGTGGAGGTTAGACAGAAAAGCTGGAGAAACTCAGCGGGTGCAGCAGCATCTATGGAGCGAAGGAAATAGGCAACGTTTCGGGCCGAAACCCTTCTTCAGACTGATCGGGGGTGGGGGTGGGGGTGGGTGGGGACAAGAAAGGGAAAAGGAGGAGTAGCCAGAAGGCTGGAGGGTGGGAGGAGACAGCAGGGGAGCTGAGGAAGGGGAGGAGAAAGCAAGGACTAACAGAATTGGGAGAATTCGATGTTCATGCCCCGGGGGTGTAGACTCCCCAAACGGAATATGAGGTGCTGTTCCTCCAATTTCCGGTGCTGCTCGCTGTGGCCATGGAGGAGACCCAGGACAGAGAGGTCGGAGGCGGACTGGGAGGGGGAGTTGAAGTGCTGAGCCACCGGGAGGTCAGCTTGGTTATTGCGGACCGAGCGGAGGTGTTCGGCGAAACGATCGCCCAACCTCCGCTTGGTCTCACCGATATAGATCTGCTGGCATCTAGAGCAGCGGACGCCATAGATGAGGTTGGAAGAGATGCAGGTAAACCTCTGTCGCACCTGGAACGATTGCTTGGGTCCTTGAACGGAGTCGAGGGGGGAGGTAAAGGGACAAGTGTTGCATCTCTTGCGGTTGCAAGGGAAAGTGCCCGGGGAGGGGGTGGACCGAGAGGGAAGGGAAGAATTGACAAGGGAGTTATGGAGGGAGCGGTCTTTGCGGAAGGCAGATATGGGGGGAGATGGGAAGATGTGGCGAGTAGTGGGGTCACGTTGGAGGTGGCGAAACTGACGGAGGATTATTTTTTGTATGTGACGGCTGGTGGGGTGAAAGGTGAGGACTAGGGGGACTCGGCCCTTGTTGCGAGTGCGGGGATGGGGAGAGAGAGAGCAGTGTTGCGGGGTATGAAAAAGACCCTGGTGCGAGCCTCATTTATGGTGGAGGAGGGGAACCCCCGTTCCCTGAATAGTGAGGACATTTCAGATGTCCTGGTGTGGAACGCCTCATCCGTGGAGCAGATGCGGCGTAGACGGAGGAATTGGGAGTAGGGGATGGAGTCCTTACAGGAAGCAGGGTGGGAAGAAGTGTAGTCCAGATAGCCATGGGAGTCAGTGGGTTTATAGTGTATGTCGGTTAACTCTACCTCTGCTACATCGACGACTTTGGAAGGAGTAGGATGGGGACCCACAGTCCCGTTTATATCCGGATGGTGGAGAGGGTCAAGAGCTTCAAATTCCTGGGCGTGCATATTTCTGAAGATCTCTCATAGTCCGAGAACATTGATGCAATTATAAAGAAAGCACATCAGCGCCTCTACTTCCTGAGAAGATTACGGAGACTCGGTGTGACAAGGAGGACACTCTCTAACTTCTACAGGTGCACAGTAGAGAGCATGCTGATCGGTTGCATCATGGATTGGTTCGGCAACTTGAGCGTCCAGGAGCGGAAAAGACTACAAAAAGTAGTAAACACTGCCCAGTCCATCATCGGTCCTGACCTCCCTACCATCGAGGGGATCTATCGCAGTCGCTGCCTCAAAAAGGCTGGCAGCATCATCAAGGACCCACACCACCCTGGCCACACACTCATCCCCTGCTACCTTCAGGTAGAAGGTACATGAGCCTGAGGACTGCAAAGTCCAGGTTCAGGAATAGCTACTTCCCCACAGCCATCAGGCTATTAAACTCAACTGAAACAATACTCTGAACATTAATAGACCATTATCTGTTTATTTGCACTTTATATGTTTATTTTTTCATGTATGTATATATTTATATAATGGTATATGAACACACGGATCTGATGTGATCTATATTCATGCCTACTATATTCTGTTGTGCTGAAGCAAAGCAAGAATTTCATTGTCCTATCTGGGACACATGCCAAAAAACTCTCTTGAATCTTAAATCTTGAGAATGAGTAGCAGCAGGTAATCACTATTAACTTTCCAACTCCTTTTTTGCAAATGGATCCCATCCAGGTTTGATAATCTGATCCAATTTTCAGCTTAATTTAGAGATACATTATGGAAACAGGCCCTTCGGCCCACCGAGTATGTTGGTTCTACATTAACCCACTTTCTCATCCTCCTACTACACACTAAAAGCAATTGACAGAGGTCAATTAACCTACCACCCTTTGCATTGAAATCTCCAAGATTGACACGATTCTCTGACCTAGTTACAGCTGAGATCACTGAGATGCTGGTTTACAAAGGAGGTCACAAACTGCTGGAGTAGCTAAACAGGTCAGGCAGGCAGCATCTCTACACAACATGGATAGGTGACGTTTCAGATTGGGACCCTTCTTCTACATTTCGTGTCGAGACCCTTCTTCAGACTCAAAACTTTCTTGGCTACTGATCATCCTTTGTTATATAATTATCTCGTGTTCGAGATGGATAGAGAGATATGGAAATAAATATTGGCATTTCAAAACTTTCAGCTCATAAAACCACATAAAGGGTATTCACAAAAAAATATATCAAGTTCAAGTGAGTTTATTGTCATGTGTCCCTGATAGGACAATGAAATTCTTGCTTTGCTTCAGCATACAGAACATAGTAGGCATTTACTACAAAACAGATCAATGTGTCCATATACTATAATATAAATATATACACACATGAATAAATAATATGATAAAGTGCAAATAACAGATAATTGGTTATTTTACTTCGGAGTCACGTGAGTGACTACGTGAAGAACCCGCCTCAGCACGCATGCGCGGCATTTGACGATTCAGCAGGCAACAACGGCAGGCGGGAGTTAGGCTGGGAAGAAACCAGCATTTGCAGTTCCTTCCCAGCCCTCCCGCTACAACCCTGAAAGGAAGCTAGGTAAGTCTTACCTTCAGGTCAACAGCGACTTGCGTCTGTTTGTTGCTCCAGGAGGAGCAAAACAGCAGAAGAAGCGGCCCCCGTTGGACTCCGGGGAAGGAGTGTTCCGTTCCACAGAAGGGGGAAAGACGCCTCCAGGAACGCACACGCTGCGGTCCACGGACAGAGAGCTGCACCGGTTCCAGTCCAGACGCAAGCGACCCCCGTTGGACTCCGGGGAAGGAGTGTTCCGTTCGCGGAAGGGGGGAAAGATGCCACCAGGACCGCACACGCTGCGGTCCACAGACAGGGAGCTGTGCCGGGTTCCAGTCTAGAAAACAGCGGGAGTCAGGCGCTCCCGCTAAAGAATGGATCATCAGGTAAGTCTACTCTGAGGTCGGTTTAACTGGCAAAGGAGAGTTCTTTGCTTGTTCCAACAGCCAAGAAGAAAGAACAGAACACGACTCTCCAAGAAACCTGTCCCCAGCTCGGCTCCAGCAGACAGGCGTCTCATCACAGGGGGACAGAGGGCGGTAGGACCGCCAACCCGGCGCTCCGCCATCCCCGACACCGAGCCGAGCCCAGCTCCACTAGCGCCTGAGCAGCGGACTGGATGTCAACAATCCGGCCGGTGGTTCCGATTCGTTGGACGGGGACGTCTCACCGCCCGCTTACGGCAGAGACAGCCGCCTGAGCCACATGGAATGGCTCGTGGAGCATAAGCTCCAGCGAGACTTGCTTTATGGGGAGCAGTTTCGCAGAGGGAGTTCAGGCACTCCCTCCACAGTGCCTCATGCACTGGCCATTGCTCCTTCCTCATATAAGGACAGCTTTGGCGACCAGAGCTGGGCTGGTCAAGAAGAGGGGCACTGGCTGAACAACATCGGGAGTACGCATGAGGTACAGGAACAGGAAGAGCTGCTGGGTGTGGCCGCTACGTGGTTTCACCACGAGCGAGATGGCTTCAGTCTTAACTGATGGCCAGCCTACTACCTGTCTTTTCCAAAAAACCTCCAGGCTACTACCTGTCTTTTCCAAAAAACCTCTCCAAGACAGGTAGCCATGAGGCGTTGGTTTTATCACGCCTCCCCTAAATTGCATTTACTCAAAGTGCCCGCCATTATTGGGGGATACATTGAGCAGCGCATTTCACCTAGATGTTTTAAAAATGCATTTGATACCTGACGTCGGCTATCATGTCCACCTGCTCATTCCAGAAGGGCAGGGTAGTATGGCAAAACACCTGACCCAAATGTTCAACGGTATACCCCATAACTTCTCTAGTGAAGTCACAAACCTGCCCTCAATCTAAAAAATTAACAGGATTGTGAGAATGCCGACCTCACAAGCACAGAACCTGCTACCTGGCATTTACCAAACCAGTCCTAAAAAACTGAACGAAGTGTTCAAACTATTCGGCACAAGAGGGCAGAGTCTGGAATGAGCACCACACAGAATACCAGACAGCAGTACCTCTCTGCGTCCACCAGCGGCGTCTACCCCAAGGTACTGGTGAAAGCTCGGGGCCTGCATGCCAAACCCGTAGGTTTTAGGCCACGGCCCAGAGCAGGCCCCAGGGAAAATGTGCCACCCCCCCAACAAACATCGTTCCTACAAGAATAAGGAACCAGAAACCAAAGAAAACAGCAATAAAGACAGATAAGTATGGTTCCTACCACCACATAAAGGTGAAGGGTTGTACTAACAAGGGGTGGGTGAATCACACCTGGTTAGGAAGCTATCACTTTGGGAGTTATATACAATATCTTGCCACCAATCTAGCAAGCACCCCAAGGGGTCTACCCTCCCGCGATGGTGAATGTCGCACCATCATTGATAAACCACTTAAGTATTCACCAGGTATACCCATTCATGGGATTTGTAACTACTACCATGGGACCAAGGATACTTTATGGTAGACATCAACCTTGAAGATGCATACTATTCAGTACCTTCTCATATAAGTTTCGGATACCGCAATTACCTGGATGGAGTAACCATGATGAGCATTGCGGCATTTAAGTCTAAGCTATCCTGTATCAACCAGCCCTGACACTTAAGAAACATCCGTCATGGCATGTCTATATATTAACGACACACTATCCTGTGATACAGGGTTAGTTGCATTAGATGCAGATATTGCGTGACCATCCACAACTTTGTCATCTGGTATTCATTAAGACTATCAGTTATGGTAACATTAACCACCAATCAACTACGTGGCTAAGTATTGGGTAGTAGCAGCATTACCAGCTACTGAACATTGTACCTTTCCTATGAGCTGAGATACTAGTGTTCAAAACTTATCCACACCTGTGATATGGGGGCATATGGATTAATCTGGAGTGTTATCATGGAATTATCAGCAGGAAGGATTATGGCTGTACTCTTCCACCTGTTTTGAGTAACATCTTATGTCTCCTGATGTGTTACTGAGCTTGTAATACTTAGTGCCTATGCAAATTGACTTAAACATGTTATATATTAACTTACTTAATTCTAGTGAAGCATTTGCTCAGTAACCCACCAAATTTGCATGTTCATTTATAAGTTAACAATATCACAGTGGTGGCATATACTAAACCACTTGGGCAGGGAACATCGATATTAGGTGACAATTTATTAACAATTGGTAACCGTATGTCATCAAACATGTTTGACCATCAGTAACTCACCTATCAGGTGAGCTAAATACTGTAAACATACATTTAAACCAAAAATATTTGCTGGAATTACTAAGCAATATGGACACCAGATATCAATTCCTTATATCCAATCAAATCACCACGTATTAACTTACGTCACATGAAACCAATTTCAAGGCGGCGGCTATGGAGACATTCCCGCGTATTGAGGGGTGGGGGGGAAATCTAATCTCTAATTTCTCCTTTCCTTCTACCTCTTCAACAGGTACTACGGCTTCATCAGTCGGGTACTACGCAAATTACAGTGGACCAAGTCTACAGGCATGCTTCCCAGTGATCCTCGACATGGTCATTATAAGAATTGCAGAATTGGGAAGACCACTGCTGTGCTTGGATCAGCACCACTATCAACCTGATGACAGTATTCCGTCGCATATCCTAGGGAACATACCTGAGGAGCATCAAGAAATGGGACACTGTTTTCCAAAACAGGAATTACACATTCAACTACAACAAAACTGTACTGGAGCGCCTGGCAGGTCTTCACCACAATGAAGGAAATGTTCTGTCAGCCTACTCAACTTGGGTACCGCTCACTGGTGATCAGATACAGGAGAGGTATATTCAGTCCATTCCCCAGAAATAGGTACACCCAAATTGGGATGTCAGTGAAACCCTGACGTACCTTAGGGGATGATCACCAGCCAGGTCACTCACCCTGGAACAGCCTACCCTGAAGATGGACATGCTGGTGGCCTTACCTCAACAAAGAGCCAGTTCTCCCATCTACTGCGATGGGACAACATGGTTAATGCACCAGATAGTGTCACATTCCCATTCAAGGGTTGGCCAAACAGAACAGACCAGGAACATCAGGTCCAGTCATGAAATTCCGGGCAAACCCACCTGAACCACGTTTTATGTGTCATGACCTACTCAGAGATCTACATCGACACAATAAGGAATACCGAGGGAGAGGAAAAAGCCTTATGGGTTAGCCACAATAAACCTCTTGGTCGGGTGACGAGCTAAACTATCTCTAGTGGCTCAAGCAGGTACTGGGAGTTGCTGGAGAAAATACTGACGTGTATAAGTCTTATTCCACCAGGACGGCTCCCACGTCAGTGACTAGAGAATGGAAGATCCTATGGACCTCATCCTGGCTACTGCAGGTTGGTCCAGGGAGTATACGTTCCAAACAAATTTTAACAAACCACTGACAGAAACTGTATCGTTTGCAGAAAAATAATCTGCAAAAAATATATAATTTAAGCCCGGGGGAGCAATTGATCTTGTTGTTGTTAATAACACCATTATTGTTTTACAAACAGATTCATGGTTGATTACGATAACATACTTCCTCCCTCGAATGACTTAGGCAGCGAGTGAAGTATGAACTGTTACATGGTTTGAAATCACAGAACTTTGAAGTCTTCACGTAGTCACTCACGTTACTCCAAAGTAAAATAGTAAGATTAAACGAGAACTTACCAGTTCGAAGTTTGATCTGTATTTTATGAGGAGTTACGATGAGGGATTACGTGCCCTCCGCTCCCACCCTCATTATATAGATCAAACTAGCAAACTGATGTCTCCTTGTCTTACTATGTTTACTTCAAATAACTGTGTCTATCTGTGATTCCACACCGCTGCTTTGAAGTATGCCGCGCATGCGTGCTGAGGCGGGTTCTTCACGTAATCCCTCATCGTAACTCCTCATAAAATACAGATCAAACTTCGAACTGGTAAGTTCTCGTTTAATCTTACTATTAATAATTAAATATTGTCCGAGCCAGTTTTGTCCGAGCCAGGTTTAATAGTCTGATGGCTGTGGGGAAGTAGCTATTCCTGAACCTGGTTGTTGCAGTGTTCAGGCTCCTATACATTCTACCTGCAGGTAGCAGGGAGATGAGTGTGTGGCCAGGATGGTGTGGGTCTTTGATGATATTTCCAGCCTTTTTGAGGCAGCGACTGCGATAAATCCCCTCGATGGAAGGGAGGTTAGAGCCGATGATGGACTGGGCAGTGTTTACTACTTTTTGTAATCTTTTCCTCTCCAGGGCGCTCAACTTGCATGCTCTCCACTGTGAACCTGGAGAAGTTAGAGAGAGTCCTCCTTGACAAACCAACTCTCCGTAGTCTTCTCAGGAAGTAGAGGCACTGATGAGCTTTCTTGATGATTGCATTAGTGTTCTCGGACCAGGAAAGATCTTCAGAGATGTGCACGCCCAGGAATTTGAAGCTCTTGACCCTTTCAACCATCAACCCGTTGATATAAACGGGACTGTGGGTCCCCCTCCTACTCCTTCCAAAGTCCACAATCAGTTCCTTGGTTTTGCTGCTGTTGCACCTCCGTACTCACAGTGAGTGCCAGGTCGTCAGTGCTGGGTGCGGCTGCAGGTGCAGGCTCCGCCTCATTCAGCTCAAAACGGGCGAAAAAGTGGTTGAGCTCCTCAGCTAGCGAGTTGTTACTGCTGCTGATGGTCGGCCCCCCCTTGCCCTTGTAGTTGGTAAGTTGCTGAATGCCCTGCCAGACAGGCCGAGGGTCCCTCTCGTTAAAATACCCCTCTAACCTTCTTCCATAGGCTGTCTTTGCCTCTTTAATGGCTCTCTTTAGTTTAGATCTGGCAGTGCTTTACAGTTCATCATTGCCAGATCTAAAGGCTGAGTTGCGTTCCCTCAGCAGCTTCCTGACATCCCTGGTCATCCATGGTTTGTTGTTTGGATAGCACCTGACCTCCCTGTCGACAGTGACGTTGTTGATACAGTTCTGTAGATAGAACATGACTGTGGATGTATATTCTTGTATGTCCTGGTTTGCAAAAAGGTCCCACTGGGTGCGCTCAAAACAGTTCTGAAGTTGGGCGGCAGTGCCCTCGGGCCAAGTCTTTATGTTTCTCACACTGGGCTTGGTTCTCATAATGAGAGGTCTGTATGCTGGGGTGAGAAAGAGTGATAGATGGTCAGACTGGCCGAGGTGAGAGGGAGAGAGGAGGCTTTGTATCCATCCTTAATGTAGCTGTATACGTGATCCAGTGTATTTTGACCTCTCGTCGGACATGTGACATGCTGGTGGAATTTAGGGAGAACAGTTTTTAGATTAGCCTGGTTGAAGTCTCCAACCACGATAAAAATCCCATCAGGGTGCGCAGTCTGTAGTTTGTTGATTGATGCTAGCAGGGTGTTCAGTGCTAGCTTGACGTTAGCGCTTGGTGGAATATAAACAGCCAGAATAACGACAGCTGTGAACTCTCGCGGCAGATAGAAGGGTCGACATTTCAATGTGATAACCTCCATGTCTGGTGAACAATGTCTCTCGACAACGTTTACATTTGTGCACCATTTGTCATAAGAGTAAATACATAGCCCCCCTCCTCTGCTCTTACCGGAGTCACTGCTCCTGTCGGCCCGGTGTGCTGTGCGACCTACCAGACTGATGGCCTTGTCCGGGATCCCAGCGTGAAGCCAGGTCTCAGTTACCACCATAATCCAGCAGGTTTGCACAGTTGTATTTTCTTCATTGATCAGCTCCAGCTCGTCCATCTTGTTGCTGAGCGATCGGGCGTTCGTCAAAAAAATGCTGGGTAGCGCCGGTCTGTAAGGAGCTTCCTTTAGCCTAGCGTGAATGCCGGCTCGACAACCGCGCTTCTGCCGCCTCCATCTGCGCCGCCTCCCGCACCGTTCGTTCGGTATGGTGATCCACTCGGACTCCGCTGGGCGGGTGATTTCTGGCGGGATATAGTCGTTGTGGGAGCTTCTTACCGACTCTAGTTCGCTACACAACATCCCAATCCTTAAAAGGTCCTGCCGGTTGTATGTCGAGTCGCAGGTCCACAGACAGACGGACAAAACCGACAAAAACAACAACATCCACACGGGGGAGAGCAAAGCCTCTGCATTAATCTGGAGTAATCAAAGCGATTCGACTGGCTTGATCTTCTAAAAGGCTGAAATTGCTTTTCTAATTGAGTACACTGATAGTCTTGTGGACTTCAAAGTAGACTTCAAAGTGGACTTCAAAATAGAGAGAGTACAGAGGAGATTTACTAGAATGTTGCCTGGGTTTCAACAACTAAGTTACAGAGATAGGTTGAATAAGTTAGGTCTTTATTCTCTGGAGCGCAGAAGGTTAAGGGGGGACCTGATAGAGGTCTTTAAAATGATGAGAGGGATAGACAGAGTTGATGTGGACAAGCTTTTCCCTTTGAGAATAGGGAAGATTCAAACAAGAGGACATGACTTCAGAATTAAGGGACAGAAGTTTAGGGGTAATATGAGGGGGAACTTCTTTACTCAGAGAGTGGTAGCGGTGTGGAATGAGCTTCCAGTGGAAGTGGTGGAGGCAGGTTCATTGGTATCATTTAAAAATAAATTGGATAGGCATATGGATGAGAAGGGAATGGAGGGTTATGGTACGAGTGCAGGCAGGTGGGACTAAGGGGAAAAAAAATTTGTTCGGCACGGACTTGTAGGGCCGAGATGGCCTGTTTCCGTGCTGTAATTGTTGTATGGTTATATGGTTAAAGTATGACTGTATGTGTACAGGTGCTTGGGAGATTGAATCTGAGCTCAGGCAACGAGGGAGAGCAAATGATAGGGGAAATTACAACCTCCAAAATTGTTGCCTTCTTACTTTTGAACTGATGTGTTCATGTCATGGCAGCAAAATTAGGCCATTCAGCCCATCGAGTCTACTCAGCCATTCAATCATGGCTGATCTATCTTTCCCTGTCCACCACATGCTCCTGCCTTCTCCCCATAATGTTTGACAGCCTTACTAATTGGCACGGTGGCACAGCGGTAGAGTTGCTGTCTTACCGTAAATGCAGCGCCAGAGACCCGGGTTCGATCCCGATTACAGGTGCTGTCTGTGAGGAGTTTGTACGATTTCCCTGCGTGGGTTTTCTCCAAGATCTTTGGTTTCCTCCCACACTCCAAAGACGTACAGGTTTGTAGTTTAATTGGCTTGGTAAATGTAAAGATTGTCCCTAGTGGGTGTAGGATAGTGTTAATGTGCCGGGATCGCTGGTTGGCGCGGACCCGGTGGGCCGAAGGGCCTGTTTCCGTGCTGTATCTCAAAACTAAACTAAATTAATTAAGAACCTGTCAATCTCCAATCTCCACTTTAAAAATACCTAATGAGCTGGCCTCCACAGCCATCTGCTGTGAATCCACAGATTCACCACCCTCAAACTAAAAAAATTCCTTGTAGAATTCCACAGATTCACCACCCTCAAACTAAATAAATTCCTCTTCATCTCATTTCTAATGGTATGGTCTTTTATTTAGAGGCCATGCCCTCTGTTCCTAGATTCTTCCACTAGTGGAAATATCCTCTTCACATCTATTCTATCCAGGTCATTAACTATCTGACAAGTTTCAGTGAGGTCGTCCCTCACCCTTCTAAACTCCTGCGATTACAGGCCCAGAGCTGCCAAACGCTCATCATACGTTAACCCAATCATCCCCAGGATCATTCTCGTAAACCTCCTCTCCAACGCCAGCACTTCCCTCCTCACATATGGGGCCCAAAACTCCTCACAATACTCCAAATGCAGTCTGACCAGTGCCTTGTAAATCCTCACCATCACATCCCTGTTTTTATGTTCTAGTCCTCTTGAAATAAATGCCAACATTGCATTTGCCTTCCTTAGACCAATGATGAATTCATGTACAGTCATACACTCAAACCCAATGTATAAATTACTTACTATGCCAATATTTGAGCTGTTGGATGCAAGTAAGAAATTAAGGTTAATGTGATTTCATTTCATTTTTCCTGCACTACTTGAAATAATTAATTTTGTGTGACCCTGAAATGACAAAAGCACAAGATGAACAGCTGTGAAAGAGGGAAGTGAGAGAAATCTTTTTATGGTCTGTGCAGTTTGTAAATCAGAAGATGAGATCAAGGGGAGGTTAATAACCTACACGGGGATCTTTATTGCTGTATGGATTTGACTATATGACTGCTGAGCACATGTGTGACAATAAACGAAATTCAATTCAATTCAATTCAATTCAATTCAATTCAATTCAATTCAATTCATGGGCCACCTGATCAGAGTTTCTCATCCAATTGCTTATATTTCCCACGATGGCATATGTTTCCTGCTTACCTTAAGGGACAGCACAGTGATGCAGCAGTGGAATTGCTGCCTTACAGTGCCAGGGACCCGGGTTTGATCCTGGCTCCAGGTGTTGTCAGTACGGAGTCTGTACGTTCTCCCTGTGATCCATGGGTTTTCTGCGGGTGCTCCAGTTTCCTTCCACACTCCAAAGACATGCAGGCCGAAGGGCCTGTTTCCAAGTTATTTCTCTAAACTAAACTAAACTAAACTAAACTTACTGTTTACAGCACTGAAAGAGATCATTGAGGCCATTGGGTGGATGGCAGCTCTCAGCAGAGAAGTCCCCTCCCCCCTCTTCTGAATTCCCTGTAGTCATGCAACACAGAAACATGCCTTTTGATTCACCTCACCCATGCCGACCAAAATGCCCCATTTAAGCTTGTCCCATTTGCCAACATTTTGCCCAAACTTTTTCTATCCATTTGCCTGTCCATGTGTCTTTTAAATGCTATTATAGTTCCTGCCTCGACTATCTCTCAGGCAGTTTGTTTCATATATCTACCATTCTTCGTGAAAAAGTTGCCCCTTACATTCTATTGAATCTTGTCCCTCTCACCTTAAACCTATGTCATCTGATTCTTGTTCCCCTACCCTGGGTAAAGGATTCTATTCAGTCACCCTCTCTCTTCTCCTCATGATTTTATAGAGCTCCGTAAGATTACCTCCAAGCCTCTTGCGCTCCAAGGAATAAATTCCCAGGCCAATGATCCAAGCCATTTTTATGAACCTAGCTACTTGCGACACCATTCTCAGGAAACAATATACCTGTACTCCTAGATTCCTCTTCTTTACAACACTCCAGATGACCCTACCATTCACTGTGAAGGTCCTGGTCTGGTTTGACTTCCCAATACGCAACACCTTGCACTTATCTGCACCTTGCACTTATCTGTGGGTGGCACAGTGGTGCAGCGGTAGAGTTGCTCCCTTACAGAACTTACAGTGCCAGAAACCCAGGTTCGATCCTGACTACAAGTGCTGTCTGTACGGAGTTTATATGTTCTCCATGTGACCGCATGGGTTTTTCTCCTCCCACACTCCAAAGACGTACAGGTTTACAGGTTAATTGGCTTTGTATAAATGTAAATTGTCCCTAATGTGTGTAGGATAGTGTTAGTATGTGGGGATCACTGGTTGGCGTGGACTTGCTGGGCTGAAAGGACTGTTTCCCTGTTGTATCTCTAAATTAAACTAAACTAAACTAAACTCCATTATCCATTCCTTAGCCCATTGCCCAGTTGATACACGCCCTGCTGTAAATTTTTGATAACCATCTTAACTGCTACAACTTACTTTCTCTCACATCCCCATCAGCTCTCTTTTGATTGTTTCTCACCAATTAACATACACCCAGAAGAAACACCGAGAGGTAACCTGAAGAGCCTGTCCCACTTGGGCTTCATTTGCGCGTAATTTACACGTCATCATTTACGCGTCACGATGCACGACGCGCACACGTTGTGCCACGCACGTGATGCGCGCATGGTGCGTGGTGACGTAGGCAGTGACGCGCTGTCGCGCGCGGCACTCCAGTATTTTGGTATGTACAAAATCTTCGCGCGCCATCTGCATGACGCGCTAATGACGCCCAAGTGGGACAGGCCCTTAAATGGTCACGATGATTGAGAATCACCTCACGCCCATGGAACCCGCTCTGTCACCGAAGCCCAGGACTAGTGTCTCCTTTTGGTGACCAGCTTGAAACGTTTCTCTTCCCACAGGTACGACCTGACCTGGGCACTTCCCGTATTTTCTGTTTTTTATCACAATTGAAATATCCGTTAATCATTTAAAATACCAATTATTTCCTGTTTTCAGAGAGTGAATAAGGGAAATACTGACATATAAGTATCCATTTTCATGAGTTTGCTCCTTTGCTACGGTTCGGGCAGAAATATTGCTCTCTAACTCATAGAGCAGATGTGGTCCCCTGCTAAGTCACCATCTTGCCCTTCACTATTCTCTTTCTATAATTTATCTTGGTCTGTTTTCTTATTTCAAGCTCATATTTTACCAAAAAGAAACTCCTTTCTGATGAAATCTGATCTGGGCGTGACTTGTCAAAGTAGAGACCTTGGAATCAGTAAAAGGTTCCTCAGCACTGCCACGTTACTTCCTGTGGATTTTTGCATTCTTGAAAAAGCTGTTGAAAACACCAAACACCGAGAATCATAGAAGCATTGGGGTGGGATGGTGACGCAGCAGTTAGTGCTGCTGCCTCACTGCACCAGGGACCTGGGTTCAATCCTGTCTCACGGTGTGATCTGTGTGGAATTTGCATATTTTCCCCATGACCATGTGGGTTTCTGCCAAGTTTCCGCCCACGTTGTGGTGTTAAATTAATTGGCTGATTAGCATAGGCTTTTATTGGAATGTTTCACCTGGACCAAGAAATAAATAATGAGAAGAGATTACTCTCTCGTAATAATTTATTTCGTAATAATCTTAATCTTTTATTCAGACATTTTGCGTGTTATTTTGTATTCAGACACTCCCCCGACCAACGCAACAGGTGGCATACATAAACTCGCACTTACGTAAACAATTCCGGTAGTTTGTAACTTCCACAACGCTGTACGATCACTCAAGTTTACGTCAGAAATAAGCTGGAGTAATGACCCTGTCTCAAGGTGCAAGTCCACCCATGAGTGATCCCGAGTGAAAGAAAAAATCAAACTCGTGGTTTTCTACGAGATTCCAAGTTTATGTTCACGAGTTTAAATGAGTTCCCACTGTATATCTAAGTTTGCCGTTTACTGCTCATTTCTATAATGTACCAAGTTCCTCTCCCGGGTTACCAAGTTCCTCTCCCAAGTTACCAAGTTCCTCTCCTGAGTTACTCTTGAGCCAACAACGACTACCGACGTGTGGAAAAATCATCACATGGTAAAAATTGTCATGCAGTTTTTTTTCCACTATAAAAAGCCTCACATGTTTAAATTTCTTAGGGTTACGGAATCAAGGGATATGGGGAGAAAGCAGAAACTGGGTACTGATTTTGGATGATCAGCCATGATCATATTGAATGGCAATGCTGGTTCGAAGGGCCGAATGTGATTACTTCCATTATGTAGAGAGTCTCAGAATGTTAATAGAGATTCCATTCCATTTACATTGTGCTTTGTGCAGGGATCAAATCTTAGCCCAAAGTGTACATTAGGCTGCGGGGATTGATTTCAAAACTTCAAATGATTTCAAACAGTGTTTAATCCGAACAACGGATCAGGGCAGATGCCAGCCCCCTTAAACATCACGGACAGCTCAGTGTGAAGTGGTGCTGGAATTATATATGTGAAATAGTCTTGGGAATTTTATTATCGATCCTAAATGCTCTATTTAAATTATAGGTTGTTTAGTTTGTTGTGAAGTGGCGCCAGATTTAACACCTCAGTCTATTAAAATTGAATTATCTCACTGAACGAAAACATGCAATATGCTTCCAAGCAAATATCCAGTGGCTGAGAATTAAAGAGCAGTCATTTTAAACGGGCGGTTGTAGTCAATAATACGGTAACCATATGATATTTATTCATTGCTAGAGAGGACGATGTAAACATAGTGAGGTTAGTGAGCAGCCTCTAACATTAACCGCTCCTCGTACTGTTCTGTTGTGTAGGAAGGAACTGCAGATGCTGGTTTACCTCGACGATGGACACCAAAAGCTGGAGTAACTCAGAGGGTCAGACAGCATCTCTGGAGAGAAGGAATGGGTGACGTTTCGGATCGAGACTCTCCCGGTTGCTACCTGGACCTACCTGATCTCCCAGTTGCCAAACACTTCCCATTCCCACACTGACCTTTCTGTCCGAGGTCTCCTCCAGTCAGAGTGAGGCTAAATGCAAATTGGAGGAACAGCATTTCATATTTTGCTTGGGCAGCTTACAGCCCAGTGGTATGAATATTGATTTCTCTCACTTCAAGTAACCCCGGCATTCCCTCTCTGTCTATCCCTCCTCCACCCAAGTCGCACCAGCTGCTCGTTTTCACCCAAAAAACAGCGAACAATGTTTCCTTTATCATCGTTACTTTTTTGCATTCATTGTTCTTTATCTCTCTACAATACATCATCATCTATATCTCTTGTTTCCCTTGCCAGTCTGTCGAAGAGTCTCGACCCGATAACGTCACCCATTCCTTCTCTCCAGAGATGCTGCCTGTCCCACTGAGTTACTCCAGTTTTTTGTGTCTATCGTCGCCCTTCTTCAGACTGTTCCGTTGTATTGACCGAAAATGAACGACGTGACAGTACCGGCGACTTAATGAATGAAATGGAGACACGCGGAATTAAAGGGACTTGGAATAACTGGGGAGGTGGGGTTTTAACAAAAAGTGACTACATGAAATGTAGAGCTATAGCTGCTCTGAACCGGCCCTGCTGAGTGCCCCCCACCCCCATGGACTGTCTCCCTCGGATGGTCGCATCGCACAGACACATCTGCACTTTAGTCTGTTTTGACTAATTTACCGTTGTAATGTTCTTTGTACAAACCATGTTCTCGGGGTATCTAAACCTAAATTTTAGTAGTTACTTAAGTTATGATGTCGGGTGGAAGCGGCATACCCAAATCTCGTTGCACTTATGTGCAATGACAATAAAATACATTATTATTATTATTATTATTATTATTATTAAATCGGTAGAAGGAAACGGGCATGCGAGGTTTCGGGTCAGGGTCCTTCTTCAGACTCCATGACCCGCTGAGTTCTTCCAGCTGTCAAATGGAAACATGGGGGACCACAGATGCTGGCATGTTGAGCAAAACACAAAGTGTTGGAGCAACTCGATGGGCCGAATGGCCTAATTCTGCTCCTATGACATGAACTCACGAAATGTTGAAGTGAGCCAGTGGGTCAGGCAGCATCTGTAGAGGGAATGGATAGGCAACGTTTCGGATCGGGCCGAAATCAACGTCTGTCCATTCCCTCCGCTGATGCTGCCAGTCCCGCTGAGTTACTCCAGCGCTGTGCGAGTTCCTCCAACACTTTGTGTGTGTTTTATGATCATAATTCCAGCATCTGCAGTTTCTTGTCTCTACATAAACTAGGCCTAAGCAACACTGAGTGTACTAACCGGGAGATTATGTTGGTGCTGCCAAAACAACAGTTGGCAATGTATGCACGGTAGATGTCACATTGCGTGGGAAACGAGGTCTCCAGGGAGACAGACGCACAGTGCCAGAGATGACTAATCTTCAACATTTCACTTCTGGCACTCAGGCCAAACCCACGGTAAACTCAAGAGTCACTACGGTGAAGTCACGGGATACTACGCTCTTTCAACGAGTTTAAAAGTTTAACATTTTTACTTCAAGAGTAAATTTGACTCGTGGAAATCTTTCATCATGTTGAAAGATTTTCAAGAGTTAACAAGTTTCCCGAGTACCTGCTGTTATCGTTACGAGTCGCTAAGTTGCGTCCAGGAGTTCCGACGTCCCCGCTACGTTAATTCTACGTGATTACCACAAGTTTGATTTGTTTTAAACTTGGGATCACTCGTTGGTGGACTCGCACCGTGAGACAGGGGTTTTACTCAGCGGGTCAGGCAGCATCTCTGGAGAACAGGGATAGGTGATGTTTCAGCTCGAGACCCCTCTTTAGATTCCAGTTGGGAAGAAACTGTCCTTGAATCTGAGGTGTGCATTTTGCCCGATAGGAGAGAGGAGAAGAGGGAATGGCCAGGGTGGTGTGACTAGTCCTTGATTAAGAGATCAAACAACAAATCCAATTCAAATCTTGCCAATGTGAGTCACCATTTGAAATTACAAACTAAAAAAATGATCCAAATACTTAAAAGCTGAAGACTAAACTGATATAGAACAGTTAATTTTTGAAAAGCAGTATTTGTAAGAAAGCTCTATAAATAAAATTGCAAACCACAGAGAAAACACTTGGTCCACTGCAAGGAAAAGATCATACATAGCGAATCAAAAATGTTGTGGTAATTACTGGGCTAAATTACATAAAAGAGAATCTGTTTACAGTGCAGTCACGTGATACGGGGTGAAAAATGAATTCATTTTATCAAAGTTTGAGAATTCAAATTGCAAGTATTCTGATAGATGAATAAAAGATTGGGGGGGGACATATTAGTGGAAAAGAATTCTGAGAAAATGGTTTGTTTTACGGACTGGATATTATGTTGAAAATGCAACAAAACCATGAGATAATAGGCGATAACATCAACTGAGTAAATTGACTGAGTAAAAATACACCACTGAGCAACTGACCAAAGATAGCAATGTATTTGGCTACAACATCAAGTCAATAGGAAAATATGATTCAATTTATGGCTACAAAAACAAATGCCAATCTACATTTCAAATTCTATATAATAATTTAATATTAAAGGCAAGAATCGATTGAATCCTCCCAAAAAATAGGTGAATGGAATATGCTGTCTTTCTTCCACTACATTCAACTGTGGATCACCAAGACAATAAGAATGCCGATGTCAGGATGCTATTCATTAATTATGAATAGCTTAAAGCTCAGCCTTTAAGACCACAATACTGAATAAGCTCATCCTTAAACTTCTGGGCCTTGGGGCCTCCATCCGCAACTGGCAGCCCTCGGTCGGTTAGAATTGGTTGTAATATTTCCCCACACTGACCCTCAACACTGGTGTACCTCAGGGATGTGTGTTCAGAGACCCATGCTCTATCCCTAGACACCCATGATTAGTGGTTCAATGTTATTTTTATTGACACATGTGTGAAGTGCAAATACTCAGTGAAATTATTTTCTTACAAACAGTCCAGTAGTTTTGCTATATCTAAGCACAGGCCCGATTAGCAAATTATACAGAAATAGTCTACTGTATCCCACACGCAAGAGGCACCATACTACTGGTGGCCAGGTACAATGCTAACTCAATGTTTACGTTCACTGGTGATCAGCTGGATCAACAATGATGAAACAAAGTGTAGGAACTTTGTGTTATGGTGTCAGAACAACAATCTGGCTCATCATGTCAGTAAGATGAAAGAATTGGTTGTTGACCCACAGAAGCGGGGGTTGGTGAGGATGGGTGAACACAATCCTGCACTCATCAGCGAAGCTACTGGAGAGATGGCCGACAGCAAAGTACATCTGGGAGTGGTGTAGGGATGATCAGCCATGTTTAACAACTCAACTTTATTAGCAAATTCACTTTAGACTTTAGAGATACAGCATGGAAACAGGTCCTTTGGCACATCAAGTCTGTGCCGACCAGTGATCATCCCATACACTAATACTATCTTATACACTAGCGACAATTTACAATTTTACCAAAGCCAATTAACCTACAAACGTGTACGTCTTTGTGGGAGAAAATCAGGCACCCGGAGAAAACACATACAGTCACAGGTCAGGATCAAACCCAGGTCTCTGGCAGTGTAAGGCAACAGTTCTACCGCTGCACCACTGTGCTGCCTTTCCTGACTTTCCTACTAGCTGTCTGTACCACCCATTTGCTGGCATTCCAACTAAAACAACTGGAAATTTGGGATAAAGATGTTGGCATCAAATAGTGTAACGTTGGCATGTGGATTAGGTATTGAAGCAGTGAATTAACATCAGTTAACAAGAGGATATATTGGAAATAAATACCCAGCATTTGGTCAGGAAGGCATTGACTGAATAAAAGCCTGGAGATTGGAAAGCCCTTGTAGGACCGAATAGAACACCCATTATCCAAACGACATTTTTTTTTAAATGAACGGCATAGTGGCGCAGCAGTTGAGTTGCTGCCTTACAGCGCCAGAGACCTGGGTTAGATCCTGACTCAGGGTGTTGTCTGTACAGAGTTTGTACTTTCTCCCTGTGACTCTTTGGGCTCTCCTTGGTGCCCTGGTTTCCTCCCACACTGCAAAGACCTATAGGTGTGTAGGGTAATCGGCTTAGGTAAAATTGCAAATTGTCCCTAGCGTGCAGGGTAGTGTGTTAGTGTGTAGGGTTGATCGCTGGTCGGCATGGACTGGGTAGGCCAAAGGGCATATTTCCGCACTGAGCTGGTGGTAAATCAGCACCACTATCCCACTCAAACCCCATATCAGACCACCCCAAGGTGGAGCATTAAATGATGAGGCATGGTATTAGGTTGTGGTTGTAACTGTTGATGAATGCAGTTAACTATGTCAAGGCAGGATGAGACTGTGTAAGACCTCTGTTGCAAGTATGTTGGGAAAATTCATATAATTTGTTATCGATCACTCTTGTTGATCTCAAATTCTGTGAAACATCAGCACATATGCATGCTGGCCTTACACCATTGCTTCATGTATTTTTCGAACCTCACATAGGTCCAGAAGAGGCAAGACGTGCTTAATGAGCCATTTACTGGCAAGCCCTGTCTAGCAGGTAAGGCATGTTGCGTTTGTGTACATCTTTGCGATAGAAATGCTTGCTGTTAACTATCTACTATCATTGAGACATAATATTGACTTCATTTTGAGGACATATTTTAAGGATTTTCTTGTACACAGTTAAGAAAGAACACAAAATAAATCAATAAAATATTTGAAAGGTTTGAGACTTTACACTTTAGAGATACTGCCCGGAAACAGGCATTTCAGTCCAGCGAGTCCGCGCCGACCAGTGATCACCCTGTACACTAGCACTATCCTGCACACTAGGGACCATTTTACAATTTTACCAAGAACAATTAGCCTACAAACCTGTATGTTTCTGGAGTGTGGGGAGAAAAACTAGAACACCCGGAGTAAACCCGCGCGATCACAAGGAGAATGTACAAACCGAAGTCAGGATTGAACCCGGGTCTTTGGTGCTGTATGGCAGCAACTCTACCACTGCTCCACTGGTTGTGAACCAATACAATTACGCAACCAATGCAACAACAAACTAAACCCAAGAATTGGAAGAGAGACTCAAGCAAGATCTGAAAGCTACAGATGCTGCCTGACCTGCTGAGTTATTCCAGCAGTTTGAGTTTTACACAAGATTTCAGCATCTGCAGTTCCTTGTGTTTACATTTTACTGCTTCACTGCAAAACTTCTCAAAGTATACCTACTGGGGAGAAGTTCCCCTCCTCTCTCCTACAGGAGTTCTGTGAGACCTTATCTCACTGCTCACCCGCTGTGATTCCTGCTCTTCCACCATGTTCTGAGACTCTGAGGAAGGCTCCAAACATTGTCTACCCTTGTCTCCACAGATGCTGGCTGACCTGTTGACTTACTCCTGCACTTTGTGTTTTACTCTGAAAACCACCTGATAGATTGTTGTTTTTACCCATTTGATCTCATAAACGTAAAATAGTAAATTCACCGCTTTCAGATTTTATATTGAATTTTAATTTTTGCAAGAAAAATGAGTTGTGACATTTGCTTGGAAATTCTTGTTTCTAAGAGTGTGAACCCAATGGATGTGTTAAATGGGCTCAAAACATAATGATGCTGTCAGAATTTATGTAATTTAACATCTGGCGGATTATTATGCAAACTGCAACTTCAGGATTTGCCCCAAGTACATAGTAAGAGTACATAAAGTCATTGTACATCTTTAGCCCAGAAAGAAAAACATGGAAAAACAGCCCTGGGTTCAATTTCCTGAGAATGTTCAATACTCCAAGGAGGAAAATCATAATCTCCTGCCTGATGAGAGAGGGGGAGAAGATGAAGTGAGCGGGGTTAGACTTGTCCTTGATTATGCTTGTGGCCTTGCCGGGGCAGCGTGAAGTGTAGAAAAGTGGAGTCAATGAAAGGGAGGTTGGTTTGCGTGATGGACTGTACCAGAAATGAGAATTTTATAAATCTGGAATTTAGCAGAATCTTAAGAGCGCCACAGCATTCAAAAGTGGTAACTAGTAAAATATGAGGAAAATATTTAAAAAATGGAAAATAAATCAGTCATATCTGCGTTGCCCTTTTTCTGATTTTCCACATTTTGCCTCAGGCTTGATCTTTTGTGATTATAAGTGTTTCCATTTGAAAAGTGCTGGTTGCTGCAGGATAATATTTTTGTTTATCACATTCATCTGTGAACCAGTGGTGGCCAATATCTAATAATACACGTGACCGGAATTGAAGATGATAGCTTTTCCCTATCCCTTCAATAATGCTTCAAAATCACAAAGTAAGTGAAAGTACAGAGTGAAGTCATAATCAAAACACCCCGACTTTATTTGTACGTATATATAATTATGAGAGGCATAGACAGGGTAGATAGTCAGAACCTTTTACTCAGGGTGGAAATGTCCAACACTAGAGGGCGGTTATCTGGTGAGAGGGATAAAGTGTAATGGAGATGTGCGGGCAAGTTATTTTACAAGGGGAGTGGTGGGAGCCAGGAATCCATTTCCAGAATAGCAGATACGATAGTGACATTTAGGATGTTTTTAGATAGGCACATGGAAGTGTGAGGAATAGAGGGATATGGATAATGTACAGGTAGATGAAATCAGTTTAACTTGGCATCATGTTCGGCACAAACATTGTGGGCCGATACAGTTCCTGTGTTGTACTGTTATGTGTTATGTTCTTAACCCCATGTCACCCTCAATTAACCAATATTAGTGCACCAATTATTTCCCTTGTTATCTTTTTAATCCCAACTGTAGTGAAACATTTCATTAGACAATGTTCTTTTGAAAGATGCTACTGATTGTCCTTGATCATTTTTTCTCCTTCTCTTATTGTTGTTACTTACAATTGAGGATAGGTTATGTCTCTTTAATTCTTCTTTGTTCTAATTTTTTGTCAACAAAAACAAGAGTACTTCCTTCCAACCACCCTGCCCTCCCCTTCCCACAGCAGACCACACACACAAAAGGATAGTTCCTGGTGTGTATGGCATATTGATAGAAGTGAATATTCATGGAGGCGCCATTTCCAATCAGTAAGGATAAACACAGATCATGAGCTCGACAATTAAGCTCCATCTCAATGACCACAGCTCATTGGTATGACTAGATTTCTGAGTTGATTGATTTGATTGTTTGAAAGATACAACAATGAAACAAGCCCCTTGGCTCATTGAATCCACACTGACCATCAGTTAGCCATTCACTCTGGTTCTATGCTATCCCATTTTCTAATCAACTCCATACACACACACAATTTACAGAGGCCAATTAACCTGCAAACCCACACGTCTTTTGGGTTGTGGAAGGAAACCAAAGCACCTGGAGGAAACCCATAGTGTCACAGAGAGAACGTGCAAACTCAATACAGACAACACCCAAGGTCAGGATTGAACCCAGGTCTTTAGCGCCGTGAGGCTGCCGCTCTACCAGCTGCATCACTGTGATGCCATGTTAATGTGCTTTTATTTCAAAATCATATGTAACTTATTTTCAAATCTTTTCGACAAAAATGGTCTAAAATATCATTTAATGTAGTAATACAACTATTTAGTTATGTACAATCTTTTCTTTTCAAATTGTACTTCTCCTACTCGGCTTTAACATTAACCTTAATCTTTCCCTTGATATCAGAGGAATAACTTTCCCTGTTCATCTTCATCAGTTGACCAGAGATTTTTCGTGGACGTGTCAACATTTGAGCCTTCGATGAATTTTCCACACTGCATCTCTAAACTAAACTAAACTAAATCTGAACGTTATCATGTACTTATGTCTGTAAATATGAGCAATTTTTGGCATATTTTGTTTTTATTTTTTAGTTAATGATGCTTGACTCTCCTTCATTAGACTTAAGATGGGCAATGTTTTCAAAATCTGATCAACTGATTGATTGCAGGATACAGCATGGAAACAGGCACTTCAGTCCACTGAGTCCACTCTCACCATCGATCACATATTAACATTAATTCTATGATATCCCACATTTGCATCCACTCGAGGCAATCCACAGAGACCTAAAAACCTGCATGTCTTTGGGATGTGGGGGAAACTGGAGCTCCTGGTGGAAACCCATGTGCTCACAGAGAGAACGTGCACACTCCACACAGACAGCACCCACAGTCAGGATCAAACTTGGGTCTCTGGTGTTGATAGCAGCTCCACCACCATGCTGTCCACGATACAATTCAAGGTACATCTCAAAATTTCAAGGCTAAGTATTTAACATCAACTGATTCTTAGCAGGATACATCATGGAAACAGGCACTTCAGTAACTGAGTCCACTCTCACCATCGATCACATATTAACACTAATTCTATGATATCCCACATTTGCATCCACTCGAGGCAATCCACAGAGACCTAAAAACCTGCATGTCTTTGGGATGTGGGGGAAACTGGAGCTCCTGGTGGAAACCCATGTGCTCACAGAGAGAACGTGCACACTCCACACAGACAGCACCCACAGTCAGGATCAAACTTGGGTCTCTGGTGTTGATAGCAACTCCACCACCATGCTGTCCACGATACAATTCAAGGTACATCTCAAAATTTCAAGGCTAAGTATTTAACATATTTTCTGACTCTTAGCTAAGAATCTATGAAAATTGGTGTAACTGGCCAGAAGATGTTGCCAATGACAAATCTCCTCAGCCAGTGGCCTACATACATACAAGAAAGAGTTTAATGTTTTGGATCTATCAAGTTTCTTGCAGTGTCAAGATCTTTCACAATTGAAGAGCCTTATTTGATGCGGCTATTCTAGTCCAGCACATACCAGTAGCTATGAAATGGCTGAAAAATACTTTGACAGATCATTAAACCTTTCGACTACTTTGAATGCTCTGATTGTGTTTGATATTTAGAAACATTCAAAAACCATGAAAACTCAGTTAAATAATGAAAACAATTTACAACTTTATTATAAAAGTAAAATTTAAAATATCACAGAATAACATTCAAGAGAGTCTGCAAAAGGATCTCGACCAGAAATGTCTCCTATCCATGTTCTCAAGAGATGCTGCCTGACCTGGTGTTATTCTGGCACTTTGTGTCCTTTTGGGGTATTGGGGAACCTTGTCAAATGTCTTCCTAAAGTCTACATAGACAATACCCACAGCCCTACTCTTATCAATCACGTTTGAAATAAAACGGAATCAAGTTGCAATGAATAGAATTTTCCAGAAAAACATTTATAATTTGGGAGAAAAAAACTGAAAACTGCATCCTTTCAAATCAATTTTCTTAGAAATGACATTTATTCTGATTATAAAACATCAGTAATACTGATTTCCTTCTTATCTGCTGCAGAGCCCTTTGTTCACAGCTAGCTTTAGTCCAGTTTACAGTCATGAATATTAGGAAAATGAATGTTGCCAATAACTCAGTCACATATTCCCTATATTGATCTCGTTCTTTTATGCAACCATTAACATTTTGTTATCAAATAATTTTTATTTTTCTGTCCTCTTTGAGCTCAACGCAACAAAAAAGAGATAAATAGTGGCATTATGCCACTGTACATCAAAAGGACCTCTGCACACATTGGGTCTGCAATCAACTACTCAAAGTGAAACATTAGTCACTCCATTTCTCTGCAGCTTCAGACGAAAAGGGGTATTGATTTTTTTAAAATGTTATTTTGACAGATGTTTAGGAAAACCATTTTCCATAGGAAATATAATTTGAAAGGGGATTATGAAACATTAGGTCAGAGAACTTTGTGCCATTGAATCTGCTTTAATCTGTGTCTGTTAGTAAAAAGTCAGAGAGAAATTGGTTTATATAAAATAAACAACTAAGATTAGTTTAGTTTACTGTATTTTATTGTCACATGTACCAAGGTACATTAAAGAGCTTGCGCACTAACCAGTCAGTGGAAAGCCATCCACTGTGTACAGATACATGATAAAGGGAATAATGTTTCCCTAATGGGATAAAGGGAATAAGATCAATATTATCGTATTATAAATACTATTATAAATTTCTATTATCATGTGCACAACCACACAGTTTGTTGATCTGAGGAGAGTAAGATTAGACCCAACTCTACAAAGATTAAAGGAATATTGGCAAATAAATGTTGTTTTTTATATCAATTTCAGGAAAATATCTTTTTTTTTAAATTCGTGAAATTTGCTAATGTTGCTAATTTATTTTTATATTTCTGCGTCACTTCTTTGTTTTCAATATATAGAAGTGGTGGAATTGTGGACAGTGAAGAAGGCTGTCAAAAGATGCAGCAGTGTTTATATCTGTTACAGATATGGACAGAGAAATAGCAGATGGAGTTTAATCTGGGCAAGAGTGAAGTGTTGCACTTTGGGAGGTCAAATGTAAGGTTTGGGTTTGGGTTTAGGTTTATTATTGCCACGTGTATCAAGGTACAGTGAAACATGTTGTTTTAGATGCTATGCAACTGGATCAGTTATACCATTATATTGATATAATCAAGTCAAAAGTACATTGGATGGAGCAAAGGGGAAGACACAAAGTGCAGAATATGGTCCTCAACAGTGTAACACATTGTAGCACATTAGCTCCATAGACAAAGTCTAATGTTCTTAATGGGGTAGAGGTGAATGGGAAAGTGCACTAGCTTATAAAAAGACCTTTCAAAAACCTGATAACAGAGGGGAAGAAGCTGTTCCTGCTACTGGTGGTGTGCGCTTTCAAGCTTATGTACCTTCTGCTGGACGGGAGCATGAAGACGGAATGACTGGGGTGGGACAAATCTTTTTTCTGAGTTAACGTGAAGTGTAGAAGGACCTGACGGTGGGAAGTCTGGTCTGTGCCATGGACTGGGCTATATCTACAACTCTCTGCAATTTCTTGTGGTCTTGGGCAGAGCTGTTCCCAAATCAAGCTGTGATGCAGTTCTCTCAATGGTGCATCTGTAGACATTTGCAAGAGTCGCTGAAAATATTCCGAATGCCTTTATTCTCCTCAGGAAGTAGAGGCGTTGTGTGCCTTCTTGGCTGTCATATCAATGGGGTTGGCCATGGCAGATCATTGATAATATTATTCGCACAGCAACTTTTAACTCTCAACCATTTCCACTTTCGTAACATTGATGCTGATTGGGGCATGTACTCCACCGCGTTTCTCAAGTCAATAACTAGCTCCTTCATCTTGATGACATTGAGGGAGAGGTTATTATCCCGGCACCATGTCATAAAGTTCTCTAGCAACTTCCTGTACTCCGTCCCATTCAGTGTTTGTGATTCGGCCCACCACAGTGGTGTCATCTCCAAACTATAGGTGGAATTAGAAAAAATCTGGCCTTACAGAGTGAGTGTATTGGGAATATAGTAGGGGACTAAGGAAGGATCCTTTCAGGATACATGTGTTGAGAATTATTGTGGAGGAGAAGCTGTTACCTTTCCTAACTGATTGAGGTCTGTGGGACAGAAAGTTGAACATCCAGAGGCAGAAGGGGGAACTGATTCCTAGGTCCAGGAGTTTGCTGATGAGTTTGGACGGGATCATGAAGGGGGAGATGGCTTTGCTGTGGACCTGTTGGGCAAGACCCTTAACAGCTTTCATGAACAAAGGATCCAAGTCCATTGCTCCCTGAAAATAACAACATTGGTAGATGGAGTGGTAAGGAATGCATGTGGTATGCTTGCCTTCATCGGCAGGGGAATTCAGTATAAGACTCACAAGGTCATGTTGCAGCTTTATAAAACTTCGGTAAGGGTACATTTAGAATATTGTGTGCAGTTCCGATCACCCCAGGTTGTAGACGTTTTTGAGAGGATAGAGAAGAGGTTTACCTGGATCCTGCCTGGATTGGAGTCTGGTGGTTATTAGGAAATATTGGAATAACTTGGTTTGTGTTTTCTGCAAATTCAAAGACAGAGGAGTGACCTGAAAGAAGTTTATAAAATTTTGAGAGGCATAGATAGGGTAGACAGTCAGAACCTTTTCTCCAGAATGGAAATATCAAATACTAGAGGTCATAGCTTTTGGATGAGAGGGGGAAAGATTAAAGGAGATATGCAGGGCAAGTTTTTTTACTCAAAGAGTAATATTCTGGATATTATTCTGGAATATGCTGCCTGGGTTGGTGGTGGAAGCAGATATGATAGTACCCTGTACCATATAAGAGTCTTTTATACTGGCACGTGAAATTGCAGGGAATGGCGAAATAGGGATCATCTGCATGCAGAATTTGTTCAATTTGTAGTTATGTTTGGCTAAGTTATCATGGGCCAAAAGGCCTGCGCCAGTGCTGTACTGTTCTATGTTCTATGCAACTGATACTCAGACTTTTTCAACAAAATAAATAAACTCAACAAGGTAGGAATTGGCATTCCAGTGAATGAAGGAGTCATTCTACAATGTAGCGTAAATATAGTAAATGTCTTGTCAGTGCATCCTTTCTCCAAGGATTTTGCTATGATTTGTATAACCTGGATTTTGTTGACGTAGATGAGAGAGGGAGGCTTAGAGCTAGAGGCAGCATTTGAAACTAAGCATCAACTACCAAAGGGGTGTTTACCACTAACCATGCCTCAGTCAATTCCAGTTTAATCATTTGACGACTGATTCACTCTCAGCACTTAAAACTGATAACGGTAATCTGGCTGAGTGCATGATGACTTGTTTTAAACCTTGTATCATGAAAATCAAAAACCTCAAAGTTAACAAAAGACAAACTAACTTAACTTAAAAAAATAAAAATAAAACTCTCAAAGTTTATTCTTTAAACTTAAATTGTGGCTCAATTTTTTGTTTCTAATTTTGTATTTGACAATATACAGGACCTGTGTCATATGGAAATCAGTAGTTCAATGGTTCTTTATTTGTAACATTTACAACTGCACAGTGAAATTTGTTTTTGCACATTTACACACACAGGCACCACCATGTTTTAGCGCCATTTCCAAAGTCCAAAGTCGGCCCATGCGCTCGGTCTACTGGAGCAGGTCCTGACCCAGGTAAACCCCAGGCTCCTGCGGGGCATTCCTCCATCAGCCTGTGAACCGACGTCCCTCTCCTCGCCTGGCCATCTGGTCATACCGCTGTTCACCATCCTCCCGGCCCTTGCTCCTCGTGTCCATTGTCTCCAGCAGTTCCCTCCCAGTACCACGACCCGTCGAGCCTTCGGGCCTTCGGGTCGTTTGGGAGGGTTTCTGGTACCACCGAGCCTTTGGACGGGTTTCTGGTTTAATAATAGTTTGTTTAATGCAGTGACCTCTTGAAGGATAGTTTCATTAGACAAACTGATTTTAGTGAGAGCAACAACGTTAAACTTCCAGAAGGTGGCTGTTTGAATGGCTGTTGGGGTCCAGCTGCCTCTATAAGTCAAGTTGAGTTTACTGCCATGTGCACAAGTATGGTGAATTATAGCTGCAATGAAAATCTTGCTTGCAGCAGCATCTCAGGCACATAGACTCAGACAACACACGGGAACATAAATTAAACATAATTTACGCATACATTCTACAAGACAGCGACAAATGAAAAGACTGTGCACAAAACAAGACATGAGCAGTAAAATTAGGAAGCAAGTCCATGGTGGGGAATGAGGTGGTTTGTGGTGTTCCATCGCTGAGGTAGGATTAGGGTTGTGCAGGTCGGTTCAAGAACCTGATGGTTGTAAGAAAATAGCTGTTCCTAAACCTGGTGGTGTGGGACCTTAGGCTTCTGTACCACCTGCCCAGTGGAACCAGAGAGGACGGTCTTTCAAGAGAGAGTGAGATTTAGCTCTTAGGGCTAACGGAATCAAGGGATATGGGGAAAAAGCAGGAACGAGGTACAGCCATGAATGGCGGTGCTGGCTCGAACGGCCAAATGGCCTATTCCTGCACATATTGTCTATGTTCTATGTGTCTATGGTCTGGATAGGAATGATGGATGCCACCTCCTTGATGGGAGAAGGCAGTGATGAGGACGGTGCCCAGATGGATCAGGCCGAGTTCACCACTGAAAGCTGATTCATGACAATCATTTAAAGCCTGTGACTGTATCTTCGCTGAGGGTTTAAATTAATGGTTATATCCAGGCCTATGAAGAGTAAATGAGAGAGATGTGACATTTTCCTGAAGGAATGGATTCCGTAAAGGAATAGGATGAGTCAATGCACAGTCTTTTACCCACAGTTGTGTACGGGTTGGTGCGGACTCGGTGGGCCGAAGCGCCCATTTCCAAGTTGTATCTCTAAACAAAACTAAACTTGTTTTAAAAGAACACTTCCAGCAAGCCCCATTTTCAGGTTTAAATTCAAAGGATTTATTATTAATTACAACGTTTGCTAGGCTATTTGCAGATAACCCTTTTTAACCATTACAAATCACAATATGCAGATATTTACAGTGAATTCTGACAAAGAAGAAAATCAGAAAATCGGGGACATTTCCTCACTGTCATAACCGGTAACACTGTGACAGCAGATGTTTTTGAGAGACCCTCATGCTTACACATGTGTGTCTACCCCAAGAAAGAGAGTTTGTAGAATTCCTCCGAGATGGATTTTTAGAGCAGCTTGTAATGGAGCCGACCAGAGAAAAGGCAATACTGGATTTAGTGTTGTCCAATGAACCAGATAGGATAAGAGAACTTGTAGTAAAGGAACCGCTTGGAGGTAGTGATCATAATATGATTAGTTTTAATCTGCAATTTTAAAAGGAGAACGTTAATTCGGAAGTGGCAGTGATGCAGTTGAACAAAGGGGACTATGAAGGCATGAGAGGGGAGCTGGCCAAGGTAGACTGGAAAGGGATCCTAGCAGGAATGACGGTGGAACAGCAATGGTAGGAATTTCTGGGCATAATCCGGAAGACACAGGATCATTTCATTCCAAAAAGGAAGAAAGATTCTAGGAGGCAACCGTGACTGACAAGAAAGTTAGGGATAGCATAAAACTAAAAGAAAAGATGTATAACACAGCAAAGAGTAGCCGGAAGACAGAGGATTGGGAAACTTTCATAGGACAACAGAAGGAAACAAAACGGGCAATACGGGCTGAAAAGATGAAGTACGAAGGGAAGCTGGCCATGAATATAAAGAAGGACAGTAAAAGCTTCTTTAGATATGTTAAGGGAAAAAGAGTAGCAAAGTCGAATGTGGGTCCCTTGAAGGCAGACACGGGTGAAGTTATTATGGGCAACAAGGAAATGGCAGAAGAGTTGAATAGGTACTTTGGATCTGTCTTCACTAAGGAAGGCACACACAATCTCCCAGAGGACAGAGGATCTAAGGGGGTAGAGGAACTGAAATAAATCTTCATTAGGCGAGAAATAGTATTGGGTAGGCTAATGGGACTGAAGGATGATAAATAGCAGGGTCCTCAGGGAGGTGGCTCTAGAAATAGTGGACGCATTGATGATCATTTTCCAATGGTCAATAGATTCAGGATCAGTTCCTGTGGATTGGAGGATAGCTAATGTTATCCCACTTTTCAAGAAAGGATCGAGAGAGAAAACGGGGAATTACAGACCAGTTAGCCTGACTTCGGTTGTGGGAAAGATGCTGGAGTCAATTATTAAAGAGGTAATAATGGGGCATTTGGATAGCAGTAAAAGGATTAGTCCAAGTCAACATGGATTTATGAAAGGGAATCATGCTTGACTAATCTTCTGGAATTTGTTGAGGATGTGACAAGTAAAATGGATGAAGGGGAGCCAGTGGATGTAGTGTAATCTAGACTTTCAGAAAGCCTTTAATAAGGTCCCGCATGGGAGACTGGTGACTAAAATTAGAGCACATGGTGTTGGGGGTAGGGTGTTGACATGGATAGAAAATTGGTTGGCAGACCGGAAGCAAAGAGTAGGAGTGAACGGGTCCTTTTCAGAATGGCAGGCAGTGGCGAGTGGAGTGCCGCAAGGCTCGATGTTGGGGCCACAACTGTTTACCATATATATTAATGATTTGGAAGAGGGAATTAGGAGCAACACTAGCAAATTTGCGGATGGCACAAAGCTGGGTGGCAGTGTGAACTGTGAAGAGGATGTTAGGAGGCTGCAGGGTGACCTGGACAGGTTGAGTGAGTGGGCAGATGTGTGGCAGATGCAGTATAATATAGATAAATGTGAGGTTATCCACTTTGGCAGCAAAAACAAGGGGGCAGATTATTATCTCAATGGGGTTAGGTAAGGGGGAGGTACAGCGAGACCTGGGTGTCCTTGTACACTGGTCACTGAAAGTTGGCCTACAGGTACAGCAGGCAGTGAAGAAAGCTAATGGAATGTTGGCGTTCATAACAAGAGGATTTCAGTATAGGTTCTTCTGCGTTTGTATAGGGCTCTGGTGAGACCACACCTGGAGTATTGTGTACAGTTTTGGTCTCCTAATTTGAGGAAGGACATCCTTGTGATTGAGGCAATGCAGCGTAGGTTCACGAAATTGATCTCTGGGATGGCGGGACTGTCATATGAGGAAAGATTGAAAAGACTAGGCTTGTATTCACTGGAGTTTAGAACGATGAGGGGCTATCATATAGAAACATATAAAATTATAAAATGACTGGACAAGCTAGATGCCGGAAAAATGTTCCCAATGTTGGGCGAGTCCAAAACCAGGGTCCACAGTCTAAGAATAAAGGGGAGGTCATTTAAGACTGAGGTGAGAAAAAACTATTTCACCCAGAGAGTTGTGAATTTATGGAATTCCCTGCCACAGAGGGCAATGGAGGCCAAATCACTGGATGGATTTAAGAGAGAGTTAGAGCTCTAGGGGCTAGTGGAGTCAAGGGATATGGGGAGAAGGCAGGCACAGGTTATTGATAGGGGATGATCAGCCATGATCACAATGAATGGCGGTGCTGGCTCGATGGGCCGAATGGCCTCCTCCTGCACCTATTTTCTATGTTTTTATGTTTCTACCTCCAACAAGAGTAAAACTAGGAGGGAGACTGGGGCAGGAATGACAAAGTATGTTATGGGCCACTGTACCTGTGAAAGCCCTTTGGCATTGTAGTGAATGCTGACGAGCATCCTGTTCCCCACAGTACCATGCTGCGGTGTTATTTAGTGATTGGACCTTCTTCTATCTGTATTGTAGCCCAGTGTTATACTAGGTGGACTATTCTCCATCTCTGGTCTCATACTGTGATGGACCCGTGTGCACCAGTATAATACTCCTTAGTCTGGAGCTGAATGTGGATGTGGATCTGGACCTGGACCTAGAAGGATACACTGGAACCAACAAGGTGTCTGCTCCCGAAATTTCTTAGTTCCTGTTTCAGTTTCAGTTTCAGTTTAGTTTATTGTCACATGTACCAAGGTGCAGTGAAAAGCTTTTGTTGCGGGCTATCCAGTCAGCAGAAAAAAAATACATGATTACAATCGAGCCATTTACAATGTGTGTAGATACATGATAAGGGAATAACTCCATGGGACAATGTACAGCCCATATCAAAGTCATAGAGCATAGTCAATTTTCCTTTATGATGTGGTGACCCCTCACCATTTGATCAACATTCTTAGTTTTATTAACACTTCATCAAAATATTCTTCTTCTTCTTCTCCTCCTCCTCCTCCTCCTCCTCCTCCTCCTCCTCCTCTTCATCCTTCTCCTCCTCCCCCTCCTCCTCCTCCTCCTCCTCCTCCTCCTCCTCCTCCTCCTCCTCTCTCCTCCTCCTCCTCCTCCTCCTCCTTCTTCTTCTTCTCCTTCTCCTTCTCCTTCTCCTTCTTCTCTTGTTCTGTTTGATCTTATTTGATTGTGCACGCCGGGTTGATTGCATTCATCAAAACAGGGCGGACCACGTGAAGGTTGCAATCTTCCACCCATCAAAATGTTCTAAAATATTGGGTCAAATCTTAATGGCTATGACCGCTGATTCAATCATATGGGTGCAGGAATTATGGACAGATTCAGAAAGACAAAGCTGTTGTGTCAGCAGTTATTGGATTGCCCATAGCTTTCAGTGGCCAGACCATTATGCTGAGGAATCCAATGTGTGCAAGGTTAGACCCCAGCCAGCACTGTTCAAAAAGGTCATTACATGTTCAGTGTTCATAACATGTTCGTAAAAACCTTAGTTCAGTTTAGTTTAGTGATACAACGTGGAAACAGGCCACCGAGTACGCACCGACCAGCGATACTGTTACACTAGCACTATCCTACACGCCAGGGACATTTTACTATTTTTACCAAAGACAATTAATCTACAAACCTGGATGTCTTTGGAGTGTGGGAGGAAACTGGAGCACCCATGTGGTCATAGGGAAAATGTACAAACTCCGCACACACAGCACCCGTAGTTAGGATCAAATCCGGGTCTCTGGCGCTGTAAGGCAGCAACTCTACTGCTGCACCACCTTGATACCCTTCTGATCATTTGTTCATTTACTGTTTGTGCCTGGAATAAGATCCAGGTCCCCCAGGTGTGTGACATTTATAGATGTGGAGGAATGTGTATAGATATTGAACAGATGCATTGTTTGTTTTGATGTCACTGACTGATGGCTGAGACCACCTGGGCAATGGCACGATCTGGGTGGTCACCTTCTTACAAGGAGTTGTTCCTTATGTTTTCATAGCTGATACCCCACCACACCCCAGCCCTCATTGCCAATGCCCTCAAGGCTAATCATCTCACAGGCAACCACATGGTCATGCCCATTCCCCTGATTATTGGCTGTTCTTTATTAATCACCTTCTTTAACCTCTCCTCATCATTATGTCAGCTTCCGATCAATTCCCCAGCAAATCCCTCACTAGTCTGGTCATTTCCAAAGCTGTAGATCCCCAGCGACAGACTCGTAACAAACACCCTCACACACCCCAGTCTCCTCCATAACCAAACCCTCCACTGCTCCAATCAATATCCTCAGCTGGATCCCGCACTCCTCTGCCATCCCTCCACACCACTGCCCCACCCCACCAACATCTAGTCTTTTCACAGATCATCCACCCCTACCCCTGAGAATATCGGCAATCTGGACTCTGACCAACATCAAGAAGATAGACAGACACCATGGCTAGCATCCCCTGTGATAGCCACAATCCACAGCATTCACTATCATGGAGGGTAGGGGCAGCTCAGAGGTGGAAATGGGTTTGTCAGAGTTTATGGGAGCAAGGTCTACTCTCCACTGCATCACACCTTGTATTTGATGGAATATCTGAGTCTGGGTTTTAATCTGACAAACAGCAGATGAATATTCCACATCTTTCAATGATGTTACAGTTTGTGCTCCATCACTGTTGCAATATGTTGGTCGACAGATTTTCTCTATGCTATGATATGTAACAAAGGCTTGAGACAAGGGCTTGAGGGCGGCCATGGTGGTGCAGCAGTAGAGTTGCTGCCTTACAGCGTTTTATTCCAACTATGGGTGCTGTCTGTGCAGTTTGTACGTTCTCCCCATGACCCCGTGGGTTTTCTCCGAGATCTTCGGTTTCATCCCACACTCCAAAGACGTACAGGTATGTAGGTTCATTGGCTTGGTGTATGTGTAAATTGTCCCTAATGTGTGTAGGATTTTACACTAGCTTCTTTACACTGGCTTCCTTTCTGTCAAAGAATTGATTTTAAAATACTACTGTTGGTTTACAAAGCACTGAATGGTTTAGGGCCAAAATACATTTCTGATCTTCTGCTTAGCTACGAACCACCCAGACCTCTCAGATCGGCTGGGACAGGTCTGCTCTGTGTCCCCAGAGTCAGAACTAAACATGGAGAGCCAGCATTTAGTTTTTATGCACCACATATCTGGAACAAACTCCCAGGAAATTGCAGGTCTGCTGCAACTCTCAGCTCTTTTAAATCTAGACTGAAGACTTTTCTGTTTGCCGCTGCCTTTCAGTAAACAATACAATTTATTAATTACCTATATTGCACTGTAACTTCTATTCCTGGTTTAATTCTATTTTAAATATTTTATTTGATTGCTTTTAATTTTGTAATTATTTTATCTGAATAATCTAATAATTGTTTTACATCTAAATGTCATTTTATATGCGTTTCTTTCCAATGCTTTTAATATTTTAAGTAAAGCACTTTGAATTACCTTGTTGTTGAAAGGTGCGTTACAAATAAACTTGCCTTGCCTTGCCTTTGATAGTGTTAATGTGCGGGGATCGCTGGTCGGGGCGTACTTGGTGGTCCGAAGGGCCTGTTTCTGTGCAGTACCTCTAAACTAAACAAGAGAAATAAGAATTGGTCAACGTTGGCATGCTGAGATATGACAAATAACTTCTCTAACACAATGCTAAAGGCCTGACAAATAATTAATTTTGATTGCTGTTTAACAACATCACAAAGTCATAGTCCACATTTAACCATTCTAGAACTTTATTTTTCACCATCCTATCTTTGTAGTGAACCACATACAGCCGTGGGGAATCTAACGCTGCCAAGTGTGCTTTATTGAAGTCATATATCAGTTTCTTCTGATTAAACTTGCCTCTCAGGAGTTGTTTTCTTCACAAAAAGACATTCAATATTTATTATGATATTGTCCCGAATCAATCTATTGTAACCACATACTGACAAAGAAGCAACTAACGTATTTTTAGTTATTAAACTTTCCTAAATAAAATAACATTGAGATTAAATTCAATTTTATTTTCCCCTCTCAGTCAAGTTCAAATTGTACGGACATGACACATAAGATTTGCTCAACTATTGCCTCTGCTTTCATCATGCAGAATATGACACATCTATACAGTGGGTTGTGAATTTCCTGCTATCAAAGTTTATTATCATTAGGTGAGTGTAAATTGAGACCTGTTATTCCCAAACCTCACAAACTTTGATAATTTTGTTTCGTTTTCCCCCCCACAGAAAACACTCAGTAATATTTCCACTCAGTAGTCACTGTGATTCAATAAATATGTTTGCTCATCAACTCTCCTCCACCCACCCGATGTTGCAAATGCACACATCAATGTTTGTGAGAAATGATATACGTCAGTAAGTTGTAAATTGTCCCTACTGTGTGTAGGTTACTGTTAGTCACTGAGGTAATGAGAGGTAAAAATAGAAACATAGAAAATAGGTGCAGGAGTAGGCCATTCGGCCCTTCGAGCCAGCACCGCCATTCAATATGATCATGGCTGATCACTAAACTCCGTATCCTGTACCTGCCTTCTCTCCATACCCCCTGATCCCTTTAGCCACAAGGGCCACATCCAACTCCATCTTAAATATAGCCAATGAACTGGCCTCAACTTCCTTCTGTGGCAGAGAATTCCAGAGATTCACCACTCTCTGTGTGAAAAATGTTTTTCTCATCTCGGTCCTAAAAGATTTCCCCCTTATCCTTAAACTGTGACCCCTTGTTCTGGACTTCCCCAACATCGGGAACAATCTTCCTGCATCTAGCCTGTCCAACCCCTTAAGAATTTTGTAAGTTTCTATGAGATCCCCCCTCAATCTTCTAAATTCCAGCGAGTACAAGCCGAGTCTATCCAGTCTTTCTTCATATGAAAGTCCTGGCATCCCAGGAATCAGTCTGGTGAACCTTCTCTGTACTCCCTCTATGGCAGGATTGTCTTTCCTCAGACTTGGAGACCAAAACTGTACGCAATACTCCAGGTGTGGTCTCACCAATGCCCCGTACAACTGCAGTAGAACCGCCCTGCTCCTATACTCAAATCCTTTTGCTATGAAGCTCCTTGGTAAATGGAGAGTGCATGTGGGGGTCCGGGAACTTGGACAGGTTGGTGAAGAATAGCTGTATTGGTTGTACAAAAGCTGTATTGGTTGTACAAAAGGGTCATAGAGACTTTCCAGGATTTTGACCAGGTACTTCTTGCTGGAGGTGCAAGTGAGGTCTCTGTAAGCAGCATACTGCATAGACACAACATGAAGCAGTATGCAAGGCCACCAAATCTCTGCGCCTCTCTTCCCGAGTATGGGGTTTGCTGACCTTCATGAAACTGCAATGTTTAGTTTAGTTTAGAGATACAGTGCGGAAACAGGCCCTTCGGCCCTCCGGGTCCGCGCCAACCAGCGATCCCCGCATATTAACACTATCTTACACACACTAGGAACAATTTTTACATTTACCAAGCTATATATTTGTACGTCTTTGAAGTGTGGGAGGAAACCAAAGATCTCGAAGAAAACCCACCTGGTCACGGGAAGAATGTACAAACTCCGTACAGACAGCACCCGTAGTCGGGATCAAACCCGGGTCTCTGGCACTGCAAGCTGTGGCAAGGAATAACAACAGCAGGCTGGAATGATCATGAGGATTGGAAACTGAGGCTGATTTAGTTTAGTTTAGAGAAGCAGCATGGAAACAGGCCTTTGAACCCATCGAGTCAATGCTGACCTTCAATCACCCGTTCACACAAATTCTATGTTATCCCACTTTTTCATCCAATCCCTACATACTAGGAGCAATTTACAGAGGCAAAATAATCTACAAACACACATATCTTTGTGATAGGGGAGGAGGCCAGAGCAACCAGATGGTCACAGGCAAAACTTGCAAACTCCACGCAGACAGCACCCAAGGTCAGCACTGAACCTGGGTCGCTGGTGCTGTGAGGCAGCAGCTGTACCAGCTGCATCACTGTTCCACCTTGACATCACTGGCAAAGCAGGCCTGATACACGTGAAGGTACACAAAAATGCTGGAGAAACTCAGCGGGTGCAGCAGCATCTATGGAGCGAAGGAAATAGGTGGCGTTGCGGGCCGAAACCCTTCTTCTGATACACGTGAACCTGTTTACAAGGTTGCAAAATATCACAGGTCAGATAAGAGGAGTAAAATTAGGGCAGCATCTCGGAAATAGTGATCATAATATCATGTACATTAAGATTATGATAAAGTTCGATATACATCTGACAAAAAACAGATTATTTAATTGGAGGAGTTAACTTTAAGAGCCTGCGAGGGTTGAGAAAATGGGAAACAATGATTTAATTTTAAAGATACAACATGGAAACAGGCATTTCGGCCCACCGAGTCTGTGCCGACCAACAGTTAACTGGTCACACTAGCACTATCCTACACACTAGGGACAATTTACAAAAGGCAATTAAGCAACAAACCTTTATGTCTTTGTAATGTGGGAGAACCTGGAATAAACCCCATACGGTCATGGGGAGAACGTATAAACTCTCTGTAGACAGCACCCATAGTAGGATCGAACCCTTGTCTCTGACACTGTAAGGGAGCAGCAACTCTACCTAATGGGCTAATGGGCAGGTGTGCAGGCAAAGATATATTCCCCTAAATGGGAATAAAAGGTCACGGAGCTCCAGGGATGAATCAGGACATAATGCAACCACTGAGGGTGAGGAAAGAGGCATTTAATGGGAATCCTGGAGATCAAAAAACAAGCTTAGAGAATACAAGGGGATCAGGATAGAAGTCACACAAATAATCATAAAATCAAAGAGCAGCCATGAAAATTAAATTATCAAGGAACATTGTTATGAAGGAACATGTTGCTGCACAACATCACTTCTCCATCACCAACAATAAAAATAGAGGAGGTGGAGAGGGCATTCAGAAGGCAGAAAAACCGGATATCTCCAGGACCGGAAAAAATGTTTCCCCCTCTAGTCTCAAGCTCTGTGCTGAACAACTGTCTACACAGACATTTTCAACCAGTCCCTGGAAACCTGTACTGACCCTGCCTGCTTCAAAGTCTCCACTATTGTCCCTGCACCCAAAAAGGCAAGGATTACTGGTCTATAGACCTGTCGCGCTGACCTCTGTAGTCATGAAGACCCTTGAAAGACTTGCGCTGGCCAAGCTGAAAAATATCACGAACCCCCTGGACCCTCTGCAGTTTTCATATCAGGTCAATAGATCTGTGGATGACGCAGTCAAACCTGGGCCTGTACTTCATCCTCCAACACCTAGACCGCCAGGGGACCTATGCGAGGATTTTGCTTTTTGATTTTAGCTATGCATTCTACACCATCATTCTATGTTATCCCACGTTCATATACACTCACTGCACATGAGGGCCAATTGGCCTCACACTGGGCCAATTAACTGACAAACCCACATGTCTTTTGGATGTGGGAGAAAACGGAGCACCCAGAGGAAACCCACGTAGTCATAGAGAGAACGTGCAAACTCCACAAAGACAGCACTGGAGCTCAGGAACTGGGTCTCTAGCACTGTGAGGCAGCAGCTCTACAAGGTGCGCCATTATTACTTATTTGATATTTGTGCTAGCATAGTGCTGCTGCCCTAATTTGCAAATTTAGGCAATGACATTCCTTTGTTTTAATAAATGTATTTGTATATATTCTCATTGTGTGGATGTCCCTGGGGGGTAGGCCACTCCTTGGATCATCCCCCTCGCTGATTGAGGAACAGGGACGTTGGTCTGCCAGGGGGTTTCCAGAGGACCCTGGTATATGTGCTATCGCTGTGTGGATTAAAGACTACTGTTTGAACCTGCCTGGTGTCTGGTCGTTACAATTGTGTGATTGATACATTTTGCTGGTAGGTCTGATGTTTTAAATTACAATACTACTTCCAAACTGAATTTTTTTTAACATCCAATTATTTGTTCCCAACCACAATATGAGCTTGTTACACAGGGTTGCAATTTGTTTGGAGTTCCTGTAGCATGTTTATAAGCAGAAGAGGGCTGCAAAGTGGCACAATAGTAGTGTTGTGGCCTACGGTGCTGGACACCCAGGTTCAATCCTGACCACGGGTGCTGTCTGTATGGAGTTTGTACGTTCTCCCCGTGACTGCGTAGATTTTCTCCTGGTGCTCCAGTTTCCTTCCACATTCCAAAGACGTGCAGTTAATTGGCTTCTGTAAATTGTCCCCAGTGTATAGAATAGAACTAGTGTCTGGGTGATCGTTGGTTGGCATGGACTCAGTGGGCTGTATCTCTAAACTAAACTAAAGTAAACTAAAACTGAACTAAAACTAAACTAAACTAAGGGAAAGACCAGGTCCAAGATGGCTGAGAAAGTCAGTTATGATCTACCTCATTTATTCTGCACACTACCAAGCAAAACCATTTAATATCTAGAAAGTAACTCTCAGGCACAAGGAAACAAATCTCAGTGTTATGGTAAAAAAAGACTGGAGTACTGGAGTAACTCGATGGATCAGGCAGCATCTCTGGAGAACAAGGATAGGCAACTTTTCAGGTTGGGACCCTTCTTCTGATTGTAATGGGGGGAGGGAAGGGAGAGAAAGCTGGAGGAGAGGATGGGGCAGGACAATTCCTGACGAGTGATAGGTGGATGCAGGTGAGGGAGGGCAGGCAGTTTAATTTTGAGATGGTTGGACAATGGCCAGAGATGAAAAGATTAAAAGTGTGAGAAGGAGATAAGGAGAGAAGAGTGTGAAACATAAAGCCAGAGAAGGAATACAGGTGGAAGGGGACAGGGGAAGTGTGAAAGGGGGAACATCAGATGGGGCACATGGAAATAGCATCTGCTCCTCATGTAGATATTTATCATATCAGTTTTTTATCAGATATTTATCAGATATAAGTAAGGCCACCACTGGTGAAACACAATCATTTCATTTTATTGCCATGTCATGTAAAATACGCCTCAAGGTAACTTATAATGGAATATTTACATTTATTTTGTTTTTTTCATTGGTTGTTGGATTCGACTGCATCTACCGATCATCCCCTTGCTAGACTGTCAGGGGCAGTCCAACAGTCAACCATAATAAAAACAGAAAATGCTGGAAGCATTGACTATAGATCAGACAGCACCTGTAGAAATAGAAACCAAGATAATATTCAAGACCTTTTAGACCTTTGTCAACTACATTGCAGTGTGTCTGCCTCACGCAGACTGTGCAGGTTGAGGAAAGTGACCCTCCTTTTATTTGCATAATTTCCAAACAGATTAGTTGTCATTAACCAAGTTTTCAAAACCCTCCCCTGTTTATTGTTGTCACATGTGCTGAGGTTGAGTAAAACACTTGCCTGTGTTCCCTTTACACCTACTGGGTTGAATTAGCAACGGTGTTTTGTTTAAAGATACACTTGAACACTACTGAATAGGACACAAGGTACACAAAATTGCTGGAGAAACTCAGCGGGTGCAGCAGCATCTATGGAGCGAAGGAAATAGGCGACGTTTCGGGCCGAAACCCTTCTTCAGACTATGCCGCTCCATAGATGCTGCTGCACCCACTGAGTTTCTCCAGCAATTTTGTGTACCTTCGATCTTCCAGCATCTGCAGTTCCTTCTTGAACACTGAATAGGACACTATTGATTGTATAGATACAGAATCAAAGAAGAGTTTTTGGACAGTTTTGGTTTGTACATATTTTTATTCTGAATAAAAATTATTCTTGAATACATAAAATATCTCTTTATGGAGTGAATTAAACTTGGTTTATTTTGTTAATTGTTACCTGGTTCATTTTGTTATTATTATTACACCTGGATGGTGTGTTAGAGAGCTAGCTCCGACTGTGTAGGTATGTTACAAAACCTACCTGAATCGTGGCTGAGCATCTGCCCTACCCCGTGTGCACGATTTTGGCGCTGTTTAGAGGGGGCGGGTTTAAAACGCGATTTTTACTAGGCTGTTCCAATCGAAAATGTTCAGCCTAGTAAATCATTAACGGAAAATCGCTGAAAGACCCCGTCGCAAAAGGTATTATTAGTTTTTATGGCCTTGTATAATATTTATAGTAGTTTAAAAATCACTCTCTCACTCCGCAACCTCTCGCAGCCCCAGGGTTTTATAAAGCAAACAATTAAAGGTATGTACCTTATTTTTACATTAAATGGGGCTTGTATATAACCCTGTATATAAAATTTTCTATAGCGAGTAGTTCATTTTGGGCTCTTTATATCCCGCAGTATTTTTCTGGGCTCTTGAGGGCACAAATCCAGCGCAATGTGAACGTTCTAAACCAGCGCGTTCACAGGAACCCACTAGAAAGCCGATTTAAATTGACTTTAATTTACAGCAAATGAACACTAAATTCCTTCCATTTGGCCTATAAATTGATGTAAATGAGATTTAAAAATCATGTTTTATTGTGAATTATTTGTGAATATTATTTGGACACTTGGGCTATTTAAAAATGTTAATCATTTATTAAGAAATGGATAGATGTTTAGGTCTAGTAAGTGAAGTTTGAAATTAGCTACTATTGGGTAATTAACTAATTATATGCTGTAATTTCAGGTCATCCAAGTAAGATTATTTTATATTTGTTTCAGAATGCTTCAATCTATGATAACTGAAAATTTCATTCAGTTCTCTTAATTTTTAAGAAGGTTATGGGCTTTTGACTGTCCACGATCACAGCTTTTTTGTTATGTCCATAGAAAATCAATAGGGAACAAGATGCTAATTTCCGAGTATGAAAATGGCCATAACTTTTTTATTACTTGAGATATGAAAGTGAATTAGGTGTCAAATTAAACTTATTGTTATGCTTTATCTGATGGGATAAATTGCAGACTTGATTTTTTAAATCTCAAAATTTTGTAACATTGCTAGACTGTGCATGCCCAGATCATAGGACACTCACTACAAACATTCTCGGCAGCTGCAGTGCTACAAAAGTTGGTCCGGTGTTTGTCTGTTTAAGAAGGAACTGCAGATGCTGGAAAATCGAAGGTAATCAAAAATGCTGGAGAAACTCAGTGGGTGCGGCAACATCTATGGAGCGAAGGAAATGGGCAACGTTTCAGGCCTAAACCCTTCTTCAGACTCGTAGTTGCAGCGCATCGACCGCCCGGTGGCGCTGTGTCCGTTACAATTGCGACACGTGACCGCCAGATGCCGCTGCTGCAGGCTGTAGTTGGGGTCGGGCCGCCAGGTGCCGCTGTGGTGGGGTGTGGGGCCGCCAGGTGCCGCGGGGTGGGGCCGCCAGGTGCCGCTGTGGTGGAGTGTAGTGGCGGGGTCGGCCCGCCAGGTGCCGCTGTGGTGGGGGGTGGGGTAGTGCGCTGGGTGGGGTGGAGTGGCGGGGTCGGGCCGCCAGGTGCCGCTGTGGGGATCGCGTGGGGGGGTCGCCGCCGGTGCCGGAGTGGTGGGGGAGTGGCGGGGTCGGCCGCCAGGAGCCGCGTGCGGGGTGGAGTGGCGGGGTCGGGCCGCCAGGTGCCGCTGGGGGGGTGGAGCGGCGGGGGTCGGGCGACCAGGTGCCGCTGTGGTGGGGGTGTAGTGGCGCCGGGCCGCCAGGTGCCGCTGTGGTGGGTGGAGTGGCGGGGTGGGCCGCCAGGTGCCGCTGTGGTGGGGGTGTAGTGGGCGGGGTCGGGCCGCCAGGTGCCGCTGTGGTAGGGCCGGGGTCCCGCCAGGTGCGTGGTGGGGTGTAGTGGCGGGGTTGGCCGCCAGGTGAGGTGGGGTCGCCGGCGGGGTCGGACCGCCAGGTGCCGCTGTGGTGGGGTGTAGTGCGGGGTCGCAGCCAGGTGCCGCTGTGGTGGGGTGGAGGGCGGGGTCGCCTCCAGGTGCCCCGGGGGGGTGTAGTGGCGGGGTGGGCCGCCAGGTGCCGCTGTGGTGGGGGGTGTATCCCCCCCCAGGTGCGCTGTGGGCGGGGTTGGCCAGGTGCGCTGTGGTGGGGGTGTAGTGGCGGGGTTGGGCACCAGGTGCCGCTGTGGTGAGTGGCGGGGTTGGGCCGCCAGTGCCGCTGTGGTGGGGGTGTAGTGGCGGGGTTGAGCCGCCAGGTGCCGCTGTGCTCGGGTAGACGGCCAGGTGCCGCTGGGTCACCGGACCGCCAGGTGCCGCTGGCCTCACGGCGAGGGGGTCGGCCAGGAGACGCTGCGGGGTTGGAAGCGCAGGAGGAGGAGTGGAGGGGGTGTAGGCCGCCGGGGGGGATGTTAGAGTGGCAGGGGGTGTAGGAGGCGAGGGGAGGGGTGGAGTAGGGCCGGGCCTGGAGGGGGGGCCGTTAGAGTGGACGTGACCGCCAGCCCGGGGCCCGCTCGCAGACACAACAGGCGGCGCCTCCTCCCCCGGGGGCGTCTCTGGGCCGCAGCCCGGGATCCCCCCCCCCCGGCAGGCCGGGCAGCGCCGACACTGATCCCTGGAGACCCCAGTCACACCCCCGGCTGCTGCGCTCGGGTAGACGGGTCCTGGGTCACCGCCCCGCCCCGGCCTCACGGCGAGGGGTGGAGCGGGGTTGGAAGCGCAGGAGGAGGAGTGGAGGGATGTAGGAGTGGAGGGATGTAGGAGTGGAGGGATGTAGGAGGAGTGGAGGGGTGTAGGAGGAGTGAAGGGGGATGTAGGATGAGTGGAGGGATGTAGGAGGAGTGGAGGGAGTGCAGGTGCAGTAGGATGAGGGAGGGTCTAGAAGGATGCGGGGGAGGTGTAAATGCAGGTGGAGGATAGAGGGGGGGTGGAGGTGCAATAGGACGAGGAGGTGTGAGAGGAGGGGGTGTAGATACAGTAGGAAGGGTGTAAGAAGGATATGCAGGAGGAGTGGAGATGGAGTAGGTGCAGAGGAGGGGTGTGCGGGAGGAGGGGTTGGAGGGGGGAATGCAGGTAGGGGGGTTTGAAGGGGTGATTTTTCATTCTGATATTTCATTGTGATGTGAACATTCTATGATAGAGATGTACATTTTCAAAATGTGATTAGATGGTGAAGCAGGCGGAAGGTTAGACCATGTTGGGCCAAAGGGCCTGTTTCTGCACTATAACACTATTCAAACATTCAAAATGTTAAGGGAGAGTGGTTATAAAGAAAACAATTTTATGCAGCATAGTTATGATCTTGAGTTCACAATGTTTTTACTGCCCCTACAGAATCAATTATGGTTTTCTTAAGGTGACTAGAATGGCACTTGAAATAAACTTATTTTCATGGCTCTTGGTAAATAGAGGGAATTGGGACTAGGTGGATAGCTCTGCAAAGAACCAGTGTGTGCTTGATGAGGTGAATCCTCATATGCCGAACCATTCTGATCCCTTTTTAAATTATGACAATCCTTTATCTTCAATCTGCCAGCACACTTCCTCTTTAATCTGTGATATTTGCACATTAGTGTGTTACCAAGAAGCAGCCAGATTTATTTTAATACATGGATAGTAGCCGATCAAAAAACCTATTGCGAATTTGGATGGTAATCAGATTTGTCAAATACCAGATTTAGTGAGCAATTTCTAGGCAGATATCTTCATTATGTAGCCTCAGAAATCTATTTGTGGTTGTTTATTTACCCCAAGAAAAGACATGGTAGAAAATTAAAGTAAAACCTAACAAGCACTGGCTTTTCAATAATCTTGAGGGTGCCTTATAACCTGAAAGTACATTGAAGAACCACTGCAGTGATATTTTGCGGCTGTTAGCATGTCCATTTCCCCCTTGATTCCTGTCAACCAACTTTATTATTACTTTAATAAAAAGACAAAAATGCTGAAGTAATCAGTGGGCCGGGCAGCACTTCTGGAGAACATGGATAGATTATGTTTTGGGCAGCGAAGGCAGCAAATCTGATCGCACTAATGTCCCTGCTGTCTGCTGTAGGGATTTTTTATTGCCAGGATCCTCTTCAATCAGCACCTACCCATGGGTATTGGGTTGCTCTGTGAGTTACACTGAAGATTCCTTCCAGCAAGAGGCATGTGGCCATGATCTTCACTGAATGACAGCTCCAAGGAATGTGCACTAAAGATTATGTGGGACCATTATTGATCTTAAAGGAGTATTTGACTCTTAATAGAAACAAATTGTGGTGATCCCTCTTCAAATGACCGTAGAAATGCATCTGCTTCATATCTACTACCTGACAGTATGCAGCTGTGATTCTGACCAGTGGATCCTCTCAGACTGGATCCCTGTGCAGTCAAAGGAAAAGCAAGGTCATGTCATCACTCCAATCCAACAATCTTCTCACTAGCATAAAGCTAAATTACAAAACTAGTGGGAATCTCTGGATCCAAGGTCATGATAAACTTGGTCAACACAGCTGATGCATTCAGATGCTGAGTGCCAGACCTTTGTTGACTTGGTTAATTGAAATGAATGTGAAAATGGATCGTATACAAAAAATCTGCAAAACAAAGGTACTTACCCATTTGCCTTGCAATCCCTGAAGATAAAGGTCCGCAAAGAGACCCCACAAAAAAGGTTCCATTATATCGCCCACCACTCAATGAAGGCAGACATCAGTTATCAAATCAACCATAATCTCAGTGTGCCAATACAATCTTTGGCCTTCTGAAGGATCAAAGACACAGAGGTCAAGATGTAAACCCAAGGCCACAGTCAACCAAGCAGCAGGGCCTCCACCTTCAACCCTCACCTCAAACATGGACTGCCTTCTGCAGGTATTTCTAGACACTGGAGAGGGATCTACCCTTCCATTGGCTTCATCTACACTTCATGCTGCCTCGGCAAGGCCACCAACATAATCAAGGAATAATCTCATGCTGGGTCACTCCTTCTTCTCTCAGCAGGCAAGAGGTGTAGAAGTTTGAAAACGCATCCATCCAGATTGAGGGACAGTTTCTTCCCAGCTATAATCAGGCAACTGAACTGTTCTCTCATCAAATAGAGTGCAGTCCTGACTTCCCCTCTACTCCATTGGAGACCTTTGAACTATCTTTGTTAAAGAAGGAACTGCAGATGCTGGAAAATTGAAGGATTTCTTTCCAGGTGCGGCAGAGGTTCACCTGCACCTCATCTATTGCATCAGCTGCTCTACATCGGTGAGACCAAGCGTAGGCTTGGCGATCGCTTCCCCCAACACCTCCGCTCAGTTCACAATAACCAACCTGATCTCCCGGTGGCTCAGCACTTCAACTCCCCCTCCCATTCCGAATCCAACCTTTCTGTCCTGGGCCTCCTTCATGGCCAGAGTGAGGCCCACCGTAAATTGAAGGAGCAGCACCTCATATTTTGCTTGGGTAGTTTACACCCGAGTGGTATGAACATTGACTTCTCCAATTTTAGGTAGTCCCTGCTTTCCTCTTCTTTCCCCTCCCCTTCCCAGCTCTCTCACAGCCCACTGTCTCCGCCTCTTCCTTTCTTCTTCCCGCTCCCCCCACCCCGACATCAGTCTGAAGAAGGGTCTCGACTCGAAACGTTGCCTATTTCCTTCGCTCCATAGATGCTGCCTCACCCGCAGAATTTCTCCAGCATTTTTGTCTACCTTTGAACTATCTTTAATCAGATTTCATCGTGCTAAATGTTGTACCCTTTATCTGTACACTGTGGACCGCTTGATTTTAACCATGTACAGGTGCACAACCTTTTATCCGAAATTCCGGAAACTGAAAAGCTCCGAAAATCTGACATTTTCGGTCCTGGAAAAAAGGGAGGGTATATTGCCCGGGTGAGTAGGAATCCCTAGACCTAGTACAGTGAGCGTCCACTGAGGGTCGCCCGGAGAGGTTCCGCGGTCACCTCTCCGGGTGACCCTCGGTGGACCCTCACTGAACTAGGTCTAGGGATTCACAAAAATGCTGGAGAAACTCCGCGGGTGCAGCAGCATCTATGGAGCGAAGGAAATAGGTAACGCTTCGGGCCGAAACCCTTCTTCAGACTGCCCTATCAGTCCCCCCTATCTGTCTGAGGAAGGGTTTCGGCAAAGGGAGGGGAGAGAAGGGAAAAGAGAGAGGAACGATCTGCCGGACATGCTGTGTGTGTGTGTTTGTTTGGCGGAGTCTGAGGGGAGAAGGAGAGAAGGGAGAGAAGAAGGGAAGGGAGGGGGGGAATGGAGGGAGAGGTCCAGCGGCGGGAACAGATGCCTGGGTCCGGGCGTGAGCTGAGTCCGAGGTTTGTAAACGTTGCTGCAACCCCATCTACCCCTTTCTTCCCCCTCTACCTCTACTCTCTCTCGGCCCGCAGCGATCTGCCGGACATGCTGTGTGTGTGTGTGTGTGTATGTGTTTGTTTGGCGGAGTCTGAGGGGAGAAACGCCGGCACTAAGAGCGAGCGAACGTGCGGATAGAACGGACAAAAGCAACGATCATAGGTCGGAATAGGTGACCAAAGATCTTTGTAGGTGACATTTCGGGTCGAAACCCCTCTTCTGACTGACGGGGGAAAGAGGAGCAAGAGCTATGGACGGTACTAAGGACAAGTGAATGGAAGATATGCCGATATCTCCCGTTTCCCTTTCCCTTGACTATCAGTCTGAAGAAGGGTCTCGACCCGAAATGTCTACCAACGCCGCTCTATGACGTTGCTTTCGTCCGTCTGTCCACGCTTTCGCTCGCTCTTGGTGCCAGCGCTTCTCCCCTCATGGCAGCTATTGAAAAAGTCGACACGAAATATCACCTATTTCCCCCTATTGTCACGTATTCCTCATCAGAGATGCAGCCTGATCCGCTGATTTACTCCAGCCTTTTGTGTCTGTCTTCGGTTTAATCAGCATCTGCAGTATGTGCCGTTTAAAAAGTACAAGGCATGTGCCGTTTAAAAAGGAAGTGATAAAAAACATTTAACAACACCTAAACTGTTCCCCCGCAACGCTGCGAGAGGCATAACTGAAGTCGGGTCAGGGTTACTGAAATGGCGGAGGTTACGCTCCGGTGCAGACTACGCGTCAGTTCATTGTATTTCGCAGGAGTGGACCATCTTGCGTGCTATAAGATCTTTGCTCCAATTGATTTGATTACTCTAGCGCGGGGCCCAATTGGGAGAAATAGGTCCTATCCTATTGGCTAAAGGCCGGCCCTGACCGGGTAACTGCAGGGATCGAGGCGCAAACTCGCGACCTTGCGGCCACGAGCCGAGCACTCTACCACTGAGCCACATGTTAAAATCTACGCTAAAAACCTTCCGTTCGGAAAACCGAAAAATCCCGAAATCCGAGAAGTGTCTGGTCCCAAGGCTTTCGGATAAAAGATTGTGCACCTGTATAGTCTTTTCAGAAAGGCACGCAAACAAAAGTGAGCTTGGAGGAATTGGTAATGATGTTTCTTTTGTAAACCACAACTCTTAATATCTTACATGTGCATGAACTATCTCAAATATCTTGTATGTGCATGAAATAACATAAATTTCTCAGTTAAGCTGGAAACTTGTAGGTGTTTTGCTGTCCCTCTAAGCGATGGGATATTATGGATGATAATGATATACAAGTGTAGCTTGGAGATAGTAGGAGAGGTTGCAGTATAAGAGGTTTTTGTTTGTGATACCCACTTTGTGACCCTCCCCCTGGGGCTAGATCCAAACCAGGAGACACGACCACCTGAGCACATGACACATGGGTTACTGATACTCATCACTCCCCTAACTGCATGGAGCAGAGTTGCAGATAAAGATTTGGATTCTGCCACAATGATAAGTTTCATAAGTAAGCTAATTTTTGTTGTTATTGCTCACACTCGCTGTGCAGAAGGCTTCAGCTATCATGTGTAATGGTTTAATCTGTTTGTTAATTTGCTGCTGCCTTAAATGCTATGGGTGATGTAAGGTCTAGTCCTTTAATTACTTTACTTTTGGCCACCTATTGTTGTGTTAATGTTTAAAAGTTGCAGGTCAACTCTACAAGTAACTTCAACAAGAATTGGCAGTTGTGTACAGTGCTACCCACCCCCCACTCTCCCCCCAGTCAGATTTCCAAATGTTGGTCTGAGAGACTGCTCCAGCCATGATGTCTTACCACAGAAGGCCGTGGAGGTCGTTAATGGATATTTTTAACACAGAGATTGACAGATTCTTGATTAGTACAGGCATCAGGGGCTATGGGTAGAAGGCAGAATGGGGCTAATAGGGAAAGCCATGTTTGAGAGAAAGTCATGTTTGAATGACAGAGTAGACTTGATGGGCCGAATGCCCTGATTCTGCTCCTATAACTTATGAACGATATTTGTCCATTGCTGGTTAATATCAGAGGTGTTATGTAGAGTGATAATATGTATGCATTCTTTCGTTGGATCAGCTTGATCTCCAACCCATGCGGGAAAGGAGTGCAATGCTCCACTATGGTTAGCATTGCAGGTCCCAACTGCTTGTAATTCAAAGGACTTTGTCGAACACTGAATTCAGGATGCTTGCAAAGATTGTGTTAGAGGTTTAAATCCAGATTTTACTAATATATATTAAAGTGGAATCAGCATATAACTGTTTAAATGCATGTACTGCCATTTATTGACAGTCAAATGTTGTGACCCTTGCTGAGCAAAAGTGAATGTCATCAGTCAGGATGCTGGGATGCAGAGGACCTGAGGTCACCGATCATGATTTGCAAAAGACTGCTTTGCAAGTGCAGCAAGTCATTTGAAAGGATAGCAGAATATAATTGTTCCATTTGAGCTATTGATACACAAGAATATTGTGTTCAGCTTCGATCTTTCTGTTCAAGTTCAAATGAGTTTATTGTCATGTGTCCCTGATAGGACAATGAAATTCTTGCTTTGCTTCAGCACAACAGAACATAGTAAGCATTGACTACAAAACAGATCAGTGTGTCCATATACCATTATATAAATATATACACACGGTATTGGGGGTTCAGTATTAAAGCACACGGTATTGGGGATTCAGTATTGATGTGGATAGAGTACTGGCTGGCAGAGACAGGAAGCAAAGAGTAAGAGTAAACGGGACCTTTTCACAATGGCAGTGACTAGTGGGGTACCGCAAGGCTCAGGGGGACCCCAACTACGATATATATTAATGCAGGGAGGCTCAGTTTGCGGGGACCCCAAGCTGGGGGGCATTTACGATATAGGAGGCTGCAAGGTGACTTGGATATGATTGCATGGCAGATGGTATGATGTGGAGGAAACAGGGTAGACTATTATCTGAATGGTGGCAATGAGGGGGAGATGCAACGAGACCTGGTGTCATGGTGCACCAGTCATTAAAAGTAGGCAGGTACACAAAAATGCTGGAGAAACTCAGCGGGTGCAGCAGCATCTATGGAGCGAAGGAAATAGGCGACGTTTCGGCCCGAAACCCTTCTTCAGACGGATCAAAGTAGCATGCAGGTGCAGCAGGCAGTGAAGAAGGCGAATGTTGCATTCATAGCAAAAGGATTTGCGTATAGGAGGTTCTACTGCAGTTGTACAGGGTCTTGGTGAGACCACACCTGGAGTATTGCGTACAGTTTTGGTCTCCTAATCTGAGGAAATACATTCTTGCCATAGAGGGAGTACAGAGAAGGTTCACCAGACTGATTCCTGGGATGTCAGGACTTTCATATGAAGAAAGACTGGATAGACTCGGTTTGTACTCGCTATAATTTAGAAGATTGAGGGGGGATCTTATAGAAACTTACAAAATTCTTAAGGGGTTGGACAGGCTAGATGCAGGAAGATTGTTCCCGATGTTGGGGAAGTCCAGAACAAGGGGTCACAGTTTAAGGATAAGGGGGAAATCTTTTAGGACCGAGATGAGGAAAACATTTTTCACACAGAGAGTGGTGAATCTCTGGAATTCTCTGCCACAGAAGGTAGTTGAGGCCAGTTCATTGGCTATATTTATGAGGGAGTTAGATGTGGCCCTTGTAGCTAAAGGGATCAGGGGGTATGGAGGGAAGGCAGGTACAGTATACTGAGTTGGATGATCAGCCATGATTATATTGAATGGCGGTGCAGGCTCGAAGGGACGAATGGCCTACTCCTGCACCTATTTTCTATGTTTCTATGTTTACACACATGAATAAATAAACTGATAGTGCAAATAACAGATAATGGGCTATTAATTTTCAGAGGTTTGTCCGAGCTAAGTTTAATAGTCTGATGGCTGTGGGGAAGTAGCTATTCCTGAACCTGGTCGTTGCAGTCTTCAGGCTCCTGAAGGTAGCGGGGTGATGAGTGTGTGGCCAGGATGGTGTGGATCTTTGATGATACTGCCAGAGTTTTTGAGTCAATGACTGCGATAGATTGACTCGATGGAAGGAAGGTCAGAGCCGATGATGGACTGGGCAGTGTTTACTACTTTTTGTAGTCTTGTCCTCTCCAGGGCGCTCAAGTTGCCGAACCAAGCCACGATGCAACCAGTCAGCATGCTCTCTACTGTGCACCTGTAGAATTTAGAGAGAGTCCTCCTTGACAAACCAACTCTCCGTAATCATCTCAGGAAGTAGAGGCACTGATGTGCTTTCTTGACAATTGCATCAGTGTTCTCGGACCAGGAAAGATCTTCAGAGATGTGCACGCCCAGGAATTTGAAGCTCTTGACCCTTTCAACCATCGACCCGTTGATATAAATGGGACTGTGGGTCCCCATCCTACTCCTTCCAAAGTCCACAATCAGTTCCTTGGTTTTGCTTGTGTTGAGGGCCAGGTTATTGTGCTGGCACCATATGGACAGTTGCTCGATCTCTCTTCTATACTCTGACTCATCCCCATCAGTGATATGTCCCACAACAATGGTGTCGTCAGCGAACTAGATGACGGAGTTTGCACTATGACCGGCTATGCAGTCATGAGTACAGAGTGAGTACAGCAGGGGGCAGAGTTCGCAGCCTTGAGGTGCTACCGTCTGATTGTTATCGAGTCTGACACATTTCCACCAATACGAACAGACTGTGGTCTGTGAATGAGGAAGTCGAGGATCCAATTGCAGAGGGATGCGCAGAGACCCAGTTCTGATCAGTCTGAAGAAGGGTTTCGGCCCAAAACGTTGCCTATTTCCTTCGTCTCCATAGATGCTGCTGCACCCGCTGAGTTTCTCCAGCATTTTTGTGTACCTTCCATCATTGATCTGTTGTGGCGGTAAGCAAACTGCAGTGGGTCAAGGTTTTTGTCGAGGTATGAGTTGATTTGATCAACCTCTCAAAGCACTTCAGGGTGGATGTTAATGTGTTGGAAGAAATTCAGAGAAGGTTTACTGATACTTGGAATGGATGGGTTATCTTGTGAAGTAAGGGTGTGGACAGGATAGGCTAATATACACTGGGATTTAGTAGAATGAGTAGGAACATGTAGGACCTTGAGGCTTCTTGATAGGAAGATTAATGGAGAGGACGATTCCTCTTCTGGGAGAATCTAGAACTTGTGGCTTACTGTATAAAATAAGTCACTCATTTAAGACACATGAGAGGGATTGTTTTTTTCAGAAGGTCGAGTCATTGGAACTCTTTTCCTCAAAAGTGGGGCGAGGGGTGCAATCTGAGTCTTTAATTGATGCCTGATTAAGCGAGTGATGAAAGGTTATAGTAGCGACACAATGACGCAGCAGGTAGAGTTGCTGCCTTGAAGTGGAAGAGATTTGGGGTTTGATTATGACTAAAGGTGCTGTATGAACTGCATGGATTGTACATTCTCCCTGTGACTATGTGGGGGATTTAGAAACCTCTGGGGGTGCTCCGGTTTGTTCCCGATTTAGGGAAGTCCAGGACAAGGGGTCCAAAGGACGGGGGAAATAAAACCGAGATGTTTGTTTTCACACAGAGAGTGGTAATCTCTGACCTGCCAAAAGTCGAGGCCATTCATAAAAGAGGGAGTTATCCCTGGGCTAAGTATCAGGGGGTATTAGAGAAGGCAGGTACGGGATACTGGGTTGATGATCAGTATGATTAGGAAATGCAGGCTCGAAGGGCCGAATGACTCCTGCAACGTTTCTATGTAGTTAATTGACCTGAAAAAAATTTAAATTATCCCTGGTAAGTAGGATTGTGTACTGGGTGATCGTAGATTAGGAAATGGGGAGATGCAACGAGACCTGGGTGTGCTTGTACATCAGTCACTGAAAGTAAGCATGTAGGCACAGCAGGCAGTGAAGAAAGCTAATGGCACGTAGGCCTTCATTGCAAGAGGATTTGAGGTTAGGAGCAAGGAGGTCCAACTGCAGTTGTACAGGACCCTGGTGAGACCGCACCTGGAGTATTGTGTGCAATTTTGGTCTCCTAATTTGAGGAAGGACATTTTTGCTATTGAGGACGTGCAGCGTAGGTTTACCAGGTTAATTCCCGGGGTGGCAGGACAGACATATGATGAAAGAATGTGTCGATTGGGCTTGTATTCACTGGAATTTAGAAGGATGAGAGGGAATCATATAAAATTCTTAATTGGACAGGCTAGATTTAGCTCTTAGGGCAAAGGAATCAAAGGATATGGGGGGGAAAAGCAGGTGGCTCGAAGGGCCAAATGGCCTACTCCTGCACCTATTTTTATATGTTGGTTGGCACAGACACGGTTTTCCAAAGAACCTATTTCTACACTGTATCTCTAGTCTAAAGTTAACAGAGCAATGCAGGAATGTAATGTTAGGGTTAATTCAGATCAGCCATGATCTTATTAGATGGCAGAGCGAGCAATGCATTGAGAATTGAAAGACTAAAGAAAAGTGGAAGATAATTTCTTTACTCAACACACTTAATTTGTTTAATGTTTAATTTTTAAGTTTTTAGGTATAGCATTTATTATATCTTAATTTATTTTTAGTTAAACTTTTCATTTGAAAAATATTTTAAAGATAATCTTTCAATGTTTTGAAAAACAATAAAAAATACTGGCAAAACCAATGTGGAACTTTACAAGCTGTCAAAATTATCAAAGGATATTTTGGGTCAGGGTTTCAGGCCACGCCTCTGAAGTCTAGAATGTTTCAGACTGAAGATATTCACTCTTTATTCTCCGCTAGGCTTCTTCAGGTGAAGGAAGATTTGGTGGCCACAATCAGGCAGGGCACGTGCGGGTAATGTAAATGGTCTCAGGGCTGAATTATGAAGCTTTCTGGGATATCTTAAAACCAACTATAAATAAATATCACCATTCTTTCTGTGTTTCTTTTGTATGCTTTCTTTGTTTTTCCTCTATCTTAAGATGTGCTGTTATTTGGACAGTTCCAGGTGGTTGGTACTCATGCAAAGCAATCCTACAAACTTGTTTTACAACGTGTGACTCGGTTATGCTTTGATTATGTTTTGTTTTGACATGCTAATTATTGAACGAAAATATACGTTTATTGGATTAGATGATTCGAGTAGAACCTTTTAAGAAGCCGACTTGCATGAAAAAGTATATGCAACCTCTCAATTTTCTTTTGGTGTTTGGAACAATTTTTCAGTGGCTTGCTCTGTGATTTTTACTTGAATAATTGTAGCTTTTGCCAGTCTACGGGTGTAAATGCAACTCATAAATGATGCCTTGTATGGAAGGTTGGAAAGCACATCCTGATGTTCCATACGAGACAATGATTTCTTAATTGCACATTGAGTTGAATAGATATACAGAATCAGGAAAATAAAATATTTTCAATTGCAGCATTGTTAATATCCCAACACATCCACCCACTGTGCTGAAGTGATGAATGATGCAAGGGCAATCTTAATGAGGTTTACAGAGCACAAGAATTGATTAAACAGTATAGTCTTACTGATTACCATGAGGCAGTATGGGAGCAGGGAGCAACAAATTGTGGAATCAGACATTTTTTGCAGGAAGGATAATGTTTAATGCAGGATTATTAAAATACTGTGAGTAAAGCCCTTTCTTTCTCCTGATCACAAGGTTTCACCATAACATTACAGAAATACTTCACTATTGTTGCTGTACATTCAAAAAAAGAGAGCAGTCTCAATAATGGCAGTAACAAAAATAGGAACTGTTGCATCTACCAACAGATAGGTTAAGAGAGAGTACAACACTATAATTTGCATTTTAAGAAATAGGAGCAGTATTTTTAAAACTGAATTATAATTTTGAAGTTTCAGCTCAAAATTGCTTCCTGTTGAATCCATTCACCAAACCCTTGGAGTATTGTCGCACAAGTTCTGCAGATGTTTTGCTCCCTACTGAGGCTCTTAAATAATTCTTTGCTTCTCCTGTGTATTTTATAGGTACTATTGAGAACTAAAAAAAAAGATTTATCGTTAATCAGAGTCCTTCAAGATTTGAGCAGATTATGTCACAAGAATATGTTCTTTGCTGTAATGTATTCCTGGCATGGAGATATGGATGGAGATAGGGGGGGGGGGGGGGGGGGGGGTGAAGTTATAACCAAAACAATAGCGTTTTCACCTTGGATGTGGATATATTGAAGCAGATTTTGAGGATTTTTGTTTTCAGTAGAGATTTTAATTTTTACAAAATTAATTTCTATGCTTATGGAATGCTGTTTTACTGAAGCATCTAATGATGCTTGTGTAATGAATGTTGGATTTATCTTTTGGATTTAGTGAACATTGTTTCCATATAAATTAACAGTCGCAGCTTTGATGGCACGTTTGAAGTCGTGCAGTTCTGCTAATGTTGCTTTTGTTACTAACTTTTTGATGTGATTAATTGTATTTGGCCTTGCATTCTATTGTCACATATGTAAAGTTTAGACATTATTCTCAAAAATCACCAATGTGAAATTAAATCTCAGAGAACCTACTATGAGCCGTGGCGGATGGAGGAAACGTGCCGGCAAAGAAGATGGCTGGAGGGATTGGGTATGTTCAACATGATTTGCCTCTGATAATCTGCTCAATTTGTACATTTTGTTTTCTATTTGTGTATTGGCATTGAGAATGTATTTATTATATGTATGTGTATTATATGTATGTATGTGTATATGTGTGTGTGTATATATCTGGATGAAAATGTAGATGGGTTGGTTGATAACTTTACAGATGATAAAAAGATTGATCGAGTTGGAGAGAGTGAAGAAGGCTGTCAAGGGATACAGTAAGATATGGATCAGGTACAGATATAAGCAGAGGAGTGGCAAATTAATTTTGACGCAGGCAAGTGTGAGATGTTGCACATTGAGAGGACATGCGCCTATTGTCTATTGTCAAACGTATGGGGAAATTATACTGTTAATGGCAGGATCCCTAACCACACTGATATATAGAGGAATCTTCAGGTCCAAGTTCATAGCTCCCTGAAAGTAGCAACACAAGTAGATGGAATGGTAAAGAACCCATATTGTTCGCTTGCCTTCATCGATCAGAGCATTGAGCGTAGGAGTCAAGAAGTCATGTTACAGCTTTGTAAAACGTCTGGTTAAGCCACGTTTGGAATATTGTATGCAGTTCCGGTTATCACATTTCAGTAAGGATGTGAAAGCTTTGGAGAGGGTACAGAAAACGTTTACCAGGTTGCTGCCTGGATTAGAGGGTATCAGCTATAAGAAAACATTTGCATTGTTTTCCCTGGAGCATCGGAAGCTGAGGGGAGACCTGAAAGTTTATAAAGTTATGAGAGGCTTAGCCAGGATAGATAACCAGAATCGTCTTTCCCAGAGTGGAAAGGCACCGCTTTAAGGCATAGCGTTGAAGTTAGAAGTGAAAAGTTTAAAGGAGATGTGTAAGGCAAGTTTTTTTACACAGTGGTTGGTGGCTGGAACAGGATATCAGTGGTGATGGTGGAACAGATACAAAAGTGGTGTTTAAGAAGCTTTCGGATAGGCACATGTATTGGCAGGGAATGGAGAGATATGGATCACATGCAGGCAGATGGGATTAGTTTAATTTGGCACCGTGTTTGGCACAGACATTGTAGATCAAAGTGCATTCTATGACCTTGAACTCCATCGGCATTCTCTCTTGCTACTGCAAATTAACCTTTTGTGTAGATAGATAAATGGCAAATAAATCAATGATTAGTTAACGGGCCCAAGCAAGAATAAATTGCAAAGGAACAGCTCCGGAGACCCGGGTTCGATCCCGATTACGGGTGCTGTCTGTACGGAGTTTGTACATTCGCCCCGTGACCTGCGTAGGTTTTCTTCGAGATCTTCGGTTTCCTCCCACACTCCAAAGACGTACAGGTTTGTAGGTTAATAGGCTTGGTAAATGTAAAAATTGTCACTTGTGGGTGTGCGATAGTGTTAATGTGCGGGGATGGATGGTCTGTTTCCGCGCTGCATCTCTAAACTAAACTAAACAGGAAAATGAGTGGGGAGATGGAGTTTATACCTGCATAACCCCCATGCGCCAAATGGCCTTTGTGTCAAAATAAGTGAACATACTGAAGAAACACATAACCTTTGGGATTTAATAATTCACCAGAGAAGGTTTTGCTCTGCATGGATATCAGCTCCTCTTCCTGTTTACACACAGCAATTAATCTGGAATTAGTTTGGTTCCTTTGCATTGATTTTTCTTTCACCTCGGATGATAATTGACTTTAAACTGCACTTTTATTTTCGTCCTCTGTTTTTGCAATAAATTTCAACAAGGGTCAAGACTTTCTAATATTATGCGAGCAGAAAACTAAGCAAAGTGTGGAAGTATTAGATTAGTCATACAGTGTGGAATCTGGCCCATCGGCCCACCGGGTCCGCACCAACCAACTCATACACAAGTTTTTTCCTACACACTAGGGACAATTTACAGAGGTCAATTAACCTACAAACCCGCATGTCTTTGGTAGTACAGGTGCACAACCTTTTATCCGAAAGCCTTGGGACCAGACACTTTTCGTAATTCAGAATTTGTCGGTCTTCGGAATGGAAATTTTTTTGCGTAGATTTTAATGGCTGGCTCAGTGGTAGAGTGTTCGGCTCATATCCGCAAGGTCGCGAGTTTGCGCCTTGATCCCGGCAGTTACTCGGTCGCGAGCTTGAGTCTTCAATGTGGTTTTTTTTTGCAGAATAAATGTTTGTATGAAATGCAGTGTAGGAGAGGTGTACTGACTGTGTGGGCAGAACTTTGGAAGTGATTGCCCACCAGTGTCAAAAGCCGCTGTGTCTCCCTGTCCCTGGGATAGCAGGGGGCGATCAAACAGCACAATACTCCCCTCCCCCTCCAACTCCAGAGGAATTCGCTCCCCGATGGGCCGCTACGGCGACAAGTGGCAGTTTGCCCACAGCCCGAGCTGCGCCACCCCAAGAACACCTTGCACACCATCAGCTTCTGCCCCTACGTGTTCCTCTGGAGTTGGAGCGGGGCTGGGCTGCAGTTGCTGCTGGCTGTGGGTCTCTGGGATCTCCGTGCTTGCAGTGGGCCAGGGGGGTCGCTGTCCCGTTGGTCCTGACGTCTCCGGCCACCCCCCTGGACTGGAGCTGAGACTGGGAACTGTACCGCCCTTGCCCCCTCCCTCTGCAACTGCAAACACCCCCACTCTCCTGCAAGAGCGGTACAGTTCCCGGAGGATTAGCAGGTGGCCGGAGACGTCAGGACCAACAGGAACCCGCTCCCCGATGGGCCCCTACGACGCCCCGAGATTATCCGCAACCCAGGTTCCTCTGTAGTTGGAGCGGGGCTGGGCTGGGCTGCTGTTGGCTGTGGGTCTCTGGGATCTCCGTGCTTGCGGTGGGCCGGGTGGTCGACGTCCAATTGATCCTGACGTCTCCGGTGACTGCACTGACCTGCAGCCATCGCCGACTTGAAGACAGTGCAAAGCCCCCGCGCCGGTGCAATAAGCGGGGAGCTGGAGAGGGGAGGGAAGGGGTCACACACATGGCCGGGGAGCAGAGGGGTGTAGGTGGGGTGAAACTGAAGGGAGCGACAATCTGCTGCTGCCTACACTGTGTATCGTGTCTACCGTGGGAACTTTTAACTCAGCGGGCAGACAGCAGCATATTGTCAATTATTAACCCTCCCGCGCAATATACCCTCACCTCTTTTATGGATGGGGATTTAGTTCCCCTTTCTTCGAGGACCGACCGGAGGTTCCGCTGTCACCTCTGCGGGCCGCCCTCGGTGAACGTCCTGTCTCCCTGTCCCTGGAATAGTAGGGGGCGATCAAACAGCACAATACCCCCCTCCAACTCCAGAGGAATCCGCTCCCCGATGGGCCGCTATGGCGACAAGTGGCAGTTCGCCCACAGCCCGAGCTGCGCGACCCAAGAACAAGACGTTATTCTTGCACACCATCAGCTTCTGCCCATACGGGGAGCGTGTTCTTCTGGAGTTGGAACGGGGCTGGGCTGGAGTTGCTGATCTGGGATCTCCGTGCTTGCAGTGGGCCTGGGGGTCGGTGTTCCGTTGGTCCTGACGTCTCCGGTGACTGGCACTGTGCTGCTAGCATCGCGACGTGAAGACAGTACAAAGCCCCCACGCCGGTGCAATGAGCGGGGAGCTGGAGAGGGGAGGGAAGGGGTCACACACATGGCCGGGAAGCAGAGGGGTGTAGGTGGGGTGAAACTGAAGGGAGCGACAATCTACTGCTGCCTGCACGCTGAGTTAAAAAGTTACCAAGCAAGACTCACGATACACTGTGTATCGTGAGTCTACCGTGGGAACTTTTTAACGCAGCTGGCAGGTAGCAGCATATTGTCAATTATTAACCCTCCCGCGCAAAATCCCCATTCTTCTCTTTTATTAATGGGGATTTAGTTCCCCTTTCTTCGAGGACCGACCGGAGGTTCCGCTGTCACCTCTGCGGGTCGCCCTCGGTGAACGTTTTCAAGGACCTTTCTTCAAGGACCGAAAAAATGTCGCTATTCGGAGGTTTTCGTTATTTGGATCGTCGGATAAAAGGTTGTGCACCTGTATTATCACCAAAATATGTGTATAAATTTAGTATTAAGCAGTTTTACAAATAACCACTAGAAATTTAGCAGAAATAGGAGAATGAAGGAATGGGCGGCAGAAATGCTGCCTTACAGCATCACAGACCCGGGTTTGATCCTGACTATGGGTGCAGTCTCTATGAAATTAGTACGTTTTCCTCGTGACCGCGTGGGTTTTCTCCGGGTGCTCCGGTGTTTCCTCTTACATTCCAAAGACGTACAGGTTTGTAAGTTAATTAGCTTTGGTAAAAATTGTAAATTGCCCCTAGTGTGTAGGGTAGTGCTAGTGTACGGGGTGATTGTTGGTCAGTGGGCCAAAGGGCCTGTTTCCGCGCGATATATCAAAACTGAAAGGTCTCTCAGGACGATGCAAGTTAAAATATTTTGTTTATAATTCACAACTAAGTATTGTGTCCGGATAAATCATTGCAACTGAAGTTTCACAAAATCTCTTGAATTTCTCCTAGGGTGGTTACATGGCAGCAAAGATCGACAAACTGGAAAGGCAGTTCAAATCAGATTCTTCACTTCAACAAGAAAATGAAGGGACAACATCCTGCATTTTCAAAGGTGTTACAATTTATGTCAATGGTTACACAGGTATGTGTGTTTAAAAATTAGTCTGGAGTCACTGTTATCTTTCAGAAAACTGGAACCAACGTGAACATATATTATGTCAGCTGGGTTGAGAGCGAATTGGTAATTTTAGGTAAAATTAGTTTGAATGCAATTTAACTAAATATTTGTCAAAACTATGTAGAAGAAATTACATTATTAGATAGTCTATGGATGCCGAGATACAGAATACTGTCTAGGCCCTGTTTATTTTTCTCCGTCTTTAAATGAAATGTTCTGCTTTAGAACCAACAGCTGATGAGCTTCGAAGGCTTATGATGCTGCATGGGGGCCAGTATCACGTGTACTACTCAAGGTCTAAAACTACACACATTATTGCAACCAACCTGCCAAATGCAAAAATAAAAGAACTGAAGGATGAAAAAGTTGTTCGGCCTAATTGGATCACAGACAGGTCAGTAAAAGTGCAATAGTTATTATTACTATGAGTTGGGTGAGAAGAAAATAGCACTGAATGCACTGAATACCGAATGTTTATGAGTCTTTCTATGATGCTGTTTATGAATTGGCTGCAATATAACCTCAATCTTAAGTATATGAAAGCTCCCAACTGGATAATGGAATTGATTTAAATGAAAGGGTAAGACTTAATGCAAAATTTGTAACAAAAGCATGTAATTCTAAACCTGTGGTCAAATCTATTTCCACATTTTCAATATTTTATTAGTACAGGTGCACAACCTTTTATCCGACGATCCAAATAACGAAAACCTCCGAATAGCGACATTTTTTCGGTCCTTGAAGAAAGGTCCTTGAAAACGTTCACCGAGGGCGACCCGCAGAGGTGACAGCGGAACCTCCGGTCGGTCCTCGAAGAAAGGGGAACTAAATCCCCATTCATAAAAGAGGTGAGGGTATATTGCGCGGGAGGGTTAATAATTGACAATATGCTGCTACCTGCCCGCTGAGTTAAAAAGTTCCCACGGTAGACACGATACACAGTGTATCGTGAGTCTTGCGTGGGAACTTTTTAACTCAGCGTGCAGACAGCAGCAAATTGTCGCTCCCTTCAGTTTCACCCCACCTACACCCCTCTGCTTCCCGGCCATGTGTGTGACCCCTTCCCTCCCCTCTCCAGTTCCCCGCCCATTGCACCGGCGCGGGGGCTTTGCATGGTCTTCACGTCGGCGATTCTAGCAGCGCAGTGCAGTCACCGGAGACGTCAGGACCAACGGGGCACCGACCCCCAGGCCCACCGCAAGCACGGAGATCCCAGAGACCCACAGCCAGCAGCAGCCCAGCCCCGTTCCAACTCCAGAGGAAAACTGCAAACTGGCCGGAGACGTCAGGACCACCAGAAGCCGCTCCCCGATGGGCCGCTACGGCGACAAGTGGCAGTTCGCCCACAGCCCGAGCTGCGCCCTCTCATCGGGACACCGACCCCCAGGCCCACTGCAAGCACGGAGATCCCAGATCAGCAACTCCAGCCCAGCCCCGTTCCAACTCCAGAGGAACACGCTCCCCGTATGGGCAGAAGCTGATAGTGTGGAAGGTACTACTTGTTCTTGGGGTCGCGCAGCTCGGGCTGTGGGCGAACTGCCACTTGTCGCCGTAGCGGCCCATCGGGGAGCGGATTCCTCTGGAGTTGGAGGGGGAGGGGGGTATTGTGCTGTTTGATCGCCCCCTGCTATCCCAGGGACAGGGAGACAGGACGTTCACCGAGGGCGGCCCGCAGAGGTGACAGCGGAACCTCCGGTCGGTCCTCGAAGAAAGGGGAACTAAATCCCCATTCATAAAAGAGAAGGTGAGAGTATATTGCGCGGGAGGGTTAATAATTGACAATCTGCTGCTACCTGCCCGCTGAGTTAAAAAGTTCCCACGGTAGACACGATACACAGTGTATCGTGAGTCTTGCGTGGGAACTTTTAAACTCAGCGTGCAGGCAGCAGCAGATTGTCGTTCCCTTCAGTTTCACCCCACCTACACCCCTCTGCTTCCCGGCCATGTGTGTGACCCCTTCCCTCCCCTCTCCAGCTCCCCGCTCATTGCACCGGCGTGGGGGCTTTGTACTGTCTTCACGACGGCGATGGCTGCAGGTCAATGCAGTCACCGGAGACGTCAGGACCAATTGGACGTCGACCACCAGGCCCACCGCAAGCACAGAGATCCCAGAGACCCACAGCCAGCAGCAGCCCAGCCCAGCCCCGCTCCAACTTCTTCTGCCGGGATCAAGGCGCAAACTCGCGTCCTTGCGGATATGAGCCGAGCACTCTACCACTGAGCCAGCCATTAAAATCTACGCAAAAAAAAATCCATTCCGAAGACCGACAAATTCTGAATTACGAAAGGTGTCTGGTCCCAAGGCTTTCGGATAAAAGGTTGTGCACCTGTATTACAAATTAGTTGTTATTGGTGCTATGTATTTACTTTTGCTGGGCCTTGTCCTTAATTTGTGTCATCTGTGTGCACCGGAATTTATGGGAGGATTTTTAGGTGAAATTTATATCTTAGTGGAACAGCTCCCAAATTGCATTGTGGTATTTTGCATATTCTTATGAAAATGCAACAACAATTTGTGGCAGCAATCTAATGAAATTGACATTTCTCTGAATGAGAAACCACGTTATTTTTGTTTATACGAAATTGTTATTTTCATTGAAATAGTATTTGATGCAATATAGTTTAAGTACATTTCAAGACTTTTAGACATCAGTGCAATCTCAGAACAGTTGCTCTAGTTTTGGTGTTGTTTGAGTGAATATATCAGTTAACTTTATAGTGCAGTAGGAAGAATAGTACCCAGTGTTGGTTCCTATACATGATCCGTATCCCTCAATTTCCAGCAGTTCCATGATTCAATCTATAAGCCTCTTTAATGCCACTATCGTATCTGCCTCCACCACCATCCCTGGCAAGCGTTCCAGGCCCCTGCTACTCAGTGCAAAATAAAACTTGCCCCACATACCTCCATTAAACTTTTCCCCTCTCACGTTATAACTATGCCCTCTAGTGTTGGTCATTTCCACCCTGGGGAAAAGGGTTCTGTGTCTACCCTATCTATTTCCCTCTCTCATAATTTTATATACTTCCATCAAATCTCCCTTGAAACTGTCCCAGAAAAAATAATCCGTCTGTCCAACCTCTCCCTGTAGCTGAAATCCTCTAATCCAGCTAAACCTAGTAAACCTCTACACCCTCTCCAAAGTCTTCACATCTTTCCGATAATGGGGTGACAGAACTCCAAATGTGGCCTAACCACAGTCCTATCATGCTGCACTCTGACTTCCTAACTTATATTCAATACCCCTAGCAATGAAGGCAAGCATATCTTTCACCACCTTTACCACACTATGCACTTGTGCTGCCACGTTCAGTGAGCTATGAACTTGGACTTCAAGATCTCTGCACAACAGTGCTGTTAAGGATTTTGTCATTAACCCCTTACATTCATCCTCCCAAAGTGCAGCACCTCACACTTGCTCACGTTAAACTCCATTTGCTATTTTTCTTCCCATTTCTGCAGGTGATCTATATTTTGCCGTAGCTTCTGACACCATACTTCACTGTCTACAATTCCTCCACTTTTAGTAACGTCAGCAAAATTACTCACCAACCCATCTGCATTTATGTCTGTCATTTATTTATATATACTGCAGAGGTCCCAGCACAGACCCCTGTGGAGCTCCACTGGTCACTGAGCTGCAGCCAAAATACCTACCTTCCACCCTAACCCTCTGTCTTCTATGAATGCCAGTGCTGAATCCATACAACCAAGTCATTGTGAATCCCATACATTTTAATCTTCTGGAATCAAACAGCCATGAGGGTCGTCATCAAAAGCCATTCAAAAATCCATTTACAGTAAACCCTCGCAATTACGGACGTCTATGTAACGGATTTTGGTCATAGCGGATTGAGGCATCCGTTCGTGGTGGCAGTTGGTTGGCGTGAAGCACAGCGGAAAGGCAGTAGCGGGAGAGAGCAAGCAGTAAAACACAGCATTGTCGTTGAACATTGCATTGTCATAGAGACTCCGGCCCAACTTGCCCAACTAACATGCCCATCTTCATTAGTCCCACCTACCTGCTAACATGTCCTATCCATGTACCTATCTAAATTATTCTTAAACTTTGCGATAGTACCTGCCTCAACTGCCTCCTCTGGCAACTCGTTCCATAAACTGAGCACCCTTTACGTGAAAAAGTTACCCATCGATTTCTATTAAATCTATTCTATTCCCCTACTCTGTGCGCTTGGCACCCAAACTATTCCCCTCATGATTTTGATCTGTAAGATCATTCCTTGTGCTCCAAGGAATAGAATGCTAACCTGCTCAACCTCTCTCTATAGTTCAGGCCCTCGAATCCTGGCAACATCCTCGTAAATCTTTTCAGCAGCCCTTCCAGCTTGACAATATAATTTGGCATGGGATTGCAGCAGCTACCACGAAGCATGGTCCTGGGGTGTTGGATGCAGACGCTTGCACATGTCACTGCATGCCTCGGTGTTCTGGTAACACCGCGAGACTCCCGTTGCACCACCTCCCACTTCCGCCAAGTTACGCAATGAGCTAGCACCACGTGGCATGCGGTTGTGGGAGCCGGGCTTGTCCCTGGCGCACCACGTTTGGGGCACGGGGTACTGCGGCACCCTGGCCTGTGAATTCCTACTGGTTTAACCCCTCCCCCATCACATTTCTTCCCACCCAGCCTTTGGTTAAACATTAATATTTACCCCTCTCGGTTTTTGTGGAAAATCGGCAGCAACAAACATCATCCCCTTGCACCCCCCCCCCCCCCCCATGAAAGGGTTTACTTATACAACACCCACTCCCCTACCTTCAATCTCAATCATCACCTCAGAAAACTCAATCAAGATGTAAGACACGACCTGCCGCATACAAGGCCATTCTGGCTGTCCCTAATTAGCCTGCAGTTCTCACAGCAAATTCTGTTAATCAATATGTGATTTGCTTTTTAATGAACCATATATATTGAGGTTTTTGCATTTTTCATTGATGTGATTTGCAGACTTGGCGGCACAGTCATCACTATATAGAGAGTATAGTCGGGGACTGAGAATGCATCCATGTGTTGAGAATTAGTTTTCATCCTCAATTTCTTTTCCATTGTGAGTACTAGCCATCAGATTTATAGATCTTAGTTTGTAACTTGCCATGGTGAGATTTGAAAATTATCTTTGCATTTTTTAGTTAAACGCTGTAACTTCGTTACTCCATGTTTTTTCTGGCCTGTTTTTTCACCACCACAGTTCCTCAAACTTGTGCTTAGTCCTTGTCGAGAGACAGAGGGCCAATCTAATTAGCTCTCTACATCCTGGAATCCAGTGACAGGGCCTTGGCAGGACTGTAAGACATTCAGAAATCAAAAATTATTTAAACATTTTATAATAGTTAACTTGAAGACCTAGAAACACAAAATTAAAAGCAATGTTAAAGAATATATTAAAAAAACACGTCTTTTCCTTTGCCTTGTAATTCCCTTTGAAATCAAAGGGATTTTGATTTCTTCTGCATGACCCTGGAGAACCCCAGTAAGATTGTGCTCTGCTGCTCTCCAACTGAGTGTGAGTAAATGATTGACTTCCATGTTTGACCTCATGTCTGTGGAAATCCTGGATTACCATAGTTTAAACAACAACATTTTGGTCTAGTTCTGAACTACCCCATTAATATTTTTGACTGTTTTGCAAAATATCTGGAATTATGATAATCAGTGTGTTCATTTTAGAGGCTATAAGAGTGAGTATCTTTTGGAATTGTAAATCAACATCATTCCACCAAACCAGTTCATTCTGGAAAGGGAGGGGGCGCTGTCCTGTGCATGGCTGCCCAGCCAGCAGCCGTCCGTCTTTACATCTCTTATTTTTATTTTTAGTTAGTTAAAGTATTTTTGTTCTGGAGGTCTAGACTTTTTTATGTGGGGGGAGGGGGGGGGGGAAGGGGGAAACTATCTTTCAGGGTCCCTACCTGCAGCTTTTCTCCGGGCTGCAGTTTCGACCCGTCCTCGCGGCCTACCAGCGGGCCTGGAGTGGTGTTTCCTGTCGGGGACCGCCCAGAACCTCGGCTTCGGTGGCGGCACAGCGCTGGAGCGCTATCGTGGAGCGGAGCGGGCGATGCCTTGCCTGGGTCGCCGCGCTGGAGCTCCGGTGAGCTGAAGACCGCCGAGATAAACATCGCGGAGCTGCGGGTCTTTGGAGCGGCCAGCTGCGGGCGGCGGCGTTGAACTTAAACATTGGGAGCCTGGGATCTCTCGATGAGATCGCCAGTGGTGGAGCTCCAACCGGCGCGGCCTTGTTGGCTTCGGAAGCCGCGGTCTCCGGTGAGGGAAGCGGCCGTTCCAGGGTTCCCATGCCGCTGAGAGGATTCTCCCGACGCCGGAGTACAATCATCCGGCGAGAACGGCCTGGAACATTGGGCCCCTTTAAAGGCAACTGTGGAGGCCTCAATAAGCCCGACTATGGGTGGACATGGGATGGGGACTGGACACTGTGCCTTCCCTCATAATGGGAACCATTGTGGGGGGATGTTTTTATGTTTAAATGTCTTTATTATTGTTATGTCTGTATTCTTTCTTTATGTGCTGCATGGCAAGAAGCATTTCACTACACCTAGGTGTATGTGACCAATAAAATAACCTTTGAACCTTTGTCCCTTGTTATTCTTAAGTTTGTTCTTAATTTTATTTTAACCTTTATTTCTAATACATTGACCAAATTTGCCAAACAACAGAAGTTCTTGAAAGTTCATTTTAATCTAATTATCAGGTGGGGCTCAAATTTTGGGTTGTGAAATAGTTTATAATGAGCCTTATCAAATGTACATTTATTCAGCACGCATACAGTGTGCTTAATGTTCGTCATGTCCTTGGTGCTGTTGTCAATTGACCAGTTCCTCACTCAGTGAGCTGTATCCTTCTATATGCTTCAGACCTGTACGACTTGCAGCAGGCTCCTCCACGCACTGGAAAAATACTACTATTCCTGTCTCCCCAAAATATCCTTCGTTCACTCAAGGATAAGTAAAACAATGGCCGCATTCTCTTTCAGGCCACATCCGCAGCATTGGGACCTTAGTTGTTCTCAATTAGCTATAACACCACATCATTTCCTTTTGAACTGCATTTCGTTGTCTCTGTACTGTACACTGACAATGACAATTAAAGTTGAATCTGAATTTGAATCATTTGCATGTCTGACACCATACTCCCAAAACAGGCGCTCTATTTTGAGCTCTGTTGTGGGTATAGATTATCAGGCAGACAGCAAACAACGAAGAAATGCAACATCCACGCTAACTCCTGGAAACCTCTGGCCCATGACTGCTCCAAGTGATCAAAGAGCTTTCAAAAGACATTGAAAACCTCAAATGCATGCATTGAGAGCAGAGAAAAACCCTGTGTTATCAAACGTGGAAGTCCAGTGGTAGGAACGCACCATATTACGCACCGTCCTCCCAATCACCAATGCAGCCACTGCCTGTCCCATCTGTGGAAGTATCCGTGGTTCTCCCATTGGCCTCATTAACAACCTCAGCACTCAAACAATGGAGTGGAAGCAAGTCATCCTCAATCCTGAGGATCTTCCCAAGAAGAAAATAAGTTAATCATTTCAGGCGTCCCAACAATAATCTTCAATGATTGGTGGAAAAAGAAACTTGATAACATTAGAGTTGCAAGTAAATGTAAAAAAACTACTATACAAATCAAGATCAATCAGTTCATATATAATTAATATAACCAATGGAGTTCTGGTTTTGCATGTTATTATTTCCTTCTCAAAGATCTGCTGTAAATCCTCAGGTGCAGTGTGTTCAATTAAGCTATTAGAACAAAAACAAGTGGTATTTTGGAAGCAACTTATCCTATTAATCTTGCATCGTGCCGGTACAATGACTGGAATTTGCATCTTGATCACCACTTATATACTATGTCTGTTTAGAAATATACAATAATATGCATAATATACGATCTCCCTTTTGAATTTTCTTTTGATACTGATACTGATTTATTAATAAAATTAAAATCTGAGATTTGTTCCTCAGCTTTGTTCCTCTAAGCAGTCTCAATGACATATTTGAATTCCTGATTCTAAAGATATTTTCTATCATATTTGTATTTTCTGTATCAACCATTGATGTCACAGAATTCAAAATGAACTTAAATCCATCTGAAACTTCGTTAGAACTCTAGCATTCTTCCCATCTTTCATATTTATGTAATGTATTTATGAACTATATATTCTGCAGTGTTTTGTACAGATGTTGTAAAATCGTTACCTGCTCTTTTAATGTTTTTTTTTAACTATTTCCAAAGATTTCAAGGTTCATAGTAATAAAATCAATTTTTGAAAATGATTATTTATTTTGATATTTTTCTTGTATTTGCCTTAATCAAGTTTTGATAATACTCCTTTTTGAGAGCTCTTGATATATCTACATAACTTTACCACCAGCACAAGAACACATATTAATGAGGTGTATCAATGTTACTGGGCTTCTAAGAATTATATGCTAAATTATCTGTTTTTTGTTGTTGTTTACCTTTGCAGTATAAAAGCTGGGTGCCTCCTTTCTTACATTCCTTATCAACTGTACACCAAGCAGTCAAGTGTCCAAAAAGGATTAAACTTCACTGTGAACAAACCTGAAGAACCTACACCAGGACCGAGCAATATTTACAAACTTCATAGAAATGTGTGAGTAATTTCACCATTTTAGAATCTTGATGTAACATCTCACTCCTTAACCTGTAATTTTTTGGGTCTTGACGGACATGAAAGCTGAAGTTGTTTTGGTTGAGCAGAAAATTGATAATGTTGATTAATGGTTTATCAAAAAGATCGGTGCTGCATCTAGGTTGGAATTCCAGTTGCAATATCACATTAACAGAGGAAAAACCTAGGTTGCAATTTCCTGCGCTTAATGAGTTATTTCATCCAGTCCTCAATCTAAACATAGAAACATAGAAATTAGGTGCAGGAGTAGGCCATTCGGCCCTTCGAGCCTGCACCGCCATTCAATATGATCATGGCTGATCATCCAACTCAGTATCCCGTACTGAGTTGGATGATCTACTGGCTTCATTGAAATAATTGGATCCGTTATATAAAAAGTATGTGATCTGCAAATTTAATTGGCTGGTGCCATAAGTATGGATCAAGAGTTAGTTCTAATTTATTTTATTAGTTACTAATAATCTTCTATGTGTTTGTAATTATCCTTCATCCTCTCAATGTTCAGCAACTGTTGACTACACCATCCTCCTCCCAACAACCTCTCCACTGTCGTCCAACTGCGTGATATTGCACTCACCTGGTCCATGCTCAACCTGTCCAGTTACAGAAAGAGAATCTAGGAACAGTAACTATCACATTTATGCATTTTTTTGCAAAATTATGAAAAATACTATTTCTTGTGTTTTTTTTAGAAAAAGTATAAACAACAACCAAGAGAACGTGAAACAAAAGGGAAAAGGAAACCAGACCAACAGTGGAATGAATGGATGGGACAAAAATAATGATGATTTTGAACTAATGGAATTGGAGCCTGCTTTTCCTCACCTAAATCACAATGGAGTTCATAGTTGTAGAGACCATATCGCTGTTAATTACACCAACGAGCCCAATTCTAATAGTGCCTTAAAAACACAAGATTATTTAAAACTTTTCAGTGAAACTTTGTGGGGAAAGGAACCTGGAACCCTTGAAGTATTGGCAGAAGCTAATGATGACCGTGAAACAGATTTCAAAAACTGTGAAGAGCAGTTGGCAGAAGGCAATTCCTTTCTGACTGACTGCACAAGGACTCCTTCCGGTTCTTCTTTAAATGAATGCTTCAAAATAAATGGGATTAGGCAATCTGCAATTCGGGAGATTTCAAGAATGAAAAGCAATGCAGAGCCTTCGCCTACTAAAGGATCTTCCCACGGGTCATCTAAACCTGCGGACCCAAGTTTTATATCTGAGTTTTATGCCCATTCAAGACTGCATCACATAGCAATGTGGAAGTGTGAGTTTACAGAATATGTGAACAGACTTCAAAAACAAAATAATGGGGTTTACCCTGGCAGAGAGAAACTAAAGAGAATTAATATGGAAAAGATTCTGAGAAATCCTAGTGGCTCCAACCATTTGGGTAAGATTCTGCTTACTGGTTTTATATTTTGGGGATTTGCACCTTGTTCTTCATTTGCTTGAATTTCCCTTTCTGAGAGATTTGTATTTCAAAAGTGAGGTCCCTGTAAATGGGGACCATTTAGTTGTCCCCATTAAGCTATATAGGCTATAACTGTGCAACTAGTTAGAAAAGCTTAAGATACATGCCTACTCTCTTACCGGGAAATTTGACACAATATTAGGCCTGGAAATGTTTGTACTTATGACAGGTGCGGAGTACAATTTACCCACCAACAACCTGTGTAGGAATTCGGCAGACTAAGCAGCATCTGCGCCACCTGATCTTTCCACCAGATTGGTGAGGCTCTAGATATGCTGATAGTGGGCCACATTTCTATGAAACACATGAACATGAAGGATCAAGAGGCAGATGGTACGATTAAGCTTCAACCTAGGGGTAGGTTGAAAACAAAGGTGACTGTATGGGAAGAATTGTTAGCCCGGGTAATTTTTAAAAAATGTATGAATCAGTTATTGTTCAGCTATTATTAGTGGCTAAAGGGAATTGTGGTGTCTTTGATTTATGTTTATTCACTGTAGGTCAGAAACCCTGCCATCTCCATATTCAGATAAATATAGTTGAGAAACTTGCTTTGTATATGCTCTTTGAGCAGTCTTTAAAAATCCATGTGTTGGTCCCATCAGGCAAGATGTACAGAAGTGTGAAAACGCATGCCTCCAGATACAGTGACAGTTTCTTCCCAGCTGTTATCAGGCAACCACACCATCCTACCAACAACTGGAGAGTAGTCCTGAGCTACTATCTACCACACTCAGGGACCTCAAATTATCTTTAATTTGACTTTACTGAACTTTATTTTGCACTATATGTTATTCTATTTGTCATGTATCTACACTGTGAACACCTCGAATGAAATTATGTGTAGTCTTTTAGCTGACTGGTTAGCGTGCAACGAAAAGTATGTTAAAGAAATGACATTTAATATCTTCTCTCTGTCTGTTTCTGTCTCTCACTCTCTCTGTCTATCTCTCGGTCTCTCACTCTCTCTGTCTCTCTCTCTCTGTGTCTGTCTGTCTGTCTCTCTCTCTCTCTGTCTGTCTCTCTGTCTCTGTCTCTCCCTTACCATGTTATAGAAACAGGTGCAGGCCCTTTGAGCCAATATAATCATGGCTGGTCATCCTAAATCAGTACCCCGTTCCTGCTTTCTTCCCATATCCCTTGTTTCCTTTAGCCCTAGGAGCTATATCTAACTCTCTCTTGAAAACATCCAGTGAATTGGCTTCCACTTGCTTCTGTGGCAGAGAATTCCATAGATTCACAACTCTCTGGGTGAAAAGTTTTTCCTCATCTCAGTCCTAAATGGCCTACCCCTTATTCGTACACTGTGACCCCTGATTCTGGACTCCCGCAACATTGGGAACATTTTTACTGCAGCTAGCCTGTCCAATCCCATAAGAATTTTATATGATTCTATAAGATATCCTCTCATCCTTCTAAATCCCAGTGAATATAAGCCCAGTTTATCCATTCTTTCATCATATATTGGTTCCACCATCCCGGAAATTAACCTTGTGAACCTACGATCCACTCCCTCAATAACAAGAATATCCTTCCTCAAATTAGGTGACCAAAACTGCACACAATACTCCAGGTGTGTTCTCACCCAGGGCCCTGTACAACTGCAATAGGACCTCCTTGTTCCTATATGCAAATCCCCTCGTAATGAAGGTCAACATGCCATTAGCTTTCTTCGCTGCCTACTGTACCTGCATGCTTACTTTCAGTGACTGATGTGCAAGGGCACCCAAGTCTTGTTGCACCTCCCCTATTCCTAATCTGACACCATTCAGATAATAATTCTTGTTTTTATGTTAAATGCGTAGGTAGTCATTTAGTACCTGAGCTCTTGCTATTTACTGTTTTTCTCCACAGGCACTGCGGATTTGCCCAGACATAAGAGCTGCATAATGCACATCGACATGGACTGTTTCTTTGTATCAGTGGGCATTCGTGATCACCCAGAACTGAAGGGTTTGTAAATGTTAAATTCTATTTTTATCAATTCTTCAACCAACAAGATACAAGTTTAAAGTTGTGACTTTAAACTTAAGCATGAGGATGCAAACTGATTACAGCGTTGTATAGGAATTTCAAGAACATATAAATGGGCTGAACAAAATAATTGTTTGAATGATTGGGCTGAAAGTTAAGAGTCAAGTTGTGAGTTTCTGCAAAGGTGAAATTTTATTTGTAATGTTCAATGGGACCAGGAATCACCCTCAAATGGATAGAAGTTGAGAACCTGTATGATCAAATCATATATTTGAAAAAAATGAATAAATGTCTTTGGAGGTTTAGTGGTGAATTGTGAGGAAGCTATGAAGTGTGGGGATGAAATTCAAAACAATAGAGGTAAGGTTTAGTTTAGAGATACAGCACGGAAACAGGCCTTTCTTCCCACTGAGTCCACGCCGACTAGCGATCAACCCATACACTAGCACTACCTTACATGCTAGGGACAATTTACAATCTTTACCAAAGCCAATTAACCTACAAACGTCTGGAGTGTGGGAGGAATCCGGAGCACCCCGGGGAAAAATAACATGGTCACGGGGAGAACGTACAAACTCGGTACAGATAGCACCCGTAGTCAGGATCGAACCCTGGTCTCTAGCGCTGCAAGCAATTCTACTGTTGCACCACTGTGCCACCCCTACATTGAGTCTGCTCTGCCACTCAATCATGGCTGATCTATTTTCCCTCCCATCCCCATTCTCCTGTAACCTTTGACGCCCTTACTAATCAAGAACCTATCAATCTCCACTTTAAAAATACTCAACGACTTAGCCAGCACCTCCGTCTGTGACAATAAATTCTACAGAATCACTATCCTCTGACTAAAGAAATTCCTCCTCATCACTATTCTGCAGGTGCATCCTTTTATTCTGAGGCTGTTCCCTCTAGTCCTGGACTCTCCCATACTGGAACCATCCTCTTCACATCCACTCTATCTAGGCCTTTCATTATTTGGTAGGTTTCTCGGAGAACTCCCCTTCATCCTTTTAAACTTCAGCTCAGAGCCTTCAAACGCTCCTCATATGTTAAGACCATCAAGAAAGGATAATGGTTAAGCAGAATCTGTGGTGTATTGTTGCTGGAAGCTGGGGACAGAAACAAACATCTTGAGCTGACAATGAAATGGATTGGAAAATGAAATTTATTGTAAAGATGGATGTTAAGTTTGGTGAAAAGTAATAGCTTTTGAAAATCATTTGAATTGAGGAAGGCTATAGTTTATCCATAAGAGACTCAAACCTAGGAGGGTGACACCGGAAAATAGGAGTTTGCAAACCCCTGTTAATATACTAAAATGTTTTAGCAAACTTTACGAGAAAATTATCATCAAAATTTGGCACCAAACCACAGTGTATCATTTTTAGAGCAATTGGCTGAAAACTTGATCAAGGGTCATGGGGGAGCTAGAGAGTCAGAGATTTGTGGAGGGAATTTGAGAATTTAGTGAGTCTACTTGTGGCAGAGTGATTTATATTTCAGCAAATAGAATAGAAGAGACCACTTGTTGAAATTGTAGCAACCCAGTGTTTGCATGGAAGGTTGTAGATTGAATTTGAATTTGCTGAGTACTCTTCATGACCTCGGAACAAACAAAAATCCTAAATCTTTGAGCAACAAGGACTTTAGAGAGGAAGAAAACAAAATCAAAATATCCTTTGATACATAGATGCTAAAAAAAATTGCCGTACAACAAATTTAGTGGTTTTGAAATGTAGGCACAGCACAAATTGCAAACCACTCAATACTTGAGGGTAATGAATGTTTTAGTATTTCAGAAAGCTCTGAATGAAAATTGAAGCAGTGTGAGATGTTGATCGTATTAGTGTAACTTGAAGTTTAAAAAATAAATCACGATTATCAGAATACCTGGAGTGAGGTAACTGCATCATGTTGAGTACGTGATTCAGACTGTAGAGATTAGACAACTTACTGAATTTAAATGTCAGCTTATTAAGGAAAACAGATGGATGCATAGTGAGTCAGGATTTAAGGTCGTAGAATTAGGAGTAGAAGTAGAATTAGGCCATTCGGCCCATCAAATCTACTCCGCCATTTGATTATGGCTGATCTATCTCTCCCTCCTTACCCCATTCTCCTGCCTTTCCCCTATAACCCCCGACAGCCATACTAATCAAGACTATTTATTCCTCTGGAAGAAAAAAGGGAAATTTCAGAGTTGGGGTTTATGGGACAACAAGGAGTCTCATGAAATATCCCCCATAACGTCGTTGGCTACATTCAATGTGCAATGTAAGTTGGATCAATAAATACATTTGTCAAAATTAATTTAAAAGTACAACTTGGAAAATAATTCAGAAGGAATTAAATTTGAATGTTGAATTTGTACCTCAAATCAAACTGAACTTCAAATTCCTGGGTGTACACATTTCCGAAGATCTTTCCTGGTCCCAGCTGATGCAATTATAAATAAAGCACATCAGCGCCTCTACTTCCCGATAAGATTACGGAGAGTCGGTATGTCAAAGAGGACTCTCTGGAACTTCTACAGGTGCACAGTAGAGAGCATGCTGACTGGTTGCATCGTTGCTTGGTTCGGCAACTTGAGCGTCCAGGAGCGGAAAAGAATGCCGAAAGTTGTGACCACTGCCCAGTCCACCATTGGCTCTGACCTCCGTACCATCGAAGGGATCTATCGCAGTCGCTGTCTCAAAAGGGCTGCCAACATCATCAAGGACCCACACAAGCCCGGCCATGCACTCATCTCTCCGCTACCATCGGTTAGAAGGTACAGGAGCCTGAAAACTGGTACATCCAGGTTCAGGAACAGCTTCTTCCCCACAGCCACAGGCTATTAAACTCGCCAACAAACAGACTCTGAACTGTAACAGCCTATTGCACGTTATCTGTTTATTTATGCGTGTGTGTGTATGTATATATATATATATATATATATGGTCTATGCTATATAGACACACTGAACTGTTCTGTATTATGCTTACTATATTCTGTTGTGCTGCAGCAAGCAAGAATTTCATTGTCCTATCTGGAACACATGACAATAAACTCTCTTGACTTGATTGTTGAGGCCAGTTCTACAGTGACCATCTTAGGGCGTCTTTAAAACTTTTGAACTATTGGATGGAGAATATCTGCACGAGTAGATTATAATTAAGTCTGTTATCCATACCCCAAGAGGAAGAACAAGTATTGTTCTAATATGTGAAAAATGGAATAACGGGTAAGAACAGAACGTTTCCATTTTTGCCTTCTAGGAAAGCCTGTAGCTGTTACCCACAACAGAGGTCATGGTCGAGTGTCCGTCCGACCAAGTGCTAACCCACAGTTTGAAATGCAATATTACCAGAAGAAGATGATAAATGACAAAATGGGTAAGGATTTAATATTGCCATAATATGTATTTCTCTTGTAAAAGTGTCTAGCTTTCAATTTGTGTGAACGCCACATTCTGGAATTTCTGATTGCTTCATTCTTCATGGAAGTAATTGTAGTATTGAGTAATTTTTAAGGGTTAATTTCAAAATGAAACTATTCGAAGCTCTTTAAAAATAAAAGCACAGGAGGCAAAGAAACTAATGAGTTAGACACTAAACTAATTTTCTCAAAGACAATAATTAATTCATTATCCCACCTCCTTAATTGATAACAGCTCTCAATCTGAGAAGTTTTATATTTACTACAATGGCAAATTGCCACTAGCGAGTTTGGAGCCCATGCTACAATTTGCCTGAGTTCTGTTTCTATTTTTTCATGAAAATCAGCTGGAATGTATAATAGGTAGAGATTCATCATTATCTATTTTTAAGCTACTGCACAAATTAAATGTAAACAACTTTGCACTAACAGTATCCTCGTGCAGTTTGCTCAATATGAGTGTTCTAGCATTGATATTCTCTCCTTCCCCGTCTCCAAGCAAGTTATGAACATAGGGAGATAAAACCAGACACTTGACTATTGAACATGTGTGTGCTGAACCATGCATCCACCAGCACCAATTCTTCTGCACTAACATTCCAGCTACAGTTGTTGCATAAATAAAAAAGTATGCATGGTCCTTGAGAAATGCTTAACAGCTTAATTTAATAATACTGAAACAATTCAGCTTGAGTGGCCCAGGCTAAAAATCCCAAATTGCAGGATATTGCTGCTGATTTTTGAATAAAATAAATAAATGAGTGCCTTCATGTGGAAGGTACATTGACTAAATTTGTTCAACAATATTAACACGCGGAGGCTAATGTCAGTGTGATTATTATTTGCATTTACTTCCTTTATGTTCTACATTTATTTGTGGGGATTTAATATACCATAAAAGAGGGAAATGAAAAAAAAAAATAGTGCCAGATTTACAGTGATAATTTCATTGTTTTTATAGAAGAGAAAAAAGTGTCCGATAAAGTAGATGGCAACGTCTGGGAGAATGCAAATCCTGCCTCTGTGAATGGTATTAACATGGATCTGATGGCCTTATCAATGGCAGAAATTGCATCTTGTAGTTATGAAGCTAGGTAAATAAAAATATCTGATTTTCAAGATAATTTTAAAATAGAATAAAAGGTTTATGCATTTCGTATAGTGTTTGTTGCGCCTGATTTATTTAAGTCTTGTTTATTGTCAGCAAGGACACTTTATAAATGTTGTGATTAATTCAGGAGCTATTTATAAAAATCCCATCTGCTGATATTAAATCTGAGCCCGTGGCAGTAGCTTTATGATGATCCAGTGGGATATCCTAAGAGTGATCAAAAACATGTAATTAGCTAGTCAGTCAGCTAAGAAAAAGAGGCTGTTCTGCTTCAGGCTCAGTGGGCCAGCTGTTTATTTAGCTGCCTGACTGACTGACAACAACATGGACTCTTCAAGTTTGGCTTTCAAAATTGAATATTCCCACCTTACTAAATCTTCTATTTAATTTGGCCATTAAGATGTGTTGTGAATTTTGAATGTAATTGGTTTTATGTCATTTCTTGACAGACAGACTGGTATTAAGAATGGCATGTTTTACGGACAAGCAAAACAGTTATGCCCTGATCTTCAGGCTGTTAGCTACAACTTCAAAGCTTACAAAGAAGTGGCGTCAATTATGTATGAAACCTTAGCGAGGTAATTTAGCTTATTGTATATAACATTAATGCAATTCATAATTATATCAATGCATTGTTTTATAAAGTAATCTAAATACATAATTAAAACAAGGGAACTGAGTTTGTGTTAATTACTTATAATTGCATTCTGCAAAAGTAGTTATTTCTGACAGCTCAATGTAAGTACCAGATAGATATTTACCAATATGTGCAATATGGATAACACAACACTTGTCTGTGCGCAGTATGCTAAACTTTAAAGCAAAATAACAAAGGATAACCAATCCTGAACTTGGAAAGTACTCAATTCAGCACTCAACCACTAAGAAGGTTTCACACTTGGAATTGTAAAGTCAGCTCATGTTTGACGACTTTTGTTTATGAATACATGAACGGTAGGATTAAGTAGAAGCACGTATACAATATTTCAGAAGAGTCAACAATTTGGCTCAGGAGATAATATAACCAAATTGGTAAAAAGTCAGTTAATGAACATGAAAGGAAGACTAAATGGATTGCAATTGCAGAACAAGGATTCAACTCTGTAAATCCTCCATCATTCGGTTAGATTATGGTTACTTTGTATTTCTACCCCAATTATCCACCTTGATTACTCATCTCTTGATACCCTCACAGAATGTCACAGAGTAAAACTATCATACTTGGTTTTAACGTTTTCAATTGACCTCGCCTTGACCTTTACCAAGAAAAATCCAGATTTTCCTTTTTTTGAGAAGAGAAGCCTGCTGAATTTGTTGCTGAATGGTTGATCTCAAACTCAGTTGTTATCCCTTACTGTTCTGAACTGCCCCACAGGAAGAAATCTTTTCCCTCCTACCTTATCAAATAATAATTAATCATAATTACCTTACGTATATCCTCATTTGAGAAGGTTTTGAAGTTTATCTGTGCGTGAATGCGGAGTCCACTTTAATTTGACAGATATCAGGAAACAATATGTCAACACACAAAATAGGTTTAATTTGGCACACCAGTAGAAAATACTTCAAGATTTCAAGAAAGTACAGCAAGTCAAATGAACAAAGAAGTGACAGATGATAAATTAGGAAGAATAAGAGTTGGGTGATACAGTGCCATCCATAATGTTTGGGACAAAGACCCATCATTTATTTATTTGCCTCTGTTCTCCACAATTTGAGATTTGTGATAGAAAAAAATCACGTGGTTAAAGTGCACATTGTCAGATTTTATTAAAGGCCATTTTTAGACATTTTGATTTCACCATATAGAAATTACAGCTGTGTTTAAACAAAGTCCCCCCATTTCAGGGCACCATAATGTTTAGGACACATGGTTTCACAAGCATTTGTAATTGCTCAGGTGTGTTTAATTGCCTCCTTAATGCAGGTACAAGAGAGCTCTCAGCACCTAGTCTTTCCTCCAGTCTTTCCATCACCTTTGAAAACTTTTATTGCTATTTATCAACATGAGGACCAAAGTTGTGCCAATGAAAGCCAAAGAAGCCATTATGAGACTGAGAAACAAGAATAAAACTGTTAGAGACATCAGCCAAACTTTAGGCTTCCCAAAATCAACTGTTTGGAACATCATTGAGAAGAAAGAGAACACTGGTGAGCTTACTAATCACAAAGGGACTGGCAGGCCAAGGAAGACCTTCACAGCTGATGACAGAAGAATTCTCTCTATAATAAAGAAAAATCCCCAAACACCTGTCTGACAGATCAGAAACACTCTTCAGGAGTCAGGTGTGGATTTGTCAATGACCACTGTCTGCAGAAGACTTCATGAACAGAAATTCAGATGCTACACTGCAAGATGTAAACCACTGGTTAGCCGCAAAAATAGGATGGCCAGGTTACAGGTTGCCAAGAAGTACTTAAAAGAGCAACCATAATTCTGGGAAAAGGTCTTATGGACAGATGAGATGAAGATTAACTTATATCAGAGTGAAGGCAAGAGCAAAGTATGGTGGGGAGAAGGAACTGCCCAAGATCAAAAGCATACCACCTCATCTGTGAAACACGGTTATGGCCTGAGCATGTATGGCTGCTGATGGTACTGGCTCACTTATCTTCATTGATGATACAACTGCTGATGGGAGTAGCATAATGAATTCTGGTGTATAGACGCATCCTATCTGCTCAAGTTCAAACAAATGCCTCAAAACTCATTGGCTGGCTGTTCTTTCTACAGCAAGACAATGATCCCAAACTTACTGCTAAAGCCCAAAGGAGTTTTTCAAAGCAAAAAATGGTAAATTCTTGAGTGGCTAAGTCAATCACCTGATCTGAACCCAATTAAGCATGCCTTTTATATGCTGAAGAGAAAACTGAAGGACTAGCCCCCAAAACAAGCATAAGCTAAAGATGGCTGTAATACAGGCCTTGCAGAGCATAACAGATAAGACTCCCAGCATCCAGTGATGTCCATGAATTGCAGATTTCAAGCATTCATTGCGTGCAAAGGATATGCAACAAAATACTAAACATAACTACTTTTGTTTACATGACATTGCTGTGTCCCAAACATTATGGTGCTCTGAAATGAGGGGACTATGTTTAAACACTGCTGTAATTTCTACATGGTGTAACCGAAATGTATAAAAATGGCCTTTATTAAAATCTGACAATCTGCACTTTAACCACATGTGATTTTTTCTATTACAAATCTCATATTGTGGAGTGCAGAGACAAATTAATAAATGATGGGTCTTTGTCCCAAACTTTATGGAGGGCACTGTATATCTTTATCGATCGATCGTTTTAGGCGTTTGTGAATCTCCTCCGAAATTTGCCAAAATTTTTTACATATTCCGTCCGGTAGGGTTTTTCCTCCTCTTAATGTTTGTAATATTAGAACATTCACTTCAACCTTAGTGTGCGTGTGAAGCCGCAGCACCCCCACCCCCCAACCGCGTGTTGGGGGAGCAGACCCAGCGGGTCTGCACTTTGTTTAGTGTATATTTAAAACTCTCGTGTTGGTTCCTACGGGTTCTTTTTCGCGAATATTCGTTATAGGCGTTTGTGAATCTCCTCCGAAATTTGCAAAAACGGAACAATTTTTACATATTCTGGTAGGATTTTTCCTCCTCCTCTTAATGCTTGGAAAATTTGAACATTCGGTTCAACCTTTCCCTGCTTTTTCGGTAATAAAAATTTCAAATTGTTAAAAAAAAAATCAAACTGCTTCTCGCCCATAGAATGTTGACGAACGTTCCATCGTGATGTCACAATGCCCAATGCTCACAGATGTCCAATCGCAATGGATCTCATTTACATATGCCTTTGCTCCAGCCCCCGCCCCCCGCCGCCTGTGTTGAAGTGCGTGATCAAGTGATCAACATAACGGCCGTTGAGACTCTCTCCGCCCACAACCCGCCCCAAAACACAGGTTTTATAAGCATCTAAGTATTAAAACTCTACCCCCTCCCTCCCTCCTTCCTCCTACAAGTTCTCCAGATCCGGAGGTCACCGGGGACAGGGGAGATCCCGGAGAGGTGAAAAGGGGGAGTGGGGGGTTTGAGGGAGAGGAGGGAGTAGGGAGGGAGAGGGGGGAATGGGGGAGATGAGGAGGGAGAGTGTAGGAATAGAAGGAGAGGGAATGGGGAATTGATGGACTGCCGCTAACCCCTCTCCCCCTCCCTCCCCGCCCGCCCTCCCCCCCCCACACCTCTCTGCCCCCTCTCCTCCCCTCTCCCTCTCCTCTCATCCCCATCCCCCACCCCCCTCTTCCCACCCCCCCTACCCTCTCTCCCCCACCTCTTCCACCACTTCCCCTACCCCCCTCTCCCCCTCCCCACCCCACTCTTCCACTTCTCTCTTCCCCCCCCCACTCCCTGCCCCACTCTCTCTCCCCCCCCTCTCCCTCCCCCCTCCCTCCCCACTCTTACCCTCCCCCCCTCCACACACACTCCCCCCTCTCTCCCCTTTACCCCTCTCTCTACCATTCCCCATCCCTCCACACTACCCCTTCCCCCACCCTTCCCTCTCCCCCTCTCCCCTCCCCTCCCCTCCCCACTCTTACCCTCTCCCCCTACCTCCCCACTCTTCCCCCTCTACCCCTCTCCCCCTCCTCAACACTCAACACTCTACCCCCCCTCTCTCCCCACTCCTCCCCCACCCCTCTCCTCTCCCCCCCCCTCCCTCTCTTACCCCTCCTCCTCCCCCTCTCCCCCCACCCTTCTCTACCCCCCCCCTCACCAACCCCTCTCCCCCCCATCTCTCTCTCTCCCTCCTCTCCCCCTCTCTTCCCTATTCTCCTCACCCCTCTCTCCTCATCCCTCTCTCCTCCTCACCCTCCCTCGTCTCCCCTCTCCCCCCTCTCCCCCCCTCCTCCTCTCCAACCCCTCTCCCCATCTCCTCCCTCCAACCCCTCCCCCCCTCCAACACCCCTCTCCCCCCCTCCAACCCCTCCCCCAACCCCCCCTCCCCTCTTCCAACCCCCCTCCCCCCCTCCAACTCCCCCCCCCTCCAACTCCCCCCTCCCCTCTCCAACCCCCTCTCCCCTCCAACCCCCTCTCTCCCCTCCTCCAACTCCCTCTCCCCTCCTCCAACCCCCTCTCCCCTCCTCCAACCCTCTCTCCCCTCCTCCTACCTCCCCTCCCTCCCCCCCCCCCCCCCTCTCTCCCCCCATCTCCCCATCTCTCCCCCTCTACTCTCTTGCCTCCTCCCCCCCTCTCTCTCTCCCTCCTCCCCTCTCTCTCCCCCCTTTCTCCCCCCCCTTTCCCCCTCCTATCCCCCTCTCCTCCCCTATGTAGTTAGAGTGTTTGTGAAGCCGCACCTGCTCGAATGTTCTGTAAAAAGCAGGATATGGAATGTGCAGTTAATGGCATGAAGCTGAAGAGTGTGAATGAACAGTGATTCCCGTGAGTTCATTTACATAAGTCACAAAAGCTGTAAGCAATGCAAGAGCTTTATTGAATTTGGTGGCTTAATAGATGAGCATAAATTAAGTATTCAAAGGTTTGGTTTGGCCAGAATTGGTGTCTTGCACACAATTCAACACTATCATGTCTGTTTGAATGAATGCATTCAATTTATTATAGGCTTTCACCAGTTCTCCAACTCAGGCGGTAGTGTTTTTTTCTTATTTATTCCAAGGGAAGCCTTGAAGATTACAAGACCTTACGTCTTAAGTATTAATTTATCGTGATTTACACATTGTACCCTTTATCTTTACACAGCGGTCGGCTTGATTGTAATCATGTCTAGTCTTTGACTGGATAGCAGGCAACAGAGGCTTTTCAATGTACCGCTGTACATGTCACAATAATAAACTAAACATTTATATAGTGATTAAGAAATATCTAAATGTTTCTAAAATATAGAATATTTCAACTAATTAAGTACTTTGAGGTGTATTCTGTAGTAATTTGATGTGTATGGTAAATGGACTGAATAATATTTTTAATGTTGTGTTTATAATGTTGGAAATTAAATATAATCACTGGTGACAACCATTTACCACAATCAAGAATAGTCGATCAATTGTGGTACTGTCATGATATGTTCACAACGAATTTACTTGTATCCTTGAAAAGCCATAAATTGCTCAGATTGGCCTGCTTTTCTGGCTAAGACAATCCATCTGGTGGGAAATATTGAAGGCATAGACATAAAGTGCTGGAGTAACTCAGTGGGACAAGCAGCACCCCAGGAGAAAAAGGACGTGAAATATTGTCAGTTTTGTACAATGGATTTTGACTAATAAGCATTGAATAGAATTGAATAAGAATTGACTTCAAAATTTGATGGTCAAAAGAAACTTTCGATCGAATGGTTTCGATTATGAGCATGATTCTGGCATAAAAAAAACATGCACCATCGTCCTATATATTTAAAAAAAAACAACCAATACAGTATTTGCACCAATTCATATATCTTGTTCTTCTCTGCATTTAGCTACACTTATGATATTGAAGCTGTCAGTTGTGATGAAGCTCTTGTGGACATATCACCAATCTGTGCAGAAACTGGTTTGACACCTGATGCGATAGCAACTGTTATTCGATCAGAGATTAAGGAAAAAACACAATGTACTGCATCAGCTGGAATGGGTATGTATCTAGGTAACAGAAATCAGACCTTTAAACTTTTCAATGGTAGACCTAAATATTTTTACAGTTTCTTATTTCCGAATAGGAAGATTATTTCAGGCAGTAGATTCAAAAATGTATCGGCCAGCGTAGTGGTGCAGTTGGTAGAACCGCACCTCGCAGCACTAGAAACCCGGGTTCGATCCTGACTTTGAGGGTCATCTGTTTTGAGTTCACATATTCTTCCTGTAACTATGTGGGACTCCACCCACATTCTGATGACATACGAGTGTGTAGGTTAATTGGTCTTTGTAAATTGCCCTTAGTGTATAGACAGTGCATTGGCAACTCTTGAGCAAATGAAAGTCCACGTGCTCATCTGGGCAACAATCCATCATACGCAAGTAACATTTGCACTACAGAAATTGCAGGCAGTAACCATCTACAAAAAGATAACCACCCATCTGTGACATTCAAAGGTTTTAAAGGTCTTTTATTGTCACGTATACCAATTAAGATATAGTGATATTCGTTTTACCATAGAGCCACCTATCTATGATATAAAAGTGTGTGTGTGTGTCTGCCTGCCTGACTGACTTGTGGCTGCCAGCTTTTGATACGTTGCCACGCCAACGTCAGACGCAGAATCGCCGAGATTTTTTCCATTTTGGTAGAGATTTCACTTTTCATTCTAAGTATCCACTCCTGATTAAATGTTGTCGTGTTTATGTACACATTTTTAATAAAATCCTTCTCCCCCCCCTCCCCCAAAATTAAAAAAGAAAACCAGCTTCTCACCTATAACATGTTGGTGAACGTTCAATCGTGTGATGTCACAATGCCCAATGCTCACAGATGTCCAATCGGAATGGATCATTTACATATGCCTTTGCAGCAGCCCCAGCCGCTCCCCCCCGCAGCCTGTGTCGAAGCGCGTCATCACGTGTGGGAATAGAGAAAGAGGATTGGGGGTGAAAGGGAATGGGGAACAGATGGACTGTCCCTAACCCTCCCCCTTTCACTACCCCTCCCCCCTATTTCCCCTCTCTCCCCCCCCCACCCCTCGCCCCCTCCCTCCACACTCTTCCCCCCCCACCCCTCTCCCCTCTCTCCCCCCCCTCCCTCTTCCCCTCCTCTCTCTCTCCCCCCTCTCTCCCCCTCCATCCCTCTCCCTCCCCCCCTCCCCATCCCTCTCTCCCCCCCCCCATCCCCTCTCCTCCCCATCCCCCCATCCCCCTTCTCCTCTCCCCCCTCCCCCATCTCTCACTCCTCCCCTTCTCCATCTCCCTCCACGTCCCTCTACCTCTCCTCCCCTCCTCCTCCCACCCCACCCCTCTCTCCCCCCCCCCTCCCCCCTTCCCTCTCCCCCCCCACTTCCCTCCCCCACCCCCCCCCCTCCCTCTCTCCCCCCCCCCCCTTCCGTCCCACGCCCCCTTCCCTCTCTCTCCCACACCCCCTCCCCTTCCCTCCCCACTCTTCCCCCTCCATCCACACTCTTCCCCTCTCTCTCCCCTACCCCATCTCCCTCCTCGTCTCCCTTCCCCATCACCCACCCCTCTCTCTCTCCCCCCTCCCCATCCCCCTCGCTCCCCTCTCTCCCCACCCCTTCCCCTACCCCCCGCTGTCCCTCTTCCACCACTCCACCACCCCTCTCTCATCCCCTCCCCACCCCACTCTCCTCCTCCCCTTCTCTTCTCTCTCCCCCCTCTCCATCTCCCTCTCTCCTCACCCCTCTCTCCCTCCTCCCCTCCCCCCCCCTTCTTCACCCCCATCTCCCCCCCACCCCCCTTCCCCTTTCTGTTGCACCCACTCCCCTCTACCCCTCTCCCACCCCCCCCTACCCCCCCCCCCCCCCCCTTCCTGCCCTCCCCGCTCTCCTCCCACTACTCCTCCCACTCCCTCCTTCTTCCCATCCCCCTCTCTCTCTCTCTCCCCCCCCCCCCCCCCCCCCGCACCACAGCGGGTTCTCCACATTCCTCACTGTGATGGAAGGCAACGTCAAATCTTCTTCCCTCATTTTTCTCCCGCGGTCGGGGCATTCGAACCTTCCGTCGGTCGGGGCATTCGAACCTTCCGTCGGGGTGATCTAAGCCCCTGCGTTGGGGAGATCGAAGCACCCGCGTCGGGAAGATCTAAGCACCCGCGTCGGGGAGATTGAAGCACCTGTGTCGGGGAGATCTAAGCCCCTGCGTCGGGACGATCGAAGCTCCCACGTCGGGGCGGTCGGAGGTCCCGCGTCGGGGCTCCTACGGCTTGTAGTTCCCAGTCGGACTCTAACCAGGGACTGTGAGCTCCACGATGTTAAGTCCGCAGGCTCCCGCGGTTGGAGCTCCCGAAGTCGGTCTCCAGCAAAGGCTACGTCAAAGTAGAAAAAGCAGCATACCAGAGGACTGGGAGAAATTCAGAGACCAGTAGAGGAGGACAAAGGGCTTAATTAGGAAAGGAAAAATAGATTATGAAAGAAAACTGGCAGGGAACATAAAAACTGACTGCCAAAGTTTTTATAGATATGTGAAAAGAAAGAGATTAGTTAAAACAAATGTAGGTCCCTTGCAGTCAGAAACAGGTGATTTGATCATGGGGAACAAGGATATGGCAGACCAATTGAATAACTACTTTGGTTCCGTCTTCACTAAGGAAGACATAAATAATATGCCGGAAATAGCAGGGGTCAAAGGAGTTGGAGGAATTGAGTGAAATCCAGGTTAGTCGGGAAGTGGTGTTGGGTAAATTGAATGGATTAAAGGCCGATAAATCCCCAGGGCCAGATAGGCTGCATCCCAGAGTACTTAAGGAAGTAGCTCCAGAAATAGTGGATGCATTAGTAATAATCTTTCAAAACTCTTTAGATTCTGTAGTAGTTCCTGAGGATTGGCGGGTAGCAAACATAACCCCACTTTTTAAATAGGGAGGGAGAAAGAAAACGGGAAATTACAGACCAGTTAGTCTAACATCGGTAGTGGGGAAACTGCTAGAGTCAGTTATTAAACATAGAAACATAGAAATTAGGTGCAGGAGTAGGCCATTCGGCCCTTCGAGCCTGCACCGCCATTCAATATGATCATGGCTGATCATCCAACTCAGTATCCCGTACCTGCCTTCTCTCCATACCCTCTGATCCCCTTAGCCACAAGGGCCACATCTAACTCCCTCTTAAATATAGCCAATGAACTGGCCTCGACTACCCTCTGTGGCAGAGAGTTCCAGAGATTCGCCACTCTCTGTGTGAAAAAAGTTCTTCTCATCTCAGTTTTAAAGGATTTCCCCCTTGTCCTTAAGCTGTGACCCCTTGTCCTGGACTTTCCCAACATCGGGAGCAATCTTCCTGCATCTAGCCTGTCCAACCCCTTAAGAATTTTGTAAGTTTCTATAAGATCCCCTCTCAGTCTCCTAAATCGAGATAAAGGACTATATTTTAAAAAAAAATCCTTATTAGAGATACTTAAAACTAAAACAAAGTTGGACATTTACCAAACAATGAACAATTGATTCATTTGGTTCATGCACTTTTTCTTTCCTTTTAAAAAACATAACTATGTACAATAAAACCAAGAACTCTTGAGTCAGTACAAGTTTACAGCAAATCCTTTCATTGATGATATTCACAGTTGGATCAGATGTATTAATTGCACTGATGCATACGATTTATGGGTCTTTTTATGTAACTTTAAGGTTCGTCACCATAGGCTGTACTGTCCTTTGACTAAACTGGAAGGTACACTTAAGGATATCAGTAGAAGATTTGAATTATTGAAATGGGGAGAATCTCTTGCTGCCTAGGATCATGCAATATCACTATTTGAGTGAGGTCCCAAAGCCTGTAAAAACATATAGTTGCAGGAAGAATTCATCTTTTTCCATGGAGAAATTAATGCATGGAAAATAAAGCCAGAAATTAAAATTCTAATTCTGGACATACTAATGCCACTGTGCTGCATTTAATAGGATCGAACATTCTGCTGGCCAGAATGGCCACTCGTAAGGCCAAACCAAATGGGCAGTATTATTTAAAATCGGAGGAGGTGGATGACTTTATCAGAGATCAACTTGTAAGCAGTTTACCAGGTAAATCAGATTATTCATACGATGGTATTAACAATTAGCTTTATTTGAAAATGAAATTAAGTGCACAGTGTTTTTTATGTAATGGCTCTCGTGGTTTAAGAATATCTCTTCACAGTTCAGAGCAACTGCAGGAAGTTCCCAAATTAAGGCTGGGTTCTGTTCCTGCGAATTATTCATAACCTGAACTGTTTGCAAATTGAAAATGAAAAAAAACAGTGTGTGCGGGGGAATCACAGAAGTAACTGTGACGGGGGAGTTAGCGAGCATGGGAAGAGTAATTCAGGATGGGGGGGAAGGGGTGGGGAAGAAGGGGAAGGGAAGGCATGTAGGTGCCCCGCTTTCACACGGCAGAAGATGCCTGTAGCCACAGCAGGCAGAAAATCTATCCCCATCCTTCACACTATCTTCCAAACGATCGCTCTCATATATGGGGTATCCATACGTCAGGAATTCTTCACCAAAGAGTGGACTGTAAAGTACTTTTGAAGATGCAGCAATCAATTTACAGGTTACAACTTGCATTTATAGAAATCTGAAAGCAATGTCCTATAGGAAATATTGAACGAAACAAACTATTGTGTGCTTACGTAGAAGGCCAGGCAGCACCATTGAGTGAAGGGAGAATCATTGATCTGAAACATTAACTATTTCTGTCTCCACAAATGCTGCTTGACCCACTGTGTAATCCCAGTGGTATCTGTTTTATTGTATTACGTTATGATTTCAAGTAGTGAAATATCCACGGCACTTCATGAGAATGTTACCTAATAAAATTCAAAAACCCAGCCACATGTGAATTCTGAGACAGACAAATTAAGGTTTGGTCATTTATGGTGAATCTTATGCAGTTGTGAAAATGAAGGGAAAGTTATGGAAACTGAAGAAATCATGGAAAACCAAAAATTTAAGCCAATAATAAAAGTGCTAAGAGTGGAATGATTAAAATTGTGGATGTGCAAAGGCCTACATATAGGTCCACCACCGATTTTCCTTCACCCTTGGTTCCAGAGTCTTTCTGGATTATCCGTTTTGCCAGACCAACAGAGGCGACAGCCCCCGAGAGGAGTCAAAACGGTACTGGAACAGTCCACCTTGGCCAGCAAGGGGCCGAGATACCGGCCCACAAAGTCGGCCTCGGAAGTCGACTATGGGAACGGTTGCAGGGGACAAATTCGACCCACCGATCGGCCACTGAAGTGGGCTGTGGGAATGAATTTGCCGGCCCCAGCCGGACCGGAGTTCCAGAGCTCTGGCCTCAGGGATAAATTCGACCCCCCCGATCGGCTGCAGTAATCCCGCTGAGGTCGAGATCCGTCGTCTCACCTGGCCTGAGTACAATTTTTTCGGGGTGACTTCCGGGGAGGAGTTCAAGTGAAATTTCGTAATTTTGTCTGGATTGGAGGAGGTGCCAGACCACCAGGTTCTGGAAAATGGGTGGTGGACCTGTACAAAGGAGAATATATCAGATGTCTACTAGTGGGTTAGAGCGATGGACAAGGTAAGGCATGAAAGATTTTATAAAAAGGCTGAGGATTTTCACATTGAATGTTCTGAGGTCCATAGTTGGTCTAAGCTCAGGAGTGATATTGGTGCAAGTTAATGTTTCGGCAGCAAAGTTCTGGTATGGTCAAAGATTTTGGAGGGTGAATAAGAGACTGGCCAGACGGACACGGGAATTAATAAATGGAGAGGTAATGAAAGGTGCAGATGCGTATTTCAATAACAGATGAGTTGAGAATGGTCAGTGATTATTGGTGAAACACTTGAGTAAGCAGCGTGACAAAAATGCTGAAACTCAGCGGGTGAGGCAGCATCTATGGAGCGAAGGAAATAGGCAACGTTTCGGGTCAAAACCCTTCTTCAGACTGGTGTGGGGTGGGGGGGGGGGGGGGGATGAGGGGGCAGGAGGAAGAAAGGAAGAGGTGGAACTAGAGGGCTGAGGGAGAGCTGAGAAGGGGGGGAGAAAATAAGGACTACCTGAAATTAGAGAAGTCAAAATGTTCATACGACTGGGGTGCAAACTGCCAAAGCGAAATATGAGGTGCTGCCGCTCCAATTTACAGTGGTCCTCACTCTGGCCATGGAAGAGGCCCAGGACAGAAAGGTCGGATTCGGAATGGGAGGGGGAGTTTAAGTGCTGAGCCACCGGGAGATCAGGTTGGCTATTGCGAACCGAGCGGAGGTGTTCGGCGAAGCGGTCACCAAGCCTATGCTTGGTCTCACCGATGTAGAGCAGCTGACACCTAGAACAGCGGATGCAATAGATGGGTTTCAAGGAGGTGCAGGTGAACCTCTGCCGCACCTGGAAAGACTGCTTGGGTTCTTGAATGGAGTCAAGGGGGATGTCAGCTGCTCTACATCGGTGAGACTAAGCGTAGGCTTGGCGATCGCTTCGCCGAAAACCTCAGCTCGGTTTGTTGCCTACTTCCTTCGCTCCATAGATGCTGCCTCACCCGCTGAGTTTCTCCAGCATTTTTGTTTACCTTCGATTTTCCAGCATCTGCAGTTCCTTCTCAAACAGTAAGCAGTGTGAAATGTGTTTGGAAACTGACTCAGCGAGCAGTTTAAACCGTCTGCAAAGTGGTTCAGCCTCGTAAATGAGTGCACTTCCATTTAAAACACTTTAATCAGGGCGAATAACAAGAACATAGCATTTATCATGTGTATGACGCCTGATTTGTGGGGAAAGCTGTACATACTCGTAGAATCACAGCGTGATATATCACATGAACTATTTATTTAGCCAGCGGGTTGTCATCAATGTTTCTCTCTTCATGAACCACCGTCTAATTTCACTCACTTGCTTGCTCACTCACTATGCCTTTCAGTATTCTGCCTTTACTACTTAATTAGTTATTTTTGCTCATTTTCAACTAGGAAAATGTTTACTTAAAATTAGTGTATTTCAAACAGTCATATTTTAAGATGGGTAATTATTTAAATAATTTATTTCATTGAAATATCACATTTTACATTTATTCTGGGTAATTTGATGAATTTAAAAATTCCATATGCCTTGTAACCTGCCTAAAAGGGCTGTGTTAACAGAATGCAAAATAAGTTGACACCTTGTTAATGGACTAGGTATTTGAAGGATAACACTCAATTCAAGCCCTGATTGCCACGATTAATAATCTGTTGGAAAAGTGTTCATGTGAGTGGCAAATTAAATTTTATTACTTTAAACTTCTTCAGAGGTTTTTGCATGGAACAAATTAATGATTTTTCAGTGAACATATTTCCTTGAGATAGACACAAAATGCTTGAGTAACTCAGCGAGACAGGCAGCATCTCCAGAGAGAAGGAATGGGTGACGTTTTGGGTCGAGACACTTCTTCAGTCTAAAGAAGGGTCTCGACCTGAAACATCGCCCATTCCATCTCTCCAGAAATACTGCCTGACCCGCTGAGTTACTCCAGCATTTTGTGTCTATCTTCGGTCTAAGTAGTTCCTTCCTACATATTATTTTCTTACATGTTAGACTATTAAGATTTTGAATATTTGAATTTTTAGCACAAATGTTTCGGAGTATAAACCATTCAAACACAAACCATGAACCTGTAAGTGAAGGATAAATCACCAACTGAATCGCACTATGAGATTAAATGTTTAAGAAAGAACTGCAGATGCTGGAAAAATCGAAGGTAGGCACTAAATGCTGGAGAAATTCAGCAGGTGAGGCCGCATCTATGGAGAGTCATCTAAATGGTGGCTGATTAGGAAAAGGGGAGATGCAGCGAGACCTGGGTGTCATGGTACACCAGTCATTGAAAGTAGGCATGCAGGTGCAGCACGCAGTGAAGAAAGCGTATGGTATGTTAGCTTTCATAGCAAAAGGATTTGAGTATAGGAGCAGGGAGGTTCTACTGCAGTTGTACAGGGTCTTGGTGAGACCACACCTGGAGTATTGCGTACAGTTTTGGTCTCCAAATCTGAGGAAGGACATTATTGCCATAGAGGGAGTGCAGAGAAGGTTCACCAGACTGATTCCTGGGATGTCAGGACTGTCTTATGAAGAAAGACTGGATAGACTTGGTTTGTACTCTCTAGAATTTAGGAGATGGAGAGGGGATCTTATAGAAACTTACAAAATTCTTAAGGGATTGGACAGGCTAGATGCAGGAAGATTGTTCCCGATGTTGGGGAAGTCCAGGACAGGGGGTCACAGCTTAAGGATAAGGGGGAAATCCTTTAAAACCGAGATGAGAACAACTTTTTTCACACAGAGAGTGGTGGATCTCTGGAACTCTCTGCCACAGAGGGTGGTCGAGGCCAGTTCATTGGCTATATTTAAGAGGGAGTTAGATGTGGCCATTGTGGCTAAGGGGATCAGAGGGTATGGAGAGAAGGCAGGTACGGGATACTAAGTTGGATGATAAGCCATGATCATATTGAATGGCGGTGCAGGCTCGAATGGCCGAATGGCCTACTTCTGCACCTAATTTCTATGTTTCTGTTCTATGAGAGAAGGAATTGGCGACATTTTGGGTCGAGACCCTTCTTCATTGCTAGTTTCTCATCATCAATGCTTGTTTCTCATCATCATTTTCTTTTCTGTTTCTTACCTTAACTTTATATGCTGGTGGTGTTATATTTAGGAGTTGGAAGAGCATTAGAATACAAAATGGCATCATTTGGTGTTAAAACATGTGGCGAACTGCAGCAGATTTTGATGGCAAGACTTCAAAAGGAATTTGGGCCCAAAACAGGCCAAATGCTTTACAGATTCTGCCGAGGCCTTGATGATAGGCCAGTCCGAACAGAGAAAGAGCGAAAATCTGTATCTGCAGAAATCAACTATGGAATTCGGTTTAGTCAGGTAAGTTATTTATTAATATTTTTGAGAACTTGCAATCTTTTGTTCATATTAATAGCAAGCTTTTTTACATCTGATCCTGAGTTTTATGCAAATCAAATGATCTGCATCAACTTTTGGTCTCTGTGAAGTACATTTAAATTGAAATAATTTGCAATATCAAATGTATGATTCAAAATAATTTAAAATGTACCTACTTATACCAGGTCTCCATTATTCTACCATTGGCCAGAATATGCCACAAACAAGCAGGATTGGTCAGTCATTTATGCACATATATTTAAGCTACATGCAACATTCTTAAAGCAAAATGAATATAAATGTAAATACTGTATGTATGACAATTCTTGCTTGTATCTTTTTTTTACATGGAAACTTTTTTGTTTGGAGTGCATGTATAATTATTTATTTTTTTAAAACCATTCAAATCGAGCAACGTTAGAACCACAGAATTGTATTTTGGCCATTAATTACTCAGTAAACAAGGCGATGTTCCAAGACTCATTACCCCACTAAATGATTACCCCATTTTTGTTGTCAAATTCCTGAGGAAATCTGCGGAGGAGTGTATTCCTACCAAGACCATCTGTACTCAGACAAAGCTCCAACACCACCTTTAAATTCGTTGACAATGCCAATGTCATTGGAGAATTAACAAAATAACGAATCAGAGTACAGGAGGGAGATTGTAAATCTGATTGGGTGGTGTCAGAAAAACCATCTTGCTCTCAGCATTAGCAAAACCAAGGAGCTGACTGTTAACTTCAAGAAGGAAAACCCGAGAGACCATGCTTGTGTCTTTGTTGGGATGACGGTGAAGAGAATTAACAACTTCAGTTTCTTGCGCATACACATCTGTGATCTGTCCTGGACCAAGCACATTGATACATTCGTAAAGAAAGCTCCTCAACCCTTCTGCGTCATCAAAAGTTTGAGGAGATTCGGCATGTTGCCGATCAAACTACTACAAGTGTATGGTGGAGAGCTAACTGACTGGTTGCAAGATCCCCAAGAAGGAAGGAGACTCCAAAAAGTGGTGAACATTGCCCGTAGGGTACTGACCGCTCCACCATTAAGGAAGCTGCAGAAAACATTGCCTCAAGAACGCAGCTAATATTTGGCCATTGGGAAGAAGGTACAGGAGCCTGAAAACTGTTACCTCGCAGTTCTTTCTATCAACCATCCATCGTGTTTTTGATCTACCCCGCACAGCCCAACATCAACACTGAACCACGTCGGACTTTGTACTATTTTGGTTACTCTATATACTTTGTATTTTGCACTATCATAGTTTTGTTTGCTTAGAAAAATTGATAATTTATCATATATTTATTTATCTGGTTGCATCTATTGTGCCTGTAAAGGTGCAGCACATAGATTGCTCCAGTTCCTATCCAATGTATATGACAAATAAACATGCTTGAATTATTTGATTATTACATATTATGAGAATAGAGGTTGTAGGAAAGGTTGAGCTATGAATATCTTTGTCGTCGCAGAGATCTTCAGTCGCTGGTCTGCAAAATAAGACACAGTGCTGGAGCATGTCAGGTAGCATCTCTAGCGAACATGGATAGATGACGTTTGTCGGGCTGCTTCTTCCGAAGTCTTCAAAAGCCTGAAGAAAAGTGTGACCCAAAACATCACATATCCATGTGCTCCAGAGATGCTGCCTGTCACGTCAAGTTACTCCAGCACATTGTGTCCTATTTTGAATATCTTTGCCACCTGAATTGAATGCATACATTCTGATAACTACACAGCTTCCTTAATGTAATTCCTATCAAATCATTGCCATCCGAGACCAGGATATTATTTTCCATTATCCTCCGTTTCACTACCATTCCAAATGGTTCCTTTTCCCTGTCATTTTAAAACAAGATTACCCTAATCTTGATAGCCTTCACCTAATTACAAATGTTTCCTTGAATGCCTCGAATTTTTGTGAAGCCTTGTGAAGCTTCTTTCCAGCAATTTTCACTATTTGAATCATCCCAATCCATTTCCATGTACCCAAAAAAATCTCCATTGAAAACACCAATTGTATTCCTTGTTCTGCTAAGAATAAGAAATGCTTTGATGCTAGATGGCATTTTTGTTGGTACACTGCATTAAAATTGAAGGTAATGAATCTTAAATGATAGACACAAGATCTGGAGTAACTCAATACAATACTATACAATACAATAAAAGAACCAAAACACACACCAACACTATTCACATAAACATCCATCACAGTGGCTCTCCTCCTCACTGTGATGGAAGGCAAAGTTCTTGTCTCTCCCCTGCATTGGGACAGGCAGCATCTCTGGAGAGAAGGAATGGGTGGCGTTTCGGGTCGCGACCCTTCTTTAGTCAGGTAGTTCCTTCCTACAATCTTACATGATAGCTACTTTCTCTCCCCAGTGATTCTTATAAACTTGTTGACAGCTGAAGGCAGTAATAAAAATTATGAACTTGCAGGTCAAACGCTTGACTTAACAGGGAAGTAGAAATAGAGGGGAAATCCCAGCACCTATGCTTAATATAACTGACTTTTGATATTTATCTTTGTCTACAACTCTGGTTCAAAATTCTCAATTAAAATAAGATTTTGTAGCAAAGAATCTGTTTTTGCTTAAACCTGCAACTCAAAATACTTTTTGGCCATGACTATCGCCCTTTGAGATTTTTGTTAAATTGATGGTGGAAAATCTCTTTATTGGTTAAGGGTTTGTATTTATAATTTTTGTCTTTCTCTCAAACATTTTAAATTAAAAAACAGTGTTATACAAATAATATACAAAACAAAAATTGTGCAAAATTCTCAAAACATTCTTTCCCTCCCTCAGACTAAAGAGGCAGAAGTATTTCTTTTCAATCTTGCGGGAGAAATTCAGCGGCGACTGGAGCTGTCCAGAATGCAAGGGAAACGTTTAACTCTTAAAGTAATGGTGAGAAAACCTGGTGCACCTACAGAACCGGCTAAGTTTGGTGGGCATGGAATCTGTGACAATATTACTAGGTATGTTGAATTGTGAATCGATGTTTGTAAAAAAGAAAATATATAACTTTAGAAAAAAATAATGTCCGACAAAGATATATTCAAAGGTTAGTTAACAAGATCATCTTTTCTTCCTTCACTACACAACATCTAAAAGAATAGTGGTTTATGTAAAAATTGAATATAAAACAACACAAAATAATGTTTGTTAAACCTTAGGTTATTAGTATATGTATGCTTTCATAATCGCTCGCATAGTCTTTATTTAGTCTTTCATCATATTATACAACATAGCAAGCTCTCTATTTTTTGGGTTTTTCGTAAATTAAAACCAAAATCCACAATGTATTACTGGATACAGAATTAGTAAAGTTGAGATTATTGTGAAAACTCGAGCTCAAGTCAGCACAATGCCCAAGTTGCACTTTAAATCTATATAAATATAGACAAAGCGTGGTGTTTTTTTAGCTGAAATTCTTACATTATTGGCTTCAGACTCCTTGTGTTTTGTGACGTTGCAAACAGGGTTAGTAAAATATCACGGTTAAAATATGCAAAATTTCAGTGTATCGAGGTTTTGAAAATATGCGGTATAAAACTTGCAAATTCTACAAATGCGTGCAGTCTTCTGGAAATTCCCAGTTGGAATTAATCTTGCTCTTTGGATATGGTGCTTTGATTTCAACAAAAATTCATGAACATTGAGGAAATTTTGTTTGTCATGTCATTACAGCTTATCTTTTAACAACTTGATGGGACTTCATAATTTATTCTGGTGAAGATAGTTTTGCTATTTTCACTTACTAGAGTTACGTTTTTAGATAGGTTTAGTATATAATTGAATATTGGCATTTTTTCCAGGATAACTAAAATAGTATGATCGGAAATCGTAAGACCACTGCACAATACTTGATTAAACCTCACCTGTGATTAGATCGCGGTGATTAAAAGTTCTTAATTGAATTGCTCTTTATGTCCAACTAATTCACAACATTCGTTATTAAAGACAACGCCATAGAATGCTCATCATAGAAGTCTATGATTAGTCTTTTCTACACCTTTGGATGGACTGCACTTTGAATACGGCGTTGAAGTCTTATACGTAGCAATTATTTGCTATTTCTGGTGGCCTCTTTAGGAAAGTAGTGTTAGACTGCCTCCTGACAATTAGTATAGAAAGTGTTAGTTATCCAGGGTACAGGGACCAGTTAGAATTTTGTAAGAGGTTTTGGTTTATTCATCCAGAATCATTTCACTACACTACCAACTTCTATTCATTTGGCAAAGATTGTTGATTAGCACTCATCATTTGTTTTGTGTGTGCCTTCTTAATTTTGTAAATGTCTATGGATTTACATTTCCTATATTTGCAAATGCCACTTAAATACCACTTTGCACTCCCTGCTGTTTTTCATTTGTCATCTGTCTATGGCATAACAGGCAACCCAAAGAATGCTGCAAAATAATTTAAAATATTTGCTGTATTTTTAAAGATCTTTTGTTTCTTCAGTTTCAAAATAGTTTACATTTTAAAATTATTTGATGCTCAATGAACCTGACATAGGATCCCATATTTAGGCTTATTGTTTTGCATTATGAAATATCTTGTAAATTAATTTCTAAAATGTGAAAGAATAAGGTGCAAGACAAATTATATTCCATCAGATTCCTTCATCTAATTCCGTACACGTGCTACATTTGAATCCTCAGAAAAAAAGTTTATATTTTGATATGGCCCTTGTGGCTAAGGGGATCAGGGGGTATGGAGAGAAGGCAGGTACGGGATACTGAGTAGGATGATCAGCCATGATCATATTGAATGGCGGTGCAGGCTCGAAGGGCCGAATGGCCTACTCTTGCACCTAATTTCTATGTTTCTATATGCAAATTAAAGGTTATTTTTGCTGAATTTTGATAATAGTAAATTATTCATCTTAGCCCTAGAGCGCTGAAACAATAAGCTTAGAAATTCACTGCAGTAATGTTCTGAACAAAACTTCCTGCTTACAACAGTGCCACCACCCGATTTTTGTGCAGTGAGCATGTAGCGTAGTTTGTAAGAGTAATTTTGAAGGATGTTGTTTGGAATTAGCTTTTACAGTGATTAATTTATGCAATCTGATTAAATTCTGAAAATGTGTCCTTTAGTTATGCGTTTCAAGAGGCTTGATGTTAACATGATAAATCTAAAATATGGTGCAGACTTTTAACATTTCTTTCTATATTTATATTAATATGATAATTTAAGCATAGAATTGTAAGGAACTGGATTTTACATTTGTTCTTCACATGGTATTTTATAAATTATGCACCTAAATATGTTTTGCTCCTACCTTTGTTGTCATTTTAACAATTGTCTCCAAATTTGGAATCTATAGAAGTGTGACCTTAGACCATGCAACGGGAAATGCAAAAATAATTAGCAGAGAAGTACTGAACATGTTCCACATGATGAAGCTGAATGTGACAGATATGAGAGGGGTAAGTTAAAATTGATGGATTACGATCGATACATTATGTAATTGAGTGACACCATAATAAAACTAAAACTATTTTGACATTCTTTAGTTGAATCTGCAGTATGCTGTTGGAACGCAGAAAAGGTTTCATTTGGGAATCAATTACCAGGCTTCCAAAATCCAAAGAAAAAGAATAATGTTAAAGTGGCACAATTTAAAGTAGAATTTAGTCTATCTCGTACCATTTTCAGTTGGCACCACGTCATTAACTATTTTGAGGCCTTTTAAGAGGAGGCAGAATGGATTTCCTGAAAGAATGGGTACATAAAGATTAGGTACTTCAGACACATGGAGAGATTGGACATGCTAGGATTGTTCTCCTCAGTGCAGAGAGGCCAGTGCAGAGGAGATTTAATGGTGTTCAAAATCACGAATCATTATGATCATGTTGATACAGTTAATTGTATTTTCTGGTTAAAGCACAAATAACCACATTAATAGTTTTGATGTAAATCGCAGATTATGTGAAAAATTATATTTGGCCAATTTATTAGAGGTCTGAAGAAGTAATGTGGATAGAGATAAATGATTTAGAATATATGGAGATGCACTAGGCCCAAGCTTTCAGAGAATTCATTAGGACATAACTTGGATAGTCCTACATTAGATTTATTTTGTAATATTTATGCAGTTTGTGCAATAATGTGTTATGCTGTGCTTATTCTAGTATATCCCCAATTGCAAGTTGCACTATTATATGAAGAATCATTCTTTGAACAAATTGAATAATTGTGAAATATGGTTGCAGTTGTAAAACATGTGATGCAGTTAAACTGTGAAATATGGGGGGAAAAGTAACATTTTAATTGCATAAAAATGAATTTGAATGTAGTCTAGTTTTTCTCTTATTTTTCTTTAGGTTGGAATTCAAATGCATCAGTTAATCCCAGATACCAAAGCTTCACTTAATTCATTCTCTTCATTTGTACGGAATAATGTTGCTGGTGCGTCATCATGCCCAAAGGTGGATCTGTTTCAGGCATCCAGATCAAGGAAAACTGTGGAACCCAGACTTTCAGAAGGTTAGCACATTTGAAGAGTTGAGTGCCCCCTACTGTAGAACAATTTGAGAAAAACGGAAGCAGAGGTAGCATGGAAAAAAAGTGTAGATGAGAATGATTGAAGGAAAAAGGAAAGGATGAAGGATACTTTTATTTCAAATTAGCAAAGAGAATTTTACATAGACAATATATGGGAGAAAAAATAATGGACCTTGATCCATTCATGTGAAAATATATAGAGAAATCCAGCTGCCACACATCCGATTGTGTATGCTACAATTCAGCTTGCCTATGACTACATAGGAAATGTATACCTTTTTTGTAGTGTTTTCTCTCTGACAGATGTATTTTTAAGACCCATGTGAAAAAAATTGTCCTGCAAAAAAGCAAACCTATTTGTGGAAAAGGTGCATGCTGCCTCAGTGGACATACACCTATTTGAAAGAGAGCCGTATCTAGCATACTGTGGCTATACTTTGTTTAGGCAATTGTAATAATCATTCAAAGTCTGCTTGAATTTTTAACAGATGTGTTCTCTTAATTTCTGTCACATATTGTTAATTACCATCAGCTACTACAAGTGCCGCTGAATCCTGTGGTTGTAGCTTTGCATCTAATTCAGCAGTGTCATCACCTGTTGCTACATTATACCATCAGGTTTGTCCTGTAGTGTAAACATGGGACTATATATATATATATATATATACACACACACACACAATGCCTCACGTTTTACGCGGAGGATACTTGTCTGAAAACTGGCACATAATTCAAAAACGCATAAATTATACACATATACATAAATACACTGTCAGTAGTAAATTTAAGCGCTTTATTCCCAAAATATGAGTGTGTAAATCAAGCTTTGATATTAAAGGAACAAGCACATTATTTAAAAAATGCATATATCAAATATGTGTAAAATACAATGTGTTCATTGTTTTTTCTATTGCAGCTCCATTACCAGTTCAAATTATTTCTGCATTATCTATGGGGTACATAATCTACAGGCCCTGATATATAATTTCATGAAAGGACAAATGGATGAAGCCATAATTGTAAACTTTCTGGGTTTTTTTTGAAAATGTGAACCTTTTGTGAACCTTATTCTATGTGAGCGCAAGAATAAAGGGTTATTAAATGTATATAAACACAGTCAGAACTTTGAATGCAGATTTTAGACACCCCAATCCGAAGAGCTATTAACATACAGTGAACCTTCAATGTAGACTTGTTACAGTGATGCCAAAAATGGGAAATTAATGGTAATACAGAGAGATGAAACGCTGAGATTTCTTTCCCACCAAGCAAATTGAGGCGATTTACTAAAAAGTTGCAAACTGATGTAGGGTATTGATAATGAAAAGAGAACCATCATTTCCTTTCTTTGGAAAGTCAGTGAGAGGTTGATAATTTAAAATGGTCACAAGATACAAGATACAATTTATTTGTCATTTGGACCCCTTGAGCCTTTCTGTAGCCATACATTACAAACACATAGACCCAAGACACAACATAATTTACATAAACATCCATCACATTGCTGTGATGGAAGGCCAAAAAAAACTTATCTCTCCACTGCACTCCCCCCCCCCCCCCCCCCCCCCCCCCCCCCCCCCCCCCCCCCCCCCCCCCCCCCCCCCCCCCCCAAAGCCCCCCGGCTGGCGATGGCGATTGTCCCGCGGCCATTAAAGCCACGCTGGGTGATGCAAGGTCGCACACCGGGTCTTGGTGTTAGAGCCCCCGGCGTGCGCTCGCAGAGTCCCGCGGCCATTCCAAGTCGCGCGGGGCGGTGCTGTAAGGCCCCGCTCCAGGAGCTCTTCGACCCCGCAACACGGGCGGGAGAAGTCGCTGTTGCGGGAGCCCTGAAAAGCGGTCTCCCTCCAGGGACCCGCGGGCTCCCGGTGCCGCCGTCCGCCAGACCCGCATTTGCAGCCTCCGAATCTCCGGAGGTCGGGCCGCAGCAGCGCTCCACCACCGCTCCACCCGCTCTGGACTCGGCCAGCTCCGCGACGGTGAGGTGAATAGTCGGCACCAGAGCCCCCGGTCTTCCTGTTGGAGGCCGCTCCTCGTTGCAGCCCCAACGACAACGGAGACCCGACAAAGAAAAGGTTGGGTCTCCCGTGCAGGGAGAGATTAAAAGTTACCCCACCCCCCCCACACACATACCCCAACAAAAAATAACAAAAACTACATAAAAACATAGACAAAAAATAATAAAAACGCAGACGGGCTGCAGAGGCCGCTGCTGACGAGAGTCGTGCCGCCTACCAGATAGGCACAGAGATTATCAATGATTTTGTGAATGTGTATATGACAGGGTATGACTAGGACAGAAGTATTGTATCCAGTGAGAGAATATTTAATGCTGAGAACAATACAGGGGTAAGGTTTAGACTACACTGTCTCCCATCCTGCATGGACTCCTACCCTTTCCCAGTTTCTCGATCTCCGCCGCATCTGTTTCCAAAATGAAGCTTTTAACTCCTGGACATTTCTTTCAGGAAATCAGACTTCCTTTTGCCCCCATCCACGCACTGTAGTTGACCAAGCCTTTACTCGTATCTCCATCATATACTTCACTTCTGATCTCACCCCACCTCGCCTCGGACAGAACAGGGAGAGAGTTCCCTTACTCCTTGCTTTTCATCCAGCATCCAGCACCTCATTAGTCAACATTTCTGCCATCTAATACAGGATCCCACCATGAGTCTCATCTATGCCTCCTTATTCCTTTTTTTGCAGGGACTACTGTACATTCCTTTCTTCCCACAGGATCACCCTCCTGCCCAGCCCACCATTGCACTGTTTATTTTCCCTTCATCCCCCCCCATCACCATGGCACTCCTCCCTTTGGATCCCTTCCATTCCCATTTCCCCACCCCCCTCCCATTGGTCCCATCTGACTCCATCACTTTTTATTTGGTTCCGCTCTGCACCTTCCTTTCCTAACAAATTCCAAAATCTGCAGTCTTTTGTTCTCTACTTTTCACCACTCAGCCTCTGTTGCTAACTCCACCCTTCCCTACCCCACCTGACACTTATCTGCCCATCAGCCCACCCCAACAAGTATCCACCTGTCACTAGCTTTTGTCCTACCCTTCCTCCAACCTCTCTATTCTGGCTACTTCCCCTCTGCTTCTGCAATTGAGATAAAGGGTCTTTACCCGATAGGTCGACTGTCTATTTGTCTGCACAGATGCTGCCTGGTCTGCTGAGTTTCTTGTATGGCCTGCCCTTTTTGCTTGCATTATGCTGGAATAAATTGGATAGCTGAAGTGCATTGAATTGTTCTGGAATTGATTAACTGAATAGCTGCGAGCTGTGCTGCAAAGTTCGATGGCTCTCTTCTATAATGAAATATGGTGAGATCGAAGGTTAATTAGTAACCTTGCAAGTGAAATATCAATTTACCGGCACTGTAGTGTCACACAAGATTTGTTTAATGAGAATAAAACACTGCACTGTTCCTGGACCAGAATTATATTTTCAAATCCAATAATATAAATCAAGCCCCTTCACCGAGGAATAATTTGGTTGTGTGCCTATGTAGTACTTAGAAATTGCATGAATTCCAGAGAGTCCTATACAATAGCATTTGTTATGGCCTTGAGAACATAAAGTAAATGGTTGAATTCTCAGAGGCATAGTTGATTCAGAGTTCATGCTGATCTTTGTGAAAAATCCCATAGAAAATACTACTAATTTGACCAAAGAATGGACTATTAGTTCTTCATAGCAGAAATTTTTTTTTTTCTGGTAACATTCATGTTTATTTTTAGATAAATCAATTACTAGCATGAATTAGATATATTTTGTGTGAGTGAAGCCAAATATTAACCTGTTGTGAACCATGTCCAAATTAAAGAACTAATAGCAAGAATTTAGTCTTGCCACAGGATTAAACCTCAATACTCAATTTAATATATACTTTATTACTAACCTTCTTGAAAATATTACCACATTTGTGATGCCATTTAGAGATAGTCATAGGGTCATACAGCGTGGAAACAAGCCCTTCAGCCCCATCTACACTAGTCCCACCTGCCTGCGTTTGGCCCATATCCCTCTAAACCTATCCTATCAATGTACCTATTTAATGTTTCTTAAACGTTGCTATAGTACCTACTAACAGACAAAAGTAGCAGACTTCTTTGGAAGACAAAAGTCTTCATTTGTTCATACAATTACACTTTTGGACTATTAATTACATTCCAGTGTCGCAGTTTAGAAACAAAACATGCCTGGATTGCTGATGATGAGCTAAATCTCATAGAATTAAGATTATAGTTATCACCCAAAATGTATGTGCAATTTCACAAGATGCCAAATATAACACAAATATACCCAAGACATCTGATCTTCACCAAAGTTCAAATAACAGATCAACAATTTTAAATTACAAACAATATGGTGAAATGGAATACTTTCCCCACTTGAGCATTTTTAAATATTAGCAAATTTAGTCTCTCACCTGCAGTTATTTCTTTGTACTACACTGCAATAAAGGAATTTTTAAAATATGCTTCACACATCTGTCATTACTTGACTGAGGCCAAAAGATATATTTCATTATTTTAGTCAGGGCAAAATACAGTGACTTTGAAAAGATTAAGATGAGATAATCTCATCATTAAATAAAGCATTAAATATTCACCCACTGCGTAAATGTATTTCACTCAGTGGACAAATCAGCTTTCAAAATTGGCATTTGAAAGATTTTGGTATTTAAACGTATTGTACTATAATACTGAAAATGAAATATATCTGAATTACAATTCAATCTTTTCTTTAGTTCATGTGATTTATCATTTGCAATTATGGTAAAAAATGTAATTGCTAAAGTATTTATAGATTTTCATTTTTATCTTATTGGGTTTTGTGAATAAAGTATTACCAGATAATGCAACGTAGATCAGTCGGGACAACATTCCAATTTACTTAAGAGAAGGTAGTATACATTTTCTGAGGCCACTGTGCAACCATTGATAAAAACTGTAAGGCATTTAACCCTTTACATTTCACATGTGGCAGTTGTACATAAACTTCATGTACAATCTTCACTCACTTTACTGTATTTTCTTACATATGTTCACAGACCCTGTTCCTGCAAGAAAAAAGGCACAAACAACTGGAAACTCTCCCCTGCTTTCATCTAACACACATCTCAGAAGTTCAGAAACCTCATTAAAAACTGGTGGAATGCTTACGTCAGAAAACACACCTGTCCGTAAGGAAAGAGCTGGCATTAATATTGAAGTGCCATCCCCTTCTCAGGTAATGTGCAAGTATTTGTTATTACAGAATCTTTAACACCTATACAATGGTTTTTGAATAAGCTAGTCGCTTGTTTTAATTTATATCTATACTTGAAATATTAGTTCAAAAGATTATCAATATCTCCTTCCACCATCTAAGACAACCAATAGTCAAGTTACTTAGATATAGATCTGAGATAGATAGTCACAAAGTGGTGGAGTAACTCAGTGGATCAGGAAGCATCTCTGGAAAAAAGTGATGGTTGACATTTCGGTTAGATACCCTTCTTCAGACCCAGAATAGTTATGTCATTCTTTCCCTGGACAATAACTGCAATAAATAGAGCTCTTGCCCATGATGTTTTTCAACTTAAGAATTATTGCTATTGTGTAAATATAACATGCATCATTACATTTTCACATTGTATATTTAAACTACTTGAACAATACTTGGATCCATGCAGGTCAATTTCACAGTTGCATTATGACTTTAGACAGGCTCTTTGTTGCACGGATGTTATTTTCAAAACTATTGTGTAGGATCATCTCTTTGGTTCTATGAATTTTGTGAACTTTGAGAAGAATTAAAAGAAATTCCTTGGCTTTGATCATTCCTTGGTTTTAAAAGCCATGACATTTTCAAAGACTGGAATTTAAGTTATTTTACTTGGAACTCCTGACCATATATTTTTTCCCATTGATTTCAGTGTTTTCAATTTAGAAATATGAATATGAAAGTACATGATTTATTTTAAAGAGATGGGGTGTGGTGATGAAAAAAATCTGATTAGAAAAGGCGATCCCAAGATTAGACTTCTGTTTGAAGAAGGGTCTCAACCCGAAATGTCACCCATTCCTTCTCTCCAGGGATGCTGCCTGTCCTTGCTGAGTTACTCCAGCTTTTTGTGTCTATCTTCGGTTTAAATCAGCATCTGCAGTTCCTTCCTACACATTAGACTTCTTTATACTAGTTTTATCTTTTGTTTCTTGAGAGTTCATTGTTCTGGTAAAATTTATTGTAAATGTTATTTATGGCACGCCACAAATGACATATTGATGTAAGACCTATTCCAAATCAGTTTTTCAGTGCCCAGCAAAAACAATGTGGTACACTTTTTTTAACGTTTTCTATCATTTTTTTCTTTTTTTGCATGAAAACACACTCATTTCCAGGGGAAAGCTTTCTTGGTAACTTTCCCAAGTGAGTATTGTTCATGTGTGAATTTTGAGAGAAAGCACTTCAAGGTATTAATTAATGTATTGGGACAATGTTCATCTATTAGTCTGACACCCTTTTTCACACACTTACAACACTGGTCACACGTTAGCATTCAGAAGGAGGAATCTTGCCCAATGTTCTGAGAACTACTGAAGCCAAATGTGCCAACCTATTTTCAAATCCGATTTGGACATTTCTAAAAAAGTAACTTCGGTGGTCGTAGAAAACAGGTGCAGGAGTAGGCCATTATGCCCTTCGAGTCAGCACCGCCATTCAATATGATCATGGCTGATCATCCAAAATCCGTATCCCTTGATTCTGTTAGCCCTTAGAGCTAAATCTAACTCACTCTTGAAAACATCCAGTGAATTGGCCTCCACTGTCTTATGTGGAAGAGAATTCCACAGATTCACACCACTCTAGGTGAAAAAGTTTTTCCTCATCTCAGTCCTAAATGGCCTACCCTTTATTCTTAAACTGTAACCCCTGGTTCTGGACTCCCCCAACATGGGGAACATTATTCCTGCATCTAGCCTGTCCAATCCTTTAAGAATTTTATATGTTTCTATAAGATCCCCTCTCATCTTTCTAAATTCCAGTGAATACAAGCCCAGTCGACCCATTCTTTCATCATATGTCAGTCCCGCCATCCCGGGAATTAACCTGGTGAACCTACGCTGCACTCCCTCAATAGCAAGAATGTCCTTCCTCAAATTAAGAGACCAAAACTGCACACAATACTCCAGGTGTGGTCTCACCAGGGCCCTGTACAACTGCAGTAGGACCTCCTTGCTCCTAAAATTAAATCCTCGTAATGAAGGCCAACATGCCATTAGCTTTCTTCACCGCCTGCTGTACCTGCAAGCTTACTTTCAGCTCTTCAATGCTTGGTAAGATTTAACCTTTCTATGTACAGAATAACCTTTGCAGCATTTTGTATACATATTTATAAATTTTACCACTGATAGTCAGGTGGATTTTAGAACATGCATAGATCTAAATGTTTTAATTTTTTAAGTAGTGAATTATTGAAATACTGTAGTGAATTTTTTAAATAGCAAATTATTCATATAGTGTTTTTATATTCATCTGGAATGAGATGCTGCAATTAAAGTATCAATGATGATTTAAAAAGAAAATTGCATAATTTTATGTTTAAAGTAAGTACTTTATTCTTGACTCATTGCTTTGTGAAATTTGTAGTGTTGTGTATGATTTATAGTTTTATTAGATACTAGACCAAGTGCAGACCCATTGGGTCTGTTTCCCCAATGGCGTTTGCGGGGGGGGTGAGAAGAGGGGAGGGAGGAGGAGGAAACGGGATAGATTTGGGAGGGAAAGGAGAGCGGGGTAGGAGGTGAGGGATGGGGAGAGAGCTTTGGGGGAGGGGGGATGGGGAGGGGAGGGAGGGGAGGGGGTTGGGGGGAAAGAGTGGGGAGGGAGGAGGAGAGGGGGTAGCGGGAGTGAGTGGAAGAGGGACAGAGGGATAGGGGAAGGGTGTGGGGGAGAGAAGAAAGGGGGTGGGGGTAGAGGGGGAAGGGGGGGGGAGGGAGAGAGGAGGGTGAGGAGAGGGGGAGGAGAGAGTGGGAGAGAAGTGGAAGAGTAGGGAGGGAGGGGTAGAGGGGTAGCGGGAGTGGTAGAAGAGGGACGGGGGAGTGGTGGAAGAGGGACAGAGGGGTAGAGGAAGGGGTGGGGAGAGAGAGAGGGGAAGGGAGGGGAAGAGAGATGGGTGGGGGTGGGAGAGGCGTGGGGTAAGGGGGTAGAAGTGGAAGAGTGGGGAGGGATGGGTAGGGGGAGTGGTGAAAGAGGGACAGAGGGGTAGGGGGAAGGGGTGGTGGTAGAGAGGGAAGGGGGTGGGGGAGAGAGAGATGGGTGGCAGTGGGAGAGGGGTGAGGAGAGGGACACATAGAAACATAGAAATTAGGTGCAGGAGTAGGCCATTCGGCCCTTCGAGCCTGCACCGCCATTCAATATGATCATGGCTGATCATCCAGCTCAGTATCCTGTACCTGCCTTCTCTCCATACCCCCTGATCCCTTTAGCCACAAGGGCCACATCTAACTCCCTCTTAAATATAGCCAATGAACTGGCCTCAACTACCTTCTGTGGCAGAGAGTTCCAGAGACTCACCACTATCTGTGTGAAAAATGTTTTCCTCATCTCAGTACTAAAGGATTTCCCCTTTATCCTTAAACTGTGTCCCGCTTGTCCTGGACTTCCCCAACATCTGGAACAATCTTCCTGCATCAGACAAATGCAATTCAGGACTTTTCTCTTCACAAGCAAAGTCAGAATGACGGTTAGTGAAGAATTTGAATAATCGCTGAGCGTTCTCTATGGCAACAATGTATTTGAGCATTGGGCATTGTGACATCACACGATGGAACGTTCACCATGGGCTGGGCTCCTGCAAAGGCATATGTAAATGAATCCATTCCGATTGGACATATGTGAACATCGGGCATTGTGACATCACACGATGGAACGTTCATCAGGGGCTGGGGCTGGTGCTGCTTCTATGGGTGAGAAGCCAGTTTATTTTTGAAATATTGGGGTGGGGGGGGGGGGGGTGAAGGATTTGATTAAAAACGTGTACTTAAACACGACGAAATGTAATGAGGAGCGGATACTTAGAAAGAAAAGCGAAATCTCTACCGAAATGGAAAAGATGTCGGCGATTTTGCGTCTGGTTTCGGAGTTCCAGGGAATCAAAGGAAGAAATGCGGCCGGAAGCCGTACATGCAAATGGATCCATTCCGATTGAACGTCTGCGAGCGTCGGGCATCGCGATTGGACGTCCGCGAACATCGGGCATTGTGACATCGCACGGCGGGAACGAATCGAAAGGCAGGAAGGGCGCCGTACGGCAGGCGGACGGATGGGGCGAGAGTTTTATATATATACTAGACCAAGTGCAGACCCGTTGGGTCTGCTCCCCCAATGGTGTGATCCCCCAAACCAATATTCCACCATGCACCCGTCTCCTCCAATGGAACTGAAGCCGTTCCCAAAAGTAAGATTGCAGCACTGCCCTGCCTCCCTCAGCAGTGGATTTAAAAAAAAATCCAATGGCACCTCCCCTGCCTGCTGCAGCAGTGAAAAGTTCAGTGTTCCTGTCTTGCAACTTTGTTTCGAAGTGTGTTGGAAGCTGACATGTAAATGGAGAAGCCTGTTTATTTTTGAAATACTTGGGGGGGAGAAGGATTTGATTAAAAACGTGTACTTCAACACGACGAAATGAAATGAGGATCGGATACTTAGAAAGAAAAGCGAAATCTCTACCGAAATGGAAAATATCTCGGAGATTGAGCGTCTGGATTGGGCGTGGCAATGAATCAAAGGAAGAAATGCAGCCGGCAGCCGTACATGCATATGAATCCATTCCGATTGGACATCTGCGAGCATCGGCCATTCCGATTGGACATCTGCGAGTATCGGGCACGAATCGAAAGGCAGGAAGGGCGCCGGTCGGCAGTCGGTCGGATGGCCCCAGAGTTTTATAGACACGAATCGAAAGGCAGGAAGGGCGCCGGTCGGCAGTCGGTCGGATGGCCCCAGAGTTTTATAGATATATAGATAGATAGATAGATTTTAGTGTACAAATTTTAGTTACTAGTGTACAAAAGATATCATGGCTTTTAAATTCTTTGTGCACCAAAATTTTGAAATCTAAACCTTTTAGAAAATGTGCTCAAAACATTTAAAAAAAAAGTAATATTATATTTTTCTCTTTTTTTAGATAGATCCTACCGTTTTGGCTGCGCTCCCTCCAGATATAAGAGCGCAGGTGGAGCAGACATTCTCAGCTCGACAACAACCCAGTCTTACTGATATCCGTGTCAAAGAATCAGTGAGAGGCATTGTTACTGGAAACGAACCTGGGTCAATGGGGACACTGATTCTCGAGTTGCCAGAAGCTCAGGCACCAAGCAGTGCTGCTGGAATGATCGTAGCTCTCCCAGCCTTTTCACAGGTAAAGTGTCACTTATTGTTGTGGTTAAACTTTTTGTAAATCTTGATGACCAAATAGCTCCATCTGTATAAATGATCAAATCTTCATCACATACCAGGGATTTAGTATTCAGAATATTTTATTTTCAGGTTGATCCTGAGGTTTTTGCTGCTCTTCCCCCTGATGTACAAGAAGAACTAAAAACTGCTTATGATCAAAGACATCGACAAGGTGAGATTACTAATAACACTGGGGTCTTTCAGGTGCAGTCTCTAATTATTCAGATTTCTCACTAAATAGAATTTTATAAATGGATAGACATGAGGGAGAAAGGAATGACATTTAAGTTAAAGCAAAACGCAAGGAGACTAATTGTCACTCTCGTTTATGAAACAGTGTGAACGTTCATAAATATCTAATTTAATAAAGTTTGTCTGGTCAATAAATCTACAGACAGCAACGTTGTGGACTATATTAAGGGAGTATGTGGCAGGCCAGAATTACTGCTTGCCCATCTTGTCTTCCTTTGACCAACACCAAATCTATGGCGCAGACATTAAAAAAAATATGATGACATTTGTTTCAAACTTTTCATCCAAATGTTACAATCAACTATTCACAGACATGCAATCTACTTACCATTCTCAAGAAAAATGTACTTGCAGCAACCAGTCATAATTTGCAGAAATAGGAACTTGGCAGTATTTCATAAACCCCTCCATCTTTAAACCACCTCATAACATTTGAAGAAATTTGATTGAGAATGCATTGACTTAAGTATCCATTTGTGTTGTTCCCCTTTTCTTTTAATTGGGACCAGTCAGTGAAATAGTTAGCCTCAAAGCTTTCTGTCCTTGCATTATTTTGTCTTATTTGTGGTGACATTTGTACAGTATTAGCTGCTCACAAATCACTCTTTCTATATGGTTGTACCTTTATATTTTCCCTTTGAATTATGTTTGATAAAATTATTTGACAACTGGAAGAATCTTTGAATGAATTGTGTGAGTTTTAAACAGTATCAAGTAATTCTGTTCTCAGCATTGAGAATTTATACTTGGGGCTATCCCTTCCTCAATTTAGAGTTCCTGAGTTAAATTGTAACACTGCAAGGTGCAGAAGCAGATTCACAGATACCTATGGGGAACATTGCATGTGAAGTTATTCCAGTTTTGGTCACTTTCTTTATATACCCTTCGAGATGCAGTCACAATCCATTCCTTTACTTGAGGTAATTTTATATATGTGAATCTGTTGAGGGAATGCAGTTCAGCTTAATCAGTCTCACAAAGGATGTGAGTAGATGATGATTCAGAAAATATGAAGGAAGCAAAATAATGATTGTTCACTGTGGTGTTGTGTGTAGATAGCAGGGCACATAACCATAAAGGTTAGGAATTTAGCATTACGAAGAAAATGGATAAAGCTTAAAGCTTTTGGAGTGATTTTATGGGTCACATATGGATGTTTATGTAAATTATGTTGTGTTGTTGTGTCTTGGGTCTATTTGTTTGTAAGGTATGGCTGCACAAACGTCATTTCGTTTGGACCTCAAGGGGTCCAAATGACAAATAAATTGAATCTTGAATCCTGAATCTTAATGGCCGGGAAAGCTACTAAAGTGTATGTTAATGGTTCACTGTTAGCTTCTGAAATGATGTGGGTGTGATGCTCAAAGAGGTGGTGACATTTTTCTTAATCTTTTAGGCATGAAAAATCAATTGCTACAATTAAAGAACACTCTTCCTGAAAAATCAAAGAAACGTTTTAAAAAGAAGAATCACACTAGTCCTATTAAAGCTCTAAGTCCTCTTAAAAATAAGTTAATCAGTCCACATAACGTACTGCCTGACTTGATCCGACATGAACGCCAAGTCAAAGAAAATTTTCAGGTAATATTGTGCTGCTAGATTTACGCTAAATCTACTTCTAGTTTTAACTTATTAATTTGTTTTGAGTTCATTTTATTTAGTCTTGTATGTAAAAATGCTGTATCCATTCTGATCGATTTATTTTCATGATGCTCTGACTGAGTGGGAATCTTGTTTGTCGTACAATATCTAAATTTCATCTAAATTGGCAAGTATCATTCACTTAGCAGACAATATTCAGAATCTTTTGGATTTTCCCCATAATTTAGAAATGTTGGCATTGATTGTGTTATTCCAAAATTCCCTCAATTCTGGGAAAGTCATGGCAGATTCAAAATATAATGCCACTATTCAAGAAAAGAGGAGACAGAAGGCAGGAAGATACAAAATACTTGAATCTATTTTTGATGAGGTACTGACCAGGCATTTAAAAAATCTGAACACAGACAGATAGAGTCATAATGGTTTTATGGAAGCCAAATTACATTTGACAAGTTTATTAGTAGACAGTGTTTGGATTTCAGTCACCTTTAATTTGGATGACACATACAAGTCCACTGCATATGGTTAAAGCTAACAGCAATAGCCTGGATATATTAACCTGGATAGAAGGTTGGCTAATAGAAAAGAGAGTCACCATTTATGGAATATTCTCAGGTTGGCAAGCAATAGATAGTGAGATGCCACAGATCACTGCAGAGGCCTCAAGTATTTATGATATCTTCATGACTAGGGGCACTGCATTGAAGGCTTTTGATTCTGCTGTGTGGGGATGTTTTATGTTGAGCTCTATCGTGTGTTGTGTTCTTTATTTTATTGTATGGCTGGATGGTGATCACATTTCACTGTGCCAACTGGCACATGTGACAAATAAATGTATCTTGTATCTTGTGTGACAGGTGAAGGGGCTAAGTCTTATATAGCCAGATTTATTGATGGCCCAAAGAGAGATGGGGTAGAAAGTTTTGAAGAGCATACAAAAAGTTTGCAAATGCATAGCGATAGGCAAAGCAAGTGGGCAAAAATGTGGGAGATAAAGTATATGATTGGAAATGTGAGGTCATCCATTTTTGTAAAGAAAGTTGAAAAGCAGAATGTTATTTAAATGGAGATTGGCTACAGAATGCTGTTGTAAAGATTGAATTAGGTGCCCTCATATGAAATGTAAAATTGGGTTACCCCTTTAGGACTGAGATAAATAGTAATTTCTCACCTCACTGGTCATGTATCTTTGGAATTCTCAATCCCAACTGCTGTGAAAACTGAATCACTGAAAGTACTCAAACCCAGGATCGTTTTTTAAACTATAGAAAAGTTGGGGATTCTCACGGTACAGACAGAAAGATGGAGCTGAGACTGTCATATCAGCCATCTTTTAATGTATTTACTGACGTGTTCCTTACAATTCAAATCAAAAGTCCACTCACTATTAGGTTGATTTTGCAGCATCTTGAAAACAATTTTTAGTAAACAGTAGGGATTAATATTTGATAATCTTGGTTAAAAAAATGGTTGTTGGGATGAGCCTACAGCCACATCTTTACTAATGTAGCTTGGTTGTACAGTTAATGGATCTAAACTAATGATAGCATCTTACTGACAGATATAGCAATTGTACCATTCTGTTCTCCCAAAAAAAAGTAACAGTTCCTTAAATATCAGTGAGCTAGTGTGTAAACCGTTTTACATGACCAGTTTTTATTTGTTTACAGGGTGATCCCGTTGCTTCCACATCCAACCACCGGGATGTATCCTTACAACATGAAAATTGCACTGACTCAGTGCATCTGAGAGCTAATCTTGCTGGAGCCTATGAACTGCAAGATGTAAAATCACTTCTCAAAGAATGGGTTACAACCATTGGAGGTATGTCTAAAATAATGGTAATAGCATCCTGTTGACTTAAGCCAGAGTTTATTTTTTGAACCAAAAAAGTTCACAAAATAGTCTAATATAGGATGCCACAGTAGTCATCTGAAATGCTGCAACGACATACATCAGTTTTTTCAAGGAAAAGGTATTTCATATATGCTGATTGAAATAAGTTGACATCGAGCCACATAAGGAAAATATTAATGTAGGCAACGAAAAATAGTGCGAGAGAGCTATGGACCAAGTGATAGGGTTAATAGATGTGTACTCAATGACTCCATGCATGGTTTAAAAATCGTTTGTAACTCCTACACTCTTTAGAGATCAGTATCAGCAAGGCAGTTGATTCTGGATATTGAATATTAGTATTACAATTAAGGTAAACTAATATCTATTGTGCAATCCTATGCAATTATGCCTATTCCATAGAGTTTACCTGCAACCAAATGTGGCTGACAAGTAATGAACTACTTTAGAATGACAATAAAGGATACTTTGACTTGACTTTAGGATGATTGAAGTTTATCACTTCATGACACGCCATTTGGATGCTCAGTGACAGAGGAATTATTTTGATATTAGACGTATCATTTTAGTGAAAAAGTGGGAGAAATGGTACATTCTATTCCTCGTGTTAAATTTGTGTTTGAACTTGCAGGCACAGTGCTTTTGAAGAATTATGCAACTTTTTCATGATAATTAAAAATTTAGAAAAATGGAAGATACAGAAAGTCCAGTGCCCTTTAAAACAAAACATTGTATTCAAAATTGGATTTCTGCTAACACTAATTTCTCTGTTTTTTAAAATATGTGTATAGAGCCAGTAGAAGAGGACATTCTACAGGTTGTTAAGTATTGCACTGATCTCATTGAAGAAAAAGATCTAGAAAAATTGGACCTCGTTATTAAGTATATGAAAAGGTAATATCCATTTATCTGTCAAGCTATGCTGTGTTAACTATAATATCCAGATCAAGTATGTTTTTAAAGAGCACTTTCTGCTGTTGAACTCGTGCTTGAATATTATTTATTTGCAGAATCATAAACTGCTTTATAAGTGGCCATAGATTAAATGTATGAATGTTGTATGTGAGAGTTACATAAATTCATTGTTAAATATAGTGTTGTACGTTTAGATTTCATAAATCATTGTCCTCAGATTGGAATTGTTTATGGCTATGTATGATTCAATTGATCTTATGAATCATTATTATGGACCACTTTTGTTCTTGTTCATATTTCAAATGCACCATAGGATAGTCAGTGAGAAATGTTTAATGATTCAAATTCCTAATGGAGTTCTTCATTCCTTATGGTTTGTGCTGAAGAGATTGAAAGGGGTGACTTTTCCAAATTTAAGCACACTTTGTTTGGGTCAAGTACATACTGATTCAAGTTAGACCAAGATTCAAATTTCTGATGCTCTTCAATAAAATAGTTGACTCAATTTCAGAAAAGCCCAGTGTAACATAAGATAGAGAAAAAGAAAGGATTGGTCTTGTGGATCCTTAATCCTGTGTTGAACCTTTCTAGTTTTCCTGAAGTAATCATCCTGTGATCTTTGAGTGACATTAGCAATTTAGAAACAAATCAGTTTTCTATGATTTTGAAAGATGCAATGCAGTGGTCGTGTTATGTAAAATAGATCAGTCTAGTCACTGCTCTAAAGTTCGTTCCAAACAATTGATAATTTTATATTCTTGATAATTCTACCAGTGCCAGGGATATAAACTTATATTGTAATTACAATGAATGATTTCATAACATAGTCTTTTTCAGTTTTGATGTGAGCTCATACCAAATTAAAAAATTGGTGTCAATGAGAAAACTTATTTCACTTTGAACATGCCAAAAAAAGGAGCTATATTCCCACCACTTTGGGCAGGATTCAAATGCAGGTCCTAGATTTAAAAATCTAACTAACTAACTGGATGATGCATCATAATTTAAAAAGATGTTCTTTACAATTCTGGTAACAGATTTGTTGTTCCCTCTGTTTATTATAAAGATATTGATATCTCCATATAACACTTTCCTGTGAGATGCTAGTTTATGGCACTAGATGCTTTTACTTGTTTTGACTAAAACATTTAAATTGTCATCTGTCCTACACAAGGCTTTTTATTAAAACCATACCTGCCTGCACATGTTATTTCCTCTTTACACTATGCATCATTAATGCCATCTCTTTCAAATCTGTTTGACTCATACCCGTCTTAAGTAATTTAAAGTAAATCTAAATTGTTCGCATTTTTGATGATGCTCCATAACAACTTGTTAAGTGAAATCAACACTTCCTGTGTAAGATTACGATTCCTGATAACTCTCTTCATTACTGTTGGCAATGATCAGTGCTGCTCAAAATCCAGTCTTTTGCTTTTGTAAATGATCAACCAATTTATCAGTTAACCAACTGATCAACCAAATCATCCCAGTAAATCACCTCACCAGACTTCATATTTATCTCCTCAGCTGTATACTCTTCTGCCTTTCATCATCTGTATCTTGTAGGATATTCCATATAAAGTATTATTTCATGCTACTTAGATCAGTGTCCTTTTTTTAAATATATCTTCTTTATATAGGCGGATAAGACACCATGATCATTGTGTATTATTTTCTGCATAGTTTTAAATCCACTGTAAGTAATTCTAATAGTAACTTTCCGTAAAAGTATATTTACTGCTGTCTTGCATCTGTTCCAGCCGTTGCAATTCTGGTTCCTTTACATATCTGACTTTTGCAAATCCTCTTTCCCACTTTTCTTTCACTATTGTAATATCTACTATCTTTAAGGAGAAAATAGACTTTAACTCATTTTTTTCCTGGCCTAAATCACAATTATCGTGAAGAAACTTTCCCTTTCCTTATTATGAACATTTATTTATCATGTTCTTCTGTCCAATTTTATGGTGTTGACTATTACATTTGTTATTCTCAAGGTAGTGCCATTAATCTTCAATGGGCTTGCATTTACTGAAAGCTTGCGCCATAGTAATGGCACATCTACAGCGTACATCATTATTATCATTTTGCAGACATTCCAGGAAATTATGCGTAAGTGACTCCTGCCATTGTATATACCACATGATAATTTTGCTGCCACTCGTGCTGCTCCACAGGGAGCTTTACCAAAAATAGTTAAACAGCTAATTATCATCATACTGCTGCCCAAACCCCAATCAAATTATTATTAGGTTAGCGTTTTCTGCTTTATATCTATGGAAGAAAGGCACCAGAAACAGAATACTCTTCCGTTAGGATTAACTGAGAATTGATCACTTTTCAGTGAAGATTTACTTTACTTTATTTAATTTCCATTTACTATATTAGTCAATGGAAGTTTACATTTTAACAGCCAACCATTTTCTAAATAGTTGCCTTGGGCATCTCCAAATCATTTGACACGTATATCTAAATAAACTTGCCACTTTTCAGCTCCCTAAAGCAATCTTTAATTTTGATTGAAATTGCTTTGTCAATGGTTCATTCTGATTCCTTCCACATAAATCCAAGTGTTTCCTGACCCGCATTAACTTCCTCTTTGTTCATTCATCCATTTATTAATGACCACCTCACTCACCGAACAGTGTTACATGATGATTCCATATATTGTCCAAGATCCAATCCTACATCAGATTATGAGGCCTTCATTACCTTTGGTGCAATGGAGTTTTGTTTATTCATTGGGGATGGCACTACTTCATGTTTAACCAGTAACTACCACCTTTACCTCTGGTAACTCCATCCTTTGTTCTTTTCAATCAATATCTTTGGCTTCTCTCCTACCTTTGATTTCAAATAGCAAATTGCTAAAACTTCAATTAGTTTGGTTTTCTTTTCCATACCAAAGCTTTTTCCCCCTCAAAAACTCTGTGCACGTTAAAGGCCAAGTCTTTGAATTCTGCTCACATATCTGGGAAGGCTGCTGGACCTTAGCACTCGGTATGTAAGGAAAATTGTGCACAGTGGTGCTCCTGAGTTTCATTCCTTTTGAATACCAAATTATGCGACTAATAGTCTAACTTCTTGGTCTCTTATTTTCATTCTTGTAGTTTAAAACCTCACTGATACTCTGAAGCTTGAATCTTTTGTAAGTTTAAAAGCACCCCTTACATTGTTATCAACAGAAATAAATATGGGTAAAATGTGACAGATATTATTGTATTGCTGATGCTGAGAACAGTACCTCTGCAACACATGTGCCCGTGCTGTGAAGTCGGTGTGTCCTCGGCATGGCAGCCATGGCTGATCTTCAGAACTGTCTATCCCCATTTATGTTGTATCTTCCGTTGATATATAGAATGGTCAATGGGAGTACACCAGAAAGATCTGGCCCATGAAGGACATTGTTACATTGGCAAATGCTACTTTCCAATAGTACTTAGTCTTCCATAAACTGCAGTGACAAATCTCCCCTTAATTACCCATAACTCTCTTTTTACGAGGGGGAAGGAGCGATGGCAGGGACCAAACCTGTGCTGGTTTTGGCAGAAAATTTGAAATTCTCAAACATTCAATACCTTTCAGCAATGAAAACCTTCAGCACATCAGGAAAACTTTAACTAAGTTCAAAAGGAATTAACATTTTGGATGTAGATTCACAACAGAATCATTCATATTTTCTGTGCAGTTTAGAATTTTGGGGATGCTTTGTTTTTTAGACTTTAGATCTATTTAATCATTGATAACTTGATGCATGTGTTGCAGTCATTTTTGCTCCTGGATGCTGCATAATTATTTTCAGCCACAGAATAATGCAAGGAAAATTATGCTTTCTATATTGTTCTCTGACAGGCTAATCCAACAATCAGCAGACTCTCTGTGGAACATGGCTTTTGACTTCATTCTTGACCACGTTCAGGTTGTAATGCAACAAATCTACGGCAGCATGTTAAAATTTACATGAAAAGACATTGCTAGTGATATTTTTAAAATCTGTAAAACATTGGAGCCTGGAGCTCTCATCTTGTGCCATAAAACCTTTGTGAAGCTCTTAAAATTTGCATGGTAGAAAAGCGTTGTGTTTTTATGAAACATTTCTGATAATGAAAACAACATTTTGTAGTTTTTTTTTCCCTCTGCAAAAATTGTGTACCAAATTCTCGTTGGTTGCATGTAAATAATTGTGTTGTAAAAATGATCATGTATGTAGAATACATTGTGATTACAAAATTGTTGTTTATAAGCAGTTTGTTTTTTTAGTGGTTTACTTCTATTTAATAAAAAAGTTTGTTGTGAATTCATAAAATATTGTACACACCCATGTTTTTTAAAATAAGGCACTGTATATTAGTATTTCAAATACAAGTCATCAGAATTATTCATGCAGTATTTCTGACTAATAGCCATCAATGAAATTAGTTGTTCTTGTGCAAATTCTGCGGCTCAGGCCTAGGGAACATTTTGCATATTGGAGTGTCTATAATTTAACTGCCTTAGTAATTGCTCACCAACCCTGCACAAATGAAGCAAAATTTAATAAACACTTACAGGTATGAAAAAAATTAAAATTGAAAGATTGCGCCTTTTTAATAAAATCCACTCACGCCTGCAGTTGTGAACTGCATTATTTTAGTCTGAATGAATGTTGGCCAGTTTTTAAACCAAGCCTGTTAGATCTCCCCTTTGTCTGCTGCAGGGGAAATTATCATCAGGATCCTCCTCAATCACTGTCTGCCAGTGGCTGAAGAACTGTTTACAGAATGGGTGGAGGCAAGAAGGACCTGGAGTTGTCATGCAGTGAAGATCAAGAAAATTCCAGCACTATAATACTCCCTTCAACCTCAAAACATTTGAACCATCAGTAAGGAACTGTTGGGCACCACCCTCAAATTCTGCTCCACTTAGAAATTCATTCCACCTTCTGCTTTCTACATGGCAGGGTGCAAACCATGCTACTAACGGGTTAACAACAGCACCAGTCGCAGTGAATACCAAAGCTATATCATCACCACAAGACTTTTCTCAATGTTGCACCTCACCAAACATCCCATGTGAGTTGGACCAATCTTTAGGGTGAATGAAAAAATTTGATCTACACCATATACATTCCAGAATCAATGTCATGAAGTTGAATTCTAAGCATACACAGGCATGCGACAGGAAAAAAACTGGAAAAAAGAGGAAGAGAGATGGGGGTCCAGGGTACAGTTCCAAGGGGCAGCGCCCACTTTATGCAGAAAACATTTGATAATTGCACCTTGAAATGACACTGTTTTCTTGCCTGTTTACCCTTAATTTATACGGCCATTTTCTTTTATTGTACCTTAAAATAACACTTTTTTCTTGTTTGTCACATCTTAATTTCCAGAAAATGAGTGATAATCATACCTTAAAATGACACCTTGCTTGTTTACATTTGTCATATTGAAAATATTTTATATTACACCTACACCTACTTGTAACATGTTTAAGAAAGAACTACAGATGCTGGAAAAATCAAAGGTAAAAAAAAATGCTGGAGAAACTCAACAGGTGAGGCAGCATCTATGGAGCGAAGGAATAGGTGACGTTTTGGGTCGAGACCTGATGTGGGAAGAAGAAAGGAAGAGGCAGAGACAGCGGGCTGTGGGAGAGCTGGGAAGGGGAGGGGAAGGAGGGAGCAAGCAAGGACTACCTGAAATTTGAGAAGTCAATCTTCATACCGCTGGGGTGTAAACTACAAGCGAAACATGAGATGCTGCTCCTCCAATTTGCAGTGGGATTCACTCTGGCCCAGGACAGAAAGGTCTGATATGGACGTGAGGGGGAGTTGAAATGCTGAGCCACCGGGAGAGTTAATGTGAAATGTTGGCCTGCACTTGGTCTCACCGATGTAGAGCAGTTGACACCTAGAGCAGCAGATGCAATAGATGAGGTTGAAGGAGGTGCAGGTGACCTTCTTCACGCCCAACCCCCGCATCAGCCTGAAGAAGGGTCTCGATTTGAAACGTCACCTATTCGCTCCAGATGCTGTCTCACCGGCTGGGTTTCTCCAGCATTTTTGTCTACCTACTTGTAACATGATACCTGTCCTTCCTTGTTTACTCTAATTAGAAAGGTATCCTTACACAGGAATTTTTTGATAATTATACCTTGAAATGACACAATTTCCTAGCTTGTTTACCCTAAATTTATACTGTAATGCTTTTTTAATTAAACCTTACAATAGCACATTTTACCTGATTAAATCAGGTAAAAAAAAAAAAAAAATTGTAGTGTCTATGGCATACAGACTCTTGAATGCAGTGTGAGGGTTGTGTACGTAACTCTGCTCCCCGCCACAACCACGGTACAATAGGCCTAGGGAACAGAGGAAAACCGCTACTTTACATGTGCAGAGTTGAACGCTGGCCATACAGACACGCATGCAGACGTTTGGCCCGATTCCGTGTACCCACTTCCCGCTAAAATCCACTCCACGGATTTCCACGCACTCAACCATCTAGTCTCGCGGAAAGATTCAATTTCATCGTCACATGCACCAATTAAGGTACAGTGAAATTTGAGTTACCATACAGCCATACTAAGTAAAAAGCAAAAATACACGCTGCACATAAAATAAAGCTTAAACATTCACCACAGTGGAATTAACATTCCTCAATGTAATTGAAGGCAATAAAGTTCAGTCATCTTCCTCCTTTGTTCACCCGTGGTCGGGGCCTTTGAACGGGGTCGTTGCTGACGGTCCGCTGTTCAAGGCCTCACGTCGGGATGATGGAAACTCCAGCATCGGGACGGATTGGAACACTTACGCTTCTTAACGGAGACCGCTGCTTCACGATGTTAAATCCACAGGCCCCGCGATCGGAGCTCCAACACTGGTGATCCTCGGCAAAAGATCCCAGGCTCCCGCGGCTTGAAGCTCCGGGCCGGTCTCCAGGAAAGACCGCACCACTTCACGTTGTAGGCCACAAAGTGGGGGGGGGGGGGGGCGGAGCTGCGACACGAGAAAAATCGCATGTCCTTTGAGGTAAGTGACTGAAAAAGGTTCCCCCCGCACCCCCCACATAAAACATACCAAGAGACATTAAAACAAATATTCAAGAAAGACATAATAAACAGAAGGAACAAGACAGACTGCTGGCGAGGCATCCATTACGGGCTCTAGTCAATAAACATTTCTAGCAGAGATTTATACAGATTTTTATTTTTAACGAATTTCAAAATCTGCGGAGAAATCTCATGCCTGCATGCAAGAGACTCTGCATTTATCCGATCTATTCCTCTCATGGTTTTGTACACGTATATAAGATCACCCCTTGTCCTCCTGTGCTTCAAGGAATCAAGTTCTAGCCTCCTCAACTGCACCCTATAGTTCAGGCCCTTGAGTCCTGGTAACATCTTCGTAAATCTTCCTTGCACCCTCCAGGTTGACAACATCTTTCCTATAACGTGACCAAAAGTAAAGAGAATACTCTAAATGTGGTCTAACCAATGTCTTGTACAAATGCAAGTCGACCTCAACCTCGCTACTCTGATTGGTGAAGGCCAATGTGTCGAAAGCCTATTCGACAAGAGTGTTCTATTGCCATATGTCCTAGATAGAACAATGAAATTCTCACTTGCTGCAGCACAACAGAATATGCAAACATAGCATAATGTGTAACAATAATAATAATAGTCCATTGTAGTTCAGACCCTATATGAGGTTGTAGTGTTTAATAGCCTGATGGCTGTCGGGAAGACGCTGTTCCTGAGCCTGGACGTTAGTTTTCAGGCTCCTGTACCTTCTTCCCGATGGCAGTGGTGAAATGAATGCGAGGCCAGGATGGTGTGGGTCTCTGATGATGTTGGCTGCCTCTTTGAGGCAGCGACTCCGATAAATCCCTTTGATGGTGGGGAGGTTAGAGCCAGTGATGGACTGGGCAGTGGTCACAACTTTTTGTAGTCTTCCGCTCCTGGACGTTCAAGTTGCTGAACCAGACGATGATGCAACAAGTCAATATGCTCTCTACTGTGCACCTGTAGAAGTTCAAGAGAATCCTCTGACAAACCGAATCTCCGTAAACGTCTCAGGAAGTAGAGGCGCTGACGTGCTTTCCTTATAATTAATTGCATCAGTGTGCTGGGTCCAGGAAAGATCTTCGGAAATATGCACTCCCAGAAATTCGCAGTGTTTGACTCTCTCCACCATCGTCCCATTGATATAAACAGGATTGTGGGTCCTCATCCTTCCTCTTCCAAAGTCCACAATCAGTTCTTTGGTTTTGCTGATATTGAGAGCCAGGTTGTTGTGCTGGCACCATTTGGTCAATCGGTCAATCTCACTTCTATACTATGACTCATCCCATCTGTAATTTGTCCCATGGTGATGCCGTCAGCGAACTGGACGATGGAGTTTGCACTATGTCCGGCTACACAGTCATGAGTACAGAGCGAGTCGAGCAGAGGACTGAGCACGCAGCCTTGATGTGCTCCCGTATGGATTGTTAATAAGGGTGATTTCTGTCAATTCGAACAGACTGGTCTGTGGATGAGGAAGTCGAGGATCCAATTGCAGAGGGATGTGGAGAGACCCAGTTCCGTGAGCTTGGTAACCAACTTGGAGGGGATGATGGTATTGAATGCCGAGCTCTAGTCAATAAACAACAGCCTGCCGTTTTGTTTTTATTGTCCAAGTGGTCCAATGCGGAGTGGAGAGCCAGTGAGATCGCATCCTCTGTTTACCTGTTGTGACAGTAGGCAAACTCTAGTGGGTCGAGGTTCTCGTTGAAGTAGGATATGCGCCATAACCAACCTCTCAAAGTACTTCATCCCCAGGGACGTTAGTGCCACTCGTCGATAGTTGTTGACGCACGTCATCTTACTCTTCTTGGGCACCGGTATTATTGAAGCCCTCTTAAAGCAGGTGGGAACCTCAGACCTCAGTAGTGAGGGGTTGAAAATATCCACAAAAACTCCAGCCAGTTGATCTACACAGGTTTTGAGAACTCGACCAGGTATACTATCAGGTCCAGGCGCTTTCCGAGGGTTCACCCCCCTGCTGATGGATCTTCTGACGTCGGCCTCCGTGACTGTGACACCATCAGGGTGTATGGGGACTCAGGAAGGCACATCAGTGTTCTCCCTGTCAAAGCATGCATAGAATGAATTGAGCTCTTCAGGGAGTGATGTTTCGCTGTCGCTTGCGCTGGCCTGATTTTGCCCTGTAGGAGGTGATGGCATTAAAACCCTGCCAGTTGCCGAACATCCGCCCCATCGTCCAGCTTAGAAGTCCCTTTTGAGGGCCTTGTCAAGGTCGTATCTGGACTTATAGACTTCTGCATCTCAACCTCTGATGCCACTTTCAAGGAACTGTGTATTTGCACTCTTAGGTCCCTCTGTTCTGGACCCTAGACTCCTACCATTCACCGTGTAGGTCCTGCCCCTGTTAGACTTCCCAAAAGCAAGGATTTATTTTTGGATAAAACTAAAAAAACTTATGGATGGAAATGATAGAAGAATTGAGAGCAGAAAACATGATAAATTAGGATGGAATGTTGAAGAGTCATAAAACAATGAAAGTTACAGTTAACAATTAATAATTAAAGTCAGCATAATCATTTTCTATTTAATATTCTAAATGTCAACCTGATTATCATTTAATAATGAATCATCTAAAATCCCAGGATCATGAAAATGTTATGACAATGAGAGCTTTGGGCAACTAATCATTCTTGTTTTATTTCATATAAACAAGCTTACTACCATTTGAACAAATGTACACAAAGCATTTTTTCAAACTTGATAAAGAATGAAGAGAAATCTAAAAACATGTGCATGTAGTAATAATGGCAAATGGAATCTATCTAGATCTCACATTTTTACTATTCCCTACATCCAGCCTAAGTTAATCTATGTACCAATATTTTGAGGCATGTTCAAATACTAAAATCAATTGGTTTCAGCTGCTTTCAGTCAGTCTTTCAACTTCCCCACATAACCACTACCCCGCAGTTGGGAATTCAGTTCCATTGACATGAAAATTGAATTACACTCAACTGTAACTGTACCCCAAAACCATGCACATTGGTCTCATACAAAATAACTAGCAACTGAGAGAAGTATCAGAGGATAGCTGTTGCTCAAACAATGAGGTTAACACCTTTCCAGGAAGGTGGAAAGTGGTAGGTACACAAAAATGCTGGAGAAACTCAGCGGGTGCAGCAGCATCTATGGAGCGAAGGAAATAGGCAACGTTTCGGGCCGAAACCCTTCTTCAGACTTCAGACAAGTGATGTTGGGAGTTATGTGCAATGAAACCTTTCAAATAACAGCAACACATGCAGCCATTGTACTGTGAAGCACAATGCTTTGTTTCCTGTGCACAAATTTGGCCAGCCATTCTGGGCTTTCTGTTTTGTTGACAATTAGCTTCCATCTACCCATCAATTATAATGATACATTATCAAAAATACAAATGTCATCATTTTCAGCTTTATTTGTGATTTCAGCTTTGAAAGTTTACAGTCTGGGTCACACAACCATCAGCTGCACAAACAATAAAAGGCTGCTCTATGTTTTTTTTCACAATGCAGGTGGAATTCTATTACCTAATTCTCTATAAAAGTTCATAGGCACAAAAGCAGAGTATGTGTAATGAAGTGACTGAGAAAAGGAATTATTGGATTAGAGAAAATCTCCCTAGATCCAAAATTACTTGTCAAAAAGGCTGTACACTGCTTCTGCACTGTAGCTCACAGGATTCAAATGCTTTTTATTCATTATTTCACACAGTTAAAATGATTGGGGAGCACTGCTTTCAAGTTCCATGTAATGAAAGGGAAGATTTAAAAACAGCAACCAGTCCTGAAGATAAGGGCAGGCAGGAAAAATAACCAGGCACCTTGAGAATTGTCAGAATATGTAAAACTGATCACTGTCAAACCAGTGTAAATTTTTTGGTTTGTCATGGAAAACGTTTACTAGTTATAACCACTTTTTACTCTGGATTCTGGCTCTTCAGCACTCCAGCATGGCTTATTACAAAGTCTTGTTTAAGCAGAGACCTTAAATCTCACTCCGTCCTCCCTTTGCTGAAGTTTGGAAATGAAAACAAACTGCATTAGATAATTTCAAACGTTTTCTTCAGCTCCATGATGAGCTGCCAATCAGACTTCTGCATCTCATCTCTGAACCAATTTTTCAAGGCATCAATGGATTGTCGGCTGATCTGTAATACAAAATATTTTAATTCAACAAAGATGGTACAAAAGATGATTATTAGACAAAGTCTGCACAAAAAACAAATGATATTGAGCCTCAAACAACACCACATGTAGCCTTAATATTCATCTGTTGTTTTTCCCGTCCCGGCTTTGTTTCCTCTGTATAAAGGGGATTCTATATTTGCACTCGTTTTTAGTGGTGTCATCAGTGCCCTTGTCTCTCATTGTTACAACTGACTTCTCTGAAAAAGTTTGCAAATCCACTATCACTCAGTACCACAGAAAGCAAAAGCACAGAACCAGGTTGCTATTTTTACATTATTTTACATGATGCTAGAACTCTAAATTCACATTTTTGTGGTTGGAGCTGCTGATGGGATCAAGGGTTATGCTTGATTCGGCCAAATTGAATCCACAAAGTCAGCTTCTCTCATCTCATTTGTAAAAACCATAAAGGTGACATGCAACAGTGCTCATGAAATGTCATAATCAAGGTATGTCTGTCAGTTCCCTTTCAGATGCTAATTCAATGTTCACTGTTCTAGGACACATGCTTACAAGTAGTTTAACTAGATTAGGAACTGAAAAAAAGATAATGCCTGTAGCCACAATTTATCCCTAGTTTTTTTAATCAGAGTTTGCTTACCATGTCTAGACAATATAATTGCATTTATCTAAGAATGATAGAAACATGGATTATTTAATATTTACAACAACTCCATCTAAATTTAGATTAGTTAAAACCATTGTTTTACAAGGCATGTAAATCCTGGGAATCTCATCTAACACTTTTAATTGTGCCTTTCCTACACAGTTCCTTGTGTATTTATCTAGTGTATTAAAGTATCTCGCAGTATTTATTTTACTATAATATACATACGAGATGTATACATACTATAATATACATACTGTGTGTGTGTGTATGTATATACACGTACATACACATATACATACATACACACACACACTGCACAAATTAAAGATATTTGTGTCATCTCTAGTTCAAATGTCTTGGTCATTTATTCAACTTTTTCTGTCTTCATGAAAGGATCAATATCTACTTTTGAACACAATTATGAAATTAAATCATATTTCAAATATATCCTAGCCAATTCCCTAAGGCTAGAAGAGATTGCTTTGAAATAATGAAATGTCAGAGCAATATCCAAGAACTTTATTATTCTTATTGATAATAGTTTCATATTAACAGATCATAACCATTGTCTTTAAAATTAAAATTTTAATATATTTACATGACAGATAACATTTTGAAATAGAATATAGATGATGTAATTTAATTTACTTGTATTTCATAGAACCTATTCCAAATGACAATTCCCATTATCGACATTAAAGTCAAACTACCATTCAACAGTGCAATCACTGAATAAAATATTTTTGTGCACTTCATTGGTGTTATTTTGTTCATCACCATCAAAAGAGAATAGGAGAAATTTGAACACATTGAAAATGGGCAACTATTTATTTAGGGATTAAATTATGCCTGAACAGTCTAAAGACCAAATGTGTGTCTTTTCATGATCTTAAATACATTCTAGTTTAGGTTGAGTTTTATCTTAGCCGCATGTGGCATTCTAAATGAATATTATAGACAATTCCTATTAGAGAACTGGTTTCCTTTAATACTCTAGATTACTAATCAAAATGGTCAATTTAAACTTACTTGTGGGTTTTTGTAACTTCACAGAACTCAAAAAAAATCTGCAATATATTATTGTTAATTTTATTCAAGTTAGGCAGCAAGGAAGGTCTAGTGCTACTCTATGCTAAGGGTGTAGTCTGTGCTAACCTCTACAAACTAAGATTAACAATAAAGAGAATACTTGAGACTTGAACGAGGGGATTAACATTTCTTAGTCAAAAATCCATCATGTAAGAGGTTGAAAGCAGGAATCAGAATGTTACAATACTTTGATCTCAGGATGCTACAATTATTTGAATTAAGGATGCTATAAACTTTGATTTACACAAGGTATTGCAAAGTGTTTATGTTTAGGAATAAAGAGTTCAATAGCAGTTGAGAATAATATAAATTCACTAATCAAAATACAAAATCTTCCTGTAGAGATTTTTGTACAGGAAAGGGATCCATCATATACTTTTTGTTTAGAACATAAAGTGTTTGGGTAACTCAGTGGGTCCTGATGCAAGATTCCAGCATCTACAGTTCCTAGTGTCTACATATACTTTTTATTGCAGGCAAAGTACTTCCCAGTTTATTCTGCTACAAAAACAACAAAGAACCTGTTCTTTGGTCACCAACATGGCTTTTTTGACCATTACATGCTTTCACTTTACATACATTCAATACCAATATACCCAGAGACCAAATGTTCAGATTTTGTAATTTTCATGAAGATAACAAATAAGCCTTGTGGAAAATGCAATATGCAGAGGAGTATTACAAAAGTCATCCAACATTTGCAATTTAACACCACTCCTGAAGGACCTAATTTTTTTTTACTGCAACCCCAGATTAATCTACTTTTTTTTTTAAATGGAAAACCTTTTCCAAAGCACTCCTTCACCAACTGTTCACATCCCCAACTTGCTTATCATTTTCACCAATTAAGAATAACAGCTAAAAGATTAGAGCACAGGTAAATTTGGGTAATATACTACTATGGATTGAGTATTGACTAAGCGAGATAGTAGGAGCAAAATTATCTCTCTCAGGTTGACATGTTATAACTATGGCAGGGATCGGTAAACCAGTATATTTGGTGGTGCAGTGGTAAAGTTGCTGCCTTACTGCGCCAGAGACCGGGTTAGACCCCGACTACGGGTGTGTTGTCTGTACAGAGTTTGTACTTTCTCCCTGTGATCGGGTGGATTTTCTCCGGGTGCTCCGGTTTTCTCCCACACTCCGAAGCCTTACAGGTTTGCAGGTTAATTGGCTTGGTAAAATTGAACATTGTTTCTAGTGTGTCTATAGAATAGTGTTAATGTGCAGGGATCAATGGTCGATGCAGACTCAGTGGGCCAAAGGGCCAGTTTCCACGCTGTATCTCTAAACTAAAAAACAATCCATTCACAATTTGTATCAACTGTTTGGTAGCAAGAACCAAATATACAATGTCCTAGTTTGATGATGACAAGTGAAGTGCTAATACAGTATGAGTGGTGAGAAGGATTTAAAAGGTTTTAAAGAATTATCAACAAACTAATCGTGAGGGTTTATCCAGTAAAATAAAACGTTTAACATAATCTTTGTTTTTGTGCTCCTTTTATAATTAGCAGGATTGCATACACTTTTCTAGCAAATGCATCAATTTTCTGCCATCTTTCAAACCAAATTTAACAATGACAAGCAGTGAATTTTGATATTTTGTGCACCTCCAGAATACAAAATTATTTTAATGTCATAAAATAAATAAATTAACAATAAGGTGTGCGGGGATGTTGAACGTTGAAAGGCATTATTTAATTGAAAGGCTAAGAATAGAGAAGAGATGGTAAAAGGTGCAGTTTACTATATACTTGTTTTGGTTTGCAAGTTTAAGAGCAAAGTTTTTTCGTACTGATGCACCTTTTAAAGTCCAAGTAAGTTATATTTTTTTGCCCATAGGCATATTCCAAATTATTAACACAAGTACATGGAACTGAAGTATTAAATGTTCCACAGTACATAAAGTCCAGAGGTAAATTCCTACTGTGCCTTATATTTTTTTAATATAGGTATTGCCTTATATGAGTCTATGTGGAAGAACACAGTGACAGTGTATTAAAAATATCCACTGACTTGGGCTCCACAGCCTTCTGTGGCAAAGAATTCCACAAATTCAACATCCTCTGACTAAATACATTTCTCCTCATCTCCTTCCTAAAAGACGGTGGAATGGTATCCATTATTGCCAATTGGCTGCTATAATACGGTAGTATCATTGCGTAAATAGTAGAAACAAACAGCTACAGATGCTGGCTAATACACAAATGACACAAAGTGCTGGAGTAACTCAGCAAGTCAGGCAGCATCTCTGGAGAACATGGATAGGTGACATTTCGGGTTGAGACTCTTGTCCAGACTCTTGGTCTGGAACTGGGCTTGGAACCCAGGTGAGTTGATAGCACCAGCCAGCTGGCGGTCAGGGGAGAGGCGAGGATCAGCTGAGTCATTGGTCGCGACCCAGCCGGAGTGCAGGTAACGGCTGGAGGTGGTGGTGACTGAGTCAGCACAGCCTGGAAGCTGCTGAGGAAGCAGTGCAGGCCGGGATAGCAGTGCATGCCAGTGTTGACAGCCCGTCCTGGAAGGGGGTGGAGGTCTCTCCACTATAACCAAAATACATTATAAAGAGGTCTGTTAAAACAAGTGTTTACAGTAGTGTCTATGGAAGGATGTACTAGATTGCTGAATGCTCTCCCTCAACTGTGCTGAAAAAGACAACCAGGTATATAATGCTCACCAGCCAGTGATCATACCTTAGATACCTGGCCAAACTATAAGGTAAAACCAAAAACATGAACAGGCAAAGTTAACAGCAGAATTGTTTTGCTAATCTTGTGCACTTTGATTCAAAGCTTAGCAAAGCCAAAGGTGAAGCGCAATGAATCTGTAGCAACAGAAAACTGGTTAGACTGAAAAACTGGTAATGGCATCAGTTATGCTCTTCCAGGCATCATAGAAGTAGGTGGTTAATTCCAGACTACCTGCTGTGTCAACATACAATGTGCATGCTCAGGGCATAAGTTGAAGAAATTAGAAGTAGAAGCAGAACTATGACACTGCCAATATCACGGCCACTCCTTTACCCAAGTGTCACTTTGCTTCATTAACTTCAGAACCCAAATAGGTAGGAAATACTCCTATTGTTTTCCAAAACTGGAGTAGGAAATAAACCATTCAATTTGCAATGACAAATGTTGAGCTTGTCACCACTGAGAAATGTCCAAGTTTCTGAGACCCATAGCTTAAGATATGCCATTTATTGTCACTATACATGTACAATGAAACTGAAAGCTGCTCATACTCAGTGCATACATACAATTTAGCAACAAAAAACAAGAAACAGAAAAAACAAAAAACAGAAGGGAGATGGGGGGGGGGAATAGGTGCACAAATTCTACGGCGCTACATACATATATACATATATACAGATGGAAGTCCGTGTTGGGCGGTCAAGTCAGTGCATGTGTGAATTTGAATTTATAGTAGTTATAATTCTCCTTTAACAAAGGAAGATGAAAACAACAACTTCCTTCATATCGAACAGATGGTGATGAGGGGTTGTGGGATCCAATCTACGATCATGTGGAACTGGTCACCTTCAGCCACCTGCGCTCACTGTGCTGCCACGTTCAGCCCTAACCCCCCACATCTCCGTGCTGAGCACCCACAATGCTCATTTTAGTCCACCCACGAGGATATTACATTATGGGTAGGAAAGGTTTAGATGGATACGGGCCAAACGTGGGCAGGAGGGACTAGCGTAGATGGGGCATCTTGGTCAGCATGGGCAAGTTGGGCCTAAGGGTTTGTTTCAGGGCTATGACTCTATGACAGTTTATGCGTGTTATCCATTCACATCAGAGCCAATCACGAAGTAATGACACATTTTGATTGCTGTGGGAACGTCAGCTCAGAAACGAGCCCTCAACCAGCTTCCCAACACAGCAGCAAGTAGAAGCAGTTTTCTTTATACAAGGTTCCTAGCTGCCAACACTGGCCACTTTTAGTGCCAAATGCACTGACACTCAGGATGAGTTCCTAGGAACAAGGGCACTGAGGTACTAGTGTAGCAATGTTACAAAATTTTGAGATTTTAAAAATCAAGTCTGCAATTTATCCCATCAGATAAAGCATAAAAAGAAGTTTAATTAGACACCTAATTCACTTTCATATCATCAGTATTAAAAACGTTATGGCCATTTTCATACTCGGAAATTAGCATCTTGCTCCCTATTGCTTTTCCATTGACTTAACGCAAAAGCTGTGATCGAGGACAATCAAAAGCCCATAACTTTCTTAAAAATTAAAAGAACTGAATGAAATTTTAAGTTATTATAGATTGAAGCATTCTGAAACAAATATGAAACAATCTTACTTGGATGACCTGAAATTAAAGCATATAATTAGTTAGTGACCTAATTGGAGCTAATTACAAAATTCAATTATTAGATCTAAACATCTATCCATTTCTTAAGAAAAGGTTAACATTTTTAAATAGCCTAAGTGTCCAAATAACATTCACACAAGAATTCACATTATAACATGATTTTTAAATCTCATTGTCATGAATTTATAGGCCAAATGGAAGGAATTTAGTATTTAATTCCCGTAAATTAATGGCCATTTTAATCATCTTGCGAGTGGGATTTTGTGGAACGGGATCGATTGGAACGTTGCGGTTTGCGGTGAATTTAAACCCCATATCGGCAGGACAAACACTGCTGGTTCGTATGGGGCCTAAATCACCTTTTCGCAACGTAAAATGTGGATTAAAGTAATCCTAAGAAGCACGTTTATATGTAAAATAAACGGCTTACCTTTATCTGTCCCGTACGGGAGATCCGTCCCGTTGTTGGCGTTAGAAGTTGCTTTTTATTTTACTCCAGCAATTAAATTATCCAGCGATGTTTTAAAAAAATGGATAGTACGGATGTCGGAGCGATTTCTCTGCAGCAGCTAAACAGCCTTAGAAAATCGACTTCGACAGGCAGGAGGCGCTAAAGTCGCGCACACGGCCAGTGGCAGAACTGCAGTGCGCTGAAGGTAAGTTTTGTAACATACCTAACTAGTGTATCCTTAATCCCAATCCCACCCATTTCACTTTCCATATCCCTCACTCCGCAATCCCTGTTGATATATAAGCTCCAGATGATATAAAGCAGCATTTCTTACTTCCTGCAGACCCCTTGGTATTCCCAACCTTCATTACAACCATACCTATGCACTTTGTTGTATCAAGGATATGTAACTTATGCAGGCAACAAAAGAAGACCAAGAGAATTAAGATAAGCTGGCACTTCATTTCACATTCACGCCCACCAGCTCCATTATTGACAGAGGAACGATCTGGAAGTGGCAAAGCACCAGGCGTAACTATATTGCAGAAGGTCACAGAATAGCTCAGGAGTCATAGAACAGTACAGCACAGGAACAGGCCCTTTGGCCCATGATGTGTGATGCCAGATTTAAACTGTACGTCTACCTGCACATATCACTCAATTTCCACTGCTCATGCCTGTCTAAAAGCCTCTAACGTTGCTCTCCTATCTGGTTTCACCACTTCCCCAAGCAAAATATTCTAGACATCTACCACTTCCTGTGCAAAAAAAGTTCCCTCAAATATTTTAATTTTCCCACTCTCACCTTAAAAATATTCCCTCCAGTCCCTGACATTCTCACTGGGAAAAAGACCGACCATCTGCCCCGTCTATGCCTTTTATAATTTTATAGGAAACTCGATGCAGTGGCACAGCGGTAGATTTGCTGCCTACAGTGCCAGAGACCCAGGTTCGATCCTTACCATGTAGATCCTGACTACGGATGCTATCTGTGCAGAGTTTGTATGTTCTCCTCATGACCTGCGTGGGTTTTCCCCGGTTAACCTACAAACCTGTATGTCTTTGGAGTGTTTCCCCTCACACTCCAAAGACATACATGTTTGTAGGTTAATTGGATTTGTAAAATTGTAAATTGGCCTTAATGTAGGATAGAGTTAATGTGCTGGGATCACTGGTCGACATGAACTCGGTGGGCCGATGGGACTGTTTCCACGCTGTATCTCTAAACTAAACTAAACTAAACTCAGAAAGCAAGGTAAAACAGAAACTCTATAATCCAAATATTTAAGTACCATTTATATAAGCATTCGTGCAACACAAGTGCTCAGCTGTAACTGCCTGGCTACTATTTCTTATTGGAAGTTTTCCCAACTGGAATTGAGAACTCCTCCTCCTAGTTATGCTGTACAAGCAGTAAAAGTTCCGAGGCCGGCCAGCCCCACGATGGTATCCAGATCCGCAGCTCCGCAGTTTCCCGAGCCCCCGGGTCGTTCAGTCCGCTTTGCTAAAAGCCGAGAAGGGAAAAGTCTTCTCACAGCACAGTTTCCCCCCCCCCCCCCCCGGTAAAAATACTATTAAAAAACACCAAACACTACATTTAACTAGACAAAAAATAAAAAAAAGACAGACAGGCTGTAGGGGCCGCTGCAACGGGTGAGTCGCGCCGCCAATGTGTACCATTTATATAAGCATTCGTGCAACACAAGTGCACAGCTGTAACTGCCTCTACTAGCCAAATATCCTCCTCCTATTATGCTGTACAAGCAGTGACCATCCCTCCTTTAAGTCTTTAAAATAAATCTTTCAGCACGGTAATTTTAAAGTGTCAAAATCCGTGTGGGGGAGGGGGGTCGATTTATAAAACGGGATGCTCACAGCCAAATATCATACCTTACTGACAAGGAAGTCTGTAGCTTCAAAGTGCCGTCCATACATTTTTGGAGATTCTCCAGGTATAGGTTCTATTTTAATGCAGACCTCTTGGCCTTTCCGGGCAACTTCAACTTGTTTATGATTCACTTCTATACTGGTAACAATACCAATATCGACAAACTGGAGAAAGTAGAAATCCTTATTAATTTCCACAACAGGCAATTTAACAGAAGGATCAAACACACTAAGATACCCAGATAAAAAGTGACAGGCAAGGGTTTGTTTTCTTGTTAACTTTTGAATTAATGGCATACTAAATAATCCTCCATTAAATCACTCTCTATTGTTCTGATAATTAATTATACATGTTTCCATAATCACAAATTAAAAACTGGTTTATAAAATGATATGAATTTAAATTCATATTGGCAATGTTATTATGGTGTTGTACAAGTGAATTAAGATGTAAAGCTACCTAAACAGGTTTATAAAATGTTATGAATTAAAATTCATACTGACAATGTTTTTTTTGGTGTACGAATGCATGAGGATTAAACATATCTAAACTCACACTTTTTGAAGGAACACACATTGGAGTGCCTTGTTTCAGAATGCCAGCTTCTATTGTAACTCCCATTACAATTGGATCACGAGAATTAAAGATGAACTGAGGAATAATTCGCAGTTTTGAAGGAAAAACAGCTATATGCCTGATAAGGAAAGTACAGATATTAACTATCATGAAAGAACAATGCAGATAAGGAACAAGCTTTCTTAAATTAAAGTGTTCATATGCATATTTTCAAGACAATTAGTACCCTGATAAAAGAATGTGGTTAAGGAATATGGATAAAATGTTGTAGTAAACAATTTTCCAGTCATGGCCCTTAAAAAAACCATGTGATAATGCATGTATAATACCTTTCAGTATAATATTTAATAGTTCTGAACTTACTTGAATTCTTCTTGCTTCTGTTTTTTGTAATCCTGTCTGTATTTTGTGAAAGCATCAAATAAATGGTAGATAATTTCTGCACTGAAGATCCTGACTCCGAGTGTATCAGCAAGGTCCTGGGAATCACGTTCGATCTTCACATCAAATGCAAGAATGACTGAATACCTACAACAATGTTAAAGTTAGACTTTGACAAGTACATTGTACAATGTTTAACATCAGCATATAACACAGAGTACCGCCAATAAACCTCTTCCTCCTCCTCCATTCTGCTAGCACCAGCTGCTCTATTTCCTGTCCTGTACCTCTGTACACATGACAATAAACGACACTAGCCTAATCCCCTGCCATCCATCCACTATTCTACTTATTTGATAAATTAGGTCTTTCTCTTCATAATGAAGTGCGGCTAGGGAAGACACATTTGAAGCTATTGGGAAACAAAAAGGCCAAGTGGCTTACTTTGGCTACAGTTTCTTACATTTTGACCTGTACAAACTACTGGTCAGGTCACATTGGCCTGGATTATAGATGTAAAATATCATTCACACTTACTGAGTATCGTGTTCAAGCATGGCTGATGATTTCACCACATCTCTTTTATGGACAGGTCCAATGTTAATCCCAGCATACTGAAAAGGGAATCAGTTTTTATTTGAAAAAGAAACACTGAAAAATTGATTATTACTGGATAAATCAGAATCATTCGCTGTCAAGAATCATTGTTCTGGACACCAAAGTTTGAATTCTAGTATAGCAACTAGGCACTTTAAATGCAAGCAAATCTGTCCACTAGTTCACTTATTGGAAGGACATTGTTCTTATTTGGTTTGGTTTCTATGTAAGCTCTGACTGAATTTCGCCTTCCCCCAACAATATTCCAGAAATAATACATTTTAAAGAGAGATTTAAACTTCTTATACTCACTGGCACGTTTGACTGTCGAAGGAATTCTAAGAGCGCTTCCAAAGATCCCAATGTAGAAGCTTGTACATAAACACCCTTCTCCTCCAGTTTAATACAACTCAGCGTTTGCTTCAGTTCGTGTTCGAGCTCATCCTGTTAACAACGATGTAACAAGGCTATTACATGCCAGTCATGATTTTACATCAAATGTATAAACATAAAGGATACTAAAATTATTATTTTTTTAATTCTAAAAGATATTGACCTCTAATTACTCAAATTGTTTTATATTAATGGTTCTGCAATTTTCTATTTCTAATTATATCGCAATTTCCATACGAACTAAATGCCTTCAAATGCTGCACAATACAAAAAAGATCATTTTATAACGTAAAATCTACATGTATAGTCCTGAAGAAAATAAGCTGAACAGTACTTGTAAGTTTACTGGTTGCTTTCAGAATAGTTATGAGTTTAAACACACTGGACATTGTGCACTGGGATCTTGATAAAGAGCCAATTGATGGATCTTTTTCAATTCAATGTGCAATGAAACATGGATTAATTTGAGATAAGCATGATATCAAATACCAGTGCATTTGGTCTGTGACTGCGGCTGAATTCTTTATAGAAGTAGCAGCAGAACACTGGGAAGAGGTGCCAAATGCATTCAGCCTCACAGCTCTACAGTAACTACAAAAATAAGCACGAATTATGAAAGTGCAGGACCTTTTCCCTAGAACTTCATATCTTAATGCTTTTAACTTATCAGGATTCCAACATGTCCTTAGTTGTTCTTTTTAATTAAATATGAGATTAAAAAAAATAATTTATTCTACATTGTTTTTTAATACGGTTGACAATCAGACTGCAGAATGACAAGGCAAGCGGGGGTCAGCTTCTACATCGTTAGCATGTTAGTGTAGGTAGATGGGGACTTAGTGCAGAATATTAAAAAAAACTCCAAACTGCTTAGTGCAATTAAACATCTTGGCCACAGGTTACTAAAAACAGGTGAATAACCGATAAAAACAAAGGCGATTAAATTGAGCATTTTTGATTTAATATAGGGAAGCAGCCAATTTCCTAGGCAATAATTCTGAGAATCAAAAACAGACAATTTCTTAAGAAAAATAGGACAAACTATCATATAAAATGTACAAGGATATATCAGGCATTTCAAACAAAAGAACACTGTGTGGATACACCTCTCAGTTTTTTTTTTTAAATAGCTTAATTTTTCTTGTTACAAATCTTTAAACATAATGTGGAGTTTTCTAGCACCGGTGAGTAATAAACATACATTATTGTGCAAGATTCATAAGAGATTTCATAAATGCTTAAACTTAAGCAGGTTTACATTTAAAATACCTACAAGGACAGAAATTGCTGCAAATATTCAACATCAGGTAGGATTTGTAGACAGAAAATCAAGCAACATATCAGTTCAATAATTTTTTAAAAAAAGAAGAAAACTGTTTCAAGCTAGAACATTGAAATGCAAAGCACTGTAGTCCAGGAACAGCTGTTTCACCAACAACCATCAGGCTATTGAACACTACGGACTCCAACTAAACTTCAAACTACAAAGTATCTTGGGTGCATTAGGAACTTTCAGATTATTTTGTTTTACACTATTATTTTAAAAATGTATGGAACATTTTGTTTATTATGTTATCTATTGAGTAATCTTCACAAACCTGCAGCAAGAAATAATTTCATTGGTCCATCTCAGTACATATGGCAATTAAAGTCATCAAGTTGTTACCGTATAATGTTATGTTCAAACTAGGCAAAACTCAATGAATCCAGAGATAACCAGCCCCTTCAGATTAGCAGAAATGGCCCATTCTGATCAAGGGTCATCAAGCTGTAACAAGGTTTTTCTCTCCACAGATGTTGCCTAACCGGTTGGGAAATTTCTAGTATTTTGTTTAGATTTGCTGCAACTGCAATGTTTTGTTGTGACCCCCCTGCCCCCTTCACCATTTATCTCCCCCACATTTCTACCTGCTGCAGCTTAGTTGTTATCATCATGCACTCACACCCTCTCTTGACAGCAATACTATCACTTGCATGAAACCCCTATCTTAGACATTCCATTTGTTTTTTTAATCCACCCACCCCCATCTCCCTTCTAGTCTGCAACTTAAATCATGTTTGAATCGCTGGTTGGCGTGAACTCGGTGGGCCAAAGGGACAAACTAATTGTAAAGTTTCCTGGTTTCATTGAAAAGTACTGAAATATGAATGGTTTCCCTCTCTACTAATGTTAGCTAACTGGCTGTGCATTTACAGCACTTCCGGATATTTTGTATTTCGTTTAGTTTAGGGATAGAGCATGGAAACAAGCCTTTCAGCTCACTGGGACCAGGCCAACTATCGATCACACGTCGACACTCGTTCTATGTTATTCGCAATTATAGAATGTACATGAAGAAACAAAAATAAACAAACAATAATTATACACACAGTATCCAGGACAATGACTGCAGGTTACTGGTTCACAACAGGAAGCTGCTTTAAGGGATTTGCTGCAGAAACAGACACAGTCATCTCTTAAAATGATACTTTAAAAGCAATGTGACATCCATTTCTAATTAATTGACAGAACCCTTTCTTTCTTTCAATACAATCAGAATTCACTTGTGTATACCCATGCACATAGAGGGGCATTACTATTGAGAATTTATTTCCATGGGAACACGGGAATCAATGGGGGAAAAAAGTGTTTGTATTTTAGAAAATAGCGATATGGCAATTTTTTAGGAACATGCCCCTTCGTGACACTATTTTCTTTTCAAAATGATCGGATTGTCAAGTAACCAAAATCCAAACCTTTAGAACGGCAATTTCATCATCCTTGTGGGCTATTAGTAGTGGTAAACCTGCAAGAGATTTCTCCAAATCTTTTGCGAGTACTTTCACACCTTGTGCAGCCCAGACTTCCTTTTGTTTCTCATATGTATTCTGAGGAAGAAAAAAAAATTCAAAATTAATGAAAACACAATTGTATTTAATAACAACATGTTTCTTTCTGGTAGGTGTGGCTACAGATAACAACAATGAAAGCAGCTAATATTAGATATGTTTTCTTCAGCTTACTTCAAAATTCATGACTTACTCTGAAAGATGAGAAACAGATGCATAAAAATGTCATGCATTCACTTGCAGAATGGATCCTAGAACAGCTGTACTCAGAAACAGTCATGCGATCTGATTTTGATTCTCCTAATGGGCTCCATCTAATACTATCCAGATTGAAGTCACTGCATCCATTAAAGAAGCTTAGTTTCTACCGTTTAATCAAATACTGAAGAAACGTTTGAATTTGATTTTGCTAAATTTGCATTCTAACTGTACTTGCCAAGTATTTAGATTTAAAAACAAATCTAATGCAAATCAGCATATAGACACTTTAATCTTTAACTGTAAAGGTGAATCAATTTAATTTTAAACCGGTGTTGCGTAATAATGCTAAACATTATAGATTTTGGCCATTGGTTTTATTGTATTCACCATCCCATTCAAAAATGTACTGAATTAATTTCTTTAGAATTTGTTCCTTTTCTAGATGAACACAGCAATGTATAGGAAATTGAATAAATTTGAATTGAATTGAATAAATGTTATTAGCCAAGTATGTATACATACAAGGAATTTGCCTTGGTGCTTTCCTCTCAAGACAACACGATATACATAAAACATTATAATTTAGACGTGAAGAATGAAATAAAATACTAGAGCAAAAAAAGGCTACAGATTTTTGGTTGTTGAGTAGAGCTACTGCTCATGGAAAACTTTTTTCATGTCTGGCTGTGGCGGCTTTGACAGAGAGAAGTGCTTCAAAGAGTTTGTGGCCATAGTGAGAGGGGTCAGGGATGATCTTACCCGCTCGCTTCCTGGCCCTTGCAGCGTACAGTTCGTCGATGGGGGGGGGGGGGGGAGGGGGGCAGCAGCAACAACCTTCTCGGAAAGAACTGCAGATGCTGGTTTAAATCGAAGGTAGACACAAAATGCTGGGGTAACTTAGCGGAACAGGCAGTATTTCTGGAGAGAAGGTTCAGGTCGAGACCGCAAGGGTCTGAAGAAGGGTCTCGACGCGAAACGTCACCCATTTCTTCTCTCCAGAGATGCTGCCTGACCCGCTGAGTTGCTCCAGTATTTTGTGCCCACAGCAATGTATATCCAGCTGGGATATTACTCTTTCACATGTTAAAAGATACAATTGTAGCATTATTTGAAATTATTCCCTTATATCATTGTAGCATTATTTGAAACAATTTCCATTCATAAAGTGAAGTGTGCAACAGCAAAGGTACACTAAGTCTTGTATTAAAATGATCCTGAAACGACATTTTAAATATATCTTTCTACTTTCTTAGCTGGTAGCTTATTCACCCGTCAAAATATATTTTCTTCCAATAAATGAATATTTAAAACATACTTTCTGATGTCTATGAAAAGTCTATTTCATTTAATATTTTTCTAACCCAAGGACGAGATAGACGAAGATAGACACAAAATGCTGGAGTAACTCTGCAGGAAAGGCAGCATCTCTGGAGAGAAGGAATGGGCGATGTTTAAGATTGAGACCCTTCTTCAGACAGTCAAGAGAGGAAGAGATACAGATAAGGAAGTGTAAGGTGTGAGAATGAGACATCAAAGGGGGTGGAGATCAAGGAAATTGTAGAAAAGATTGTTGTCAGCTAGGAGAAGCAAAGAGATAAAATGTAATCAGCAACAGTCAGACTGGTTGATGAACTGGAAGGAGATGGGATGGAAAGAGAGGGAATGCGAGGGTTACTTGAAGTTAGAGATGTCAATATTCATACTGCAGGGGTTACAGTAGATGAGGTTGGAGGAGATGCAAGTGAACCTCTGCCTCATCTGAACAGACTATCAGAGTCCTTGGACAGTGTCAAGGGAGGAGGTACAGGGACAGGTGCTGCATCTCCTGTGGTTGCAGGGGAAAGTACCTGGGGAGGGGGTGGTTTGGGTGGGAAGGGACGAGTTAACCATGGAGATACGGAGGGAACACTCTGCGGAAAAGGGTGAAGATGGGAAGATGTGGCTAGTGGTGGGATCCCATTGAAGGTGGAAAAAATGTTGGAGGATTATGAGCTGTATGCGACAGCTGATGGGGGTGAAAGGCGAGGACCAGGGTGACTTTATCCCTGTTGCGACTGGGGGAGGCGGACAAGAGCGGAGTTGCGGTATATCGAGGAAAACCTAGTGAGGGCCTGATTTATGATGGAAGAGGGGAATCCCCATTCCCTAAAGAATGTGGACATCTCAGATGTCATGGTATGGAACACCTCATCTTGAGCTCAGATGCGGCATAGACGTAGGAATTGGGAGTACAGGATAGAGTCTTTGTGGGAAGAAGAAGTGTAGTCTAGATAGTTTTGGGAGTCAGTAGGTTTATATTAAATGTCAGCCAATAGTCTATCTCCTGTGATGGAGACGGTGAGATCAAGAAACGCTGGGGAAATATCTGAGATGGTCCAAGTGAATTTGAATGGAGGATGGAAATTAGTAGTAAAGTTGAAGAAGAACGTGCGTTCTGCATGGGTGCAGGAGGTTGCCCCGATGCAGTCGTCAATATAGCAGAGATAGAGTTCAGGGATAGGGCCAGAGTAATTTTGTATGGAATAATATTATCATAAAGCCATTGAACTGTTACAATACTTCTGCTGACAAATATAGCAAGACAAACACTAGCATTTGTATTAAAATTCTTTATTGTATTCCACACCTTCACTCTCAATTCTTTGAGAGGTGGTGGTAACAGAAGACCTCTGATCTGTGTAACGATAGGACCTTCAACTCCAGGAACAATAATTGTATCTCCTTCCTTCATAACACCATTGATTAGGATCACATCAATTGTCGTCCCCATTCCAGGAAGAGCTTTTACCTAATGGGAAGGAACACCCAGAAAAATACATTAAAATTACAGTTATATAGTTTTGCCATTCTTCAAGTTCGGGCTTAGATCAATGTCCAAGATCCTATGCCAGTATTTTGAATAAGAACAGATAATTCCGCACAGAATTCTGGCCAATATTTATCTCTCAAACAACATTACATGTTGACAGATCATTTGATATTATCACAATACTGTTTGTGGTAGCTTAATGTGCATAACATTTCACATCAAGTAATCAATGCAATAACTCATGCACTATGAAGCTATCCAGATTGAATTAAAACCAGAATGAATAGATTCAATCAATTGTCTTTGTTATTTAACCATAGCAAGATACACTGCAACCCCCAATATCTTCAAGTTATTAAAATGTATAAAATAAAGTCCTTACTCCAGACTGTAACTCAGTAACCCTAACTGAAAAATGCAACTATGGTACAAAAAAACAAGCTTATTTGCAAATCCAGTCATCCTATTTTAAAAAAAGGGCATTTAAATTTATCAAAGATCATAAATCTCAAATACTTACCTCCATAACTTGAGCTCTTAACTCCAGAGAATATGCTAGTCTCTTTGCAAGCATAGTCTGAGTTAGTTCCACCAATAGTGCAATAAGATTTCCCATACCATCTCCAGTGTGAGCAGATGTTGGTACCAATGAGAGAAACGTACGTGGATCCTTGTTCTCAAAGAATAACGCAGCATTAAGACCCTATGAGACAAGTAGTTTAGATATGATTAAATTATTTTATTGCAATTAAAGTGGTAAGTTACTCCCTATGTTTTGTGTTCAAAATCCATGAAAATTGCTTTATTTTCCCCTGTCCTTCATTGCTCAGAAGTAGCATTTTTACATTCGAAGTACCAAAAAGTTTACAGGTAGGAATTTCAAGATTTGAATTAGCGATGAAGGAACTGCAATATACATTCATGCAGGTGTGTTTGAGGGGAACTCAAAGTCATATGTATTTTGACAATATGCAGATGTTGTACTTATTATTGAATTTCACGAGATTGGGAAGATGTTAAAGCAGGTTTACTCAATTGCTGCATTGAACAAAATTTGGCCAGCATGGATGGGTTGGGCCAAAAGGCCGGTTTCTATGCTGTACAGCTCTATAACTCTAATAGAATATCTTAGAGGCAGAGGCAGCTAAAATCACGAGACAAGGACAATAGGCATAGTCTTTTCCCCAGAGATAACGACAATAGGCACAGTCTTTTCCCAAGAGATAAGGACAATGGGCACAGTCTTTTCCCCAGAGTAGGAAAGTCTAAAGCTAGAAGGCATAGATTAAGATGAGAGAAAGATTTAAAGAGAGACCAGAGGGGAAACTTTTTTCTCCACACGGAGGGTGGGGCACTTATGGAACAAGCTGCCAGAGGAAGTGGTAGAGGTGGGTACAATTATCTATATAATTAAAAGTCTCATCATGATCACTTCCTGTCTGCGCTGTATATTGATTTTAGAAAAAACGCTACCATATTGCTATGATTTTTGGCCATCTTGCTCACAGTCCTCCTCTGCTGAGCAGGCCCCAAGGAATTTTCCCATCGATGAAAAATAAAAAAAGTTATGTGTTTAAAGAACCTTGAGATCCTCTCGCCTGTCAATCACTGCGATGAAGGAGACGCCCCTTCCGAGGGGGGGGGGGCAGGACTATAAAACCGCAGATGCCTGGACATGACTCAGTCATTCTGCAAGATCGCGAGGGAGAGGCCACAACTCTCATTCTTAGCTGTAAATCTACTGAACCATTCGGCCCACAATGTCCATACTAGCCCTCTGGAAACCAGTCCCTTAGGCCCACAACACCATGCTAGCGCTCCAGAAAGCCCCCCCCCCCCCCAGCAATATTGGAACTGGTGGAGAGGTGGAATATTGCGTTGGGGGGCCAGCCCTTCCGTGTGAAGCTGGGACCCAAGGGGTCCCACTTAGTCTAGTAACCTTTTAAAAACACCAAGACAAGAGGAAATATATAAATAAAAGCCATTACGCTCAGACAAACAATATTTCTGAAAACAAATTCAAAAATAAAACACCAAACAAAAATTTTTCCGAACCCCCACTCCCACACACCTTTGTATAAAGATATATAATGAAAACTCACAAACCTGTTGTGCAAATTCAACAATAGTAGATTTGGCTCTCTCATCAAATTCATCTTTTGTATTCTTTTTCTGCTTCTTTAGTGTGGTAACGATATCTGTATCTGGACTCTTCTTCCAATCATACAATCTGTCAATCTGAATTTGTTTTTAACATAACACTTTCAGAAACAAAGTACTTATTCGAATGCAATTGTCCCATGTACCCACATTTAGTATTATGTGTGGAAAAAAATTGCCAACCATGAAGGTCGAAGGTTTGAACAATGAACATGAAGGAGTTTGAAAACATATATTAAAAATAATAGGGTAAAAAAAAAAAAAAAAAATGCTTTCCTCATCTTTCCATCTATTGAATGAGGGGGACTGAACAAAAAGTCAGAAGAAGCAACATCTAAATTACAAAAACTTAATCTAACTATTCATAAACGTTGTAACCTAAGGTTACCTTTCCATTTAATAAAAATAACCACTCACCTTATTAAGTGCAACAATGAAAGGGCATTTTTTCTCTTTTAGCAGGTTAATGGATTCTATAGTCTGGGGCTCCAATCCATGCATGATATCAACCACGAGGATAGCAATATCACAGAGAGAACTTCCTCTGTTTCTTAAGTTACTAAAAGTGACAAAAAAATAATGACTTCAATAAGCCAGTTCGGTATTCCGAAAAACGCAAGGAATTATGGGATTTTTCATAGGTCATTCGAAAATTTTAAAAAGCGAACGGGGTGCCTGGTATCGGGGGAGAGCGGGGTGTAACAGCGAGAGAGAGGGGGTAGATGCGAGTGGGAGACAGGGAGAGACGGTGAGAGGAGGGGGAGAGAGGTTTCAGTTAGACAGACAACCACTGGTAAAGCCATGGCTCGTTGCTTCTAGGGAAAATGTCCTCAATCGAGAAAATGTTCTCAATCGAGAGAATGCAACTTCAGAGCCCGCTTGTCTTGACCGCGCTGGAGATTTCCGCGGGCGCGAGGAACAAATGATCTAAAGTTTGCGCTGAGTGAACCGAGTGTTCTTACCGTCCTCGTCGTACACCAGCGTTTTGTGAGAGTGGTTGGATCCCGGGATTGAGGAGTTAGCGTCCGACAGGTGAGCGGGCCGCGGTAGCTGGTGTCTCTCCGCTCACCGCTGGAAGAACTGACACCTCTACTCCCCGGGTCAGGCTCTGCTTCCTCGAACCCGCTGCTCAGCGGCGGCCGACTAGGATTCCAGAGCATCGCCGATGCCTCACATCAGCTCCTGATCCCCTGCCGCCTGTCCGGATAATGTGACCGATGTTGGTTGAGCAGAAGCTGGGATCCAACTACTTTCACAAAACGCCGGTGTATGGCGAGGACGTTAAGAAAACTCAGTTCACTCAACACAAACTTCAGGTCATATATTCCTTGCACCCGTGGAAATCCCCGCTCCCATCCATCCCAACCATGGCGCAAAAGTCTAATGTGTAGGAAGTCTGAAGGAGGGTCTTCTATCCACAGGTCCGCGGATGGGAGTGTCGGCCCAGGTCCGCAGCCAGCGCGGAGGGGAGGCGCTGGCCCCAGCTCGACTCTGCCTGTCCCGCCGGTGGGGTGCTGCGACGGGACAGGCAGAGCCGAGCTGGAACCAGCAATCGGCAATAAACAATAGGTGCAGGAGTGGGCCATTCGGCCCCGAGCCTTCACCGCCATTCAATGTGATCATGGCTGATCATCCCCAATCAATATCCCATTCCTGCCTTCTCCCCCTATCCCCTGACTCCGCTGTCTTTAAGAGCCCTATCTAGTTCTCCTTTGAAAGTATCCAGAGAAGCTGCCTCCACCACCATCACCAGGCAGAAAATTCCAGAGACTCACAACTCTCTGTGTGAAAAAGTGTTTCCTCATCTCCGTTCTAAATGGCTTACCCCTTATTCTTAAACAGTGGCCCCTGGTTCTGGACTCCCCCAACAGCAGGAACATGTTACCTGCCTCTAGCGTGTCCAAACCCTTAATAATCTTATATGTTTCAATGTTCCAGCCGCTCCATTCTCTCAGCATAAGACAGTCCCACCATCCCGGGAATTAACCTTGTAAACCTACGCTGCACTCCCTCAATAGCACGAATGTCCTTCCTCAAATTAGGGGTCCAAAACTGCACACAAACTCCAGATGTGTTCTCACTAGGGCCCTATACAACTGCAGAAGGACCTCTTTGATCCTAAACTCAACTCCTCTTGTTATGAAGGCCAACATGCCATTCGCTTTCTTCACTGCCTGCTGTACCTGCATGCTTACTTTCATTGTCTGATGAACAAGGACCCCCATGTCCAATTGTACTTCCCCATTTCCCAACTTGATACCATTTAGATAATAATCTGCCTAATAATCCTCCTCACTCCCGTTGGCCCGGAGGTCCCAGGCTGTCCCTAAAAGGGACGGGGACGGCCTAGTGGTGGCTGGATAGGGCGAGACGCAGGTCTGCACCCATGCAGCGGCACGGCCACTGCGAGTGTTTAGCCCGAGCAACCTATGACCTGTGCATGCGCAGTCGGAATATCGAACTGGCTTATATAGAGAATCGCTAATTTAAGAGTTTAAAGTTCATGACCTTCTGGGAAAGCCCAATGGTGCAACTAGTAGAGATGGTTGCCTCACAACTTCAGCAAGCATGGTCTCTGCTGCTGTCTGTGTGGAGTTTGCACATGCTTCCTACAACCACATGGTTTCCTCTGGATGCTCCGATATCCTTCTACATCCTAAAGACGTTTGGGAAGGTAGATTAATTACACTCTTTAAATTAGTGTGGATGGGTGGTAGAATCTGGGAAGAGGTTTATGTGAAAATGCAGAGAGCAAATAGGTTAGAAGGATGATTATTGGGGAATGAGATTGTCTGAGCTGTATCAATTTAATGAACCAAATCCCATCTTTGTATGTCAACATGAAATATAAGAAAAATATGAAATACAGTTGGATACTTGAAATAAGAAAATATGCCGGGGGAAATTCCACAATATTATATTAAACTAATCATTGCTATAATGAAAAATGTAACATTATCACAGGCTGAAGATGTTAATAAATATTGGCAGTGAAATTAGGAAAGAACAATTAAAATAAATGTCCAAGGCAAAGAAACAAAAAGCTTAATGTTCCAACGCATTAACAAATACAAGTATAAGGATTAAAGTGGATGAGCATGAGGCTCAGAGATTGGTCGATCTGACATTGTGGAGATTACAGAGACATGGCTGCAGGAGGATCGGGACTCGGAGCTGAATATTCAGGGTTATACGTCTTACAGAAAGGACAGGCAGGTCTCACTTCTATACTCTGACTCATAGCCATCTGTAATTCGTCACACAACGGTGCTATCGTCGACAAATTTGACGATGGAGTTCGCACTATGTCCGGCTACACAGTCATGAGAATAGAGTGAGTAGAGCAGAGGGCTGAGCATGTAGCCTTGAGGTGCTCCTGTACTGATTGTTAATGAGGGTGAAGTATTTCTGCCAATTCGAAAAGACTGTGATCTGTGGATGAGGAAGTCGAGGACCCAATTGCAGAGGGATGCGCAGAGACACAGTTCCGTAAGCTTGATAACCAGCTTGGAGGGGATGATGGTATTGAACTCCGAGCTGTAGTCAATAAACAACGTAAGAAGGTAGACAAAAATGCTGGAGAAACTCAGCGGGTGAGGCAGCATCTAGGGAGCGAAGGAATAGGTGAAGTTTTGGGTCGAGACCCTTCTTCTGAAGTTGCATCGCTGGTTTCTGCTGGGGTTTCTTTTTAATACAGGTAAGCCGAGAACTACTATATTTGATGAATTTCTGTTGTGCAGCTGGCAACATGTCGCCGCAGACAGGCGCCATTTTGGTAAATTTGGCGGCAAGAACAAGGAGGCAGATTATTATCTCAATGGTATCAGATTGGGAAAAAGGGAAGTGCAACGAACCCTGGGTGTCCTTGTACACCAGTCACTGAACGTAAGCATGCAGGTAAAGCAGGCAGCGAAGAATGCCAAAGGCATGTTGACCTTCATATCAAGAGGATTTGAGTAAAGGAGTAAAGAGGTTGTACAGGGCCCTGGTGAGACCACATCTGGAGTATTGTGTGCAGTTTTGGGTCTCCTAATTTGACATCCTTGCTATTGAGGCACTGCAGCATAGGTTCACGTGGTTAATCCCCAGGATTGTCATATGAGGAAAGATTGGAAAGACTGGGCTTGTATTCACTGGATTTTAGAAGGATGAGAGGGTATCTTATAGAAACATATAAAATTATAAAAGGACTGGACAAGCTAGATGCAGGGAAAATGGTCCCAATTTTGGGAGAGTCCAGAACCAGGGGTCAATCATGAAAGACTTACGGTACAAAGCAGGTGAATATTCAGAGAGAACAGCACAGGTTGGCTGTGGTATGCAAATTATTTCAGTTAAAAAGGATACAACTGAAAGCTTGAAATTTACTCATCTGTCAATGTGTTATAATATGGATCCAATTTTTTATCAATAATGGCGTGCAATTTTGATTTCAACTTATCTTGACTTAGTGACTCTATGCATTTATTATTAGATAAGAACAATATTAAGGGCTACCCTAAAACATTTGATGTCTGAGCTAGTTATTGAGAAGGCTTCTTTCTGTTTCAATTTATTTAAATGGACTAACTAATCAGATTTATTTCCATTAATTTGAGCAGATTTAACATAATTAGTATTTGCACACATTGTGTACCTTAAAAAATGTTAACATCTAACTGTCACAATATTATGGGCAATTTAATTTCATTGCTTAATACAGAATCTAAGATTGTGTTCAACATTGTTCCTGTGCTAATCTGAAGCACCAATGCCATACTTTTACAATAGATGCTCCCTTGCTCATAATGAGCCAATTTGTGTGTTACTTAGATGTGGGGTTTTTGAACCACAAGAGAAAAATATATCCCTCAAGACCAAACACAGTTTAAGAGAAAATATTTACCTGAAGGACTCGTGGCCTGGGGTATCAATGATCAGCATTCCTGGTGTTTTAATGTTATCCCTGTCAAACTGAAAGAGTTACCAAAGAATGATTATTTCTTTAAATATTTATGAATTCCAGTTACAGATAAATGGAAACTTGTATTTATACTCTTCTGAAGAACTGTTGAGGAAATCTGTTCTAATGTTCATTTTTAACATACTTACATTTTTCACCATCTTAGTTTGCTCACTGATCGCTTCAAGCGGAACATTGGTTGCACCAATTTGCTGGGTTATACCACCTGCTTCACTATCCTGGACATGGGTATGACGAAGCTAAGGGCAGCAGAAAGGACATAATGTATGTAAAATCCATATACATCCATGTCTCATTAAAAGCCTTCATATGCAAACATTTTTTCTATACCATCCTTGCTTTCTATGCTAATATTTTTCATAGAGATATGCTAGTGAATAATGACCAACGTACAATGGTGAAACAATTGAGAGACTGAAACTATCTTTTGAAAAAATATCATTCAGCATTTCAACCAGTAGGGAGGTTTCACACTCCCAAAACAAGGATATTACCAAAATAATGGAGAAAATTCTAGGTTTATTTCTTTCATAATTACAATAAAATTTACCATGCATCTTTCCATAACTTCATTACAGCTGCTCCTTGACCTACGATGGGGCTATTGTAAATCAAAAAAAATATCGCGAGTCAAAAATGCATTTAATACAATGCAATCACGTGACCAGTTTGCTGCCGTTGCCGATTGTTTGCACCATGGTAAGTCTAAATATCGTTAGTCGAAGCATCGTAAATCCGGGAGCGTCTGTATATGTTTTTTAATCTGAAAGTCCAAATTTCTCAGGTTGCTGCATTAACACTTACCTTGCTGAATAATATTGACAAGGAACGAAGCACACAAATAAAATCTACTGAACGGTTTTAGAAAAGCCAAAGGAAAGAATTGACATGAGACAGTCCCTCATTAGTTCTAGCCTTTTAACTTGTGTTAATAAAATGCTTTCTTTCTCCCCACATTAACAGCTGGAGTTTTCACAAACCCTAATTTCCTTTCTTGGAAATTCTTTGCATGGTTTTCTTTTCTACTCTCATTGTAGTTTAAACTTACATTTATCATAAATTTAATTTTTGTGTTTAATTCTAATATCTTTAATCATCCAGGGAGTATGAGCTTTGAATATTCTTTTTTCCCCACAGGAGTGCATTTAGTTTGTCCGTGAACCAGGGCCGGATTTACGTATAAACTGCACAAGCTTAATCTTAGGGCCTTGAGATCTAGGGGGGCCTCGCAGAGACAGATTTACCACTAGGCTTCATAGGCTGAAGCCCAGGGCCTCGAAATCTAGGCAGCCTCCGGCCAAGGCAGGACACCTGCCATTCAACTCTGGGCAGGCCCCACTCTCTATCTCGCTCTCTATTCTTGTATTCACTGGAGTTTAGAAGGATGGGGGGGGTCGCCACAGTCTTAGAATAAAGGGGAGGTCATTTAAGACTAAGGTGAGAATAAACCTTTTCACACAGAGTTGAGAATTTATGGAATTCCCTGCCACAGAGGATGGATTTAAGAGGATGGATCCCTGCCAAGTCACTGGATGGATTTAAGAGAGTTAGATAGAGCTCTAGGGGCTAGTGGAGTCAAGGGATATGGGTAGAAGGCAGGCACACGTTAGTGATAGGGGACGATTAGCCATGATCACAATGAATGGCGGTGCTGGCTCGAAGGGCCGAATGGCCTCCTGTTTTCTATGTTTCTCTGTCAATCTCCGTCTCCGCCCGCCATCCGTATCCGTGCCGCCGGGCTCCGCTCGTCCTCATCTGCCAGAACGGCAGGCCACCTTGCACATGCGCACTGCTATGGCCAGCGCATCCTCTCCCTGCACATGCGCACAACCATGGCCAGCACATCATCGGCCACCCTGCGCATGCGCACTGCCACGGCAACAGGTCGGCGCTGGGCACTTTCTCCCTCGCTTTGAATTGTGGGAGATCTGGCCGCCACTGCTGTCCGGTCGCCGCCTCGCCGCGACCGCTGAAAACTAACGCAGAATCATTCCCTGACCCTGGAGCTGTAACTCCCTGGAGTAACTCTTGCTTCTGGTTTCCTGGTCCTCCATAAATATTCTAAATGGAATTTAAACTGGAGGTGGTGGAGGGCTGAACAATAACAGCCTATTGCATTTTATCTGTTTATTTATTGTGTATATATATGGTCTATATGGGACACATGATAATAAAACTCTCTTGACTTGGACTTAAGCAAAAAAGGGTTCTTGGGGGAAAAAAGAGGTACCTTAAATCGAGTTGCGTCTGGTTGGGTAACTATGGTAGGGTGAAGACTATTCCATGCTTTAAATGTGCGGGGGAACTCCATGGAGCAGCCAGCAACTCTGGATAGAAGAAATTGGGTGATGTTTCAGGTAGAGACCCTTCTTATACTCCCTCTGGTTTTAGTGTTTTTAGTTTAATTTAAAGATACAGCGTGGAAACAGGCTCTTCGCCCCACCGACCGCCGATCACCCGTACACTAGTTCTATCCCACACATTAGCAGAGTAAGTCAAGAGTCAAGAGTGTTTTATTCTCTCATGTCCCAGTTAGAACAATGAAATCCTTACTTGCAGCAGCACAACAGAATATGTAAACATAGTACTCTGTAAACAATGTTATAAACAAGAAAACAAAATGGTGTATATTTATATATGAATATATCTATCCAGGATCAATTCCAGGTCTGTGGCACTTTTAGGCAGCAACATTATGGCCAATGTACTACCCCATAGTCTTGAACTTAATTAAAACATACAGTAGCTGTAAAGGGGGACATAGCATCACTTGCAGATTTAAGACTGGAAATTGTGTGTGTGTGTGTGTGTGTGTGTGTGTGTGTGTGTGTGTGTGTGTGTGTGTGTGTGTGTGTGTGTGTGTGTGTGTGTGTCTTTGATTCCTTGGCCCGCCAAAACCACACGCTGAAACTCCGTGATTGTTTCCATTTCGCTAGCGAATTCACTTTTACATTCAATCATGCACTCCTCAAAATATTTGGACATTTTTATGTACCCATTTTTTAAATTAAATCCCCCCCCCCCCCCCACTCACTCATTTTGTCGCCGCCTGCTGGTCACCCACCATAACTCAGTACTCGGGGTCTGAAGTGCTATGCTCGAAAAACGCCTACATTTTTCCCTACCGCTGGTGCCTGGCCCGGCTCGGTCACGCTGCCTCAAGCCAAACATCGGATGTTCAACCGCTGCTTTTCGCCCTTGGGGGAACAGCCAGCGTGACAGAGCCGGCGTGTCAGAAGTGCCGAGGATACGAGGCCTCACTGTCTCTGATGGGGCCGCTTTCATAGACTTTACCGTCAGCGGCAAGGACAACTTCGGATCCAGCATCACAAATTAATCATTTCAGTGTTAATTATTTCCCATCCTTCTCAATAACTTCTAAACCAAATGATACAGCGAGCACCATATCGCACCAAAATAATTGAACATACACGTGTGCATGGCAGACAACAGGAAGAGTCAGTACTGTGTGCAGCAATCGGTTCTACACCCCATGAAAACATTTGTAAAGGCAGCACACTCAGATTTTGCCTAATTATTGTCTGCTATGAAAATAAGTGCCTTTACAAATCTCAACAGACCACTTAACATTTAAGTCAAGGTTTAGAATTGACTCCATGTGCAGTGCCGATGGAGATAGGTAACTCACACGGAGTTGTATTTCACGAATTTGTTTGTTGCAACTCTGGAAATGCTGGATCTGTTTTACATACCTTGTCCAAAATTTTGGTTTTCCCAGTGTCAACATGTCCAAGAACACATATAACTGGTGCTCGTAGCTTTTCAGTATTTATATTCAAGGCATTTTCTGCTCGGCGTTTCTGAAAAAGCAAGGAAAAAATTTCAAAACGAGTTTGGATTGTTCTGGAGAAGCGGTCTTGATACTGTTGTTACAGAGTGGTAGGGCTCTATAGAGAGTTGCAGAGCAGAGGGACCTAGGAGTGCAGGTACAGAGTTCCTTGAAGGAGGCGTCACAGGTAGATAGGATAGTCAAAAAGGCTAATGGCATATTGGCCATCAGTCAGTGTATTAACAATAGAAGTTGGGAAGTCATGTTGCAGTAATACAAGATATTGGTGAGGCCGCATTTTAGAGTATTGCGTCTGGGCACCATGTTATAGGTAAGATGTTGTCAAGTTTGAAAGGATACAGAGAAGAATTATGAGGATGTTCCTGAGACTTGAGGGTCTGAGTAATAGGGAAAGGTTGAGCAGTCCTGGGATTCTATTCCTTGGAGCGCAGGAGGACAGAGGGCGATCTTATAGAGGTGTATAAAAGGAATACATCGGGTAGATGCACAAAGTCTCTTGCACAAAGTAGGAAAATCGAGAACTAGAAGGCAGAGGTTTAAGGTGAAAGGGGGAAAAGTTTAATAGGAATCTGAGGGGTAACTTAATCATACAAATGGTGGTGGGTGTATGGAACGAGCTGCCAAAGAAAGTGGTTGAGGCAGGGACTATTGCAGTTCAAGAAACAATTATTCAGATACATGGATAGGACAGGTTTAGAGGGATGTGCCAAACGCAGGCCAGTGGGACTAGTGTATATGCGACATGTTGGCTGGTATGGGCAAGTTGAGCCGATATGTCCGTTTCCACGATGTATGACTCAATGATAGGTATTGCATTTTGATGTACATACAAATGGTGATGCTACAATGTTTAAGTTGGTAGTTCAGGTACAAATCAAGTAACTGTGTTGTTCTGAAAGCTATTGAGCATCTTGTAATATTCTATCACATTCCTGAAACATTGGCTGGGTAAATCATCAGAAATGTGACATTGCAGACTACCAATATTCCAAAATCCTCATGTAGTCAGAGACTTTATGCAGTTGGAGCAATAGGTTTTAGTCAATGCTATCTCCATGACATTAAGACTGGAATTTGGCAACGGTAAAACTGATAAATGGTGGTCTTTCTATGTTCTATAAAATGATGTTGCTTTTATACAAAAATTTGAACGATTGCCATCCCACCTCAACCATTGGTGCCAAGTAAAACTCCAGCCAGTCAAAATTTACCTTGGTTTCCATTGACTCAATAGACAATAGGTGCAGGAGTAGGCCATTCGGCCCTTCGAGCCAGCACCACCATTCAATGTGATCATGGCTGATCATCCCCAATCAGTACCCCGTTCCTGCCTTCTCCCCATATCCCCTGACTCAGCTATCTTTAAGAGCCCTATCTAGCTCTCTCTTGAAAGTATCCAGAGAACCGGCCTCCACCCTCTGTGGCAGAGAATTCCTCAGACTCACAACTCTCTATGTGAAAAAGTGTTTCCTCATCTCCGTTCTAAATGGCTTGCCCCTTATTCTTAAACTGTGGTCCCTGGTTCTGGATTCCCCCAACATTGGGAACGTGTTTCCTGCCTCTAGCGTGTCCAAACCCTTAATAATCTTATGTGTTTCAATAAGATCCCCTCTCATCCTAAATTCCAGAGTATACAAGCCCAGCCACTCCATTCTCTCAGCATAAAACAGTCCTGCCATCCTGGGAATTAACCTTGTAAAACCTACGCTGCACTCCCTCAATAGCAAGAATGTCCTTCCTCAAATTAGGGGACCAAAACTGCACACAATACTCCAGGTGTGGTCTCACTGGGGCCCTGTACAACTGCATAAGGACCTCTTTGCTCCTATACTCAACTCCTCTTGTTATGAAGGCCAACATGCCATTCACTTTCTTCACTGCCTGCTGTACATGCATGCTTACTTTCAGTAACTGATAAACAAGGACCCCCAGATCCTGTTGTACTTCCCCTTTTCCCAACTTGACACCATTTAGATAATAATCTGCCTTCCTGTTTTTGCTTCCACAGTGGATAACCTCACATTTATCCACATTAAACAGCATTGCCATACATCTGCCCACTCACCCAACCTGTCCAAGTCACCCTGCATTTTCATAGCATCCCCCTCACAGTTCACACTGCCACCCAGCTTTGTGTCATCTGCAAATTTGCTAATGTTACTTTGAATCACTTCATCTAAATCATTGATGTATATTGTAAATAGCTGCGGTCCCAGCACCGAGCCTTACGGTACCCCACTCGTCACTGCCTGCCATTCTGAAAGGGACCCGTTAATCCCTACTCTTTGTTTCCTGTCTGCCAACCAAATTTCTATCCATGTCAACACTCTACCCCCAATACCAAGTGCCCTAATTTTGCCAGCTAATCTCCTATGTGGGACCTTATCAAATGCTTTCTGAAAGTCCAGGTACACTACATCCACTGGTTCACCCTTGTCCATTTTCCTAGTTGCATCCTCAAAAAATTCCAGAAGATTAGTCAAGCATGAGTTCCCCTTCGTAAATCCATGCTGACTCGGACCAATCCTGCTACTGCTATCCAAATGTGCCGCTATTTAATCTTCTATGATTGACTCCAGCATCTTCCCCACCACCAATGTCAGGCTAACTGGTCTATAACTCAAGGACTCAATAACTCCTTGATACTATACTTAGTTGAAAACATGAACGTCAAGAGCAGTGACTCTCACCTCACTTTTGGAGTTTCTGTTCTTCTGTCTATGTGTTCTTGCAAATTGGGAATTATTTATTCATCTGCTTTTGGTGTATAAAAGCCGAAGCTCTTGCACAAAAATATTTGGACCTCAATAATGAAAAATTCAATTGATCCAGCGTCCATGCATTACGAGTGGACAAAATAAAAGATTTCCACTATCGCTATTGTGAAAGGTTCTTCCTGATATTACTACAAAGACTAACACTCATTTTTAGGATAATAACAAAATACTGGTGAAATTCTACAATACATGATAGAAGCTGTTCAGTATGTATTTGTGGAGGGGAAAACAGTTATCTTTCAAGTCTATGATCTATGGAACAAGTCGTAAAATGTAAACAGATATTAAGTAAGCAAGGAAAAGCAGGAGGGAGGAAAGAATACAAGTGTAGATCTGTGTTAGGTGGCAGTCAGATATCAAATACTGCATCCATGTTAATTTTAAGAACTGGTACCTCAATTCGTCGCTTTGCTTCATCATATATTCGTTCTTCTTTAGTCTTGCCATCATCTGAATCAGACTCTTCAGAATCGGAGCTAATTTCTTTGGTCAGTTTTGATTTTGCATTCTTTACTATTTCAGATTCTTTTCCCACTTTCTGTGATGCTGTTCTAGTTTCATCAAAACTCCTTTCTTCATCTTCAACCTCACTCTCCTCACTTGCATCATCATCCTCACTCTCTTCTTCCTCTTCATCATCCTCGTCATTTTCCTCCTCATTGTCCCCCGCTTCAGCATCTTCTTTTACTTCAATGTGAATAGTTTTCACTTCTAATGAACGATATTTTCAAATTTGTATTAACCAAGGAAACAACTTTAAAAAGTACAACACAGATATGGCTCTCAGTGGTGAGGAAAAAAAATCTGAAATTACTGAAACACCTGGGTGAATGAATAAAACCCAAATTGCCCAAGGAGCGCAGTGGGTCAGGTTGCACCTCTGGAGAGAACAGACTGGTGGAATTTTGGCAGGACCTTTCTTCAGATTTAAAAAGCTGGAAAAAAGAGATGAAGGTGGGCAAAAACCTGTTAACTTTTGCCCCACCCCACCTTGTATTTTACATCTATCTCATCCCAACTCCATCAGACTGAAGGTCGTAACCTGCAATGTCATCTGTCCCTTCACAGATGCTGCGTGACCCATTGAGTTCCCCCAGCGCTCTTTTTCTGCTCATGATTCCTGCATCTGCAGTTTCTTGTGTCTCCATTTGGTTTAAATATATGATTTAAGTTTTCTTTAGGAGAAAGGTTAACAGATAGCTAAAGATATCATTGAAACTCAAATAAACTTGTGGGGTAGGTAGAACTGAAGTGTATACACACCTTTTTCCTGTTCATGATCACTTGCCATTGCTTCCCAATCATCAAGATCAGCATCGTCACTTTTTACTTCAGGCACTTTGAAAAAATATTTCAAATGTTGAATATTTATTACATAAGTTGGGATGTAATGTTAAAATTGTACAAGGCATTGGTGAGACCAAATCTGGAGTATGGTGTACAATTTTGGTCGCCTAATTATAGGAAGGATGTCAACAAAATAGAGAGAGTACAGAGGAGATTTACTAGACTGTTGCCTGGGTTTCAGCAATTAAGTTACAGAGAAAGGTTGAACAAGTTAGGGCTTTATTCTTTGGAAGCGCAGAAGGTTAAGGGGGGACTTGATAGAGGTTTTTTAAATGATGAGAGGGATAGACAGAGTTGACGTGGAAAAGCTTTTCCCACTGAGAGTAGGGAAGATTCAAACAAGGGGACATGACTTGAGAATTAAGGGACTGAAGTTTAGGGGTAACATGAGGGGGAACTTCTTTACTCAGAGAGAGTGGTAGCTGTGTGGAATGAGCTTCCAGTGAAGGTGGTGGAGGCAGGTTCGTTTTTATCATTTAAAAATAAATTGGATAGTTATATGGACGGGAAGGGAATGGAGGGTTATGGTCTGAGCGCAGGTATTTGGGACTAGGGGAGAATACGTGTTCGGCACGGACTAGAAGGGTCGAGATGGCCTGTTTCCGTGCTGTAATCGTTATATGGTTATATGGTTATATGTCAATCATATTATGCTGCGATAAGCAGGTTTTGCATAACAGAATTTAAATGTTATGATTTTCACTTTAGGTAATATCTATTATATTTAATAATTTGGACAACTAAACACATTAGAATTAAAGTTCAAGGATCTGTGGCACTGCATAAAAGTTACAAAGAAAATTACTAACTTGTTATAGCTTCTGGAACTATTTCTGGTGCCTCAGTCACCTCGGGTTCTTCAATTTCAAGTAATGGGGTTGGACTGACCATCACAGCTTCTGTAATAAGATGAAGTATTACATTCTAGCATTTTGTAGAATCAAGGAAGTAGAGCATTTGTAATAACTCATCACGCTTGAATTTCTATGTAAGAAATATAAAGCAAAGGCCATTCCACTCTTAAGAACATTTTGTTTTTATCATTTGAATTTCTGAATAACATGGAGAATGACTTTATACTTCCATTACAACAGCAAATTTCTACACAGGTAGCCAAATGATGTTCTCAAAAAATTCATTTTTGACAACCTGATTGAATTACTGTAATTATAATCCCATATTTCCAACACTACTTGGATGCTTTGTGTAAATGAAGAAAAAGACCAATGCAATATTTAATTGTAGCTAACTAAATCTCTACATCTAGAAAGAAACACAATGTCAGTCATCTGATTTCAAGTAACAATGAAAATACCAAGAGGTGAATTAAAATTTTAACAAACAGCTGAATATCATATCAAAAATGAAGGCAAGAGATAAACAGCTCTGCACTGCTGCTACAGTATATTCAACTATCATAAAGTTCATTAACATAGCTAAATATTACATTAACAAATTTAGGATGTTTCATATAACTAAACACACCACAAACCTTTAGTTTCCTCTTCTTTGTTTTCCTCTTTGCTTTCTTCTTTGCTCCCCTGCTGCTTTTTCTTTTTCCTTGAATCATAGACTGGTCGTTTCTTTGGCATTGAATCTTTGGATGGCACTTCCACACCTTCAAAGCAAAGGCAAATATTTGAAACACTAATTATCACAGCTCAGTTTTTCTCTGCTTATGCCAATCACATTGAAGCCATGTTTTTCTATAATCAATCAATCAATCAATCAATCAGATTTATTCATCACATACACAATAAAGTGCAGTGAAGTGAATTTTGTCACAAGCATAAGCAATAAGCATTCTTCATTGAAGGCAGACACATTTTGAGGAATCAGGGGAAATAGTCCACAAGGAAGCAAGAGGGAGTTAGATGTGACCCTAGTGGCTAAAGAGATCAGGGGGTATGGAGAGAAGGCAGGTACTGGATACCGAGTTGGATGGTCAGCCATGATCATATTGAATGGCGGTGCAGGCTCGAAGGGCGGAATGGCCTACTCCTGCACCTATTTTCTATGATTCTATGTTTCTAAGATATTTGTCAAAATCTTCTACTGAGCATAATTTGGCAAAATTATTGGCGAGTACAATTAAACTTCTCCATTCAGTCATCAATGTAAAGGAGATAGAGTTTGGGGATAGGGCCAGTCTACAGCTGGATCAGGGATTGTTCAATGTACCCTACAAAGAGGCAGGCATAGCTGGGGCCCATGCAAGAGCCCATAGCTACGCCTTGGACTTGGAAGAAGTGGAAGGACACAAAGGAGAAGTTGTTGAGGATGAGGATCAGCAGAGTAGCGTGTTAGTAAAGGGAAATGGATGGTTCTGCAGTCTAGGAAGAAATTGAGGGCTTTAAGGCCTTCCGGGGCTGGGGTGATGGAGGTTTAGAGTGACTGAACTTCCATAGTAAAGATGAGGGAGTGGGGGCTCGGAAAGCGGAAGTCATTAAAGAGATGAAGGGCATGTGAGGTTTCTTGGACATAGGTCGGGAGAGATTGGACCAGGGGGGGGGGGGGGGGGGGGAGGAGATAGGATAGAATCGAGGAACGTGGAAATCATTTACGTGGGACAGGAGCAGACAGAAACAATGGTTCTGCCAGGGCAGTTGTGTTTGTGGATTTTGGGGTGAAGGTAAAACCGGGCCGTGCAGGGCTTGGAAACGATAAGGTTGGAGGCTGTGGAAGGCAGATAGCCAGAAGTGATGATATCAGGAATGGTGTTTGAGATTAAGGCCTGGTGCTCATCTGTGGGATCATGGTCCAAGGGTAAGTGAGGGGGAGGTGTTTGAGTGTTGTAGCCTGGCCGCCAGACTACCACGGCACCTCCCTTGTCGGTGAGTTTGATTATAATGTCAGGGTTGCTGCAGAATGAGCGGAGGGCTGTACGTTCAGAGGGGGTGAGGTTGGACTAGGTAAGGGGAGTGGAAAAGTTGAGACGGTTGATGTCACGCCAGCAGTTAGAAATAACGAGATCTAGAGAGGCTAGAAGGCCGTTCTGGGGAGTCCAAGAGGAGGGGGACCAGTGGCGACGGGAGGAGGGGTGATCACTGGATGGTGAGGACTCCTTCCCATAGAAAAAGGCATGGAGGCGAAGGAAGAAAAGCTCTATGTCATGTCACACCCGGAACTCGTTGAGGTGGGGGCGGAGGGGAACAAAGGACAGACTGTTGAGGACAAACTGTTCCGTATCAGAAAGGGGGAGGTTAGGGATGATGGTGGAGACAAGACAAGGGTGGGGTTGGGGTCAGAGGAGGGACGGGGAGTGGTCAAAGGTCAATGCAAGATCTGGTGGGGGGGGGGGGGGATGATGGGTGTTCAGAGAGAAGGGGATGTGAAGACTATTGTATGGGTGTGGTGTGGTCGGAGTAACCGTTAAAAGAGGGGGAAGGGGAATACCCATCATAGAAACATAGAAACATAGAAATTAGGTGCAGGAGTAGGCCATTCGGCCCTTCGAGCCTGCACCGCCGTTTAATATGATCATGGCTGATCATCCAACTCAGTATCCCGTACCTGCCTTCTCTCCATACCCTCTGATCCCCTTGGCCACAAGGGCCACATCTAACTCCCTCTTAAATATAGCCAATGAACTGGCCTCAACTACCCTCTGTGGCAGAGAGTTCCAGAGATTCACCACTCTCTGTGTGAAAAAAGTTCTCCTCATCTCGGTTTTTTCGTGTTCCGGGATTTTCCCCCTATCCTTAAGCTGTGACCCCTTGTCCTGGACTTCCCCAACATCGGGAACAATCTTCCTGCATCTAGCCTGTCCAACCCCTTAAGAATTTTGTAAGTTTCTATAAGATCCCCTCTCAATCTCCTAAATTCTAGAGAGTATATAAACCAAGTCTATCCAGTCTTTCTTCATAAGACAGTCCTGACATCCCAGGAATCAGTCTGGTGAACCTTCTCTGCACTCCCTCTATGGCAATAATGTCCTTCCTCAGATTTGGAGACCAAAACTGCACGCAATACTCCAGGTGTGGTCTCACCAAGACCCTGTACAACTGCAGTAGAACCTCCCTGCTCCTATACTCAAATCCTCTTGCTATGAAAGCCAACATACCATTCGCTTTCTTTACTGCCTGCTGCACCTGCATGCCTACCTTCAATGACTGGTGTACCATGACACCCAGGTCTCGTTGCATCTCCCCCTTTCCCAATCGGCCACCATTTAGATAATAATCTGCTTTCCCGTTTTTGCCACCAAAATGGATAACCTCACATTTATCCACATTATACTGCATCTGCCAAACATTTGCCCACTCACCCAGCCTATCCAAGTCACCTTACAGTCTCCTAGCATCCTCCTCACACCTAACACTGCCCCCCAGCTTAGTGTCATCCGCAAACTTGGAGATATTGCCTTCAATTCCCTCATCCAGATCATTAATATATATTGTAAATAGCTGGGGTCCCAGTACTGAGCCTTGCGATACCCCACTAGTCACTGCCTGCCATTGTGAAAAGGACCCGTTTACTCCTACTCTTTGCTTCCTGTTTGCCAGCCAGTTCTCTATCCACATCAATACTGAACCCCCAATGCCATGTGCTTTAAGTTTGTATACTAATCTCTTATGTGGGACCTTGTTGAAAGCCTTCTGGAAGTCCAGATACACCACTGAGGTTCCCTGTAAGGGGGGGTAACAGTTGGACCCAACAGAATCAGACCACGTGCTGACGGAGTCTGTATCGTGTAGATTGTGGGTCTAGTGCTGAGCCTGGAACTCAGGTGAGGCAATGGCTCTGGCCTGCTGGTGGGCAGTGGAGAGGCGAGGGGTGGCGGCATCGCTGGTGGAGGCCCGTGAGGTGCTGGAGTAGAGATAAGGGTCGGCAGCAGCAGCAACGGTGGCCCCGGGGAGGCAGTGAGAGTTGGCGTCAACAGCGGTGGCCCCAGGGAGGCGGTGAGAGTCGGCAGCAGCGGCAGTTTCAGTGTTCTGGGCCTGCATTCGGCCGGGACGGTGGTGAAGGTCGGAGAGGCGGTGGATGTTGGAGCTGCTGCGCTTCGTGGTGGCAATCTCGGCCTCGTGATGTTCAGGCAAGGGGCGCAGTCCAGCGGTGGAGCCCCCGTGCCTGCGGGCAGTCGAATCGAGGAGTGTCGGTGGAGTGCAGGGACCAGTCTGGAGGTGGGCAAGCTTGTGATCCTTGGTAGAGTCCAGGTAGGACAGGAAGTTTGTTGAGTGCGTGCATCTGGCGTTGAATGAAGTACAGTTGGGGTCCATTGCAGGTGTGGGTGAGTGAGGCCCGGAGCTGCGGGAGAGTCAGAGCGAGGGCCTGCTGGTGTCAGCGCATCACAGCCAGTGTAGAACGCAGGGCAAGGAAGGGGAACTATTGCTAAAAGCGGCAGATCGACTGTTGGTATCTGTAATCCGGGTTGAGTTCAAACCGGGATGTCTGGAACCGGAGCTGGAATCCCCGAGGTGGAAGATGGAGGTGCAGGCAAGCACCGAGAAAACACACGTGGCTATGGTAGCGAGTCTGGGTTAAAACGTGGTCATAGAGTCGGAGAGCAGGAGGAATCACAGTGGGGGAGCAGCAAGAGAGGAGAGAGGAGGAGAACTTCTTCAAAGTAGACATACCCTGAGGAGATTTCGTAGTGGAGCGGACAAAATGTGTAAGAAGGAACTGCACATGCTGGTTTAAACTGAAGATAGACACAAAAAGCTGGAGTAACAAAAACTAGAGATATAGCTCTTAGGGCTAATGGAATCAAGGGATATGGGAAGAAAGCAGGTGTGGAGTACTGATTTTGGATGATCAGCCATAATCATTGAATGGCGGTACTGGCCTAAAGGGCCGAATGGCCCACTCCTGCACCTATTTTCTATGTTTGTAGGTATATTTCCAATCGGTATATTTCCAGGATGCAAGCACATCTTCGCTAAACTTCCTTGCTACGTGTGAAAGTTGTTATTCAACATCAATCTCATGATTCTTCTCAGCTTTGCTGATGTTTCACAAATTCCACTAGTTTTACAGGCCGTTGTACAGCTTTGGATGACTGGTCATTCTTAACAATGTGCAATTTCCATCTGTGTTAGGTAGTGATGAATGGGCTTGGCTCATTGGTATCAACAACAGGTGTACTGTTTTACCAGATGTAGCCAAACCTTTTGTGTTTCTTATCTCCAATATCCACAGGATAGATCCCTTGCTGATGCTAATACATCAGGTGCCTTATTTTTACTTGATACATTTAAATGTAGGCTTTTCCTACTTTATGCATACCTTGAGCGCGGAGTAGTTCAAGCGTGGCCTCAGCTCTTGCTTTGGCATCTTTCTGGGATTTCGTCAATAGCTTGCCCTCCTTCTTTAAACGTTCTCGCCTTTCTTTTTCTTTTTGCTTCTTTTTTTCTCTTCGCTCTTGGTCCAATTTCTCCTGAAAGTTCAAATATGTTGATATAATTAGCAAAATCTTCACTGGCAACCTCTTTATTCAAAGTTGAATGCAAATACACAATGGGAATAACAAGAGATTGTTCACCTCAGATACAAACAAATGAATCCAACCACAAGTTAATTCTGCGAGAATCAACCAAAACTATTCAAACATCTTTCTTACCTCAAAACGGCTATTAACAAACTTGGGGTAGACACAAAATGCTGGAGTAACTCAGCAGCATCTTTGAGAGAAGAAATGGGTGATGTTTCGGGTCAAAACCCTTCTTCAGACTGAAGAAGGGTCTCGACCCAAAACGTCACCCATTCCTTCTCTCCAGAGTAACTCCAGCATGTTGTATCTAACTTCGATTTAAACCAGCACCTGCAGCTCTTTCCTACACGTTAACAAACCTGGATGAATAGGTCATATTCTTACTAGACAATTGTTTAGCAAAATGTATTTTGGGCAGTGAAAATTATTTAAATATTCAACTGGTATACTTCTGAATACGTCAACAAGAATGTTGTTATTTGAATGCAACTGTCTTGTTCAGCATTTCCCCAATATTCATTCCTCCACCCTACAACACCTTTCTATAAAAAAAAGAGTTACAGTGGACCATGCAGCATCTCTGGAGAACATGGATAGATAACATTTCAGATATGGACCTTTCTTCAGACTGAAAAAGGGTCTACATTCAAAACATCACCCATCAGTGTTCTGCATTTTCTATGTTTGTAGGTATATTTCCAATCGGTATACTTCCAGGATGCAAGCACATCTTCGCTAAACTTCCTTGCTACGTGTGAAAGTTGTTATTCAACATCAATCTCATGATTCTTCTCAGCTTTGCTGATGTTTCACAAATTCCACTAGTTTTACAGGCCATTGTACAGCTTTGGATGACTGGTCCAATGTCTTAACAATGTGCAATTTCCATCTGTGTTAGGTAGTGATGAATGGGCTGGGCTCACTGGTATCAGCAATAGGTGTACTGTTTTACCAGATGTAGCAAAACCTAGTGTTTCTTATCTCCAATATCCACAGAATGACCCATTGAGTTACTACAGCACCGTGTCTTTTATTTGTAAACTAGCACCTGCAGTTCCTTGTCTCCAATATCTTTTTGTAGCCAGGTTACATTCATCCAATTATAAATATTCCAATCCAATAACCTACCAGTGATCCTTGGACCATTCAGCAAAGTCCTTCACTTCCACAGTACATCCTAGGATTCTATACATCATAGCCTTATTAGTCCTCCCAAATGGCATCATCATGCATTCTTCAGGTATAAATTCCATCCGCCATTTCTCTACCCAACTTATTAACCTATCAAGAAACAATAGACAATAGGTGCAGGAGTAGGCCATTTGGCCCTTCGAGCTAGCACCGCAATACACTGTGATCATGGCTGATCATCCACAATCAGTACCCCATTCTTGCCTTCTCTCCATATCCCTTGACTCTGCTATCTTTAAGAGCTCTATCTAACTCTCTCTTGAAATTATCCAGAGAATCGGCTTCCACAGCCTTCTGAGGCAGTGAATTCCACTGATTCACAACTCTCTGGCTGAATAGGTTTTTCCTCATCTCCATTCTAAATGGCCTACCCCTTATTCTTAAACTGTGGCCCCTGGTTCTGGACTCCCCCAACATCGGGAACATGTTTCCTGCCCCTAGCATGTCCAATCCCTTAATAATCTTATATGGTTCAATAGGATCCCCTCTCATCCTTCTAAATTCCAGTGTATACAAGCCCAGCCGCTCAATTCTTTCAACATATGGCAGTCCCGCCATCACGGGAATTAACCTCGTGAACCTACGCTGCACTCCCTCGATAGCAAGAATGTCCTTCCTCAAATTTGGAGACCAAAACAGCACACAATACTCCAGGTGTGGTCTCACCAGGGCCCTATACAACTGCAGAAGGACCTCTTTGCTCCTATACTCAACTCCTCTTGTTATGAAGGGCAACATGCCATCAATATTGTTCTGAGGCCAAAGACAATCCCGCTCACGATGGACAACGCCAATATTTTTTTCTATTATCTACAAACATACTAATCATACCTCCTACATTCATATCTAGATAATTTATAACAATAAATATTATTCAGCACAAGAAAATAACATTACATGCAAATTCCCCAATAAAAAAAACTGCCCAAATATATTAACAGGCCATTCACTACACTGAGCAAAATTGGAGATACATCTAATTATCTACCAATTAGCTGAGTGTAAAGAACAATATTTAAACACATGGTGCAATCTCTAAATGCAAGTTAGAATACAAAGTGTGCTAACATATGATGAATGTTTGACGCCACTGGGCCTGTACACACTGGAGTTTAGACGAATGAGGGGGGACCTCATTGAAACATACATAATAGTCTTCTTGCGCATGGCGTGCACAGCCTAAAGTTGTAGATCAAGGGTAGACATTCAGGCCAGGACAGCATCACTTACTTTGATGCAACCAGGGAAAAACCTCAATGGGCAGTCATTCACGATGTGTGGGATGGTCTGGTCTGGATGTCCGCAGTCGCAAGCAGGGATTGCAGTGAAAGGCTTGGATAGAGTGGATGTGGAGAGGATGTTTCCACTAGTGGGAGAGTTTAGGACTGGAGGTCATAGCCTCAGAATTAAAGGCCATTCTTTTAGGAAGGAGATGAGGATAAATTTATTTAGTCAGAGGGTTGTGAATCTGTGGAATCTGTTGCCACAGAAGGCTGTGGAGGCCAAGTCAGTGGATATTTTTAAGGCAGAGATAGATAAGATTCTTGATTAGTACGGGTGTCAGGGGTTATGGGGAGAAGGCAGGAGAATTGGGTTAGGAGAGAGAGATCGATCAGCCACGATTGAATGGTGGAATAGACTTGATGGGCCAAAATACCTTAATCTGCTCCTATCACTTATGACATAAAGTGCTGGAGTAACTCAGCAGGTCAGACAGCAGGTGTGGAGAGGATGTCAGGGGTTCTTTGTAAACCGGCATGTGCAGTTCCTTGTTTCTGCTCTCTATAATTGCAAATTGTTGTTGCTAAAGTTTGTGCCCATTGCTTATAAGATTTAATCTGACATTGAACAATCCATTTACTTTTCACAAAAGGGCTATTTAGTTGCGTTAAATTTAAAAGAACATACTTGCTCCAAACGTTTGGCTTCCATTTCTTCCAACCGTTGTAAATGTTCTTCCTCCTCTCTTTTTTGTCTTTCTTCCTCTTCTTTTAACCTTGCAAGTGCTTCTTGCATTGCTTTCACTGTAGCTTTACTGGGACCTGCTTTCTTCTTCTCTTTTTCATCCTTTTCTTTCTTTTTCTTTTTGTCTTTTTTCTTTTTCTCCCCATCATTTTCTTCACCTGCAAATTATACACAATGGTCACCATCTGAACAGCTCACAATCCTCCATGACATTTTCATGGGAATCTGCAGACGATCATGTGCCTGTCTGCTGCCCTCATCTTAGAACCATAGAAACATACTAAATAGGTGCAGAAGTAGGCCATTCGGCCCTTCGGGCCTGCACCGCCATTCAATATGATCATGGCTGATCATCCAACAGTACCCTATATCTGCCTTCTCTCCATACCTCCTGATCCCTTTAGCCACAAGGGCCACATCTAACTCCCTCTTAAATATAGCCACTGAACTGGCCTCAACTACCTTCTGTGGCAGAGAATTCCACAGATTCACCACTCTCTGTGTGAAAAATGTTTTTCTCATCTCGGTCCTAAAAGACTTCCCCCTTATCCTTAAACTGTAACCCCTTGTCCTGGATTTCCCCAACATCGGGAACAATCTCCCTGCATCTAGCCTGTCCAACCCCTTAAGAATTTTGTAAGTTTCTATAAGATCCCCCCTCAATCTTCTAAATTCTAGCGAGTACAAGCCGAGTCTATCCAGTCTTTCTTCATATGAAAGTCCTGCCATCCCAGGAATCAGTCTGGTGAACCTTCTCTGTACTCCCTCTATGGCAAGAATGTCTTTCCTCAGATTAGGAGACCAAAACTGTACACAATACTCCAGGTGTGATCTCACCAAGGCCCTGTACAACTGCAGTAGATCCTCCCTGCTCCTATACTCAAATCCTTTTGCTATGAATGCTAACATACCATTCGCCTTCTTCACTGTCTGCTGCACCTGCATGCCTACTTTCAATGACTGGTGTACCATGACCCCCAGGTCTCGTTGCATCTCCCTTTTTCCTAATCAGCCACCATTCAGATAATAGTCTACTTTCCTGTTTTTGCCACCAAAGTGGATAACCTCACATTTATCCCACATTATACTGCATCTGCCATGCATTTGCCCACTCACCCAACCTATCCAAGTCACCTTGCAGCATCCTAGCATCTTCCTCACAGCTAACACTACCCCCAGCTTCGTGTCATCTGCAAACTTGGAGATGTTGCATTCAATTCCCTCGTCCAAATCATTAACATATATTATAAATAGCTGGGGTACCAGCATTGAGCCTTGCGGTACCCCACTAGTCACTGCCTGCCATTCTGAAAAGGACCCGTTTACTCCTACTCTTTGCTTCCTGTCTGCCAGCCAGTTTTCTATCCACATCAATACTGAACCCCCAATACCGTGTGCTTTAAGTTTGCATACTAATCTCTTATGTGGGACCTTGTCGAAAGCCTTCTAAAAGTCCAGATATAACACATCCACTGGTTCTCCCTTATCCACTCTACTAGTTACATCCTCGAAAAAATCTAATATTTGAAAATATGGCGGACTCTCCTAGTAGAAGCATGCTGTAAAGGTTGCAAATTTGTTTGCTCCCTTAACTTTTAACCTTCACTTACCACATTTTCAATGTTACTTGTTATTACTTGACTTCAAGGCATGGTCTAACTTTTCATAAAGTGTTGATAACACTCTTACACGCCTTAATTGTGAAAAGGATGGAGACAAGAGGGAAAGGAGGCTCCCCAAGGAAGGAACGGAGGAAAACCACAGCAACAGCTTTTGACTAGGATTTTAGAGCAATATCGAAAATGAACGATGAACTGAAAAATGAAATGAAAACAAGATTTTGCAGTTTGGAAGAAATGGTGAAAGGAGTTTCGATCAAATTGAAGGAAGTTCAAGAAAAGCTGATTACATTACAAGATGAATTTCATGAACAAAAGGAACAAAGGAACAAAAACACGAACTGTTGGTACCGGAAGGTCAAGAAGGAGATAATGTTATAAAATATTCTTCTAAAATGATAAAGGAGACTTTCAACATTGAGCACTATGAAAATCTTCCATTTTAGGATAACGCACACAGGATTGGGAAGAAATCTGGTAATATACCGAGACACTTCATTGTTCGGTTTCACTTCTTGCAAATGAAGGAGAATATTCTCCAGGCAGCAAAAAAGTTGGGCGTCGTTGAATATGAAGGATGCAAGTTTCGGTTTGTTCCTGATTATAGTTACGAGCTTTTGAAAATAAGAAAGTCTTTTCATAATGTAATGTCTGATCTGTTTAAGAAAAAGTTGCGCCCAGCCTTACTTTATCCAGCTAGAATGCGTATGCGACTTTTCAATGGTAACATTAGATTTTTTAACAATCCTCAAGACGCTTTAAGCTTTTTGGAGACATGCGAGGGTGAAGAGGAGTAATTGATAGCCGATTAAGTTATAATTGGAGATTTACTGTTCCTATTTTGACAATATATCGTTTGGTAATGATTAAGAATTTAACTGGACGAGTTGTTTTTCTTTTATATATATTAATTTTTAAGAATTTTGCTGTTAGTTTTTTTATTCTTAAAATTGAAGGAATTTGTTTTCCTCTGTCTTTAGACAAATTAAGTGAACGCAGTTCTTGTTTTTCATATTTTGACCTTGGATAAATAATATGTAGCTCTTGCTCTTCAGCTTCACTACCAACATGATTTTTTTTCTTCTCTCAAACCACAACAATGATCATGTTGTGGCTAATAGATTACCACAATCATTTTATGAAGCATCTGTTTTATTCTTAAAAAAGATAAAGACCCTACTGAAGTGACATCATATAGACCTATATCACTGTTAAATGTAAATTCCAAAATTCTTTCCAAAATATTAGCTATGAGATTGGAAAATATTTTACCGCAAATTATTTCTGAAGATCAGACAGGTTTTATTAAAAATCGTTACTCGTACTTTAACATTAGGAGATTAATGAATATTGTATATACAGCTTCAAATAAAACCCCAGAATGTGTCATTTCACTTGATGCCGAGAAGGAGTTTGATAGAGTAGTATGGGAACTTATTCAATACACTTGAAAAATTTAAGATTGGTTCAAAAAAAAATTCTTGGATCAAGCTGATATATCATATACCTCAGGCATCTGTACTTACTAATAATCAGATATCCCCTTTTTTCAGGCTCTTTCGAGGTACTAGACAGGGCTGTCCTTTGTCCTTTACTGTTTGATATTGCTTTGGAACCTTTGCTTTGGAACCTATTAGGGAATCCCTTAATATTTTTGGTATTGTCCGCGGGAATAAGACACATAAGCTATCTCTTTATGCAGATGATCTGTTATTATTCATTTCTAACCCTGAGAAATCTATTCCGGCAATAGTAGCATTACTTAATCAGTTTAGTAGTTTCTCTGGTTATAAACTAAATCTTAGTAAGAGTGAGCTTTTTCCATTAAATAATCTAGTTTTGAATTATGGACAGTTTCCATTTAGATTGACTACCGAAAGTTTTACTTATTTAGGTATTAAGATTACCAAGAAACACAACGATTTATTTAAAGCTAATTTTATGCCTTTAATTGACCATATCAAACAACAGTTTACTAAATGGTTATCAATGTCCTTATCTTTAATCGGCCAAATCAATGCTATTAAAATGTTCATTTTATCTAAATTTTTGTATTTATTTCAGACGATACCAATTTTTATTGCCAAATCTTTCTTTGATATTATTGATTCCAAAATGTCTTCATATATATGGCAGAATAAAAATTCCAGACTAAGTAAATAGTCAGCTCAGATTCTGTTTTGCTTTTTTTTCCCCTTTAGTTTAAGGGGGTTTTGTTTCTTCTTTTCCTTTTTTTTTTCTCTTTTTATCTGTTTTTTCTACATATACGTTTTCTTTTAAACACATTTAACTATATTTACATAGAGTGGTCTATTTGTGTATTTTGACAATGGACTCATATTTAGGTTATACCTGTTATTAATGTAATCCTGATCCTTATGTATCAATATCATTGTTATGTTTATCATTATTCTTTTTGTTTTGTTTTTGTTTTTTGGAAAAAAACTAATAAAAAGATTTTAAAAGAAAGAAAGAAAGAAAAATTCTATAAGATTCGTCAGACATGATTTACCTTTCATAAATCCATGCTGACTTTGTCCAACGATTTCACCACTTTCCAAATGTGCTGTTATCCCATCTTTAATAACTGACTAGCATTTTCCCACTACCGATGTTAGACTAACTGGTCTGTAATTCCCCGTTTTCTCTCTCCCTCCCTTTTTAAAAAGTGGGGTTACATTAGTTACCTTCCAATCCTCAGGAACTGCTCAAGAATTTAAAGAGTTTTGAAAAATTATCACTAATGCTTCCACTATTTCTGGGGCTACTTCCTTAAGTACTCTGGGATGCAGCCTATCTGGCCCCGAGGGTTTATCGGCCTTTAATCCATTCAATTTACCCAACACCACTTCCGGCTAACCTGGATTTCACTTTGTTCCTCCATCTCATTTGACCCCCAGTCCCCTGTTATTTCTGGCAGATTATTTATGTCTTCCTTAGTGAAGACAGAACCAAAGTAGTTATTAAATTGGTCTGCCATGTCCTTGTTCCCCATGATCAATTCACCTGTTTCTGACTGCAAGGGGCCTATATTTGTTTTAACTATTTTTTTTCTCTTCACATATCTATAAAATCGTTTGCAGTCAGTTTTTGTTCCCTGCCAGTTTTCTTTCACAATCTATTTTCCCTTTCCTAATTAAGCCCTTTGTCCTCCTCTGCTGGACTGAATTTCTCCCAGTCCTCTGATAGGCTGCTTTTTCTGGCTAATTTGTATGCTTCATCTTTTGTTTTGATATTATCCCTGATTTCCCTTGTTATCCACGGATGCACGACCTTCCCCGATTTATTCTTTTGCCAAACTGGGATGAACAATTGTTGTAGTTCATCCATGCGGTCTTTAAATGCCTTCCATTGCATATCCACCGTCAACCCTTTAAGGATCAATTGCCAGTCTATCTTGGCCAATTCACGTCTCTTACCCTCAAAGTTACCTTTCTTTAAGTTCAGAACCCTTGTTTCTGAATTAACTATGTCACTCTCCATCCTAATGAAGAACTCAACCATATTATGGTCACTCTTGCCCAAGGGGCCATGCACAACAAGACTGCTAACTAACCCTTCCTCATTACTCAATACCCAGTCTAGAATAGCCAGCTCTCTCGTTGGTTCCTCTACATGTTGGTTTAGAAAACTATCCCGCATACATTCCAAGAGACCCTGTTCCTCAGCACCCCTGCCAATTTGATTCATGCAATCTATATGTAGATTGAAGTCACCCATTATAACTGTTTTACCTTTGTTGCATGCATTTCTAATTTTGTGTTTGATGCCATCCCCAACCACTACTACTGTTAGGTGGCCTGTACACCTCCCACTAGCGTTTTCTGCCCCTTAGTGTTTCGCAGCTTTACCCATATCGATTCCACATCCTCCAAGCTGATGTCCTTCCTTTCTATTGCGATAATCTCCTCTCTAACCAGCAACCCTACTCCACCTCCTTTTCCTTTCTATTTATCCTTCCTGAATATTGAATATCCCTGGATGTTCAGCTCCCAGCCTTGGTCACCCTGGAGCCATGTCTCCGTGATCCCAACTATATCATATTAATTAATAACTATCTGCACATTAAACTCATCCACCTTACTACGAATGCTCCTTGCATTGAAACACAAAGCCTTCAGTCTTGTTTTTACAACACTCTTACCCCTTATACAATTATGTTGAAAAGTGGCCCTTTTTGATTTTTGCCCTGGATATGTCTGCCTGCCACTTTTACTTTTCACCTTGCTACCTATTGCTTCTACACTCATTTTACACCCCTCTGTCTCTCTGCTCATGCTCCCATCCCCCTGTCACATTAGTTTAAATCCTCCCTGACAGCACTAGCAAAACACTCCCCCAAGGACATTGGTTCCATTCCAGCCCAGGTGCAGACCGTCCTGTTTGTACTGGTTGTACTGGTCCCACTTCCCCCTGAACTGGTTCCAATGCCCTAGAAATTTGAATCCCTCCCCCTTGCACCATTTTTCAAGCTACATATTCATCTGAAAAATCCTCCTATTTCTACTCCAACTAACACTTCTTAATATGGATGGAAGTTTGGAAGGTGCAATCTACACAAATAACTCATATATTTTGTACATTTGTATGCACTGCAGTCACTGTGCACCATTTGTGGAGAGAATAAATGTTGTAGTTGTGAGGTGACAGTCAAGCAGGTTGCATTGTTCTTTGAGTCATAAAGCAAGTCACCAGGCCCTTCGGCCCACCTTGCCCATGCTGACCAAGTTGCCCCATCTAAGCTGGTTCACTTTCCCTACATTTTGGACACATGCCTCTAAACTTTTCCTATCCACGTACCTGTCCAAAGATCTTTTAAATGTTACTATTGTACCTACCAACCTATTCTGGTAACCAATTTCATATACCGACCATCCTCTGTGTGAAAACATTGTCCCTGATATCCCTATTAAATCTTTCCCCTAAGTCCTCTGATTCTGGACTCACTTATCCTAAATAAAAGACTGCATTCACCTTATCAAGCCACCTGGTTCATTATATGTATCTCCCTATAGCGCAGGCCCTCGAGTCCAGACAAATTCCTTGCATTCTTTCTAAATGAATGACATCCGTCCTATAGCAGGGTGGCCAAAACTGAACATAATAGTCTCAATGCAGCCTCACCAACGTCTTGTATAACTGCAACATAACGTCCCAACTTCTATACTCAATAAACCGACTAATTAATGATTAAATGATCTGAAAAGGATCAGTTGAAGAGAAAGGATTCTCACCCAGAAAAAACAGAATGCAAATTCATTATAGGTGGTAGTTCAAAATAACGTTGGGCACAAAACCAAGATAGAAATTTTGGACCTCCAATAGTTTTCAATGTTAGAATGAAGGTCAAAAAACTAAAGAAGCATGCGACTCAGATAATACAATAATTATTGTTGTCAGAAATATTGAAAAAACCAAAGTAGAAGAAACTCAGAAGTCCAGGTGAGCACCTGAGCGCCTCCTAGATTAATATGAAGACAAGTTTGGAAACAGCTTCTTTTGAATGGAACCATGTGTAAAAACACATTAGAAAAAATAACATCTTTAAGGTTGTCTTAAAGTGTCTTAAACACAAATAATGCTAATTATGAAAGACTCAGACAATTTGACAGAAGGCGATTAGGACGTTAACAAATATGATTGGAAACGTGATTAACAGTTAAAGAAATAATGTAAAATTTATATTTAATAAACACTCCTTTGCAGAATTAGCAACTCCGCTGTAAAAATGGTACAATTATGGTTAAGCAGAGAAGTATGAGATCAAGTCAAGAGTCAAGAGTCAAGAGAGTTTTGTCATGTGTCCCAGATAGGACAATTAAATTCTTACTTGCTGCAGCACAACAGAATATGTAAACATAATACAAAACGGAACGAAAAAGTTCAATGTGTCTATAGACCATATATACACACAATAAATAAACAGATAAAATGCAATAATAATAATAGACTGTTATTGTTCAGAGCTTATTTGTTGTCGTGTTTAATAGCCTGATGGCTGTGGGAAAGAAGCTGTTCCTGAACCTGGTCGTTACAGTTTTCAGGCTCCTGTACCTTCTTCCCGATGGCAACGGTGAAATAAGTGTGTGGCCAGGATGGTGTGGGTCTTTGATGATGTTGGCCACCTTTTTGAGGCAGCGACTGCAATAGATCCCTTCGATGGTGGGGAGGTCAGAGCCGGTGATGGATTGGGCAGTGAACACAACTTTCTGCAGTCTTTTCCACTCCTGGACGTTCAAGTTGCCGTACCAGGCTATGATGCAGTCAGTCAGTAAGTTGTCTATTGTGCACCTGTAAAATTTTGAGAGAATCCTCATTGACATACCGACTCTCCGTCATCTTCTCAGGAAGTGGAGGCGCTGATATGCCTTTGTTATAATTGCATCAGTATGCTGGAACCAAGAAAGATCTTAGTAAATATGCACGCCCAGGAATTTGAAGTTTTTGACCCTTTTCATCATCGTCCCATTGATATAGACGGGATTGTGTGTCCCTATCCCGAATGCGAACGTGGCGTCGAAGGACGAGAAGCCGAAGCAGAGAAGTGGAATCCAAATAACCGAAAGGAAACCAAGCTGAAACGCCAAATATGCGAAAGTATACGAAGTCGAAACACCAACTAACCAAAAGAGTGGAAAGCCTAAAAGCAAACTCACCAAAAGGCCACTCTGCCAAAACGTCAACTCACCGAAAGGCTGCGTCATCTACAAGCCAACTCACAGAATGACCACTCTGCCGAAAAGTCAAATAACAGACATGACGTCACCGGGGGGGCCCATCACTGGCCTTTGGAGACGGGAGCGTGGGTGTCATTTTCCCACACAAGCCATAGGTGACTGGGCACTCTGAACCCGAGCACCAAGTTGTAAGCAGCCGAAGAAGCGCATCCCTCGGGACAGCCCCCACTCTCCCACGGCCACAGCCGCCCTCCGCCTCGTCTCCCCCGTGCGGCCGCACTGTGACGGGCTGTGTGTCAGCAACGCCAGGTGGAGCAGAGGTGTGGGGAGGGTGTGGCCATCGGGCCCCAACCCCCATACCAGGGTGGTTCACCACCCCCCCCCCCCCCCCCGACACCCACACTAGTGCATCACTGACCCGATGACAAGTGTGCATGCGAACAATGCACTGCCATATTCTGTAAACGTTTAACCGAAGATGACACCCATCCCTGGAGAGAAGGAATGGGTGATGTTTCGGATCACCCCTTCTGATGTCGGCCTCTGTGACTATGACCCCCGAATGGGGGCTCGGGATTAGTGTTCTCAGTGTAGATGGCATTCAAGCCCCCTGCCACAGTTGCTGAAACATCCATCTCATCCTCCAACTTTTGGAGCAGAAGACCCTTTTGGCCTTTTTGATGGCCTTACCAAGGTCGCATCTGGACTTCTTATAGACCTCTGCATCCCCAGACCTGAATGCCCGGGATCTGATCTTCAGAAGAATGCGGATCTCATGGCTCATCCAAAGCTTCTGGTTAGGAAACACTCGGAAGGTTTTGTTGGGATGCAGTCCTCCACACATTTCCTTATGAAGGCTGTAACGACTGTGGCATAGTCATTCAAGTCTGTTGCCGAGTCTTTGAACATTGCTCAGTCCACAGACTCCAAGCAGCCCTGGAGTTGTTCCTCTGCCTCCCCCCACCAGCTCTGTGCAGTTCTCACCTCTGGGGGTGCGCTTGTAGCTGCTTGTATGCAGGAAGAAGCAGCACCTACAGATGGTAGGGAGAGGGGGTCGAAGTCCCCTGTGCTTCAGTCTGACCTGAAATCCTGCCCGTCTGCCACGTTTCCGGACACAATGGAGGCCTCCCCGTTGTTTCCAGGTACTGTACCTGCTGTTGCTGAGAGTCTGCGCTGGAACGGGGATTCCCTTACAGTCGGCAACTCCAGCTCTGTTGCGATCGGGTTCCCTCACAGTCAGCAGTTCCAGCTCCGTTGCTCTTGGGAGATCCTGCCCGTCGGCTCCAGAGATCACCCCGGTGTTTCCAGGTACAGTACCTGTGATCCTCAGCCGGGTCGGGTATTCGCCAGCGATCGAGGGATGGCTTATAGTCGGGGGGCTCCCACAGCTGCGAGAGATCGCAATATCGCTAGTGCCTTCAAGTGCAGTTTGTCCGATACGGCGCTGATTTATGCCGTTTCTCTGATCCAGGGGAGTTGTGTGAAACTATAATTGATTCTCTGCTATCGAGCTGCTGGCAAAATGCCACAGGCAGGCGCCATCTTTAAATTCAAAGAACCTTATTTTAATTTGGCAATATTAACAGCAAGGATCCAAAGATAAGGAAATTGATAGAATGAGAAAATTAGCCAAAATGTATAGAAATTAATTGAAGAATTTTAGCAAATAGCACAAAAATATCAATGAAGAATGCGTCCCTTAGAAATAAGGGATACTATGATAGAGATAGAATAAATGGTAGAAATATGTTAAGCAAATATTTTTAATACTCTTATTGGTAGAAAACACAAAGACCATGCTGAAAACAGAAGGTAAATCAATATTCCGACCAGAATAAGGAACTTAAGATAGAGCAATGACTGACATGTAGAAGCCTTAAATCTTATAATCTATATTGTTACACATGTTTTGCACTGACTCTCTTCATCCATTTGAAATGCATTACCACATACTTTAACACATTGAATTATTCGCTAAACATCTATCCATTGCATCAACTTATAATTTCTTAATATTTACCAAAGATCAAGTTTATCGTCATTGGCAAACTTCAAAATTATACCACTGCAGTTTCTGGCAACTTAATTCAAATAACAGTGTATAGCATAGGTAGAGTGCAACCTACAATAACTCTTCTCTGCATTAGCTGATCTCCACTTATTACTGTGATTATAGGTGAGAAAAACAAAATCATTTGTCATCCACCATCATTTGTTATATTATACTTCTTTATAGTTGACTCGGTTCAATGACAATATATTCTTTTCAGACTCTATTGAAATATGTCCCTTTAACCAGCCTAATATTTCTTTGCTTGGTTCTATCTTTTTTCTTTAAAACAGATTGTATTTGGAATGATTTTCTATGTTGAAGTCATTTTATGATTTGCTAATGAACAAAAGGTGAAAAAGAATGATTGGAGTTATTGATATAAAAAGGGAATAGGTAGTGAGGTGACACCACACAGGTTATCTTCTCATAACTAACCTCAGATTCATCTACATAGAAACATAGAAATTAGTGCAGGAGTAGGCCACACCACACAGGTTCGAGCCTCACCGCCATTCAATAACTAATCCTCACATTCATCCTTCTCTCTCCATACCTTCCTTTCAAAAACTGGCCTCAACTACCCTCTGTGGCACGAGATTCACCACTCTCTGTGTGAAAAATGTTCTTCTCATCTCGTTTTAAAGGATTTCCCCTTTATCCTTAAGCTGTGACCCCTTCCTGGACTACAATCTTCCTGCATCTAGCCTGTCCAACCCTTAAGAATTTTGTATAAGATCCCCCTTCAATTCTTCTAAATTCTAGAGAGTTATAAACATTATTGTAAACTGAATTGTTCATTCTGCGGGGGTTTTCTCCACAGATGCTCCCAGCATATGTTCAGAATTTCTAATAAGATTTTTTTAGAGAGTATAAACCAAGTCTATCCACTTTAGCTTTCCCAGCAACTATACTCCCTCTATTTTCCTTCTTTTGATACTCATTGGTCTCACCAAGACCCTCAACTGCTAGAACCTCTCTGCTCCTATAAAATCCTTTACAATGAAAGCTTCAGCACTGCCTCCACCTGCATGCCTACCTTCAATGACTGGTCCTTGAACCCAGGTTCAGCTAATCTGGCCAGTTATTGAACTGTTCATTCTGTTTTTCAGATGCTTTATTTAGAAGTAAAGTTTTTTTTACACTTTAGCTTTCCAGCAACTATACAATTTTACTTTTGATACTCATTTACACATCAACTATGTTTAAAAAAGTTACCTTCAGCACCTCCAGTGTCTTCAATTCCTTTAACTTCAGTAATTGGAGTGACTGTTGTTGTTTCAGATTCTTTTTTAGAAGTAAGTTCACCTGCATCTTTCTGGACTTTAGTTTCCAGCTCGGTTTCCTTTTTCTGTCGGTCAACATCATCCTTTTCTTTCTGTTTTCGAAGTTTAGCTTTTTCCTCCTCACGCTTCTTACGTTCTCTTTCTTTCTTTTCTGCTTTTTTTTGGGCAGCTGTTTTTAGTTTAAATGTGGAGTCACCCGCATCTTCCTCATCGCTTTCACCTTTCTTGATTTTACTTTCTTGATTTTTGTTTTTCTTCTTGTTTTGAGGAAACTCTTCAGGTTCTTCATCACTGTCATCGAGTGAATCTTCTTGATTCTTTTCAACTTCCTCACTTTCTGAAATTTCGACCTTTTGCAGAGGTCTCTGGTTCTTCCTAGAAGTCTGTTCAGCTAATTCATCGTCGTCTGAGTCGTCAGATTTCTGCTTCTGACCTCTGGCTTTTGGTAATCCCATCTCTTCATGTTCAACTTCATCATCATCAAAACTAGATTTTTGGCTTTTCAAAGGCTTTTTCTTCTTCTCTTTTTTATTTACTAGTTCAGGTTCATTATCGTTTTCTTCCTTCTGTTAAAATAAAAGATGTTTGAACGAAATCAATACAAAAATTACTTCATTCCGGATAGGAAGTTAAAAACGACACTTGGCACTATCTGACATAACTTATTTGATCAAACTGCTGGGGAGAGGGGCATAGTTACACTGCTGTTCAAGCATACGCTTTACAATTAAGTTATGGTTGAAATGTTATTTGCCGTAAAATTAATCTTATTACTTCACCAGGATGTAATTTGCAAATCAAATGCTTTAAAAAAAAAAAAAGAAAAATATTAATAAGTTTTAAACCAACCTCAACTTGGGGAGGGGGCGGGAAGAACAATTTTGAAGCAACACTAAGATAAATAAAGCCCCATTTATAACTGAAAATCAAAAATAAAACGGAATGTGCCGGATATGCAAAATAATAAATGCAGGAAACACTCGGCAGATTAGACATCAGGATAGATTAACAGAGTTAATATTTCAAATCAAAGATCCTTTGTCACATGTGGCAAAGAGCGGAAAAAAAAATTAATTTTAAGGTGTAGGTAGAATGGGGTGGGTGATGAAGGATGTATGAGGAATAGGGATTTCTAATTCAGCAAGGCCAGGTCTGTCACACAGAAAAGTAGCAGTTATGCAGTTGTGTGCAAATATGTAAATGTGTATACAAAATGTAGATAAGCTCTTAAAAGCATGATGCATTTCAGCACAAATTACACATCAAGGTTTTGTATGTGCTCCTCTGAAATTATGGATCTGTAGTAAAAAGAAAATGTGGTTTACCTTGATCCCCCTTTTATCCCCACCAAAGCTGCATATTTTCAGACTATAGCATGACCTCCTATGGTAGTCTTCCAGTTTGGTTAGAAGGTGACAATGATGGAAATGGGTAAATATATGGCAAAGAAAAGTTTGCAAGGCCATGGAGAAAGGGCATAGAGTTCACAACTAATGAGTTCCTCTAGTACACAGTTGGAGCAGACACAATGGGCTGAATAGCCTCAATCTGTGCTACAACCATCCTATGATTCAATGATTCCAAGTTGTTCTCTGCGCACAGGGCCTGTACAACACACTCCTCATAGATTAGTTATCCTGAAAGAAAAACAAGCCGTGGAAATAAAATGCTTATTTTGGGCCACAATTCAAGATAGGGGATGGGATCTGTGCTAACCAGGCACCTTCAACTGCCTTGCAGTTTCTGGTGAAATGTTACAGTTCATGTAATGTAATTGCATCGTATTGCTACGTAGAGGAAGCTGGTATTTTATCCCAGCAACAACAAAAGAATGGCAATGTATTTCCAAAATCTATAACTGGTGCACCTTGGAGATTAGCTTGAAGATTGAAGAACTCCCAAATGCTTGCTGCCATGTCAAGAGGTCAGTAGGGTTCAAAAGTTTGAACGTTGTAATTGAAGATTTGGCACGGCACTGGTGTTCCTCCTACATGCCAGCCAACTATAAACATGGTGCACCAGTTGTGGTAATAAGGTAGTTATTTTGCTATGGATAGTTTTAACATTTTGACCTACTCCTTCTTACAGAACTGGAAATTGGCAACTGCATGGTAGACATGTCATTTTTTTGTGTGTAATTTTCCAAAACAAAATTAAGTGTAATTTAGTCACATATTTTTATAGTAATTCTGTATTCTGAAAAAACTGGAAATATCCACATCAGAGAACTAAACATTTACTTTTGCTGATGATTTAGCTGCATCTTTATGATCCTTTTTCCCATGGCTCTCTAGTGACATATCTTCAAGTTCCTTCAGAATATCATCTTCCCTGGAATTTGAGAAGAAAAAGGAAAACCAAGTTTTTTCTATTAATGTGAAATCAATCTCAAAAAATACTAAATACAAATGAAAACACAAATTAATATTTACTCAAATTCTTTCTTTTTCTTCTTTTTGCCTCCAGCCTTGGGTTTAGGTGCTCCTGCTCCCTCAATCTCTGCTGCTAAAGCATCAATGTCAATGTCATCTTTGGCACTGAGAATAAAAGGATACAAACTAAAAATGTTGATATTGTTCTTGGCACTACACCTCAGGAAACATACAATGACGGTACACGAGTACAACACAGGCTCCACAGGGCTAAAACAAAAAGCAAGATATTGGAACTAATCCCACTGCTTAAGGTGATATTCAGAGTTTTTTTTAATTGCAAAGGATTTTGAAAAAGCAAATAGGGAAATATATTTGCTTCTGGGCAGGCAGCATTGCTACAGTCAACAATTTAAAACTCTCCCAATAAGGGTAGAGGTTTAAAAAATTCTACCCCAAGTAAAGTCAATAATAATGATAATAATACATTTTATTTATGGGCGCCTTTCAAGAGTCTCAAGGACACCTTACAAAAATTTAGCAAGTAGAGGAAAAACATGCAAGCGGAATGAAATAAATAGTAGAGACATGACTAGTACACAAATTAAAGCCAGAATTCAATTCAAAACACAATATGAGGCAATTCAAGCACAGATGAAAAGGGAGGGGGACGTGGGGCTAAGGATAGGCAGAGGTGAAGTGATGGGTCTTGAGGCAGGACTGGAAGATGGTGAGGGACACGAAATTGCGGGTCAGTTGGGGGAGGGAGTTCCAGAGCCTGGGAGCTGCCCTGGAGAAGGCTCTGTCCACAAAACTGCGGAGGTTGGACGTGATGAGGGGAGATTGAGGGGGGATCTTATAAAAACTTACAAAATTCTTAAGGGTCACAGCTTAAGGATAGAGGGAAAATCCTTAAGGACCGAGATGAGTCAATGAGTTATATGGCATGGAAACAAGCCCTTCGGCTCAACTAGCCCATGCTGGTTAAGATACCCCATCTTCACTGGGCCCACCTGTCCGTGTTTGGCTCATATTCCTCTCAATGTTTCCTTTCCATGTACCTGTCCAAATGCCTTTTAAATGTTACTATTTAATGGCCCCGTCCCCCTAGGCAATATTCCACCACTGACCCATAGCCCCAACTACGCAGACGCGGCTGATGGGTTCCCGTTGTGACGCCAGAGATGCCCGTTGTGACGCGAGTCACGGCAACCCTCCCCAACTGTGCAGGCGCGGCCGGCATGTGGGAGCGCGACTGCGACATTTTTAAAGTTTAAAATGGCAATATGGCAAAAGTCCTGACACTCCTGGGATGTCAGGACTTTCGTATGAGGAAAGACTGGATAGACTCGGCTTGTACTCGCTAGAATTTAGGAGATTGGGGGGGGGGGGATCTTATAGAAACTTACAAAATTCTTAAGGGATTGGACAGGCTAGATGCAGGAAGATTGTTCCCGATGTTGGGGAAGTCCAGGACAAAGGGTCACAGCTTAAGGATAGAGGGGAAATCCTTTAGGACCGAGATGAGAAGAACTTTTTTCACACAGAGAGTGGTGAATCTCTGGAACTCTCTGCCACAGAGGGTAGTTGAGGCCAGTTCCTTGGCTATATTTAAGAGGGAGTTAGATGGGGCCCTTGTGGCTAAAGGGATCAGGGGGTATGGAGAGAAGGCAGGTACGGGATACTGAGTTGGATGATTAGCCATGATCATATTGAATGGCGGTGCAGGCTCGAAGGGCCGAATGGCCTACTCCTGCACCTATTTTCTATGTTTCTAATAACCTGTAAAATATAAGATCAATGTGAACGCATCTCACTCTCCAGTCCCATATTCCCCTCCTCCATTATCCTCCCTCTCTCCACCAACCCTCCTCTCACCCACTCCCTCCCCGCCTCCCTCTTCTCCATTACCTCGCCACCCCACTTCCTACCCTATCCTCCTCCATTCCCTCATCCCCCAGCAGTTCCTCCCCTCTTCTGCACTATCCCTCTCCTCCTACCCTCCCCCACTCTCTCCAACCTCTCCCTCCCTCCCTCTCCCCTCAGTCTCTCCCTCCCTCCTTCCATAACACTCCCTACCCCCTCCTCTCCCTCTATCCCCCCTCCTCCCCCAGACCTCACCCCTATCCCATCCCCTCACACTCCCTCCTCACCTCCCCCACTGACCTTCTCTCCCTCTATCCCCCACTTTCTACCTCCCTCATTCTCCTCTCCTCTCCCTCCTCACCTCCCCAGGATCTCGATGTAAACCACTGCCGGCCCCGTTTTCTCCACCATGTCGGCGATTAAGTTGTGCTTGAGGCAGAGGTTGTCGGGGGGGAAGGGCTGAGCCGGGGAGGGGGAGGCCGAGTCTGCGGCCTAGTCCTTGCACCGGGTCCCGCTCCTCTCCCTCCCCAAGGGCCTGGAGCAGCAGTGTCGCCACCCCAAGACCTAGCCCCAGCCTCAGTCATTTCAAATCCTTGAAGTTGTACTCGAGGCGAGGGGTGTCTGGGGTGACGGGCCGAGCAGCCTGGAGCCGGGGGAGCGAGAGGCCGAGGCTATGGCCTAGTCCTTGCCCCGGGTCCCGCTCCTCGCCCTCCCCCTGCAGCAGCAGTGCCGCCACCCCCAGACTCAGCGCCGCAATAATTTCAAATCCCGCAAGCGAGGATACTAGGCCCACTACGAATGCGCGGGGAGACTTTCAGTTTTTTTCAAATGAAACCTCCCCCCTATCCCAATCCCCAAAATGAAAATAGCTATGTTTTTTTAATGAAACCTCCATCCATCCCAACCCCCCACAATGAAAACTGTGATTTTTCTTTAATATAACCTAAACACAATGTTAGTTGTTAATGAAAATTCTTCCAATTTGATTAAAACGTTTTGAAAATAGCGATTTTTTTCATGTAAATGAGATTCAGGATTCCATTGTGCCGTCATTGGCTGACGGGCAGGGCAAGTGGAAAAGTGGTTTCAATATAATATCAATGTAGCATCAAACCAAACAAAACTTGCTACAGCACATCACAGCAAGTTGGTGAGTAGAGTGGGCCAAAAATTGTAGCGCTATTGTGTACCATTTTGGTAGGGTTTTGGGATATCACATCCATGCACGCACGCATAAAAAACAAACAAAATGAGAGTTTTAGTAATATACTAGACTAAGTGGGACCCGTTTGGTCCCAGCATCACACGGGCTAATCTCCCAACCCAGTATTCTACCTCTCCACCAATTACAATATTGCTGGCTAGTGGGGGGGGGGGGGGGGGGGGGGCTTCTGGAGCGCTAGTATGGGTGTTGTGGGCTGAAGGGACTGATTTCCAGAGGGCTAGTATGGGTGTTGTGGGCCGAATGGATTCTTGGGCTGGCAGCTCAGTCACTCAAGCGTGTTGTGCTGGCAGCTCTCACGGTTGGTGGACTGGCAGTTGACTCACGGCTATTCCTATAAATTCCATTTCGAGCAGGGTGCAGGGCCACTAAAGACAGCGAGTCGTGACCTCTCCCTCCTCCATCTTGCAGAGACTGACCGACGCCCACACTTCTGGGTTTTATAGTCCCTCCTACCAGAAGGGGTGTGGCCTTCATGGCGTGATTAACAGGAGAGAGAATCTCAACATTTTTTAAACACTAATAACTCTTTTAATTTTCATCGATGGGAAAAATCCTCGGCACCTGATGAGCGTAAGATGGCCAAAAATCACAGCCGCACGTGGTAGCGTTTTTTCTAAAATCAATATAAAGCGCAAAGAGGAAGTGGTCAAGATTAGACTTTTAATCATATAGTAGGCAAGGCGACTTCAATTAGACAAGGCGACTTCAATTAGGCAAAGCGACTTCAATTAGGCAACACAGCTTTAGCATTTCCAAACCAAAGGCAACACAGCTTTAGCATTTCCAAACCAAAGGCAATGCAGCTTTAGCATTTCCAAACTATATTTTCAAAACACATTAAGGGCACTGACGTCAGTAAAACCACTCAGTTTAGTAGACATGTGTTCAGTTTTATTCACAGCTCAGACTGAGAGACGTGACCTTCTCGCTTCCCCCATCTTGCAGAGACTGACTAAGGCACTCAACACTTCCGGGTTTCATAGTCCCTCCGGAAGGAGAGTGGCCTTCAGGAGAGAGAATCGCAACATTTTTTAAACACTAATAACTCTTTTATTTTTCATCAATGGAAAAAATCCTCTTGTCCTGCGCAGCGGACGGGGATCTCCGAGTAAGATGGCCAAAAATCACAGCCGTAAGTGGCAACGTTTTTTCTAAAATCAATATACAGAACAACAGGAAGTGGTCAAGATCAGACTTTTAGTAATATAGAGATAGATACACGACCAAGTTGGACCCGTTGGGTCCCTGTCACACGGGAGGGCTGGTCCCCAAACGCAATATTCCACCACTCACTCATAGGCCCCAACTGCACAGACGTGGCTGATGGGTTCCTGTTGTGACGCCAGAGATCCCCGTTGTGATGCGAGTCACGGCCCCCTCCTCAACTGCACCTCGTCATCCCTCTTCCTATCCCCCAACCTCCTCCATTCCTACCCCTAGCCTCCTCTCATCCCCAGCACTGCCTCCCCTCCTCTTGACCCTCACTCTTCTTTCCCCTCTATACCATCAGTCTTCTCCTACCATCAGTTACTCCCTCCATAATCCCTCTCCCCTCCATACCCCCCTCCTCTCCTTCTATCTCCCTGCTCCCCTATGATTCTGAGGGGTTTCTGTTGTGACGCCAGAGATTCCCGTTGTGACACAAATCATGGCAACCCTCCCCAACTGCACCTTGCCATCCCTCTTCCTACCCATCCTCCTCCATTCCCGCTTTATCCCCAACACTCCACCCCCCTCCTCTTCACCATCCCTCTTCTCCTCCTCTCCTCTTCCACTAACTCCCTCACCTCTCCCTTTTCTGTGGAATTCCTGTGGAATTCTCTGCCACAGAAGGTAGTTGAGGCCAGTTCATTGGATATATTTAAGAGGGAGTTAGATGTGGCCCTTGTGGAGAGAAGGCAGGTACAGGATACTGAGTTGGATGATCAGCCATGATCATATTGAATGGCGGTGCAGGCTTGAAGGGCAAAATGGCCTACTCCTGCACCTATTTTCTATGTTTCCCCCTCCTCTCAGTCTCTCCCTCCCTAACCCCTCTCCCCTCCCTACCCACCTCCTCTCCCTCTATCTCTCTGCTCCCACACTCCTCACCTCTCCCCTATCCCGCTCCCCCACTCCTCACCTCTCCCCAATCGCACTCCCCCACTACACACAATGTTTAAATAACAATTCTCCTCCTCCCCTCACCCACTCCCTCCCTCTCCTTATAACAATATAATAAATCTCTCATTGCACTGGGTGGAACATTGTTGATGTACAGTTTATGTAAATGAGATCCTATTGTGAGGTTATACGCTGCTAACTGCCTGTGCAGATGAAAGATTTTTTTCTAAAGTGGGGTTTTGTTAAATTAAAAATGTGAATAACTTGTAAAAAAAAAAAACACATCAATCCCAACAAAACTTGATACATGACACCACAGGACAATGGTGAGTAAGGAGGTCCAAAAATTGTAGCGCTATCGTGTACCGTTTTGGCGTAGTTTAGGGCATGAATCACGCACGCACACTCACAAACAAACAAGATAAGAGATGCAGACTCCTGTATCATGATTAAAATGTTGCTCTAACATAGAAACACTGACTGATATTGAAATGCGAGTAGGTCAGTCACACAACCCTGTCAAAAGCCTAACATCTCATCTGTATTTTAACAACCCGTATTTCCCGGCATTGAAGACGCTATTTTTTACCCAAAAATAAAGCACAAAAATTTACCTGTGTCTTGGAGGTCAAAGGTTAGGTTGTGAGCCAAGAAAGATAGACTTGGCTATCCCTCCGTACAGCAACATCAAGAACTATGTTGTTGTACTGGGGGTTAGCCAAGTCGATCCCTCATTGCTGGCAGCTGATGGAAAGCGGCTGTAAAGTGGGAAGTGGCTGTAAAAGGACAGTGCCGCTGCTGGGGGGTCGGGGGGGGGGGGGGGGGGGGGAGAAAGAGTTCCTTTCACAGAGTGTGGGGAGTCTGGCACGGGTCAGCACAGGCAGGAGCGCTGAGGAGTGGGTTGGGGATAATGCCAGCGACTCAGTCACTCACCGCTGTACTCCGGGCACGGAGCCACTGCATTGTGGCTGGGGAGGGAAGTAGCTCGGGTAGCTACGAGCAGCCGGACAGCGGAACCGGCTGCCACCTCAGCGCCTTCTGCCGGCCCGCTCACCTCTGGCAGTGCTCTCCATCTAAACACCTCTTTCCTGCCACTCATTGGCCTTGCTGATGTCAGCCGCTTCCCGCAAATTCTTAAATTCGACTGCCGCTGGAAGCAGGACATGGCCTCACTTGCTGCGCTGAGTGACACTGCATGGCATTCACTGCCCGGTATGTGTCTTTCAAGAGCAAAGATCATAGAGCGGAGCGGGTCAGCGGGCGATAGATAACAGGACAGCGGGCGGTGGAGCTTACTCCTGTGTCAGCGCGAGTAACCTCAATTGGTCTCTTGAACTGGTATTGTCATTCAATAAGATCACAACTGATTCAACTTGTCCCGATGTGCTCCCGTTTTTCTCACCATCTCTCTGCCTGCCGTCACCCTCCACCCCTTGCCCATTCAGTATGGAGCAGATCTGGAAGTCATGGGCAAATTGAATTGTCACCGCCCTTATTATTTATTTATTTATTTATTTATTTAGCCATCTGTCTATTTATTTATTTATTTATTTATTGGTTTGTTTGTTTGTTTGTTTATTTGAGCGTGAGAAATTCTATGTCCGCCAGCCTTTTTTCAAAATTCAGCAACTCAAAATGGGGGTGCTTCTTCGACGCAAATGCATCTTCATTGCCGGGAAATACAGTATATATCCTTCTTTTATTCTATAATGCTGAACATATTATCAAATGAAAATCTTTCAAATTCGTGAAATTGACAGTCTCCACAGTATTTTGTTATTGTGAGTGCTTTTATGACCTTTTATTCCCAGTTTACTCCAAGTGTGGTCTTCCAATGTTTTGTTCAACTGTAACATGACGTCCCACTATTTTATTCAATGCCACAGGCAAAGACAACCATATTATACATTTTCTTCACACTCTTTCTACTTGTGTTGTCATTTTCAGGCAACTATGTACTTGTACCTCTAGGTCTCTCTGCTCACTAACACTCTCCAATACGGTGTAATTCACCTATATATGTCCTGTCCTGGTTTAACTTCCCCAAATATAACATTTCACACTTGTCAGAGTTAAATTCTATCTGCCACTCCCCTGTCCACTTTTCCATTTGATCCAGATTCTCTAGTAACCTCAGACAACCTCTTCACAGTCCACTATACCACCAATGTTGGTGTCATCTGATAACCTTTTGAAGAGGTCATCAAGAGGATTGATGAGGGCACGGTAGTGGACATTGTCTATATGGACTTCATCAAGGCCTTTGATAAAGTAGTCTGGAACGTCAGAGCACATGGAATCCAAGGTCAGCTGGGCAATTAGATTCAAAATTAGCTTGGATGAAGGAGTCAAGGGATTGTTTTTCTGATAGGAGGCTTGTGACCGGTGACATGCCTCAGGGTCTCATTGTTAACATTGTCAATAAATTTACAGATACCAAAATTGGTGGTATAGTGGGCATGTGAGAAAGGATATCTAAGTTTACAACAGGATAAACAAACAAACAAACAAACAAACAAATAAATAAATAGACAGATGACTAGACAAATAAATAAACAGGTGTGAGGCAATGCATTTTGGTATGTCAAACCAGAGCAGAACTTGCATATTAAAAGGTAGAGCCCTGAAGAACATTGCCGATCAAAGAGATCTTGGGAGTGCATGTGCATGATTCCCTAAAAGTGTTGAATCAGGTGGACAGTGTGGTGAAGAAAGCATCTGGCATGCTTCGTTTGTTAGGAAAGATATGGAGTACAAAAGTTGGCACATCATAATGCAGCTGTATATGTTGTTAGTGAGAGCATGCTTGGAACACTGCGTGCAGTTCTGGTCGTCCAGCTACAGGAACTATATCATTAAATTGGAAAGGGTGCAGATAAGAATCACCAGGATGTGACCTGGGCTTGCAGGTTTGAGTTATAGGGAGAGGTTAGAAAGGTTGGAGCCTTTTACTTTGGATCATAGGAGGCTGAGGGGTGACCTTATTGTAGTGCATAACTAATTACTGACTGGTTGCATCACATCCTGGTACAGTAACTCGAACTCCAAGGAAGGAAGAAGGTTGCAGACATTGGTGGACATTGCCTGGTCAACATGGGTATTCACCGGTCCACAATCAAAGGGATCTACATAAATATTAAAGACCCACATCATTCTGGCTATGCTCACATCTCGCAGCTACCATTGGGAACATGGTACAGGAGCCTGAAAATCTTTACCTCGATGTTCAAAAACAGTTTGTTCCCATTAACCATCACATTCTTGACCTACCCTGTAGAATCCTAACTACAATCATACCTCAGTGCCAAACTACTATGGACTTTGTACTAAAAATACACTTTGGCTTGGACTATTAGTGTCTGGTTTGCCATGATAATTTATTGTATATAATTTTATGTTCCTGTGTTTAATGTGCCTGTAAAACTGCAGCAAATAAGAATTTCAGAGTCCCAATCCATGCGACATTTAAACATACTTAACTCTCTGGACATTTGAGATCAGTGATCTTTTGATATCACTTCAGGGGTCCTACTCTCTCCCGAACTACTATTTTGTTCTTAATATACCTCAAGAATCTTTTAGGATTCTCCTTCACCTCATCTTCCAGAGATATCTCAAGTCCTCTTTTTGCCTTTCTAATTTCCTTCATAAGTGTATGCCTTCATTTCTTATTATTTGTTTAATCCATTTATGGGACAGAAGCAGTTTTAGCATGTAGTACCCATCCTCCAAAGTTCAAAAAATGAAAACCTTGGTAGATCATCTCAGATGGCAGATAACCAGCCATATTACAGTAAGTTTATTGTTGCATCCAGGCCAAAATGGATGACAAATTTCAATCCAGAAAGGATTTTTACAACAATTCGAACAGTATTATAGCCCATCATTACTGAACTTGGTGTTTTACTCCAACTTATTTGTTAAGCAAATTTAGGTTCCCCAGCTGCAACTGTGGGGTCTTGATCCGTGTTTTTTGATCAATCTATCCAAGCTGCCAGCTTATCAATCTATGAATTTAACATAATTCTATTAATGTAAAAGTTAATAAGTTATCTTGCAGCTTTTTAAAAAAAAGTTTTAAATTCTGAGAAGCATAGATAGGGTAATCAGTCAGTCAATTTTCTTGGATGGAAATGTCAAATACTAGACCCCAGTGATTTCAGGGGCGGGGGCAGGGGAGGTGGGGGGGGGGGGGGGGGGGGGGGGGGGGGGGGGAAAGAAAATTTGAAAGGCAAATTTTGTTTTTACAGAGAGTAGTATTTGCCTGGAATGTGCTGTCTCAAGGAGGTGGTGAAACTAGATACAATAGCAATGTTTTAGAGGCATTTAAACAGACATGAACAGACAGAATAGAGGGGTATAGATTATGTGCAGGCACATAAGATTATTTAAATTGGAATCATGATCAGTGCAGACATGGTAGATGTAGGAGACTGTTCCTGTGCTGCACTGTTCTGTATTAACTTCAATTTTGAGTGAGGTTGCTTGCATATTTCTGCTGTTCTTTAATTTAGCAAATGCGAATTTGGGAACCACATCGCTACTTCATTGTTGATATTTCTGCTCCATAAATCAGATTAAAAATAAAACGCAGGAGACCATTCAAGACCATGCTAACCAAATACAGAGCAATTTAGTTTCCGCTCACTTCCTTCCTTTCATTCATTCATTCCAACTGCTTCCTCAACTGCTTGCCCTGAAATTTTAAATTGTGTTGTGTTTCTACCATCCCACTCTTTCAGGCAGAGCTGCACATGATTCTCACTCACCATGAAAAGTACTTTTGCTTCAACATCCATCTAATACTTCCACTAATTATTCAGTTTAGTCTATTCCGAGGTAGTGAAAAGCTTTTATAGAGTGCTAACCATTCAGCAGAAAGACAAAACATGATTACAATTGAGCCCTTTACAGTGGATAGGTACATGATAAGGGAATAACGTTTAGGGCAAGGTAAAGCCAGTAAAGTCTTTTTAAGGTTAGTCTGAGGGTCACCAATGAGGTAGATAGTACTTCAGCACTGCTCTCTGGTTGTGGTAGGTTGATTCAGTTGCCTGGTAACAGCTGGGAAGAAACTGTCTCCGAATCTGGAGGGAGAGGGCAGGGTGCAACGTTCTTGATTATGCTGCTGGCCTTACCGAGGCAGCGCGAGGTATAAATGGAGTCAATAGAAGGGAGGTTGTTTGTGAGGTGGTCTGGGTTGCATCCACAAGTCGCTACAATTTCTTGCGGTCTTGAATGAAGCTGTTCCCAAATCAAGCTGTGGTGCATCCTGATAAAATGCTTTTTGTGTATGCTTCCTATTTACTGACCTCAGCAAAGGTGAAATAAGTTATTTACGATTACGGTATCCGAGTCTCTCAACTTTATATACCTCATCAAATATCTCTTCAGCCTCCTATTCCGAAAGATACATAGCCTGGACATTATCTAATCTTGTTGCAATTCTCTGGCCCTGACATTCTACATTTATGGCAACCAAAAGCAAGAGCAATACAAGAGAGATAGCCAGCCTAATGTTTTACATAATTCTAGCATGATCCCCCTCCTGCTTTTGTACTCCACGCCTCGTCCAATAAATACACGTTTCCTGTATGCCATCTCAACCACTATTTGTCCTGACACCTTCAATGACCCAAGGACTATTGACCAGTGGCACTAATGTCTGTGGTGATGAAGTGCTTTGAGAGGTTGATTATGGCACATATCAATTCCTATCTCGACAAGAACCTCAACCCACTGCAGTTTGCTTCCCGCAACACCAGATCAACGGTGGATGCGATCTCACTGGCTCTCCACTCCGCTCTGGACCATTTGGACAACAAAAACTCATATGTCAGGCTGTTATTCATTGACTACAGCTCGACATTTAATACCATCATCCCCTCCAAGCTGGTTAGCAAGCTCTCAGATCTGGGTCTCTGCGCATCCCTCTGTAAATGGATCCTCAACTTCCTCATCCACAGACCACAGCCTGTCTATATTGGTGGAGATGTATCATCCTCGATAACAATCAGCATGGGAGCACCTCAAGGCTGCGTGCTCAGCCATCTGCTTTACTCACTCTATACTCATGACTGTAGTCGGACATAGTGCGCACTCCATCATCAAGTTCGCCGACGTCACCACTGTTGTGGGACGAATCACTGATGGTGACGAGTCAGAGTATAGAAGTGAGATCAACCGATTGACCAAATGATGCCAGCACAATAACCTAGCTCTCAACACCAGCAAAACCAAGGAACGGATTGTGGACTTTGGAAGGGGTAGGATAGGGACCAACAATCCCGTTTATATCAACGGGACGATGGTGGTAAGGGTCAACAACTTCAAATTCCTGGGCGTGCATATTTCTGAAGATCTTTCCTGGTCCCAGCACAATGATGCAATTATAAAGAAAGCACATCAGCGCCTCTACTTCCTGAGAAGATTACGGAGAGTCAGTATGTCAAAGAGGACTCTCTCGAACTTCTACAGGTGCACAGTAGAGAGCATCCTGACTGGTTGCATCATGGCTTGATTCGGCAACTTGAGCGTCCAGGAGCCGAAAAGAATAGAGAAAGTTGTGACCACTGCCCAATCCATCATCGACTCTGACCTCCCCATCATCGAACGGATCTATCGCAGTCGCTGCCTCAAAAAGGCTGCCAACATCATCAAGGACCCACACCATCCTGGCCACACACTCATCTCTCCGCTGCCATCAGGTAGAAGGTACAGGAGCCTGAAATCTGGTACATCCAGGTTCAGGAACACCTTCTTCCCCACAGTCATCAGGCTATTAAACTCACCATCAAACAAACTCTGAACTATAACAGCCTATTGCACGTTACCTGTTTATTTATGTTATATATATATATATATATATATATATATTTTTTTTAATATATCACACATAAATGTATATATATGGTCTTTGCTATATAGACACACTGAACTGTTCTGTATTTATGCTTACAATATTCTGTTGTGCTGCAGCAAGCAAGAATTTCACTGTCCTATCTGGGACACATGACAATAAACTCTCTGGACTTATCTTGACTTGCACTCTATGATTTGGGATCCTAATATTTATCATGTATTCTCTTGCTAGTTTGTCCTCCCTAAAACATTACCTCAAAATCTCTGCATTGAATGTACACTTGCCACTTTTATGCATAGATAACCAGTCAAGTAGTATATCCTTTATCCCAGAATTTCTGTCCTTATTGCCAGATTCGGACCATCAGCAAATATTTTAACTATAGTGCCAAAATACTAGTCAAAATCATTTACATATTCACCCAGAGGAATTCTCTGTGTAGGAAAAAACTGCAGATGCTGGTTTAAATCAAAGGTAGACTCAAAATGCTGGAATAACTCAGCGGGACAGGCAGCATCCCTGGAGAGAAGGAATGGGTGATGTTTCGCTGAAGAAGGGTCTCGACCTGAAACGTCATCCATTCCTTCTCTCCAGAGATGCTGCCTGCCCCGCTGAGTTACTCCAACATTTTGTATCTATCTTTAGAATTCTCAACATGGAGTTCTGTGGGGGATCACCGAGTATATTTAAAACAGATCAATAGCTCTTCAGATAGAGGGAGCTAAAAAACAAAATACAAGCAATGACCTGGCACAAGAGGTCAATTCCTGCTTGTATTTCCAGGGCTCAAAAAAGTAGGAAATCTGGTATTGAGCCCAATGAAATTCCAGTCACAAAAATGGTTTTGACTCCTGACAAATGTTGACATTGACACTGAGCTGTTTAAAAAAATATTTTTCCCTTAGATCTCTCGCACTTTTAATTTTGTCAGACGCATTAACATCAAATGCACTATCTTCATTGGCATTCCTTGTTCGCACCTCAAAAAAACATTGTATTTAATTAGAAACAATCATCCCTTATGAAATCTTTCATTAACCAGGTTTACTTTCATTTCAGAGCTTCCAAACCATGGGTGGTAAAATTTAAATGGGGAGTCCAGTGCCCTCCATAATGTTTGGGACAAATACCCATCATTTTTTTTATTTGCCTCTGTACTCCACAATTTGAGATTTGTAATAGAAAAAAAAAAAATCACATGAGGTTAAAGTGCACATTATCAGATTTTATTAAAGGCCATTTTTATACATTTTGGTTTCACCATGTAAAAATTACAGCAGTGTTTATACAGTCCCCCCATTTCAGGGCACCATAATGTTTGGCACACATGGCTTCACAGGTGTTTATAATTGCTCTGGTATGTTTAAATTCCTCCTTAACGCAGGTATAAGAGCTCTCAGCGCCTAGTCTTTCCATCACCTTTGGAAACTTTTGTTGGGGTTTATTAACATGAGGACCAAAGTTGTGCCAATGAAAGTCAAAGAAGCCATTATGAGACTGAGAAACAAGAATAAAACTGTTAGAGACATCAGCCAAACCTTAGGCTTACCAAAATCAACTGTTTGGAACATCATTAAGAAGAAAGAGAGCACTGGTGATCTTACTAATCACAAAGGGACTGGCAGGCCAAGGAAGACCTCCACAGCTGATGACAGAAGAATTCGCTCTATAATAAAGAAAAATCCCCAAACACCTGTCCGACAGATCAGAAACACACTTCAGGAGTCAAGTGTGGATTTGTCAAATACCTCTGTCAACAGAAGAATTCATGAACAGATATACAGAGGCTACACTGCAAGATGCAAACCACTGTCAGCCACAAAAATAGGATGGCCAGGTTACAATTTGTCAAGTACTTAAAAGAGCAACCATAGTTCTGGAAAAAGGTTTTGTGGACAGATGAGACGAAGATTAACATATCAGAGTGATGGCAAGAGCAAAGTATGGAGGAGAGAAGGAACTGCCCAAGATCCAAAGCATACCACCTCATCTGTGAAACATGGTGGTGAGGGTGTTATGGCCTGGGCATGTATGGCTGCTGAAGTTACTGGCTCACTTATCTGCATTGATGATACAACTGCTGATGGTAGTAGCATAATTAATTCTGAAGTGTATAGATATTTCCTATCTGCTCAAGTTCAAACAAATGCCTCAAAATTCATTGGTCAGCAGTTCATTCTACAGCAAGACAATGATCCCAAACATACTGCTAAAGCAACAACGTTTTTCAAAGCTAAAAAATTGTCAATTTTTCAGTGGCCAAGTCAATCACCTGATCTGAACCAATTGCGCATGCCTTGTACATGCTTTAGAGAAAAATGAAGGGGACTAGCCCCCAAAACAGCATAAGCTAAAGATGACTGCAATACAGGCCTGGCAGAACATCGCCAGAGAAGACCCAGCAACTGGTGATGTCCATGAATCGCATGCAAAAGATATGCAACAAAGTACATGGTGAATTTCTACATGGTGAAACCAAAATTTATAAAAATGGCCTTTATTAAAATCTGACAATGTGCACTTTAACCACATGTGATTTTTTTTCTATGACAAATCTCAAATTGTGGAGCAGAGGTAAATAAATAAATGATGGACCTTTGTCCCAAACATTATGGAGGGCACTGTATTTACAGAACCCATTTCCGTGGCAGCTGGTTAACAGCATTTTCATCTTAAAAAGTTGTAGCTGGGGTGCAGATTGCTTTAACAATGTGGCATCAAAAGACAGTACAAAAGTAATATTTAATGGCGTGGTTTGTGACCTCTGATTAGGTTCGAGGGCGGGGGAATGGGAAAGAGAGTATGTAATATACCAGCATACCAGTATTATACTGGATTTGTTGTATACTGGATTTCAGTATTACACTTGAATGATCAGTATACTGAATAGATGTCATCAATTGTACACCCGTAAAGATGGGGGGGGGGAGAGGTAGAGGGAGGGATGGAGAGAGAATGGGTGAAAGGAGCCAGCAATTCTCGCCTTTCCACAGAAGGGAGGGACTGTAACTACAACCAGACAGCCGCCAGCCGGCCCACAGATCTTGCATCGGGCTGGTAACAGGAACAGGGTCTGCTCCGCACTCCAGCACCAGGCAGTGGCCTAAGCGCTCGGCGTTGCTAACATGCCTCCTCCACCCGTGAGGACAGCCTGCTCTCCCCACAGCGCACGGACAGGGCGGCTGACACCTCAACACTCACTTGTCCTCGCTCTTGTTTTTCTGCTTCTTTCCCATCTCCTTCGCAGTTTCACGACTCTGTCACTTTTTAAAAATCTCTTCCAGACATATGGTGGTTGCAGGGCTCCGCGCATGCGCCGCACGTGTTTGGACGCGCTGCCGGCGCCGAAGTCTGATTGGTTGCGTTGGTTCAAAGGGTCGATGGTGGAGCTTGAGCAGCAAGATTGGCAGGGTAGTGTTGGCAGGGAAATGCATTAAAACATGAATGCAGGCCAGTGCTGGCAGGGTAATGCATTTAAAACATTAATGCAGGGCAATGCATTTAAAACAATAATGCAGGGCAATGCATTTAAAACAATAATGCAGGACAGTGCTGGCAGGGCAATGCATTAAAAACAATAATGCAGGGCAGGACGATGCTGGTAAGCATGGATTTTAAACAGGGCGATGCTGACAGGGCAATGCATTTAAAACCATAATGTCGATGCTACAGGGCAGTGCTGGCATGGCGATGCTGCAGGGCACTGCTGGTAGGGCAATGTATTTAAAACAATAATGCCGGGCATTGCATTTAAACATTAATGCAGGGTAGTGCTGGCATGACAATGCATTTAAAACAAAAATGCAGGGCAACGCATTTAAAACAATAATGCAGTGCAGGGCAATGCATTTAAAACAATAATGCAGTGCAGGGCAATGCATTTAATACTGCAGGGCAAGGCAATGCATTGAAAACAATAATGCAGGGCGGGACAATGCATTTAAAACAATGCAGGACAGGGCAATGCATTTAAAATGCAGGGCAGGGCAAAGCATTTAAGACAACAATGCAGGGCAATGTTGACAGGGTGCAGCAACTGCAATCCTTATCTGTATGTCAATTCATTTAAAATAATAATGCATTCTCTCTTAGTAATATATATAATGAAAAATGCACAAACTGCGATGTAGAAAATACATTGTGTATTCCTTAGAACACAACGTGCTGGAGTAACATTCCAGAGAAAGATCTGTACCTTTTCATATCTCGTTTCCCTCTCCCCTGACTCTCAGTCTGGTTCTCAACCTGAAACGTCACCTATTCCTTTTCTCCAGAGATGCTGCCTGACCTGCTGACTTACTCCAGCATTTTATGTCTACCAGCATCTGCAGTTCCTTCCTACACATGATCTATTTTACTTGTGTATGGAATGATTTAACTGGATAGCACGCAGAACAAGCTTTTCACTGTATCTTGGTACATGTGACAATAATAAACTAAACTATGATCTAAACTAAACTCAGTGAAACAAGCAGCAGTTGTGGAGTGCACGGGTTCTATTGTACTTGTGTATGTATAGTATAATTCGATTGAGTAGTATGCAGAACACGCTTCTCATTGTAGAAACAAGGAACTGCAGATGTTGGTTTACACAAAAGGACAAAACGTGCGGGAGTAACTCAGCAGGTCAGGCAGCATCTCTAGAAAACCAGGATTCTGAAGATGGGTCCTGACCCAAAACGTCACCTATCCTTGCTCTCCATTGATGCTGCGTGACCCACTAGGTCCCTTCAGCACTTTGTAAGCTTTTCATTGTATCATGGTACATGCGACAATAATAAACTAAACTAAACTCAGTGGATCAGGCGGGATCTCTGGTGGGGAAAGAAAGGTGATGGTTCAGATCAGGGCCCTTCTTCAGACTGATTGTAGGAGAGGATGAGAAGGCTGGGTGGGGACGGGACAAAGCCTGGCACGTGTTAGATGGATAAAGGTGAGGGGGATTTTGCTTGACAGATGGATGGACAAAGGCTAGAGATCAAAAGAGACCTGTATCCATCACCTGATGGCCAAATCTTTGCTGCCACAGATTCTGTTTAATCTGCTGAGCTTTTCACATAATTTGTTCTTCCTCCAGATTCCAGCACCTTTCAACTCTAATGTCTATATTCCTTGCTAAGCATCTTCCATTATATGAGAGGCCTGACTTGAATCCAAATTTTCCAACCATCGAACTTCGCAGATCAAGAAATATCGAGAAGATTTTTCTCATTCCTTAAATTATATTTTAGTTTGGTGTTTATTTATCGTAATAAAAAAATAAAATCTATTTATTAACTCATTCCTTTATTCTGCAATCTTATATGTAAGCATATCAATACTTTATCTTTTTACCCTTCATGATATTTACTAGTTCTAATGGGGCACCATTATTCTCAATTGAGAATGACTTATTTCAGTTCCAGTGGTGATGGTCCCGTGTGGAATTTTGAAAATTTCCAAGATAGTGAGAAATTATATGTATTTAAAAATCCTTTGTCTTCAGGAAAAATATATGTGTATATGGATAAATGCCTATATAAAAATTGTAACAATAATATAACGTGTCCTGGTGCCAGACCAAAAACCTAACCCTTAAAGTCAAGAAGCCAAAAGGGTTTGATGTTGGCTTAAGGACGTGTTGGTGGGGGCTGGAGTTGAACACAGCACTGTCCTCATTAACATAAATTAGCTAGAGATATTCGACAGCTTCATAGCCCTGAGCATCCATGTCAGCAGCAATCTAACCTGGTCCCTTCACACTGATGCAATGATTAAGAAAGCACATTACCTTGTTTACTTTGGAGACACTAGAGACTGCAGATGCTGGAATTTTGAGCAAAAAACAAACTGCCGGAGGAATTCAGCATGTCAAGAAGTCGTGGAGGGAAAAGGAGTGTGAAACGGAGTTTTGACCCAAAATATCATGTCAATTTCCCGCTGCAGATCGTGCCTGGGTACCTTCAGTACTCTGCTTTAAGCAGCACACTTTTTTAGCCACCTGATAAGATTTGCAATGTCCACAATGATTCTTTCAAATTTCTACAGATGCACTATGGAAATTATTCTGACGGGATGCATCTCGGCTTGTTATGACAGCTCCTCGACTCTTGACCAGCTGCACCAACAGAGAGTGATGAACATAGGTATCATTCAATCCATTTTCATAGTGCATTGTATCTGGAAGTATCAGCAAGGGTGCCTGCTACCCTGGCCATTCATAATCATAACATCTCAATAATTGTTTGCTTTAAGATGCCAATTGTAGAGATGCACAATTAATATTTTTGAAGCTGTATTAATAAATGTTGATTGCTGATGTCATGTTTGTGGCTTAATAGTGTATCATATTGTAATGGAATACTTGCAGGTTTTGAGGATTTGAATCAATGATGAGGAAGAAAGAAAATATAAAATTTAAAGCACAAACAATATTAGAGCAACAACCAAGCACGAGATGGTGGTAATAGAATACTATAACCAATACATTTTTAGTTAAAGCAACAATAGAAAAACAAATCAATTCCAATTTAATTAGCAGCAGAAAATGTCAAATTAACAAGTCTCACATATCTTAATTCCCAAAGGCTGTAACTTCCAAACGTTTGTCGGGAACTCAGTTTAACAGCTTAGACTGGAGACTTATCAAAGTATCTTTCGAAGAACCTGTGTGTCCTGGCACCAGTCCAGAAGCTTGGCCCAAGGTGAAGGTATACAAGCATTTTTATACTTGAGAGCCAGTGTTTCTACCCTAATCTAAGAACAACAGTTGACTATGTTGCAAAAACAGACTATCCTCCTTACAGTCGAAAACAAGTCATTTGTTGCATCAGATGCTAACCTAGTCTCAGATGTCTCTGAGAAAGTAGAAGTTTATCTTATCTTTACTATTAGTGACCTTGCACATGGCCTAGTGTTTTGCTGGTTCTAAGTGAGCCCAAGAATTTTCCCAAGCAGCTAATTGTTTTTCTTAGCAAGCCTGCTTGCAAAGCAAATTGTACTGTTAATTTAGCTGAGAAGCGTACATATGGCTGTTAGCTGACAACTCAATTTTAGCTAATGTAGTGTGTTTAACCCTTATATTACACATATAATGCCACTGAAACTGGCGTGCTTATGATATTTTTTCTTTGTTTCTTATTCTTTGCTTCAATTTAACTGCTGTATAGTCCCCTGAAATTATTGCAGGTATTTTGTGGATTCCGTAAAGTGATTCACGGTACTTGAGAATAAGATTTGCCATACCAGGCAAAGACAAAGGATGTATAATTCATCTGACTATTCAGCAACATGAGTACCTTAAAACACATTGCTTTGTTCTAATCTGCATTACACCAGTGAGGTTTATGTTGCAGATGCGCTTACCACCACTTTTGACCATTTACCTTTTCTGATTTACATTTTCCACAGTGAGCTGGAAATATTTTTCTAAAAACGGAAATAAAGATAAAATGTACTGAAAATACTAAGCAAATTTGGTCATATCTGTGTACAGAAAAATAGATAATAGACAATAGGTGCAGGAGTAGGTCATTTGGCCCTTCGAGCCAGCACCGCCATTTAATGTGATCATGGCTGATCATCCCCAATCAGTATCCCGTTCCTGCCTCCTCCCCATAATCCCCTGACTCCGTTATTTTTAAGAGCCCCATCCAGCTCTCTCTTGAAAGCATCCAGAGAACCTGCCTCCACCGCCCTGTGAGGCAGAGAATTCCACAGACTCACCACTCTGTGAGAAAAAGTGCTTCCTCGTCTCCGTTCCAAATGGCTTACTTCTTATTCTTAAACTGTGGTAAAATAGTAATGTTTCATCTCAACAGTTCTGACCAAAGATCTTTTATCTGAAAAGTTTGTTGTTTTTTCTCAATGTCGATATAATTATCTTGCAATTCCAGTCTGTAAAGCTGCAAGTAAGGATTTCATTGTTCTGGTATCTGCATGTAATTCAATTTCAATTTAATTCAATTTCCCTCCATTCACTCGCCATATCCTTCCAGATTATTTCTTTTCAGATATTTTTGATTGCTGCAATTGAATCTGCCTCCACTACTTCCACTGACAATGCATTCCAGACCCTAATTACTGTGTGTTTATATTTATTTAAAAGATTCTTCATGTCATATTTAGTTATTTTGCTAATCACCTTCATTGTTATCCGTAATTATTGACCCTCCACAAATGGGACCAGATTTTACTTCCTTACAATCTTCTCTATGCCAAGGAGAACAACCCTAGCTCTTTTAAAGACACTCATATGGAATCATTGTAGTAAATTACTTGTAAATCCCCTCCAAAGCTTCCACATGTATTCTATATTATGGCTTTCCATTCTGGACACAATATTCTGGTTGTGGTCATTCCAATGTTTTATAAAAGTTCATTATAATTTCCTTGTTCTAGTACACAGTGCCATATTTGGAAAATTCAGAATCCCAGTACTTTTTTTTAAACTCTTTTTCACTACATGTTCTGTCATTTAAGGGTTGTGCCACACAGAACTAGCCTGTTGCTACAAAATGCATGCCTTTTTGTACATCAGACTAATCCCACTTGCTTGCGTTAGGACCAAATTCTTCCATGCCTATTTACAGGGCGGACGGTGGTGCAGCATTAGATTTGCTGCCTTACAACACCATGGACCCAGGTTCGATCCTCATCATGGGTGCTGTCTGTACGGAGTTTGTACGTTCTCCCCGTGATCTGCGTGGGTTTTCTCCATCTGCTCCGGTTTCCTCCAACACTACGAAGACATACAGGTTTTTAGATTAATTGGCTTCGGTAAAATTGTAAATTAGCCCTAGTGTGTGTAGGATAGATATTGTTAGTGTGTGGGGATCGCTGGTCGGCATGTATTTAATTAGCCGAAGGGCCTGTTTCTGTTCTGTATCTCTGAACTAAACCAAAGTGTCTATCTAAATGCCTGTGGACCACTGGGCAAAGTTCCTCTAATATATCTCCCTTCACCTAATTTGCATCATTCTCTTGTTTCCCTCTTATTTTTTGTCATGCTCTCTCCTTGGCATTACTGCTCTATTTCTGGAACCTCCACCAGCAGCGTACTCCTTCCAAATACTTGTGCTGATGCAATTTTGGCCTCTTGTACATTCTTGATTTTAATAATATTTATTTAAAAAAATTGCTAGCAAATGATAAAAATTTAGTGGATTTTTCACATCATAAAGGCTTCTTTCAATCCCCCTGACATTTATGCTATTGTTCATGGAGGCCTTCAAGATATAGGTGACTAAATGTAACTAAGTGTGTCAACGTGGTTAATATTGTCTGCCTGTCAATATTGTCACGGGGATTTTTCCTGGTTACATATGCAAGATGGGCCCAAAAGAGCTCATGGGATTCAATGCAATTTTACAAATTGGGTTCAAACTGGCTAGATGAAAGGCGGCAGAGGGTTGCTTTACGACTGGAAATCCATTACCCATGATGTACTGCAGGGATCAGTGTTGGGTTAATTTCACATATTTAGATCATTAATTTGAAGGTAATCTTTAGCTACAGAACAATATTGATGACTTGGTAACATGGGCAGAACAATGGTAGGTGGAAATTAATCCTGAACATTTTTTAAATATTGCATTTTAGGAGCATGGTAGGACCTTAAGAAGGACTTTGGAATAGAGAGCTCTCAGTGTACAGAATCCATTAGGCACTAGCACAAGCTGATAAGGTGTTTACACAGATATATGGGATATTTCCCTTCATTGGCTGACACATGGGAATAATAACACAGATTATCATGCTTTAAAAGAAAACGTAAGTCAAACTGCAGCTGGAATACTATGTGTAGGTTTTGTTGCCACTCTGCAGGAAAGTTGCACTTGAAATGGTGTAAAGGAGATTCATCAGTAGATGTAGAGATTTAGTTATAGGGAGAACTTGGGTAGGATGGGGGTTCCTTAGAGTAGAGGAGACAAAGCAGAACCTGATATAGATACAGTGCTCTCCATAATGTTTGGGACAAAGACCCATCATTTATTTATTTTCTTCTGTACTCCACAATTTGAGATATGTAATAGAAATAAAATCACATGCGCTTAAAGTGCACATTGTCAGATTTTATTTTTTAAACATTTTTATAATGTTTGGGACACATGTCTTCACAGATGTTTGTAATTGCTCAGGTGTGTTTAATTGCATCCTTAATGCAGGTATAAGAGAGCTCTCAGTACCTAGTCTTTCCTCCAGTCTTTCCATCACCTTTGGAAACTTTTATTGCTGTTTACCAACATGAGGACCAAAGATGTGCCAATGAAAGTCAAAGAAGCCATTTAGAGACTGAGAAAGAAGAATAACACTGTTAGAGGCATCAGCCAAACCTTACTTACTTAGACTTAGTTCCTCCCACACTGTTGAGTGCATTGGGCAGCAAGCTTTCGCCATTCTGTTTGGTTATGTGCAATGTCTTCCACCCTCGATAGGTTTGCGTGCCGGGCTTCCAAATCCTTCTAGAATGTTCATCTCCATTTGTGTTTGGGTCGGCCTCTTTTCCTTCTTCCGTCAGGTTGCCATGTCATTGCTATCTTAGGTGCAAGTTCTGGTGTCATTCTGAGTACATGTCCTGTAAATTTCATCCTGCATACCTCTATGTCCTGGCTGAGTAGCTTTGTTGCAGTTTCCCGGTAGATCTGCTAGTTTGTGATGTGGTCTCTGTAGCTAGTCTTCAGGAACTTCCTCAAGCAGCATTGTTGGAATGCATCCAATTTCTTTTTCATCTTCACATTGATTTTCCATGTCTCACTGGCATAGAGGGCTGCAGGGAGGACTACAGACTGGAAAACCACAATCAACTGTTTGGAACATCATTAAGAAGAAAGAGACCACTGGTGAGCTTACTAATCGTAAAGGGACTGGCAGGCCAAGGAAGATCTCCACAGCTGATTACAGAAGAATTCTCTCTATAATAAAGAAAAATCCCCAAACACCTGTCTGAAAGATCAGAGACAGGCAGGTGTGGATTTGTCAATGACCACTGTCCACAGAAGACTTCATGACCAGATATACAGAGAAAAACAGAAATATACGTCATCGGGTTGTGCCAAGATGGCAGCCTTGCCAGCAGCTTGTGTGTTATTTCCACTGTTTTGTAACTTTTAATGTGTCTAAAATGGATGTTTAATGTTTCTCAGTATGTTTTTATGTGGTGGGTGAGGGGTGGGGATAGGGGGAAACCGTTTTCAGTCACTTACCTCGACGGAGATGTGATCTTTCTCCGTGTCATGTCTCCGTCCCCTCCCTGCGGCCTAACAACTGGATTGGTGTGGCATTTCCTGGAGATCGGCCTGGAGCTTCAAAACGCAAGCGCAACGCGGACTTACCATCGCGGAGCGAGCGATCCTTTGCTGCGGATCGTTGTGGAAGTGCTCCGACCTCGGGGCTTGTGGACTCCATGCCGCGGAGTGTTTCCGTTCCGTCCCGACGCCAGAGTCTCCATCATCCCAACGAGCGGGCTTTAACATCGGGCCGTCGGCAGAGGCAGTGCTGAGGGTTCAAGGCCCCGACCACCACGGGTGAACAATGGAGGAAGATGACTGAACTTCATTGCCTTCCACAGTGGTGGATGTTTGTTAAAATTATTGTGTATTGTGTTATTTTTTTCTCTGTATGGCTGTATGGTAACTACTTTCATTTACATGACATTGCTGTGTCCCAAACATTATGGTACCCTGAAATGGGGGGACTATGTATAAACACTGTTGTAATTTCTACCAAAACCAAAAGGTATAAAAATGGCCTTTATTAAAATCTGACAATGTGCACTTTTTTTTTTTTTCTATTACAAATTTCAAATTGTGGAGTACAGAGGCAAATAAATAAATGATGGGTCTTTGTCCCTTACATTATGAGGGCACTGTATACAAAATGATGAAGGGGCATTTCCCCTGAGCATAGGTATCTATAACACACAGACTATAGAAACAAGAAACTACAGATGCTGGTTTATCAAAAAAAGACACAAAGTGCTGGAGTAACTCAGTGGGCCCATCTCCAGAGAACATGAATGTGTTACGTTTTGGGTCAGGACTCTTATACATAGGCTTCACATAAACACATAAACATATCAATATAAAGTGAAAGGCAAATAAATTTAAACTTTTCACAAGCTGTGTGACAAAGAATTTCAAGTCCAATTCACAAAATGTATTATAAAATTATATACCTGGTGAGCCTGCTGATGTGGTGATCCTATCAGTACCATCTGTGGCTGTCCCATCTGTTGCTGTCCGATGTGTCCCAACAGCTGCAGAATCTGCAAAACCAATTAATTAATTGTGAATATTTCATACAAAAACATTAATTTCTAGGTCAAATATTAAAGTCAAATGTTCCCAAAATTCCACAAAAAGTGCTTAAAATATTTACCAACTGGGAGAAGTTATGGGCAACCGTCATGGCAGCCATGGTGTAGTTGAACCACATGTTTTCCGGTATCTTCAGCAGCTCAGTCTTCACGAATGCCTGGAAGGCGTCAACAGCCCTCTCATGGGGCTGTGACTCGACCTGTCTGGCCTCTTTTGCTAGCTGCAACATAAATGAGTACGATACAGGTAAGTAAATTTGGGGAAAAAAAAAGAAGAGGATGGATGGATGGATGGATGGATGGATGGATGGATGGATGGATGGCTGGATGGCTGGATGGATGGATGGATGGATGGATGGATGGATAAAATATTTCCCCAAAAGTACTTACCTCTTTGATCAGCTCCTGTTGAGTTGCCTCTCTCTCTTCTACCTCAGTTGCATTTGGGTTGGAGCCTGCAGTGGAGCTGGCAGCGGTCCACCTCCCTGGTCTCCTCCTGGGCCTCCTCCCCCTGGGCCTCCTCCTCCTGGGTCTCTTCAGTCTCCACCTGCCTCGTGGGTGTGGATGGGGGTTGGGCCTTCCCTTGGGCTGCCCCTTCCTTCTCTTGGAGCCATTTTGCGGTGTACAATGTCCCCAACAAAAAATTCAGAATGTCCACGCATTATATTCGCCTGACCACATGGAGCTGTGCACTTGTGCTTTTTCAATGTCGCTACTTGACTTCTCTTGACGCAGGTACCTGTCGCCAGCTGACGTAGGTTGTCGTCAATGGAATTCACCGAAGTCAGCACCAGTGACAACCTACATCACCTGGCGACTACCTGTGACAGCACCTATGTCAGGAGAAGACAAGCTACGCTCATTGGCGTCAAGCCCACGGTCACCGAAAAGTTTTGAACATTTCAATATCCAGCAGCAACCAGAAAAACGCTACAACTCTTTGGGTGACTTGAGGAGACTACTCACGTCACCCACAACCATGTGGCGACAACCTAGTCGCATATCTATCTATATTACTAAAACTCTGTTCTTGACCGGTTTTGGCGATCTGTGCTGCGATTTCCGAGAGAACGCCGCCACCTACGGCCGTCATTTTTAGCCACCTCGCTCAGAGCCCCGTGTCGAGGATTTTTCCTATCGATTAAATATGACAGAGATATTAATGTTTTTACAAAATTCCCCATTCTCTCTGCTGCCCCTGCTGGCGGCAGAGGGGAGGGAGGGACTATAAAACCAGGAAGTGGTGTGCCTCATTTAATCTCTGCAAGATGGAGCTCTGTCAATTAGTCTTTGCCACTATGAGCTCTGAATGACACTGAACAAATGTCTACAGCACTGTGAGTACCCTTAATTTGGTTTGAAAATGAAAATATGGTTGGAGGTAAAAAAGCACTGCCTGCAAATGGTTGCTTGGGCTTGGGTTGAAGTAAAAAGGCACTCTCTCTCTCTCTTTCCCCTCCTCTCTCTGCCCACTCTCTCTCTCCCTCCTTATCCCCTCTCCCCCCCCCCTCCTCTCTCCCCCCCCCCCTCCCCCCCCCCCCCCCCCCTCTCTCCCCCCCCTCCTCTCTCCTCTCTCCCCTCTCCTCCCTCTCCCCCTCTCCCCCACCGTCCCCTCTCCCCTAAACCCCCCTCCCCTCCACACACCCCTACCCCTCCACCCCCCCTTCCCTCCTCCCCTCCCTCCCTCTCCCCTTCCCCCCCGCCCCTCATCTCACCCCCCTCTCAGCACCCCCTCTCTCTCACCCCTCTCTCTCTCCTCCCCCACCCTCCCTCTTATCCCCCTCTCCACCCCCCTATCCCTCTTGCCCCTCTCTCTGTGTCCGTCTCTCTCTGTCTCTGCCCTCACTCTCTATCCCCGCCCCCCTCCCCCCTCTTTCTAGATGTGACTGCGTTGGGGGCTATGCGTCAGTAGATAGGGTGGTTATGGGGTAAAAGGAGCAAATTAATAATAGTGGTATAATATCAAGGGGGTAATTAGCGTGAGTGTGGGAGGGGGGGGAGATAGTTAGTGTGTGTGATGCTGCATGCCGCCTCACCCCCACAACCGCACGTTGGGGGAACAGACCCAACGGGTCTGCACTTGGTCTAGTAGTCGCCTAAAAAATTGCCTAAGAGGGACAGGCCCGAAGAAATTTACACCCGGAGGTACAGAAAATTGTTGGAGAAATTTTGTGTACCTTCGATTTTCCAGCATCTGCAGTTCCTTCTTGAACAAATTTACACCCGGAGCGTGTTTGAAATCTGGAGGGAAGGGAGATGACGTTACGGGTCGAGACTCTTCTTCAGACAGAGAAGGGTCTGAACCCAAAATGTCACCTATTCCTTCGCTCCATAGATGCTGCCTCACCCGCTGAGTTTCTCCAGCATTTTTATCTACTTTTGAAATCTGGAGCCCATTGCCCGAGGGTGTTGTGGAGGCATGTACGCTCAGTGAAACACCATGGCACAAAACGCTCTGGGCTGAATTCATGAAAATGTGATTGGCGTAGACAGGTGACGTGAATATCAATACGGTGCCCTGTTTCTATCCTGTGAGAAATTAGCGTTTAAGAAGTTCGATCATTTTAGCAATAACTCAACCTTTCTATAATCAAACATTAATAAATATACCGTAGTAGTAATTAATATTAAATAAAGAGCACTTGGTAATTTCAGCAATAATTCTACCTTTTTTATAATTGAGAGGACAATAAAATGTTAATAAATGTACTGCAGCATTAAATAAATGGGGATTTGGTGATTTTAGCAATAGTTTAACCTTTTTTTATAATTGTTAGGATGATAAAATGTTAATATACTGCGTAGTGATTAACATTAAATAGAGGGGTGATTTTAGCAATAAACCTTTGTACAATTGAGCGAATAATACAATTTTAATACAACGTACTGCGGTCGAGATTGCAACACAAAGGAGCCGTCGTGGGCAAAGATCCGCTATAAGATCTTTGGTGGGGGGGTTGTACAGAGCATGCGCGTCGCCCTTCCCTGCGCTGCGTCGCCAGCTCCCTCCCTCCTGCTGCTGCGATTGGACCGCTGTTGCCAAGGAAGCAGCCGTGTGACCCTTCACCCCGGCGGCGGCTGTGGCGCAGGGAGAAGCGAAGATCAGCGGAAGTGGCCGGTTGGTGCGAGTGGGACCAAGGTGCGTATGTCGGGGAGCGGAGTGTGCGGGCGGGAGGCGGCGGCAGCCCGTGTGATCTGTGCACACACACACACACACACACACACACACACATGGAGGGTCATCTTCCTTCTCATTTTCTCTGCTCATCCGATCGGTCTGAAACGAGGAGATTAGGGAGCGGCACCGGGACAACACCGGGCCTGAAACCATAACGACGGCTCCAGTCAGACCCGAATTGTCACCTATTCCATGTTCCCCACACATGCTCCCTGACCCGCTGGGTTACTCCAGCACTCTGTGTCATTTTATGGAAACTAACATCTGTTTTTTTGTAAACGAGCGTCTAATTTTTTTGTGTCTAACGGGCCCGAGGTGTTGGCGATGTCAGCTCAGACTCCAGAGCAGCACGCACGTTCATAAGCCAGTTTTTTGCATGATTTGAGTATGGGAGTGATTTGCCGGCATCCGGAATATTGTGTAGAGTCTGATCTCCCTACCAGAAAAAGGATACACTTGAAGTAGAGGGAATACAGCAAAGATACAACAGATTGATACCTGGGATGGAGGAGGGGGAGAGATTAAGCAGACTGGGTCTCTTGATTTTAGTAGAGTGACAGGTATAAAACGTAAAACATTCATACAGTGTTTGACGTTGTTGATGCAGAGATGATCTTATTGAAAGGCACAGCAACCACAAATGATTGACTGACCTACTCCTGCTATCTTTGTAGGATTGAATGTGTTGATTTTTGTTTTAATTGACCAGAAAAGATGTACTGCATTTATTTTTGTGCAGAACATGTTTAATTAGCTTTATACAGAAGATAATTAGATATTTTGGATTTTTTATAGGAAAATTATTCCTAATGTAATGTACTTTTACTAGACGATAAACTTAACAATATTATTACAAGGTACACAAAAATGCTGGAGAAACTCAGCGGGTGCAGCAGCATCTATGGAGCGAAGGAAATAGGCGACGTTTTGGGCCGAAACCCTTCTTCACTACAATGTATCTTCTATTACAGTATTATGACAATGCCATGTACATTTATGTTAAACAACATATTATTTTTATTTTAGTTTTAGAGGATATATTTCTGATTGGTAAGGATGGCAAGTAACCCCTCGATGAATATGCTCAGCAAAGTAATTGAGCAGCAAATGCTGCAAACAACAGAAATGGTTGAACAACAACTAGATACAGAGATTGAAAAATATGAAAAGATGGGTGGAGAAGAACTGGAGCAACTTCGAGAAAGAAGGCTGGAATCAATGAAAAAAGCACAACTTCAGAAGCAGGTGGAAACTTTCACAAAATAAACATTTTGATCATTTTTGTAATGAATGGAACTGTTTAGGCAAATTAGGCAGTAATTGGTGCTGAAGAAAATGACATAAATTTTACTGATAGATGGAACTTTTATCCTAAATGCATAAATTTACTGTGTTTATATGTCAGGGAAGGAAACAACTTTTAACATTTGTTCTTGAAGGTAAAGTATAATTCAATATAATTATGATGAATTGATTTAATTTTAAACTAAGTGGATCACAAGGCTTGAGTCCCTTCAAATTAGCTTTAATATTTCTTTTTTTTGACAAACTACTATTTTTCTAATTTTGCCTTCCATTTGTCTGCAGGAATGGCTTTTAAAGGGCCATGGTGAATACAGAGAGATTCCCAGTGAAAAAGATTTTTTTCAAGAGGTTAAGGAGAGTAAAAATGTGGTGTGCCATTTTTATAGAGATACCACATTTAGGTGAGGAACCCCATTTTGTACAGAAAAATAACAAAGCAGTTGTTTGTTGAGCTTGGAGATAGGATAATTATAAATGCCTTTAAGAATGCATGAATTCTATTTGATGTATCTTAAATTATGAATTAAAATATAATGCAACATTATTATTCCTCTAAAATGATGTGAATTCATTTGCTGATTCGACAATCAAAATTAGTGCTAATTTTAGAAATTCTGTTAATGCTGCACTTTGCATTCTCATGCAGTTTGTGCAGTGCAGCTAATCTTCTAATTGATGATTATGAGCTAGCACATTAGCAGTAATCCAGATAAAAATTCCAAAACTACCATTCTAAAACGGTGCAATTTTCGTTAACAATTGAATCACCATTTTGTGTTTTGAATTGTAAGTTTTTCCATTTGCTAAATATTTCTATATATATGAATGACTAATACATGCCAAAAATGATGTAAATTCAATTTATTCTCTCATGTACAGATGCAATATAGTAGACAAACACTTGACTATTCTGGCTAAAAAGCACGTTGAAACCAAGTTTATTAAATTAAATGCAGAGAAAGCTCCTTTCCTTTCGGAGAAATTACGAATCAAAATAATTCCAACAATGGTTCTGGTGAAAGATGGTAAAGCAAAAGATTACATTGTTGGGTTTGATGACCTTGGTTCCACTGATAACTTCACTACAGAGACTTTGGAATGGAGATTGGGTTGTGCTTCCATCATTAAGTACAGGTAAGCTCATTATTTTGTCATTCAGGTACATTGGTATAATTTATTTACAATTTTCAATGAGACAAATATTTTGCAATTCTTGATTGCTTTGACTACGTGGTTTGTAGTTTGTAGTTTTAAAATAATATTTCTAATGTATTTCAACATAAGTGGTTTTAAGCTGACTCCGTAATTGGCTGTAAAAATACCATCACTTGGGACAAAGAAGGTCAATTCTGTTCTGTTAGAAATCTGCCTTCTAATTGTAATCACTTTTGAATAGCTGCATTCAACTGCATTATTCTGAAGCAGAGGCACAGTTGTAAAAGGTAGAAAATGCAGCAGTTACTTTGCACAAACACAGGTCCAGAAATAGGAAATAGTCTGAAGAAGGGTCTCGACCCGAAAAGTCACCCATTCCTTCTCTCCAGAGATGCTGAGTTACTCTAACATTTTTGTGTCTACCAGGAATTAGACAATGACTGGGTAATCATGTTTTAGCTTTATAGGCTGAGGGAGAAATGTTGGGTGAGAGAGCAGATCTTTTTTTTTAAAGTCCAATAAATGTTTTATGTCCAAATTCAAAGATAACTAAAACTTTGGTTTAAAACAGTTATGAATATAATTAAAATATGAGAGCGCTATCCTTCAGTTATAGGTGTTGAGTGACAATTGGCAGACTAAGAATTAATTGAAATTGGTATGGATGGAACAGTTCTGTGTTATATTTGTTCAGTTAGATTACTTAAGTTAAATTGACAATTTTGATCCATGATACTCTTATCTCATTATTTACTTACAGTTTATCTATGTGATGTCTGTTAGTTTATTTTTTACAAGGTTTGGTGTTCCAACAATTGGCTAGGTATTCCAATAATCACTTGCCATTGTCTCATCAATAGTACTTAATTCCATACTACTCGTCTCTTGCTTTGCCACCTGCCCACAGCTAATTCAGAATATTTTAAATGTTACTGTAATTTTATTTCTCTTCACTAAAATCCAGGCATATCTTTCTGAAAACTGTGAGATAGAATTCCCTACAGGAGTTTGTCATTGGGCTTTATTGAAATAAATTAAAGAATTGATTGAATTAAACAAATTAATGTTTGACTGTTTTTTTCTTAGTGGAAATCTGATGGAACCACCTTTTCAGATGCAAAAAAAAAGTGGAAGTATCACAAAGATGAACAAAAGAACAATTAGAGGAAAGAATAATGATTCGGATTCAGACGATGATTAGATTGTTAAGCATGTTTCTTGAGCTGCAGAATCTTTTATTCTTATTAATTGTTCAACTTTAATTTCAGTAATTACTCATCAATTTTCATAGACTAATAAAAAATAAATTATTATTGCAATAGAAAATGATGACTTGAAGGATGACAACTGTTAGGCAGATATTTAGAATGTAGTTCCACGAATTAAGCTGAAAATTATTTGTAATTTATGTGCTTTTCTGCAGTCACATTAGTTTCAGGATGTTTTGGTTCAGTACAGTTTTAAAGTGAGAGTTTAATGTGAAATCTACAGAGTGCCACGATGGACAGCCAATGTTGTATGGGGAGGATGAAGTATTGATTGGGTTTTTGAATGGCCCTTCGGTTTATATACTTGGTCTTCTAATTCCTATTAGTTTGTTTGAGATGCTCAAAAATTACATGATGGTCCCGACCTTGAGCAACTTGAGGCTCGGAAATAGCATCCATCTGTAAAATGTTGAAGTCAACTGTGCCTTCTGGAATTGCATACTGTGACAGAGCTCAGAGTAGACTTCTTGGTTCAGGCATCCAATAAAGAATCATACACGATTATTCCCTTTATTTTAGTGGTCGGCAACCTTGTTCTGCATAGGGGCCGGGGCGCATGTCTGTGAGCGGATGGCGGGACATCTATCATGTGTACACATGGATCCCGCCCCAGATGTCAGGCATCAAATCACATGTTCACAGAGGTAGACAAAAATGCTAGAGAAAATCAGCGGGTGAAGCAGCCTCATGCAATCCTTGCATGTCTCACCCGCTGAGTTTCCCTAGCCTTTTTGTTTACCTTCGATTTTTTCAGCATCTGCAGTTCCTTCTTAAACGTGTTCACAGAAGGTACGCGGCCATGCCGGCGGCTTTGCACAGGATGCGGTAAGCCAGAGCTCGGCCGCGCTTGGGGCGGGCACTCACCGGGCCAGACGTAATCCGCCTGCGGGCCGGATGATTTCGGGTTACATGCCGCATTCGGCCCCTGTTTTATTTTATAAATGACGCAACTGTTGGCTCACTTATTGTAAAGAGGAGTCATCAACACACTGTGTCTTTACTACTACAGGTGCACAACCTTTTATCCGGTGTTCTGGAAACCAAAAAACTCCGAAAACCGGCCATTTTTTCCAGGATGTCGTCTGCACACCAAAGCTCGCGTTTGGCGCCAAACTTGACCCGAAACGACCCACGGTCAACCCAGGTCTGTACTACTGTAGCGGCTGCCTCCTCCCCGGAGACCGGGGAGACACTTAAACATCTTTAAATCATTGCTTAAATGTTAGTCAGTTAGTTTGGAGGGCTTTTATGTGAAGGGGGGGTTGAAGGGGTAAACTTTAATCTTAGTCCCCTACCTGGTCGGAGAGACGGGGAGCGGTCAATGCCTTACCGGGTCGCCGTGCACTAAGCGCTGTGGCCGGTGGGGCTGCGGGCGGCAGGCGGTTTAAGCTCCGACCCCCGGCAACTCTACCCCTGGCTGCTCGGCGCTCCAAATCCAGCGCCGCCCGCGGCCGGATGCCCCCCACCCCAGCTCCGCAAATGTTGGGAGTCGGCGGCGTTGCAGCGCTGGGATACCAGCAGGAAGCGGGCAATGCCTTACCGGGTCGCCGTGTAGTAAGCTCCAGGGCGCGGAGGCCGCCTTCTCCCAACATTCGCAGAGTTGGGGCGGGGGGCGTCCGGCCCACGGGCCGAGGCATACGTGGGCGCCTCGCAGCCAGTGTGGGTAGAGTTGCCGGGAGAAAGTAGCTCTAAAACGGCGCCGCCCGCGGTGGACAGGCCCCCAGCTCCGCGATGCAGATGTCGCCGACCAGGTAGGGGCTAAGAATTAAAGTTTCCCCCTTCGTGGTCCCACCACCACCACATAAAATCCCTCCAAACTAACTGACTGACATTTATGCAATGATTTACAATGATTCCCTGGTCTCCGGGGAGGAGGCAGCCGCTCCAGACTTTTCAAGCCGCCCGCGCTACCTACCTAATCTACGCTAAAGATCTTCCATTCGGAAATCCGAAAATGTCCGAAATCCGACAAGTGTCTGGTCCCAAGGCTTTGGGATAAAAGGTTGTGCACCTGTATTTATTGATAATACACAAACGTTACTGCCCTAGCTGTATGTGGTCTGTCACAGGAGCTAGAGAGCGATCAATGGGTGGGGAGGTTGCAATTATACTTCTGATATGGGGAGTGGTTAGTAGTGGTGAGGTCACTATATTTAAAGGTACATGCACATGTCATCTACATCCTTCCCCTTGGAAACAAAATCAATACAGTAGTGACGGGGCGGCCACGGCTCATGCGCTATGAGCAGGTAAGCAAACAGTTAAACAACAGATGAGTAAACAGCTAAGCAAATTCACCATAGCGGACAGGCGGCTTAACCAACCGCCTGGACCGGGTACGCAGCTCGCCATCTCACCCCACTGCAGGAAGAGCGGGAGCGGGTGACTGAACCGGGGACCCTGGAGGAGAAAGTAGGCGGAGTCAGAGGAGGGGATGCAGGCGCAGCAGGTGAACGGGCAGGGGAACGAGGGCTGCCAGGTGGAGAACAGGGCTGGAAGACCTGAGATGGAAGGGACCGAGGCATACGTGGGGCGGCAGGCAGTGTGGCGGACAATGGAGGTGAGAAAGTGCTGTGCTGGCGAGCCCAAGGCAGGGTTACGGGAGATGTTTCGAAGATTGAGGAGGGCCAGGTAAAAGTCGGATTCGGACGGTCTGCAATGCTCCAGCAAGTCCTTAGCACTGCGGACAGCGCGCTCCACCAGGCCGTTGCTTTGCGGGTACTCTGGGCTGCTGGTATAGTGTCGGAAGTTCCAGCTGGCAGCGAAACCCCGAAACTCGGCACTGGTGAACTGGCTGCCATTGTCAGATTGGAGGCTCGCCCGCAGCGCCGCGGGCACAACCACCTTGTGTCCTTTCACCACCACGCCGTCATGCAGGACGAGCTCGTCACGGACCAGGAAGTAGGGCACGGCACTGGCCGGCAAGGACGAACGTCGGTCTGGCCATCCCTGCCGGATGACGTCGGCAAGGCTGCAGGGCAGGATCCTTGGCAGTGTGCTTGACCAGGGACTGCATCTACGGTGAAGGCACAATGTTAACGTTAAGCACCATCAGGTCAGACGATTCGTATGGGTGGCGTTCAGTGGACGATAGCGGCACGCGGGACAGCGTGGCGGCCACGAACATGTCCTTGCCCTTGCGATACACAATTTTAAAACTGAAGCGCTGGAGCTGCAGCATCATGCGCTGCAGCCGTGAATAGGCAACGTGGCGTATGGGTGGCGATCTGGTGGACATCACGGTGAAAGGAGACCAATCTGAGGTCTTGGCACGCCTGGGCACCCAGCAAGGTAATTTGTCCGAGTCTAGCAGGTAGAAAGTGAGGGGCCTTCAGGACCTTGCAGCGCAGGGTTGCCTTTCGCACAGGAACGAGCACGCCTTCCCCATAGGCGTGCAGGCGGGAGTTGTCAACAGTCACTATTTCATCAGTTCTTATCTTTTTGAAAAGGCTTGTTGACATTACATTTGTCACGGCCCCCGTGTCAAGTTTTGCGGAGAAGGTCGAACCATTGACAGTAACCCGAACCGAAGGGTCCGTTATCAAGGCATGTGCATCCAAAGGTGAAAAAATGCTGGTCTCACCCTGGGATGAACTGGTATCAGACAAAGGGAGGTCGTCTGGCTGGTACTGGGAACCAAGCTCGCAATCAGCTTGAGCAAGGTTGTTTAACACTCTCCGTAGAGCGGGAACCGGCTTCCCACGGGAGCGGCAGGCTGCAGAGAAATGGTTTAACTTCCTGCAAAAATTACATGTTTTGCCCAAAGCAGGGCACACATTAAACTGATGGGAGGCAAAATTGCAGTTGGGGCAACGTCGTGGGCTGCCGCCCCTGGGTGCAGGGGAACCTCGTTGCCGTGGTGGGCCAGCGTTCCACCGGTGGCCAGCAGCACTGGCAAAGTTAATCTCATGATCAGCAGGCGACAGTGCGGAGGCGACAGCCTCAGCTATGTTGGAGGCCTGCAGAGCCTCGTCCAGAGACAGGTCGGGCTTCCGCAGAAGTTCAGCCCTTAGCTTCACATCTAGAAGGCCATATACTAGGATGTCCCGGGTCACTTGATCGGGGGTCAGAGCGTCCAGGCGACAACGCCTGGCCATGTGTTGCAACGCGGCGATATAGTTGTCGATTGATTCTCCAGGGATCTGACGCCGGCTGAACATTTTAAAACGCTCTAAAATGCAGTTAGTGGGGATGTCGCACATCGCGGTAAACTTAGCCATAAGACATACCGGGTCTTGAGCATCGTCACCTGCACCATATACAAACGACTCAGATCGTTCCAGGGCATCGGGACCAGCCAGGTTGAGGAGCAGAGAAGCCCGCATTTCAGCGGTGGCAGCAGGATGGGCGATTCACACGTAGTGCTGGAAATCGCGTCTAAAGACACCCCACCGATGGGCAATGTCCGAGTCGAAGACAAGCACCTCGGGCTTGCGGCAAGAGGTAGCCATGGCACAGGAGATAGAACAAGGGATAGGGAACTGGGTCAAAAGTAAATAAAACCCGACAAACAGGAGGCGCAGAGGTACGATTGTGACACCATGTAAAGAGGAGTCATCAACACACTGTCTTTTTTTTATTTTTTTATTTTATCAGAAGTAAGTAGTCATATGGTACCAAAGTGCCTAATATATATTTTCATAATACATTTTATGTACAACTTTGTTACATTGAAAAAAGATGAGAATAAGAAAAAGAAGTTGGATAGTAAAGGATAGAAAGATGTGAAATATATAGTGTGTGAAGAAAGAAAACGAGTAAATGAAGAAAGTTGAGAGAGAAAATAGTGAAAAGAAAATAAAATAAAAAAGAAAAGGAGATCATTATTTATAACCTTGACCAACCCTCGTCCAGTCCTGAAACAGTTATTTTTTACAATTGTGTTGCACCATATGATTCCAAAAAAACGACGAATGGAGACCAACTCGTTATGAATTGGTCTGATTTATCCATTAGGAGGAATCGCATTTCCTCAAGATGAGCGGTGTCCAACATACTTGCAATCCACATTTTAAGCGTTGGTATTGATGTACCCTTCCAAAATTTAAGTATTAATTTTTTTGCTATTATTAAACCATAGTTAAGGAATAGATTTTGAGATGTGTTCAATTTATTCCCATCTTCCATTACACCAAATATAATCATTTCAGTATTAGGTTCCATTCTTGTCTTAAATAATTTTGTAAATATTTCAAAAATATAATTCCAAAATCTATAAAGTTTTATGCAGGAAACTAAGGAGTGTGTTATAGTTGCCTTTTGGGCTAGACATTTATCACAGGTGGCGGATATATTTGGATAAATTTTTTTCAATCTTGTTTTTGAATAATATAATCTATGTACAATTTTAAATTGAATTAGATTATGTCTTACATTAATTGAACATTTGTGAATATATATCAGGTATTTTTCCCATTTAACCTTCGTAATTTTTATCATTAATTCCCGTTCCCACTCTTCTCTAAGTACCTCTGTCGATGGTAGGTCTATATTTAGAATACTATTATATAAATAGGATATTAATTTTTGTGAGTCAGCTTCAATATTCATTGCTTCTTCCAATAAGTCAGGAGTTACTTTTTGATATCCTTGTATATATTTTTTCACAAAGTCGCAAATCTGAAGATATTTAAAATATTGGTTGTTTTTCAATTTAAATTTTAATTGTAGTTGTTGGAATGATAGTAGGTTTCCCATTTCGTACATATCCCCGATCCTTCTAATTCCGAGACTTTCCCATTGGTTATATGTCTTATCAATAAGAGATGGTTTAAATAAAGGGTTGTTCGCTATTGGCATTAACAGTGATAGATTTCTTAATTTTAAAGATAATTTTATTTGTTTCCAAATTCTTATTGTACCATATATAATTGGGTTCTTCTTATATATTGTGTTATTCAGTTTTTTGGGGGAAAAGAGGATCGTTCCTATATTACAAGGATGGCAATCCTCCTTCTCCATTTTTATCCATTCTGTCTGTTGGGTAGAACTATCCAACCAATAAATCATATTCTTAATATGCACTGCCCAGTCATCAACACACTGTGTCTTTACTACTATTTATTGATAATACACAAACGTTACTGCCCTAGCTGTACGTGGTCTGTCACAGGAGCTAGAGAGCGATCAATGGGTGGGGAGGTTGCAATTATACTTCTGATATGGGGAGTGGTTACTAGTGGTGAGGTCACTATATTAAAGGTACATGCACATGTCATCTACACTTATCTTGACAGTGGCTTTGAAGTACTTTGTGGAGGCAGCATTGGTGGTACCTGGCCAGTGCCCTGAGACGTCTTCTATACATCACACATCTAGTCACAGAAAATTACAAACTACAGCCATTTTGACTGCAAGTTTGATGCCGGGTGAGGTGTCGGTGTATCAGAAAGCATGCATTATCAATGTCTGCTATTCTTAAGAGTTGACTGCTAAGATTTGCAGCCTGTTTCCCCTTTGGAACAGTTTCTCTTTATGGATCTTGCTTGAGAGTGGTTGTGCTTCTAACCGCTTGCGCATACTATCACTAATTTCCATCGGTGTCTTACTCTGCCCTACTTATCTATCTATATTACTAAAACTCTGTTCTTGACCGGTTTCGGCTTTCTGTGCTGCGGTTTCCGAGAGTACGCCGCCACCTATGGCCGTCATTTTTGGCCACCTCGCTCAGAGCCCCCCTCTGCCGCGTGTGTGCCGAGGATTTTTCCCGTCGATGAAAATTGACAGAGATATTAATGTTTTTACAACATTCCCCATTCTCTCTGCTGCCCCTGCTGGAGGGAGAGCGACTATAAAACCAGGAAGTGGTGTGTCTCAATCAGTCTCTGCAAGTGGTGTGCCTCAATCAGTCTCTGCAAGAGGTGTGCCTCAATCAGAACTTTGAATGACACTGACAAATGTCTACAGCACTGAGTACCTTTAATTTGGTTTGAAAATGAAAATATGGTTAGAGGTAAAAAAGCACTGCCTGCAAATAGCTTGTTTGGGTTGAAGTAAAAAGGCACTCTCTCTCACACCCCCTCCCTCTCCTCTCCTCTCCTCCCTCCCCTCCATTAGCGCGAGTGCGGGAGGGGGGGGGGGGGGGTAGTTAGTGTGTGACGCTACATGCCGCCTCCCCCCCCACAACCACACGTTGGGGGAACAGACCCAACAGGTCTGCACTTGGTCTAGTATACTTATAAAACTCTGATCTTGGATGTGGATGTATTTATTTGTGTATGTGTGTCATGTTAGTCTGCGATTCACATATCCTCAAAAACACGACGCGCTAACGGTGACATTTTCACATATTCCGATAGATGTTTACCTCATGATCTCAAAAATCGCCTCATCTGAAAATCTGAGTTATTTCTTCAAATTGTTCACAAATCTGAGCTATTTTTTAAAGCTAACGAGCTGATGACTTCATAATGGCTCTGCTCCTCACGGCCAGTTTTCAAAGCACAGCCTGCTGGGCAGTGTTTTTGTCACCTCCCGCAGTCGTTTCGCACTCAGAGCCGGCCGTCCGCAGTGGATAGTGTGCGTGTGTGACACTGCAGGGCCCCCCCCACAGCAACCGCGTGTTGAGTGGATGGGACCCAACGGGTCTCCCTTGGTCTAGTTAGATATAAATCTAACTGATTTCCTGTACTCAAACGGGAGATCCTTAAATACCTCACTTGCAATGGTCACGAAACAGTGTCCAAGTGGAGGACAAAGTATTCAAGAAGGAACTGCAGATGCTGGAAGATCGAAGGTACACAAAATTGCTGGAGAAACTCAGCTGGTGCAGCAGCATCTATGGAGCGAAGGAAATAGGCGACGTTTCGGGCCGAAACCCTTCTTCAGACTGATGGAGGACAAAGTATGATTAGGGGACATAAGGAATCCGAAATATGTAAACTGAGAAACCAGTGTTAAGACAACACAAATATGAAAGGGGGGGGGGGGGGGGGGGGGGGGGACTAGTACAGTGGAGAAAACCTGTCTGTTTTCCTTTTCTTTTAGAAACCAACTAAAATTTATTTCACGTACAAGCAGCAATTTAAGATTCATGACTAATTTGCTTCAGCGGTTGAAGGTGTCGTCTTATTATCAATTCCCCTCTGCTGTTCAGGCAAGTGTCTGCTAGTTCCTGCTCCGTTGGTAGCCCTTGTGGTAGTTTCAGAGGTTGCACTCTGGAAATACACAAAACATTATCACTACATTTTGGTACAAATTTAAACTTATGACAAAGTAAATTTCAACGTGTTTGTAGGCACATACCTAATAAGATGCTTGATGACTTTCAGTTTACTATTGACTGAGGGAACATTTTTATGGATCTGTGGATGATGTGCCTGGTAAGAGAATTTAAAATTTACAAAAATAAGATAACCAAGTCAGTTGAAATACATCCAAGAAATTTCTCATGCTTTTTGGAACTTTGATTGCACAAAACTTGCCTGCCTACGAACTTCCAGTTGCATACATTACCTCAGTAGTAGCATGCGTTAGCATGAATAACTAAATTCAAGTGGCGAATTAGAATTAGGTACAAGATCTAATCTACAAGATCTAATAGCAAGTCTTACAGCAATAAAAACAGCCAAGCATTAGATAAATTGAAAAAGCATTTAAAAAATAATCTGTTTCTGGGAAGGGTAGGTTGTTTATCAGACCTAGGTTATAAATGTTATAAATGTAAAACATTGTACCATTTTGGGTTAGCAGGTACGCAATCTTTAGTAAGTTTCTTGTTAAATGTCCACAAACATGACACAAAAAAAAAACTGCACTATGTTGAGTAGGTAAGGTCAAAGTCTGCAGCAAACTGACCTGCCACTGAGGTATGTTTTCCTCCGGTAGCAATTAGGGCAACAATAATGTTCCAGAAATCTAAATGGTTTCATTTATGATTACAAACTTGAATTCTACTATTTATTCCTGATTTACAAGTTTCAATTCTTGACAGAAACGACAGCACTCGCACTAATTCCACATTATAAATGAATTTTTACCTTGCTGTTGGTGATTGCAAGGCTAGTTAAGCAGAAGATGAATTATAACCATGAGCAAGGACTTTAGCATTAAATAGCCATGTCAAAGTTGAGCAAAGATCTACAAAGATTTAATTAAATTTCAGCAGAAAAGGAAATGCTGGTAATGATGCTGAAAGTACACATGCACAAAAATCAAACCCAGAACATAACCAAATAGACAGCGAGTGCTCTTTCCAGTGGCTATAATCCAGTGGTGTCCCTACATCATGAAAGAATTAGTTCTGCTCTCAATCTTCTCTTCTAGCGATCACAAAGACAATACGGTAAACGTTTCTTTTAATGATCCCCTTAAAACAGATGTCGGATATAGTGGATGGAGCTGCTGACCTAGCCCCAGCTCGCACTGTCTCCCCGCCTGTTTATAATCCTGGTTCCGACCTCTCGACTCACAAGATGCGCCAGCAAGCCCTTTTTCACCCAACAAAAGGACACAAAGTGCTGGAGTAATTCAGCGGGTCAGGATCTCTGGAAACCACAGATGGGCGACATTGGGACCCTTCCTCAGACTGATTCAGCGGCTGAGTTCCACCAGCATATTGTGCTTCATTGTTCCCCCTCGGTCACCGTGGGGTTCCCTTCCCTCTCACAGGGGGCACACTGAAACACAAAAGTGCTGGAGTAACTCAGGCGACTGAATCAGTCCGAGGTAATGTTTTGATAACAAGAATGGCAGGAAGTGATTAGTGGGGTACTGCAAGGCTCGGTGCTGGGACCGCAGCTATTTACAATATACATCAATGATTTAGATGAAGGGATTCAAAGTAACATTAGCAAATTTGCAAATGACACAAAGCTGGGTGGCAGTGTCCGGTAGGCGGCGCGGCTCTGGCCAGCAGCGGCCTCTACAGCCTGTCCGCGTTTTTATTGTTTTTTGTCTGTGTTTTTATGTAGTTTTTGTTATTTTATGTTGGGGTGTGTGTGTGTGGGGGATGGGGGTGGGGTGGGAGGGGGGGGGAAACTTTTGAATCTCTCCCTGCACTGGAGACCCGACCTTTTCTCGTCGGGTCTCAGGTGTCGTTGAGGCCGCAACGAGGAGCGGCCTCCAACAGGAAGAAGCCGGGGACTCTGGTGCTACTCACCGTCGCCGTCGCGGAGCTGGCCGAGACCGGAGCGGGTGGAGCGGCTGCTGCTGCTGAGCGCTGCTGCTGCTGAGTCGGAGGCTGCTACTGCGGGTCTGCGGACGGCGGGAACCGGGAGCCCGCGGCTCCCTGGAGAGAGACCGCTTTTCGGGGCTCCTGCAACGGCGACTTCCCCCGCCCGAGTTGCGGGGTCGAAGAGCTCCTGGAGCGGGGCCTAACACCATTGCCCCGCGCGGCTGGAACGGCCGCGGGACTTTGCGAGCGCACACCGGGGGTTCCAACACCAAGACCCGGTGTGCGACCTCGCACCACCCGGCGTGGCTTCAATGGCCGCGGGACAATCGCCATCGCCAGCCGGGGGCTATGACTTTGACTCTGACATCGGGGGGAGGAGAGTGCAGTGGAGAGATAAGTTTTTTTTGGCCTCCATCACAGTTATGTGATGGATGTTTATGTTAAATGTAATTATGTTGTGTCTGGGGTCTATTTGTGTGTATTGTATGGCTGCAGAAACGGCATTTCGTTTGGACCTCCAGGGGTCCAAATGACAATTAAATTGACTCTTGACTCTCTCTTGAACTGTGAGGAGGATGCTATGAGAATGCAGGGCGACTTGGACAGGTTAGGTGAGTGGGCAGATGCAGTTTAATGCGGATAAATGTGAGGTTATCCAGTTTAGTTGCAAAAACAGGAAGGCAATTATTTAAATGGTGTCAAGTTGGGAAAAGGGGAAGTACAACAGGATCTGGGGGTCCTTGTTCATCAGTCAATGAAAGTAAGCAGGCAGTGAAGAAAGCGAATCATAACAGAATCATAACAGGCGGCCTTCATAACCAGAGGAGTTGAGTATAAGAGCAAAGAGGTCCTTCTGCAGTTGTACAGAGCCCTAGTGAGACCACAACTGGAGTATTGTGTGCAGTTTTGGCCCCCTAATTTGAGGATGGACATTCTTGCTATTGAGGGAGTGCAGCGTAGGTTTACAACGTTAATTCCTCGGATGGCGGGACTGTCATTTGTTGAGAGAATGGAGCGGCTGGGCTTGTACACTCTGGAGTTTAGAAGGTTGAGAGGATATCTCATTGAAACATGAGATTATTTAAGGGTTTGGACTTGCTAGAGGCAGGAAACATGTTCCCGATGTTGGGGGGAGTCCAGAACCAGGGGCCAATGTTTAAGAATAAGGGGTAAGCCATTTAGAACGGAGATGAGGAAACACTTTTTCCACACAGAGAGTGTGAGTGTGGAATTCTCTGCCTCAGAGGGCGGTGGAGGCTGGTTCTCTGGATACTTTCCAAGAGGGAGCTAGATAGGGCTCTTAAAGATAGTGGAGTCGGGGGATATGGGGAGAAGGCAGGAACGGGGTACTGATTGAGGATGATCAGCCATGATCACATTGAATGGCGGGGCTGGCTCAAAGAGCCGAATGACCTACTCCTGCACCTATTGTCTATTAGAAAATTGGCAAATTCTTCAGCAATGGAATTACGAGAGCCATCTGAAGTAGTTTAATTTGAAGGAAAACCAAGGGGGCTATTCCAATGAATTTAAGAATAAACAAACTAAGTGTAAGTGGGCTGAATAATGGCACTCCGAACATAATGCATCAAGTTTACACAATTGTGCACAAGGAGAAACTGCCAAAAAGTATGCCATGGATATCGTTAGAAAAGCTTAAGTAGTAATGTGTAGGACCCAAAGATTCAAACTGTTAAACCAATGCACGTAACAAAACCAACAAAATGCTGTTAAATTAAAAATAATAGAGCAGTCTGGTTTTAACTGGCTCAACTAGGTTTTACTGGTCTGATGACCGAGAATAAAAGAATGGGACAATGAAGACGATGCAGGAAATAACCATAGGTCTAACTATTAGAATCAGGCATGACCTGGGGTCAAGGAAAGAGCGTTGTCATGGCCCCGTTTCCACCAATCTTTCCACCACTACACACAAGTGCAAGATGCCATTGTATGCAGATGCCGAGAAGTTTGTTCAGCTCTGGTTGAACAATTTCTAATCTTGTGATGTGGACTCGATACAAAGGCATGACCTATGAGAGTGATTGGGTATATTTAGGCTTTTCAACTTGCAAAGAAGGTAGCAATCTTTTCTACATGTTCTGCAGTGTCTATTTGCGTAAAAGTATAATCAACTGCATATTGAAGAAACAGAACAAAGCACTAAAGTGTAACTTTTTGAATTGATTCATCCAGTGAACCAATATGTGCTTACTAATGTGCCAGCAAACGGTATCATCAGATGGATTATTGTAGAAATGTCTTATTGTAGGGTTGAAAGGTCGGGAAGGCGTTTAGCACATTGTGAGGAAAAAGGTTGAATGCAGCAAGTAAATATCAAACAGTAGTGGATTTGGATTATGTAAGAGACAAATCCCAAAACAATTAAATAGCTATAAATTTAATCCAAAAATCCTCCTTCTCTAACGAACCACAGACCATGGTATAATGAGCAAACACAAGAGACTACGTGCAAAATATAATTCACCTTATCCAATCCAAGGTCATGAACAATTTTCTTTTCCCAATAGGGACGCCGCCTGGTGCATTTTATTCTGGTAATGATGTGCAGTTGGTGTGGTTGGTTTGGATCACCATTATATTTTTCATGATCTGCTGGATCCACTTCAAACATCTACAACCAGAGGAAAAATTGTAGATAAATTAGATTCAGGCTTGCCTAACCAGATCTAAATTCAGATCTAGTGATGCTGAATGAGAATTCTCAAATAATTGTGACTTCTGAATCATCCTAATCCCACTCACATATTCCTTTACCATATACTTGCTCTTGGGTATTTATCCACTAGTTGCCAACAATAACCTCAGGAAGGGATGGAGGCTGTTAAATGTTTATAATCAAAATCATTAATGATTTTAAACATGTCAAGTTCCCCATCTTCTCTGCTCTAAATAAGACAGGATAGGTTTATCCAGTTTCCACATGATTGAAACCCCTCTCTTCAATACTATTCCAGAAAATCTCCACATCAGTAGTAAAAAGGTACTCCAAGGGTTTGAGTCAATGAAACAAAACTACATTTTTGAATCCCCATTAAGGCTCAAGGCCTCACATTCTTAAAGTGCAGTGCCCAGAATGAATTTCAAAAGAGGCCCAAATTTAATTTTATAACAATATAGCACAACTTTCTTGATGTTTTATTATCTCTCAATAAATTGCACAAATGTTATATACATTAAACAATCTCCCTTAAGATTTGTGTGAATGCCACACATCCCCAAGTTTCCAAACATTTGAATAAAAAAATCTTTAATTGTCTCACTTCATTTCTACCAAGAGCTTAAACAATTCATTTGCTATGTGACTGTCCACCACCAATTGACCCTTGTCCTCCTCAAATGTATTACTATTCTCATAATGCACTACACCTTTGTCTCCTGGTATGTCTCTATACCCGATTCAAGGTCATAAATATATCCAAATTCCAACATCTGGAGTACACAATACTTTCTTTGAGTTTGATAATATTTCCACTTACTTTGTGGGTATGCAACAGGCAAGGATCACTCTCACTTTAATCCCATGATCTGAATTTTTGCTGTAAATGTTTTTGTTAAATCACATTAAATACACTCCTCTCAATCCCTCCAATGCAATCAAACACGATTTATCATTGACAAATCTGTCCGAACTTAATTTGTAATTATATTTTGCCAATTGCCAATTTCTGTCTGCATGGTGCTTCATGGAGAGTAAATATATTCATATAACTATTATATACATAGATATAATGCTATTCATCCGAATATACTCATTGTCTCACTCAATTGTATGATATAATGTCAATCTTGATGCTATAACATACAAAGATTGTAAGGCAATAGACAGCTGTAATTTTATGGAGTAGTCAAGATGGGCATGACATGGAAAGTAGAGCAATTGTCCATAAATAGTTAGGAGTGAAGAATGTATTTACAATTTTACTGAAGGAATCCATCCTCTTTCCCCCATCTCTCATCATTTAATTTCTCCCTCTTTTACATAACTTTCTCTGGCCTTCTTCCCTTCGCCTCAATCCTTTTCAATGTTTCCCTTACCATGATATAGCTTATTTTCAAGTCAAGAGTGTTTTATTGTCATATGCCCCACTTAGAACAATGAAATTCTTATTCATATATATATACACACACATATATGTGTGTTTGTGTGTGTGTATATATGTATGTATATATGTGTATATATACACACATCATTCAGAACTTATTTGAAGTCACTTAGTTTAACAGCCTGATAGCTGTAGGGAAGATGTTCCTGAACCTGGACATTAGTTTTCAGGCTCCTGTACCTTCTTCGTGATGGCAGTAGAGAGCATGCCGACTGGTTGCATCGTGGCTTGGTACAGCAACCTGAGCGTCCAGGAGCGGAAAAGGCTACAAAAAACTGCCCAGTCCATCATCAGCTCTGACCTCCCCACCATCGAGGGGATCTATCGCAGGCGCTGCCTCAAAAAGCCTGCCAGCATCATCAAGGACCCACAGCATCCTGGCCACACACTCGTCTCTCCACTGCCATCAGGTAGAAGGTACAGGAGCCTGAAATCTGGTACATCCAGGTTCATGAACAGCTTCTTCCCCGCAGCCATCAGACTATTAAACACAACTACAAACAATGAGCTATAACAGCCTATTGCATGTTATCTGTGTATTTATGTGTGTATACATATATATATATATTCTATGGTATATGGTCACACTGATCTGATCTGTATTTATGCCTAAAATACTCTGTTGTGCTGCAGCAAGCAAGAATTTCATTGTTCTATCTGGGACACATGACAATAAATTCTCTTGACTTGACTTTGCAATGGTGAGATGAGTGTGTGGCGAGGATGGTGAGGGTCTCTGATGATGCCGGCTGCCTTTTGAGACAACGACTACAATAAATCCCTTCGATGGTGGGGAGGTCAGAGCCGGTGATGGACTGGGCAGTGTTTACAACTTTTGCAGTCTTTTCTGCTCCTGGACGTTCAAGTTGCCAAACTAGGCCATGATGCAACAAGTCAATATGTTCTCTATTGTACACCTGTAGAAGTTCAAGAGCATCCTCTCTGACATATCGAATCTACGTAATCTTCTTTCAGGAAGTAGGGGCGTTAATGTGCTATATTTATAATTGCATCAGTGTGCTGGGTCCAAGAAAGAGATCTTGTGGAAATATACACGCCCAGAAATTTGAAGTTTTGGACTCTCTCCACCAGGATTGTGGGTCCTCATCCTTCCTCTTCCAAAATCCACAATCAGTTCATTGCTGGCACCATTTGGTCAATTGGTCAATCTTACTTCCATACTCCGACTCATCACCATCAGTAATTCGTCCTACAACGGTGGTGTCGATGGCAAACTTGACGATGGAGTTCGCACTATGTCCGGCTACAGTCATGAGTATAGAGTGAGTAGAGCAGGGGGCTGAGCACGCATCCTTGAGGTGCACCTGTACTAATTGTTAATGAGGAAGAAGTATTTCTGCCAATTCAAACATACTATGGTCTATGGATGAGGAAGTCAAGGATCCAATTGCTGAGGGGTGCACAGAGACCCACTTCCACGAGCTTGGTAACCAGCTTGGAGGGGATGATGGTATTGAACGCCGAGCTGTAGTCTATAAACAAAAGCCTGACGTGTTTTTATTGACCAAGTGGTTCAGTGCGGAGTGGAGAGCCAGAGATCGCATCCTCCGTTGACCTGTTGTGACGGTAGGCAAACTGTAGCGGGTCGACATTCTTGTTGAGGTAGGAGTTGATATCCATCATAACCAACCTCTCAAAGCACTTCATCACCAGACGTTAGTGCTGGTCAATAGTCATTGAGGCATGTCACCTTACTCTTCTTGGACACCACTATTATTGATGCCCTCTTAAAGCAGGTGCAAACCTCAGACCTCATTAGTGAGAGATTGAAAATGTCTGCAAAACCCCCAGCCAGTTGGTCTGCACACGTTTTGAGAACTCAACCGGGGATGTCAGGACTTTCATATGAAGAAAGACTGGATAGACTCGGCTTGTACTCGCTAGAATTTAGAAGATTGAGGGGGGATCTTATAGAAACTTACAAAATTCTTAAGGAGTTGGACAGGCTAGATGCAGGAAGATTGTTCCCGATGTTGGGGAAGTCCAGAACAAGGGATCACAGTTTAAGGATAAGGGGGAAATCTTTTAGGACCAAAATGAGAAAAACATTTTTCACAGAGAGTGGTGAATCTCTGGAATTCTCTGCCACAGAAGGTAGTTGAGGCCAATTCATTGGTTATATTTAAGAGGGAGTTAGATGTGGCCCTTGTGGCTAAAGGTATCAGGGGGTATGGAAAGAAGACAGGTACAGGATACTGAGTTGGATGATCAGCCATGATCATATTGAATGGCGGTGCAGGCTCGAAGGGCCGAATGGCCTACTCCTGCACCTATTTTCTATGTTTCTATGTATACCATCAGGTCCAGGCGCTTTCCGAGGGTTCACACCCCTGAAGGATCTTCTGACGTCGGCCTCTGTGAATGACTAATACCATCAGGGCGTATGCGGGCTTGGGAAGGCACATCAGTGTTCTCCGTATCGAAGCGTGTGTAGAATGCTTTGAGCTCGTCAGGGAGTGATGCTGCGTTGCTGCTTGAGCTGCCACCTGGTTTCGCCTTGCAGGAGGCAATGGCATTCAAACCCTGCCACAGTTGCCGAACATCCACTCCATCCTCTCAGCTTTGAGCGGATGTCCCTTTTGGCTTTTTTGATGGCCTTGTCAAGGTCCTATCTTGTCCTCTAAGTGTCCCCTGACCAGTATGCCCAGGATTTGGTCCTCAGGAAAATGCAGATCTCCTGGTTCATCCATCTCCACATTTCCTTATGAAGTCTGCAACAATTGTGACGTATTCATTCAGGTCTGTTGCCGAGTCCTTGAACATTGCCCAGTCTACCGACACCAAGCAGTCCTGTAGTTGTTCCTCTGCCTCCCCAGGCTCGCTCTGTGCAGTCCTCACCTCTGTGGGTGTGTTCTTCAGTTGCTGCCTGTATGCAGGAAGAAGCATTGGCAAGTTTTCCCAAAGTGAGGGTGAGGGATAGAGCGGTAGGCATCCTTGATGGTCCCAGACTGTGGTGGTAAATGTTTCAGGGTACGCTGTCTGGTGCTTGTTGACCACGGCGTGCAGCTCCTCCAATGTTAGACATACGTCTGCTTGGGGTAAGATGTGGACCGCGGTCAGGATGATGGAGGTGAATTCTCTCGGGAGGTAGAAGGGACAGCACCTCACCGCCAGATGTTCCAGGTGCGGAGAACAGGAGTTAGACAGAACTGAGCACCACGAAGAGTTGACCATGAGGCAGACACCCCCACCTCTCCCTTTCCCAGATGCCTGCATATGGTCCATACAATGAATGGAGAAACCTTCAGGCTGTACGGCCGAGTCTGGGGAGCCAGGGGGTGAGCCATGTCTCTGTGAAACAGGACACAGAGCATTCCCTCAGCTCCCTTTGGTAAAGCAGCCTTGACCTTAAGTCCTCCACTTTATTTTCCAGTAACTGTACATTGGCTAGTAGGTTGGTAGGGAGAGGGGGTCGTAGTCCCCATGCGCATCAGTCTGACTTCAGGTCCTGCCCGCCGGCCACGTTTCCGGACACCATGGATGCCTCCCCAGTGTTTTCAGGTACAGTACTTACTGTTCCTGTGATCCGCCACCAGGTCAGGGATTCCCACGAGATTGGGATTTCCCTTACAATCAGCAGTTCCGTTGCTGCCAGTAGATCGCAATAGCGCTAATGTGTTTAAATGCATTAGCAGCTTGTCAGTTGCATCACTGGTTTCTGCTGTTTCTTTTATACAGGTAAGCTGAGAACTACTATATTTGATGATTTTCTGTTGTGCAGCTGGCAACATGTCGCCGCAGACAGGCGCCATCTTGATTCAACAGCACTTCAGCTTCAATGACTTCCATCTATCCATGACCTTTCCTGACCTCAATGTTCTAAATTGAGTTCTATCCACATCAAACTTTTCCTTTTCTCTTATGCAATTAAAACACCAGATGGCACAAAACTGTTGTAATTAAGATATGGCTCTAATACAAAACATGTCGGTGACAAATAAAATGTAGAACAGGGCTGTCGGGCTAGAAATTAAGCTCACACCTTTGCTGGAATACGTGTTTTTGTAAACTTCGATCTTACGAATTCGGGCCACAAAGATAGAACAGCTTTTGATTCCAACAAATTCTGAAAAAAATAAATTGAAGCATATCTTAAAGTAATTCATCTATTTCATGCAACAAATTGAATTCAATATCCGCTTCCTGTTCAATGGAAAATTCCAACTAAAAATATAGTTATGGCTGGAACAAGTCACAAAAGCAATTGGTTTACAAGTTGATAAGCACTAACAAAAGACCTTCACTCCTTTATTGTAAATGGATGATGGGTAATAATAAACAGTATATTTTAACCATTTAAACATTTGAAATATTAGTACACACCCACACCACCCAACTCACTTCAGTAGCCCTGATCTCACATCTCATCCAACCTGGTGGCTAGCCAGGATTGCAGAAAAATTAGCAATGTATAAGAGGGAAGTGACTTTCAAACTTGGATATGTTTCTCACCCAACACGTACAGCATGGCAATGACCAATTATTGATTCTCAAATACCACTCTCATAACTGACCTTTCTCACAATCTGGGGGATACCTTTAGTGCTACTCTGAAATTATGTTGCTGAGCTCCAGCTGTCCGCTAGCATATGTCACTCTATTATGAGATGTGAAAGGGCCAAACATTGGAATCATTAGTCAGCAACCCCTCTACATAATATAGAACAGAAGAACCGTAACTAATGAAGTTCAGGTACACCAGTGATTTTCCAGCTCCCTTGGTTCAATAACCTTCCTGGATTATGTGTTTTCCAGAGCTAAGAGGAGTAGAACGGCACTGGAAAGATCCACCTAGGCAGCTGAAGGGCCGAGATACAGATGTCCGACCCGGGAATGGATCTGCTAGTTTTGGCTGGGCCGGAGTTCCAGAGCTCCGGCATGCTGGGAGAAAATTCGACCTGCCGATTGGCTGCAGAAGTCCCGATGAGGTAGATTGGCCGCTTCACGTGGCCTAGACACCACATTTTCAAGGAGACTTCCAGGGGGGATTTCAAGTGCACTCTTGTAATTTTGTCTGTATTAACAGAGGTGCCAGGGTTCAAATAAAATCAGCATGGACCTGTAGCTGACGAGTGTTTGGTTACAAGATTAGTCATACAATACAGAAACAGGATTTTGGCCCAATCTGTCCATGCTCTCCATGGTGCACATCTAAGGTTGACCCATTTGTCATTTAACATTTGCTATCTATGTAACTGTCCAAATATCTTTTCCATGCACATCCATCTCAACCTTTTTTCTGCTGGTATCTGTGGCAGCTGTTTACCTTTCATTCTAACTGGACTGCCTTTATTCTGATTCACAGTGTTCTGTCAAGCTTGCCATGAAGAATCCATCATGAAAACTGTCCTTTAGCACAATTTGTCCATGCTTCACAAATGCCCAATTATGCTAGTTCCACTTGCCAGTGCTTGAACCCATATCCCTTTAAACATTTCCTAGCCATGTACCCATCCATACCTTTTAAATGTTGTTATACCACCTCAATCATTCTTTTGACATTTGGACTAGATCATGAATAGTCAGTATTGTCCACCTATCTGCCAATCTGTCGTAAGTTGCCCAAGCAAAATATGAGGTGCTGTTCCTCCAATTTATGTTTGACCTCACTCTGACAATGGAGGAGGCCCAGGACAGAAAGGTCAGTATGGGAATGGAAGGGGAACTAAAGGAGATTGCATAGGCCCAGGAAGACTGAGCAAAGGTGTTCAGCAAAACAATCGCCCAGTCTGCACTTGGTCTCGCCAATATATAGGAGTCCACCCCTATAACAGTAGATTCAGTGAATGAGGTTGGAGGAGGTGCAAGCGAACCTCTGCCTCATCTGAATGGACTGTTGGGGTCCTTGGACGGAGTTGGTCTAGGGACAGCTGGGGGAGCTTATAACCTAGAGGTATGTGAAGCTTATAACCTAGAGGCACTTGAAGTTGCTTGGGAAACTGAAAAGTCTGAAGGCGGATAAGCCACCTCGACCAGATGGAGGTTTCTGAGCTCATGATAAAATAGGCCAAAATCAGCATGGTTTTGTGAAAGGGAGATCTTGCCTGACGAACCTGTTGGAATTATTTGAGGAAGTAAATTGCAGGAAAGACAAAGTACAGTCAGTGGATGTGGTTTACCTGGATATTCTGAACGCCTTTGATAAAGTGCCACACGCGAGGCTGCTAAAGATGAGAGCCCATGGTACCAGAGGGAAGATACTAGCATGGATAGCAGGTTGGCTGGATGGCAGAAGACAGATAAAGGGGGCTTTTTCTGGTTGGCTGCCAGTGACTTGCAGAGTTCCACAGGGTCTGCAACTCTTCACGTTATATATTAAATGATTTGGATGAGGGGATTGAAAGCTTTGTAGCCAAGTTTGCAGATGCTACAAAGTTAGGTGGTGGCAGGTATTGAAGAGAAAGCAGGGACTCATCAGAAGGACTTGGGCAGGTTTGGAGTGTGGGCAAAGAAGTGGCAGATGGAATACATCATAGCAAAGTGTGGAGTCGTGCATTTTAGGAATAAAGTCGTAGACTATTTTATAAATGGGAGAGAATTGAGAAATCAGAGGTGTAAAGGGACTTGGGAATACTGGTGCAGGATTCCCAAAACGTTAATTTGCAAGTCGAATCGGTAGTAAGGAAAGCAAATACTATGCTAGCAGAGAGAACTAGAATATAAAAACAGGGATGCAATGCTGAGGCTTTATAAGTGCGTGGTTTTGGGCCGCATACCTGTGAAAGGATGTGCTGGCGTTGGAGGGTGTCTAAAGGTTTACGAGAATTATCCCAGGGATGATTGGGTTAACATATGATGAGCATCTGGCAGCAATGGGCCTGTACTCGCTGGAGTTTAGAAGAATGAGGGACCTCATTGAAACTTACCGAATAGTGAAAGGCCTGGATAGAATGGATGCAGAGAGGATGCAGAAAGGCCATAGCCTCAGACTAAAAGGGCATACCTTTACAAATGAGAGGAGGAATTTATTTAGAGGGTGGTGAATCTGTGGATTCATTGCAACAGTAGGCAGTGGAGGTGGTCAATCGATATTTTTAAGGCAGAGATTGAGATTCTTGAGTAGGGGTGTCAAGGGTAATGGGGAGAAGGCAGGAGAAAGTGATTGAGAGAGAAAGACATCAGCCTTGATTGAAGGGCAGAGTATACTTGGGCCGAAGGGCCTATTTCTGCTCCTATAATTTATGAACATCAATTATCATGCAATCGGGGAGCATGGTGCGGAACCAATAGCTAACATGGAGACAGGCAATGCCAATGTTTTGTACATTGCCTTGAAATAAATTTCAACGAAACGGCACAATATTTTGAAATTATCAGGTAGACAGAAAATGCTGGAGTAACTCAGCGGGGCAGACAGCTAATAGAAGCTATTCAAAGATTATTTGCAGGAGCCAATTTATCTCCAACAGGAGGAAAAAGCAGGTACCAGGGCCAACCCATGCGGCCAGAGAGTGAATGTCAGGCTGCAGGAATGATGAGATTTCGCCACTGAACACATTTCACTCGCTCGTCTTGGCTACAAGGTCAGCTATTTTCGTTAATATACACCGTCCCCTTTCAAATACGGAATATAATACAACGGCAGGAGAATAATGTCATGGCCCAGAGAACAACCTCCGAGCAGCAAGAAAAGCCCTCAACTTGAAGCGACCTCGAATACATTGTGAGCTCGGCACTCACCCTCAGTCGGCTCATGTTCCTGCAGAGCGCGGCCATCGCCTGAGGCCAATAATCCTCCAGCGAACGCTGATTCAATGGGAAACGCAGCGGCGCGATTTCGGTTTTTGGACGGCACAATACCGGACGTAGCGCCGGCTCCCCACAACACACGCCGATCACCCCTCTCTGCAGCTGACTAAACCAAACGCAGGCCCGGCCCGGCCTCCATCACTCAGGCGTTAACGCGCCTAGTGAGCCCCTCCCCCACGGCATCGTCACTCAGACATAGACCCCGCCCTCACCACCATAGGCCCCTCCCCCACGGCATCGTCACTCAGACTTAGACCCCGCCCTCACCACCATAGGCCCCTCCCCCACGGCATCGTCACTCAGACTTAGACCCGCCCTCACCACCATAGGCCCCTCCCTACACGAATCGTCACTCAGACTTAGACCCCGCCCTCACCACCGTAGGCCCCTCCCCCACGCCATCGTCACTCAGACATAGACCCCGCCCTCACCACCATAGGCCCCTCCCCTACGGAATCGTCACTCACACAGACCCCGCCCTCACCACCATAGGCCCCTCCCCTACGGAATCGTCACTCAGACTTAGACCCCGCCCTCACCACCATAGGCCCCTCCCCTACAGAATCGTCACTCAGACATAGACCCCGCCCTCACCACCATCGCCCTCCCCTACTGATGCGTCACTCCGACATAGGCCCCGCCCTCATATACGTCACAGGCATCGGCAAAGATCCTATAGATCTTTGGGCATTGGCCTCGATCCCACTGATTCGTCACTCAGACATAGTCCCCGACCTCATCATACGTCAGTGAAGCATAGGCCCCTCCCCTACTTATGCGTCACTCCGACATAGGCCCCGCCCTCTTCACACGTCACTGATGCATTGTCCCGATCTGCTATAGGATATTTGGTCCCGATCCTACTGGTTCGTCACTTGCTGAAGAAGGGTCTCGACCCGAAACCTCGCCTATTTCCTTCGCTCCATAGATGCTGCCCAGATACTGCTCCACTAGTATCTTTGATGCCGCCTCACCCGCGGAGTTTCGCCAGCATTTTTGTCGACCGTCACTCAGACGTGGTCCTTGCCCCATCACACGTCACTCCAGCTTGGCCCCGCCCCGCCCCGCGGTCCCCTCAACCCCAGGCCCGAACCACATCCGCGATTGCTTTCCTTGCAACAGGTGCCGCTTGTCCCGCTGAGTGGCCCCAGCATTTTCCGTTTTTATTGTGTTTTAAACGTTCTCCTGGTCAAAACATCTCCGCGCACAGGCCCCACCCGGCTCACAGTCACAGCCGCCCTTGCCCCAGGCAGGTTCAACTCTCAGCAGCGACCGGCGTTTATAAACACTGTCTTCCTGCATTCTGGCCAGAATCGATCCTATTAGTGATATATTATTTTAACCCCGCCCCGCTCACTCCCAGCAATTATCCTTGTGCTACGATGCGATTACATTGCTATATTTTACGTGATCCCTGACACAAGCGACCACTAAGTGGCACTTTTCTGGCCTTTGGAAGGACAAGATCCTCGGGTATCGGGTGACAGTAAGTATCGGCGCAGGCGAAAGTAACGACGCGGGTGATGAATCAGACCGAGAGGAAAGAGATATCACAGGGATTAAATGGAGAAAACTGTTTCCGTGTGGAATCACAGAGTTACCAGTTGCAGAAAGTAATTAGAAACACGACTGACCGAATAACTGGGGAGAGGGAAGAACTGCAGAGTAGCCAAAGACATGGATTTTGAGAAGTAATTTCCTTTAAGCTTTTTACATCGCTGTTTCTTCCTGCATTGATCTGATAACTGGGATTTCTCGCCATCCATAGGAAATCTTGGTGTTACTATTTTACTATTAGTGAGACCGGTCCATTCTCATCTTCATTGTTTGGTCCTGAAATTTGGTTCAATTTCATCTGTGGGAGTTGAATTTATCGGCTATAGTTTTCTGTTCACTTACACTGTATTCCGATACTTGTACCTAATTTTGTAAACTTGGTCCAAATCGTCAACATAATATTTATTCCTAACTCTCTAACTCAGCCCTATTATACTCTCGTCTGGAGTTAACTTTGTTGTCAAAAAGTCAATATGAATTTATAAAGTGTAGTAATTGTCAAAATAGAAAATTATTTGAAGAGGTAAACATAGCAATTGCCAGGGGCATGTCTGTGGATGGTATTTAAATAGATTTCAAAATGCCATTTCACAAAGTCTATAATATGAGATGCTAAGCTAAGGTTCACAGTTTTATTCTAAACACCAAAAGAAAATGCAGATTTGAAAAAATAAATGTTTTGTACAACAGGCCACATCAAGCTCCCTCTCTATCTCCCATTATATTGCTGATCCCTCCCAAGTTTTCATGGATTCCTCCACTTGCCCATCTTCACCAGAATCAATCCCCACATCTAACCATCATTGTTTGCCTTATTGTGAAGAGATCCAATCCTGCTCTGTCACCTTTTTGTTGTTCCCCCGCCCTTGCTTCCCAACCATCATTGTACCTCAGATATTTCCACCCCATGTGCCCTCATGGTGAAGAAATAATATAGCATGATCAAACTTAAAGACATGAAAAGGAAGTTTATTTTCATTCAACCTCTTCCAATTAGATAGACACTCTTGATTTTATTAGAACAAGGTTTAGTGGCCAAAATATGTTTCTTAATGTGTCCAATAACATTAAACCCATGTTTATGAGGAAACATCTTGAGTTTTATTCTAATATCCAGTTAGCATTTATTGCTGTTTTAAATGTGTTTTATCAACTTCCATTAACTGTAGATTCAGCTGCCATGTCTCAGAGTGTGTTGGCAGGAATGGAGAACTCAGCCGTGACTGTGCTGAAGAGGGCGATCGAATTGGACAATGAATCCCGCTTGCCAGATGCATTGGTTTGTTATCAGGAAGGCATCCATCTTCTGATGGAAGTTCTGAAAGGTGATAAGCGTTAAAAGTTCTCTCTGTGATTTACTAGTTTATTCACTATTTTATAAATTGAATTCTAGAACCTTCAGAAAATAATTTCATTTCCCCATAGATATTACCTTAAGATATTTTCTTCTGTAATCCTTGGAACCTGTAACAATTATCAGTGAAATATCAGAAGGGTCCCAACCTGAAATGTCACCTTTCTATTTTATATTTCTATATTATTTCCTTCCGAGGATGAGTAAAGTTTTATCGTATGGTAAGTAATATTTTAAGCTATTTGATTGTTTTATTGGGCAAGTGTGCAGTGTTACTGAATCAGAATGGAAGATTGCAGTTTTAGGTTTTGGCCTGTAATGAATAAGCCTTTACATCAACTACAACAAATAAAAAGACAACAAATGGATAATTGTAGAGACAGAGATCTGCAGATGTTGTTTTACCAAAAAATACACACAAGTGCTGGAGTAACTCAGTGGGTCAGGGAGCATCTCCAGAGAACTTCAATTTTGGGTCGGGACCCTTCTACAGATATTTCATTGATAATTGTTCCAGTTTCCATGGATTACAGAGGAAAATATCTTCAGGATCTACTTCTGATCATTCACTGTGAAGTGAAACGTGCATATGTAGGACTCTGCTGAAGCACCTGCCCACACTTAGTGTGGATTCAAATAGTGTTACAGTGCTGACCATCTCCATAGAAGTAAACTTCAATCACCATTTTACACAGAATCAATGTGTTTAATGCATATTTATAGAGTTGTGATGATGTCTCCATGTCTTATATTGAATGTAACTTGCCAACACTTTGAACTCAAGTGAACATAATGTATTTAATGCTGTGTTGTAAAAGTAAATACGTTTACAATTCCTTAGTTATGAATAAAGTAGAAAGTAAAACAAATAATTATAAAAATTGTGTTTTTCACACGAACTATGTAAACTGAACATGAGCACTAACTCAGAAGCAGAAGAATAAATTACTTACAGAAAAATAATGCACAGAGCAAGTATGTGGAAACCAGGGACTGCAGATGCTGGTTTACAAAATAAAACAAAGTGCTTAGCGTGTCAGGCAGCATCTCTGCAGAACATGGATAGGTGATGTTTCGGGTCAGGACTCTTCTTCGTCTGACTTAGTGTGGACACAAGCAGTGAAATAGTGCTGACCATATCCACAGACGTAAACCTCTATGAAGGTTATATAGAGTTGCGTTCTTTTTGTACACTAATTTGATTGTTCTGTGTATAAAATCTATATTGGGGACAACTAAAGTATATTAGGCCCGAAAGCCCAAGACGTGAAACCAAATTCGATGGCTAATCTAAATAAAGCAGAAGCACATCAAGCACACCATAGGTACACATAAACCCTGTTTTCGGCCCAAAACGTTGCCTATTTCCTTCACCCCATAGAGTATGCTGCACCCGCTGAGTTTCTCCAGCATTTTTGTGTACCTTCGATTTTCCAGCATCTGCAGTTCCTTCTTAAAAACTAATTAACTGCACCACGTCTTGGGTTGGAAAACAAATACAAAATGCAGTTCAAGCAGATTGTAACGGTGATCCCAGCATTGGATGGTCTATGTTTAAAGTGAAAGCAGTCTTGTTTATATTGCCAAATTATTTTTCAGCTGTCTGTGATGAAAGAAATACCAGAGGGTTTCCAAAATCAACGTAGTGCATCTTAGCACGAGTCATTAAAGTAAAAAATTCACAAAAAAATAGAACCAGGATGCAAAACTATTATACGGTCATGTATAACATGATCGGCAGACGAATTAAGGATTTTTTCTTTTAACAGCTACAAAGGAAGAAGCTAAAAAAGTCCATTATCGAAAGAAGATAGCAGACTACATGGATCGAGCAGAAAAAATTAAAGAACAACTGAATGACCTCAAAGAAAGTAACTATTTTTGCAGTAATATTTTTGTAAGTTCCACATTTGGCATATTTTTTCATGTAAGATCTAATTATTAGAATACATTATTTTTGCTTCAAATTGTAAATGTTCCAAATGCTTCAGAAGTTAGAATAATAATTCAATTGTTTACTCTAATACTGCGCCATACAGAAAAGAAAAAAGCTGTATTAATTTCCTGGTCCAGGCTGATTTAACTGATCTCATCTGGGAAGGTACGAAATACAGTTACAATGACCCCTGGTGAAGGAAAGAAATAACCTATCAGCCATGTCACTGAGCAGTTAGCTGCATAAAAAATAAACATTATTATCAAGGAGGAGGATAATTGTCTAAGCTCACAGAAACAATGCTTGGAAACATAGAACATAGAAAAGTACAACACAGGAAAAAGCCATTCGACCCACATTGTATGCGTCAAACATGATGCCCAGATAAACTGCCTGCACATGATCGACACCCTTCATTCCCTGCACATCCATATACTTATCTTAAAAACCTCCTAAACGCCATATCTGTCTCCATTCCCACCTGGTGCATGTTCCAGGCACATAGCACTTAAAGAAAAAAACACACCCGCACATCTCCTTTAAACTTTGTCCTTTCACCCAGAGCCGGATTTACCTATAGGCTTTATAGGCTGAAGCCCAAGGCCTCAAATTCTAGGGGGCCTCCGGCCAAGGTGTTTTTTCCCCAGAGTAAAAAAAATTCCGAGGAAAAAAAGAAATCGGAGCGCAATCAGCGTTTCCACTTTGACGGAAAGTACCCGAAATTCTGGTTCCAGCCCGCTGGAAGTTTTGGAGGGGATAAAAGATTGCGACCGTCCGCGACTGCGCAGTTGGGGAAAGCCAGTGACGCTGTAGCGACGCAAAATGACGCCGTCTCTCTGCGCAGTGGGCCTGGGCGCGTTCAGATCTCCATTTGCACTCTACACAATCACCTCGATGACTCGTGTCTACTCTAGATATGTAGTGGAATATTGAGTTGCGGGAGTGCCCGTTTCGCTGGGCCGGGGGGGCTGCGGTGTCTGCGGCGCGGAGTCGGAGCCTTGCTGCCTGGGAGCGAGAGAGAGGAGGAAGGAGGGGGGTTGGGGGGACGTGAGGGGAGAGGGGGTTTGGAGAGACAGATGGGGCGGGAGAGAGAGGGGGAAGGAGAATGGGGAGAAGGAAAGGAGGATTATCTTTAGTGAGATTGCAAAATTAAGGTAGGTTTTAGAGCAATTATATTTTCTCCTCCGTATGAATAATATCAAACAATTGGAACTGCTTTCTATTCCTTGATAAATATACTGAAAAATATGAATTCCATAGTTTGCGACTTTTTGCATCATATTTTAATGTGCACACACTAACACAGTGGAACAGTAACAGGCAATCAAATCAACACACAAAACATTTTCTTTTTTTTTTCTTTCTTTTTTTTCTTTTATTATTTTTTTGAGCTTTAAAAAAGATAGAAATAAAAGAAGTAAGGAAAGTGAGAAAGAGTAGTGAAGGTGCAGGAAAGTGTTGGGAAAAGAAAGCCCATTAAAAAAGGAGTTAGAGAAAGTTAAGAAATCGACCCTAGAAAAGAAAGAAAGAGTAACAATCGCTCTATTATTTTAAAAAAACTCCGCAAAAAGGGATATACCAACCGTATTTTTCACCCCCCGTTACCAGATCCTGGCACCATTTATTTTTTAAATTATTATTGCACCTTATGCTTGTAATAAGTCCATAAATGCAGATCACGTCTTTTGAAAGTGGTCTGCTTTGCCTGCTAGGAGGAGTCTCATCTCTTCCAGATGTAATGTTTCGAACATGTTTGAAATCCACATTTTTATTGTTGGTATAGGAGCGTTTTTCCAGAATTTGAGTACAGGTGAACAACCTTTTATCCGAAAGCCTTGGGACCAGACACTTCTCGGATTTCGGAATTTTTCGGATGTCGGAATGGAAGATTTTTAGCGTAGATTAGATAGGTAGCGCGGGCGGCTTGGAAAGTCTGGAGCGGCTGCCTCCTCCCCGGAGACCGGGGAATCATTGTAAATCATTGCTTAAATGTTAGTCAGTTAGTTTGGAGGGCTTTTATGTGGTGAAGGGGGGGGGGGAGGTGAAGGGGGAAACTTTAATTCTTAGTCCCCTACCTGGACGGAGAGGCGGGGAGCGGGCAATGCCTTTCCGGGTCGCCGTGCCGTTAGCTGCGGAGCGCTGTGGCCGCCGACTCGCAACATCGTGGGGCTGCGGGCGTCCGGCCGAGAGCGGCGCCGGTTGGAGCTCAGACCCCGGCGAAATCGGTCCTTGGCCCCGCAGCCCCAGCTCCGCCATGTTGGGAGTCGGCGGCGGCGCAGCGCTGGGATACCAGCGGGGAGCGGGCAATGCCTTTCCGGGTTGCCGTGCGGTAAGCTTCCAAGCGCTGTGGCCGCGGACTCCCAACATCGCGGAGCTGGGGCTGCGTGCGCCGGCCGCGGGCGGCACTGGATTTGGAGCGCCGCGGAGCCAGGGATCGAGTATTAAAGTTCTCTGGAGAATTAAAGTTTTCCCCTTCACCCGCCCCCCCATAAAAGCCCTCCAAACTAACTGACTAACATTTAAGCAATGATTTACAGATGTTTAAGTGTCTCCCCGGTCTCCGGGGAGGAGGCAGCCGCTACAGTAGTACAGACCTGGGTTGACCGTGGGTCGTTTCGGGTCAAGTTTGGCGCCAAACGCGAGCATTGGTGTGTAGACGACATCCTGGAAAAAATGTCCAGGTTTCGGAGCTTTTCGGTTTACAGAATTTCGGATGAAAGGTTGTGCACCTGTATAAGCTTTTTTCCCATTATTAGCCCGTAATTAAGTAAATTCTTTTGAACATTTTCTAATAAAAGGTTTTATTTACTGCAAAAATGTACAGTATTTTATTTGCAGTGTTTGCATTCTCTATAACATTTTACAAAACATTTTACAGTACAGCTTGATTATTAAAACAAGGTCAACTTCAATTCTTGATTTTAAAAAATGTGTACAACAATGACCCCAATCATCCCATTCCATCCACTTGTTACTCTTGACTCAACCAAAATTATTTCTGAAATATTGGTCATAAATTTAGTGCAAAAATGCTCCAAAATAAGGCTCAGAATGCACCAGAGAGCATCTAAAATCCTAGAGCTTCCAGAGCCCGCTTAAGGGCCCTGGATCCCGGCCGCAAGGGACTTTCAGTTTTGCGCTTGTGATATGCACTGCGTGCACTTATTTCACATAAAACTTTTGTAATCCTGCCTTTATGAAAAGCTTCGTATGGGCCTGGTGTATAATATTTTTGACACAGTTATAGGCCTTTCTTACATATGCAGTCACAACGCACTGTAATCTCTAAACACCACTTCAGTAATTTTCCTTGCCCTCCATTTCAGAATAATAGTGTTTTAGGCTGATAACTCGAAACTAGCACTGGCAATAAGTATATAAATAAAAAGCGCAGCTTTCCAGCCGCTTATCGTATTGGCCACTCTCGGTTGCACATCAGTGTCAATCTGGTGGACTCTTCCATCTTCCTCTAGTCATGGGGGTGGGGGATTGGGAAGGGCCTCACAAGTGGAATAGCCTAGGGCCTCTCTTCATCTAAATCCGGCATTGCTTTCACCTTACAGCTATGCTTTCTAGTCTTTCACCATTTCACCTTGAGAAAAGGGTTCTGACTGTCTACCTTATCAATGCCTCTCATACTTTTATACACTTCTTTCAGGTCTCCGCTCAACCTCCAGCATTCTAGAGAAAATAATCCAAGTTTGCCAACATCTCCTTGTAGCTAATACCCTCTAATCCCACGAGACAGTTTTCTGGTAAAGCTCTTCTGAACCCTCTCCAAAGTCTCCACATCCTTCCTGCAATGGGTTACTTACTATTCCTTCTAAACACTTTTTAGTTTGGGGGGGGTGAGAGGGTGATAAAGTGACAGAAACAAACACCCGGATAATGTTACAGTATCAGGTGATATAATTATATCAACGTCTCAACACCCTTAATGATGATATATTAGTGATCAATGCAATGTTCGAAATAAATCCTCCTCACCATAGAAAGTAACATAAATATTTCAATGGAATCTTCTTGGGTTTGTTTCATACAGTTTAAGAATAGTGTTCTTATAGAAGCATAGAGGGACAGGAGGAGTTTAACTACTAACTACCTTAATAATAAAGCTATTTAAAGCCCACACATTTACATATTTTTCCTCGTGAATGCATCTTTGTTATTTGCCTCAGCTACTCCCGTGAAAGCAAGTTCCACATTCACATGAGGTCATCAATTCTATCATATTAATGTTGGCAAAATTTTGATTTATTAACTCTTTCTTTCCAGTTTTCTGCTTGTAATATATGGACCTAAATACTTATCCTGGTAATTTTTAAATGTGCTGAGCATTACAGCTTTCTCCGGCCTTATAATCAGCAAGTTTCAGATCACGGTATTTGGGTATAAAAGTTAAAATCCTCCATATCCCTCTAACCCTTTAACCAATTAATTAAATCTCTTTACCAATTTCTTGTTCAACATTCCTGTTATTATCTGGCTCTTTCATAATTCAACCAAATCAAATCTCCACAGTTTCTTTTAATCCAAAGAAAGCATCTCTGTACTATGGTTGTCAGAGCATTCCAGTAAAAAAGGGATAGGTTATGGGTGGGGCTAAAAGCCTTGCTGTTTAACATGAGATCTTTGGTATGGAACAAAGGGCCAAATGTTCCCTCTAACTATACACTATTAATCTTGTACGTTGATGAGATTAAGAAAGTGAAAGAGGAATAAGAAAACGTAATACAATATCCACCAGTTACACATCCTAAAGGGTTGTGAACGCTATGGTCACAAGACATAGGAAAGCAAGAATGTGTTACCAGAGCAGAGTTGTGGTAAGTTGACCACCCTCCTCTTATCTTGTCTCAGCTAATGAAGGCAAGTATTTCAGTTGCTACTAATCCACCTTCTATATTTCTTCCTGCTATTGGAATGCTGGAAACATTCCATTTGTCATTCCTCAGCCCACTTGCCAACTGATCTCGCTGTGATTCTTGGTAACTATTGTCACTGTCTAAGATGCCATCTATTTTAATGCCTTGTCACCCATTCAGCCACATTTTCTAATATCTATAATATCCTCTATAATGTCAGTCTTCTGAGCTCCATGGAATAAAGTGCTAGCTTGCCCAACCGTTTCCTCTAGCTCAGGTCTTCGAGTCCTGGCAGCATCCTCATAAATCTTTTCTGCACTATTCCCAGCTTAATGGCATCTTTCCTATAGCATAACTGACCACAATGCTCTAAGAACAATCACCTAAACCTTCCTATTATTGGAAATGTGTTCTAATATGGGGAGAAAATGCAGCTGTTTGTTAAAATTGAATAAAGGTTTCAGAGGGCATTTTTCATGACTAGTTACAGCTGATCATCATGTGGGGTTGCAATTGCATCCAGTGCAGGAAGTCCTTTTCTAAAGAACATTAATAAATTAATAGCTATTTTTTAATGATAAAGGTTTCTATTATATTTTAATGTAAAATGTTTTTTTTAATTTTAAAACAAATATGCTAACTGTGGCGTCACCTGATGGTCAGACCACTTACGGTCGAACCCGTGTCAGTGGTTATGAGGGCTGTCATGTGACGTCATTGGTTAAGGGGAGTGTCCTAGTACTTAAGCAGATCTCACCTGAAGATCACAAGTCGACAGGTAGCTGAGCTAGAGACAACATCCTTGCTCAGCTGCAGCAGCAATGAGAATTTGTTAGAGGACCAAATGTATGTATTTCAAACCTATTATGTCTGAATAAAGCAACTGTTTATTCACCACGTTTGGTGCTGCAACATAACTGCCATTTGCGTTCTTGGGATATAAAAATCTTTATCAAGAGAGCTGGACTGAATAAGTAGTTATCTCATGAAATGATGGAAGATTTGTTACCTCAGATTTAAAAAAAATCAGTTTTCTTCCTGATAATTAATGAATTCTTAAACATGTACAGTTAATTATAATAAATCAGCATAAATGTTTTATTTTTCTCTGAATAAGATAAACCAATTCATCTTAAAACTTAAACTGCTATAAAGAATTGAACCTGAAATACACAATTAGAAATTGTTCTGTGCACAAACAATTGCTTAAAGTTAATATTATTTTATTTATAATATTATTGCCTTCAAGTGCCATTGTGTTCCTGTGGTTTAATATTTCCTCTTAACAAATGAAGTGATGCAGAATTTTAAAATTCTAAATTAAAAAAGATGTGCAATAATTATAATCCCAAAGTTCTGACTAAAATATTATGAAGGTGTATATAAACTTACTAATTTCTGCATTTTAGAAGGAAAATACCACGAACAGATCAAAATTCCAGATGATGCTACGGGGTTTTGTTATGAAAAATTGTTCAAACCATACTTGGATTCATTTGTTACTGAGGTCTGGGTGGAAGATCCATATATCAGGCATGTTCACCAGGTGATAATTATTCCACTGCGCTATTGGAATGCTTTGTTGATTGGTTTTGCCTTAATTTGTAAACAAGATCACTGATTTTATTTTTATTAATTGACAAACTACTTTCATGACAATGGGTGTTCAGAAAAGTTATTGTTGGTATTACAGTTTTCCCCACATTTACCAGACATTAAGATTATATAGGCAAATGTAATTGACAATGTTATCTCAATTACTGTTAAATGAAAGCAATTGAAGTTTCCTATTGTTGAATACCAGTCCCTATTCAAATATGTTGAGATAATGAAGTGAATTTGTATACTGTAACACACCAATAATGCAAAACAAATAACAACCTATAAAAACGATACTAATTTTATACCTTTTTTTAAGGTGTACAACTTCTTGAAATTCTGCGAGATGCTTGTAAAAGGACCTTGCAGTGTGAAAACTATCCATCTGCTGACTTCACTTGATGTATGTGATTTACAGTGAATCATCATATTACTGTTAGAAGGCCAGATTGTTCATTGCAAGGCAGTAACAAATTCAGTATAAGAACTAAAGCTAGAATGCTGCATATACATTATTAAAAGTGTTAATAATACCAACATGGAGTTGAACAATTCATTTACTGTATATTCAAAGTGCCTCCTGGTTTTTGGAATCAGATGTTCACACTAATAAATTTTTTGGATATACTTCTATGTTGAAATAGCTAAAGTTATGATGTGCATAATGTGAAATTTCCTAAGGGGTAAAATTTCAGCAGTGAAGAATTGGCAGTGGACATTTAGCTGTGTTTTTTTAGAGATACACAGCTGTCAGTAGACCCAAGAACACATCTTGTCCTTTAACCATACTCTGTAAACTCCCCCAAGTTAAATAGCCCTTTACCCAGTCATTAAACTACCCGAAAGCCTGGACATCATTCAAAAAGTTTTAAATATAGTTTGCATAATTAATATGACAGTAGGAGCACCTTACCTATCTTTGTATGTTTCCTATCGGCCAATTTTATAAGGGATAGAATCTTACAGCAGATTGTTCATGTCTTCAGTTATGGTGTATGAATACCGTAAAAGGAAGAAAAAATGTCTTAAGGAGATGCCAAAAATTATTGGATAGTTATATTCATATGATTTTAAGTTTGATTTATAGGAAACTTGCACACTGTATTGCTGATGATATTTCTACCACATTTATAGTTAGAAAATTTGATACATCTTTTATTTCACCATTCTATTCAATTTAGAATGCTGGTAATGTGCAGCAGACCAGCGGCCTAGAGGAAATAAAACAGTCATTGCAGAGGTACAATATAACGTTGGAGGTGAAATACTCCCCTTCAATACACGATCGAGAAATCAGGTAACTTAGATGTAGAGGTTTTTTTAAGCTTGAGATATTACTAATTTATCGTTTCTAGTGTTATTTAGCCTTTGTCCGCAGGTTTTGTTCACTGATCTTAGCATTCTTTATTTGTCATTTGAGACAATGGTGAAAGCATTCTGCATTTGTACCTTCAAAGTGGCTACTAACATCTAGATTTGTGTAAGAGTAATTAAAACGTTGGTCCTGCCTTTTCCTCTTTTTAACACAAATTTGCATTTATATAGCATTTGACATAAAATGAAAATAAAATTATGCAATATGGTAAAATGGATTGTTCAGTTTAATACTGTCACATGTACAGAGGGAAAGTGAAAAGCTTTAGTTTGTGTTCTATCCAGTCAAAGACTATACACGATTACAATCGAGCAGTCTACAGCGTGCTCATTGTATTAGATTAAAAGCTGATGGAATTAGATTTCCAAATGACTTTTACAAAGAAATTAGGTACTATAAAAAAGTGTCATGGGCGTAGTAGAAAAGTGAAATTAACTGGTTTGCTTAATGATGAAGAGAATTTGATGGACCAAATGTTTTCCTGCAATATTGCACTATTGTAGAGTCCAATATACATTATGTATCTACAAAGACGTAGCTACTATGATTCAACCTTTTATCCATTCAGAAACCATAGCTGCCATCTAGAAGGCATGCAAAAAATTAACACCCACTACATCAGCTGACGTTGTATTCCAAAGGCTGAAACGGGAAAATAGGAGCACTATTTATTCCTTTTAATCGTGTATGGACCACATATCAGATCATTTTAGTAAACAGTAAAATACAAAGAAAGTCAGACAGATATAAAAAATATGTAGCAGGTCAGGCATGGATTAAGAAACAATGTTAACATTTCAGATTGATTACGTATGTGCAATACATTATGATGAAAGGTCATAACCTGAAGCTTTAATCTTAGTTCATTCTACAACATGCTCACAGTCTTATGCGTTTCATTAGTTTCAGTTTTTACAATTATGTAAATAGACTAAGGTTCTTCAAACTCTCCAATGGATACAAAACCATTCAGAGTACTGATATGTTCTGACCAATCTGTAACCTTATTTAGTTACCTTAATACATTGATTTTAGCTAATTTTCTCTACATTAAATAGATTTTTCATTTCTGTGCAAGTAATAACTAGATGTAATCCACATGTTGCTTCCATTCTTCCTAATCCCTTCAAGCTTTTACACTGAAATGAGAACATACTAAAAGTTAAATGTCCCAAACTATGAATTAGAGAAATGTAAAACTGCTTCAATAGAACGTGAATGGTATATTTACAGATGCTTCTTGGTTCTATTTTTTGGCGATAAAACCTTTTTTACAACTAATTTTTAACATTCTTGTGCAAATTACTATATTGCTATAATCTTCATGAGAACATTAATTTATGTTTTGCATTTCATTTTAGAAAACTGCCTTTTTTAAAATATGTTTGTAATTGTAACATTTTAATTCATGACAGATTCAACAATGGGTGGATAATCAAGATTGGAAGAGGATTAGATTACTTTAAAAAAACACAGGTTTGTTTTTTGAAGGATGAGATAATTCTACACCATCAGAGATGAAATTGTGAAAAACGTAACAGGTGGTTTAGTTACAACAACTTTTGTTTATTGTCCCCTTATAATGTCCCCATTTTCCTGCTGCATCCAGTGCAGCCACAGAAGATTAGCAGCAAGAAAGCAAAGTTCCTGGAGGAGTAGCTTTGCCTTCTCTGCAGACTTATTTCTGGTTGCTTTTGAGATGATTGGTGTGATTTCATGTCCCATGATAGATTGGAAGAAAACTCATTCTCCAGTTGTACCTTGATGTTCATTACTAACAAGACCGTAATGGCAGCAGGTCAGGTAATGGTCAGAAACATGGAGTAAGGGAAATCTGAATATAACCTGATCATAAAATGTTTGAATTATCAATATGCACTCTTGAAAGTAATGGGCCTGTCCCACTTAGGTGGCTTTTTAGGCGACTGCAGGAGACTATGCAGTCACCACATGTTCATGGCTAGTTGCCGGGGAGTCATCTTCATGGTCGCGAGGAGTTCCTGCATTCTGGGAACTAGTCGCGGCCTCATTATGGTCACCGCGAATATTTCAACATGTTGAATGAAGCCGCCATGGAGAGTAGCGAGAGTTCTCGTGCCGTAGGTGGGCCGCCAAGAGGCCCTAATGGGTTGCCAGGAGGTCGAAGATTCTCGGAGGTTCTTGTAGGTTGTCACTGGTGCTGACCGGTGAATTTCATTGGCTCATTGGGGGAAAAAAAGGTAAGCAGTAGTTTTCAGAACCAAGGATAACCGACCGGTAATGTTAAATGTTCGCCGAGTTTCACAACTGTATATCTCTGGCTTATTAAAAGTTGTCTCCATTCCTTCTCCCCCCGCCCCCCTTTTTAAAGAACTTACCGTACACTGTGCTAGCCGTCTTAATTACAGCGCCAACCTTCCTGTTCATCGCGGTGTGTGTCTGTAACACCTTGGCTTTGCACCGCCTGCATAACGGGCTGGTGAAGGAAGATGTGTGTGTCTGTGTGTAGTTGCATCGTTCCAGTTGCTTACAATCAGAATCAGATTTTATTCGGCAAGTATGTTTTGCAACATACGAGGAATTTCACTGCCAGGTCAGTCATACAATTAAAAGCAACACATCAAAAACACATTTAACATGAACATCCACCACAGTGACCCTTACACATTCCTCACTGTGATGGAAGGCGAAATAAAGTTTAAGTCTCTTCCTTTTGTTCTTCCTCGGTCGGGGGCCTCGAGCCCTCCATTCGGGCCCTCCGCGTCGAGGCGTTCAGCTCCCACATCGGGGGGGATGTCAGCTCCCCCGCGCCGGGCGATCAAACCTCGCGTCGGGGCTGGACGAACCTTCTGCGGCGTTGGAGCTCCCGACTCGGCCTCTACCGAAACTGCGAGCCCTTGATGTAAGTCCGCAGGCCGCGGTGGGAGCGATCCCAGGCAAGGGATCCCAGCCACTCCGATCTTAAGTTTGCTCCCCGCTGTGGGGCACACGACAGTCCGAGGCGGCTCCCAGCTCCAGCGATGGTAGACCGCAGAGCCTGGAGAAAGTGATCTGAAAATTGATCACATCTCCGGGAGGGTAAGAACTTGAAAAAAAGTTACACCGATTTCCCCCCCGCCCACCCACATAAAATAAACCGAAGAACATAAAATAACTTTTAACAGATGCTAAAAATAACAAAACTGTGAAAAAACGAACAGACTGCTGGCAGGGCTGGCCATCTCCCCGATGCCCCTGGTGATCAACGTTCCAGTTGCTGGGACAGGCCCATCCTAAAATGTTTGAATTATCAATGTGCACTTTTTAAAGTAAGGGTCTCTTGCAGCATTACAAAATATAACTACTTCAGTAGATTGCTCTTTGCTTTATTCATCTATTAATTATACACATAGAATAAACATTAAACATCTAATTAATCAAAGTCTTTCATCGTATTTTCTTCTGTTGAAAATTGTTCAGCATATCCTAAATTGTGCTATGTCTCCCTGGCTTCCAAGTGAGAGGAATATTTTACGCTACAATTACTGCCTTTGTTGATCCAGTTAACTGTTAAAAGTCTGTATTACTTTCATGGCTTAATTTATTTAAGTTGGTTTTGAATAGTCTTTACTATTAATGTAACATGGCGGACAGGCGATGTAAATTTGCTTTCTTAAAGTTATATTTTGATCACAATTTAAGTCATTGCTGTATGACCTGATTGACTCAGTGCCAATAATATTCCCTTGGGCTGTGAGGTTGTTCTTTTATGGAGGGATGAAGCTCCCTCTTTCAATCTTATGTAGTAAGCAAACTCTTGAATCGGTGAATTAATATGCAATAAGAAGCTATTTCAGCAAAAATTAAACTGCTGGAACAGTGCGTGTTAAGTAGTATCTGTGAAGGCAAAGGAATATTCGGTGTTTTGGGTTCAGACCCTGCATCAGGGCAAAATTCAGAGAAAAAAATAGCTAATATGCAGGGTGAGGGGCCAGAGGGGAATCCCTTCCCATCCAAACCACCCTTTCCCCAGGTACTTTTCCCTGCAACCGTAGGAGATGCAACACCTGTCCCTATACCTCTTCCCTCAACTCTGTCCAAGGACCCCGAAAGTCCTTTCAGGTGAGGCAGAGGTTCACTTGCACCTCCTCCAGCCTTATCTACTGTATCCACGGTTCCAGGTGTGGACTCAACGCAAATTAGAGGAACGGCACCTTATATTTCGTTTGGGCAGCTTACAACTCAGCAGTATGAATATTGACTTCTTTAACTTCAAGGAATCCTTGCTGTCCCTCTCTCTCCATTCCTCCCCCAACCTAGTTTCATTGTTTTCCAGATTAAATTTTACTCATTGTAGGTATGTTACAAAACCTACCTGAATCGTGGCTGAGCATCTGCCCTACCCCATGTGCGCGATTTTGCCGCTGTTTAGAGGGGGCGGGTTTAAAACGCGATTTTTACTAGGCTGTTGCAATCGAAAATGTTCAGCCTAGTAAATCATTAACTATAAATCGCTGAAAGACCCCGTCGCAAAAGGTATTATTAGTTTTTATGGCCTTGTATAATAGTTATAGTAGTTTAAAAATCACTCTTGTCAACCCGCAACCTCTCGCAGCCCCAGGGTTTTATAAAGCAAACAATTAAAGGTATGTACCTTATTTTTACATTAAATGGGGCTTGTATATAACCCTGTATATAAAGTTTTCTATAGCAAATAGTTCATTTTGGGCTCTTTATAATCCGCAGTATTTTTCTGGGCATTTGGGGGCACAAATCCAGCGCAATGTGAACGTTCTAAACCAGCGCGTTCACAGGAACCCACTAGAAAGCCGATTTAAATTGACTTTAATTTACAGCAATTGAACACTAAAGTCCTTCCATTTGGCCTATAAATTGATGTAAATGAGATTTAAAAATCATGTTTTATTGTGAATTATTTGTGAATATTATTTGGACACTTGGGCTATTTAAAAATGTTAATCATTTATTATGAAATGGATAGATGTTTAGATCTAGTAATTGAAGCTTGAAATTAGCTACAATTGGGTAACTAACTAATTATATGCTTTAATTTCAGGTCATCCAAATAAGATTATTTCATATTTGTTTCAGAATGCTTCAATCTATAATAACTGAAATTTTCATTCAGTTCTCTTAATTTTTAAGAAGGTTATGGGCTTTTGACTGTCCACGATCACAGCTTTTTTGTTATGTCCATAGAAAATCAATAGGGAACAAGATGCTAATTTCCGAGTATGAAAATGGCCATAACTCTTTTATTACTTGAGATATGAAAGTGAATTAGGTGTCAAATTAAACTTATTGTTATGCTTTATCTGATGGGATAAATTGATGACTTGATTTTTTAAATCTCAAAATTTTGTAACATTGCTACTGATTGTATGCTTCGTTGTCACCTCCCCCTCAACTAACAATGATCCATTCTACAATTTCTTGATCATCGTCCCCTTTGATCTCTCGTTTTCACACCTTACTCTTCCATATCTTTAACTCCCTCGCTCCTGACTGTCTGAAGAAGGGCCTCGACCCAAAATGTCACCCATTCCTTCTCTCCTGTCCCGCTGAGTTACTCCAGCATTTTGTGTCTATCTTAGGTTACAATTCATACACAACATGAACGTTTATGGATGCAGCTTTCAATATTTCTGTATAAGCTGGCAGTCATACACATGAAAAATTCAACCGAGAGGTCAAAATATAAATTAGGAAGTCCAAACTATATCAGTAGTGTACTGTAAAATATGTGTTTCACTTTTTTTTAATGACATAAACAATGCTCCCAATCATTTTCATCTTTTGTCTCCAGAGCCGATTTTCCATTGGTTACTGTGATTTTGACCTGAGACATTGTCACGAAACTACAGTAGACATTTTCCACGTCAAGCATACAAAGAATACATAGCTTGGAGCAATGACGATTCAGATTATTTTATTACTATTATGTTATGTCACTGATAATTTAGATATTTTGTAATAAAGTTACTATTACTTGAATGCTTGGCACACTGAACTTGAGTGTTATCAAAAATAAACTGAAAATACTAAACCTAACAATTCAGCAGGGTTTTTTAAAAATGTTTAATATTTTGGTATACAATTGTTTTTTTGTTACAGCCCCATGTTAACTTCAGTGTATGACTTCTATATACACAGTGCAGGACCAGTAAGGTAGAGAACAATACATTTTAATAAGGGGTACTGGGTTACAACAATGCTGGAAATTAACTACATGCTGTTCCTCATCCGAAGCATGAATTTCATTTGATATACATTCCCATGTCAGCTTCACACCACTTGCACCATACAAAAATATTAAATACATATTCAATTAGTTTACTTCATACATGCTGTGACTTAAAAGTAATAATAATGCCCACAATTTATATTCTGTCAGGTCTTCAAAAGGTTCATAAGTGGCCTGTATTCTCTTTACCACCCAAGATTGCTGTATTGTCAGTTTAATTTTCCATGTATCGATTTCTAATAACAACAGTAAACATATCTACATAAACTTCATTTTTCTGTATGGGAAAAAAATGAACGTGGACACTTACGATTTTGAAAAATCAGATTGGTATGAGAGTCATTACCAATAGCTTTTAAAACAATTTTAACGAGAGTACTGGTTCATACCTCAATGTAGACTTGTAAATTCAAAGGTAAATTGTTTAAACCAGGCTAAGAAAATACATTTGTGATTTTCCAAGTGGCCTTTGAGTTAAAGCTTCTATATACAAAATCCTATTTTTATTTTTATCAATCATTTGTCCAGAGAAAAATAACATACAAATGCTGAGACAAAAACCTACCATTTAAAAAAAAAAGTAGTAAGAAGTCAGGATGTCACACATATTTTAAGCAGTCCTTGAAAAATTAAGTTTAATTCAAAAGTGCCAATACTTTAGCAATGTTTATGCAATTCCTACTATAACCAAAAGCTCTGCAATAGCAGCTCATCAATACTTAAAGTTAGCAGAGGCATAGCCACAACAAAAAGTTTTTAATCCATATTACTGAAGCTAGAGTATAGATATTTAACAGAATATGCAAAAGCCATCATGATCAAACAGTCGGAAACAAATGCAGGAAAGCTACCAGAAAAGACCAGCCTCTTCAAAGCTCTGCAATGATCAGCCCAGAGAGCAATTCATAGCATGCTATTTTAATCACTATTAACTACATGTTCATTCTCACTGGGAATATTACACAAGTATAATGAGGCCCAACAAATCAGTTAGATTATCACTTTAATGCTTAAAGCAAATTGCACCTCTGTATTGCAATTTTTCTATACAAAGTGTATACAGTACCATATAAAGTCTATACAGTACTGCATCATGGGTATTAAGAAATATACTAATTTGTTCAGAATAAATTGTGAAAATTACTGTGTACAAACCTTGGGATTTATGAAACTCTTCAACCGAAGCATGATGCTTAATATTTATGTATTTCTTTTAAAATTAAAACAATAAGTGTATTATTAGAAGTTTTATTTTCAAGGCTATACATTTCTTTTGAAACGTGTTGAACAATATAAAAAATGCATTGTGAAATTATACAATACTATAATAATTGTAAATGCTGGGGCAAAAATAAAGCATTGGAATTTGCTAATATCATAAAATAAACTTATTACAGATTATATCATTAAGCTCTTATTCAAAGACAAGTTTAGTAAATGCAGCAACCTTGAACTTAAAGTGCCATATACCTTAGGAGAAAAATAATAAGGCTTTTACTGTTATACAGCAGTAAAATTTAATTGTTAATATTTTATGAGATGTTTTCTATTTATAACGGACTAGACGTAAGACCTTATAATTCATGAAGTCAGAGGAATCTGGCTGTAGTGAATCTACATGAAATCCATCACTCATTGCTGTTTTAAGCACTTCTTCTACAAACAACTGAAAATTGTTAACTTGCTCATTTGCAGGCACAGTCCAAAGTCTTTTTAAGTTTTGTTGTGTGTATTCATCTTCAGGCAATACTGCTACATGCCCAACCCACTGCAATGTCAAATGGTGTGGATCCTTCTTCTCATAACCAATTGGAAAAAGTCTACCATTAACAAAGTAACAAAACTTGGAGCTCAAATGCTTCAAAAAATCAGCTGATGTGCAAAATATGTTGGCATCAAAGACATCTGTGCTGCACGAGGTTAGGTTGTACATTTGTGGAGCTGGCTTTACAGTGAAGTACACAGTTTGCAGTCTCTGGTCCAGAGTAATGTTGAGCATTGCATTCCTTTCCGCCTTAGCATTTTCAGACTCTCTCTCCTGCAAGGCTGCGATTAAAGGCTGGATCTGGTAAAAATCCGCTTCTCTCTTCAACAGCCTAACTTCTTGAAAATCATCTGGGAGGTCGAGGTTTGATGTGCGCAAAAAATTTAGAATATATCGAAATATTTTCCCATCTCGATCTATGAAGTAATTTCCACGCTGATCACTGGTTGAAGGCATTTTCCCACTAAACATTACTCCCAGCATTGAGTCTGGGTAACGTGTTAAAGTTGCCAGAGAACTGGTGTACAATTTCCCTCCTACATTTATTGTTATGGGATCAGACATATTGAATGGATATTGTGTTGTTAATTCCTATAATCTGTTTCATAAAAAGGGAGATAAAGAGAAAAAGATTTTATGAAACAGTGCTTAATGCAAAGGTCATAAACATTCTGTACTAAACAGTCGTACTGCTTCTACCCTATGTACAAAAGATTTATTATGTGAATGAGTTGCAACTATGTATTCTTCACTACATAGGCAAGCACATATTGCATTTTTGTGATTCTATTTCGTGTTCCAACATCCCTGGGGGAAAAAAAGGGATTGGCTTTGTTACAGACAAATTGTGATGTGGCTAATACTGAAAAGTGGAAAGCGAGATGGTGTCAATATTGGTAAAGGAGGGAATATATATTGGAGACAAGGTTGATATAACTAAGAAAATACACAGTAAGTATGGTTGGAATACGTTTTTTTTTAAACATAAATTACATGTTGTCTACTGCAGAAGTACAGGGTCTTGGTGAGACCACACCTGGAGTATTGCGTACAGTTTTGGTCTCCAAATCTGAGGAAGGGCATTATTGCCATAGAGGGAGTGCAGAGATGGTTCACCAGACTGATTCCTGGGATGTCAGGACTGTCTTATGAAGAAAGACTGGATAGACTTGGTTTATACTCTCTAGAATTTAGAAGATTGAGAGGGGATCTTATAGAAACTTACAAAATTCTTAAGGGGTTGGACAGGCTAGATGCAGGAAGATTGTTCCCGATGTTAGGGAAGTCCAGGACAAGGGGTCACAGCTTAAGGATAAAGGGGAAATCCTTTAAAACCGAGATGAGAAGAACTTTTTTCACGCAGAGAGTGGTGAATCTCTGGAACTCTCTGCCACAGAGGGTAGTTGAGGCCAGTTCATTGGCTATATTTAAGAGGGAGTTAGATGTGGCCCTTGTGGCTAAGGGGATCAGGGGGTATGGAGAGAAGGCAGGTACGGGATACTGAGTTGGATGATCAGCCATGATCATATTGAATGGCGGTGCAGGCTCGAAGGGCCGAATGGCCTACTCCTGCACCTAATTTCTATGTTTCTATGTTATTTTATATCAGATTGTGGGAAGGAAATAAGAGGCAATCTGTGAACAGATTACATACACAGAAATAACATTAATACAGAGACACAAGTGACTGCAGATTCTGGCATTTGAGCAAAAAAAATAATGCTGTAAGAACTAAGAGGGTCAAGCAGCTTCTGTGGAGGCAAAGGGATGGTCAATGTTTTAGGTCTCCACCCGAGGCGATCAAAATTATTACTGTTTTAATTATTTGTCTGACGTTTGGTCCAGAATTTAAAAGGAGAAAAGGGAACGGAATTACAAGAGTAACAAGGGATCCTTCTTTAAAGTTAGGAGATAGTATGGTTGGGTCTCATTTTGATTTTTTGTTTTTTAAAGTTGAATAAATGTGGAAGGAGCATCTTACAACTTGGTCACAACTTGATTAAAGTCAAAACAAACTAGTTCACAACATTTTAAAAATAGTTATGATAAATGAGATATAGTGAAAAGACAAATTGTCAATTTGTGTTGGAAGGAACTGCAGATGCTGGTTTAATCCTACGATATACATAAAATGCAGGAGTAACTCAGTGGGACAAGCAGCATCTCTGGAGAGAAGGAACGATCGTCTATGTGTTGTCCAGCAATTGCAAGATGATTTCAAAATCAGATGAAAGGTAAAAAATTATTTTATTTCACTGAAAAGCACACACATTTTCAGATGTCCTCAGTAGGTGAAACTGAAGATGGCCCAAGGCAAACAACATCATGAAATCAGCACATACAGTATACCCGCTCTTATAGGAAATAAATAGACTGATTCGATTTTCTTTTGCTTTAGCAGATTATAGAATTTCTCAGCATCATGAAAGTTAGATAGAAGCAAAAGTATCAATGGGTAAAATGTCAGGAGCACAAGGTCACAGATCAAGGAATAAAAGCTATGGATTTATAACAGAAGACAGCAGAAACATTTTTATATGAGAATTCAGACAACAGAACTTACTTTCAGAATTAATAGTTAAAGTAGAAAATATGACAGCATCTAAGTGGACATTTTATTGGAACAAATTAATGGAAAATAAAAGCAGTTTTCCATGAAAAACATTGTGAACATTAACCATTGTGGCTTAACGCAACAGCCTTACTTCTACAAAAGGACTGGATTAGAGTTAAAATCCAGGCTGACACTACACTGCCACTTTGAAAAAGTGTTCCACTATCAGAGATTTAATCTTTCAATTAAAGCATGAAATCAAACCCCCTATATTTCATGTAAAGGGAATGCAAGAAATATAAAGGTAGTATTTGGAACAAGAAGTGGTTTTCTATAATCATCTTCAACATTGGTCATTTTCACATTCCTACAATGCAATAGAGATGAGACTTGAAAGAGCGCTGAATGTAAAGCACTTTTAGACAGACAGTGAAATGTGAAAGATGCAATGAAAATATTTTTTTCCCCAATAAATATCTGTAGAAAGCTACAGAAATCTAATTAAAATGTGAATAAGACCATAGACTAATAATTGTTGACCTGAAATGTATTCATTAACTAAATTACTGAACAATTTAAATATTTTTATTTGATCAGAAAAAAAAATCAGCACGATCATGCAAGCATTACTAATTAATATTTTGAGAAGATTAGAGAGATGGAATATAACACTGATAGGCTAGGAAATAAAATAGTAAATATTGTGAATGCTATTTAGACAAAGTTAGACGATGTTCGAAAATGTCTCTCACATTCATATGATGTACTTTAATGCACAAAGCATTTGATGTACTTTATTCTCCTCACTAGGAACATGACGGTCAGGCTACAAGGAGATAATGGGCACATACTTGAATTGGCAAGAGGTACTTTTGCTATCTGTGATGGTACTCCATTTATATGATGGAACAAAAAGACATCTAAAAGAGTTTATCATTGATTAAAAAAAAAAAAGCACTGTAGATGGAAGCATGGCATTACCACAATGTCAAACAAAATTTTATATTGAACCTTTAAGATATTAACAAAGATGGCAGTCAAAACAGCTGCTATTACAGGGCATGTAATTAAAAAAAAGTGAAGGGAGGTAATTTTGGAGTTTATTGCCTTGATAACTGAAGGTGTGGCAGTCAACAAATTATGACAACGATCAAGGTGCGAGAATTGGAGAGATGCAGATTTCACAGAAGATTAGAGAGATGGTATATAACACTGATAGACTGGAAAATAAAATTGTAAAAATGCCAAATTCCTTATCCATTATTTAATGCAAGTCACGACCATGGGAACAGGATTTGCTGCTAGAAAGTACACAGGCTGCATGCAGGGGTTTGGACAACAAATATTTCAGAAAGTTCAAGTTTGGTTAACTAGGGGATTATTACTCAATTTAGGAGGACAAAGGAGAGCACTCACTGAAGAAAATACTGGAAAAACTTAGCAAGCTAGGAAAGGGGGACAATTAACATTTCAGGTCTGTGTTCCATCACTGTTCATGGTTTCTCTTTCTAGAAATGCTGCCTCACTTGCTGAGTTTTGGCAGCAGTTTTTGGTTTTTATCTCAAATTTCCAGAATCTCTGCAATCCCCCCTCCCCATCTTCACTAATGAGCATTTTCTAAATAGGGAATAACTGGAAGAAAGAGGCGAAATTTCAGATACAGGTGCACAACCTTTTATCCGAAAGCCTTGGGACCAGACACTTTTCGTAATTCAGAATTTTTCGGTTTTCGGAATGGAAGATTTTTAGCGTAGATTTTAACGGCTGGCTCAGTGGTAGAGTGCTCGGCTCGTATCCGTAAGGTCGCGAGTTTGCGCCTCGATCCCGGCAGTTACTCGATCGCGAGTTTGAGTCTTCAATGTAGGTTTTTCTTGCAGAATAGGAGAGAATAGGGAGGGTTAGGCTGGGATCATTCTCTGCGAGATGATCTTAGTGCGGGAGACAAGTGTAGGAGAGGTGTACTGACTGTGGGCAGAACTTTGGATGTGATTGCCCACCATTCTCAAAAGCCGCTGTGTCTCCCTGTCCCTCCAACTCCAGAGGAATCCGCTCCCCGATGGGCCGCAACGGCGACAAGTGGCAGTTTGCCCACAGCCCGAGCTGCGCCCCCTCATCCGCAACCCGGGTTCCTCTGGAGTTGGAGCGGGGCTGGGCTAGAGTTGCTGCTGGCTGTGAGTCTCTGGGATCTCCGTGCTTGCAGTCGGTGTCCCGTTGGTCCTGACGTCTCTGGTCACCCCCCCTGGAATGGAGCTGAGACTGGGAACTTTACCGCCCTTGCCCCCTCCCTCTGCAACTGCAAACAACCCCACAGTTCCCAGTCTCAGCTCCTGTACAGGGGGGTGGACGGAGACGTCACAGCCCGAGCCATCAGCTTCTGTCCCTACGGGGACAGCGGAGAGCGTGTTCCTCTGGAATTGGAACGTGGCTGGGCTGCTGCTGGCTGTGGGTCTCTGGGATCTCCGTGCTTGCAGTGGGCCTGGGGGTTGGTGTCCCGTTGGTCCTGACGTCTCCGGTGACTGGCACTAGCTCCGACGTGAAGACAGTGCAAAGCCCCCGCGCCGGTGCAATGCGCGGGGAGCTGGAGAGGGGAGGGAAGGGGTCACACACATGGCCGGGAAGCAGAGGGGTGTAGGTGGGGTGAAACTTAAGGGAGCGACAATTTGCTGCTGCCTGCTGAGTTAAAAAAGTTCCCACGCAAGACTCACGATACACTGTGTATCGTGAGTCTACCGTGGGAACTTTTTAACCTCAGCGGGCAGGCAGCAGCAGATTGTCAATTATTAACCCTCCCGCGCAATATACCCTCACCTTTTCTTTTATGAATGGGGATTTAGTTCCCCTTTCTTCGAGGACCGACCGGAGGTTCCGCTGTCACCTCTGCGGGCCGCCCTCGGTGAACGTTTTCAAGGACCTTTCTTCAAGGACTGAAAAAATGTTGCTATTCGGAGGTTTTCGTTATTTGGATCTTCGGATAAAAGGTTGTGCACCTGTACTTGCACTTGGATCTTTATAAAGTCATTACCAGACACCCACCCCCCAAAAAAATAGAAAGATTAATATTAGCATTGAACTCTATCTAAAGAACTAAAATGCAATGGGGTAGAGGCTATTCTGGAACCAGGCACATGCCTGCTCTGACTAAAATTATGAAATTACAATTATTAAATATGAATAGTAAAGGCATGGGAGAATTATGCCTATCTAAGAGATCGATGTCTTAGGTAGGCATAATTTTCCGTGCCTTTCAATCGCAGCACTTGCAACACGTGAAGGTCTGTGCAGCCCACGTGCCGTCAGCGCTGCTTCAAGCCGTCAATTTAAAGCGGGGATGAAGGCAGCTGAAATTCTGCCTTTGCAGTACTGGGCTTGCGCAGCAGCCTTCTGCGCATGCGCACCGCAAGTTTCTTGGCGGGTTTTTTAAATATGGATTGTCATTATTTTAAGAGTATCTTAGGAAACAAAGAGAGAAGAATGGAGTTTGTGTACCAATAACGTGGTAAGTACATTTCTTGGTGCTTTATGTTTTTAAATACCGTATTTCCCGGGGTCGGTGGGGAGAGCTCCTTTCACAGTGTTTGGGGAGTCTGGCCCGGGGTAAAGTTGCGGGGAGGGCAGGAGCGTTGTGAAGGAGGGGGTCGGGGCACGGAGCCACCGCATTGTGGCCGCGGAGTGAATTAGCTCGGGTAGCTGCCGCAGTGCTCTGGGCATGGACAGCAGAACTGGCCGCCACTTCCGAGGAAGGAAGTAGCTCAGGTGACTGCGAGTGGCTGCCGGGACCCGGCAGCAGAACCGGCTGCCACTTCAGCCCCTTCTGCTGGTCCCCGCTCACCTCTGGCAGTGCTCTCTGTCTGAACATCTCTCTCCTGCCGCTCGCCGGTCGGCTTCCCGCAAATCCTTAAATTCCGACAGCCCGCTCAAGGGACCAATTGAGGTTACTCGGCTGTGGGAATTTAAGGATTTGCGTGAAGCGGCTGACATGAGTGAAACAGGTGAGAGGTGTTCAGACGGAGAGCACTGCAAGAGGTGAGCGGCCCCGGCAGAAGGCGCTGAAGTGGCAGCCGGTTCTGCTGTCGTTCCCGGCGGTCGCTCTCAGTCACCCGAGCTGCTCCCTTCCCCGTATGTGGCGGCCAGTTCTGCTGTCCGTGCCCGGAGTGCTGTGGCAGCGGTGAGTGAGTCTGACATGATCTCCGACCCCCTCCTTCTCTACACTCCTGCCTTCCCCGCATCTTTAACCCCTGGCACAGACTCTCCACACGCTGTGAAAGGAACTCTCCCTCCAATTGGACCCTTGAATTAGTATTGTCATTCAATAAGATGACAACTGATTCAACATCCCGGTGTGCTCCCGTTTTCCCACCATCTCTCCACCTGCCTTCATCCTCCATCCCCCACCCATTCAATAATTTAAAAATGAAGGAGATTTAGAAGCCTTGGGAAAATTGAATTGTTACTTATTTTAATTTTTTACAGAGAGAACAATCTGCGCATGCGCGGTTTAAGATTTTTTTTTAAAGCCTACCTTGAGTAATTACTCACGGCACGTGCCTGTCTGCAACATAGCCCTGGTTACACCCAGAATACTCTGATTAGTTCTGAGAATCATACGTAAGAAAATATATTAGCCTAGGAGAGAGTATTGGGATGACATTTGGACCCAAACGGATAAATTACAAAACAATAATGTGGTTATATTCTTGGAATTAATATTTAATGGAGCTGATTAGTATTATGAACGAGAATAGGATAAATAGTGCGAAACCAAAAGGCTGGGGTCATTGCACAAATCAACCCTTGCAATATCGAAAGCTGTACGCTTAGCCCCTTGCTCTATTCTTTACATCCATGCTGTGCTGCTAAGCGCACGACTAATCTCAGTAGGTCAAGCAGCATTTCTAAAAAGGGAATCAACCCGTGCCTAAGAAATGACTGGGATAGACTTCAGTTTGCCTGTCATTACAACTGGTCACTGCAGATACTATCTCACTGGCTCCCCACTCTGCACTGGGCTATCTAGAAAGCAAGAACACATATGTCAGTCTGCTGTTCATCGACTACAGCTCGGTATTCCTCTCCAAACTTATGTCATCTCCAAGACCTGCGGTAGGTACAAAATGCTGGAGTAACTCAGCGGGACAGGCAGCATCTGTAGCGAGAGAAGGATTGGGCGACGCTTCTTCACACTGATGTCGGGGAGGGGGCGGGACAAAGACCTCCAAGACCTTCCCTCCAAGACTTAAGCCTCTGCACCTCTGCTTGCCACTGAATCCTTGACTTCCTCATCAGCAGATCTTAATCAGTGCGGATTGGTAACAACACGTCCTCACTGATCATCAACACAGGTGCATATCAAACTGTATGCTTAGCCCCCTGCTCTAATCTTTATATCCATGCTGTGTGGCCAAGCGCATAGCCAATGCAGCTATAGATTTGACGATGCAGTACTGTTGTTGGACGAAGCATGGATGGTAATGAGTAAGCGTACAGAAGAGTGTAAGAATACCTGGTTGAGTGGTGCCAACAATTTCACACTCAACGCCAACAAAACCCAGGGAGAAGAGTCAAGAGTGTTTAATTGTCATATGTACTGACACGGAACAATGACATTATTTCTTACTACAGCTTACCAGAACCATTAATGCAATACCCACAGTTAAATATTTACTAGTCAATAATACAGTAAATTAAAGACCATTATACTAGGTAATGCTCACTGTGCAAAACCAAAGTCCACAGTGCAACCAAAGACACAGTTTATCGAAGGTCATAATTGCTGAGGTAGTGATTATAATTGGTGAGGTTGCTGCTGTGTAGTGTTCGAAACCCTGATGGTTTATCAGGAATAAGCTGTTCTTGAACCTGGTGGTCACGGTTTTCAGGCCCCTGTACCTTCTTGTCGATGGTAGTGGCATGGTCAGGGTGCTTTATATCATTGATGATATTGGCTGCCATTTTGAGGCATGCTCCTATGATCCCTTTGATATTGGGAGGTCAGTACCTGTGATGGGGTCAAGGAAAGAGCGTTCACGTCGCGGCCCTGTTTTCACCAATCTTTCCACCACCATGTACAAGAAGCCCAAGACACACCATTGTTTGCAGATGCCAAGAAGTATTTTCAGCTCTGGCTGAACAACTTCTAATCTTGTGTGTGGGCTCGATAAGAAGAGGAAGTACCTGCCATGGACCGGGCAATGTCTGTAGCTTCCTTCGCTCTTGGACGTTCGAGCAGCCAAATCAGGCTGTGATGTAGCGAGCCAAAATGCACTCTGCCATACACCTGTAGAAGTTCAATAGAGTGTTTAATCCTGAAACTTCTCAAATCTTTCAAGGAAGTAGAGGTGTTGACGATCTTTCTATCTGATTGCACCGATATAGTAGTCCTTGGACAGATTTTTAAGAGATATGATGCACAGGAACGTGAAGCTGTTGACTCTCTCCACATTCCATTGATGAAGACAGGAAGCATCTATCGGAAGGATTGTCACCCTCCAGGCTCTGCCCACTTCCGCTGCTGAAGTTGCACATCCAGGTTCAGGAACAGCTACCAGGTTCTTGAACTTGTAACAATAGGATTGTTTATTTAAGTACTGTTGTACAGGGGACTGTTTTACTGTTGTACGGGGGACTGTTTTAGAGGTGACACTGGGCTCGTGGCCCAGTTGCAGATAAGGGTACAGAGGCAGATGGATGAACTGCACAAAGCCAATAAAGTTCAAGTAAGCAAAGCTGCTTTAATCGTCCATTATGTATCGTCCAGATAGAGACAGAACATAATGAAACATGGTGGCAGCGGTGGACGTCGAAAATTGTCTATGAAAGAAAAAAAAAAAGACACTAGAAAAAAAAAAAAACATTAGCTAGCGATGGAAGGACTAAGACCCCCTGGAACTTTGGTTTTGAACTCCAACAACTTGGCAAAGTCATGGAAAAGTTGGAAGGAGGAGTTCACACTGTACATAGACCTTACCATGCCAGATGCCGTAGAGACCACAAAAGTCAAGCTATTCTACTATCTCATCGGAGAAAAAGGCAGGGAACTTTGGGCAACTTTGTCGAGTGCTAGCCCTTCAGCGAGGACCACAGTTAGTTCAATGATCATACAGTTGGATGAGTACTGCAACCCAAAGGTAAACGAGACTGTGGAAAGGTACCGATTCTTCATGAGGAACCAAGGATTGGATGAAAACGTGGACAGCTATGTAACAGACTTGAAAATACTTGCTAGTAGTTGCAACTTTGGGGACATTAGAGATTCTTTGATTAGAGACCGACTTGTGTGTGGTACAAATAGCTCAGCACTGAGGGAGAGATTACTCAGGGAAGAGAAGCTGACTCTTGAGACATGCCTGCACATTTGTAGAGCTACAGAGCTGTCAAGGGAGAATAGCAGAACACTGCAAGGACAGACAGCGGAGGAGGTACATGCACTGAAACAGGCAGAAGAGAGACAAAAAGACAATGAGATACTGTGCAAGTTTTGTGGTAGAACACACGAGAGGAATAAGAAAAAATGCACAGCTTTTGGGAAAAAGTGTAAGAGGTGTGGGAAGGAAAATCATTTTGCAGTTCAGTGCAGATCAAGACAAGCGAGCAGTTGGAAAACTAAGAAAGTGCATGCAGTTACAGAGCAGACTAGTGACAGTGACTCTTATGAGGATGTCAACTGTATAACTGAAGCAAATAGAGAGGATGAAACTGTAAACCAGGTTAAAAACAGCCACAGTCAGGGCCAGCAGCTCTTTGCAGGAATGAAGATAGGGGAAAAAACTGATGTTTTGAACTGTTGATTTATTATTGTTTATGTTGTTAGATCTGTTGTAAATGAGCAGAGCATATGGTACAAGTTTGCTGCACTAGAATACCTAAGGGGAAGAGACTTAACTTGAAAAAAGAAAAAGAAAGATGTAACAATAGGATTGTTTATTTAAGTACTGTTGTACGGGGGACTGTTTTACTGTTGTACGGGGGACTGTTTTAGAGGTGACACTGGGCTCGTGGCCCAGTTGCAGATAAGGGTACAGAGGCAGATGGATGAACTGCACAAAGCCAATAAAGTTCAAGTAAGCAAAGCTGCTTTAATCGTCCATTATGTATCGTCCAGATAGAGACAGAACATAATGAAACAGAACTGACCTCAACAACCCTTATCCTACTTCAGCAATTGAACACTTTGCATGCAATACCATGGACATGTTTTCTAATTGTATCTTCACACTACATGACTGTCTTTTTATTGCAGTTTTTTTCTTTTCGCTATGTTGATAATTTGTTTTTTTGTACGTTCTCCGAGTCTGTGTGCCTGCAAAGCTGCTGCAAGCATGATTTTCATTGACCTGTACCTCACCATACTTGTGCATATAACATGAAATACTCAACTTGACTTGGAATCTAAGTCTAAAAGGATAAAATCTAAAGAGGGCCAGTAACACAAAGAACCATCAGCCACCAACGCGCCGGGTTCTGGAGAAGTTCCCACGGTCACAACACCGACCATCACTCATCACCACTGGTGGCATCAACATCGAGCAAACCTGTGAAGTGGTGGAACTTCTGCAAGCCCAACTGGGACAAGTTCCAACAACTTACCAACGCAGCTGCCTCGGGCCTTCCTCCCCCAGACAGTACCAACCTGGACTCTTCCTACCAAGCCTACTGCAACATGCTTATCAGTGCAGGCAAGAAAACCATCCCCTGTGGCTACCAGAGGGATGACATTCCATGTTGGGATGATGAGTGTCAACAGCTATATGACGATCATACTGCTGCTGGCACCAAAGAGGATTCTGAAACCACTGCCACTACATTGCTCACACGCTTGGATGTGAAACGACAAAAACGCTGGATTGAGACGGTTGAATCGATCGACTTCACCCATTCGAGCCGTAAAGCGTGGCACACAGTCAACCGCCTGACCGGCAGAGCTACATCCAAACCCAGCAAATGCCCAGTGACCGGCAACGCAATCGCATCTCAATTAGTCAAGAATGGTCGATTCACAAACTCTGACCGTGATTTCTCGCGCGAAGTGAGCAAAGAGGTGGCCGAGTCATGGAAAACTGACAGAGTGGATACGGACCTAACAATGGCTTTCACCTCCGAGGAAATGGCCACAGCACTCAATGTTGAAAGCAGGAAATGCCCCCGGATCTGACAGCATACACCCAGAGTTTCTACTACATTCTGGAGATGCTGCTACCAACTGGATCCGACAGTACCTGTCAATCTCCATAGAGAAGTGCAAAATCCCAAAGATCTGGCATCGTGCAACAGTCATCGCTCTCCCGAAGCCGAACAAGCCAAAGGATGATCCTAAAAGCTACCGGCCCATCTCGCTCCTCTGCATCCCGTACAAGCTCCTTGAGAGGCTGATCCACGGACGTATCAACCCCATCATAGACCCTCAACTACCCCACGAGCAGGCTGGTTTCCGCCATGGTCGATCTACTGCGGACCAGGTAACCCTCCTCACCCAAAACATCGAGGATTGCTTTGAGGCAAATGAGAAGGCAGGAGCTGTTCTTATAAATCTGACAGCTGCCTATGACACCGTGTGGCACCGGGGACTAACTGCAAAGCTACTTCGGCAAAGCTGCCAGACAGGCGCATGGTACGCCACATCATGGAGCTGATATCAAACCGCAGCTATGTGCTTAAGACCAGTGATGGACAGCAGAGTAGGCTACGTAGACTGAAGAATGGCATCCCACAGGGATCTGTCTTGGCTCTGCTGCTTTTCAACGTGTACATCCATGATCTCCCAGAGACCATTGCTGGAAAATATGGGTATGCTGACGATCTCGCCATCCTGATGAGACACAAAGAGTGGAAGACAGACATGCTCCTTGAGTCAAGACATGGGGACTTTGGCAGTATACTTACGACAGTGGTGTCTAAAGCTGAGCGAAGGCAAAACAGTGCCAACAGCATTCCATCTAAACAACAAGGAAGCTAAGCGAGAGCTAGTTGTCTTCGTTAACAACAGGAGCTTGGACTTCCAACAAACACCCACATACCTCGGCGTAAAGCTGGACAGGTTGCTTACATTTCGTCAACACCTGGCTGGTCTCCACGACAAGGCCATGGCACGTAGTGGCCTCATCCGACGACTGGCAGGAACAAGTTTGGGAGCCAGTCCATCAACTCTTCGCACCTCTGCCTTAGCTCTTGATTTTGCCCCAGCTGAGTACTGTGCACCCGTATGGAGTAGAGGTAGAAATACTAGCCTGGTATACAGGAGCCTGAACAGCATCTTGCGAACCATCACTGGGTGCCTTCAACCTACTCCAATCAAGCAGCTCCCTATACTTGCAGGCATTCCGCCTGCATGGAACTGAAGGAAAGCAGCAACTCTGGCACTATCTTGTCGTGCCATGGGCCCTGATCACCTCCTCCATCAGGCTATCAGCAGAGAGCAGAGGCCACCCCGACTGAAATACTGTCACCCCTTTGCTCCACATGGAAAACAACTTCTAGCATCCATCCAGCCAACTGAGACAAAAGCACACTGGATAGCCACTAAGTGGTCACAGGAGCGGAAGGCAATCTCATCTCCATTACACAGCTACATCTCTTCACCAGATAAAAGCTGTCCAGGGTCTGACCTCCCCAGAGGAGCATGGATGAAGCTCAACAGACCTTGTACTGGAGTTGGGTGGTTCAATGCCAGCATGTGGGGATGGGGACTCCGCCAGAGCCCAGCCTGTGAATGTGGAACAGAACAACAGACAGCCAACCATGTCATCTCTGGATGCCCGCTCTACCACCCACCAAATGGAGCTCAGGGTCTGGCAGACATTGACGCAGAGACAACAACCTTGCTGCTCAACACCCGGCTTGAGATCTAACTATTCCTTTGGTTTAGGTTTCATTCGCAAGAAGAAGAGGGCCTGGTTTTTCAGGAGTGAAGTTAGAAACAACTTCAATGTACAAAAGGTGATTGAACCGTGTAATTTCAATGGTCAAAGCTGGAATTTAAATCTGAGTTTAGAACTACTTTATCAATAAAATCTCTGAATGAAAATGAGGGGAACAAACAACTTTACATAGTTTGACCACAGATCAGCTATGATCTAAATGAATGGTGTCAAAATGGACAACTATCCGACCACACAGAGGTATGTCATTAATTTCAACATGTCTTTGTAAACAATTTCCTTAATGCAAGTATAATGATCATATTTACCTAGCTTTTTCCCATACCTCTTCAACCAATTTATTTATACCATGCATAAATAAGTGTAAAGGTGGGGGACTTGTTATTCTCGTTAACAACAAATGGTGCAACCCTGGTCACATCACAGTTAAGGACATTGTGTGTAGCCCGGACATTGAACTGATGGCTGTGGGTCCACGTCCATATTATAAGCCCAGGGTATTCTCGCACGCAATTGTGGTGGCTGTTTATGTTCCTCCATCCGCCAATCCTCTGCGCGTGTGTGACGTTATCCACACAGCCACCACGAGACACCAGACACAATACCCGAGTGCTTTCATCGCTATCTCAGGGGACTTCAACCACGTGACTTTGAACGCTATCCTACCCACTTTCACTCAATTTGTTGACTGTCCCACCAGGGATATAAAAACACTGGACCTGTGGTATGCTAATGTAAAGAGGCGTACAGCTCCATATCCCTTCCGCCACTGGGAAGATCCGACCACAACCTGGTTCCCCTCCTACCCAGGTATAAGCCAATGGTCCAGAGGCTGCCTGTTACTACAAGGTCAGTGGACACAGGGGGCCTATGATGCTCTACAGGGCTGTTTTGAGGACACAGACTAGGACCCCACACTCTGTAGTCCCCATGGAGAGGACATTGATTGACTCACAGACTGTGTTACCAGCTACATAATGTTCTGTGTGAAAAATACTGAGGAGACTGTCCACTGTTTTCCCAACAACAAGCCCTGGGTCACTAATGACATAAAAGCCCTTCTCAACCAGAAGAGGGCCTTCAGGAATGGTGACAGGGAGGAGATGAAATGGGTGCAGAAAGACCTAAAGGCGAGACTAAGACAGGGCAAGGACAACAACAGGAGGAAGCTGGAGCGGAAACTTCAGCAGAACAACATCAGGGATGTGTGGAGCGGAATGAAGAGCATTACAGGCTACAACAAGACCAGTGGCCTGGGGAGGGAAAGCAACCAGGACCGGGCCAATGAGCTAAACCTGTTTTTTTAAATAGATTTGATGGTGGGGCCTCTGCCGACCCTCCCCCCTGCTCCCCGTCAGTCTCTTCCCCTCAATCCTCCTGGTCCACTTTATTTGCCGAGCCTTACCATCAAGGCCGAGCAGGTGAGGAAGGAGCTGAGCAGACTCCGTCCAGGAAAAGTTACGAGTCCCTAGGGTACTCAAGGCGTGTGCCAGTCAGTTGCGTGGAGTACTACAGCATATTTTCAACCTGAGCCTGGAGAGGGTTCCTGTGATGTGGAAGACATCCTGCCTGTTTCCTGTACCAAAGAGGACGCTCCCCAGCTCCTCCAATGACTACAGACTGGTGGTGCTGAATTCACACATCAGGAAGTCCCTGGAGAGGCTGGTGCTCATTCACCTGCAACCCCTGCTTAAATCCTAAATGGGGTCCCCTGCAGTTTGCTTACCAAGCAAAGATGGGGGTTGAGGACGCCAGCATCCACCTGCTCCATCGTTCCTATGCTCACTTGGATGAGCCGGGAAGCATTGTGAGAGATGTTTTTTACTTCTCCAGTGTTTTTAACACAATCCGGCCTGAACTGCTAGGGAGCAAACTGACGAAGATTTGATTTGATTTGATTCTATTATTGTCATTCAGACCTTTTGGTCTGAACGAAATTTCGTTGCCTGCAGTCATACACAATAATAATAAATAACAAAACATACAATAAACACAAATTAACATCCACCACAGTGAGTTCACCAAGCACCTCCTCACTGTGATGGAGGCAAAAGTCTTAGTCTTTGTCTCTTCCTTCCTTGTTCTCCCTCTGCGCTGAGGCGATCCAGGCCGAAGATGCCGCCCTCCAGTCCAGCGGACCTCCGAAGTGATGTTGCCGCTGCCGAAAGCCGGAACGCCGTCTCTGCTCCGAGTCGGCCTGCCACAGCCTCAGCTCCAAGTTGGGCCGCTGCCGAAAGCTGGAACACCGCCTCAGCGAGTCGGGCCACCGCCGCCTCAGCTCCGAGTCCCGCCGCCTCAGCTCCGAGTCCCGCTGCCTCAGCTCTGAGTCCCGCCGCCTCAGCTCCTAGTCGGGCCATAGCTGAAAGCGAGTCGGGCCGCCGCTGCCTCAGCCCCGAAGTCGGCCAGCCTCGCGTTGCAAGTCCTGGCAGGCTCTGCCTCCAGAGCCTCGAGGTGGGTCACAGTTGGAGACCGCCAGCTCTGCCATTAGGCCTCAGCGCAGACGGAGGCAGAGAAGGGGGATACGACAAGAAGTCACATTCCCCCGAAGGAAGAGACAAAAAAACATGTTTCACCCCCCCCCCCCCCCCCCCATAACACAACCTAATAAACTAAAATTTAACTAAAACAAGACAAAAAAAAAAAAAAAAAAAAAAAAAAAAAACAGACGGACTGCAGGCGAGCCGCAGCTGTTCAACAGCGCCGCCACTTCCGGACAACGGGTGGATGCTCCATTGGTATCCTCGATCACCAACTACCCGACTGGACTACCACAATATGTCACGCAACAGAACTGTGTCTCGGACATGGTGGTGAGCAACACACGAGCCCCACAGGGGACGGTCCTTTCTCCCTTCCTGTTTACACCTCAGACTTCAGACATAGCTCCACCTCCTGCCACCTGCAGAGGTTTTCAGATGGCTCTGCAATTGTGGGCTGCATCAGTGAGGGGAGGGAAGCTGAATACAGAGGTGTAGTCAACGAATTTGTTGAGTGGTGTGGGCTGAATCACTGCAGCTCAACACCGACAATATCTAAAGAGTTGGTGGTGGAGTTTAGGAGGAGAGGAACACCCCTGTCCCTTGTCGCCATCATTGGTGTGGATGTGCAGTTTACCAGGGACTGGTTATGCAGCATATCAAAAATAGTCTACCTGCCGACCTAGACCCACTGCAGTTCGCCTACAGAGCCAACCGATCCACAGAGGACGCAGTCTCAACAACACTGAACCTCGTACTGTCACACTTTGATCGGAAAAATACCTATGCCAGGATCCTCTTCATAGACTTCAGCTCTGCTTTTAACACAATCATTCCACAGCAGCTGGTGGAGAAGTTGAAGCTATTGGCGGTTGATGCTGGCACATGTAACTGGGTCCTGAACTTTCTATCGCAACGGCAGCAGACAGTCAGGGTGGGCAGTAGGACATCAAAAACCATAGCCATGAGCACTGGCTCGCCCCAAGGCTGTGTCCTAAGCCCCCTGCTGTTTAGTCTGCTTACACACGACTGTACTGCTAGACTCAACATCAACTTCATCAACAAGCTCGCTGAAGACACAACAGCGGTGGGTCTCATCAGTGACAATGAGTCGGCGTACAGGATGGAGGTGGAGCTGCTCACAGGATGGTGCAAATCCCATAACCACATTCTCAACGTGGGAAAAACTAAGGAGATGGTGGTTGACTTCAGGAGGGCAGGAAAACAACTCCATACACCTCTGCATATCGATGGAGCTGATGTGGAAAGGGTCAGCAGCGTGACATTTCTAGGACTCCACCTGTCAGATGACCTGACGTCCATGACCAACACCACAGCACTGGCCAAGAGAGCCCAGCAGCGACTACACCCTCCCCGAAGACTACGGAAAGCAGGTCTCCCCAATACACACCTACGAACTTTTTTATAGGGGGACAGTCGAGAGCACATTAACCTACGGCATCACTTTCTGGTTCGGGAGCTGCAAGGCGTACGAACGGCACCAACTAGACAGGATTGTGAAGACCGCCAGCAGGATTATTGGTGCTCCACTCCCTTTCCTGCTGGACATATACAGGAAGAGATGTATCAGCAGAGCCATCTCCATCATCAAAGACCCCTACCACCCATCGCATCACATATTCTCCATCCTGCCATCTGGGAAGAGGTACAGGAGCATTAGCTGCAAAACCAGCAGGATGCTCCTCAGCTTCTGAGGAGCCACTGTCGTGCCGCTGCCGATCGGAACGCCTGTTGATGTTTAGTAGAGAGTAGAGTGTTTAATTTGTTCATGATGATATATGTATTTTTATTTCTATTTATTTTTTACTGCACACTGAATGGACACTGGTTGAGCAACATTTTTTTGTTTTCTCTGGGTATGTGAGTACTCAGGAAAATGACAATAAAGATATACTTGATATTTGATACTTGAAATACCTTGTAGTGTACGTGGACAGTAAATTGGACTGGTCCAGGAGCTGAGGCCCTGTACAAGAAGGGACAGAGCAGGCTGTACTTTTTGAGAAGGCTCCGCTCCTTCAATGTCTGCAGTGAGATGCTGCAGATGTTCTAGCCATTGGTGGTAGCCAGTGCCATCTTCTTCATTGTCATGTGCTGCAGCAGCAGGGCGAAGGCTGCGGACGCCAATAGGAATAACAAACTCATCAGGAACATTTGGCTCTGTCCTGGGGGAGGAGTTGGATTCTTGGGAGGTGCTCTTGGAGGGGAGGATGCTTCTCAAACTGTGGAGCATCCTGGACAATACAGCTCACCCCCTCCATGACACACTGGTCAACCTGAGGAGTACCTTCAGCAACAGACTGGTTCCAACAAGATGCAGGACAGAACGCCGCAGGAGATCCTTCTTGCCTGTGGCTATCAAACTTTGCAACTCCTCACCCTTCTGTCGTTGGGTAGACCGAGACCGAGACTGACCCCCCCCCCCCCCCCCCACCTTTGCACATCCCCAAAGCCTTACCAGTCGTCACTTTATTTTCATTTCATGTATTTTGTGTTTTAGAAATTTTAGTACATTTTAGAATATTAGGAAAGCAGCAAAAGATCAGTCTATATTCTCCAAAAAATGCAAGATAAACTCAAATCAATCATATTGCTAGAATCAATTTAACATTTGTTTTGCTTATTTTAAAATATCTAAAGTGGCATCATAAAACACAATCTTCATTCTCACAGTTCTCTTCATTTTTAGTAATGAATCATTTGTAAAGTTCCACAAATTATAAATGGGTAGCACAGCATCTAAAAAAGGAGATAAAACAGCACTGTTGGCAATACTTAACCGGTAAAACATGGTCTAGAGGAGTTGAGATAACTATTACCATAAGACAAAAAATTTGCACACATCTTTCGTGGCAACTATTATCACATTTAAGGCATTCATACAGGTTTTCAAAAAGGAGACTGATTAATAAGCATTTGTTATTTCACACAGCTTATTTTACAGTAACTTCAAAAGGTTTATCAAATTCATCGAACAGACACTCCATGAAATAACCGGCAGAAACAAGGAACTGCAGATGTTGGTTTACAAAAAAAGACACAGAGTGCTGGAGTAACTCAGCGGGCCAGGCAGCATCTCTGGAGAGGATGGAGTACGTCACCTATCCACGATGTCCAGAGATGCTGCCTGACCCAGTGAGTAACCCCAGCACTCTGTCTCCTTTCAGTGAAATAGCATGTGAATACCAGGCATAAATTCATATTTCCAAAGTTTTCATTCTGCTGGTCAAAGCCATTTCTGCATCACAACAGCTAAACATTGGGTAAATAAATAAATGTTAAAACTTAACTTTAACGTAGCACATACTTTCTAAATGACCAAACAGTTATGACCCCTTGGTGCGCTGTGAACCTGTTTTCGTATCCGCTACTTTCGACCCGAAAGCATAATTTGCGCTGACAGCGGATTTGTTATGTAAAAGAAAACCTTTCCGAATAAAACGCAGTAGATGCAGAAAATTACGGCATCACAGAAAAATGCATTTTTTAATGCAACCATATCATGAGTCACTGCTCCCCACAACTACACAATCGCCGTACACTGGGGAGATGAGGCGCACCTGCAATCCACACAAACACTGCATTGTGCAGAGTGCACGGCACTCACCTTGCTTCAACCCAACTTGGTGACGAGCCCGTGGTGGAAGCTGGTAGCGCTTCGGCGTACGGACTTTGTAGTTTAACACCAGTTCTTTACACCATTTTCCCCATTGTGATCCCAAAATTGAACTACAACTCCCAGAATACAAAGCAACACACATGCGCATTGCCATGCGGATGGCTGCAACCAACATTTTAAAGCTAGCGCAGTTCTTTCGTTTTCTGTGCAGGGTGAATTAAAAGTTCAGACGCTTGGGTTGTTGCGTGCCATGAAACAATGCACAAGCCCACCCCCAGAAAAGAAGCACACGAGTAAATTCTTGCAGTTGCTGGAAATCTGAAACAAAATAGAAAATGTTAGAGTACTCAGCAGAGTAGACAATATCAATTAAGACAAAAACGGAGTTAGGGTTTCAGGTCGACAAAAATGCTGGAGAAACTCAGCGGGTGATGCAGCATCTATGGAGAGAAGGTAATAGGCGACGTTACGGGCCGAAATCCTTCTTCAGACCAAAGATACTAGAGGAGCTCCTCTAGTATCTTTGCTTCAGACTGATGTGAGGGTAGGGGCGGGAAGAAGAAGGAAAGAGGTGGAGCCAGTGGGCTGAGGGAGAGTTGAGAAGGGGAGGAGAAAGTAAGGTCTATCTGAAATTGGAGAAGTCAATGTTCATACCAAAGATCTTCTGCTATAAGATCTTTGGTTCATACTGCTGGGGTGCAAACTGCCCAAGCGAAATAGGAGCTGCTGCTCCTCCAATTTACGGTGGTCCACACTCTGGCCATGGAGGAGGCCGAGGACAGAAAGGTCGGATTCAGAATGGGAGGGGGAATTGAAGTGCTGAGCCACCGGGAGATCAGGTTGGTTATTGCGAACCGAGCTGAGGTGTTCGGCGAAGCGATCGCCAAGCCTATGCTTGGTCTCACAAATGTAGAGCAGCTGACATCTCAAGTCAAGTCAAGTCAAGTTTATTTGTCACGTACACATACGAGATGTGCAGTGAAATGAAAGTGGCAATGCTCGCGGACTTTTGTGCAAAAGACAAACAACCAAACAAACCATAAACACAATCATAACACATATATTCTTTTACATAATAAATAATGGAAGGAAAAACGTTAAGTAGAGTTAGTCCCTGGTGAGATAGGCATTTACAGTCCGAATGGCCTCTGGGAAGAAACTCCTTCTCAACCTCCCCGTTCTCACTGTATGGCAACGGAGGCGTTTGCCTGACCATAGCAGCTGGAACAGTCCGTTGCAGAGGTGGAAGGGGTCTCTCATGATATTGTTGGCTCTGGAGTTGCACCTCCTGATGTATAGTTCCTGCAGGGGGGCAAGTGAAGTTCCCATAGTGCGTTCGGCCGAACGCACTACTCTCTGCAGAGCCTTCTTGTCCTTGGCAGAGCAATTCCCAAACCAGATGGTAATGTTCCCGGACAAGATGCTTTCCACCGCCGCTGCGTAGAAGCACTGGAGGATCCTCAGAGACACTCTGAATATCCTCAATTGCCTGAGGTGGTAATGGCGCTGCCTTGCCTTACTCACTAGTGCTGAGGCGTGTGATGCCCATGTCATATCCTCGGAGATGTGGACTCCCAGATATTTAAAACAGTTCACCCTATCCACAGGATCCCCATTTATCCTCAATGGAGTGTACGTCCTCGGATGATGTGCCCTCCTAAAGTCCACGATCAGCTCCTTCGTTTTTTTGATGTTCAAGAGGAGGCTGTTATCCTGGCACCAGAGTGCTAGACCAGCCACCTCCTCCCGGTAGGCCTTCTCTTCGTTGTCTGAGATCAGGCCCACCACCATTCATTTCATTTCACTGCACATCAGCAAACTTAATTATTGAGTCATCTAGAGCAGCGGATGCAATAGATGAAGTTGGAGGAGGTGCAGGGGAACCTCTGCCGCACCTGAAAAGACTGCTTGGTCCTTGAATGGAATCAAGGGGGGAGGTAAAGGGCCCGGTGTTGCATATCTTGCGGTTGCAACAGAAAGTGCCCGGGGAGGGGAAGGGAAGGGAAGAATTGACAAGAGATCTTTGGTTGGCAGAGGTTCATGCAGCTCTGCCCATCTCATGCTCCGTCAGCGTTAAAAGCAAACAAAAAAGATCATGTTGGAAAGCTGAAATCAAGACACGAAATGCGCAGTGACCAGGTTTCAGGTCAATGGAAGAATTATGAACCATGATTTATGATTGTTTTAATTTTATAAAATGATCAAAAAGAATTTGCAATCATAATTTAAGGCCTCATCATATGGTTTTAATATTGACATTCACTGATAAGTTCAGATGTATATCCTGCAATTTCAGTTGAAAAAAATATTTTTCTTTCATAACCAGATTTTATTGCCATTCAAATGATCTCAAATTTATTTCTATGCGATTTGATTGCAAATTGTTGATATTGAATGAGTTCTGCATGGATGTGTTGTACATGCATGTAAAGCCACACCTAAATAAGCTCACAATAGTTGGAAATAAGATGATTTTTTTAAATGATCTATTTTATTTAATAAATTACACTTGGTAGTTAAAATACTGATTTTTCAAAATAAAGTATGTACTAAAATAGAAAAATGCATGCTGTGAACAAAAAAAGAACAATCCTGCATCTTTTCCAAAAATCTATGAGCATTTCCAGCCTAATTTGCTCACTCTCGACTCACAAATGTCCTTGTGCTGTCAAACAATTTGTCTGACATCTATTTCCAGATGAGTCAAAATATTCTCCAGTTATGCATCAGGAAACCCAGCACTGTTGTCTTCAGCATATATTATCTGATACTTTGCCTGTGATTTAATTGCTGCTCCTTAGCACAGCCACTACAGAATCCATTCATGGCTGATGTCTTAAACTAAACAAGATTGCATGTAATTTGTGCACTATATTTAACTCTGATGCGGCCTTAGTCTACAACCTTGTACCTTCTCCATATAAAAACATGACCTTCCGTATGGTGGTCTGGTCAATATAATAGCCTATTTTGGTTAACCTGGAAATCTAAGGTTCAAATGGGCTTCAAACTGGTGTTATAGGTTAGATACTTCTGTGGATTTGGTCAATTTAAAACCGTCTTTCATATTTTAAATGGTATCAAGTCCAACATTCATCACCTTAATCACTAGTATTAATTAATTAATTAGTAAACCATTCATTAGGTTTATACTGTACTGATGGGACAGTGTAAATCTTAATTCAGAAAGACACACATCAATAAAAGATGGTCAGCATATATTTACAAAGGGTAGGTTGTATCTAAGTTAATCAAATTCATAGCGGAACTAACATAGATGATCAGCCAAGGCAGTGATGTTGATGTAATTTACATGGATTTCAACAAGGCTTTTGACATGGCCCCACACAGTGGTCAGGTCAAAATAAAAGCCAAGAATGGGGAAATTGGATCCAACATTGACTTGTAGAAAGTTAATGTAATGGTCAACAAGTGTTTTTGTAACTGGAAGACACTTACCAGTTGAGTTCCATATCATTCATTTGAGGGCATGATAATGAAATTTGAAGATTACAGTAAGGAGAAAAAAACTGAAGGATGATATGGAGAGCTTGAAGAGTGGCAAATGGAATACGATACAGGGATGCGAACAATAATATGTGATTGTGTGTGAGTGTGTGTGACTTGGAGTGAAGCCTTTGGGTCATTGGCATTTCAATACACTTGAGGAATACACTTGGTACAATTTTGATACACTTGGTATCCCTGGATTTCCAGTTATAGGCACATTATATGCCTTCACACACGACTGTGTTCCTGCATTCGACACCAACACCATCGTCAAGTTTGCAGACGACACAACGGTGATCGGGCTAATCACCAACGGTGATGAAACAAACTACAGAGCGGAGGTGCAGAACCTGGCGACTGGTGCTCACGTAACAACTTGTCTCTAAACACCTCCAAGACCAAGGAGCTGATTATTGACTTCAGGAGGACACATAATGAGGAATACACCCCAATCTCCATCTACGGAGAGTGTGGAGAGAGTGTCCAGCTTTAAGTTTCTGGGCACACACATCTCAGAGGACCTCACATGGTCCACCAACACCGCTGCGCTGGTCAAGAAGGCACACCAACAACTGTTCTTCCTGAGAACACTGAAAAAGACTGGTCTGCCCCAACAGCTGCTGACAACCTTCTACCGTTGCACCACAGAGAGCATACTAACGTATGGCATCTCTGTGTGGTATCTCAGCTGCACGGAGGCAGAGAGGAGAGCTCTTCAGCGCGTCGTCCACAGAAGATTATTGGGACACAGCTACCAGCCTATGAGGGCATCTACTACACACGGTGCCTCAGGAAGGCCGTCAGCATCCACAAAGACTCCTCACACCCTTGTAATCGACTGTTCGAACTCCTACCTTCCGGCAGACGTTACAAGGCCTTCTACGCCCGCACCTCCAGATTCAGGAACAGCTTCATCCCCAGAGCTATAGCTGCTCTGAACCGGCCCTGCTGAGTGCCCCCCACCACCATGAACTGTCTCCCTCGGATGGTCATGTCGCACATCGACCCGGCAGACACATTGTACTTTACACTGTTTTTACTGTTCTTTTTATAAATCATGTTTCTCGGGATATCTAAATCTAAATTTTGTTAGTTGTTTAAGTTATGACATCGGATGGAAGCTGCATACCAAATCTCGTTGCACATATGTGCAATGACAATAAAAGATATGATATATTAAATATTATATATTATATGTTTCGTAGAAGATACAGAGTGCTGCAGCAGGTCAGATAGCATTTAGGTGAACAATTTTGGGTCGGGACACTTTTTCAGTCTGATTGTAGAGGGGAGAAAGAAACCTGGAAGAGAGGAGTGGTTGGACAAAGCCTGGAAAGTACTGTTGTGGTTTAATTAGTCATGGAGTGTAAGCTTTGGCATTTGGTGAATAAAATACACTGGAGCTGGTGGTAGAGTGAAAAAATCTTTAGGGTTCTAAAAGGACAACATAAACAGAAATGTGGCTATATGTGCATTATTGAAAGTGGCAAAATTGATTGAGAAGGTGGTTGAAAATATATGTAATGTTAGACTTTATAAATAAAGGCACAGAGTACATGAGCAACCAAGTCGCACTAAAATGTTGGAGTATTGTATCCAGTTTTGGACACCAAAAACATTTATGAATAGCTTTAGAGAGGATGCAAAACAGATTTTCTAAAATGATTCCTAGGAAAAGGAACTTTAGATGTGTGGGTAGAATAGACAATCTGGGTTTTTTTACTCTTGGGACAGAGGAGCTTGCAAATTTGAGAGTAGATAGAGAGAAACTGCTCTCATTGACAGAAAAGTCTGGGGGATATAGGATGAAGGTAATTTGTTAAAGAACCAAAAATTGACTGAGAAAAAGTCTTATCTGCAGCAAATAGTTTGGGTTCTGTATTGCAATGTCATGGGGAGTAGTAGAGGCTGATTCAGTCATTTGCACAAATTCAGGAGCTGCACAAATGTATGAAAGTAAGGAATCTGATTGCTGAGGAAGGCAGGGATAGCTAAGTTATTGCAATGAAGAAAACAAAATGCTTGGAACAGTCAGTAGGTCAAGCAATATCTGTGAAGCGAAATATGGTAAATGCTTCAGACAAAGGCCCTTTGTCACACCTGGGGAAAAGAGAAAATAGGTTTGTTTTAAGGAGCAAAGAGCATGGATAGGATAGGATAGGCCCAGACCAGAGTTTCTGTGGGATATACTATTGATGAAGCCATCTAATTGATAGTTCGTGAGGAGAGTTAGTGAAAAAAATATATATACTAAGCAGTCAAATCTTGGTCAAGGATGCAAGAAATGCTGACCACAGCAGATACTATTGGTAGAGAGAGAGAGCGAAAGCCGCGTTGATATTACGGATGGATAGCAGAGCAGAGAAAGCGAGTTGCTATAAATTGCTGGAATCAAGAATTAAAGAGCACATTTAGGCAATGGGCCTTGTTAAAGCAGTAAGGGAAGCCAGACCGAAAAGTGAGAACGAGTGTGGAATTGCGAATTAAAGTGACAATAACAGCAAACTCCTTTCTGTGCGGATGGAACTTAAGTGCCGTGGGAGGACACGTTGCGACCTTCTGTTTCTCTATATACAGATACTTCTGGAACTGTTTCGCTCTCCAGCTGCGCATTTCGTGTCTTGATTTCAGCTTTCCAACATGATCTTTTTTGTTTGCTTTTAACGCTGACGGAGCATGAGATGGGTAGAGCTGCATGAACCTCTGACAACCAAAGATCTCTTGTTAATTCTTCCCTTCCCTTCCCCTCCCCGGGCACTTTCCGTTGCAACCGCAAGATATGCAACACCTGTCCCATTACCTCCCCCCTCGAATCCATTCAAGGACCCAAGCAGTCGTTCCAGGTGCGACAGTGGTTCACCTGTATCTCCTCCAACCTCATCTACTGCATCCGCTGCTCTAGATGTCAGCTGATCTACATCGGTGAGACTAAGCGGAGGTTGAGCGATCGTTTCGCCGAACACCTCCGCTCGGTCTGCAAGAACCTACCTGACCTCCCGGTGGCTCAGCACTTCAACTCCCCGTCCCACTCCCCATCCGACCTCTCTGTCCTGGGTCTCCTCCATGGCCAGAGTGAGCAACACCGGAAATTGGAGGAACAGCACCTCATATTCCGCTTGGGGAGTCTGCATCCTGCGGGCATGAACATTGAATTCTCCCTTGCTGTCTCCTCCCCTTCCTCAGCCCTCGGGCTGTCTCCTCCCATCCCTCAGCCTCCGGGCTCCTCCTCCTCCTTTTTTCCTTCCTTCTCCCCGCCACCCCCTATCAGTCTGAAGAAGGGTTTTGGCTCGAAACGTTGCCCATTTCCTTTGCTCCATAGATGCTGCTGCACTCGCTGAGTTTCTCCAGCATTTTTGTGTACCTTTGACTGACAACTACTGGACCAGTGGAGCGCGGACACAGGGGCGGGGGCTCTTGGAGCGCGGGCACGGGGGGGCGGGGTTGCAGGGGCGCGGGCCACGGGGGAGGGGGGCGGGCTTGCAGGGGGCGCGGCCACATGAGAGGGGGCGGGGCTACGGGGGCGCCATGGGGCACAGGAGCGCGGGCACGGGGGGGCTACGCAGGGGCGCGGCCACAGGCCATGGGGCGAAGAGGGGGGGCGCGGCCACAGGAGAGGGGGCGGGGTTATAGGGGGCGCGGCCATGGGGGGGGGGGGCTACAGGGGCGCGGGCACATGGGGGGGCGGGGTTGCAGGGGGCGCGGCCACATGAGAGGGGGCGGGGCTATAGGGGGCGCGGCCATGGGGGCGGGGTTACGGGATGCGCAGCCACGAGGGGGCGGGGCACGCATCGATTGGTTGCTAAGACATTCATGGGCGGGGCATGTTCACCAACCCTGTCCTGATTGGCTGGAGCGGGAGCGCGCACGGCGCGGGTTGAACGCAAGGGAACGTTCTGATTTAAAGCCGCACGCGCGGGGCAACGGCAGCTTTGGACGGTGCGGTTTCAGTGGTGACGGTCACGGACTTGTGGTCGGGTTTCAGGCCGTGGGAGGAACTCGCTGACGTTAATGTCTTCCCCTCCTCTGCGACCGCTGGACACCCGTGTGAAGGTGGGTAGGTAGGTGGCTTGTGGAGGTGGCCGGAGGGACGGGTGGTCAAAGCCCACCCGCTGCCCACCGGGGCTCGGCGAGGAGTTGGGGACCGCTGCCTGCCCGGCTGCCTGCCTCTGTTGCTATAGCTGCTATTATCTGCTACTATAGTTAGTTATCAGCAGTGACTGCTCCCTGGCGCTGCGAAAGCGGCGTTCAATCAAGTGCACAGACATCGCCGGGATTGTCACATGTAACGGACATAATTCTTACTTGCTGTAGTTTGACATTGATACTGCAGCATAATAGTATATATTTATCTGCTGTCCTGCCCGTAGAACCAACAGCCATAGAGCCATAGTGATACAGTATGGAAACGGGCTCTTAGCCCAACTTGCCCACAACGGCCAGCAATGTTCCAGCTGCACTAGTCCCACTGGCCTGCGCTTGGTCCATATCCCTGCGAACCTGTCCTATCCACGTACCTGTCTGTCTCTTAAATGTTGGCGAAGGAGCCATTTATGTCTAGGCTAGCTACTGTTGGCATATTATATTGTCTGATTCCTATTAAATCTTTTTCTCTTCACCTTGGACCAGTTCTTTGGTCCTCTATTCCCCTGCTCTGGGCAAGAGACTCTGTGCATCGATCCGATCTATGCCTCACATGATTTTGTAATCCTATGGGTGGGATTTTCTTCTAGATTTTATATTGTGAAATTCTAATTCTAATTAATATTGACTTGTTTTTAAGATTGAAAAAACATGGATAAGATTTTAGAAAACATGGACAAGATGTTGTCCCACCATCCAACTTCTATGAAGCATGTAAAACGAATTAAAGAAGCAGCAAAAGAACCTCTCGACCATAAGCAGTGTATGGCCATGTTTGAGTTGTCTACAAAATTCATTCTGTCGGGTGACACACAGTTCCAAAAGGATGTCGGCAAGGAGGTTCTAGAAGCTTTTGCCCAGAACCACACTGCAGATTTTGAGATATTTTTCAATGTAAAATTTATCTTGAAACTGTTGCAAGATGGTTATGGAACACTGAGCAAAAGGAGCAGTGATATTTTGGAGTACATTCATCTAGGGTTAAAATATATTCAAGGTAATACTTCTGTCGATGAAGCATTTCATGCCCTTCAGATTGAGCTTCTCCGCATAGTGTGTGAGAAACCTGGATCAAAGCTCTGTGCCTGTGTTTGTAAACTACTTGCTGAATATCCTCAGTGCATTCCTAATGGAAAGTTTCAAGTGGTGTTTTGCCAGCAACTTGTTAGATGTATAGGCCAGTTCCAATGCACATCACAAGACGAAGATGAAATTGTGAAATTCCTGGATCAAGTAAACAAAGTAAGCGGATTGTTCCAGCAAATCTGGTGGACACAAACTACAGCTATAATTCCCACGTTGCGGGAGCTGTTCACTGTTATTTCATCAACTGGTAAGGAAAATGCACATTTTAATTTAAAAGAAATGATTATTGACTTTGTTTTCCCCTTCATCTCCCCACTCCAGATGCTATAGCCTTCATTGCTTGCAGGCCAATCTGCTTGGCATTGTGGCCTATACTTCTGCATGCTAAACTTGGAAACATTGAGCTCGGAATAAAAAAATCAGCCACCTTTTATTTCTGTTCCTTCCTCTGGAGAATGTTTTTCTCATCTCAGCATCACTACTGATTTGGCTGGGATTGGGTACTGGATGAATCCACAGTTCTCAGTTGTACAATGTACAAACTTAATGTTGAGGCTCTTGCCTCCACAGCAGAGCAGCACTGTTGAAAGGGATGACAATAGTCATGACAGCTCGTAGCTTAATGCCAGTTTTTAGTGTTATTTACAATGGCAAATAATGTATGCTGCCAAGAGAGCACCCATGAGATGCATGCGTAAGAGCAACTCGCCACAAATTAGTACCATTTTAAACAAAAAGTAATAATTTCCAACATGGTTGAGTCTACAAAGCAGAAATAGCTGTATTTGTTATTGAATGTAAGCTCGTGTCAGATGAACAATTGATTATTCTGGTTTATGGGATATTCAGGGTTTTTTTTAGGATGGTAAACCCTACACTAAAACTAAAAACATTGTATGTAGCAAGAGGTTCTTGTCTTTCTTGACCTATAGAAACATAGAAAATAGGTGCAGGAGTAGGCCATTCGGCCCTTCGAGCCTGCACCGCCATTCGATATGATCATGGCTGACGTCCAACTCGGTATCCCATCCCTGCCTTCTCTCCATACCCCCTAATCCCTTTAGCCACAAGGGCCACATCTAACTCCCTCTTAAATATAGCCAATGAACTGGCCTCAACTACCTTCTGTGGCAGAGAATTCCACAGATTCACCACTCTCTGTGTAAAAAATGATTTTCTCATCTCGGTCCTAAAAGACTTCCCTCTTATCCTTAAACTGTGACCCCTAGTTCTGGACTTCCCCAACATCGGGAATAATGTTCCTGCATCTAGCCTGTCCAACCCCTTAAGAATTTTGTACGTTTCTATAAGATCCCCCCTCAATCTTCTGAATTCTAGCGTGTACAAGCCTATCTTTTACTGTGTAATACTGTTCCATTTAGAAACATAGAAACATAGAAATTAGGTGCAGGAGTAGGCCATTCGGCCCTTCGAGCCTGCACCGCCATTCAATATGATCGTGGCTGATCATCCAACTCAGTATCCCGTACCTGCCTTCTCCCCCATACCCCCTGATCCCCTTAGCCACAAGGGCCACATCTAACTCCCTCTTAAATATAGCCAAATGAACTGGCCTCAACTACCCTCTGTGGCAGAGAGTTCCAGAGATTCACCACTCTGTGTGAAAAAAAAGTTCTTCTATCTCGGTTTTAAAGGATTTCCCCCTTATCCTTAAGCTGTGACCCCTTGTCCTGGACTTCCCTAACATCGGGAACAATCTTCCTGCATTAGCCTGTCCAACCCCTTAAGAATTTTGTAAGTTTCTATAAGATCCCCTCTCAATATCCTATATTCTAGAGAGTATAAACCAAATCTATCCAGTCTTTCTTCATAAGACAGTCCTGACATCCCAGGAATCAGTCTGGTGAACCGTCTCTGCACTCCCTCTATGGCGATAATGTCCTTCCTCAGATTTGGAGACCAAAACTGTACGCAATACTCCAGGTGTGGTCTCACCAAGACCCTGTACAACTGCAATTTATTTTATTTATTTATTTATTTTTTTGCCTTTCTTGTATTCTCATGCTAAATAGATGCCATTACCTTGCTTTCATCACAAACATAAAATATTATGCAATGAATTTTAACTTGTAACCAACTGCAATGTAAGGTGCTTACTACAATGTGATGGTGAAACATGGTGCATAATTTTCTTCTTTCTAACTGAGATTGCAATCCCAATCTAAAAACATTAGAGAAAGTGAAGGAATGGTGTCCATTATTGTCAATTGCCTGGCATTACCGAGTGAGGGGGGTAAATATATAGTATTCGGAAAACACACTAAACAAGACACACTGAAAAGGAAAGGACATATACATTTTAAACATTGTAAATAAATAAATAACATACTTTAATTTCATTTGCTTTTTACAGATGAGCTTGCTGTGTGGTAATCTTAGATATGGTAACTTTTTATTCTGAGTCAATGGAACAATGTCAACAAACTCTGTCCTTTGTTCCTGATATGAAAGGACGCCTTTATAAAGAGGTCTGTAATAATGAGAGTAGACTGTAATACTAAATTCTGATTACAAAGTGTTAGCATTAATTTTATCTGAATATGATATTGTTTAGAGGAGGTGAATGTTATCTTGCTGTCAAGAATAGTTCAGGAATAGCTACATCCCCACAGCCATCAGGCTATTGAACCTGGCTCGGACAAAACTCTGAACATTAATTACCCATTATCTGCTATTTGCGCTTTATCAGTTTATTTTTTCATGTGTTTTGTAGTCAATGCCTACTATGTTCTGTTGTGCTGAAGCAAAGCAAGAATTTAATTGTCCTATCAAGGACACATGACAATATACTCACTTGAACTTGAATTACATATTTTCCTATCACAGATATGGCCTGTGCCTTTCCATAAACCAATCAATTGATTGTTGCATTGATTGTTACTTCTGTGTTAAGTAAAGAAAGATGGGCATGTTTGTCAAAAATCATCCACTACTATGTGATAGAATCAAGTGACCTGTGACCTAATTGCTGTGAACATTTTTTTACCTGAAATTTTTTCTCGCAGTCTCAAACACTGAGCATCAATTAATTGAAATATTTACACTGGGTTGGTAATGTAGGATGGTAGGAGTTAGTGAAATTACTCAATTTCAATAACTAGTTGAAGATCTTTTTGAGTAGAACCTTGATCGCAAATATGATTTGGTCTGTGACCTTTGTGGTAATAGGCTGATTATGTTGCCATATGTTATGTGATCCATACATGTGCATCATGCTTTTGCCTACTTGGTGCCCTCTTCAGTGTCAGGAAATCCCATTTAAATCCGACTGCTTATGTACTGCACCAATCTTGACTTTAATAGCAATCTTCTGACCCTTTCCAGCTACATGTAACATTAAGTTTCTTGTTTCTAAACTTGAAGTATCATATTGAGTACACCATTTCCTATACTGGACACTAAAACATGTACCTTTTTACTTTTGGAACCATTGTCCAGATTTTTCACTTCAATGACTAGGTCGGTGCAGTAGCCTGGTTTAACAGGCCACAATGTTATGCATGGCCGTCCGAAGGGGGGGGGGGGGGGGGGGGGTGGTGCGTTGGGTGCGACCGCACCCCCCTTTTTTCCCCTCCCAAGAAAAAATCGCCCAAAAAACAAAAAAAATACGAAAAAAAAGAAGAAAAAAAATTGGAGAAAAAAAATCAACGTTTCGTCTTTGGAAAAGGCCAGTTCTCTGTTCTCCCGTCGCCGGGCAAGAGTGGCTGAATCTGAACCCAACGGCTGTAACCCAGACGCTGCTGCGGCGGAGCCCACTCCCCTCGCCTCTCCCCAAGCCATCCCCAAGCTCACGCCACCCCCGCTGGGCCCACTCCACACCCGCTGGGCCCACTCCACACCCGCTGGGCCCACTCCACACCCGCTGGGCCCACTCCACCCCGCTGGGCCCACTCCACCCTCATCCCCCCCCCCCCCCCGAGGGGGGCCCGGCGCCACCTGTCTTCACCCACCCCTCGCAAGAAAGAGGGGGGGGGGGAGAGGGGGGGAGGGGGAGAGGGAAAGGGGGATTATCCTTAGTGAGATTGCAAAATTAAGGGAGGTTTTAGAGCTATTATATTTTCTCCTCCATATGAATAATATTAAAAAATATCAAATAATATCAAACAATATCAAACATTATTGCAATAGAGGGAGTGCAGAAACGGTTCACCAGACTGATTCCTGGGATGTCAGGACTGTCTTATGAAGAAAGACTGGATAGACTTGGTTTATACTCTTTAGAATTTAGGAGATTGAGAGGGGATCTTATAGAAACTTACAAAATTCTTAAGGGGTTGGACAGGCTAGATGCAGGAAGATTGTTCCCGATGTTAGGGAAGTCCAGGACAAGGGGTCACAGCTTAAGGATAAGGGGGAAATCCTTTAAAACAGAGATGAGAAGAACTTTTTTCACACAGAGAGTGGTGAATCTCTGGAACTCTCTGCCACAGAGGGTAGTGGAGGCCAGTTCATTGGCTATATTTAAGAGGGAGTTAGATGTGGCCCTTGTGGCTAAGGGGATCAGGGGGTATGGAGAGAAGGCAGGTACGGGATACTGAGTTGGATGATCAACCATGATCATATTGAATGGCGGTGCAGGCTCGAAGGGCCGAATGGCCTACTCCTGCACCTAATTTCTATGTTTCTAATTGGAACTGCTTTCTTTTCCTTGATAACAATACCTGTACTGGAAAATATGAATTCCATGGTTTGTGACATAAATACACATTTTAATGGGATCATTATATACAGATGTAACATTTCAATTTAGAGATCGGGGGGAGGGGGCAAATATGCGTCAAGCCGATATCCTAATCGTTAAAGAGTTAAAAGATAGCCTAATCGATAAAGAACTGAGAAGAGGAATCAGAGCTGCCAAGGAAAGGTGCTCTGAGAAGTTGAGGAACAAGTTCTCAGCTAATGACTCTTCTTCAGTTTGGAAGGGCATGCAAGAAATCCCCAGCTATAAGAGGAAAGCCCCCCATTCTTTGGACAATCGTCAGCTGACGAACGACCTGAATGAGTTTTATTGCAGGTTTGAAAATCAGAAACGTAACCCTGGTACCCCCTCCCCAACAAACACAGCCAGACTTCAGTCTGCAAAGAATGGACCCTGCACCCTCTCCTTCCCATTCACCACTTCACACCTACTTAAGGCAAGACTCCAGTATGAAAAGAGTGGACCCTTTCCCACCCCACCCAACACTTCACACCAACTCGCAGCCTGACCTCAGTCTGCAAAGACTGGGCCCTTCTACACCCATCCCACTCCAATTACTCATTTTTAACCAGTCCCTGCCTGCTTCAAAGTCTCCACTATTGTCCCTGTATCCAAAAAGGCAAGGATTACTGTTCTTAATGACTACAGGCTTGTCGCACTGACCTCTGTAGTCATGAAGACCGTTGGAAGGCTTATGCTGGCCAAGCTGAAAAATATCACAATCCTTCTGCTGGACCATTTGCATATTGGGCCAATAGATCTGTGGATGATGCAGTCAATCTGGGCCTGCACTTCGTCCTCCAGCACCTAGACTGTCAGGGAACCTATGTGAGGATTTTGTTTTATTGATTTTAGCTCTGCATTCAACACCATTGTGCCAGAACTAGTACACTCCAAATCTTCTGAGTTGACTGTGCCTGAACCCCTCTGTCGGTTGGATCACCAGCTTTCTGACAGACAGGAAGCAGCATGTGAGGCGGGAAAGCATATCTCGGACCCGCAAACGCTCGGCATAGGAGCACCACAAGATGCGTACTCTCCCCTCTCCTCTACTCTCGCCACACCAATGACTGCACCTCCACAGACACCTCTGTCAAGCTTCTCAAGTTTGCGGATGACACAACCCTGATTGGACTGATCCAGGATGGGATCTCTGTACTCTTTTCAGTTTGACATCTTTCCTATAACATGGTGCCCAGAACTGAACACAATATTCTAAATGCGGTCTCACCAAAGTCTTATACAACTGCAACATGACCTCCCAACTTCTATACTCAATACTCTGACTGATGAAGGCCAAAGTGCCAAAATACTTTTTGACCACCTGATATACCTGCGACATGATCTTCAAGGAACCATGCAACCATCAACCATTCCTCTGCCCACCTGGCTAATTGATCCAGATCCTGCTGCAATCTTTCACAACCATCTTCACTATCTGCAAAACCACTCACTCCTGTATCATCAGCAAACTTGCTAATCTTGCCCTGTTCTGTGACGTTTCACAGAGTGCTGGAGTAACTCGGCGGGCCAGGCTGAGTATAGAAGTTGGAAGGTCATGTTGCAGTTGCATAAGAAGTTGGTGAGGCCGCATTCAGAGTATTGTGTTCAGTTCTGGGCGCCATGTTATAGGAAATATGTCATCAAACTGGAAAGGGTACAGTGAAGATTTATGAGGATGTTGCCAGGACTAGAGAGCCAGAGTTATAGGGAGAGGTTGAATAGGCTGGGACTCTATTTCATGGAGCACAGGAGGATGAGGGATGATCTAATAGAGGTGTATAAAATCATGATTTGAATAGATATGGTTGAGTCTTTTGCCCAGAGTAAGTGAATCGAGGAGCAGAGGACATAAGTTTAAGGTGAACGGCAAAAGATTTAATAGGAATCTGTGGGGTATGTTTTTCACACACAGGGTGGTAGGTGTATGGAACAAGCTGCCAGAGGAGGTTGTTGAGGCAGGGACTATCGCAACATTTAAGAAACAGTTAGACAGGTACATGGATAGGACAGGTTCGGAGGGATATGGATTAAACGTATTCAGGAGGGACTAGTACAGATGGGGCATGCTGGGCCGAAGGGCCTGTTTCCACACTGTATCACTCTATGACCCTATCTTTCCCTCTCAAACCCATTCTCCTGCCTTCTCCCCATTACCTCTGACACCTGTATCAATCAAGAATCTTATCAATCTCCTCCTGAAAAATGTCCATTGACTTGACCTCCACAGCTGTCTGTGGCAATGAATTCCACAGTTCATCACCCTCTGACTTAAGAAATTCCTGCTCATCTCCTTCCTAAAGGAACATCTTTTAATTCTGAGGCTGTGGCCACTGGTCCTACTCTCCCACTAGTGGAAACATCCTCTCCAAATCCACTCCATCCAGGTTTTTACCAGGCTGGGACAGTCGGCAACAGCTTCACAGTGTGTCCCAAAGCTTGTGTCCTGTCCTGCATCACCCAAGGCAGCAGAGATGTTATAGGAGAGGGCAAGCACCGTAACAAAGTAGCTCACGATGGTTTGGGTAACATTCAGAAATGTCTATGCATGCCACATCAGGAATATTACTGAAGAACGGTCTTGACCCGAAATATAATCTATACCATTTCTCCAGATATGCTGCCTGACCCACTGAGTTACTCCAGCACTCTGTGACATGTCACCTATCCATGTTCTCCACAGATGCTGCCTGACTCGCTGAGTTACTCCAGCACTCTGTGAAACGTCGCATATTCATATTCTCCGCAGATGCTGCCTGACCCACTGAGTCACTCCAGCACTTTGTAACTATTTTCCCTTCACCCATCTGCCCAAGCCCACTCTCCCCCCTCCTTTCCTATGTTCCTTTCCACCCATAAACCTGTCTCTGCCTTTACATTTCACTCATCTTTCAAATCTGCCCAACTTATCTACATGCATTTTACTTCTTCACTTTTTAGTCATAGAATAATGCAGTGTGGAAACAGGCCCTTCAGCCCAACTTGCCCACACCGACCGACATGTCCCATCTAAACTAGTCCCACTCACACGCGTCTGGCCCATATCGATCTAAATCTGTCCTATCCATGTACGTGTCCAAATGTCTCAAACTGTAGGGTAGTCCCAGTCTTAACTACCTCCTCTGGCAGCTTGTTACATACACCCAGCACCCTTTGTGTGAAAAGGCTACCTCAAGTTCCTGTTAATTTTGGAAATATTGGTCATAAATTTGGTGCAAAAATGCCCCAAAATAAGGCTCAGAATGCATCAGAGAGCATCTAAAACCCCCGGCATCTTCACGCTTCGCGCATGTGATTTCATATTAAGTTTTTTGTAATCCTGTCATGCCACCCCCCTTTTTGAAAAGCTTCGTACGGGTCTGTTATGGTACTTCAGCGATTTACAAATTCTTACAGCTTCGAAAATACGAACTCTTCTTTGAAACTGAACATGCAGATCTGCATTCTGCCTGAATAACATGAATATGATATTGTGCTGTACAATGGTCCTTGTTCAGTCCCTAAAATTAAGAAATTTAATAACAATTTGAATGTCATGACATTTCCAACAAATACTTAGCAAAAAACACTATTCCTTTTAATTTAAAACTGCAGAGAAATAAATATTGCATATTGGCAATATTTGGTGGATTATTTGAGGTGCAAAGTAAAATTATCGTTTTGCAATTGATCAATGCAATGCTTTTTGCATAGTGTTTTCATCATGCTAAACCGTAATGTAGTATTCACTGCACATTGCATTCTCAATTTGTTTCCCTTAAAATAGACCAAATGACAAGTTGTGCATTTTACTAGGAAAGAACCGCAGATGCTGGTTTAAATCGAAGGTAGACATAAAATGCTGGAGTAACTCTGCGGGCGAGGCAGCATCTCTGGAAAGATGCAATGGGTGACGTTTCGGGTCGCGAAACCCCCCCCACCAAAAAAAAATTGTGCTTGCCTAGTCACTGGCTCTGTATACCATATTACGCTGCTGGTTATAGGGTTCAATCCAACACCACATTTTGCTTGCAGTTGAATTGCAATTCCTATCATAATCTTCAGACTCTAGCAACTACTTCCCTGATAATGCTTACTTGTGCATCAGTCCTGATTCTGTGTGCTGCCTATACTCTCTAGTTGGTGGAGCTTTGGCGGCCTCTTACTTGATATCTTCTTTGCACATCTGGCAAACGGGATATTCAGTATCTTCACAAAATAGTTGTATTTTACATTCTATTTGTAAACATTAAGTTAATTTGTGCATGAGTATATTTAATTTAGACTTTAGAGACAAAGCGAGGAAACGGGCCCTTCGGCCCACCATCTGCGCCGACCAGCGATCACCCCATACACTAACATTGTCTTGCACACTAGGGACAATTAACAATTTACAGATCTAAATTAACCTACAAACCTGTACATCTTTGGAATGTGGGACGAAACTGGAGCACTTTGAGAAAGCCACAGGGAGAACGGTCAAACACAGTACAGCCAGCACCCATAGTCTGGATCGAACCCGGGACTGTCGCTATAAGGCAACAACTCTAACTGTTGTGCCAATGTGCTGCCCCTTCATTTCTTGCCTGATTTTTTTTTTTTCCCCTTCTAATGCCATCTAGTGGCTGTTCATTGCTAAATGAATTGTTTATGATTTGGAGCCTGTTACATCAGTTGAGAAAAAGTGATATTGTTTTCTCTCTAGCAAAAGCATAGATAGCTCCCACTTGGCCAAGTATCAACACGCATTTCAAAGATGGTTTATCAAGCAAAATGTAACCAGTCAATCTCAAGGCAGATGATAAAATATTGTTTCAGGGATATTGTTTAATGCTCATTTAAGGGAGGGAAAGGTTTTGGACAATTGTAGGAGCTCTCCAATCAGATTCAGCGCAACCCTGGTTTAATATTTGAAATTTCAATCTGGTCATAAAGCAGCGGTCAAGCAGCAGAACTGGTACAGATGATTCTGTAAGCAGCAATGTGATGAAGAGCTGATAGTGTATTACATTAACAAATTATTATTAGTGAGAATAAAAACAACATAGCATTCTTTGAATAGTATTTGAGATCCTTTGCGCCTTCTAAGGAAGAAGACTAGATCTCAGTTTAAAGGCAGCACCCACATGAGTGCAGCACCTTTTCTCAATACTGCACAAGTTTAAGCCCCTATTTTTGTTTTTCCATCTCTGGAATGAGACTGTTTTCCATTGTCCACTACTAACCCATGATGAGAATCCCACCACTGACATTATGTAACAATTGGATTCCACAATTATATCTGGCATTACAATTACAGTTAATGGACTTTGCCTTTTCAAAGACCTAGAACTTCAACTTTGTCTATGTGGACTGATCAAATACTGAAGCATCATAGCAATTGAACATGTTATGTGATCTAATAAAATGTCACAACCTTTCTCCATTTGAACTACTGTAGTTCTGTTGTCTTGTCTCGTTTAAAGGGCACTGCATAAGGAACTATTTGCACTGGCACAAGAGAAGGCCAAGGAACAAACTAGATCACATGATGATTTGTAGCAATACAATTTTGCGAATTTACTTTTTCTTGAGGTACTCTGCCAAAAAAATGTTTGTTTTTTTGGGGGTTTGTCATTTTATGGCCTTTCATAACAGAAAACGCAAAGAAACCAGATAGTTTACATTAATTTTTAATTGAGAGCATTGTTACATTTTTAACTACATTTTGAATGAGAGAGCACTGTATATTCTGTACAGCTCACTTGTGTTACCGTATTTAAATTACTGTGTGGAAGTATGGGGCAACACCTACAAAACCACCTTACAATCACTAAGCACACTACAAAAAAGAGTTATTCGTATAGTAAACAATGTAGGATATCATGAACACACCAATATACTGTATTTAAAATTACACACCTTAAAGATTAAGGATCTGGTAGAATTTAAGACTGCGCAAATAATTTATAAAGCAAAAAATAAACTGCTACCTGTAAACATACAAAAACTGTTCAAAGACAGAGGGGGGTTATAACTTTAGAGGGAAACTAAACTTGAAACAACATTATGCTCGGACCAATTTAAAAAGCATGTGTATTTCCATTTGTGGGGTGGTTTTGTTGAATGGTCTTGACAAAACGATTAAACAAAGTATGAATATAATGCAATTTAAAAAAATGTACAAAAGAAATATCTTTGAAAAGTACAGTAATGAGGAAGGAGAATGTAAATCTCACAGATGTTAATGGTGCTAGTTCTTTTTGTTCTTTTCTTTTTTTGTTCTTTTTTTCTTAATAGCTTGTTTGGAGTAGTTTTATTTGAATTGTCTGTTTAGTTTATTTTATTGAATTTTGCATTTGTTAATGGTGAAGAATGGGGGTAGGACTTGACAAGCATAGGCTTCTTCCTATCCCTTTTCGAACGAGTCTAATGTGTATTATGTTGAAATTGGCTTTTGATTTTTTAATTTATGTATGTTATGTATATGTGTGTGTATATATATATGTGTATGTATTTGTGTATATATATGTATGTATATATATAATTTTCCTTTTATTTATTCATTTTCATCTTATCTTTTCTACTTTTTGTTTTAATCGTTCGAAATAAAGATATTCATTCAACTACAAAATAAAAGTTGTTGTGGGTATTTTGCAGTCGGATCTGATGGGCCATCAAATGCATTGGCCACTGTGGTCCATTATGTTCCATTGGAAATCATGGATGAGGTCATTCAAAACTTGGCGAATGATGATTGCATCACAGATGTAGAGATGAAGACTGCTTTGACCAAGTAAGTCGTATGGGGTAGTTGCAAATTGTCAAAATGGTGATCTTCACTTAATATATTCAACTGTATTCATCGGGTGCAAATTTGAACCACCAATTTTCTATAATGTTCTATTCGGAGGAACTGACGAAAGGGTATTTTATATTGCCATGAGTCTTGGTACACTGAGGCAAATGGCAAAGAAGCTGTCCTAATCTTCTATCATAAGCCTTTTTGACATCTTGGCAGTTGTGGTGAAGGCTTGGAAATATGTCACTGTCATAAGCCAGACTTGCATCAAGATGTATGAAAACTTTACTGCAACCAAGGAATTTGGGAATAAGGGGATTGGGAAGACTGGTGACAAACTAAACTATGAAGAGCAAAATTCTGGGCATATTTTAGGCATGCGTATTTAGCAATGAGGACTTAAAATGAAATAACTTAATTTATTAAAAGCTGCAAATGGCCAGGAAGGAAGATTAAGTTTTGAAAGTCAAAGTTTGCCTCTGAATTGTGTTGATTTCCTGAAACTCATTTTCATCTTCCAGTATTTGTCAATGTTGAATTACGGAAAACCTTTTTGTTCATAAAGTGTCAAGTTAATTTTGTTAAGTGACAGTCGTATACATTTTACTAAATGACAGTGCCGCATACATACAGTCACATACATACTGTGACAGTCACGGGGCCGCCTCACTGGGACCTCCGACGCTTTGCCCACTGACCTGGATTCCACTCCCCATGGGCCTCCACCATCGACTCTACCGATCCTCACTCCACTGCCCTCTAGCAGACCGGAGGAATCTGCTATAAACCCACTGACTCCCATGGCTATCTGGACTACACTTCTTCCCACTCTGCTTCCTGTAAGGACTCCATCCCCCTACTCCCAATTCCTCCTTCTACGCCGCATCTGCACCCAGGATGAGGTGTTCCAAACCAGGGCATCGGAGATGTCCTCATTCTTCAGGGAACGGGGGTTCCCCTCTTCTACTATAGATGAAGCTCTCACCATGGCCTCTTCTATACCCTGCAACTCTGCTCTCACTCCCCCCACATACATTAACGTTTTATCACTCTTTTGTCACTTATTTGTCTAGTCTGAAGACTAGACAAATAGTTTCTCTAGTTTCTCTAGAATTTTTTAAAAAGGTAGTTATTTTTCCAGTTTGTATTAATTCAGTTAATTTGAGTGTTTTTGATATCTGAAATATACTATCCCTTTAAGTAAAAGTCAAAGATATTTAGGAATAGTCTTTAATAGTTTTTATTAGATTGCAGGTGACAATTATATTTTTAAGGATGACTATAATATAATAGCATGTTCTAACTGTTTCCTTTATTTCCTTTTTCTTAAATTGTAGTACGATTGATTGGCTTTCTTGGCCATTAGCCAAAAATGCAGATAAGTGGATTATTGGCTTACTGAAAGGTTTGGCTGCTGTGAAAGAGTTCAGCATTTTGATTCAAGTCACACTTTCAAAAATTGAGCAGGTGAGTTTCACCTCATAACTTTGGAAATTGTGATCAACGCTTTCCAGGTCCCACTGTAAACCATCACTAAAATAGCCATTCAGATGGCGGATTCAATGCCATAACATTAAAAATATGTTCATATAATTTAGTTGATGTTGTTATATTTCTTTACCAGCTGTGCTGTTGGAATATTTTTATTAATAAACTGACAATTATTACATTGATTGCCATGGAGCACCTTACAAATCTCTCTGAAATTATGATAAATTAGTTGAATTGTGACACTTGCGACGATGTTTCTAGTAAACCTTGTTCTAGTCTCATTGCTTGGGGTGTCTGTTGAATACTTACTCGGATACTACGATATTCTGCTCCTTCAGACCTATGTTTATTAACCGGTTTAACTTGCCTAAGGCTTTTCCTTGAGCCATGAAGATGAAAACTCCTACTTGTTGCAGTAGTCAAATGAAGGATGTAAAACATTTTGCTTTAATGATATTGAGTAGTCTTATGCTCCTTATCGAGTTGATTTCTAATCATTTTCTGTTACTTTGGAAGGGGTGTATAATGGGATTGTTAAAAGAATTGCAGTAACATTAGGGTTGAACATTGATGCAGAATTGCTGAATGTTAGCATTCATACCATTTTACGGCTAAGGGATATGGGGTACTGATTTCGGATGATCAGCTATGATTATGTTGAATGACGGTGCAGGCTCGATGGCTGAATGGCCAACTCCTGCACCTATTTTCTATGTTTCTATATAAGTAAGAAAAATTAGTTAAGACTGGTCAGTTAGTCCTTTGTTCCCATTCAGGCGTGAGTCACGGGGTGGTTATCTGAGTTGTTATTTAAGGCCGGGCAACGCCCATGTCAGCTGAGGAGTAGGGAGCTGTATGCAGAAGAATAAACACGTCTAGAGCACACTCTTGTGTCCGACTAGTTTTTGGCTGCCAGTCCCCGCCACACTATCAATGTGGTCTGTGACATTCCTGATGTGGGAATGTGTTGCGCAGTAAACCAGCCTTTACATTTTGAGTTTTTAATATAAATGGTGTTTTTGTTTATTTCTTATTAAAATTTTAGGTCATCAATTAAACTTATTTTGTTTAAAGACCAGTTTAAAAAAAAAAAAAAAGTTGTGTGGAGTTTGCCATTAACAGCAACCACTGTAACTGCAGAAGTAGGTCATAGACTGGATATGTGCTTTGTAGGTAAAGAATGATGCTTACACTCTTTGGGATGACTGCTGGTCCAGCAGCATTTGAAGTTCAACACCATAGCGACTGGCTTGATAGCGACTGACTTGGTCAGATAAACAAAGTTGTTGATGTAATATTCAATGTTTTTACACTAAAATAGTTGCCTTGTTTTGATATAATACAATAGTGATTATACCTTTTATCTAATTTGTTTTGTTTTGTGGGCTTGTGTAGAATCTTTTGTGTTACATAAATCCTCTTACTGATGCATTATCTATCTTCCAGGTGTTCTCCAGGCTATTTTACCCAATTCTAAGACAAGGTGCACTTTCTGTGTTGAAATATATGCTGTTAAGTTTCCAACATTCACCGGATGCTTTCCATCTGGTATGTGTTATTAAAGTTGATCTTGGAAGGCGGTATGGGAGTTTTTACCTTTAGATTCAGTCACTTTTTTATTTTTCAAAATTTTAGACAAGCATATGAACATTATCTTTGATAATTGTAGAACTGGAAGTAAAACTGCACATCTTGTTGGGAAGTGTATGTTTTGCACACAACTGCTTTTGTGCACAATTTGAAATACCAAATTTGAAATGCTTGTCGAGTTCAGTAGTGGTCTATATCTATATTTTGAGTAGATGTGATTTTTTGATTGTAGAGATGGTGGTTTAGTTTGAATATTTCTCATCCCTGAAGCAGAATTTTTGAAGTGTTGGGGCAAAACTAATGGAAACTGGAATGGCTTCACGTTGACAATTTGAGTTGCCGAATGCAAAGAAAAAATAAATTGCTATGTTTAGTTTGCTTCTTGGATCTACATCTCTTTTAACATTGTTTTGAGAAACAAGGTGCCACCATCAAAGGAAGATTTAAAAACTGGCTGAACATCTGGGAAAATGCTACCTGTATTTTTCATTGCTTTTTATTATTACAAGATGATAAAATTAAATTTCTATTGTGCACAGGATATTACAAAATGCAATTGTGCTAATTGTAGAATTAGCAACTCTCATTTGCTAGGTTCTGACTACCATTTTCACCTAAAAATGCTTTCCTGAAAACTTGGTGAAAGTACAACCTGTTAATGTGTAATGTAAATTGTCCATTTTCTGGCCACTGTGCGCTCATTTGATATGTTTGCCAGTGTGCTAAGAAATTCCACAGGCTCAGTTTTTCCTGCTTCAAGTAGAAAATATAGTACATTGACTTGTACTGGGATAGCTGGTCTATTTTAGCAATACCAGCAGCAACGGTGCTCCTGGTCAGAATGAAGGTAGTTCGTCACAACCCTCCCCACCCCTCATTAGTGATGCCTGCTGATTACACCAAAAACTGGGATTGGCTCACATGTTTTTTAATTTTTGTGACTATCCTTGACTTGCTGCACTTTGCTGGGGATAATATTGGATAATTTCATTTTGGCTAATTTTGTACATTTAAATAGGAGGTCTGCACTTGTAAGTGTAGATATAAGTGGATAATGGACATGGACATCTTAGCATCTGGGAAAGCAAATATAAATATTATTTTCCAAACACCAAGGTGGATCATTTTGGTTTGTTTCAAATTAGGGGAGATTTCGTTCATAAATTTGTATCAATTACTTTATTTGTTAACATAATTAATTCATCTATTAGAAAGGTACAAGCTTTAGTTGCTAGAAGGTGTACTATGGGAACGTGTTCTGTGTTGTGCTAAAGTAAATTACAAATGTGCGATAATCCAATATTCTATGTGGGTATTTAAAGATTAAAGTTTTATTTGTTGTAATTTATTTTACTTGTACTTCACAGCTTGTTCCTCAAATTCCCAAATTAATGGCGTCACTCTCTAAAGAAAGGTCCAACTCTGGTATAAGTTGTCAACAGCAACTGTCTGAATTAGTACACTGCATGATCTTCCGTTTTTCAGGCTTCCCTGACCGCTATGAACCTGTCATAGAGGCACTAAAGGTAAGTGATCAGAATTAAATCATTTCACTGTAATGTTGATCAATATTTTGTTGTATAGAAATGTACGTACAATATAAAGTAAGATCTGTGATTGGGTTGACACATCAGTGGTTGAGGGTGGGGTTAATCTGAGGATTGCCAGTTACGGTGAAGGATGTGTTTTGAGGAAGAGACCCGTAAAAACAAAGAATGTCCAAGATAAGATATTCTCAATATTTGATACCATAGACTGGGACATATTTGAGTAGCATCCCTTTCAATACTAAAGTAGGCTTTGTGTTCTAAATGTTTGCACGAGTGGTTTGTAGATGATTCTGGCCATAAGCACGTGGACAAAATTGCCTGAAACGTTTGAGGCATTAATTGCCTATCATGGACACAATTCTGCACGTGTGGAATGTCAACAATTCTAATGTATACATTAATGAATTGGACGCAGAAAAGAAGATAATTGTGGACTTAAAAGCAAAGGAATTTTGCCTTTGATTGCATGGTTGGTTCAGGAAAGCATGGCCTTGTGTCATCTAATTTCAAGACAATAGGATTTTCTGTAATTATCCATATTCCTCTCCATGCCACTTTTTCCCCCCACTGTACCAGGAGTTAGGATTGCTACTTGGTTAGAAAAGGTTCCAATTGCATTGCACGCTAGTGGGTGTAATAATACAGGCATGTTTCAAGGATCTTGATCAATGATGGAGAATGATCACTTCAATGTAAAGTTTAAAAAAAGCACACAAAATCATATCAATAATCTAACATTTCTTGCCCTCTTCTGCCCATCGGAGGCTTTGGCTTACAACAGCAACTCGGAATTTGAGGCTCCAGACACCATTCCGGATTCTAGTCCTAGAAGTCTGATTTTGCTCACAGCTTGCACTTATTAAATGTGTGTTTGCATGATTTACAAACAGCCAGCTATATTCTTAAAACTATCTATCCTCTGAAATATCAAAAAGGATAATTCATTACAGCATGCTCAGAGCTAATCTGGGTTGTCTCCAAAGGAAAATGAGCTCGTCTATCACTGTGCTCGGTAGCTGCATGGTCAGAGACCTTGTAGGCTACATGATTTAAGGCCTTGGGTTTAACTCATTTTTCTAAGAGAGCCTAATTATTTTCTTGAACTAGCCCATTTGCTTGACATAAGGACTATTAACAGTGAAAATTTTAACTGTTGCATTAGAGTGGGTGATAAGGATTCACATCGCTTTGGCTTCTGATTCTCTCTTAGAATGTTCATTGATCTCTTTAAAAAATTGATTGGGATAGATAGCAGACAGCAGAGAATGCTTAAAATACTTGGGTTGTAAAATGAATCTGAAGAGATAATTTAATATTTTTGTTACATTTTGTGTGATTTGTAGGCCACTTTTCTTAAAAGTAAAAGTTTACTTCAGTTACCTGTAAATCTCCCACAACTGGTTAAAATGGAACAGTACAATAAGTACCATTATTTTGCCCTACCTTGCCCAAAAGTTAATTATGTGGCTCAAAGTATACCCAGATACAGAAAAGCTGGGGTTAAGTAAAGGCAACTATACACTTTAATGGCACATCATTTAGACTTAACCAATTGCAACATCTCAAAATGCTAATCTAATAATAGTTGTTTAATATTTCCTTTTACATTTATGTTTGTCCTCTTTGCCCATTTTTATTTTAAACGCTCCTTTTCTTTTGTGCACCAATTCTATACCTCTTAATTATTGATCTCTTGTCCTTCACAAAACTAATTCAATCTATAGAATTGTATAACCCATTTTCTGTGCAAAGAAAATTGATATTGGGAAAATAAAAAGATATTGGGAAAGATTCTATGGATTTGTTAGATTTTCTTGCGGAAATAAGAACAGGCGAAAATAAGTGGGATTTGGCTCTTTCTCCATGTCTGCTGCACCATCCAGTAAGGTTAACATTGAAGGAAGGGATCGGCAATATTTACCTGCACTAACTACATATTCCTCAGGGACGTGCGGTCAGGGGAGGCAGAGCCTCAGCTGTCGTACTCCCAATGAAAATAGCTGTGAAGAAAAGTAAAGAAAAATAATAATAAAATAAAATAAATATAAAGATATTTCCACTCATCTGTGTTATAAATGTCATTATACGAATCTAATCATTTTTTATGGTCAAAATTGCCAAATTTTTGCAGCTCTGCTGCAAATACAGGGAGGTGAGGCAGTGACGAGCTGAGCTTCCCCTCTGATTGTGCGACCCCTCAGAAACTGCATGGATAGCGGGCAATAAGCGTGTGCATGTTACTATCTCTATATATGTCACCAATGTGATGTTTGTACATCCCTTCATTACATGTCCTAGCCTTCCACAGTCCAGGTAGCTTATTTCACATATAAATATATTAAATTTAGGCTCGCTGGTCTCCTCATAAAACTGCAATGACAAAGCAGCAGGGGAGGCAGCGATCATGTCTGCCTCACAAGGGGGCGTGTCTTGAGCCCAGTGGAGGGAGAGCGAGCATCAATTATGTAGGCTCGCGTAATTGACGCTGCCTCGCTCTCCCTCGATGTTAGCTAGCTTCAGCAGCGGCGGCGCAGACTGGTAGGTTGATTCGTTGATTTGTAGGGGCCGATTCCGAGGCTCTGGGCCGCTGAGAGCTTCCAATTGGGCCCCACGCTTAAGTAATCTACTCTCGCCACCGGCCCTCTCCCTCCCTTCTTTCCTTCCCTTCTTCCCTCCCTTCCTTCTCTCCTTCCCTCCTTCCTCTCTCTCTTTTCCCTTCCCTCCCTCCCTCCTTTCTCTACTTCCCTCTCTTCTCTCCTTCCTCCCTTCTCTCCCTCCCTCCCTTCTCTCCTTTCCTCCCACACACACACACACACACAGACACATCATGCACAGACAACACACACTCTCGCACACACTCTCGCACACACTCTCGCACAACTAAGTTAGGATGGGGTAGAAGCCAGTGCCTCCCCAGCCATTGACCTCACCGCACGTCACCGATATTCCTTAATTTCCTCATCTATATATTACTAAAATTCTCATCTTGTTCGTTTGTGTGCATGTGTGTGCATGTGATCCCGAAACTACGCAAAAACTGTACAATTTTTGGCCCACCTTACCATTGTCCTGTAATGTGCTGTGACAAGTTTTGTTCAGATTGATGGTATTTTTTACGTTATTCATATTTTAAATTTTACAAAAACCACTTTTACAAAAATCGCATTTCCATTTGCACTGCTCATTAGCAATGTATGACGTCACAATGGGATCCTGAATCTCATTCACATATTGCAATTTTCAAAAAAAAAAATCAGTTTTAATTAAATTCTTCCGCTTTCATTCACAATGGGATCCCGAATCACATATAAAAATCGCGATTTAAAAAATCCAGCCTCCACGGGCCATATTGGTAAAGATTTCCAAAGATTTACTATTGTCTTGGTAAAGTAACGTCTTGTCGTAACTCTGGAACTACCTCTGTGAAGACGGATATCAACTTTTTTTTAATGAATTACCTGGAGTAAATTATTTTCAATATTGGTGTAAGGATCTATGTTATTTTTCACCAGATAGGTATAGATGGTGTAACATTCAGAACAAAACAAATGTTCTTTTATTACTTGATGTTGTTATTGGACAGAATTTGTGCTTTTCTTGTTCCAGGATTTTCCCATTCCAAACAAAGAAAAAATAATGCAATTGCTCAACCAGAGTGCCTGGACATGGCAAGAAAATAAACTGGAACCGTTGCACCCAAAGCTTGTTGCAAAATCGAAAACAGGAAAAACAGGAGTAACTAATCTTGGCAATACCTGTTACATGAACAGTGTCATTCAGGCCCTTTTCATGGCTTCTGAGTACGTATCTAATGTACTTAGATTGGTAATGTATGATGGGTGAATGTTGCTCATTAAACTTTTTTTCTGAAATTTAGGCCAGATCTGTTTTTAAAATCCTTTTTTCTGACCTTTCCAAAAAAGCTGCTCTTTCCCCTGCCATTCCCTTGAGTTGGAAGTTGAAATGATCTTGACCGTGAACTGCAGCTCATTGCTGTCAATGGCCATTCTCATTTTCTTAAACTGGATTTATTAGTGAGAAAGATCACATTCATGTTTCTTGAGATTGTAGTCAGGCAGTCAATCAAATGATTCTGTAGAGAACTGGAAACTTTCTCGATCAGTGGTAAATAAGCTTGAGTGGCAGATGTCCGAAGATTTGAAATTCTTTCCCCAGCCTTTTTGATGCGCTCTGGGTATGGCCTGTGAATTCACATTTGAAGACTTCTGTCAAAAACAGCTACTTTCAGGGATGCATCGAATTCAAGGAAAAATAATGGCAATCAAAGACTTTAGAGTAACATTGAATTCAGGCATCCTAAATGGCAGAATTTATATAATGTGTGCAACTTATTTATAAGTTGTGTTTTTTAACTTGAAGAGTCATGTGGATTAATATAATATAAAACAAGATTGAGGTACGTTTATTTTTAAATTGTCACATAATCCTATTTATTCTAGGGTGGGGGGAAATCAAAGGGCTCATTGTTTAACACTATTTTTGTATTATTGCTTCCGATCATCTTCACCAATTTTCATGCTATTTTCTAGTTTAGGATGTACTACTGCAGTGGGCACAAGTCTTTGGTGCAATGTTGGAAAATTATCTGTCTAAATGAAGGAACTTTGCATTTCATCATTCAGTGGTATTGTGCATTGTTGCAGTGCTGGGGAAACGTTCTATATAAAACTTTATTTGTCTTGCGTCTTCATCTTGTCAAATGCCATGGCATAGTTGCAGCCCAGAGCTTCATTCGATGGGAAATCTTGCAGTTTTTGCACAGGATTATCTGGTCAATTAAATTTTTTATTGATTAATAGTTAGTAACTTTTTGTTTTCAATTTGGTGAAGAAATGATGATCAAATATTCAAGCAAAGTAACTAATTCAACACGAGCTTGTGGGGTGAACTTTTACTAGTATCACAAGAAATAAATTTGAGTTAGGAGAGAGATGTTAGGAAACAATGTTCAGATGCTTATTTTGTATTCTGCTTGCCAAATTTGAGATGAACATTTCGTCTACAGATATCTCTTTGATTTTATTTGGTCCTGAGTGTATCTTTTGCTGAGAAATGTGGTTCTCTGTTAAATGATGACTTGGAGCTATGAAGATCTGGTTCATAGACCATTATTGTGAGCCTACTGTTGTAAATCTAAGCAACATTTTGTGGTCCCTTTTTAGCTTCAGGCATGCTGTAATGCTTCTCAAGGATGGTGATTCACAATCACTAATGATGAAACTTCAATGGCTATTTGCTTTCCTGGAACATAGTCAGGTATATTTTCTATTTTGCTTGACCACTTTTTTCTGTTTTAACTTCAGGAGCTTTACAATTTATGTAGTTTATGATTTCAAAAGGCAATGTATGCTACATATTGCATCCAGAATAGTGTGAACTATATATTGAAATACACTGGAATTCAGAAATTATACGGGATTTGTAAATTGGTTGTGTAGGGACATTAAAACGCTTCATTTAATTTGCTAGGAAATCTATGCTTATAGATTAGATTATAGATTAGGAAAAAATATATAAATGTTCTTTTGTCGGTAAAGATGTGCAATCATATTGAAATATACTATGACAGAAGAATGATGTTTTGTAATCGGTTGCAAACTTTGTATTGTTGTAATAAATGATATACAAAGGGATCTGGCTGAGCTAGTGAAATCAGAAAGTACAGGATGTTCAGATTGTATGTTAATCTTCATTGCTTGTGCCGAAGTACAAAAATAAGAAAGTAGTGTTCAAATATAAATATTTGAGACCTGAAGAACTGTGCAGCTGTGCTCTCTATACTCAAGAATGGATATTCTTGCAGCATAGATTCATTGAGTAATTCTTAGGGTATTGGGAGATGGAGTGAGGGGTTTGTCCTATGTCTCGAGTTAAAGCTTGTATTTTACTAGGTGATTTCATGGAAACCTACAAGATTTTGAGGGATTGAAGAGGTAGATACTAGAAATCTGATTTCTTAGGTTACAGATGTAGCACTATATAGTGTTAGTATAAAGGTTTAGTTATAGAAGGAAACATTTTACTTAGTCCTTTTTCCAATATTCTACCCCCAGAGAGATGTAGATGGCCAATTGTTGAGTAGATTCTTAACTGAAAGATTTAAAATCGCCAAACGTATATTTGGAAATCAATGTATAATGGATGAGGTTTGGGATATGCCATTAATCTGGCTGAGTGTGCTTGAAGATTTTTGTGGCGTACATGCAATAGTTAAATTGGTGCTGCATGAAGGATGGTACACCAAGACTGATCAAGCAACAGTATTTAATTAGCCACAATTATAGGTACATTTGTAAATCAAGCGCAAAATCTCTTGATGCAATGGGTTGCAAAGATCTACATGTGGAAATTAGTTTAGAGATAGTGTGGAAAAACGCCCTTCGGCCCACCGTGATCCCCATACACTAGCATTAACCTACACACTAGGGACAATTTTTACCGAAGCTAATTAACCTCTTTGGAGTGTGGGAGTAAACTGGAGCACCCGGGTAAAATTCACGCAGTCACAGGGAGAACGTACAAACTCTGTACAGACAGCACCCATAGTCGGGATTGAACCTGGCTCTCTGTTGCTGTAAGGCAGCAACTCTACCACTGCGCCACTGTTGTATCTTTTATCAGGTACAAGTATTTGTATCAAGATACAAATATTGCATCTTTCATCAGGGAGATTGCTAATAACCTACTGTCTTTCCCCTTTTGTTTGCCTGTCTCTACTGCTGCACTTTCACAATTGGTGAAAGGCTGTAAAAGGTTATTCCTGGTTGAGCTAATGTTAGAGGGAAAACTTTGGCCTCAAAGCTATAAGGTGATATGGGGAAGCTAGGAAGAGTGGAGGTGGGAAACTGCCAGCAGGTAGCAGATGTAATAAGGACATTTTTATTTCTCTTCAACGGATTTAATTTAGGAATCTGACTGCTGAGTCAACTTGGGATCCTTGTGTAAATCTGTGCTAGAGATTATCCTAAAATTGTGGAATTGCTGCCACAGGCAATTCAGAATGAGAAGTCATTTTCAGATAGCTTCTATCTGGGCCAAGCTACTTCATATTTTGCAGGAAGGAGAGCTGCTGGAGAAAAACTCAGCAGGCCAGGCAGCGTCTATGGAGGAAATGGGCCTCCGATGGACATGTTGGATAAGATTCTTCATCTGGATTGAAAGAGTAGAGGTGAAATGGGCAGTGTGAGGGAAGAGGGGTTAGGGCAAGAGCTGGCAAGCATTAGGTGAATATAGGTGAGGCAGTGTTGATTGGCAGATAGGTCAGGGTGAAACATTGAACTCTCCAATTTCAAATAACCTCCACACTCTGCCCTGGTTATTTGGTTCCATTGTTCTCTATCCTTTTCTATCAGTTTACATAATCTGCTTTCTTTTTGTTTTGCACTTATCACCTCCAGGCCTAGAAACATAGAAAATAGGTGCAGGAGGAGGCCATTTGGCCCTTCGAGCCAGCTCCACCATTCATTGTGATCAATGCTGATCGTCTCCAATCAATAACGCGTGCCTGCCTTCTCCCCTTGATTCCACCAGCCCCTATAGCCCTATCTAACCCTCTCTTAAATCCATCCAGTGATTTGGCCTCCGCTGCCCTGTGTGGCAGGGAATTCCACAAATTCACAACTCTCTGCTATCTCCTATAGCCTCTGCTATCTCCACCCCTCCCGCCCCCACCCGATGCTTAACGACCAATCTACCTCTCCCTGCCTGTATCCACTTATTGATTGCTACCTTTGCCCCTGTGCTTATCCATTAGTAGTTGCTCTACTCAACAGCCAAAAATCTGTAGCCTCCCTTTGATCTGGTATTTTGTTGGTTCACATGCTTGATCAATGTGTTTTATCATAAATGTTTTATTATTATTAATGTTTAGTGTTTTCTGAGTCATTCGTAACTGTCACTGTATGTCGCGTTGTTACTTGTGGGCGGAGCACCAAGGCAAATTTCTTTGTATTTGAATACTTGGCCAATAAACGTACTTACTTAGTGTTAATCTATTTGTCAGCCTGCAGAAAGCAGGCTGATCCCTGCACATACAACAAATAGTCCTCCGTCATTTTTGCCACCTCCAACGTGACTCCACCACTCGCCACATCTTCCCATCTCCCCCCCTCTCTGCTTTCCGCAAAGACCGCTCACTCCATAACTCCCTGGTCAATCCTTCCCGCACCACCCCCTCCTCGGGCACTTTCCCTTGTAACCGCAAGAGATGCTACACTTGTCGCTTTACCTCTCCTCTTGACTCCATTCAAGGACCCAAGCAGTTGTTCCAGGTGTGACAGAGGTTCACCTGCACCTCCTCCAACCTCATTTATTACATCCGCTGCTCTAGATGTCAGTTTATCTACATCGGTGAGACCAAGCGTAGGCTCGGCGATTGTTTCGCTGAACATCTCCGCTCGGTCCGCAATAACCAATCTGATCTCCCGGTGACTCAGCACCTCAACTCCCCCTCCCTTTCCGAACCCAACCTTTCTGTCCTGGGCCTCCTCAATGGCCAGAGTGAGCACCACCAGAAATTGGAGGAGCACCTCATATTCCGCTTGGGCAGTTTACACTCCAGCGGCATGAACATTGACTTCTCCAATTTCTGGTAGCCCTTATTATCTCCTTCCCTCCACCCCCACCCCACATCAGCCTGAAGAAGGGTTTCTGCCCGAAACATTGCCTATTTCCTTCGCTCCATAGATGCTGCCGCACCTGTTGAGTTTCTCCAGCACTTTTGTCTACCTGCACTTGAAGTAGTTCTCAGTGGGCATGCTTTTGAAGGAGAGGAGTTCTTGTGTACACTTAATGAATTCCTTTTATTTCCAGAAAATCATCTGCATTAGCGGTCATAAATTTAAAGGTAAAGTTGCCCACGATGTCATTAATTTGAAATCCTTTGATAAATTCAATAATTTTACATCTGCATTGTCAAATAAATCATAAATGTTGCGTGGTTGTCAACCAACAAAAAATAATTTGTCACATCTGATCAGAGCTGTAACACTAAACAGATTGACAGTGCTGAGCGGTTGACGTAACTGTGTAGTAACATAGAAAATAGGTGCAGGAGTAGGCCATTCGGCCCTTCCAGCCTGCACCGCCATTCAATATGATCATGGCTGATCATCCAACTCTGTATTAACTGATCAGCTTCACTAAAATATATATAAGGTTTTGGTCTATTTGCTTTTGCATGTGTATATGGTTTATTGATGAAAGGGAGGAATATTTTTTTGGCTACTTCTCACTCTTTGCTTAGTTTATGTTCTAGAGACTTAATGACTGAATGGAGTGTAAATGTAAAGTAATGCATATTCCTAACAATAGGAATTGGCTAATGAACCTCCTTTTAGATTTTGTTGAAATCGTCATGGGTTTTTTTCTGGTTTGCTTTTGTAGAGACCAGCCATCTCTCCCAGTAGCTTCTTGAAAGCTTCATCTCCTCCATGGTTTAACGAAGGAGCACAACAGGACTGTTCAGAATATTTAAGATATCTTTTGAACAGGTTAGTTGAAGACTTAGTTTAATTTTAATAATTTTCATTTCTTTGTCTGATTTACACTGTCAATCCATGATAACCATTAAAAAAAAAAAAAAAAAAGATTACAATGATTTTTCTCTCAAACAACCCTTTCCCCACATATCCCTTGTGAAACCACCCCTGAAGTACTACATACAATGTTGGTTTCCTTGCTTAAGAAGGCATGTACTTTATAACTTCTAATTATAAATGAGCATCTAAGGCTGCTGATACTTCCTATGTAATAATTTGCCTGCAGTTTCCTGCTACAGGCCACTTAGCAGACACCCATCTATAGGTAGACTTTTCAAGGCCTTGCTTCTTTTAGGAAAGAAGAAATGTTCAAATGAAAGGAAATGTTGAGGATGTGAGAGAAGTGGTTGGTTGACTGCAGAAAATGGATCTCATGTTCTAGGTCAAAAGTTAGTCTATGAAATGAGTAGAAAACATCAGGAAGATATTATCATTGTGCCAATGACAGAGAATTTTGTCCTGCTAAAACTTTTATTTTGCATTTGCTTCCAAAAATGTTCTTTACTGTTTGAATGGATAACATACCAGTGTCACTTTACAGCAGATATATCTATTTTACTTTAATAAGACATAGGATTATTAAACTCTGTACTTTGATGGCTACATTTTATCACAGCAAGTGGATGAAATTTTCAAGTAATAATAGCCGTAAAATTAATGTCATCTATTTCACCAAAGCTATAATTTATTTTAAATGTTATTTTGACTGCTGTTTTTGGATAGAAATGTTTGTCTGTCTGCTGTTAGCTTGTCACTAAAGCTAATTAATAACTGATCATCACTGTCAGTATATATGCCATGATTTGTAATAAATAACTTGTCTACAACAAGGTTTTGGTTCTTAACCTGAAGGTTAAATGAATTGATGAAATGGTCAAGCTTTTTTTATAGCTGTAAATGTTTCATTTTATTTTTAAGACTACATGAAGAAGAGAAGACTAGTAAACGAATTACACATGGACAGAGACATTCATACAGTGAAACTCGGATGGATTGTGGAGATCCAGGGAAAACATTAATAGAAAGAATGTTTGGAGGGAAGATGGTGACTAGGATCCTTTGTCGTTGTTGTTGTAATGTTTCCTTCTGTGAAGAAGCTTTTACAGATCTATGTCTAGCATTTCCGCCACCTAATAAGGTTCTACAAAGGTGTGATCACTCAGTGAAGATTACTGGTGCAGATAACGTGGCATCTCAATTTAAGCAAAAGGACATGATTGCTAAATCTCCAAATAAACAGACACAAACAATATATAGAGAGCCTTCATTAAGAATGGTACCGTTTGAAATAATAGGTTCCCATGGAACAACAAAGAAGGACGGGCCTTCACTAACTGGAGTAACAAAAAATGATTACTTTTGTCCTTTTAATTCCATGCCAAAGAATGATTTTGCAGTTGATTGTGTGGAGAAAGCATCTGGCTCATCACGTTGTAAATCCGTGTCTGACCTTATTAACTACTTTCTTTCACCAGAAATGTTATCAGGTGATAATAGATATTACTGCAATAAATGTACCTCTTTACAAGAAGCAGAAAAAGTTGTGGAATTAACTGGGAATCCGCACTACCTTATCTTGACTTTATTACGATTCTCCTTTGATCTCGTAACTATGAAGCACCAAAAAATTTTAGATAATGTATCAGTTCCTTTAGTCCTTAAACTACCCATTAGAGTTAACTCAAAGGATGAATACAAAATCCGTGCTAAAAATCAAAGATGCAAATTAGGAAGCTGGCAACCTTTTGCAGATACTACATATTTGTCAATTATTTATGACCTCTGTTCTATAGTGGTGCACTCTGGCATATCTTCCGAAAGTGGACATTACTATTGCTATGCCAGCGACTGTGTGGATGCTAACTCTGTAATTGGTCTAAATGAAATTTGGAATGCCGAAGGTGGAGATGATGACCGATGGTATTTGTACAATGACACCAGGGTTTCATTTTCCTCATTCGAATCCATCAGCAATGTTACAAATTACTTTCCCAAAGACACTGCATATGTATTATTCTACAGACAGCGATTAACAAGACAGCCTTGCCCTGATGGTGAACCTGTTTCAGCTGATATGGGACTGTATGGCGAAGTAGGATTAAGCAATGAGCTGATGGAAGCCATCTCCAGGGACAACCTTCAGTATCTACAGGTATGTAATTTGAACTGATTAAATAAAAAAATTGGTTTACTAAACTTGATTATAAGGATGATAACAATTACCATTTTACATTAATTTTGTTTTTGTTAGGCTTCATAACTATTAACAATAAAGGTGTAATAGTTTTACATACAGCACTCTATCTTTACAAAATTCTTAAGGGGTTGGACAGGTTAGATGCAGAAAGATTGTTCCCGATGTTTGGGAAGTCCAGAACAAGGAGTCACAGTTTAAGGATAAGGGGGAAGTCTTTTAGGACCGAGATGAGAACTTTTTTTTTCCCCACACAGTGGTGAATCTGTGGAATTCTCTGCCACAGAAAGTAGTTGAGGCCAGTTCATTGGCTATATTTAAGAGGGAGTTAGATGTGGCCCTTGTGGCTAAAGGGATCAGGGGGTGTGGAGAGAAGGCAGGTACAGGATACTGAGTTGGATGATCAGCCATGATCATATTGAATGGCGGTGCAGGCTCGAAGGGCCTACTCCAGCACCTATTTTCTATGTTTCTATCTTAACCTGCTGCTTTCACAAAACTATGCACATAGAACAGTATGGCACTTTGGCCCATGTCTGCACAGACCATGACGCCAATCTAACTAATCCCTTCTACCTGCACGTGGTCTATATCGCTCTATTCCATGCTGTTCTAAATGCCCCCATAAATGTTGCTATTGTATCTGCTTCTATAATGTTATGAGATTACATTCCAAATATCTATTGTCTGTAGATCCTACAGATGTATGTCCTAATGATCTAATTAAATATTTGATTTTTATTTCCACAAACATTGAACAAACATTCCATCATTCCTACCTTTATTCTGTTATGGTCATTAGAACAAAGGTCATTGCATCCTTTGCAAGAAAATAGCAAAATATGGTGTTCATCCCATCTGCCAAACACCATTCTAGAGCAAAATTTCCAATCAAGATTAATCTTAACATTTTGGTTGCTTTTGATAACTACTTAATGATTTTGGTTAGATACATCTGGAGTGCAGAGTACCATTCTGAGCAATGTACATTAGAATATATTAGCCTTGGAAGCAAGGCAGTGGAGATTTTTTAGATTAAATACTTTCGAGGTTTGATTTAGAATGAAAGTTGCATAAACCTTGAATGGAGTGTGGGAACAATAAAATGGGTTTGGGTAGTTGAGTATAAAATTGTGTGTTTGGTAGTTGGTGTGGATGTAGTGGGCCAAAGGACCCATTTCCATGCTGTAACTCTCTCATTACATTTGTTTCCAACCCTATCTAGAAATGAGCCTAAAATCGGAGTTGGGTATTTGGTTACAAATTAGAAAGTTATTTGGAATATAAGGCAATGTGGCAGCAAATGTGCATAGAGGAAAGTCCTGCAAGCAACCATTTCTGATGTAATTTTGCCTGTTTAACGAGCTCAGTAATCCTAAAAATCTCAAGATTGAGATAAATTGCACATGCCAGACCTGCATCTAGCTGGGCGGGATGATTCTCATATTTTTGGTCTTGTGTTTGCATTTAATGTAACAAAATACCAGGCTGTCCTTTGGGAAAATTAATCATTGGTACTTGACAACTATTTATAAGTTTCTTAAATAATGATGAGTGTGACGCAATCACATCCAAGCTATTATACTTGTAACTGGAGACATGTTGATGAAATGTTATATTCATTCTGTAGTTTTCCATTTTTATAATTAGCTATTCCATAGATTGGCAGGCATTATTTATTTAGGAATGAGGGCAATCTTGTATGAATAGTAACATATTATAATTGGAATATAATTCGAAATTCCAAACCTGGAGTTAAATAACTGGGATTCAAAAAAGCAATAATATTGTTCACACTTGAGTAGATTAATAATGTGAAGAATCGTTATCAAATTGCTTGTTTTTATAATCTTGCATGTGTAATTAAATTAGCCAAGATTCATCCATGCCATTACTTTTGTGGCATTTGGCTATTGTCTTGGAGCATGTCAGTGGAGAGAATTACAATAAGGCACAGTTCAGCCACTGGAGCAAGGTCAAAAAATTGTGTGTGGGGTGAGTGTGGTAAGGTGCAAGTTATTTAAAAATGTGTTATTGAAAACATGTTAACATTTTCTAGGAAGAGGAAAAATAAGCAAGGAACAGAACTGAATCTACAATCCCTGTTACTGCACCATGGTGGAGATGTTTTGCTGCCGATGAAAATGGAGGTTCTTCTGGAAGTTGTGGTCCAACTGCTGGAGCAGGAAGTGATTTGGGGTCATTTGATTTTCTAAGTGCAGTTAAGGCCTACTTCATCCCCTCTACCTTGGTTGCATTATATACTTTGTAAAGGTTGCACAACTTAATCTATTGTGGGGGTTAATGGGGATTTCTCTTTTGTGTTGTCAAGAAACTTGCCTGTTACTTGGTAAATTTTTGGATTGTTGGGGAAGTAGCAATGGACATTTTCGTCCAAGTGCTGTAAAGATATAAAATGCATTTCACCAATGAAGTATAAATAAAATTCAACACATTTGTAAATGCTGGCTTTCACTTCCAATATAATGTATTTCTTATTCTTTGAAAATATTACATCTCTCCTCCCTGTGGATTTAAATGTTATTGGCAAATAGGCTAATTTATGAATATCATTGGAGGCAGCTGTAGGTTTTATTACACTTTTTATTGTAAAAGCATTTCTGTGAAAATTTATTTTGTCCTTGCCTCAGCTGACTTTAGTTTAGTTTGGAGATACAGCGTGGAAACTTTAGCCAACTGAAACAGAGTCGACCAACAATCACCCATATCCTACACACTATGGGCACTTTGCAGAAGCCAATTAACCTACAAGCCAGCACGTCTTTGGGTTGTGGGAGGAAACTGGAGCAGGCGGTCACAGGGAGAATGTACAAACTCTGTGCAGATAGCACCCATAGTCAGGATTGAACCCTGGTCTCTGGCGCTGCAAGGCAGCAACTCTACTACTGAGCCATTGTGCCGCGCTAATGGTGGTGCCAACTATTTATTATTTAAACTCCTGGGGATGCTAGTTAACGGCATACAGTTTTAATTTTGGGTATCAATAATGGAATCCTTGATAGACTGTACTTGGAAACTTGAACTATGCATTCTAATATTGCACTAGCACAACCATCTGCCCATAATACCCACCAACACCTCTCACACCTTTCACTTTGTGTAGACAATTGGAACTTTCAGTTCCTAGAAGTGAAGCTGCCTGCTCATTAAAACAAACAAAATCATAGAATATCTATCATATTTGACCCTTGCACCATGAGAAAGTCTGCATAGCAGTGGATGCCTCGAAGTGTTCATTTTTGCATTTGGGGTGATTATGTTTTTTTGCAATTATTATGCTTAATTTATTTTATTTATTCTGGTTAAAGTACAAATAATTTTGAGATTCTCTTGATTTAAACAAATTCAGTTTGTATGCTGCTGTTCTCTATGCACTAAAGTTACATTGATAAAATATTTTTATGAATGGTATTAATAACCATGCTTAGTATTTAAACTTGATCACAATTTATCTTATACAGCCGTCTTACATTTTGCATGTGTTTGATTTACACATTTTTTGGAATAACAGGCTAGTTTAATACCAAAGCCTAATTTACGTGCTCTTATTTTTAAAATAGCGTGCTCAAATCTATGCCTTAGTGTAGTCGCGTGCAATGCCTGCCACTGCTTTAACTGCTGACTCTCCCTCAGCCTCTATCTGATTTTATCAGCTGATGTAGAGGACCTCCACTCCCTGTAGTCTCCCTCCTCTGCTCTCCACCTATGCCAACTTGGGAAAGAGGTCGCCAGTCATCAAAGTAAGTGTTATCATTTGCATTCGGAAAGAGATTTTTATGAACAATGTTTATTTAGGATGTCTTTGCTGTTTTTTTTGTTTTCTTTATTAATGAGTAAGCTAAAAAATAATGGTGAGTATAAATGAACTATTGATTGTAATGTAGACATTTCTGACTTTCCGTTAACTTGTACCATTTATATACATTCTCATGATAACAGGGCTGCCAACATTGGGCGAGAGTTGGGAGTGAGAAATTGCGAAAGACCAAGCCCGAGGGAGCATAGCGACAGGGTGGGGGGGGGGGGGGGGGGGGGGGGGGGTAGGGTGTCCCTCTCCCATTGGTACGGAACATTTGCATTTTTCAGCGTGAAATTGTGCAATATGGTGCATACTGCAGTGAGTCTTTTAACTTGCACTTGAATGCAATATATATGCTTTAAATTGGATTGGAGCATTTTTGAAAGGGGGGAGGCTGTGCGATCACTGATCACTGGCCTTGAGGGTACCCGGTGAGGGAGTGGAGCAACCGAGTGCGGAGAGGGTGTGGAAGAAGGGGTCCCCCCCTCCCAGGGTAGAAACTTTTTGAAATTTGATGTATTAAAATCCTGTTTTAGTGCACTGTAGAAGTATAATTTCAATATTTTTTTGTATGAAGTATTTTTAAGAGGTAACTTTTTAAGGGGTAACTTTATCCACACAAAGGGTGATAGGTGTATGGAACAAGCTGCCACAGGAGGTAGTTGAGGCAGGGACCATCCCAACATTTAAGAAAAAGTTAGACTGATACATGGATAGGACAGGTTTGGAGGTATGGACCAAAAGCAGGTAGTGTAGCTGGGACATGTTGGCGGGTGTGGGCAAGTTGCGCCGAAGGGCCTGTTTTCACACTGTATCACTCTATGACTACATTATACCTCCACCATGCATGAATGCTTCAAAATCAAGTGATCGAGTTTTATTGCCATATACTCAAGCATAGAAACATAGAAAATAGGTGCAGGAATAGGCCATCGGCCCTTCGAGCCAGCACTGCCATTCAATATGATCATGGCTATTCATCTAAAATCAGTACCTCTTTCCTGTTTTTTCCCCATATCCCTTGATGTCGTTAGCCCCAAGAACTAAATGTAACTCTCTCTTGAAAACATCCAGTGAATTGGCCTGCACTGCCTTCTGTGGCAGAGAATTCCACAGATTCACAACTCTCTGCATGAAGAAAGTTTGTTCTCATCTCAGTCCTAACTGCCCCCCCCTTTATTCTTAAACTGTGACCCATGGTTCTGAATGCCCCCAACATCGGGAACATTTTTCCTGCCGTTACAGTAAGTGATAATCTAGCAGGCAAGCAGGATGCATTCACCAACTACCCCCATTTGAAGTCCACTATCTTCCACCGTATCTACCCAGTGCTTGGTACTTACTTCCAGCAGCCACTGGTTGTCCTCCAGGATGCACCGAGCCGCAGCCTGATCCATGCCGGTCACCTGGGCGAATTCGGCACAGACTCACGGCAGCGGCGCAACGCTTCGACGCCTCCGACGGCCCGGGACTCTTGCACTGAAGCTGCTCCATGGCCGGAGCTGCAGTGAACGACTCACCAGTCCTGCAAACACTCGTCAGCCCCGCTCCCTGTCCGCATCTGTCCCCGCCGCTGCTTCTGGTTCCAACACCCGCGGCCCATGCAGTTGATATGAGTTTTGAAATTTTCGTTGATCACAGAATTTCTTACAACGGAGCGAGAGAAATTTGTGATCAGCATGAGAATTTGGTGAAATGCGTGATTCTCACGCTCAATGAATGGGAGTTGGCAGCCCTGCCTCTCTCTCTCCCCCCTCCCCCCCCTCTACCCTCCCCCCCCCTCTTCCTCTCTCCCCCCCCCCCTTTTTTTTAAGTATGCAATGAATACAAGGAATTACAGAAGCACAATTAATTTCACCATAAACAGCAATGTGTTCAGAATGCTTTCGACAGTTTTGAGTGCAAGATCTAATTTTACCATTTGAGTAAGTATGGAAAGAAAAGAAATACTGAGAATTGTTAAGTAAATTGAATGAATTTGTTTCTGGAACTGTGGCTTCTCCAAATAACCAATTATTGGTCAGTATAGATTGTGGTCAAATTGAATGGCATGGAAATGCAAAGTTGATGGAGCAAATGCAACATTTTGGTTATTGCTGTTTACGTTGGTGAAGCTTTTCCAACAAATGAATTCCAGCTTGAGATGTTAGTGGTTATCTAATGTTCATAGGTAAATATTTCCATTACTGGAATGTGTGTGTGTGTGGTAAATAACAGAATTTATTTTCAACTCTCATTTCTTGAGACACGGCGATGATGTGGCTTTGTATTATCGAAAATTGCAATATGGACAGTTTTATAGGAATTATAATCCCCAGAATGTGGAGTTGCCTCGATACGTCAAGGAGTTTTTGTTAATTAGTAATTGTTTTAAAAGTAGCCAACAGTTTATAAAATTATTTCCAACAATTGTATAAATTGAGTACACAGGGGAAAATGATGGCCATGTAACATTTTAAATCAATGCAACTGAAAATAAGTTATCAACCTTTCCAGAATAATTCAAACTAAGTGTGGTGTTTTATTCAGCAGTGCCAATTATGTGCACAATAGATATCCACAAATATCCACTGTTTCAGGGCACCATAATGTTTGGGACACAGCAATGTCACGCAAATGAAAGTAGTTATGTTCAATATTTTGTTGCATATCCTTTGCATGCAATGGCTGCGTGAAGTCTGCGATTCATGGACATCACCAGTTGCTGGGTGTCTTCTCTGGTGATGCTCTGCCAGGCCTGTATTGCAGCCATCTTTAGCTTATGCTTGTTTTGGGGGCTAGTCCCCTTCAGTTTTCTTTTCAGCATATAAAAGGCATGTTCAATTGGGTTCAGATCGGGTGATTGACTTGGCCACTCAAGAATTTACAATTTTTTTTGCTTTGAAAAACTCCTTTGTTGCTTTAGCAGTATGTTTGGAATCATTGTCTTGCTGTAGAATGGACCACCGGCCAATGAGTTTTGAGTCATTTGAACTTGAGCAGATAGGATGAATATATACATTTCAGAATTCATTATGCTACTATCATCAGCAGTTGTATCATCAATGAAGATAAGTGAGCCAGTACCATCAGCAGCCACACATGTCCAGGCCATAACACCCCCACCATCGTGTTTCACAGATGAGGTGGTATGCTTTGGATCTTGGGCAGTTCCTTCTTTCCTCCATACTTTGCTCTTGCCATCACTCTGATATATTAATCTTCATCTCATCTGTCCACAAGACCTTTTTTCCAGAACTGTGGTTGCTCTTTTAAGTACTTCTTGGCAAACTGTAACCTGGCCATCCTATTTTTGTGGCTAACCAGTGGTTTGCATCTTGCAGTGTAGCCTCTGTATTTCTGTTCATGAAATCTTCTGCGGACAGTGGTCATTGACAAATCCACTCCTGATGAGTGTTTCTGATCTGTCGGTCAGGTGTTTGAAGATTTTTCTTTATTATAGAGAGAATTCTTCTGTCATCAGCTGTGGAGGTCTTCCTTGGCCTGCCAGTCCCTTTGTGATTAGTAAGCTCACCAGTGTTCTCTTTCTTCTCAATGATGTTCCAAACAGTTGATTTTGGGAAGCCTAAGGTTTGGCTGATGTCTCTAACAGTTTTATTCTTGTTTCTCAGTCTCATAATGGCTTCTTTGACTTTCATTGGCACAAATATGGTCCTCATGTTGATAAACAGCAATAAAAGTTTCCAACGGTGATGGAAAGACTGGAGGAAAGACATGGAGCTGAGAACTCTCTTCTATCTGCATTAAGGAGGCATTTAAACACACCTGAGCAATTACTAACACATGTGAAGCTATGTGTCCCAAACATTATGGTGCCCAGAAATGGGGGGGGGGGGGGGGACTATGTATAAACACAGCTGTAATTTCTACATGGTGAAACCAAAATGGTTAATAATACCCTTTTATACAGTCTGACAATGTGCACTTTAACCACATGTGATTTTTTTTTCAATTACAAATCTCAAATTGTGGAGTACAGAGGCAAATAAATAAATGACGGGTCTTTGTCCCAAACATTATGGAGGGCACTGTGTAAAGTATGCAGAAACCAAAAAAGCAAATGTCTTGTAACAAGAGGCTTATTATAATCACTATAAGCAGTCAGAAAAACAGTGGTTAGATTTTGCAAAATAGTGCACTTACAAACTGGTAGTTCTTTTTTAAGAGGTTTTAGTAGCTGGATGGTGTACATCTTGCTGATTCGGTAATGGGATTATTTGGCTCAAGCCAAAATTGAAGAGTTTCTTTATGAAATCTTGTGGTTATGATGTAATGATAGGATTGACCACAGGTAAAATCACTATTACTTTATTATATTAAAGAATTATTTGAAATTAAATAATACTTCAGAATTACTGAAGGACATAATCTATCCAAAGAAAATTGCAAATGCTAATACTGCAAGCTAAACTGAGTATTTACTTATGTGCTGAAGTGCAGTCTTTGTATATACAGTACAGAAGTTTAAAACAGTAAGTGCTCATTACAAATCCAGCTGTGTGATTCAACCAAATATGTACATTTTCCACAGTGTTTTATTTATAATTATTTATACCACAGACACTGACAACATTTTCATTAAATAAAAAAAAAATTTACATTCTACGGTGAATAAAACCTGATCCAGAGCATTTATCAGGACACAAGTGACAATATAAAGTGGACAAACTTCCTTCAGTGTTACATTTATTGGAACATATAATTACTTGTGGCATAAATAATAGAAGTAAGATGAGTCTGAAGCCTTTTCAATATTATGTGTTGCCTTTGGAGTTTTATTTGTATGAAGTCAATCCTTTTGGTTTCTTTCCTACCCCATGTCTCCTCATCCCCAAAAAGCCATTCGGTGTTTTTGATATGACATCATTTGACCAAGAAGTAATATTTTCCAATTTAATAATCAGATATCTCTCGGGATGAAGAAATGTCAGGGCCACATTTTTAAAGTTTCTTAGTGCAATTGCATGGGAAGATTAGAAAAGGCAAGGATGACCTATTTTGTGTGTTGGAGATGAAATAAAGTCCCAACTTCTTAGAAGAGATTGGAAGAATGAAGAGAAAAGAACATTTGTATTCTCAGAAGATCTGGATTTAAGGTAATTGCTAAGGGAAATTTAGTATATTATAATGGTGTATTTTGGAATGTAGTGACTGATATGCAGTAGAAAATAACTTTGAGCTTTGTCAAATGCCAGAAACCAAAGCTTGAAACTGGGGGTCTCAAGTGGTATAGAATTGCCTTGTATTAATTTTGCTTGATTTAATCTAATCGAGGTCGTTAAAATATTAAGAGAATTTGATATTATACATATACTTGGCTAGCGATTGGATTTCATGTACTAACTGTAGCACTAGGTGGAAAACATGAAGTTAATGAAATATTTTGAAACAAGACTTCCATAAATCATCTTAAAACTGAATTTAGTGCAGCACAGAAAAAACTACAATTTAATGGCACACTCCCAGGGCAGACAGAGCAGCAACAATGGTTACCATACCAAATTTCTCAGATTTATGGAACATGATATGGAAGACCTAGTACTGAAAGTAAGAAGAAAGTGTCTTGTGGATTAGGTGTTGGACTGGAAACCCAATTTGTCTGACATTAAAAGAATTTGGTTGTATGTGTCTGGGACAGAATCGCCTAGGTATGAGGTTATGCCAGAAGAAGTAGCCCAACATGCTTTCAAGCGTGTGGGAAAGAACTGCAGATGCTGGTTTGGACCAAAGGTAGACAGAAAATACTGGAATAAATCAGTGGATCAGGCAGCATCTCTGGTGAAAGGAATAGGTGACTTTTCAGGTCAAAACCCTTGTTCAGACCAGTCTGAGGAATATTCCCTTTTCTCCAGCGATGCTGCCTGACCCATTGAGTTACTCCAATATTTTGTGTCTGTACTTTCACGCTTACTTACTTGCAGTCAAACTGTTTCTCCATCGCACCTCAATGTATTATTTGAATGGTTGGGAGTTATGCTTCAGTAATTGGATTGATAACTAGATGCTTTCATGATAAAGGGATTGAGCCTATCAGATTGAATGCATGCAATGAAATGGAATAGTCCATTACCAAGTTTTTCCTAGGCTTTTATGCATGGACTTGAACTGTCTCTCAAGAGATTCTGCCCTTATTTGTGATGGCTAGTCGTCATTCCTTGACCGAGACTTACTGGAAGGTGATGCCTGCTGTTGAGGCATTGACAGAGACTGCACAACTTCTCAGTCTATTATTCCTGATCCAACTGGACCTGTAACCAAACAGCTTGTTTTTTTTTGTTAGGCATTGAAATGCCAATTGTGGGCAGATTATTCATCCAAATCACCACCAATACTATCCAGGAGAAGCCCAAAGTTCTTTGTTTAAATATCAGTAGTTAGGTAGTTTGTATGAACAGAGATGTACTGAGCAGCAGCAGCCAGCCTTTCTCCATGGCTTCCACAAGTTAATTATCTTATGAGTAGAAATGTGGGTTGCAGGAATTCAAGAGCCTGTCTTGTGCCCCTCACTCCAATTTAATTATAAAATTGTACAGTGCACTGACTCCAAAAATCGAAAGCAGCAAGTAATAAATACTTGTGATTCAGGATCTTTTTAACTAGGTCAGCTTAACGGCTAAAAGTTGAACCAAGTTTGAGTTCCAGCAAATCAATGCATTGTTGTCTGCCAGTCACTTCAAATGTCACCTGCTATGTACGTTCAAAACATTGTCTTCCATCTATTCATCTTCAAACCATTCACAGGCTTCAAGGCAGCATGCTCAACTGTAACCTCCAATTAGGAATATCAGTCTGCTCCCTCAGTTGGTCCAGGTAGCAGTCCAAGCTAGCTAAAGAAAATGTCTTATTATTGATCTAGGGTCATCTGTGTAAATACAGATGAAAAGGGAGTAATGTTCTAGTGTCCAGATTACTGCCAAACAGGGATGTTGAATATAGGCCATCAAATGTCACTCTCTCACAGAAGCACAAAGATATGTTTACTGAGCAAATGTTACTTTTTTCCTTTAATGCATGGACATAAAGTGTATTTTGTGTTCCTTGGACTTTCTCAACTATTTACTGATGCACAATATTGATATTAAGGTTTGTAATATGGAGAGGTTGACTTGGTCTCATTAATGACTTTCTTTTGCAAGTTTATTATGAAAATAATCTCTCCCCTTGGGGAATCCCACATATTCCTGTGGAGCCAATGCTTGCCTTGTCCATTTGCTTGGGCATAGATCAAGAACATCCTTCCATTAGCCTCCTTTTTCCTTCTTCCCCCTCCTGCTCTTACTGCTTTCCACCTCCGTTCCAGGTCTTTGTGCTCTTCCTCTAGCAGAGGTGTTTGTGTTATGACTGGCATAGTTAGGTATTATGTAGTAGGCATCAAAGTCTCCACCTGCTTGTTGTCTATTGCAAATTCCACTCCATCTCTTAACCTGCTGCAGTATTTTGCTATGATTTGTTTCTACCAGAAGAACACTTGCATTAAGAATCATCCACCTAGCTGTTAAATAAAATCATGGCTGAGCTGCATGAAATCTAAATTCTGCACTTTACTCGGAGTAATATTTCTTCCCTTTGCTATTCATTCCCTTGTGTGAATCTATCTCCCATACACTGAAAATATCTAAAAACCACTTCCACCGCTCTTTGAGGAGTGATATTCCAATGACTCATGAATTCTGAGAAAATATTTTTTTCTGTCTATTAAATGGGCAACCCTTTATTTGTAAGCAATCAGCCCCTGGTTCAAGATTCTCCCATGCGACAAAACATCTGTCACCTCCTTCCACAAGACCCCCTCAGGAACCTATACCCTTCAAGCAGGTTGCCTCTTGCTCTTCTAAAATCCAATGGATATAAACCTAATCCGTTAAAATTTTCGCCTCAAGATATCCCATCATTTTCGGGTGATATTCTAGTAAACTATCTTTGAACAGCTTCTAAGGTATAAACATCCTTCTTTAAATAAGGAGACAAATGCTATGCACATAATACTCTTCATTATTGAAGCAAAATACCCTGCTTTTGAATTTAAATTATCTCACAGTACATCATGTTTTGTTTCATAATTATTCATTTTACTCAAAACCATCCTTCTGTAAGTCATGTACAGGTTATTGATAAACAAGCGATCTCTCTGCAACTTATGTGATCAGATTTGCTTCCTTAAATGTTGATAATTGTGGTCAAGGTGATTTATTTGTTCTATTGCAAACAATTTTTATGCAGAAGTCCTTTAGACGTTGGAAATACAGTGTGATGACCGGCCCTATGGCCCACCCGAGTCCACGCCGACCAGTGCTTACCCCATACACTAACACTATCCTACACAGTGGAACTATTTTGTATTGAAGCCAATTAACCTACAAACCTGTATGTCTTAGGAGTGTAGGATCACCCGGAGGAAACTTGCGCGTTCATCACAGAAAGAACGTACAAACTCTGTACAGGCAGCACCCATAGTCAGGATCGAACTTGGTGCTGTAAGGCAGCAGTAGAAACAAGGAATTCCAGTTGCTGGTTTACAAACAAAGACACAAAGTGCTGGAGTAACTCAGCAGGTCATGTTGCCCAAACTGCTGAGTTACTCCAGCTCTTTGTGTCATTTTATGTTTTAACCACTTACCATTACAACATATGAGCCCATGCCTTCAATTCTAAAAAAGACACAAAGTGCTGGTCTAACTCAGCAGGTCAGGCAGTATCTCAGTTCAGAGGTCCCCTGGTATATTCTCTTCTTCCTGGATGCAGGAGCAGAATTTTGTTATCTCGTTCTTAATCATAAGAAGCAGAATTAGGCCCATCAAGTCTTTGAGCTCCAATTACATTGATAAGGCTGGAAATGGATATTGCATGAATAATTATGTCATTGGGTGTGCGAGTGTTTTGAATGAATGATTAGAAGAAAAAAGTCAAATAAGGCAACATGAAAAGCATATGGAAACACCTGATGTCATTTCATGGTCAGGCTGATTTCATTAGAAGATTATGGAAAACGTGAGCAACTCCAGCTTAAATTGATGTTGCACAAAAAAAAAACCACATTGATCCAATTTCTAGCCTTTATTTATCCCGATGGGGAAGTGAAAATGGCCAAAGCTGGGAATATAATGAAATTGTCTTTTGGGGTTTTGAAAGTGTAATTGAAAAACAGCAAACAGTAATTAGCACACACTTTCACCAATTAAAAATTCTCTTCCTTTTCAAATATCTATGGGTGGTGGAATACTTAAATCTTTCAAGATAAATAGATTATTGTCAGGAACAATGATCATGCAATGTGGCATTGAGATATATAAATGGAGTTAAAGATATAGATCAAGCATGGAAGGTCTTCAGTTCCTACAACCCTGATTTGGTTTATTAACCACCAACAATGGAAATGCCACTGAACATCAACAGTAGGTGGTTAGATGCTCAGCCTTGCCATAAGTAATCTGTACAGCTCATTACCTGCCTTTCACAGACAGGCACAAAGTGCTTTGTATGTTGAGGAATAACACATGGGATTGAACATTGTGCAACCAGTGCACGTCTCTTCTGACATTGACAAAGCAGCTGAAAATGGTTGGGCTTAAGACATTGGTGCCAGGTGCTTTGTGGTGATGTCTTGGGGTTGTAATAATTGACCAACTACCTGGTCCATCTTCCTTTATGTGAGCTATGATTCCAAACTCTGGAATTCATTTCACTCCAATCCCAATAATTTCAGTTTTGCCTTGGTATCCATCTCAACTTGCCTCTGAAATTCAAGTTTGAATTGGAGGCTGTTGATTTATAACAATATAACAATCTTTATAATTTCTCACCCCACAACACAATGTAATGATGTAAAATAATTTAAAAATCACCATGCCATGATAAATTGTGAGATTTTGACCATGACAGGGATCACAAAAGATCACTCCACTAAGTTTTTAAAAATGAATGAGTTTTTATGTAGAATTCACTGCACAGTCACAGGGCACTTGGCCAGTAAGACATTTTCTTTCTCCAATTGAACTCTCCTCTCCTTCCACATGGATGCTGTCATGGTCTAAACCTCAATTCTCTTTTCCATCACATCTTACACTCTTAGGATGCAGCTGAAAAATTTATGGCACTGAAAATATTTAAGAATGCTTATTACTGAACAAAAGATTGCAAACAAGATTGGAGTGAATTCAATTCTATTTGTTTTGCTTTTATGCCTACAAACAACAATGAAAACCATTAAACTTGCAAGGATTGTGAACAGTGCTGCCAATAATAATAATTTCCCCATACATAACTAGGTATTTCTCATTTTAAATAAATCAACTTTAAAATCAATGCATTAAAGATCTTTGGCTAGTATCCAATTACAATACGGTAGGCAAACATGCATCATACAGTGGTTTTTGAAGACTGAAGTTAAGTGCCCTGCTTTAAAAAAAATATTTTTAAAATTATATCGATGAGCTGTTAAGTAATTTTTTTGCGAAGAAGTTTACTCAGATCTACACACTGTGCAATTATTACAAATTCCATCTGGTGCGCTCCTCAACATTTCTAAGGAGCCCTATCATTCCTTGAGGTATATTCCTATATTTAATGGGGTACCATTATTCATTGTAACCTATCTCCTCCGATTCAAAGAGGTAGAACTTCCTCAATTGTCCAGGTTTTGTTTTCAAGTTGTCTCTTGCAGTTTAATGCAATGCTTAATTAAGCTGCTTTTGAAACTGCACAATTTTCATTGAAACGTCAATTTAATGCTCTGATGAAAGGTTCATATGAAACATTAAACTTGTTTCTCTCTCCAAATATACTCTCTGAACTGCTAAATATTTCCAGCAGTTTGTTTTTATTTCAGATTTTTGCTTTGAGTTTTAAGATTATGTTGAAAGTTCACCTTTTTGTCAGACATTGAAATAATTCAATGATGCTTCAGTCCTTATTAAGTGTACATGATTTAGAATGTACTAACTTGTTGAAATATTTTTTGTCTAGTATCCCAATTAAATGATGTAAGCAAACATTACAAGTTTCCATGGGATTCTTCAGATAAGAGGTCATAGTGCTAGTAACGCAAATTTGTGTTTAACAGAGTGGCAAAAAATAGTTGGTTATCTCACCTGTGTTGCAATATTTTAATCAGACAGACATGTATTATATTCTAACAAAGGACAATAATGGATAATAAGTTGCTGTGAATGTTCAAGGATTGTGGAAAAACCTGCTTCAGCTATTACCCCTAAACTGCTCTGAGAATGAACCTTCATCTGTGAACAGATACATTAGTGGCTGCTTCTATCAAAAAGTGAAGGAAAGCTACTTGTAAAATTTTGAGGCATTGCAAAAGATTGGATTGTTTCACCATTTCTGACATAACTTGCACCAGATATCCAAATTAATAAAAAAACAGAACAGAAAATAAGTTATCTTTCAACTATTTATCATTTATATTGCTACTTGAGACTCTTCAGAGCCTCACAGGATTGCCTCACATCGGTCCACTCCTGCATGGTGTTCTGTAGAGCTTGGGTCCTTTCCTTATCCACTTGTACATAGTCCACTTTTTCATCTGATGTTACCGAGGATGTGGAAGGCTGGTTAGACATAAGATGCAGGTCATTACAGCAATTGATTTCACTGAACGTAGGTTGAATATATTTGCTATTACTTGACTCTCACACAAACCAATTAGTACACCTGAAGAGCAGTCATTTTAGATGACTAAAGAGTAATTGTTCAATTGCACAAAGCATTAAAAAAACGAGAAATAGGAAAATAGCATAAGCAGCAGCTTGCTTTTGCCATCTTGAGATAATTCAAGAAAAATTGCATCTTCCCCCATTCTGATATTTTACATTTTACCGAATTACACCCCATATTTAATGCAAGAATACATACAATGGGGACACAAAAGACTGCAAATATAAGAAACAAGAGCAAACAACAAACTTCTGGAGGAACTCAATGGATTGGACAGTAACTGTGGAAGGAAATGAACTTTGATTCCGCTGTGTGGGGATGTCTATGTTAAAGACTATCGTGCTCTTCTTTTATTTGTATGGCTGTATGGTGACCACAAATTTCACTGTACCAATTGGTACATGTGACAATGTCTCTTGTCTTGACTTTGCGGGTTGAGACCCTTCCTCTGTACTGGAACACTTTTACATATGTGCTAATAATTAAAAAATCTAATGAAGTTACATTATCAGCTATTATCCAAACCCAAAGATTTACCTTTCGATGAGGACTAGGAGAACCGGGTTGGAAATCCAAGGATAAATAATCAACACTTCCACTCTTCCTGGTAATAGGACTGCCAGTCACAGCATTCATTGGAGAGGTAGACATTGGATTCTGCTATTGTAATGTAAATTAATTGAAATAACATGGTTTCCATTTTATTGTTTTATTAATAAAATAATAATCAGGAATGTATATCATACAAAATGACTACTATTTACGGTTTCCAAAACAATGTTAATGAGTTTATTTAAAAAATGATTTATTCTAAAGCTATAGAGCTAAATTTTATGACACATTAAATATTTACTCATGAATTACAGATTTGTCACATTCAGAACTTCTTAATTCCCCAATTAACTTGAGTAAACATGTTTTTCTTTGCAAGAGAAAATTAGCATAATCTTGGGCTCCACAAATATGTGTACAAAAAAATTACATATAACAAAGTTATGGATGCAAATCATATTTGGCCAATGACAATTAAGGATCGGTGCACATGCCCCTTCAAATGCTTGCGAATTTAATTCTTTGCACATGACCCCCACTTAAGATGTTTTATCTTTTACGAAATCCATGAATTTGCATTTATAGACAGATCATGCTGACAATCATGACTAATATTTTCAAGTTTTAAGTATTCTGATCAACAGTACATAAGGATACAACTAATTGGACAAAGGCACATCATGTAGCACTGCCTGAAGTGTTAAATTAAATTGTAATTTTGTTTCATTTAGGCATTTTTAGAACGGGGACCTGAATGTTTATACTGCTGCAATATTTTGTTTTGAAAGCATGGCTTCCTGGAATAGTTGCCCTTTAAACATTGCAAGAAGTAATTTAGCTCTAGGAAGAGGGCAGTTTCCTACATTGCAACAGTGGCAACCCATAGATCATTAGCTGTAAAACACTTTGAGGCATCTAGAATATACGAAAGGCGCTTTATAAACACACACACCTTTTTTGCTTCAGTGGAATTGCATAAAAGATTACTTTGCTTTTAAGAAGGGAATCAATTTAACTTTTTTTTTGGCAGGTTTTCTATTGAAGCAATCATTTGAAATGGGTTCTCTGCATCTGGAGCACTAACAGTCATTTCAATCATCAAATGAAATGTACACAAAGATGCTGGAGAAACTCGGCGGGTGCAGCAGCATCTATGGAGCGAAGGAAATGGACAATGTTTCGGGCCAAAACGTTGCCTATTTCCTTCACTCCATAGATGCTGCTGCACCCGCTGAGCTTCTCCAGCATCTTTGTGTACCTTCGATTTTCCAGCATCTGCAGTTCCTTCTTAAACATCAAATGAAATGTGATGAACTCGTATTCCACTTCTCACTTTCTGTTTACTCATCAGATGTGAGTTTCGAATGCATGGCCATTGCCCCTTTTATAGCTCTACTTACATCATGATATTCTGCGCTTTGGCATGAATGTGTTTTTAGTGGGCCTGATGCTATTCGTAGCATATTCTTCTACAAACCTCCCTAAACCAAGATTCTTGCCTGGTCTTGATACATGGAGGGATATTGATTCAAAGGCCATGGGGACGGACCGTGGCAGAAAATTAATTCTGCTTCAAAATTCCCAATTTGAGCTGTCGGATCTATCCAAATTTATTCTATTCACACTGTGAGTCCGCATGATGAAGATTATTCAAAGGAATTATGCATCTTCCCCATGTAGATTGGCAAGGGTGAGGTTAACTAGGGTTATTCATCATACTGCTTCTCCCCTCATCTGATACAGGCTCGGCTGTTAGATGCGCACCTCACGATCTGGTCTACACAGTTAGTATTTGTGCTGTGGGTTACACCTGGTGATAAGTACTTAAGTTCCTCATCTAGAAGACATTTTGTGCTGTGCTACTCTTAGATGTTTCTTTCAATTGGTGTTATTGATTCATCAATTGAGCGCTTGTGCTCGGCAATCATCAGCAGGACATTTCCTTGTCCATGATGCCGTGAGACTTCATTGAGCTTGGAACCAGTCAATCGCTTCAAGGGCCAATTCCACCTCACTAGCATGCAGTCAAATCTGATTTGAGTATGGAGAGACAGAATTTGGGATGGCAGATGTAATGCATGGTTCTGTGAATCAGCTTGTTCAGTTTAGTTAGATTAATTTAGTTAGATAGTTTAGATTATTGTCACGTGTGCAGAGGTACAGTGAAAAGCTTTTGTTGAGTACTAACTAGCAAGCGGAAAGACAATACGCGATTATAATCAAGCCATTCACAGTGGGTTATTAGTTTGTAGGAATGGCCCCTCTGTCTGAGCATGTTTAAGAAGGTGCACTGGGGCTGGTATGGTGTGTGCATGTTCCTCATGACTCTCACTACAGAGGTATTACAGGTGTGCATTGTAGAAAGCAAAATCTAGGTTATAATAGGAAGGACCTGCAAAAACCCCCCAAGTCCTATCCTGCTTGCAGAAGCATGCTCATGAAATTTGGTGGACTCTAAGTAACAAAAATAAAATGTCACTTCAAAACCAAATTAAAAATCAACTATAAGGATTTCTCAAGCAAATTATTTTTGCATTTCGGGTGATGAGTGTGACCTATATAGAATGGTGTGGAATGCCCAGGCAAGTCCTTCATTGTCTTTAATTTCAATATGCTTGTATAATCAAAGTTCGCATTGCATCTTGGCTACCTTCAGTAATGTAATTTGTCAATAAAATGTGTGTGTACATTTTTGGCCTACTTACCATTGCAACATAGTTTTCTTCACTGTCTCCTGAGTCAGTGCTGGTGACGCTCTGTGTTGACAACGGGCGGCAATTTTGTGACGAAATGGGGTTGACAGCAGTTCTGGAATCAATAATAGCACCATTTTTATTCAAGGAATGTAACTAACCAGGGTACATCCTGTTCATGATAAAATTAAGTAGAAAGATCAGTTGTAGGAGAGTCGGTTAGGTGTTTCATGAGCTCTGGCATATAGAAAGGGCTGAATGGTTTCTGTATTCCTATGTAAAGGTGAAGCCCAAAACCAGTTAAAGATAAAAAGGTGGATGAATAATTGGAGATAGACTACATGGTGACAAAGAGGGAGTGTAAGAAACCAGAAAAACAGGAACTAAAAATGTGAGATAGGATCTGTAGTACAGAGGGAGAACAATTGGGTTTGGCATTATTTCTGACTCAAGGGGTTAATGTAGAGGCATTAAGCCAAGCTCAGTATTAATTCTAATGGTATTATGAGCAGATGAGGTTGGGGACCTTTGCGGCAGAATAATTGCTTGAACTCGGAGAGCAAAAGGAATGAGGAAGTAATGGGCCCCATAGCAAAGTCTGATGTTGGGTGGAGTTAGAGGAATGTGAATACCATGAAGTATCAGCGGGAGGGTTGATTCCCATGAGTCGTAGAAGAATGGAATCTTGAAATAAAAAATGTGTTTTACTAATGCAGTGGATCAGACAAAGAATGAAATGGAAGCCGACCAGAACAAAACTTTGAGACAAAGTGAGATGGTGCTGCTGAAGAAAGGTTGGGTGCCCAGATATGGCAGTACGTGGATCTCAGGATGCAGCAAGAGTGCTGAAGATCATGGATGGCCTATAATTAGTGATGGATCCAAAACACGGAGGGCTTAATTTTGGTTGAACCAATGAGAAGTAAATCTGAGATAGTTGCCAAGGGAAAATAAAATGGAACTCTGAAACGCAATCCCGTGGGAAGCGAAGAACAGAACTCAAAGATCAACATTTCTGGAAGAGGTCCGACTCGGTAGACATCAAGTAGTGTGGATGTTGAAAATCTGAAAAGTTGCAGGATGCTAGAAATGTGTAGCAGGTCAGGCAGGGAGTTTCTATCATCCTCTCCAGCTGAGGCTCGACCCTGTCTTTTGGCCCCCTCCACCATTTCGCAGCGTCTGCACTTGCTTATAATGAGTTACAACTTGTTATCACCCTTGCACATTAAATTTGTAACTCTCTTGTGATCTATTGAGCATTTCCAGCATTTGTTTTTATTTTAAGGAGATGGACTTTCCCACCAAGCAATAAACAAATTAAATATTATTAACCAACGAATAAAACAAGAATTCCACTTTGACTCTTTTTTCCACAGATGCTGCCTAACTGACTGAGATATTTGCCAGCAAGAAGTAAAGATTTTTTAAATATTAGTTACAATTAGTGAGCTTTGAGATAAAGACTTACACTGGCCTGGACCAAGATCTGGTAACGGGGGACTTGAAAGGAAGCTCATCAATTACTGTGTGGTTTCTTGTTTCCAAAGGTCCTGCCTTGGCTGAAATATAAACACAAAATATAGAAGAGTATACCATTAACTAGTGACTGTTATGACCATTTCAAATTGCGTGACTCTGAAACGTGGAGCAGAAAAGATGTTTGAAATGATGATACTTCATGGTCCATTTTCAAATTCAAAACCTGATACCAGAATCCCCCACCAGGAGAACTTTGGTGAACTACAATAAATATTCTATGCACAACTTCCCAACAGTTGTGGTAAATCTATAGGTGTCTTGATTATTTTAACGAGGAACCGAGTCTTCTTCTGAGGCAGTCCCTTGGGATTGTGGATGACCCTCTTTCACCTGTTTTGTGAATTCTGAAATGGCTGATGAGGCCAATGTCAGATCTATAGACTTCCATGGATCAACAGACAATAGACCAGTGTTTCTTAACTTTTTTGACATACATATGTATATACGCGAACAGAATACTGAATGTGGTATGTACCTTTGTTAGCTTCCTAAAAATGGGATCAACAAATGAATAGTAGACAAAAATGCTTGAGAAACGCAGCGGGTGAGGCAGCATCTATGGAGCGAAGGAAATAGGCAACGTTTCGGTCCGAAATCCTTCTTCAGAAATTTTGTCTACTCAACAAATGGATATGTTATTTATGAACCCTTCATGCCCCCTGGAAAAGCTCCAAACGACCCCCCCCCCATGAGATCTTGACCCCCCAGGTTAAGAACCACTGCAATAGACAATAGGTGCAGGAGTAGGCCATTTGGCCCTTCGAGCCAACACCGCCGTTCAATGTGATCATGGCTGATCATCCACAATCAGTACCACGTTCCTGCCTTCTCCCCATATCCCTTGACTCCGCTATCTTTAAGAGATCTATCTAACTATCTCTTGAAAGCATCCAGAGAACCGTCCTCCACCGCCCTCTGAGGCACAGAATTCCACAGACTCACAACTCTCTGTGTGAAAAAGTATTTGCTCATCTCAGTTCTAAATGGCTTACCCCTCTTAAACTGTGGTCCCTGGTTCTGCACACCCCCAACATCGGGAACATGTTTCCTGCCTCTAGAGTGCCCAAAGCCTTAATAATCTTATATGTTTCACTGATCCCCTCTCATCCTTCTAAATTGGAGGGTATACACGCCCAGCCACTCCATTCTATCAACATATGACAGTCCTGCCATCCTGGGAATTAACCTTGTGAACCTACGCTGCACTCCCTCAAAAGCACAAATGTCCTTCCTCAAATTTGGAGACCAAAACTGCACAGAATACTCCAGGTGTGATCTCACAAGGGCCCTGCACAACTGCACAAGGGCCTCTTTGCTCCTATACTCAACTACCCTTGTTATGAAGGCCAACATGTCATTCGCTTTCTTCACTGCCTGCTGTACCTGCATGCTTACTTTCAGTGACTGATAAACAAGGACCCCCCCCCAGATCCCGTTGTACTTCCCCTTTTCCCAATTTGAAACCATTTGGATAATAATCTGCCTTCCTGTTTATGTCACCAAAGTGGATAAACTCACATTTATCCACATTAAACTACATCTGCCATGCATCTACCCACTCACCCAACGTGTCCAAGTCACCCTGCATCCTCATAGCATCCTCCTTATAGTTCATACTGCCACCCAGCTTTGTGTCATCTGCAAATTTGCTAATGTTACTTTTAATCCCTTCATCTAAATCATTAATGTATATTGTAAATAGCTGCGGTCCCAGCACCGAGCCTTGCGGTACCCCATTAGTACCTGCCTGCCATTCTGAAAGGGACCCGTTAATCCCTACTCTTTGTTTTCTGTCTGCCAACCAATTTTCTATCCATGTCAGCACCCTACCCTCAATACCATTTGCTCTAATTTTGTCCACTCATCCCCCATGTGGGATCTTATCAAATCCTTTCTGAAAGTCCAGGTACACTACATCCACTGGCTCTCCCTTGTCTATATTCCCAGTTACATCCACAAAAAAATCCAGAAGATTAGTCAAGCATGATTTCCCCTTCGTAAATCCATGCTGACTGATCCTGCTACTGCTATCCAAATGTGCCGCTATTTCATCTTTTATAATTGACTCCAGCATCTTCCCCACCACCAATGTCAGGCTAACTGATCTATAATTCCTTGTTTTCTCTCTCCCGCCTTTCTTAAAAAGTGGGATAACATTAGCTACCCTCCAATCCACAGGAACTCATCCTGAATCTATAGAACACCAATGCATTCACAATTTCAAGAGCCACTTCCTTAAGTACACTGGGATGCAGACCATCAGTACCTGGGGATTTATCAACCTTCAGTTCCATCAGTCTACCCAGCTCCATTTCCTGCCTAATGTGAATTTCCTTCAGTTCCTCCATCACCCTAGATCCTCTGGCCACTAGTACATCAGGGAGATTGTTGATGTCCTCCTTAGTGACGATGGATCCAAAGTACCTGTTCAACTCGTCTGCCATTTCCTTGTTCCCCATAATAAAATTTCTCTTTTCAGTCTTCAAGGGTCCAATTTTGGTCTTAACGATTTTTTTCCTCTTCCCATACCTAAAGAAGCTTTTACTATCTTTCTTTATATTCTTGGCTAGCTTATCTTCGCACCTCATCTTTTCTCCCCGTATTGCCTTTTTAGTTATCTTCTGTTGCTCTTTAAAGTTACCCAATCCTCTGGCTTCCCGCTCATCTTTGTTATGTTATACTTGTTCTCTTTTATTTTTATACTGTCCCTTGTCAGCCACAGTCGCCACTTCCCCCTGGAATCTTCCTCTTTGGAATGAACTGATCCTGCACTTTCTGTATTATTCCCAGAAATACCTGCCATTGTTGTCCACTGTCATCCCTGCTATGGTCTCTTTCCAGTGAACTTTGGCCAGCTCCTCCCGCATGGCTCCATAGTCCCCTTTGTTCAACTGTAATACTGACACCTTTGATTTACCCTTCTCCCTCTCCAATTGTAGATTATAACTGACCATATTATGGTCACTACCTTCTAATGGCTCCTTTACCTCGAGTTCCCTTGTCAAATCCAGTTCATTATACAACATTAAATCCAAAATTGCCTTCTCCCTGGTATGCTCCAGTACAAGCTGCTCTAAGAATCCATCACGGATGCACTCCACAAACTCCCTTTCTTGGGGTCCAGCACCAACCTGATTTTCCCAGTCTACCTGTATGTTGAAATCTCCCATAACAACCGTAGCATTACCTTTACAACATGCCAATTTTAACTCTCAATTCAACTTGCACCCTATATCCAGGCTACATTTGGGGGCCTGTAGATAACTCCCTTTTTGCCCTTACAATTTCTCAGTTCCATCCATACTGACTCTACATCTCCTGATTCTGTCACCCCTCGCAAGGGACTGAATTTCATTCTTCACCAACAGAGCTACCCACCCCATTTGCCCATCTGTCTGTTTCTTCGATAGGATATATACCCTTGAATATTCTGTTCCCAGCCCTGGTCCTCTTGCAGCCCATGTCTCTGTAATTCCCCCAACATCATACTTGCCAATTTCTAACAGCCTCAAGCTCATCCACTTTATTTCTTATACTTTGTGCATCCGTATACAACACTTTGGCTTCGGTATTCACCTCCCCCCTCACTATTGGCCCGGACACTCTCTTATCCCTTCTCGAACTTTCCTTCACATTAATTCGGGAGTAACGTTTCCTGCACTCACTTCCCCTTTAACTCCATCTTTATAGGTATGTTACAAAACCTACCTGAATCGTGGCTGAGCATCTGCCCCACCCCTTGTGTGTGATTTTGCCGCTGTTTAGAGGGGGCGGGTTTAAAACGCGATTTTTACTAGGCTGTTCCAATCGAAAATGTTCAGCCTAGTAAATCATTAACGGAAAATCGCTGGAAGACCCCGTCGCAAAAGGTATTATTAGTTTTTATGGCCTTGTATAATGTTTATAGTAGTTTAAAAATCACTCTCTCACTCCGCAACCTCTCGCAGCCCCAGGGTTTTATAAAGCAAACAATTAAAGGTATGTACCTTATTTTTACATTAAATGGGGCTTGTATATAACCCTGTTTATAAAGTTTTCTATAGCGAGTAGTTCATTTTGGGATCTTTATATCCCGCAGTATTTTTCTGGGCACTTGAGGGCACAAATCCAGCGCAATGTGAACGTTCTAAACCAGCGCGTTCACAGGAACCCACTAGAAAGCCGATTTAAATTGACTTTAATTTACAGCAAATGAACACTAAATTCCTTCCATTTGGCCTATAAATTGATGTAAATGAGATTTAAAAATCATGTTTTATTGTGAATTATTTGTGAATATTATTTGAACACTAGGGCTATTTAAATATGTTAATCATTTGTTAAGAAATGGATAGATGTTTAGATCTAGTAATTGAAGTTTGAAATTAGCTACAATTGGGTAACTAACTAATTATATGCTTTAATTTCAGGTCATCCAAGTAAGATTATTTTATATTTGTTTCAGAATGCTTCAATCTATGATAACTGAAAATTTCATTCAGTTCTCTTAATTTTTAAGAAGGTTATGGGCTTTTGACTGTCCACGATCACAGCTTTTTTGTTATGTCCATAGAAAATCAATAGGGAACAAGATGCTAATTTCCGAGTATGAAAATGGCCATAACCTTTTTATTACTTGAGATATGAAAGTGAATTAGGTGTCAAATTAAACTTATTGTTATGCTTTATCTGATGGGATAAATTGCAGACTTGATTTTTTAAATCTCAAAATTTTGTAACATTGCTAATCTTTATACTCCCAATTTGTCAATCCCTCCCCCCCACTATTTAGATTAAACCCACACATCGAGCAGCTGGTGGCCCAACGAAAGAGTGGACAGAGAGTTTGTGACATGGTCTGCTCCTGGTGTTTCATGAGGACCTCTGCATGTTTCATATGCATGGTCTTGAGGTTCCCAGTACTATCCCAAACGCTCCTTCACCACGTTAATCGGACATAAGCCTACGATTCCAAGGAGCCATTGGGGATGTTACATTGCCAGGAAGGCTTTGAGGACATCCTTGAATGTTTGTCGTTGTCTGACTGCAAATTTCGCACAGTGACAAACAACCTATAACAATGTATTATGTTGAAGATTAAACTTTATTTTTTAATTTATTCATTTTTCAGGATCTGGGTGCCACTGACTTATTGACTGTCACAAACTGCCTTGGAATTGAGTGCCTTACAGACATTTGAGACTCAACTGGGTTGGCACATCCATATTATGCAGACGGTAATGATGGCAGGTTTCTCCCCTGCAAGGCATTTGTGAAGCAGATGAACTTTACATCAATCTGGCTATTTTGCCATCATATTCAAAGCTAGAATTTTTTTTAATGTTAAATTATTACTGAGATGGTTTTGAACCTGTTCAAGAATATTTGTCTAGTTCTCAGAATTATAAGTCTGGTAGGTTAAGCACTGTTGCCACTGCACTGCTTTTATGGATCTTAAAAGAAAATATTTTCCAGTTACAGTAAATGTTAATGAAACTGTAAAAACTCACATTTTCTGTCTGGTTTAAGATTACGATTGACTGGAGGCGGCAGCAACACTGCAGGAAAATTAGCTTTGAGGCAGAAAGAAGCCGTACTTCCTTTGCGGGAAGGAAATGTGGCTGAAGAGAATCCAGAGAAGTCAAAGTGGTGGGGACCAGGACTCATGGGCATATAGACATCTTGATGACTTTCCGGGTTAAATGGAGACACGGAACCTGGGTTCATTGGCACGTAATTGTCCTCAGATTCCATACTTTCTGACTGGGATGCCGTGAATTTTGTTCTCTGTGAAGACACAAGAATTTTGTTTCAGCATACATCAGAACCAATGCTAGATAGGTTTCAGTGTGCCTTGCATAACATTGTTTTTGTTTTTATGACATGTCAGCTTGGAAAACCAAAAAAAATATATATATTTTTTTACTCGAAGTCCATATTGGCTTAATCTTACAAGGCCTAAAATTTGACTGAAAGATTGTAGGTCTTAGAAAGAGATGCAATGTGGAACACAATCCTTTTGGCAAACCAAGCCCACACTGATCATCAATTAACCGTTTAAGCTAATACTTTGTCAATCATACATTTTATTTATCCCACATTCTCATCCATTTCCCCCCTCCTCGGGGGTGGGGGAGTTATGGGGAGAAGGCAGGAAAATGGGGTTGAGAGGGAAAAATAGATGAGCCATGATTGAATGGTGAAGTGGGATCGATGGGCCAAATGACCTAAATCTGCTCCTAAATCTGTCTTATGGTTCTCATCGCAGACTCTACCACTCAACTGCACACCAGGAACAGTTCACAGTGGCCAACAAACCCACCAACCTGCACATATTTGGGATGTGGGAGGAAATTGGAACACCCAGAGGAAACCACAGAAGGAATGTACAAACTCCATACTGACAGTGCCCGAGTCAGGATTGAACCCAGGTCTCTGAATCCATGAGGCAGTGGCTCGACTAGTTACATTATGTGCTGCCAGAAGTGTAATATGGCAATTGAAGAATTACAACTAATCGCTAAACTAATGGATTCGTAAGTGGTTTGTACGACGTTTCCAGGGGTCTGAGCTGAGCTAGAGATTATTTGTACAAAAGGAAACCAATGAAGAATCACATGTATGTACTTTACCAATTGAGGCAGTACAATAAAAAAACATTTAGAGTTGTTACATTTCACACTGCCTTGGGAAAACAGCCAACATAATCAAGGACTATTTTCCCCCTGGTCATTTCCTCTTCTCCCCTCTCCTGTCAGGCAGAAAATTCAAAAGCCTGAACGTTAAAAAACAGCATCTTCCTTGCTGTTATCTGACTAATAGATGGTCCTCCCACAAGTTAAGGTTTAATCTCAATCTCCGACCTATCTCACCACAGATCTTATACTTTAAAAAATCTGGTATTTTTCTATATCTGAAATGCTATAGTGTTGTAGCAGCATATTCTTCACCCTAGTATTGTTCTCATTGTACCATCTCTTACACACGCATGGCTTGATTATACTTATGTATAATATGATTTGACTGAATAGCATGCGCACAACATTTTTTTACTGTATCCGGTACACATACAATAATAAATGAATAGCAATATCAATAACATTCTATATCAAGTAGACCTTTTTATTTGGAAGTGAGAGACAAACAGAATTTATATTTGAGGTTGCAAATACTAAATTCCTAATGCCAAAAGCTGAGCAGCCAATCATTTTGAAGATAAATAGCAATGAACAGGTTTTTGTTTGGAAGTGAAATACAGTGAACCCTCATTTTCACGGACCTCTTCATAACGGATTTCAGTTATACTGACCACCACCACCACTGCTGATGCCAACACAACCCCCTGGCCCACACAGATTCCTTGGTCACATCTACCTCCGAACTTTGTAGCTGAGGGCAGGTAAGGCTTTGGTTTAATGTTCAACTAAAAAAAAGGCACCTCTCTCAGTGCTGTTCATGAAATGCCATATATTACACTCGGTCATGATGGACAATCGGCAATCACAGACACCTTTCTTCCTTCTTCCCTCCACCCACCCACCATGGTCCATTATAACAAGTGTTTATTGCAATCATTGGTTCAGAATGGAGTGGTTATAAGCTGAAGTATGAACTTAAAAAAAAGTTATTTGAGCTATTCAAACTATTTTTAGAAAGCAGAGAATTCTACATTCCATAAATATAAAATTAATTAACGGCAGATAGGGCAATAATTGTGACATTACACTCTTATAACTCATTTGCATCTGACTCCAACAAGGCTTGATCATTTTCCTTTGACTGTGCAAATGCAGATCCGAGAAGTTGCTGCAGGGTTCACTGAGCAAGGATGGAGGCTGATGATAATTCAACCACAAAAATCTGGTTTGCAAGACAAGCGATACATCAGAATACAGAATACATGATAACATTCACTAGTCAGAGGTTCAGGACAGCAATGAGCATACTGGGCTGTAAAAATATAATTGTGCATTCCTACCAAGTAAGAACTGAATCCATCGTTAACGGACTCCATGGAGCGGCCTTCAGTTTTTGCGGTGAGACGGGGATAATCATACGTTTCACACGAAGAAGCTGATAATGCGGAAAAATTAGTTAAAATTGCTTTTAATATATAGTCATTTAATATATAGTCATTAATATATCAGCATTGAAATGGAATTATATTAGTACTCAGCTGAAATGGTGTCTGTTTCATATAAAATACATTTAATGGCGAGTCTTCTGACCTTATGTTTTCCGAAAGTCCTTCACTTGCAGCAGTGCAACATTGGAAATCCACGTGCAAACAAAATCCTTCGTAGTGCCTGCCTAAATCATTTATGCTTGTTATTGGTGGCCACAAATAAAACAATCACCATATTCTAAATCATAAACTTAAATGTGAAACAGGATTTCTGACAGCCATAATTTTGTAAATTTTGAAGGTAATTAATTAACAACAGAACTTTTGTTTTTTTTGCATTTCAGTCTTTTGAATTAAAATCAGTGCATTCATATTTAAAGCAGGAATTTTAAGGGGCTTTTCTGAAAATACAAAGTATATTTGAAGGAGGGGATTTCCTTCAAATATACTTTTGTCCTTCCTGCTTTAAGTATGAACGTACTGATTTTAATTCACTACTAGCAAACTAATTTAAAAGACTGATATGCAAAAAAACAAAAGTTGTGTTGCTAATTGCCTTCAAATTTACAAAATCATGACTGAGAAATCCTGTTTCATATTTAAGTTTATGATTTAGAATATGGTGCCAGCTTTATTCTTGCCCACCAGTAACAAGCATAAATAACCTGTACTTACCGTCTTTCTAGTGATTTTCCACACCCCCACTTCCCAGCATAATCTCTGCAGTGACACCACCACCAACCATCACCACCAGCAGTGCATTCCAAGCACTCGCCACCCCATGTGTAAAACAGTTGCGGCTCATAGCCCCTTTAAACTTTGCACCCCCACCTCACCTTGAAGCTATGCCCTCTAGCATTTGATTTTTCCATCCTCATAAAAAAGTTCAGACTGTTTACCCTATCTATGGATCCTATAATTTTACAAAATCCTATCAGGTCTCCTGGCGTTCCAGAGAAACCAATCCAAGTCTGTCCAATCTCTCACTGTAGTTAATACCCTCTAACCCAGGCAACATTCTGGTAAACCTCTTGTTGCCTCTCTCTGTGTTTGTGTATTGCTTTTTTAAAATTTCATGAATGTCCTTCATCATAATTTTTTCTGACTACACATACCTGGAGGGCATCACTTTGACCTCTTTAGAGGCTGCCATGTGTGTAATCCTCACCTAACCATTAAGACTGGCATGAATAGCCAGGCAGAGATAACCCATGAAAGACACAAAAAGCTGGAGTAACTCGGCGGGTCCACGGGTCAGATAACTCGTGTTCATTTCTTACAATACTTTTGCTTGGTGATTTCCCAAAGTCAGTGATTCAATTTTAAACCTACCTTTTCTCATTTTATGTGTCTGCACTCTTCATTACTGAAACGCATGGTTTGTTAGAACCCCAGGATCAGCTGGAGTAGAGGTGTCCAGACAGAAATGTCTGAGACTGGGCTCAACTGGGGAGGTCTCGAAAGAACTGCCAACAACCGAGTGAGGTGGAGGACATTTGTCAATGGTCTATGCTCCCTAGGGAGCAAAGGGCTTAAGAAGAAGAAGAAGATGGTTTGTTAGAGTGGGATAATTTGCCGTCATTACTACATCAACATCTACTTGTTGTGGATTTTTTAGCTTTGGATTGTAATAGTCAGTGTCATTTCCATTATCTGTTTTCAAATCGAAGACAGAAATGGTTGGAAACACTTGATTTGTTTCCACATTGTTGACTCTTGTGCTCACTCCATAGAAAAAAATTGTCATAGAACTATGCTGCATGTAAACAGGCCCTTCAGCCCACCTTGACAATGCCAACCAGGTTGCCTAACTGAGCTAGTCCCACTTGCCTACACCCGGCCCCTATCATTCCATACATTTCCTTTGTATCTGTTCCTGTACAAGAGTCTTTTAAATGTTGTAATTGTAACCAATTCCTGTAACTGTTTCATTGTTATATTCACACCATCCTCTGTGTGGTAAAAGTTGCTCCACAAATCTCGTAAATCTTTCTCCTCACCATAAACCTCTGGCCTCCAGCTTTAGATTGTCCTATCCTGTGAAAAAACACTGCAGCTATTCCCTTTATCTATCTTCAACTGTGCAGTGGCTCCAGGAATATCTTATTTCTAAATTAACTTTCTAGGATCTGAGGTTTGCTGCTTTTTATTTTGTTAAAAGACAAGTGAAAGCAGAATGATTAGGGTTGATCCAGCTAATGTAATCAAGAATAATGTTCAGAGAGATGGAATTTTGATCCAGACCCGAGTGTAGGGAGGTGATACACCTGAAGTCAGAAGTGGGAATTTGGAATGCATATTATTTCAAAATACTTTACCTCTGTGAAGTCTGTTGCTATCCACTGCAGGAACAGTGTTTCTTCTGGGGATTGTTGCTGCTGACATTGTTTGTTTGCTTTTGGCATTTCGAGAATGCTGCTTGGGGCTATTTCTTTCTGGCTTCCAGTCGACTTGTGCAGGCTTAGGCGGCCGTGGGGGAGGTGCAGAGGCCGAGTCACCAGAGCCTGTGGATAGCGTGTTGTGATTTTTGTCAAAGGTGAATGTCCTTGGAATATGGTAGATGGACAAAGGTGTGGATGGAACATCGTAAGAGTCGGTGGAAACCTCACTGAGCCGCCTGCAGAGGGTGCTGTTGGGAGTATTGAAGGTGTACACTGCTTCATCATCATTGTCTAACCCGGATGAGCCATATCTGACCACATCATCAGACCCCAGACTCCTGGGCAAGTCATAAGCCATGGTGTCTCTTTGATCCATATGGTGTTTTGATGGTTTTGGTAAACTATGAAAGCCATGAATTTGTCCATTAATCCCGTTGACACAGTGCGAGTAACCTCGTGGCGATTTTTGTACAGATGTCTCTCCATTCCTCTTTATGGACCCTGGCAAGGGCATAGACTGTGAAAAGCTGGCACTCCTGGACAATACAATCAGAGACAAACAACAATCAGTGCAATACTTCCTTCAGATCATCACTGCAATAATGCTTTCATTCCCGTCTCGGAATTATGTTCTCCACCTCAGCATAAATATTGCATTCAGTGACTGAACAATATACAAATATTAAAATATAAAGATGGCTGAAATGGGAAAGATGGGAAATAAACTTAAAAACAAAAGCAATCATAATAACACACGCCACTGCTATTGTAAGACACTGACCAACTGAGGAAACAAGGCATAGGATTGATAAAATGTCATAACCTTCCAAGAAACTTTAAAACTTTTGTTAAAAGTCAATGTCGACAAAGGTTCCAATATCCTTGCAGATAACTTATGAAGCAAGTACTGAGCTTCAATCCATGCATCCTGAGATCTCACACACGAGACCACCCCGATGACAGCAAAAGCTGCCAGAAGGCCAAATAATAATTTTATTTTATTAGAATCTTTACAACACTAAAACAGACGCTTTGTCCCACTATTTGGGTGGCACAGGGGTTCAGCTGATAGAGCTGCTGTCTCACAGTGCCACAGACCTGGGTTTGATCCTGACTTTGGATGCTGTCCCGAGTAGGTAGGGAGTGGATGATAAAGTGGGATAACATTGAACTGGTTTGAACGGGTGATCAATGGTAGGCTTGACATGTTTCCACGCATTATCTCCAAAATAAAATGTCCATGCTGACCATCAAATACCCTTCCCTGCTAATCTCACTAACCAGTGCTTGCTCCATAGCTTTCTGTGCCTTGCAATTCAAGTGCTCTCCAGACGAGTCTCTGATTCAACCACTCACTCAGAGAGTTCAAGATTCCAACCGCTCTCCAAACACCTGCCTTTCATTTTGGGTGATCGAGACGATTAAAGAGTCATTAACTTCAACACACCTCCCTTGCATTATCTTAAACCTGTGTCCACTAGTTTTAAATATCTCTGCTATAGGGATGGAGAAGCTCTTGGGTACAGTTGATGTACATTTCATCAATAATAAAGGGAAATGAAAAAAAACAAATGCATAATCTTCTCTTACCTCCTTAATGAAGTTGGTGATCCCATTCTAATGGAAGATACCACACTACAGTCTCCAGCCTTGGCTGGTGTTAACCTACAGGCCCAGATATGAAGACTATCTGGTGCCTCAGGCAAGGACCAGCTGGAAATATGTATGGACGCAGTAGTGATCCAATGTCAAAATACAAGTTTGACCTCCAGCACATTGAGTACTTATGCAACGTAATGTGCAGGCATGGAAATACATTGACCAGCAGGAAGGTAAATGCAAAAAATAATTTCAAATTTGCAACATTTGCACCAGTGTAACTATTACAACAGTAAAGCAAATAGGCAGTGAATATTTCTTTGAATGGCACTCAAAGCTGTTCATGTAATGGGAATTTAAATCTCACACTAATCAGTATTAATATTAAAAGTAAAAGCATATTATCAAAGCTTATCTCCATAATACACCCGCTCTGAAGCCTTAATCTAATTCAGTTTGACTAATACCTGGAAATGGCAGGTTGTCTTATGAAGACTGGCCAGGTATCCACCGAAGTGAGAGTTATGGAACCGTATAAGATTCTGAAGGTTCTTGACGAATTGAATGTGGAGAAGATGTTTCCTCTTGTAGAACATCTAGACCTTGGTTCTCTGTTTAAAAATCCTAGCTTGCTCTTTTTAAAACCGAGGTAAGATTGTTTTCTTTCAGAATCCAAGGGAGGTTGAAGCAGAGTCATTAAAGACTTTTAAGTCAATGGTAGAAAGATTCTTGATAAGCAAGCATGGGGTAGGGGATAGGTTTCCGTAGTAGGAATGTGGAGTTGAGGTTACAATCACATTAGCCATTATCTTACTGAATGGCAGGCCAGGCTTGAGAGGTCAGGTGACCTAGAACATGATACTGTACAGTACAGGAACAGATCCTTTGGCCCCAGAATGTCTGCGCTGAATATGATGCCAAGTTAAACTAATCTCCTCTGCCTGCACGTAATGCACATGCCTCCTTTCCCTGCACATCCATGTGCCTGTCTAAAAGACACTGAAATGCCACTGTCATATCTGCCTCCACCACTGCCCATAGCAATGTGTTCCGGGAATCCACCACTGTCTATGTAAAAATCTTCTCTACTCTTATTTGCAAGTTCATATGTTTATGTGAGTACTATGTTAAGAGAAAGATATCTAAAGATATCCGATAGCATTAAGGAAAATATAGAGGGCCTTTTTCCTGCTCTATCGTGAACTCTAAAACCACAATTGAGGTGACTGCCATGATTGTAATGGGAATAAAATTCATCTAACTGTCTCTTTTCTTGGTCTGCCTGCTCGGGTACATTAAAAAAAATACTATGACTAAAGAGCAAAAGAGTTCTCCAGGCAAATATTTCTTCTTCAGCTAACACATCAAAACAGGTTAATTGGTCATTCGTCTCATTTACTGAGTGTGAAAATTTGCTTACTTAACTGAAACACTACACTTCAAAGTAGAACAGGTTGTTCAAAGCACGGTTAAGTGCTTTCTGGGTGCTCCGAATGTATGAAATGCACCATATACTGGAATTTCTTGCATCATGTCATGTCTTTCGCTGATTAGGTTTATGATATTCAATTGACTTTCCTGCAATTGTCATTAGCTTAGATATATGAAAAAAATGATGAAAAAACTGCCAGGCGCAGCTATACATATTAACAGGACCATAGTGAAAGAAAATGACGGGTTAACTTCGGAGAAATAGAAAATAATACTAGGTAGGCAGTTAGAATTGAGAATGAAGATCAGATCACACTTGGGAGCATAGTGCATATTTCTAGATTGCCAAGGACATTTAAAACAGAATGAGAAGAAATCCTATACAAGGTGGTTTATAAAATCAAGGTTGCTTGAGCAAACTGAGCCTCCTTTTCCTGGAATTAAAAGCAGGCTAAAAGGAAACCTGATATAAATCTTTAAGATCATCGAATGCTCATATGAGACACAGTTTTCACATCGGCAAGTCTAAGGAGATAAATATACAAGATCTTCATTTACAGATTAAAAGAGCTCATTAGAATATTATTTACACCAGAATGTGCAAGAATATGGAATTATCTTTAATTTAGCATGATTAAAAGTATGGATACTGGCTTGTTATTGTCACTGAGATACTGAGATAAAGTGAAAAGCTTTGTTTTGTGTGCTTTCCAAGCAAATTATACCACACGTGAATGCAAATATATCATACCCAAGTAGAACAGGTTGTCCAATAAGAGAACGGAGAGTGCAGAATATGTTGTTGCTGCTGCAGCGTAAGTGCATAAAAAAAGTGTAAAGGCCATAATGAGGTAGATCGGGAGATTATCCCATATCCCTCTGAACCTGTCCTTTCCATGAACCTGTCTAAACATTTCTAAGCTCGTTTTATACACCTACCACCCTTTGTGTAAAAAAGTTACCCCTCAGGTTCCTATTGAATCTTTCGTCTCCCACCTTAAACCAATGTTGTCTAGTTCTCAATTCCCCTACTCTGTGCATTTACTCGAACTATTCCTCTCATGATCTTGTACATCTCTATAAGATGGCTCCCTCATCCTCCTATGCTTCAAGGAATAAAGTCCTTGCCTACTCAACCCCCCTATAGATCAGGCCCTCGAGTCCTGGCAATGTCCCTTGCAAACCCGTTCCAGGTTGATACATATTTCCTATGACATGGTGATCAAAGCTGAACACAATACTTTAAACGTGGCCTCACTGTGTGTCCCTAACATGACATCCCAACTTCTATACTCAATTTCCTTTCCATCTGGATTCCACTGACATCTTGCAACACCCTCTACCCCTCCCACTCACTTTCACCCACTTCTCCGATGCCAGCTGTTTGCTCTTCCCTGGAGCAAGGCTGCCCACTGTTAACCGATACTCTCCCTCTTCTGGGCTGTCGCTAATTTCTAATCAATGAAATGTTCACTACTTTAAGATGACATAAAAACCAGCATGGGATTTGAAAAAAAAGGATGCAGATTACCCCTGAAGAAGATTTTTTTCACCCTTAGCATCCTTTGACAAATGTACCTACATTCATCAATTGTAGGGTGCCAAGGGTGGAAAATGTCTGTATTGATAAGTTCACCAACGTCCAAAAATTCAACCCACTAAATGTACATAGAACAGTACAGCACAGGAATAGGGCCTTTGGCCCACTATGTTAAACTAATCTCCTCTGTCTGCATTTGATCCATATCCCTCTATTCCCTACATTTACATCTGCCTCCCCAAGAACCTCTTAAAGACCACTATTGTATTGGCTTCTAAAACCACCCCTGGATTACAGACACACACCACTGTGTAAAATAATTTGCACAACACATCTCCTTTAAACTTTATCCCTCTCACATTTGTCAAATATGCAGTTTTCTGATCAGGAATCAAAAGTGCTACTGTGGCGCCAAGGCTTGATTCACTTAAGACCTCATGCATGTCCCCCTTTGACTCCAGGTGCAGATTGCCACTTTGGTCCCATCTAGCAAACCACTTGACTGCAGGCTGAGTCTACCATGAAGCAAGACTTGAAACCGTGTGCAGAAGTGCATCAACAGTGGGGCTGTGATGAAGGCCTGCCCCAAGAATTTCCGGTATTAGCCTCTTACCATTTCAACCCTGCTCTCAAGGGCTTTTCAATATATCTGAATGTCTGGTAATTAAAAAAAATCCAAATGTTATTGTAAAAGAAAAAAAGATTTAAAAAAATGCTAAATTTCAAATAATATTTGGCCTACAATGTTTGTGCCGAACATGATGCCAAGTTAAAATGCTCTCATCTGCCCTACATGATCCATATTCCCTTGCATTTCCATGTGCTTTCTAAAAACCTCTCAAACGTTGTGATCGTATCTGCCTCCACCACCACCCCTGGCAATGCGTTCCAGGCCCACACCCACTCTCTGTGTAAAAAGCTTGCTCCGCACATCTCCATTAAACTATCCCCCTCTCACCTTATAGCTGTGCTCTCTAGTGTTGGACACTTCCACCCTAGGAGAATTGGTCTGACCCTCCACCCTATCTGTGCCTCCCATAATTTTATATACTTCTATCAAGCCTCCCCTCAACCTCCGATGTTCCAGAGAAAACAATCCAAGTTTATCCAACCTCGCCTTGGAGCTGAGACCCTATAATCCAGACTTTTGAATGATAAGCACAATAGGAAAGACAAATTAAAAACACATAAATCATATTTTCCTTGCCTATTTTCCTTGTTGTCCTACAGTCTAATTGAAGTGAATGAGCTGCAGAATCTGGGCCAGGTTACACCAGTCACAGGATCCCAGAACAGATCCCTCAGTTTAAAAGTTGAGGATTCTTGCCAAACCTTTGGCCCAGCACTGCACTGCATATTGAGTCCAGCAGTGAACTTGCTGCTAGAGCTTTGCCGGTTAATTTGCAAGTTCTGCATTGTACTGAACTCTGCAGCCACTGGCATTAGCGTTGTAAACGCCAGCAGCTCTGTGCAGCAATCTGAGACAATGTGACGTGTGGAATATACTTGCAGTGATGGCATCTCACCATTAGAGGCCACCAATAAACTATTGAAAGAAAACAACCCCTCCACTGGCAACTTTCTCAGTAGACCAAAATAATCCTTAACATTGATGCTTTCCGTCAAATAGCAGCTATTTGACCCTACACGAATGTTGACTACCATCACATCTGAATCCATAAGCGTAGAGATAAGAATGCTCAAGCAGTGTATGCAAAAACTGCATTTTGCTGACACTATTACTTACCTCCTCCACAAATTATTTTGTCAGACTCACTTCATTCAACAAAAGACAGGGATGTACATAGATACAAAATGCTGGGGTAACTCAGCGGGTCAGGCAGCATCTCTGGAGACAAGGAATAAAGTCTTGGGTCGAGACCCTTCTTCAGCAGAGCCTTTGGTGTACCCCAGCATCTGCAGTTCCTTCTAGCATAGAGATGCAAATCTTCTCATTAATCATTCTAAACATCCACTGTAAATTAATGTTGGTGAGCTCAGGCCCAAACCATTTATTCTAATTCAATGCAGTGT